>NC_142496.1:22618264-23945764 GCF_965113065.1 Corylus avellana
GAAGATAGTCCAAACTTGCACGTACATCTTTGCAGGTTTAACGTACCTTTCAATTATTGGAGAATCCAATGCCTTTTCCAATATCTGTAACATCCCCAGCCCGTTAGGGTTAGGTTTGTTAATGATTTTCTTACTTGCAAATATCCATAAGGTTTATCAACTAAACAATACTAGTATAACAATGAATGCATGAAAGTTTAGAATATCATGTCTAAAAATAATAACTAAACTGAAATATTCTTGTTTAACAGAAATATGTCTCACAACGAGATAGATATCCTTATTAAAATAAATCTATCAATTTCTGAAAGAAAACTGTGCCAACGCACTTATTAACTTGACTAATATGAAATCATAAGAAATCCTAAATACGCCTGCCCCTCATTCCGGCGTCCTAGTGCAGCCTGGTCACCACCTGAAACAAGAAATAAAAACTGATGAGCCCAAAGGGGGCCCAGTAAGTGAAATCCACAACCATGAGCAGTTTTACTCCTTGTCCCGTTTTGAAAAATGGAACTCATAACTACATATGTTCCCAGTATATTTTTAAAGTAAACAGAAAGCAATTAAAATATATTTTCATCAGTAAAATTTATGAGTTTTTATCTCATACTAGGGCCTATGTATACTGTTACCCCCATATACTAGGGTTGCGCGGTCCTTGCGACCTGGGATGAGATACTGTGGCTGCAGCCCCGTCCCCTGGCCTGCCGATTAACTCTGGGTGCACTCAGCATGGGAAAAATAAAACTATGATGGAACCACCTTCTGGCATAGCCTCCTTCAGCGGTTGAGCCTCCATCCTTAGCATCGGTACCGAGCTTTTCTCTTGTTTCTCTTGGGCCAAAAATACACTCCTCCCTACATGTGCCCTCATTTTATAACATTCTTTTCTCATTGCTTGTACTTCTCTAGGGCAACATGTAGGAGGGTTTATGATCATTGTCTCAAAATTCTCTTTATAAACATCACTATTTTCACAATATTTCTTTTTCTCAAACTTGTCATGCATGTAGCAAAATTCCATAATATAAACAAAATAATCATTTGCAATTGAAAACAAAATTGCATAAATAACATGACATGATAATTTTTATGGAAGGGATAATAAATTCACTTACCTCTTGACTGCAGTGAAATTTTCCTTTGACTGCTAACTAATCTCCTGAAGGAAATACAGACACATTACTACCCTCATACACGTCACCACAAAACATTCTACTACTATTATGAGTTGGCTTGCTAATAAATTGAGAATGAACTTACTTAGGTATTTAGGTATATCTTCTCATAAAATTTTCAGAATTTATTTTATTTAGTAGTACTCCTTTATGTATATATACTTTAAGTTCTTTCATACTATATATATATATATATATATATATATATATATATATATATATATATATATATATTTACACTGCCCACTACCCCATCTATATATATAGGTGAACAACTTGAATACCATATATATATATATATATACACGTCCGTTAGCATGTTATGTATATATATATATATATATACATAACTTTACCATGCGTGTATATAATATACAGCACTACTATATATATATATATATATATATATATATATATATATATATATATACCTTGAATCATTATAACTATAGTGAACAATCAGACGTATATATATTTGAAATCCTTCAACTCATTATATATATATATATATATATATATATATATATATGTAGCTGCACGTTAGGTGTAACAAGAAGACAATCTCTTTCCCATTACAAGGCTACACGGCAACCAAGGTAAAATTCTGAATTTGACAAAACACTAATGCTCTCCATTAAGTATATATATATATATATATATATATATATATATATATATATATAAGAAGAAGAAGGAAACAATATGTGAGGCAAAAAAAAAACATACCTGACGCACAACAGGGCAGGGAAATTCTTTGTTTTTTTTTTCTTCCTTTCTCTCTTCCTTTCTTGGTGTGCGGCAAGAGTTTGTTCCATACCATTATATAGGCTTTAGAAAAGAGATAGAAAATAGGTTTTGAGGAGCTTAGGGTTTTTATTTTTTTAAGTCGGTGCCTAGGCTTTCCATATATATATATTTTACTCTTTTATTTTATTTACTTATTATTATTATTATTATTATTACTATTATTATTATGTATTATTATTGTATATTTTTAATTCGTCCATTCTCATTGTTAACCTAAGCCAACCCTTTTTTTTTAAAAATATCTACGAGTCAACTAAAAATACTCTAAAGGGACTTAGGATTGTTACAATCCTCCCCCCTTATAAAAATTCCGTCCTCGGAATTTGGTGAACAACTAACCCACTAGCCATAGGGAGTACCTGATGAGCTAGAGTTGCTTTGAGGCCTGTCAGCTTTCACTCAAACAGATACGGGTACTTCTCCCGCATGCTCTCCTCCAATTCCCATGAAGCTTCTTCCACGGAGTGGTTACTCCATAAGACTTTCACTAAAGAGATAGTCTTGTTCCTGAGGACTTGTTCCCTTCTATCCAGTATTCTTGTCGGTTTCTCCTCATAAGTCATGTTGGATTGAATCTGCAGGGGATCGCTTTCCAATACATGTGTGGGGTCTGGTACGTACTTCCTTAGCATGGATATATGAAATACATTGTGAATTCCTGTTAAGTTTGGTGGTAGTGCCAAGCGATATGCCACCGTACCAATCTTCTCGAGAATCTCGAAGGGACCCACAAATCTGGGGCTCAGCTTTCCTCTTCTTCCGAACCTCATTACTCCTTTCATAGGGGCGACCTTGAGAAAGACCTTTGTGCCGACTTCGAATTCCAGTTCTCGTCGTCTAACATCGGCGTAGCTCTTCTGTCGACTCTGAGCTGCTGCTAATCTCTGCTTAATCACTGCTATCTTCTCACAGGTGTCTTGAATGATCTCTGGTCCGAGTAATTTTCTCTCTCCTACTTCGTTCCAATATAATGGCGACCTACACCGCCTCCCGTACAAGGCTTCATAGGGTGCCATCTCAATGCTAGCGTGATAGCTGTTGTTGTAAGCGAACTCTATCAATGGAATGTACTGGATCCAGCTTCCTTTGAAGTCCAAAACACATAGTCGCAACATGTCTTCCAAGGTTTGAATTGTCCGTTCAGTCTGTCCGTCTGTTTGAGGGTGAAACGCTGTGCTGAAGGTTAGCTTTGTTCCCAATGCTTCCTGTAAACTCCTCCAAAATCTAGAGGTGAATCTTGGATCACGATCCGACACAATCGACACAGGAATCCCATGTAATCGTACGATCTCCTTGATGTAGAGCTCGGCAAGTCGATCCATACTGTAAGTCATCTTGATGGGTAGGAAGTGCGCAGTCTTAGTCAACCGATCAACAATGACCCATACTGCATCTTGGCCACTAGGAGCTCGAGGAAAGTCTGACACAAAATCCATCGAAATACGTTCCCATTTCCACTCAAGAATAGGTAGGGGTTGCAAAGGTCCCGCAGGTCTCTGGTGCTCTGCCTTAACTTGCTGACAAGTGAGGCATTGTTCTACATACCGTGCGATATCCTTCTTCATTCATTTCCACCAATAATTTCTACGTAAATCCCGATACATCTTGGTGTTACCTAGATGGACTGTATATAAGGACTGATGGGCTTCTGACAAGATGACTCTCTTCAGTTCTGCATCCTTGGGAATGCATACTCGGTTGCGAAACTTTAATATCCCATCTCCACCAATGTGAAAATCCGATTGTACCCCTTTTTCAACTTCTTCACGGCTTCTAATAATTTCGTTATCTGATAACTGAGCGGTTCTAATTTGCTCCATTAAGGTTGGCTCCAAGCTTAGGCTACTCATGTAAGACTGGATTTCTCCCACCATCATCTCTACTCCGGCCCTCTCCAAGTCAAGGAGTAGTTCCTTTTGCATGGTGAACATGGCAGATACGCTGCCAACAATAGTTTTTCTACTGAGAGCATCAGCAACTACATTCGCCTTCCCTGGGTGGTAGTTGATCATACAATCGTAGTCCTTTAGGAGTTCCAGCCAACGTCTTTGGCGCATATTGAGCTCTTTTTGGGTGAAGAAGTATTTCAGGCTTTTATGATCTGTGTAGATTTCACAACGCTCCCCGTATAAGTAGTGTCGCCATATCTTAAGAGCAAAGACTACCATAGCAAGCTCAAGGTCATGAGTCGGATAATTGCGCTCGTAAGTCTTCAACTGTCTCGAGGCATAGGCGATTACTTTCCCTTTCTGCATTAGTACGCAACCCAACCCTTTGTGTGAGGCATCACTATAAATTACAAATCCATCCGATCCTGATGGGAGAGTGAGGACCGGTGCGGTGACTAAACGTTGCTTCAATTCTTGGAAACTTTGTTCACACTCCTCCGACCACTGAAATTTTTCGTTCTTCCTTGTAAGTCTGGTCAATGGTGCTGCCAACCGAGAAAACCCTTCAACGAACCTCCTATAATAGCCGGCAAGTCCCAGAAAACTTCGCACCTCATGGGCATTCGACGGCCTCACCCAATTGACCACCGCCTCAACTTTTCCTGGGTCTACTGCAATTCCATCCTTGGTAACAACGTGCCCCAAGAACGCCACATTGTCCAACCAGAATTCGCATTTCTTGAATTTCGCGTAGAGTTGGTGTTTCCTCAAGACGCTCAACACCGTCCGCAAATGCTCTTCATGCTCCTTCCAACTCTTTGAGTAGATTAAGATGTCGTCAATAAATACCACCACACACCGATCGACAAGCTCTCGAAAAATTCGATTCATCATATCCATGAAAGCTGCCGGAGCATTAGTTAACCCAAAAGGCATGACTAAGAATTCATAATGCCCATACCTTGTTCGGAACGCCGTCTTTTGTACATCCTTCTCTTGAATCTTGAGTTGGTGATAGCCGGAACGAAGGTCAATTTTTTAGAATACCTGTGACCCTTGGAGCTGGTCAAAGAGGTCATCAATCCTCGGTAATGGGTATCTATTCTTGATTGTCACTTTATTCAGTTCCCGATAATCGATACATAGTCTCATCGACCCATCCTTTTTCTTCACGAATAGGACCGGTGCTCCCCATGGAGAAACACTAGGGCGGATAAAACCCTTGTCCAGAAGTTCTTGTAACTGATCCTTGAGTTCCTTGAGCTCCAACGGTGCCATTCTGTACGGAGCCTTGGATATGGGTGCAGTGTTTGGTAATAAGTCAATGGTGAATTCGATCTCCCTGTTCGGCGGTATCCCTGGCAACTCTTCTGGAAAAACGTCAGCAAATTCTCGTACTATAGGTATTTCCTCAAGCTTGCATCCTGATTTTTCTTCTGTCACGCAAGCCAAGTATCCTGAACACCCACTTCTCAGTAATTTGGTCGCCCGTAGTGCAGATATCAATTTGATTGTGCCGGTATTTTGATTCCCCCGAATCTTGAACTCTGCTGCTCCCGGTGGTCTAAACACAATCTCCTTGTGGAAGCAGTCCACGCAAGCATGATACATGGATAGCCAATCCATGCCTAAAATAATATCAAACCCGCTCATCTCAAAGATAACGAGATTCGCGGGCATGACATGGCCTTCAACTAAAATAGGACAATCCTTAACTACTAAGGTGCATAAAATTGTACTCCCTATCGGTGTAGCAACTGCTAAATTCACATCTAAGGCTTCAGACTCCAGACAGCAGGCTTTAACAAATAAATACGACACAAACGAGTGTGTTGCCCCTGAATCAAAAAGAACAGAAGCTATACCAGACGAAATAGGAAGAGTACCTGTTACTACGTCGTTTGACGCCGCTGCATCGCTTGGTGTCAAGGCATATACCCGAGCAGGTGCCGTGGTTCTCTGTCCCTCTGAGCGGTTCTGATTGGCTTGGTTGTTGGCAGGAGTCCTACAGTCTCTCACGATATGTCCAGGTTTCCCGCACTTAAAGCAGCCTGATTGCCCGTAGAGGCAATTCCCACTATGCATCCTACCGCACTTCTGGCAGGAAGGGCATTGCTCGCCCCCTCTTTGGTTATGGAATTGCTGAGGTGTGTAACTCCTCTCTACTGGTTGGTTAAGTCTTCTCTTATTGGCATGGAATGATTGTCCCCCTGAGCGGTTTCCTTGCGGTGCAGTTCTCTTCTTCTGATTAAAGTATTCCGAGTTCATTCTCTGTGTCCGCTCAATTACTGCCGCCTTGTTGATCAAATCTGTCAATTTGCAAATCTCGAATCCCACAATCTGATTCATGATGCGCGGCTGTAACCCTCGTTCAAACTTTCTTGCTGTGAGCTCTTCTGTGGACACCAAGTAAGGCGCGAAGCGAGAAAGTTCAATGAACTTGGCAGCATATTACTCCACTGTCATTGATCCTTGAATCAAATCTGTAAATTCCTGGGCCTTGGCCTGTCGAGTAATTTGAGGAAAGAATCGTTCCAAGAACGCCTCCTTGAAGTCCATCCAGGGAATGATTGCTCCTAGTCATTGTTGCAGGTGTTCCTTCTGAGTGGTCCACCACTGTTCAGCTCCCTCAGTGAGGTAGAAGGTAGCATACTTGACCCTCTGTTCTTCGGTGCAGTTCATCACATCCATCAGCTTCTCTATTTGTAAGACCCAGTTTTCGGCAGCTATTGCGTCGGGTTGTCCATCAAAAACAGGAGGGCGTTGCCGATTAAAGTTTCCGAAAGTACACCCTTTCTGCCCTTCACTGGATGTTCCTCCCTTGGTATTGGTACCCATTGCCAGTAAGCTCACAAGTTGCGCCGCCAACGCAGTCAAAGCTTCCGGTTGTTGGTTGGCAGTGGTGTTTCCTCCGTTCCCAGCCTCGTTGCCCTCGGTATGACCCTCCTCAATGTTGTTAGTACGACTGCGAGTCGGGGGTGCCATTGCTCTATGACCGAGGTAAAAGAGAAGAAAATAATAAGCAATTAGAATGTATTCATGTACTATCTATAAGTGACTACAAAGACAGACTCTACTTGGCCGGAATGTGGCTTCCCATTACCCCACTACTTCTATCAATAGTTCTAATTCTTAAAGTCTACAGAACCTTATAACCTTTGCTCTGATACCAAAATTGTAACATCCCCTGTAGCGCCCCGAAATTTTCAAAGTTATTTAAACATATTATTTTGACGATGATGTTATTTTGATATCCATTTTAGCCTATGATTTTAATTCTGGGGAAATTTATGATATTACAGAGAGTGGTAATTAGATAATGGTTATTGGTTAAATAATAGGATAGTAAATGGTAAGAAAATTATAGATGGATACTAGTAGGTAAAGATTTATAGATAAGTACTAGTAGATGGAGATTTGTAGATGGATACTAGTAGATGGAGATTTATGGATGAATACTAGTAAGTGAAGATTTATAGATAAGTACTAGTAGATGGAGATTTATAGATGGATACTAGTAGGTAAAGATTTATAGATAAGTACTAGTAGATGGAGATTTATAGATGGATACTAGTAGATGGAGATTTATAGATGGATACTAGTAGGTAAAGATTTATAGATAAGTACTAGTAGATGGAGATTTATAGATGGATACTAGTAGGTGAAGATTTATAGATAAGTACTAGTAGATGGAGATTTATAGATGGAGATTTATGGATGAATACTAATAGGTGAAGATTTATAGATAAGTACTAGTAGATGGAGATTTATAGATGGATACTAGTAGGTGGAGATTTATAGATAAGTACTAGTAGATGGAGAATTATAGATGGAGATTAGTGGATGAAGGTTTGTAGATGAAGATTGGTAGATGGAGATGGTTTCCTATAAATAGAGTCCTCACCCTTCACAAATTTCACTACTCCTCTCCCTTCTCTTCCACATATTCTTCATTCTTCCGTTTTCTACTCGGTCTTTCTTCTTTCTGAAAGTGTTTACACGAAACAGAGAGAGAAAGGGCGAGACAAAGCGTTGCAAGAAAGAAAGAACACGAGAGAGAACGGACTTGAGAAATTAGTTTGAAAGATATACTAGTAGTGTTAGTCAGTTTGGAGCAACTAGATCCTTCAGACCACTTTAAGCTTCAGTCTAGAGGTAAGTAAATTCACTACCCCTTCTAAAATTACTTCATGTCATGCTATTTATTCATTCTTGTATCAAACTGTAAATAATTATTTTATTTACCTGTCATGGAGATATGTTGCATGCATGAAGGATTTCTAAAAGAATTATTTAGAAAGTTTCTATTTCTTTAAATGCTTTCTAAGTACACAAGTTTATATTTGGAAAAGTTTCCATTTTGAGAAAAGAAAGTTGAGAAATAATGATGATTATAAGAAAGAAGAATGATGATAAACCCTCCTACATGTTGCCCTAAGATGCATCAAAAGAAGTACAAAGAGAAGTACAAGAAATGAGTTAAATGTTTATGAAATGAGGGCACATGTATGGAGGAGAGTATTTTTGGCCCCAAGATAAGTAAGGATGAGAGGAGTTCGGTACCGATACTCGGATGGAGGCGAAACCACTGAAGGAGGCTATGCCAGAAGGTGGTATTCCATCAACATGACCGTTGAGTGCACCAAGAAAAGAGTTAATTAACGGTCGGGCATGGCTGAGGCCACAGTTCAGTGCCATGGTCACAAGGACCCGCAACCCTCGTACACAGGGGTAATAGTGTATATGGGCCCTAATATGAGAAAACGATAATATGATTTCAACGATGATATACTATGATGATTTTCAATGATGGTATACTATGATGAATTTCAACGATGATATACTATGATGATTTTCAAAGATGGTATACTATGATGAATTTCAACGATGATATACTATGATAATTTTCAATGATGATATACTATGATGATTTTCAACGATGATATACTATGATAATTTTCAATGATGATATACTATGATGATTTTCAACGATGATATACTATGTTGATTTATAAAGATGATTTATAGCGATGCATTATGATGATGATGTAATAGTACGTATATGCTACGGAAGATACAACCGTACATACATGTATTATTATTATGGCTATTTATTTGCGAAAACGATTATCAAAACTGAGAACAAGGAGCAAAACTATTTATGGTTGTGGATTTTACTTGCTGGGCCCCTTTGGGTTCATTCAGTTTTATTTCCTGTTTTCAGGTAGAAAGGATGCTGGAATAGGAGGCCGGAATGGGGACGGGAATAATTATTAATTTTCAAAGTCTTTTCATATCAGTGATTATAATAATATGATATTCCGCAACTAAAGTTTAATGTTTTCTAATTTCGCTTGTAATAAAATCTCTTGAATAATGTTTTATACATTTTTTGTATCCTTTAAAATCAAGTACTCTGATAGACCTTATAGATCTTTGCAAGAACTTTTGTTGTAAAAGAAGAAAAGTGGCAAACTCAGTCTTAACGGGCTGGGGATGTTACATCCCCAGCCCGTTAGGGTTAGGTTTGTTAATGATTTTCTTACTTGCAAAGATCCATAAGGTTTATCAACTAAACAATACTAGTATAACAATGAATGCATGAAAGTCTAGAATATCATGTCTAAAAATAATAACTAAACTGAAATATTCTTGTTTAACAGAAATATGTCTCACAACGAGATAGATATCCTTATTAAAATAAATCTATCAATTTCTGAAAGAAAACTGTGCCAACGCACTTATTAACTTGACTAATATGAAATCTTAAGAAATCCTAAATACGCCTGCCCCCATTCCGGCGTCCTAGTGCAGCCTGGTCACCACCTGAAACAAGAAATAAAAACTGATGAGCCCAAAGGGGGCCCAGTAAGTGAAATCCACAACCATGAGCAGTTTTACTCCTTGTCCCGTTTTGAAAAATGGAACTCATAACTACATATGTTCCCAGTATATTTTTAAAGTAAACAGAAAGCAATTAAAATATATTTTCATCAGTAAAATTTATGAGTTTTTATCTCATACTAGGGCCCATGTATACTGTTACCCCCATATACTAGGGTTGCGCGGTCCTTGCGACCTGGGATGAGATACTGTGGCTGCAGCCCCGTCCCCTGGCCTGCCGATTAACTCTGGGTGCACTCAGCATGGGAAAAATAAAACTATGATGGAACCACCTTCTGGCATAGCCTCCTTCAGCGGTTGCGCCTCCATCCTTAGCATCGGTACCGAGCTTTTCTCTTGTTTCTCTTGGGCCAAAAATACACTCATCCCTACATGTGCCCTCATTTTATAACATTCTTTTCTCATTGCTTGTACTTCTCTAGGGCAACATGTAGGAGGGTTTATGATCATTGTCTCAAAATTCTCTTTATAAACATCACTATTTTCACAATATTTCTTTTTCTCAAACTTGTCATGCATGTAGCAAAATTCCATAATATAAACAAAATAATCATTTGCAATTGAAAACAAAATTGCATAAATAACATGACATGATAATTTTTATGGAAGGGATAATAAATTCACTTACCTCTTGACTGCAGTGAAATTTTCCTTTGACTGCTAACTAATCTCCTGAAGGAAATACAGACACATTACTACCCTCATACACGTCACCACAAAACATTCTACTACTATTATGAGTTGGCTTGCTAATAAATTGAGAATGAACTTACTTAGGTATTTAGGTATATCTTCTCATAAAATTTTCAGAATTTATTTTATTTAGTAGTACTCCTTTATGTATATATACTTTAAGTTCTTTCATACTATATATATATATATATATATATATATATATATATATATATATATGTATGTATATATATTTACACTGCCCACTACCCCATCTATATATATAGGTGAACAACTTGAATACCATATATATATATATACACGTCCGTTAGCATGTTATGTATATATATATATATACATAACTTTACCATGCGTGTATATAATATACAGCACTACTATATATATATATATATATATATATATATATATATATCCTTGAATCATTATAACTATATTGAACAATCAGATGTATATATATTTGAAATCCTTCAACTCATTATATACATTCAACTCATTATATATATATATATATATATATATATAGCTGCACGTGAGGTGTAACAAGAAGACAATCTCTTTCCCATTACAAGGCTACACGGCAACCAAGGTAAAATTCTGAATTTGACAAAACACTAATGCTCTCCATTAAGTATATATATATATATATATATATATATAAGAAGAAGAAGGAAACAATATGTGAGGCAAAAAAAAAACATACCTGACGCACAACAGGGCAGGGAAATTCTTTGTTTTTTTTTTCTTCCTTTCTCTCTTCCTTTCTTGGTGTGCGGCAAGAGTTTGTTCCATACCATTATATAGGCTTTAGAAAAGAGATAGAAAATAGGTTTTGAGGAGCTTAGGGTTTTTATTTTTTTAAGTCGGTGCCTAGGCTTTCCATATATATATATATATATATATATATATATGTATATATATATATTTTACTCTTTTATTTTATTTACTTATTATTATTATTATTATTACTATTATTATTATGTATTATTATTGTATATTTTTAATTCGTCCATTCTCATTGTTAACCTAAGCCAACCCTTTTTTTAAAAAAATATCTACGAGTCAACTAAAAATACTCTAAAGGGACTTAGGATTGTTACAATATCTCTCAAACTTTTACAAACATTGCTGCATAGCCTGTATTGCCATATTCAAAATGTCTTACTTTTTTTATCCCGACAGTAAAGAACTGATCTGAGAGATCTTTTAATGAGGGTTGGTTTAGATAATTAAGCTCCATGTAATCGTTTGCCCTCTCGCGTCATTAATTTTGGTTTCTTATATATATATATATATAAAAGAAACCAAAATTAATGACACGAGAGGGCAAAAGATTACAGCTATTTAACCTCTTAAATTATTAGCTATTTTCATTTTAACTTCTTAAGGTTTAAAAAGTGATAAAATAGCTCTTCAAACTACTAACCAGTTGCAATTTGACCATTCCGTTAACCATTACCGTCAAATATGATGAAAAATTCAATATTACGTCATTTTGGCAAGATTAAACTACTAAAGAACCCTTTTGAAAAAAAAAAAAAATCAATTTAAAAAATGCCCCCAAAACGACATCGTTTTGAGGGGGAAAAAAAAAAAAACGATGGTTTAGGGGTGGCTCGCTGGCTACCCCATAAGCCATGGGGTGGCCGGCTAGCCACCTCCAAGCTTGTAGGGGTGGCTGGGCGGCCACCCCACACACCCCCAAGGCCTAAGGGGTGGTCGGCGATTGGGGTGGGTGGGCGGCCACCCCAGGCCTATTGGGGTAGCAGGGGCAGCCACCCCATAGGCCATGGGGTTGGCCGGCCCACCTCCATGGCCTGGGGTGGCTGGCGAGCCAACCCAACAGGCCTAGCCCGACCACCCCACAGGCTTGGGGGTGGCTCGCCTGCCACTCCCATAGCCTATGGGGTGGCCTGCAAGCCACTCTTAAACTGCCGTTTTTTTTTTTTTTTCTCAAAACAACGTCGTTTTTATGGGGCATTTTTTAAATTTATTTTTTTTATTTTTTTCCAAAATAGCATGTTAGTAACTTAACCTCAAAAAACGACTTTGTTTAGCATTTTTCATTCAATTTGATGGTGTTGACTAATGAAGTGATCAAATTGTAACTTTTTAGTAGTTTGGGGGCTAAATTATATATATCAACCTTAACTGTCGCTTCTACCTTCAGAGACGCTAGCTACTGTTTGTAGGTTGATTTTTGTTGTTATTATGCTTTTTCTTGTTTGACTGTCTTTATATTTTTGATATTTGCTTTTTTACTTCTGTTGTATTTCTTGAGTCTCGTGGGTTTTAGTCTCCGTATCATACTGTGTGTTTGTTCTTGTCGTGAAAACTTGTAATACCGGAAATAGTATTCTCTCTTCATCGGTTCTGCTTCGGATTTTGTCATGTTTTTCCTATTTTAACTACTTTTCGGTTGTTAATAGCTCCTAGTAGGAAACTGTTTTAGGTAGGGTTGAAAGATATGTTGAGAGTCATGGCCAGACAATGTCTGGATGCATCCCTTGCATTGGGAGTTCGATTAAAATTGAAGAATATTGTGACGATTATGCCCCTTTCTGCAACCCATATTTTAGTGCTTTTACTGTTTTATGTGTCCCCCGTTGGAAAGATCCGGTTAATTTTTGACTCATTTTTTGTTATTTTATTATATTTTTTGTATTGAAATTTTCGGTGTATTAATTTATGTACCCCTTTGTCAATGTTTGTTTTAAAAAATAAGAGTGAGGGGGATTAATTTTTTCAAATGCTCTTCGTCATCCAAATGACGATTTTCTGTGTGACATGCCCATGCGTCCACGTCCAGTGACACAACGTTGTTAAACTGACATAAAGGCGATTTTTTCTTGACCCACTTACTCAAAAAAATAGAACTATGGTCAACATGGTTTAAATTGGTACTGAGACTATCAAAACCCTATTTAGTCTAATCTAATATTTAATATTTATATTCTAATAATAGGAAAGTTTTAGATGGGAGAGGCTAACATCGTAATATGTGGCATTTTATTTATCTGACAAATAATTATATTAAATGAAACTATGCGTTTGAGTTTGTTTGAGTTTTAAGTATAATAGGCTAATATCATGACATGTGATATTCTATTTATTTGACAAGTGATTATTAAAAAATAAAAAACTGTGCATTAAATTTTTAAAATCAAAACACGTGTTTTTTTCAAACTAACTGCTATCTTTCTCAATCTCAACTGCCATCAAACATTGTTTGTTCCCACATTATCTAATATATAATCTAATATAATATCTAATTTAATCTAATCTAATATAATATTTAATAGGAATATTACATATATCTGAGACATGTCCCTTTTCAAAATAAATCCAAAATTTCATCTGGTGCAAACTTTCAAAACAACATAACATCGTTTCAAATTTCCACCATTTTTTGTTAAGATGACTGAATAAAAAAAAATACTCTCTCATTTTTCTCTTTCCTTTTCTATTCCTCCTCTCTCGCACGCAGGCTCCTCCGCCTCTCTCCCTTTTCTTTATCTTCTTACCCATTCTGCTCTTAGCGCCATAGCTGTGTTGTGTTGCGTTTTGGTTACGGTAGTTAGACATGGGCTTTGAGAATTCAATGAACCGTGGAATGCATAAAAAAAACAAAAAGAAATTAAGAGAATTGTCAAGGCTAATTACCAAATTAACTATTTTTGGTAGTGAAAATAGTTAATTTAACTATTCTCTACAACTTTTTTAATAGTGTCGATGTCACCGTCAGTCGAGTTCGTCACTGAATTCTATTGTTAATTTACAATTTCATGAATTTTGGCCTTCGTATATCAGTTTTTGTCATTTTTTATTTGAGAAAATTGAACTTGATATATGGCAGATTCAATGACATTCTCATAAAAGGTTAAGTATCATTGAAATCATCATCATCATTGTCATTGTCATTATTAATTGATTATTTTATTTATGTTCAATTCGTGTTTATAAATTTTGTTTGTGCAGTGCCATTCAAGGAAAGGAGGAGAAAAGAATTAAGGTCGATCAATACAGTGACACCATCCTTCGGGTTCTTTAATTGTCAATAATTTCATTTACTCTTCTTTATTTTTTGCAATTTAAATTGTTTCTCCGCCCCTACAAAATAATACTTTGCATTGTGGTTTTCATTCTCTCTAAAAGGAATACTTAATTTGAGATTATTTGTCTAGATTTTATACGCCACGTTAGAATGTGATTATGAGGATGCCACCAATATCTTTCTTTTATTGGGAAAAAGGAAAACAAAAGGCATCCATCTCTTATGGGGTTTAGACAGATATGAATGACCAATTTCCCTACTCTCTCTCTCTTCAATTTCTCTCTTTTGTGATTTTGTTGGATTCTTTTCGTTTTTCAGATTCTTTAAGGTGTTTCGATTTTTGTTTTTCAAATTCTCTCTCATTGGTTTTTCTCTTTGTGATTTTGGTTGATTGTAATTCGTGAATACTTTAATGAAAATACTCTATACTCTAAACAATTTTTGAGATAAGTTGCGAAAAATATGAGTTTCCATCCGAGTTCGACAAAGTTATGAAATGCAGTACTATTATTTATAATTTTAAATATTTATACAAATAATATTTATAATTATTAGAATCTCATCTTCAGGAATCATGTGTTATCTGGCCTACTCAATTTATTTCCGATTTATTTATTACAATTGTTCTAACAACCAATAGAGCATATATTATGAATATATAAATTTCTAATCGAGATTGCAACGTATGTTAATTCCATATGGATGTAACTTTTTGTTTTCCTTTTTTCTTATTGCTTTTTTTATTTATTTATAATTTTTAGATTTCGTACATCTGAAGATTTTGTTTTATTTTATATTTATTAAAAAAATGTTTTGTTTATTTTACTTTGTATTCATTTCGAATATTCAAAATTATATGGGTTTTATTTGTATTGAAATATAATAGATCTTATATTTTAATTCATTTGAATGTTTTATGTGATTTTGTTTTTCCCTTTTGTGCGATTTACTCGGATTTCCATGCGTTTTTTTTTTATTATTTTTTTTCTTTTTCTTTTCTCTTTTTAAGAGAAAAATATTGATTGTTTGTACATAAAAGAAATAAACTCTTTCAAAAAACTAAAGACATAATGAAGCATTGAACATCATGGGAGATGATTTATTTGAATATTGCATTAAATGTTGAGTTAAATTATTTGTTTATTTTATTTTGCTCTGTTTTGTTTTTCTTTTTTTTTGAATGTTCAGAATTTATGGATTTTATCACACCATTTGTTCCGGATCTCTCTCCTTGATCGATAGATATTGAGGATCGATTTTAATCATTGTTAATTTAATTTGCAATTAGTTTATTTGATGAAATATGTGTTTTTTTTTTTTTAAAAAAAAAAAAAAAGTTTGGGTTATGGAAATTGCGTTTGTAGGGGCATGTTCAAAGAGAATGATAAATAGTCTATTTAATTTTTTTATTTTTTTGGTGGTTTTGTGCTTTTGATTCCATTGTTTTGTCTCTAATTTTTGTTTTAATTTTTATAGTATTTGTTTTTTACTTTTGTTGTAAAAGTAGTTTCTTTTACGTTATATATACGCACGATGGTCGAAAGAAAAATATCTAATTAACATGACTACTTCCTATACATGAGTCTCATTGGAATTGAGAAAAATATGTGAAAAAGTCAATTATTTTTTATTAAATTAGTATTAATTTTGATTCGGTTTTGGAAATTGTGTTTGCAAGGGCCGCGTTAAAAGAAAATGGTAAATAATGTAGTGGAGAATGTTAAATACTAATAGTAAGTTTGTTTCTCTTTTTTTTTCTTTTTTTTTTTTCAAATGTAGTTTTGTGCTTCAGATTCCATTTTGGGTCCTTTATTTTTGTTATAATTTTTATAATATATATTACTTCTGTTCTACAAATAGTTTTTTTTTTTTAATGTTATAATGCGAAAGTATGGTTGAAAAAAAAAAAAAAAAAAAAAAAAAAAAAAATTCTATTTTACTAAACTTCTTCCTATATCTTATGGTTAGGTTTTCATTTATGCTCGAGTTAAGAAGTGCATGGAGATAAGGAAATTAGTTAGTAACTACAAATAATCTCTTAAAAACCTTACAGGTAAATTAAGAAAAACAAACTGCGGATAGCGCAGATTATACGCTCGTTATTATAATAAGACTCTAATCAACATAATTTATTTATCTTTTTATGTTATTCTCCTTCCGTCCTACGACAGATACATACCCAAGAAATGCAACAACTAGAAAGAAACTTGCTTCAGATGGTCAATACTTTTTCTCTCTCGAATCTTTGTAAGCTTTCAATCTCATACAAAAGAAAGAGCATCGTTGTCCCTGTCCCATAAGCAGAAGATGGACCAAAATTTTGGTTTCAAGCTTACAATATATATACTAATGCTATAAACCATCTGTTTATTCTCTTAAAATTAATGTACCTTTTAAAATTACCATTGAATCAAAATTCAGATATGATTCTATTGAAAAAAATATTATGATTAATAGATTTATCTAAAATTTAATGATAATTTTAAAAGGCACGTTAACTTTAATAAGATAAAAAATGGCCCAACCATTATATATATATCTTGAAATTGTTTATTTAATAGAAGGCATTAATGAGTCTCGGAAAAAGAGAGTTTCATATATATATATATATATATATGAGAAAGTGACATCAACTTTTTGCTTTAGAGCAATGTTTCTGTATGCACAAGTGGGTGTACACACCAATATGTTGTGAGGCACTGCGGGATGTGCTGGCTGTGCAAGGTTGAAGGCTGTCGGGCGCCTTGATATATAATGCAACTGGCTATTTAATTTTTCACCGTTGTAATTGTACGATATATTGATTTGATCTAAATCGTGGATGCTTATCAGTGTGATCCAACGATTGGATTTCCTATGCCATTAGTAATATCAACTATAAGATTAAATCAAGTTATATCTAACGGTTGAAAAAAAAAATCATTACTACCAAATATGATCTAATGAATAATGATCATAATTAAACAACATTTATTTAATTATAAGTATGATCTAACGGTCAAAATATAAGTAAATGTTAAATAAGTGCGATTGAACAGTCAGAACTAAAAGACCATGTTCGTTTTTGTTAATTACAAAAATACTTATTTGTTTATGAATAGACACTAAACGTGTTGAGTTGGCTGTTTTGACAAGTCTATAAAGTTGATTGAAAAGGCGCTTCTGCATTTATAAATAGCCCACTCATTATAAGAATTAGGTAATGAAATGAGCCACACTTTATTGAAAATTTTCTTACATACCACTCCACATTTAAGCAAACTACACTTGCATACCAACAGCTCTACAATCCCATAGTAGCTACACAAGACAGCAGGACACAACAAAACAATTGCACCAAATAACACCAACAGAAAATAGACACCCTATTGCTCTTTCGTTTAGAACAAAACACTCAACACATGAAGAATAGTGCTCATAGAATATGCATGCCATCAGTCTCTATTGCGCATTTTGCTGAGGCTATAAAGCAAACAGAACTCTTTTTAGGACAGTAAAACGGGGAAGTAGCATTAGGGAAGAAAAAAAAAAATGCCATGAGCAGCGGATGTTATCATACCACATTCATCTGCCATCCCCCAAGGCTAACATTACATTGTCCTTCATGCTATCAAATCCAGCTGTTGTACTGCTACTTCCACCATTTTCGTAAGCGTTAGATGTCACACCATCTAGGTGTTCGGCCTCTTCCAGATTTGTTTGAGCATTAACCCACAAGTGCGTCTCTATCTTTATTATTTGTTCTAATTCCATGGCCAATTCCTTCATACTAGGCCTCTCATCCCCTTTCACTCTTAAACACCTCTCTGCAAGTTTAACGACTTCCTTAATCTGCTCTTTATTTCCTTCTTCAACTATTCGTTTATCAAGAATTTCATCCATGCGATCCTCTTTCAAGAAAGAAAGAAAATACATAGGTAGACATCTTTCATCCTCGGATCTATCAAATGAAAATACATCATCTCCTGTTAGTAGCTCCACGAGGACCACTCCAAAGCTATAAACATCACTTTTCTCCGTCAATTGGTTCGTCTGTAAGTATTCAGGATCCAGGTATCCAAGAGTTCCTTGCACTACAGTAGCTACATCCTTTTGATCGCGAGGAACCAATTTTGAAATTCCAAAGTCTGAGACTTTTGCAGTGAAATTATCACCAAGTAGTATGTTTGAGGGCTTGACATCTCTATGAATTATAGCTAAAGAGTGTAGATACGATAGTGCATTCACCGTTTCTGCGGCTATTATTAGATAGGTTTCCCATCGTTTGGTGGATGTGTTGCTTTCACGATGTATATAGTTGAAGAGGGTACCTTGTGAGACAAATTCATAGACTAGCAAAGGAACTTGTGTCTCTAAACAACAGCCTAAGAGTTTGACAACATTCTTATGATCAATTTGGGAGAGCAGAACAATCTCATTAATGAATTGGTCAACTTGGTCTGGATCCACTGTCTTGGACTTCTTGATGGCAACAATTGTATTATTTGGTAAAAATCCTTTGTAAACCGTACCAAAACCTCCTTGGCCAATGACCCTATTCTCTCTATAGTTTTTGGTAGCCACCTTTAGCTCTTCAAAAGTAAAGATTTTGGCCTTTTTAGTGGATCCTAGTGCACGGAGGCGCCGTTGTAAGATCAAACCCCCATTTTGTTGAAAGAGCTTTGCTTGAAGCTTAATATATTTTCTTTTCTGAAGTACCAAAAATAGTCACGAGCTACCCCCAAGCATAGCAATTAAGCCTATGCCAATTCCTGAACTTGGAAAAGTCAAAAGGTTATGGTCAAGATTTAAAGTTTGTGTAATTAATTGCATACATGATTATAATCTAACGTTGTACGTAAATTTACTTACCAATGGAAACCTTAATTGCTAGTACAACATCTACAGAACAACCTTCACCATCTTTTCTTCCGTCCCCACGGTACCACTTGGGACAACCACATGTATAATTGCCTATTTCGTTGGTACATAGTTTCGTGCAATTATTGAGAGTTGGATCCTTACATTCGTCAATGTCTGCACATATCGTATAGTCATAATTAATGAAATACATATTTACATTAATTGAAACTTAACGAAGGGGAAAATAAATTACCTTGGCAACCCCCTTGGCCTTGGAGGAGGTATGGGTTCCCTTTGTAACCCTGCTTGCACTTGCAACGGTACCCGTCCTGCCTGGTGTGGAGATCAATGCATTCGCTATTATCCTTACATGCGTAATTAGGTTCTTCCTGAGCTTTGTCACATTTGAGAATGCCAACTGCCCAATCAAGCACCAATGGAACCGTTTGGTTTGGATAATTGTTGAGATAACCGGCGGAGAAGTTGAACTGGCCTTTCTCGACAACAAAAGCATAGCCGCAGGGATTGAACCCCCATACATTGGAGTGATTATAAAAGCTGTATACTTCAACACTAATATTTTTGAGTCCATCAGGAAACCCTAACTCGCAACACCCAACGCCAGAGCAAGACCCATTGACCACATTGCTAAGGCTAGGGCATTGAGATGCGCACCCAATATTGTACCATTCTCCGTTTTGGAACCCACTGAGGTATGCGATAGTGTCACATCCCATAACAGTGAACTTATTTTTGCTGTTGGAAATGGTGTACTGGGAGACCCTGAACTCGGGTTTGTTCTTGTATCTGCGACCATGAACCCTGACCGTGGGAACGCACGGCAAAGATTCGTGACTGCCATAGGGACCGTTCTTGTCATTGTAACTAGGAATACCCCCGTACTGCGCACCATCCTTGCCATTGTAACGAGGATTCGTGGGCTGACCCATATTGTCACTCATACCAAGTTCCCCGAGCAAGTTACGGTCCCTGGAACAGTAAGCAGATTTCCCGGGAGCGTTATTGTGACTTTCCACCATTTGGTAACAGTCTTGGGCTACATCAGTCAAGACATGCAATTCATGAGTGTCAATGGATATGTTTGTGACAGTGACATTACCTGTCTTTGGTTTTCCAGAGTCACATGTGATATTAAAACTCTCATCTAGATAGCAGCCCTCAGTGAGGCCAAATGGGAATGGAATTTCTACATTTCCACACATGCTGGGGCAGCCAGGCTTGACTATAGCTGTTGCTGGTGCTGCTGCTGCCACAATTGCAAATATTATGATCACTCCAGGCACTGCTATGATTTGCAAAAGCTTCCCACTCAACCCCATGCCTTGCCCCAATTTTTTCAAGGTTATATTTCGTGTTTAGATCGATGTGCTTTCATTGTGCTAGTACAGTCTTCCCCTTTATAAAGGCATATGGAACGATCCAAGACCAATTTTATATGTCATATACATATAGTTCCAAAGTATCTTTTTTAAGTTGAGTCATTTGGAGAAATAATTTTCTATAGAGAAAGAAAAAATGAAGATAGTCCAAACTTGCACATCTTTGCACGTTTCACGTACCTTTCCATTAGTGGAGAATCCAATGCTTTTTCCTATATCTCTCAAACTTTTACAAACATGGTCGTATAGCCTAGCCTGTACATTGCCATGTTCAAATAAAAAAATAAAAAAATAAACATTAAGGCTTACAGAAAAATTTTACAAAAATCTTTTTACAGCATACTGGCCATAGGGAAGGGCCAAAACCGTCCTGCCACCTCCAAAACCCAAACTTTTTTTTTTTTTTTAGGGCCTTTTGGGGGTGGCCGGACCACCCCCTTGGCCATGGGGGTGTCCGAGCCACCCCCAGACCGGCCTTTCATTTTTTTTTTTTTTTTTTTTTTTGTAATAGTTTTAGTTTTTTATTTTTGTAATTATTTTTTTTAATAATTAATGAATTTTATATTATTTCTTTTAAAAAATAATTGTTTATTGTCTGGGAAGATCTTAGCGGTCCATCCCTCATCCCCTAAATAGATTTAAACTCATTAACTTAAGTTTTTGAATTAGTGTGATGTTCAAATATATATATTTTAATGTACTTTTAGTAAAAACTAAATCACTTATTTTCCCAACATTGAAGTGGATCATAATAATAATAATAATAATAATAAAACACCTTTAAACAAAGGCGTGGTTTCTGGCCTAACCCATCAAATTGTTAAAGAAATGCTAGATATATAAAAGGCAGAAGAAGTGAGATATCGTGATCCATGTGATGGGAAACACTTTTCCCATTGCCAAGAATGATCGGTCGGTAGGAACTAGTCAAAGGATGAACAGAATTTATAACAATCATAATTAATCTAATAATAAATGCGAACTCCCATCGATCTCGCATTAAATAACATCAACAATATGAATAAAATATAGTTGCTTTTATAAAGTAGCTTTTATTAGTTGAGCTGGTTAATTAGCTGTTCCAAAGTATCTTTTATGACTTTAGAGCTCATAATCCACGAATCTTTTCTCATTGAGAAACAAACAATAAAAGTAAGCATTAAAGGATAACTGGGAAAATATTTTAACAAGTTCTTTTCCTCCACTTCTCTCACATTCAAGGTATCAGTATCATGAGCATTATTTAGTGGACCCGGCGTTCATTTGTCTTTCCACCACTTGTGTTTTGAAATTCTAAGAGCACACTTGTATAAACTTAATTTGTTGCCGGGATCGATATTTTTTTAATGACTTGGATAATGAGATCAAGGTTTCACTCTGTGAGGATGCGGTGGAATCCACTTTTCATATATTAATTGTGGCAATGCGAGTCGGCGAAGGATTGATGTATGGGGAGTTGGAAATTCGAAATTCCAAAAGAGTGTTTTTGATGGACCAAGATTCATTCAGGTGGCCGA
This sequence comes from Corylus avellana, assembly GCF_965113065.1. Taxonomy (NCBI): domain Eukaryota; kingdom Viridiplantae; phylum Streptophyta; class Magnoliopsida; order Fagales; family Betulaceae; genus Corylus; species Corylus avellana. The sequence goes on from NC_142496.1 coordinate 22,640,549, forward strand.
ATTAATTATTTTAAAGTGGTATATATTTTTGTTCCTTCATAAAATAAAAATATAAAATACCCTTTTAATATAATTAATTGATACTCTCCGGCCGGTTCAAATGAACCGGAGAGGATTGAAAGGGAAAATATATATCATAAGTGATATTGTATGATCAGGTAAAAAAAAAAAAAAATATATATATATATATATATATATATATATATATATATATATTATCTTTTACTTTTTTGATTGGGAAGATTTGTAGATGTAAATACCTTGCACTACAAAAAAATAGGTATTTTCTGACGTGGCAAACAGTGCATATTTTTTGCCACGTCAGCATTTTCTGACGTGGCAAAAAATGCCACGTCAGAAAATATTTTCTGACGCGCTAAAAAATAGCACGTCAGAATTTTCTGACGCGCCTAACTCACGCGTCAGAAATTTCTGACGCGCCAGTTTGGCGCGTCAGAAATTTTCTGACGTGCTAAATACTTGCACGTCAGAAAAATTAAAAAAAAAAAAAAAAAAGACCGAAATTTTGAAATTTTTTCCTCTTCTTATTTTCCCTCCGCTTTTTTCATCTTTTTATTCTTCCCCCTCATTTATTTTTCCAACACTGTCTCTCTCCTATCCCTTCGCTTAGTATAGAAATTAAAATCTAATTATCTCTATGTCTTTTTTTTTTTCACTGAAAAACACTATTTAATTGGAGATAAAACAAACAAACATGAAATGAACTTGTCGTTGCATCCAAATAGCTAGGTTTTCTTCTTAATTATATTCATGAATTCTTTCATCTTTTTATTCTTCTCCTTCATGCAGAGAGAGAAGGAAAAAAAAATTGCAGGGTACTGTACTTGCACTATACGGTGTGTTGGAACTTGGGGGAGGAAAAAGAAAAGGAAAAAAAAAATTAGAAGAACTGAAGCCTACGTGCAGAGAGACAAAAAAAAAAAAAAAAAAAAAAAATAGGGAGTGAAGAAGAATGAATTAATTAAGAAAGGGAGAGAAGAAAAATAATGAAGACAAAAAAAAAATTAAATAAATAAAAGAATTCCTGACGCGCCATATCTGGCACGTCAGAAATTCCTGACGTGCCAAATATAGCACGTCAGGAATTACTGACGTGCCATATATGGCACGTCAGGAATTATTTTATATATATATATATATATATATATATATATATTATATGTTTCAGAAATAAATAAATAAATAAATAATTTTTATATTATGTTTATTTATATTATATATTCACCTTTTTTTTTTTTATGTTAGATTCCTAACGTGCTAAAAATAGCACGTCAGGAATTTAAAAAAAAAAATTAAAATGAAGAAGATAGCTAGAAGCTAGCGTGCAGAGAGAGAAGGAAAGAAAAATTGCAGGGTACTGTACGTGTACACTACGGTGTGTTGGAACTTGGGGGAGGAAAAAGAAAAGGAAAAAAAAAAAATTAGAAGAATTGAAGCCTACGTGCAGAGAGAGAGAGAAAAAAAAAAAAAAAAAAAAAAAAGGGGAGTGAAGAAGAATGAATTAATTAAGAAAGGGAGAGAAGAAAAATAATGAAGACAAAGACAAAAAAAAAAATAAAAAATAAAAAATAAAAAATAAAAAAATAATTTCTGACGCACCATATTTGGCACGTCAGAAATTCCTGACGTGCCAAATATAGCACGTCAGGAATTACTGACGTGCCATATATGGCACGTCAGGAATTATTTTATATATATATATATATATATTATATGTTTCAGAAATAAATAAATAAATAAATAATTTTTATATTATGTTTATTTATATTATATATTCACCTTTTCTGACGTGCTAAAATTAACACGTCAGAAATTTCTGACGTGTTAATTTTAGCACGTCAGAAACCTGATATCAAAAAACAAGCGGGATTTTCAACTTTTTCCCTCTTTTTCACTATCTTCTTTCCCTCTTCTTTTTCCTTTATAATTCTATTATATATTCATATTCTTTAATCCTTTTTCTTTTATTTCCAAACACAGTTCTCTCTCTCCTCTCTCAATCTCCCTACCCTCTTCTCTCTGTACATCCGGCCACCAGCTTCTAAAGGGAAGAAGAAAAGGAGAAAAATAAGATTGAGGAAGAAGAAGAAAAAGAAAAAAATGGGAGAAGATCAGAAGATCCAGAGAAGCAGCAGAAAAGAAAAAAAAAAAAAAAGTGAAGGAGAAGAGATCGAACCAGCAGAAAAGAAAAGAAAAAAAAAAAAAAAAAAAAAGAAGGAGAAGAGATCGAACGAAGCAGCAGAAAAGAAAAGAAAAAAAGAAAAAAAAGATGGAGAAGATCAGAAGATCCAGAGAAGCAGCAGAAAAGATAAGAAAAAAAAAAAAAAAAAGATGGAGAAGAGATCGAAGCAGCAGAAGAAAGAAAAAAAAAAAAAAAAAAAAAAAGGAGAAGAGAGATTTTATGGTTTGGGTTTTTGATTTTATGGTTTGGGTTTTTGAAAATGAAGGAAAGAAGAGAGAAAAGAGAGTGAAAATGGAGGAAAGAAGAGAGAGAGAGAGAGTGAAAATGGAAGAAAGAAGAGAGAGAGAGAGAGAGAGTGAAAATGGAGGAATCAGGGAGAACTGGGACCGGAGAAGACTACTGTTCCACAAATAAAAAAAAATATTTTTAATTAAAAAAAATCCAGAAAAAATTAAAAAAAGAAAAATTAATTTTTTTTAATAATTTTAAATTTCCTGACGTGTCACTATTTGACACGTCAGGAAATTTAAAATTATTAAAAAAAAAAAAAATTTCTTTTTTTTTTTTTTTTAATTTTTTTCTGGATTTTTTTATTAAAATTATTTACTGACGTGTCAAAATTTGACACGTCAGAAATTTTCTGACGGGTTAAATTTCAACACGTCAGTAAAATTTCTGACGTGTCACAAGTTAACACGTCAGAAATTTTTCTGACGTGTCACTCTTTAACACGTCAGAAAATAATTTCTGACGTGTTAATTATAACACGTCAGAAATTTCTGACGGGTTAAAACTTAACACGTCAGAAATTTTCCATTTCTGACACCTATAATCTTCACGCGGGAAACACGTCAGGAAGGCCCCGTCAGGAACGTTTTCTGACGTGTCAGACTACCTGACACGTCAGAAAACGTCCGTCAGAAAAAATTTAATTTTTTGTAGTGATTGGCAACCCCCACGGAGGTATGGGTTTCCTTGTTAACTGATGTGGTATTTTTGTGACCAAAAATATCAATTATAAAAATAACCACTCGCAATAGGACGAATCTTTGTAGGATACGGCTATAGAGAGGGTGTCGAACCTCAAGGACTGCAGGGGTTTAATTATCAAAATTAAAAGATCAAAGTTAACTTAATTAAAAGGGGTTTTGATTTGATTTGCTTAAAAACTAAAGTGCATGAAAATAAAAGAGATTTAAAATAAGAAAGAGAGAAAGTAGGGTATTGACTTCACCTCTATCCACACAACAATGGTTAATCATAATTAATCTCAGAAATTCATTCTATGCATATTATAAATAAACAAGAAACTACCTTATTAAAGAATAAGCATAATCTATCTTCGGTTGGCACGGATCGTCCACCTAACCACTAAGATGCGGTACGACCCGTCTTTCCTAGGTATAAATTATCAAATTCTTTAATAGGATACATACAATCAATGGATAAGTGTAACCCATCTTCGGTTGGCACGGACTGTCTACCTATATTACACTAAACTAGGGTGTAGTACAATCCGTCTTCCCTAGGCATGGCCTATCAAATCCTATTGATCATATGTCAATTAAACCCATTGTATAACCATCATTCTCATAATCATAGAAAACAAGAATGATTTGATTTCAATAAAAGTAAAATACTTTCTAAGACAAGAGAAGAATTTCACAAATATTGATATTGAAATTTAAGAACAATTGCATTTAATATGAAGAACATAAATCAATTGTAGCAATCCTCATAGTTATACAATCAACATGCATAAATTAAAAATCTAGAAATTTAATACAATCAAACCATTGTGTTTGGATAGGGTTACATCAACACCCCACGAAGGGGTTTAGCCGCTCATGATCTCCTAAGCTCCACAGACTATTTTACTGAACTTTTGCTCTAGAAGCGGTGTGTTTTTTCTCAATACTTAGAGGCCTATTTATAGAGCTTAGGAGAGTCCTAGAAGCCCTAGGAATCCTATAAATTTCGGAGATTTAAGTCCAAGTCCAATTATGATAAAGAAAACTTAAGTCCAAATCGGAATAGGATTCGCTCAGAATTGCGTTCCTATCTTGCGGGGCGATTTTGGCAATGCGGCACTCCGAATTAGGAAAATTCTATTTCACAATGATTTGTAGAAATTTGAGTTAGCTTTTCAGTGCCGCTTGAATCACCTCAATCGGATATTTGAGCTGAAAGTTATGGCCAAAATACCGAGACATATGCAGAATCCAAAATTGAATCCAATCCGATTTTGACTCCAATTCGAGAAATTCTGAATTAATTATTTTCTTTATTTGATTAAACTTAACCATGATTGGTTAAGTTTAACCATATCTTCTAGGTCTTCTCAAAGTGTGCTTTTAAGCCCAAAATCAATGGAATTAATTGCATCTTTATTTATAACCTGAAAACACAAAAACAAAACAAAATCAAACAAATAACAACGCTAATGAATTAACATATGCAAATTAAGGGGCTTGAATGTGCAACATTCGGCGCTTATCAGTAACCCTGTTTGCACTTGCAATAGTGTTAGAGTATACTATAGAGTTTAAAAATAATAGTCACAGTATAAGACTATTACTGATTTACACTTGAAGACTGTTACTGAGTTTTGGTTGAATAATTGAAGACTATTGCCTAGCTAATCAAGTTAGAATAGAAGTCTATTTATATCCAACATGATTCTCCTATAAATAAGAACATGTTATATTGTAAATATTACTCAGAGAAATAAGAGCTTAATGGAGCAGGGCTTGATTTTGTGGATGTAGGTCATAAACCGAACCACGTAAATTTCTGTGTCACTATCTTATTACTTCCGCATTGTTATTTATTATTATTTTCGAATTATAAATTCTTTCATGGTATCAGAGCAAATAGGCTAACGCCAATTGTTAGATCCTGAATTGCAATTTTCTTTTATGTTTCTTATCCTTAATTTGTTTCGATCGATTTCATAATCACGAAACCCTTTTATCTATTTTATTTTTGTTGAAAAAAAAAATAAACCTGTCGACGTTCAGCCCTTCACCGCCTCTCTCCATTCTTCTTCGTCATGCCACACAACATGACAACAACATCAATGACAGGTCCCTTTGTCATCAAAGCTCTGTAATTATAGGGGTTCAAAGTTAGCAAGTTTCCCACAATCTGGGTCATGCTCAAGACTCTGTGTGTCAAGAGCAGCCCTCCATACCAGCCACAGATCCACGAAGTGTAGCGACACCTCCACCACCGATCCTAGTCTACGACGCCCACAAGCCATCGCACCATCCCACTGCCAGCCGAGCATCGTGACGACCACAAAACCACTGCGTCACCCTTGCTGGCTACTGTCCATCAGCCCATCGATCAGCCACTGAACGCACATCCTCCATGGAAGAGAGCTCCGTTGGTTCAAGTATAAGCCACCGTGCCCCTACTCCCTTCAGTCGTAGATCGCCGCACAACAACCTCCTTGCGCCGCCAATCTCACAACTCTCGTTCGCTAGCAGTCGTACCTTCCCAGTCATCCACAGCCCCGCTCCTACCAAGTCCGAACAATGCACAGCTGCACGTCTGATCCACGACAGTCAGCCGGCATCCTTACTTCAGCCAAAGATGCCTACAAAAGAGGCCAAAGTTGCCCACAAAAAGAGGCCCAAGATGCCCATTTTCTTTCTTCTCTAAAAGAGGCCAACCGAAGTTCAAATTCAAGAGCAGCCGATGTTTCAAATTTGGCGCCATCAACTCCACTCAACTACCTTAGTCGCCACCAACTCTAACAAGTTTTCGATCACCATCTTGTCCTCCGTTGCCGACCAAAGAACAAACTCAAGTTTTCACAAGTTTACACTTTGAGTTATCTTGAGTTTGAGGGGGAATGTCAGAGTATACCAACAGTATAAGACTATTACTGACTTACACTTGAAAACTATCACTGAGTTTTAGTTGAATAGTTAAAGACTATCACCTAGCTAACCAAGCTAGAGTAAAAGTCTATTTGTATCCAACATGATTCTCTTATAAATAGGAACATGTTATATTGTAAATATTACTCAGAGAAATTAGAGCTTAATCGAACTTTAGGGCTTGATCTTGTGGATGTAGGTCATAGACCGAACCACGTAAATCTCTGTGTTACTATCTTATTACTTACGCATTGTTATTTATTATTATTTCCGCATTATAAATTCTTTCAAATAGTACCCCTCCCTAGTTCGGAGATGATCAAAGCACTCATTATTCTCCTTACATGCGTAATTCCGTTGGTTCTGGGCTTTTTTGCATGCATGATTGCCAACTGACCAATCAAGCACCAATGGAACCCTTTGGTTGGGTAGTTTTTTGAGATAACCTGCGGATAAGTGGAACTTGCCTTTCTCGGCAACAAAAGCATATCCACAAGGATTGAAGTTCCATACTTTGGAGTGATTATGGAAGCTCTTTACTTGCACACTAACATTTTTAAGCCCATCCGGAAACCCCACCCCGCAGCACCCAACGTCGGAACAGGACCCATTGACCACGTTGCTAAGGCTAGCTAGGGCATTCAGATGAGCACCGGATCAAGTACACTTCTCCGTTTTGGAATCCACGAAGGAAGCCGCTAGTGTCACAGCCAAGAACAGTGAAGGAATTTTTCTTGTTGGAAACAATGAACTGACCCTCCAGCTCGAGCGCAAAACTGAAGTTATCCATGGCTTCACCTCCATTGATATGACTATTACCGTTCAATGCGTAACAGTCCCAGGCTACCAACACCTTGACATGCAACTCATGGTTCTTAATGGATATGCTTGTTACAGGGATATTACCTATCATTGGTTTTTCTGAGTGACAAGTGATACTAAAACTCTCATCCAGATAGCACTCCTCAGACAAACCAAGTGGGAATGGAATTTCCATATCTCTATAGTACTTGTTTAAGCATTCAGGCTTTGCCGCTGCCACAATTGCAAATACTATCACTCCGGCCACCACAATTTGCAAAAGCTTCCTACTTAAGCCCTTGGCTACAACTTTCTTGAGGAGAGTTTTCTCTAAAAATGTGTTTAATTAGATGTGCTTTGATTGTCCTGCATGCATAGACTCCTTCCTTTAAAGGCATATGGATAATGGAGCAAATACCAATTCAGAAACTTTCCTTTCATATTCGTAGCAGAAACTTTCAAGGATAAAATATGTCATTTCCATTAATAGAATTGGATTATAAAATAATAATAAATAAGCGATCAAGAGATCACCATGAAAAAAAAATGATAAGTTTTATAAAAATAAGAAATCATTTGTGTTATTTTAGTAATTTTGGTTCAATCTCAATTAGAGCATATGTGCTGTCACTAAACTAAGGAATATGAATAAGTATTCTATTCTGCCTTCCTTCATCCTCATTAATAACTATTCATTTTTTTAATAGACTCATTTCACGTAGCAAACGAGGCCTAAGTAAACCCTACCAAGAGCAAAATAAACTTTGTTGACCGGATATCTCTTTTTTATAGGAGAAATGTTATAATGCAATAAAATGACCATTTTTTTTACCATAAAAGTCGTAGGTGGCAATAGGCTACATGTCCCATCCAGAATTGCTGTAGCCACATCCACTGATGGAGCCTGTAGCCACTTGCCATATAAGACTTTTATGGGCAAAAAATAGTCTTTTTATTGAGCATATCTCTTTCTCTTTTTATAGATGCGGCATTTTTAGTGACGTGGTATATGACTGATATGGAGCAATTGATTGTGCCATGGCAACACATATATGTGTCGCAATACTATTAGTTAAGATGTGGCATTTCATAGAAAACCGATCTGATAACAAAATAAAACTTGAGAATTGATTTGATCGATTTTGAACTCCAAAAACTAATTTCATAAAAGCTTAAACTTGAGGGACTAAGATAAGGGTTTTTTTTTTTTTTTACTTGTTTAAATGTTTATTCTAATAGAGTAATTCTAGAAGTCCCTTTTGTGTCCCTCTTTAGTCCCTCCAAGAATGATGTGGCTATTAAAATCACCATTTGATCAAAATCCAATAATGATTAATCACAAGCCCAATTGTGATTTTAATAGACACATCATTCTTGAAAGAACTCAAGAGGGACACAAAAGGGATTTGTAGCATTACTCATGCTAATATTATGATTGTTTAATTTGAACTTAACTTTATATATATATATATATATATATATATATATATATATATATATATATATATATATATATATATATATATATTAATTTGAGGAAATGCTAGGTGTTCTTCTAGTGTTCTCCCGGTATCCTCTCAATTGTGATGTGGCTTTTAAAATTATCATTTATTTTGAGATTATCACTATTAACTTTTAATCTATTGATGATTTTAAAAGCCACATCATATTTGAAAGGACACCAGAATAACATTAGAAAAACACCTAGCATTTCCCATTAATTTGTGAGTAATACTAAATGTCCTTCTCAGTTCTTGTGTCCGCCCAACAATGATGTAACTTTCAAAATTATTATTAAATCAAAATCTAATAGTGATCTATACAAATTCAATTAGAATTTTAAATTCAAATCAATTTTAGAGGGACACAAGGAAGATATAAAAAGGGCATCTAACATTACTCTTAATTTATTAATTACAATTTTGTTGGCCTTTGCCTATATTTAGGACCGGGATCCCCTACAATTGGGGTCCAGGGATCCCAACCAATTCCCCATGTCGTTTGTGTAATTGGGTAGGGAGATGTGAGGGGGGTTGGTGCCTGGCCTGGGTTTCCTTGCTCGGGCAGGAGCTAGCTCTCTGCCCAGCCAAGAAGTCTGCTGCTCGGACACTTTGTTCGGGCAGAGAATCCTCTCTCACAAATTTGGTGCAACTCTCCTATCCTTTCCTTTTTGGGTAGATATAATTGCAGAAAATCCTCATTCGTGTATATATATATGTAACATTTTGTAACTATTTTTAGGGTTAAGCCAAAAATTCCTTTACGCCAAATTAACGTGTAGTGTGTAGTGCATGCACTACTAGTAGCCGTGATTCAGTGGTACATTAAGTAGTCGGACGCGTATTAAAGTATGAGTTCGAATTTCCACAATGATGATCATTAACAGCTTTGGTTTCCAAATATATCCTAGTTAAGCGCTATCACCCTCAAATAAATTAGTTGGTCACCTTGGTTGCCTTAAATTTTCTTGAAAAACACAAAGGACAAGCTCATGAATTGGCTGTCACAATCTTTAACACTTTCCTCGAAAATTCGACCTGTTTTGTTCTTTTTGGTTGGCTCACATCTTTTTGAAACACGCATATCTCGTGTAACACATTTTCAAGTATTAAAATTCAAGTTAATTTCTTTACACGCTGGAAAGCGGAAACTGCCGCTTAAGTAGTAACTATAAGGATAGCTTTGAAAAACATAGAAGACAAGCTAAATTGGCTGTCTGGACTTTGTCCTTTCTCTTTTTTTTTTGAATTGAATAAAATAATAATAATAATAATAATAGAATTGGCTGTCACACCTTTTGAATCTTGCTTTACAAAATCAAGTTTTTTTTTTTTTTTTTTTTTGGCTCACATAGCTACTTCTTGTAACACATGTTCATTGTTCACCAAAGTATTGAAATTCGAAGAAGATATTGTAAAAGGTATGATTTGGGATGTTAAGAATAGGATTAAATTAAAAAATAAGTTGCGGGTTTTTGATGTAAATATTGATCTTTGTAATAGTTTGGGTCTCCACTTGGATGTTTTGCATATATATAGTGGACTCTTAATTAGATGCTTTTACTGCTCATGTGAGTGTATTGATTTAATGTATTTGGTTTGACTCCTGTAACAAGAGTGTCGTTTCTTTTGGAGTACACATGACACTCTTGTCTAAATGACTCACACTCGAGGAGTTAGGTAAATATAGTATAGACTCATAAGAGATGAGAAGATTTATTGTAAGTGCACTTGTGAAATTGTATCCCACATTAGTAAAGTATAAAGAGAATGAGTGGTTGATATATCTAAGAGTACTCAAGCCCATAAATTTAGGCTTTTGGGATAGAAGTTATGTCTAAATATGTATATTCAGGGCCGGATCCACGTTGTAGGTTGGGGGAACCATGGCAACCCCTAAATTTTTTGAAATTCTTATAACCGGAGCAATTTTACATGAAGGGCCCCTACAAGTTTTTGTCTTAGCCCACCCCAAAGTTTCCGTCAATTTTGGCACTCTCTGATGCCCATATGGCTCATCACTAGCCCAATGAGGCCCACCCATCAGACCCACATGTTTACTCCTATTTTATTTTATTTTTTTATTTTTTATTTTTTATTTTTCTAATTTGTGTTTGCTCCTACTTATTCCAACAGGGAACATCCCAATTCTCACTGATGTGCTCCAAATCTTTATTTTCCTCCTAAACTATTCAAATTTTTATCTCTTATCTCTTATCAATCTTTCCCAAAGGAAAAGACATATTTGAAATCTTAATATTTCAATGCCATATGTGAACTATTTTAAGGATTTTGGTCCTTCTTGATTTAACTTTAATTTGTAGTACTCTTCATGCATGCTTCTTTTATTGAAAAGAGTGATATTAAATAACTTCAGGGGAAATGACTTCTTGGCTTTAAAGTGTGTTTGAGAGTTCGATTTTTAAATTAAAACATAAAAAGTATCATTTGGGAGTGGGTTTAAAAAAAAAATCTATTTGAAAACGTAGAAATAACTGTATTTTTACAATATATTGCAGACAACACACTATTTTAAAAGCTAAACTGCGATCGTAAAGACGAAAACGTGACTTTACCAAACACTCAACTATATTTTTAAAAATTGCGTTGTCAAATCGCAAATTTTAAAATCGTTATTTTTCAATCGCACTTTTTGAAACTTCAAACCCAAACCTACCTTTAGCTCTGACCACCCCAAACAAAATTTTTTGGTTCCGCCCTTATGTATATTAATTTACTCTTTATGGACTCCATAGACCATTTCCTCCCCAACCGCGCACCTCCCAGAATTCCTTAAAATCTGATACTCTAAACTGGGCACGCCCCATGCTGTAACTCATTTTTTGCTTTCCATATGTTATAGAAAGTAGCACTCAAAACCAGAATTAGGTCATGGACTGAGCTTTTTTACGGCCTATTTGGTATTTCAGGCTCCATTTCTGCACAACTTACATTCTTAATTACGGTGGCACGTCTAAAGTGAAACCATCAACTGAGAATGCACTTCATACCAGCAGCATTCATAGATAGCAGAGTTGTAATAAGGGCATTACTTTCTCTCTCGATTCTATGTAAGCTTTCAATATATTGATGGCGCATACTAATGTTGTTGTCTTGTCTTTTTTTATTTTTTTATTTTTTATTTCAGATGAATGCTATAAAAAAATAAATGGACATTATTCTGATGATGATGATGAAGTCTTTTCTTTTTTGACTTCACCTAAAAAATGGTTTTGCACTATAATATGAGATTTTTTTTTTTTTTTATTACTTCCACTCGAATTCAAACTTTGGTTTGGCATACAAAATTTGTACCAGAACAATGTATAGTGTAAATGACATGTTGGAATGTTTTTGTTTCAAACTTAATATAAGCATACATATGTATAGTTTTATCTTGAGAATGTTTCTTTAATAGAAGGCATTACTGAGTCTTGGAAAAGAGAGTTTCACATGGAAAACCAGGGAAAGTGACATCAACCTACTGCTTTGGAGCAATGTTTCGGTGTACACAATTGGGAGTACACACCGGTATGGTGCTTCGCACCGCACGCACGCATGTGCTGGCTGTGCAAGGCTGATGACTGCATGTGGGGCGCCTTTATAGCGCAACTGGCCATTAAATTTTTTACGATTGTAATTGTACAATATAATGATTTGATCTAGATGGTAGGATACTTATCAATATGATCCAACTATTGGATTTCCTGCACCATTAGTAATATCAAATATAAGATTAATTAATCAAGTTAGATCTAACGGTTAAAAAAAAAAAATTGTTACTACCATGCAAGTATGATCTAACAATCATAATTAAACAATATTTAATTATAAATATGATCTAATGGTCAAGATTAAGTACATGTTAGATAAGTGAAATTGAACGGTCAGAATTAAAAGACCATTAGTAAAAATTCCTTTTTGTTAATTACAAAATACATATTTGTTATTGAATAGACACAAAAACTACTGTTGAGTTCGCTGTTTTCACAAGCCACAAAAGCTGATTGAAAATGAACTTCTTTATTTATAAATAGTCCACTCATTGTAAGAATTAGGTAATGAAATGTGGCAAATGAGCCATGCACACTTTATTGAAAAATTTCTTACATACCACACCACACCACATTTAAGCAAACTACACTTGGCAAACACCAACAGAAATACAATCCCACAACTGCTACACAAGACAGCGAATACAACAAAACAATTACTCCAAATAACTCCAACAAATTGCTCTTTCGACTAGAACAGAAAACTCAACACATGAAGAATAGTACAGAGATAATATGCATGCCATCACTATCTAATGAGCATTTTGTTGAGGCTATAAAGCAAACAGAACTCTCTTTAGGACACTAAAACAGGAAGTTGCATTAAAAAAAACAAATGCCATGAAGAGCGGATGTTATCATGCCACATTGATCATCTGCCATCCCCCAAGGCTAACATTGCATTGTCCTTCATGCTATCAAATTCAGTGGTTGTACTGCTACGTACTTCCACCGTTTTCGTAAGCGTTAGATGTCACACCATCTAGGTGTTCGGCCTCTTCCAGATTTGATTGAGCATTAACTCACAAGTGCGTCTCTATCTTTCTTATTTGTTTTAATTCCATGGCCAATTTCTTCATACTAGGCCTCTCATCTCCTTTCACTCTTAAGCACCTCTCAGCAAGTTTAATGACTTCCGTGATCTGCTCTTTATTTCCTTCTTCAACTATTCGTTTATCAAGAATTTCATCCATGCGATCCTCTTTCAAGAAAAAAAGAAAATACATAGGTAGGCATCTTTCATTCTCGGATCTATCGAATGAAAATACATCATCTCCTGTTAGTAGCTCCACGAGGACCACTCCAAAATTATAAACATCACTTTTCTTCGTCAATTGGTTCGTCTGTAAGTATTCAGGATCCAGGTATCCAAGAGTTCCTTGCACTACAGTAGCTACATCCTTTTGATCGTGGGGAACCAATTTTGAAATTCCAAAGTCGGAGACTTTTGCAGTGAAATTATCACCAAGCAATATATTTGAGGGCTTGACATCTCTATGAATTATAGCTATAGAGTGTAGATAGTGCATCCGCTGTTTCTGCAGCTATTCTTAGATTGGTTTCCCATCGTTTGATGGATGTGTTGCCTTCACGATGTATATAGTTGAAGAGTGTACCTTGTGAGACAAATTCGTAGACTAGCAAAGGAACTTGTGTCTCTAAACAACAACCCAAGAGTTTGACAACATTCTTATGGTCAATTTGGAAGAGCAGAACAATCTCATTAATGAACTGGTCAACTTGGTCTGGATCCACTGTCTTGGACTTCTTGATGGCAACAATTGTATTATTTGGTAAAAATCATTTGTAAACTGTACCAAAACCTCCTCGGCCAATGATCCTATTATCTCTATAGTTTTTGGTAGCCACCTTCAGTACTTCAAAAGTAAAGATTTTGGCCTTTTTAGTGGAGCCTAGTGCACGGAGATGCCGTTCTAAGATCAAACCCCCATTTTGTTGAAAGAGCTTTGCTTTAAGCTTAATATATTTTCTTTTCTGGAGTACCAAGAATAGCCATGAGCTACCCCCAAGCATAGCAATTAAGCCTATGCCAATTCCTGAACTTGGAAAAGTCGAAACGTTATAGTCATGATTAAAAGTTTGTGTAATTAAATGCATATATGATATTATCTAAGGATGTACAAATTGGTAAATTTACTTACCAATGGAAACCTTAATTGCTAGTACGACATCTACAGAACAACCTTCACCATCTTTTCTTCCGTCCCCATGATACCCCTTAATTAGGGCAATGACATGTATAAGTGCCTATTCCGTTGGTACATTGTTTGGTGCAATTATGAGTCCCATCCAAACATTCGTCAATGTCTGCACATCAAGCTAGTGAGGAATACAGGCCAACCACAGAGTATAATCATAATTAATGAAATACATATGTATACATTGAAACAAAGAAATTAGAATTTTTGAAAATATTTAATTAATTATATTTTAGGAGTATTTTTTTCCATTAAAAAGTGAAAGAATAAAAATATCACTCAATTTAAATGAAGTGAAGAGGATCCACTTCGGAAACGAAGGGGAAAACAAATGTCATAAAAGTGATAATGAATTCAGGGAAAAAGTAATATAAATTACCTTGGCAACCCCCTTGGCCTTGGAGGTATGGGTTCCCTTTGTAACCATGCATGCACTTGCAACCATACCCGGCCTGCTTGGTTTGGCGCGCGATCAAGGCATTGACTATTCTCCTTACATGCTAAATTCCCTTCTTTCTTAGCTATGTCACATGTGAGATTGCCAACTGCCCAATCAAGCACCAATGGAACCGCTTGGTTGGAATAATTGTTTAGATAAGTGGCGGAGAAGTTGAACTTGTCTTTCTCGACAACAAAAGCATAGCCGCAGGGATTGAACTTCCATACTTTGGAGTGATTATAAAAGCTCTTTACTTCAACACTAATATTTTGTAGTCCATCAGGAAACGCTAACTTGCAACACCCAACGCCAGAGCAAGTCCCATTCACCACATTGCTAAGGCTACGGCAATCAGATGCGCACCCGATATAGTACACTTCTCCGTTTTGGTACCCACTTAGGTATGCGATAGTGTCACAGCCGATAACAGTGAACTTATTTTTTCTGTTGGAAATGGTGTACTGGGAGACCCTGAGCCCGGAATTGTTCTTGTCTACCAAGACTACCATGGAATCCCTGGACACCGGTGGTTGTTCGAATTCGTACGGGCACCTATCGTACGTGCCCCTAGCTACACAACCCTGGACGGCGGTATTAGTACTGTCGATGTGGTTGTAACAGTCTCGGGCTACCCTATTCATGACATGCATCTCATGAGTGTCAATGGATATATTTCTTACAGGGATAGTACCTGTCATTGGTGTCGAAGAGTTGTGGCATGTGATATTAAAACTCTCATCCAGAAAGCAGCCCTCTTTGAGGCCAAATGGGAATGGAATTTCTACATCTCCACACTTGCTGGGGCAGTCAGGCTTGGGTATAGTTGCTGTTGTTGATGCTGCTGCTGCCACAATTGCAAATAGTATGATCACTCCAGGCAGTGCTATGATTTGCAAAAGCTTCCCACTCAACCCCATGCCTTGCCCGAACTTTCTTAACGAGGGTTTTCTTATATTTTGTGTTTAGATCGATGTGCTTTGACAGCCCTGCTAGCTAGTACACTCTTCCCTTTTATAAAGGCATATGGAACGATCCAAAACCAATTCAGCCGGTAACTTTTATGACATATAGCAAACATCACAGGTCCAAGTATCTTTTATAAGTTGAGTCATTTTCCGAGAAATAATTTTCCATAGAGAGAGAGAAAAAAAAAATTGAAGATAGTCCAAAACTTGCACATCTTTGCACGTTTCACGAACCCTTCCATTGGAGAATCCAATGCTTTTTTGTATCCCTATATGTCTCAAATTAAACTTTTACAAACATGGCTGTATTGGCATTGGTTTACATAATCTCAAGATTGTCAACCATCAATGTTGGTGGCAGACTGGTAGTCCTCGAGGACCATTTCTTTGATCAACTAGCATGTAAGACTTTTCAGACCATTCATTTGAACCTCAAAGCATAATTACTTTGAGAATTCAATGTCGATTTCCCTTTCATTTTTCTTTTTTTGGAAACTTTTTTTACTAATTACCTCCTTATGTTTTATCATTTTTTTAAAAAAAAGTTTAAAAACTCTTAATGTTAAATATTTAAATTTAAAAAATTTACTATGTCACCCAAATAAAAATTTCCAAAATACTCTTTTAAAAAAAATAAAATAAATAAAAAAATAAAATAAAAAGCCATACCTGATTGTAATGTAGACACAACTAAGTGTAGAAAAGTTGTAAAACTTGCTGGCATTGAAGGACAAAAAACGTGTTCCAACAAGATACGTGTATGATAGCTGATAGATGGCAAAATTTTAAATGGACTCTTTTGTATCATGTGGAATGCACATGCCATGTCACTGCTAGAATTAACCAATTAAATTCTTATAAAGAAAAAAGAAAAAGACGACTAGCTGACAAAGAAAAGATGCAGCACAGAAAAGTCCTTAGTATTTTGCAGGTCCAAGACGTTCTTGCCATTTTTGTTTGCAGAGAATCCATGTCAATTCAATCACATACCATCTACTAGGAAGTGGATGAAGATTTTGAGTGTTAACATTCAAACAAGAGAAGCATACAAAATTGGAAGAGAAAAGTAATATTAGTTTCCTGACCCCACACAAATGGATGATGCCTGCTTATTCAATCCATATGAGTTTTCTGACCTATGCGGATAAGATTTTTCCATACTTGGCTAACATCATTTTGGTGGTAGTCGTCCGCAACCTTTTCTTCAATCAACTAATAAGTGAGACTTCTCTCACACCATTCAACATTGCTGAATAGTTGTAAACCTTGCTGACATTTCAAAGACAAAAAGTGTGTTTCAACACTTTGACTCTTTTGTAGCATGTGGAATTTTCATACTATCTCTGTATGAGTTTCCTCACCTCTGAGGATAGGATTTTCCCATACTTGGTTAACATCATTTTGGTGGTAGTCTTTCACAACATTTTCTTCAATCAACTAACAAGTGAGACTTCTCTCACACCGTTCAATATTGCTGAATAGTTGTAAACCTTGCTAACATTTCAAAGACAAAAAGCACTCTTTTGTAGCATGTAGAATTTTCATATACCATCAAGAGAAATGTCACTTTATGAGCTAGAATAGATTAGCCAAGAAAAATTAAAGGACTACAAGAAAAAGAAAAGAAGCACCTAAGAAAAGTCTAAAATGATACATGATAAATGATAGTGATAGATGACAACCTTAACACAACTCCCCGTTTGTCCTACAACAATCTTTTTCCCCACTTCAGAAAAATAAAAAATAAAAACTCATCCTCAAGTTATAATTTGAATAAGGTAGCTTATCCATCTAGAGGAATGTATCATGTGGAATTTTCATATCATCTAGAGAAATATATCAAAAATGACAAAAACTTTAGCTGGGCTCTTTTTTATTATGTAGAATTTTCATACCATCTAGAGAAATGTCACTTTATGAGCTGCTAGAATGAGCAAATTTTAATTTTAGTGGAAACTTTCGAAAACCTCCATGAAATTTCACTCGCTTTGACAATACCTCTTCAAAGTTTAAAAACTCTCAATTAAGGATATCAACTTTCAATTTCTTTCAATAACTCCATTTTGTTAAGATTTTTTGTTAATTTTTGTCAAAATGGCCAAAATACCCCTTTTATAAAAAAATTTTTAAAAAAATGCGAAGATGTCGCAAAAATGTTTTTTTTTTTTTTTTTTATAAAAAAAAAAAAAACCCTTAATATTTACAATTTATTATATTTTTTATAATAAACAAACAGGACAATATTGAAAATTTTGATAATATTTAACAGAAACTTATAAGGGAATGAGATAATTGAGAGAAATTGAAAGTTCGATATCCTTAATTAAGAGTTTTTGAATTTCATGAGATACTTTCAAAACGAGTTGAAATTCCGGAAGGTTTTGTGAAGTTTCCCCTAAATTTTAATTTTTTTTTTTTAAAAAAAAAAAAAAAAAAAGACGAAGAAAAGAAGCCCCTAAGAAAAGTCCTTACGTTTTGTAGGGTCCAAGACGTTATTGGCATTTCTGTCTGCAGATAATCCATATCGATTTGACAAACCAAGCACCAAGTGCATTAAGATTTTGGGTGTTCAACGTTCAAACAAGAGAAAGCATACAAAATTGGAAGCGATTGGTAATATTAACGTGGTCTCCAAAGTATAATGTTGGGAATTGTGGTGGTGGATTCGAAGAAGAAAAATACTGTTGTATAATATTAACGTGGTCATATTTTTATTGACTTTTAAAATTATCGTTTAATTTGAAATTAATCAAATTTTAACTAATAGTAATTTTAAAATGTACATCAAAAAATATGAAAAAAAAATTATAAGAATGAAATTGTGTAACATTATTCTTTCGAAAAATACAGCATGAAAGCAACGTTGGCATTCGGGAATGAACTTTAGCGTCTTCTTGGGCTGTTACTCAGACAGGTCTTCTTGGGCTGTTAGTCAGACAGGCATTCTGAGCAAGTATTATCATTCGGCTTGGGCAAGATCTAGCCCACAATAAATTTAAGAAAATTTTGGGTGCCCCCAATTCCCAAACCTCTCTGGGCCTGGTTCAAGAAAATGAACTTACACAACCTCAGGCACTCAAAGCCCCATATATCAAGCCTTCAAAAATTTTGATTTGCACAAAACCGCATCACCAAAGCAAAATAAAAAAATCTCAAAAATCAGAGCACTGTCCGTTTCGCTCCCAATCGTTGAACCGGTTAGGCTCGGGCCCACGGGCCCAGGCCTTACCTTAAACTTGCCCAATAACAAGAAACCCCACCCCCACACCAAAATAATAATAATAATAATAATAATAATAATAATATTATGTAGATGAATATCTCCGGAAAGGAACAGCAAGGTTAATTAGTTTGTTTCAATTTTACATAATGTCCTCGAACAGCCTTTTAATTTGTTGGATTAAGATAACTACAATTTTCAGAGTATAACACTATATAAAATTCCTTAAATTCTAACAATTGTGTTTTCAAAATAAATTCGTCACATTAATATTTATCACTTTTATCAACCCAATATTTATCATCCAATTTAAAAAATATATATATATATATATATTCTATTTAAGAAAGTATATATTGTATAATATTTTAGAAATTATAGAAGATCTTAATCATTGGTGTAGATAAGTAAGATGTATACCCAAAAAAAAAAAAAAAAAAATGAAAGGGTTCCAATCGAGAGGCAAGTCTGTTTGTTAAAATTTTTATTTTGTCTTTTGTTTTTTCTTCTAAAAAAAATATTAACAAACAATTCAAATACAAATAATCAGAAAAATACAAAAACAATTTTAACATTTATGTCACACTAAAACATTTTTTTAAACAAAAAGTAAAAAAATACATTTACAAACAGAGCTTGAGACAAGAAAAAAATTGTGGTCCGAGATCACTAGCAAATGTTGGTGTCATGTAGTCCAAAATTTATGTCATGCATCATTATTAACTTTTTCATAGTAATAACAATAATTCCAAGATCTTTTTTTTTTTTTGGACATGTCTACACAAGAGGGGGAGGAGGGATTCGAACTAGCTAGTGACCTCCGCTTCATGAAGCGTGGTCTCCAACTGATTGAGCTACCCCTTGAAGACAATTCCAAGATCTTGTAAACATGCATGAACAAATGTTACTTTGCTCCGCATGCAATTAGATCCTAATTCATAGCCATTGAAATAAATCGAATGACCAACTCCTTCCCATCCGAAACATTAGGTCCCAAACACTGTTTCATGTAAAAAGTTGGCGCCTTTGATTGAAATGAAAGAGTCATTTGTGAGGGCATTCCACAAATTCGGGATCCACCACCCTACCAAGAGGTGAAGATTTTCTCAAAAAATAGTGCATGAATTTTAATTTTAAAAAGTGTTTTGTGTTTTGAATTGTTTTTAAAGCCGAAATTATTTTTTTAAAAAATTATTATTATTATTATTATTTCAAATGCTAGGATAAATTCTTACATTTTTGTTTTCCCAGATGGCAAGATTTAACATAGAACAATCAATTTCATCATGATAATAACTTTGTTTATATTTCTAGAAGAAAACAAATTATCAAGGATAGGTATCACTTGTTAGATTTTCTTTACAAAGTTGTGTCATATCTTTCTCTATGACGATTTGTGCATTTATTTGGATGGTTTAAACAACTAAAACGGTGAGACAAAAGGATAAAATGATTAATGAGAAACAAGCTAATAAAAGAAAAATGAAATAAACATGCATTAAAAATTATGATGTTTTTGCTTTTCTCTGTGATAACTCATTATTTTTCTTCATCCACGAATTTGCATACCAACAGTGTTTGGACCCTAATGTCCATCATTATTCCAACGCAAATACTGTGATTATTCCAAAACGCTTTAAAGCCTTTCAAGGGGAGGAGCTCCAAACACGCCCCTAAGCACTGGCACAAGCTTACAATTTTGCCTTGTCGTGGTAGGCTTCCTTAAGCGAAAGAGAAGAGAGAAAAAGAAAGGTAAGGCGATAATGGGTGGAGAAGGGCAGATCTTGAAGAGAATTCCGCGCATTAAATTCCCACAAAGACACCCAAAATCCTCAGCTTCAGGTTCTCTCTCTCTCTCTCTCTCTCTCTCTCTCTCTCTCTCTTCATTCTTTCCTTTGCTTCCTGTGAATTTTGTTGTTAATTGATTTGTTGTTATGACTTCCATTTGCACGCATATGATGATTGATTCGTATACTTCCTACTTAAAAAATGGCAGTTTAAGAAAGAAATACTGGGATAGAAAGTTTGGTTCAAATTTTAATTAAAGATGCTTTATCTTTGATTGATTCAGGGTTTGTGCATCCTTATTATGTTGTTTTGTCAAACGGAGTACTGGGTCATTCTTGTTTTATTTTGAACTGTACCATATGGAAACTTTTGTAATTATCTAATTCAGATTGGCTAATTTATGGTCCAATTATATATTCATGAGCTATTGAGATGGATGAGGAGTTTGCCTTCAAGAGTAACAAAGGAACATGAGTATGTACTGTATGTTTTGAGAAGTAAATGATGGCGTATAGCTTTGTTCAGAAATGTTATGCTATATTGATTGATGTGGCTGCAGCTGTATTTTTTAGGTCTTCCGTAATTCAAGTGTGGCAATGCAAGGACAAGGGGACCCAAAGGTCATGGTTTGGGAAGGGGAAAATTGCAGAAGAGCAAAATGATATCATGGAGCAGAGAGGATTCTGCAGCCATTACGGAACGGTATGATTCATGAAGGATTTACTCAAGTTAAAATATAGTAATGAGAAGTTGGAGGAAGTAGTATTCTTGGACGATGTAAAGGAATGTAAGCTTCGGTGGTTCTCTTATGAGTAATGAGGAACAGTGATACCTTAGTGAGTGGTGCACGTGGAGCTCAGATTGTAGAATATGGATGCTGCCGACAAAAAGGGCGGGCCGAACACATAGAGTTCATAAAAAATAGAAGTATTAGTGGCTTTACAGAAGTTGTGAGCTTATTTAAGTGATATGAATCTCACAGAACAAAAAGGTAGTAAAAAAGAAAGCACATAACGGAGCGGGAAAGGGAATGAAGCTGATACCAATGAAAGCAATGGGGTCTTTTCACTTACATTGATCTAGTAAGGTGTTATTCAAGTTGCATCCTAGAATTGTGGGAAATAAATAGGTTAAGATATCTGTGCAAAAGTTCAGTTTCATGTGGTATAGCATGCCATTTATTATGATACACCATGAGTAGATTTGAGTAGTCCACTGATCAACCTCTTGCCTTTGTGATGACAAGTTAGTCTTGGTACGAATAGAGGATGAGGTGGGGAAAGATTGATCAGATTGATGGGTTGGTTGCGTGTTTCTTTATGAAAAATATGACATTAGCATGGACAATATGGCTGCACTTGTATGGACTGGCACGTATATGACTATGTGGGTTCCAGTGCGTCCTTTTCTCCTTTTTCAGATTGTAGTCTTGATATGTTGCAAAAAAAAAAATTAGGAACTCATGTCACTTGACTTGCAGTATCAAGAGTGGGTTCATGCTGGCTCCATACATTTTGATAAATGATATAATTCATGCATTTCTCAGGGAATGGCTTCATGATTAATGCACATATAGCAAATTGGATAGTGTGATGTTCTTGTCTGAACAAGCAAAGCTATATAGCCTATATTTGATTGTGTGAAGCTTTGAGCAGTGATTTGAAACTTTTCTACTTATTAACTGATATATGTTAGTAATCCTAGTGAGGAAACACCTTGGTCACTTTCTTCTGTTCATTGATGTATTCTTCGTCTCACTCTTTGTTCACATGCCAAGAGAGAGTAACTAACCACAAACGTAATTGCGTGGTAAACAATGTCCCTGCACCACCATTCTTTTTGGTTACACTTGTAGAAGCATTAGCGTCGACACTGATAGTTTAGTATCAGCGTCCACAAAAGGTGGACGCTAATAGTCCTATATAACAATAAAAAAAAAAAAATTAATAGTCCTCAATAGCATCCACTATGAAAGTAGACGCTGATGGTGGAGCATTAGCGTCCATTGAAGTGGACGCTAAAACGCTCGAACAAAAATAAAAAAATAAAAAACAAATTAAAATAAAAGCTCAATAATGTCCACTTTGCTGAAAATATATTATTAAAAAGTGGATGCTGATAATTGAGCATTAGCGTCCACTAGAGTGGACGCTAAAGAGGTTGTACAAAAATAAAAAAATAAAAAACAAATTAAAATAAAAGCTCAATAAGTGGACGCTGAAAATATATTATTAGCGTCCACTTTGAAAGTGGACGATGATAATTGAGCATTAGCGTCCACTCTAAAGAGCTTGTACAAAAATAAAAAAAAAATTAAAAACAAATTAAAATAAAAGCTCAATAGAGTGGACGCTGAAAATATATTATTCAAAGTGGACGCTGATAATTGAGCATTAGCGTCCACTCTGAAGAGCTTGTACAAAAATAAAAAAATAAAAAATAAATTAAAATAAATGCTCAATAGCATCCACTTAAGGTGGACGCTGAAAATGTATTATTAGCGTCTACTTTCAAAGTGGACGCTGATAATTGAGCATTAGCGTCCACTAGAGTGGACGCTAAAGAGGTTGTACAAAAATAAAAAAATAAAAAATAAATTAAAATAAAAGCTCAATAGCGTTCACTTTAAGTGGACACTGAAAATATATTATTAGCGTCCACTTTGAAAGTGGACGTTGATAATTGAGCATTAGTATCCACTAGAGTGGACACTAAAGAGCTTGTACAAAAATAAAAAAACAAAAAACAAATTAAAATTAAAGCTTAATAGCGTCCACTCAAAGTGGACGTAATTGAGCATTAGCGTCCACTCTTGTACATTAATAAAAAAATAAAAAACAAATTAAAATAAAAGCTGAATAGCGTTTACTTTAAGTGGACGCTGAAAATATATTATTAGCGTCCACTTTCAAAGTGGACGCTGATAATTGAGCATTAGTGTCTACTAGAGTGGATACTAAAGAGCTGGTATAAAAAAAAAAATTAAAAAATTAAAAATAAAACTAGAAGATTATAGGTTCAATTGAACATCTAAAAATGATAAAATGTCCTTTATACCCTTAAAACTTTTATAAAATTATAAATTTTCTCTTAATTTGAAATTAAAACTTTTATAAAATTAAAATTAATTTTTCATTTTAAAAAATGAAAATTAAACTCTAAGCATTCAATTCAAGTCTAATAAAAAATGAAAAATTAGTTCGATCGAACATTCAATTCAACTCTAAGCATTTTATATTATATTAGTGTATTAGTTATATTGATCATGATACAATTAATAGAATTTGACATGATTGAAAGTTCAATCGAACATCTGATAAGATCAATTCTGATTGATACATTAGTCCGATCGATTGTAATGTGATCAAATGATCTATTAAACTCTTTGGATTTTGTATTATCTTTATATATTAGTTAGATCAATAGTAACAAGTTCAAGAAAATTTCACCCATCGAACATCGAATTTGATGCAATATCCCCCTCCATTCGGGTTTGGCGTTAAAATGTTAAATTACTATATATCTTAAAAATTTAAGCTAATAAATAATTATAAGATAAATATCACATTAATGATCTTTTATACTAAAAATTTATTAACTTTAAATTTGTAGTTAATATTTTAATAATAAAAACATATTTAATATTTCACTCATCGAACATATAATTTGATGCAATATCTCCTTCCATTAGGATTTGGCGTTAATATGTTATTTCCCAAGAATTTACCTCCGATAATATGTCATTATTTATTTTATATAAATTATCGGATATTCGATCGATCGTGATAGGATCAAATTATCGACCAAACTTCAAACAAATTAAAGGTTCGATCGAACATCCGATCGATCGTAATGAATTAGTTCGATTGATCATGATAGGATCAATTATCAATCAAACTGGACACAATTGAAATTGAAGGTTCGATCGAATATCCAATCGATTCTAGTGAATTAGTTTGATTGATCGAAGTGGATTAGTCTAATCGATAGTGATACAATCAAATGATCAAGCGAACTTTATACGATTGTAGGTTCGACAATTCGTCCGATCGATCATAGTACATTAGTCTGATATATCGTGCTAGGATCAAATAATCAATTGAACTTGACACATAGAAAGTTCAATCGAATGTGCGATCAATCGCAATGCATTAGTCGAATCAATTGTGATAAAATCGAAGTATCGATCTAGTCTAATCGATCCTAGTGAATTGGTTCGATTGATTATAATATGATCAAATGATCAATCAAACTTGAAAAAATTGATGGTTCTAATTTTGAAAATTCAACTTGACCTTATACCTGTTTCTTTAAGTGGGTCAGGAGTTCACATAGCAGGCAATGTAGAAAAGCCCTTTTTTTGGTGTCTACTTTGTCCATTTCATTTCCTTGAAGATGAAAAAAGGTTAATTGTCCAGATTGATCGGCATTTAGTTGTTTATATCATGAATTTGTAAGCGATCCTTCCTCTGAACTGCTCAGGTTCATCAACAAGCAAGTGCCATTTAATGATGTTCAAACAACATGCACCAACACATATTGCATGACTTACAAGTCATCGTGTTTCTTAAAAAATTCATTTACTTTCAGTCTTTCACCTTGAATAGAAGAATCTGAACCTACCATCCAAAGGGTTATTTTATTAGGATGTATAACGGGAAGATTCTGCTGGTCCCATGTAATATACTGACTGTGTATTGCATGCAATTATTAGCTGGTGAATTTCAATGGTTTGTGTATACTAACGTAGCATGGATAAGTAACAAGCTTCAGCTATTTTGAACTGTTCATATCTCTTATTTGTTTGGGCATCATGATGACAACAGTTATCATTTATAGGTTGAGCAACTGCATAAAATCTTCAAACTTTGTGGGTCACCTTCTGAGGAGTATTGGAAGAAGTCAAAATTGCCACATGCAACCATCTTCAAGCCTCAACATCCTTACAAGCGTACGGTTGCTGAGACATTCAAGGACTTCCCTGCATTGGCATTGGCCCTTTTGGATGTCCTTCTTGCAGTAGAACCTGAGGGCCGTGGAACAGCGTCTTCTGCACTCCAGAATGAGCAAAACTTGAGTTTTTTTGTTTCTCTCTAAATTGGGCTGTATAGCTTCGTTGGGTAATCTTTTTCAGTTGTGAGCATTCTTGCAAGTTTATACTCTATGCTTTCTTTCAACATTTATTTGATTCGAACCCTTTCATATATTTATTTGAAATCCATTTTAATAATTTTCCAGCCTTTATAATTAGAATTGTCCTTGACATTTTCTTTGAGAATGTTCTGTACGCTTTCCGACCATAATTATGCTCCATATTAGGTGTTTACTTCCCAGCCATGATTAGCATGTCTGGCCGGAGTTAAATTAGGAAAAGGTGAGTGTTGCAACATTCATCATGGACCTATCCAAGAGTGCATTTGTCCCAAGTTTGTGGGATACTACTGATCTTACTCTTTCATTATTCACTTAGTACCGGGTGCTTATTTTACTTTTTATTATTCATTTAGTATCAATCCTGGAAGTCTGGACGTTAATAACTGTCTTTATGATTCCATTCTGCTGATTCTGGCAGTTTCATGAGTCTGAGTTTTATTTTCCAGTTCTTCACGACAAAGCCTCTTCCCTGTGATCCATCAGCTTTGCCCAAGTACCCACCAAGTAAGGAGTTTGATGCCAGGCTTCGTGATGAGGAAGCTAGAAGGTTAGTCATTTCTCGATATTCTATTATCTCATTCTGTTTTTGAGCCCTTTCGACTTTCTTTTTAAATTAAAGGCGATACCTAGCTGATTTAGCAACCACCGTTGCCATTAAAGAGAAGAGCAGGAAAAGGAGGGAAATGGATACTCAATTTAAAGTTACTTTCTTGAGATCTGGTTACAGCCTTTCTATAGGACTTTGATTACTTAATTTAAAGTTTCCCACTTTTAAGAAAAATCCTGAGTCTGTTTGATTACTACTGGAATTTGTTGTTTCCTGTTGATCCTCCTCAGGTTTTAATATCAAATGAAAGTTGTATCTGGTTTTCCTATATTCTGATAAGTTTTGCACCCCAACGTTTCAGTTGGTATATATAGTAAGAGAGGAACTAAAATAATAAAATGTAATGGTAATTTTTTTTTTTTTTTTTTTTTTTGGTTCTCTTTATATATTATGTTTTTATTATGTATAAAAGTATGATAAACACAATTCAAACTATAAATTATAACGCAAAATGTATATAATAAACATTATATTTATATGTATCATATATATACTTCATAAGTATATGCTATTGCTATATTAATTGATATACCCATAAGTTAACATGTAGGCACAAATAAAAAAAATAAACAAAAATATAAATGTTTAAAATTGCTAGTCTGCTAGCTAATAATCATATATTGCCTTCGATTCTTGTTGGGTTTTTGTTTTTGTTTTTTCTTTCTAATTATGCTTTGATTCTTGCTAATACTAATAAAGTGAAAGAGTTAAGGTAATAGACGGGAAGAGAGCATTCAGCATAGCAGCAAGTGAAGAAAGAAAAAAAAATTGGTGTGCTTGGAGATAATACATACGGTGGTGGTAATCTGGTAGATAAAAAAAAGCTCTGAATCATGTCATCGTCTGGTTTATCTTAGTTTTTGGGCTATGTTGAATCTTGAATTAGTTGAAGACCAGCCCAAATTTGAGGACATCTCTTATTTTTTAAGGGGTTGGGATGGTTGTGCTTAATTTTTGCAGAAACAAGAGTCATATTAGAAGGGGGTTTGGGCTTAAAAAAATAATCAGATCAAAAAAAAAAAAAATGTTTAGTAGGAGCGGGAGCCCCCATCCTGCAACCCTTATATATATATATATATATATATATATATGTGTGGGATTCTCTATAAATAAAATGAGCGTACCAACAATGGAGATTTAGAGAAAAAAATAGAGAGGAAGCTGTAGAACTGATGCGTGCATGTTTGTTCCAATGCTGTTTTTCTTTGCTATTTTCCCTTTTTAAATTCAGCCTGTTCCCTACCTTAGCTAAACCAAGGTAAGTATTGAAGAATGCCTAAGAGTTCAAATCTTTTATTTCTCTTGATTATTTCTGTCTTGCTCAGAAACTTGTTGGTTTTGTAAGCAATGCATGGTATGTAGATCTGCTAGGAGTTATTGTTTGAACTTCTGGAATTATGCTTATGTTTCTTGTTACATCCCTTTTAGTTCTTCAATGAGATGACAATACTTTCATTAAGCCCTACTATCCCCTAGTAAATTATCCTCCCTTAATTATGTGGGCAGAGGCTATATGGGTAAGCTGGGGGGTATGGAAAGTGCCGACACTTTGAACTTAGTATAGAAACACTCTGCTCAAAGCATGTGCTTTCTGGTCATATAGTGGCGGAGCCAGCTATTTTATATTGGGGGTGCCGCTAAATTTTTTTTTTGCGTCCTAAAAATTTTTTTCACCCTAAAAATTTGGTAATTCACACAATATATGCATTACAAAAAATATCTATAAAAGTTCATAAATATGTGCTGAAATTGATATATTAGAAATGTAAAATGTCGACACTATATCAAAAAGATAAAAATACAAAAAAAAAAAAAAAAAAAAGTGTTTAGAACTACACTTAACGGTCTCTGGCCATAATCACTCCAAGAAAGACAAGGGAAATTTGACCAACTACAAAACATTGAGATATTACATCAAACATGTGATGTGTGTTAAGTTTGAGGGAGCTGTGGGTTTAAAAAAAAAAAAAAAATTTTTTTTTTTAAGTCCTTGGGGGGGCCGTGGCTCCCCCACTGCGGTCATATATCAAGGTTCCTTAATGTCCATCGAATGATATTAGACGATTCTAAAGTTTTCTTTGTTTTGTTGGATTTCTGGGTTGTGTAATTGTGTTTAATTATGTGAATAGTATATGTTCTGGTTATTGTATTGAAAAGAGATGGATTAGATGATTCTAAAGTGTTGGGTTGTTTTGTTGGATTACTGGTTTTCTGGATTGTGTAATTGTGTGTAAATATAAATAATAATGTTAATGCCGATATAAACATAAATATATGGTTTTCTTTTCTCTTTTTTTTTGGGGGGGGGGGGGGGGGGGGATTGCTTTAATGCTTTGAGCATTGTTTGTAAAGTTCATTAATTTTTGGTTGGCATCATTTTGTGGTTTTTCATGAATTGTCAGTCTCCCTGATATTATAACTTAAATATCTCACGTGTTCGTAGTGATTTGAAAATGTTGTGTTCTTGACATCTTGTAGTTGCCAAAGCTTTGAAATGGAAGTAAATAGTATTATGATTGCAGAAGTGTGTCTTATGCTACGCATAAAGGTAATTTGCTGTGCAGAGTTTTATTGTTATGACTTTCTGCAGGTTGGATGTAGGAGAAGGCAAATACCTCGATCTCCAACACTGCCGAAGACCGAAGCTGCGACCACAAAGCATCAAGTATTTTGATATTATTATTGAATTTAGAGTAATAGAGTATAGTGTTCGCCTTTATATATGGGATGCCAATATGTATATATTTGTATATTTGTAAGAGTAATCGAGTGTTCACTTTTTATTAGGATCATTTATATATCTTTTAAATAGGAAATCATATTTTAAAATTGCTATTTTTAAAAAAAATAATAATAATAATAAAACATTATTAGGGTTGAATTAACTCTAATAATGTTTTATTTTTTTTTTAGAATGTCAGACTTTTAGCGTCCACTTAATGGTGCAACCATCAGCGTCCACTTTTGTTTGGACGCTGATAGTTTTATTTTTTTTTTTTTTGGGATCAATAGCGTCCACTAAAGTGGATGTTAATAGTACAACTAACAGCGTCTACCCATCTGCTATGGATGTGTGGAGCATGGGCTCAAAAAAACTCTAGAAGAGTTATTTTCCTGGTCCGGATTTTACGCAGGAAGTCGAAGGTCTGTTCAATAAATGTGATA
Organism: Corylus avellana; assembly: GCF_965113065.1. Taxonomy (NCBI): domain Eukaryota; kingdom Viridiplantae; phylum Streptophyta; class Magnoliopsida; order Fagales; family Betulaceae; genus Corylus; species Corylus avellana. The sequence continues at coordinate 22,670,050 of NC_142496.1, forward strand.
AGGAGAAGCTGGTGCAATTCTCTGGTTTGGCTAGAAAGGTATGGTTGTGGAGGAAAGATATTGTCCATGGCGGGGTTCTCACTCATCCGCGTATTGTCATGCAGATGACTATTAGCGCTATCCATGAGTACCCTTTGGCTCAACAGAGGGGGGAGCAGCTGGTCTATCCAGGTGGGGTTCCTTTTGAGCTTTGCTGGAAGGCCCCGGAGCAGGAATGGTGCAAAGGGAATTGGGATGCGGTTGTTGAGAGGGACTCTGGTCGGATGGGTCTGGGTGTTGTGCTCCATGACTCGTATGGCAACCTGCTGGCAGCGAGGTGTGAGATGTGGTTGGGTTGTCTGGCTCCGGCTGCGGCTAAAGCGAAGGCAGTCTTACTAGCGATCAAGCTTTGTCGTGAGATGGGTCTTGTGAAAGTTCATTTGGAAGGTGATGCAAAATCTGTGGTTGATGCAGTTAATACTATGGAGGAGGACAAAAGCTGGCTGGGGCATGTCATTGCGGATATCAAAATGGAGCTTACTTCTCTGGTTCATTGGAAGTTGTCTTTTGTGAGAGAGAAGGGAATGGAGTGGCTCAGAGTCTTGCAAAACATGCTGTGAAGAATTGTATTACTGAGAGTTGGCGTGATATGCCCCCCACGAATGTATTCGTGATTTGTTAGCACTGGAGCAATCTGCTTTAGTTGCTTGAAAGTTTATAATGAGAAGTCAACAACTTTTATCAAAAAAAAAAAGCCTCAATGTATCAGCATATATAACCCTTAATTAATTTTGGTGGGCCAGGGGCATTTATCCCCTCTCTTTTCTGAACTTGTGTTTTGAAAATTCAAACTTAATTTACACTGTTACAGTTCGCACTTCGCACGCACCCTGAAGCCCCATTTGATTTGCGAATAAGTTTTAGAAATTGAATGATTATTCTTTGGCTAATGCTAGGGAGCCAAACAAATGAATTCAAAAAATTTATTAAACTGATGTGGCAAGAGTTTTTAAATTAAAAAATACAATTTTTTCTCTACTCACGGCCTGTCACATCAATTTGAAAAAATTTCTGTAAGGTGTCAAGGCGATTACGGTTAGCGGTTATTGAACTGCTAACCGTAACTGCCTTAGCGGTCGGTTAGCAGTTAGTGAAATAGATAACTGCCCGTTAACCGCTTTTTCAAAATTGAGCTTTTTTTTTTGGGCTTTTTGGGCGTTTTTGAGCTTTCTTTAGAGCTTTTTGGACCTTTTTGGGCTTTTTGGGCTTTTTTTTTTACCCTTTTTTTGGTTGTATTTTTAGTGTCTTCTTGGGCCCAATTGCTATAAAAAGAGCCCATATTGAAAAATCAAAAATATTTGACCCAAAATTTACTTTTTTTTTTTTTGACATGTCCGCATAATATTTCCTTAAATATTAAATCATAACCGGTTAACTTTTTTTCTTTTTTCTTTTTTTTAAAAAAAAACATATTAAAAAAAAAAAAAAAATTTCAACACAACATATAAAAAAAAGTTCAGAATTCAAACAACTATCACAACATATAATGATAATACATTAATACTTAAATTGTGTTTATAAGTAACACATTGGCCATTGTTTAATCCAATATCAATTACTTAATTTGATATTATACGAATTATATCATCATTGTACATTAATAATTTGATTCACTTGAAGTCTTGAATCAAGTATTTTAATTGTCATTGAATCATATGATGAAGTATTGATATTATACATTTATATTATACATATGCATATGTAGACTTATAAGTTTATAACACACATTGGAAATAAGTCTCTAGATATTTAATTGTTGTATTAGTATGAATTGGTATATTTATGAGTTATGTCATATTATATATGTATAATTTGTTATTATATAATCAAATAATTTAATGATCGATTGATCATGTGATATAATCATATAAATTATAGTGATAATATATTAATACTCAAATTGTGATTTAATGATCAAGTGATTATGTTATATGTATAAATATTTTTATAATTATAATTATAAAAATATATTATATAAAAATGCGGTTAGCGGTTACGGTTAGTAAACACAATAACCGCTAGGCAGTTATAGCGTTTAGGCGGTTAGCGATTAATACGGTTAAGCGGTTAAGCGGTTAGCGGTTTTAGCGATTAGCGGTTAAACCACCCGCATTGACACCCTTAATTTTCTGGGTTGATTTGTTTGCCTCCCTAACAGTCATTTTATTCTTTTGATAGGGGCTTAGTTATTTCTAAAAATAATTATTCTCATGAGAATAACTATTTCTTTACATAGAGGAATACATATTCATTTCATTGTTTTAGAGGAATGGGTATTCATAAGGGAATAAACAATTTTTTCTTTTTTCTTTTTTTTTAAAAAAAAAACATTTTTTTTTTCTTTTGAACTTCTTTTTTAAAGAAATAAAAAATTGAGTTATAAAAATACAAAATCATTTGAGTTATTTTAGTAATTTAGGTTCAATCCCAATTAGAGCATATGTGTTGTCACTAAACTAAGAAATATGAATAAGTATTTCATTCTGCCTTCATTCATTCTCATTAATAACTATTCATTTTTCTAATAGACTCATTTCACGTAGCAAACGAGGCCTAAGTAACCCATACCAAGAGCAAAATAAACTTTGTTGACCGGATATCTCTTTTTTATAGTAGAACTGATAGGGGTTAATAAGTTTCTCATATTTAACCCATATTCTTATACAAATCAACTATTAGATTTGTGGGGTCTACCATTGACTTATGTGGGGTCCACATAAGTCCACAAATCTAATGATTAATTTGTAAGATGAGATAGGCCAAATATGAAGAAAATATTAACCTCTATCATTTCTCTCTTTTATAGTAGGGGTATCAAAAATTACCGGGGAACTGGAACCGGAACCGGAAAACCAAGGAGCCGATTCCAGTTCCGGTTGCAAAAAAAAAAAAAAAAAAGGGACCTCGATAAAAACCAGGAAACCGAAACTGGGTGCATATATATAAAAAAAATAATATATTTTAATATTTTATATATATATAATTTTTTTTTTTTTTTTGGGCTTTTGTGGTTTTAGCTAGGGTTCACACACTTCACGCCTTTCTCTTTTAGTCTCTTCTTCCTTACCCAATACTAGCCGCTGCTCTCTAACACACACTCTCTCTTTCTCTCTCTCTCTGACTCTTCGCAAATTACGTGAATGGCTTCCTGGTTTTTTTACAGTGCCATTTGAAACATCGAGATCAAGTATTTCTTGTAAAGTGCTATGTGTTTTTGATGCTTCCTTAAGATCGCGAACTTGTTTGCGTCAAAAGGACCATTTTCAAGAACCATATCTGAATGCACCCATGAAAAGTGTTCAAATCAATTGGACCTGACAAGCGTCATAAATGAACAATACCTATGAATGTTTTGCTGAAATTGTTGTTATTTTGCATGTTAAATTGTTGAAATTTTTTGGCTTGTTTTGTTGGGTTTTTACTGTTTTATTTTTGGTGTTTGGCTCTCTTTTCTAGCAAATTGAGATTTGGTGTCTGTATAGATTTTGGAACCGGTTACCGAACCGGGTACAAATTGGAACTGGCCAGTAACAGGGACCCGGTCCCCGGTTCCGGTTACCCAAAACTAAGAACCGGGGTACTCCGGTTCCAGTCCCTAGTTTTGGCCAAAATCCGCGAAATTGGACCGGGTTAACACCCTTACTTTATAGATGTGGCATTTTTAGTGACGTCGTATATATGACTGATATGTTGCAATTGATTGTGCCATGGCAACATGTGTTGCAATACTATTAGTTAAGATGTGGCATTTCATAGAAAACCGATTTGATAACAAAATAAACCTGGAGAATTGATTTGATCGATTTTGAACTCCAAAAACTAATTTGATAAAAGCAAACTTGAGGGACTAAGACAAGTTTTTGTTTTTACCTATTTAACTGTCTATGCTAATATATTATATATATGACGATTGTTTAATTTGAACTTAACTTTCCTATTGTTTATATATATATATATAGTAATACTAAATGCCCTTCTTAGTCTTTGTGTCTGTCTAATAGTGATGTAACTTTCAAAATTATTATTAGATCAAAATCTAATAGTGATCTATTACAAATTCAATTAGAATTTTAAATCCACATCAATTTTAGAGGGATACAAAAAAAATATAAAGAGAACACCTAACATTACTCTTAATTTATTGATTACAATTTTGTTGAATGTCCTCTTTATATCTTACAATTGGGGATCCCAGCTAATTCCCCATGTCCTCTTTATACCTTCCTTGTGTCTGAGCAGCATCAACTTTAAAAGGAAGATATAAAGCGTCAGAGCAGCAGCCTTCCTGGTTGGGCAGAGAGCTAGCTCCTGGCCGAGCAAGGGAACCTAGGCTACCAACCCCCCTCACATCTCCCTACCCAATTACATAAAGGACATGGGGAATTGGCTGGGATCCCCAGTTGTAGGACATCTATCCTCTTTTACTTTTATTTTATTTTTTTATTGTATTTTTTTGCTTTTGTTGTATTTTTTTTTTTTCCTTTCTCTTTCTTTGAATTGAATAAAATAATAAAATAATAAAATAATAATAATAAAAGAATTGGCTGTCACACCCTTTGACACTTGCCTTACAAAATTGAGTTTTTTTTTTTTTTTTTTTTTTTCTCGCTCACATAGCTACTTCGTGTAACACAAGTTCATTGTTCACCAAAATATTGAAATTATAAGAAAATATTGTAAAAGGTATGATTTGGGATGTTAACAATATGATTAAATTAAAAAAGAAGTTGCGGGTTTTTATGTAAATATTGATCTTTGTAATAGTTTCGGTCTCCACTTGGATGTTTTGCATATATGGACTCTATAGATGCTTTTGCTGCTCATACAAGTGTCTTGATTTGATGTATTTGGTTTGACTCTTGTAACAAGAGTGTCATTTCTTTTGGAGTACACATGACACTCTTGTCTAAATGACTTACACTCGAAGAGTTAGGTAAATATAGTAGAAACAAGAGAGGAGAAGATTTATTGTAAGTGCACTTGTGAAATTTTATTCCACCTTAGTAAAGTACAAAGAGAGTGAGTGCTTGATATATCTAAGTGTACTCAAGCTCATAAGTTTAGATTTTTGGGATAAAAGTTATGTCTAAATATGTATATTCAGGGTCGGATCCACGTTGTAGGTTGGGGGAACCATGGCAACCCCTAAAGTTTTTGAAATTCTTATAACCAGAGCAATTTTACATGAAGGGCCCCTACAAGTTTTTGTCTTAGCCCACCCCCAAAGTTTCCGTCAATTTTGGCACTCTCTGATGCCCATATGGCTCATCACTAGCCCAATGAGGCCCACCCATCAGACTCACATGTTTACTCCTACTTTTTCTTTTCTTTTCTTTTCTTTTCTTTTTTAATTTAAAAAAAAAAAAAAAAAAATTGTGTTTGCTCCTACTTATTCCAAGAGCTATGGTCTCCTCCTCCTACAGATTACTTCAAGATAAATTTTGATACAACCATTAGAGATAACTTCTCTACTCAAGCAGCTGCCTGCAGAGACTCCAAAGGCTAGATCATCAAAATCCTCTCCCAAGTTAGGCCTACTTGTAGTCCCTCGTATGGAGAAGCTCAAGTAGCCCTCTTGGCTGGTTCCCTAGTAGCTTCCTTGCACCTTGATAAGTTCATTCTAGAAGGGGACTCCTCTATTGTTATTTTATCTTTACAGAATCCATCTAATGTATTGGATTGACATCTTGAACATGTAATTTTTGAAACTTTATCTATTTTTCCAGCCTCCTCTATTTGGAAGGCCAGAAAAGTTAACAGAAGTGCGAACTTTTGCGCCCATCATGTGGCATATAGGGCCGTGGCAAGAGTTTTCTCGGGCTGCATTCTCTCCTTATTCTCCCCTCCCCTCTCCATTCCCATCTGTAGTGGAAAAGATCCACCCCCTTCTTGTCCCTCTTTGTGAGGGTTTGTGTTCTGTTGGCTCTTTTCTATAAAGTGGTTTGTTACAAAAAAAAAGAAAAAAAAAAGGGGAACATCCCAACTCTCACTGGTGTGCTCCAAATCTTTATTTTCCTGCTAAACTATTCAAATTTTTATCTCTTATCTCTTATCAATCTTTCCCAAAGGAAAAGACATATTTGAAATCTTAATATTTCAATGCCATATGTGAACTATTTTAAGGATTTTGGTCCTTTTTTATTTAACTTTAATTTGTAGTACTCTTCATTCGGAAAATGATCCTCTACAGTCTATAATGGACGGGAGAATATCCAATTCATGACTAAGATTTCATCTCAGAAATCCTATGACCACAAATAGAACATATATCCCATTAATAAAAATAATAATAAAATATTATTTTAAATTAAAAAAAAAAAAAATTAATAAAAATTTAAGAAAAAAAAAAAAAAAAAGGGGTGGCCGGGTAGGGGTAGCTTGAGCCACCCCCAATAGCCAGCCAGGGGGTGGCCGAACCACCCCATGGCCTTTGGGGGTGGTTCGGCCACCCCCATCTTACAAAAAGGAGGTGGCCAAACCACCCCCAAGAGTCTTGGGGGTAGCTCGGCCACCCCCTTTGGGGCAAGGGGTGGCCGAAGCCACCCTTTGCCCCAAATAAAATAGTTGGTCACATTCGTTGCCTTAAATTTTCTTGAAAAACACAGTGGACAAGCTCATGAATTGGCTGTCACAATCTTTAACACTTTCCTCAAAAATTCGACCTGTTTTTTTCTCTTTTGTCGGCTCACATTTTTTTGAAACATGCATCTCGTGTAATACATGTTCAAGTATTCAAATTCAAGTTAACTAATTACTTTACACACAGGAAAGCGGAAACTGCCGCTAAAGTAGTAAATGATAACTTTGAAAAACACAGAAGACAAACTGAATTGGTTGTCTGGACTTCTGTAGTTTTATTACAAAAAAAATGTAGTCTATCCTTTTTATTATTATTATTATTATTATTGCTTTTGCTGTATTTTTTTTTTTTTTTTTTGAATTGAATAAAATAATAATAATAATAATAAAAGAATTGGCTGTCACCACCCAAGCTTTGAGACTTGCCTTACAAAATCGAGCTTTTTTTTTTTTTTTTCTTTTTTTCTTTTTTTTTTCTCTCGCTCACATAGCTACTTCGTGTAACACATGTTCATTGTTCACCAAAATATTGAAATTCGAAGAAGATATTGTAAAAGGTATGATTTGGGATGTTAAGAATAGGATTAAATGAAAAAATAAGTTGCGGGTTTTTGATGTTAATATTGATCTTTGTAATAGTTTGGGTCTCCACTTGGATGTTTTGCATATATATAGTGGCCTCTTTAGATGCTTTTGCTGCTCATACGAGTGTATTGATTTGATGCGTTTGGTTTAACTCCTGTAACAAGAGTGTCGTTTCTTTTGGAGTACACATGACACTCTTCTGTAAATAACTCACACTCGAGGAGTTAGGTAAATATGATAGAGGCTCACAAGCGAGGAGAAGATTTATTGTAAGTGCACTTGTCAAATTGTATCCCACATTGATAAAGTATAAAGAGAGTGAGTGGTTGATATATATAAGTGTACTCAAGCCCATAAGTTTAAGCTTTTAAGAATTTTGGTCCTTCTTGATTTAACTTTAATTTGTAGTACTCTTCATTGATGCTTCTATTATTGAAAAGAGTGATATTAAAGAACTTCAAGGGAAATGACTTCTTGTTTTAGAGTGTGGTTGAGTGTGATTTTGAAATTAAAACATAAAAATTATATCATTTGGGAGTGGTTTTTTTTTTTTTAAAAAAAAAAAAAATCGATTTGAAAATGTAGAAATAACTGTATTTTCACATTGCAGACAACACACTATTTTAAAAACTAAACTGCGATCGTAAAGACGAAATCGTGACTTTACCAAATATTCAACTGTATTTTTAAAAATTGCATTGTCAAATCGCAAATTTTAAAATCGTTATTTTTCAATCGCATTTTTTAAAACTACGTACAAACCCAAACCGACCTTTAGCTCTGGCCACCCCAAACAAAATTTTCTAGTTCCGCCCCTATGTACAATAATATGCTCTTTATGGACTTCTTAGACCATTTCCTCCCCAACTGCGCACCTCCCAGAATTTCTTAAAATCTGATACTCTGAACTGGGCACACCCCCATGCTGTAACTCATTTTTTTGCTTTCCATATGTTAAAGAAAGTAGCACTCAAAACCAGAATTAGGTCCTGAGCTTTTTTACGGCCTGTTTGGTATTTCATGCTCCATTTCTGCACAGCTTGCATTCTTAATTACGGTGGCACGTCTAAAGTGAAATCATCAGCTGAGAATGCACTTCATACCAGCAGCATTTTATAGGCAGCAGAGTTGTAATATGGGCATTACTTTTTCTCTCTCGATTCTATGTAAGCTTTCAATATATTGATGGCGCATACTAATGTTGTTGTCTTGCCTTTTTTTATTTCGGATGAATCCTATAAAAAAATAAATGGATCGACGTTATTCTGATGATTAAGTCTTTTCTTTTTTGACTTCACCTAAAAAATGGTTTTGCAGTACTATAACATGAGATATTTTTTTATTACTTCCACTCGAATTCAAACTTTGGTTTGGTATCCAAAATTTGTACCAGGACAATATATAGTGTAAATGGCATGTTGGAATGTTTTAGTTTCAAACTTATATTAAGCATATATGTATATATAGTTTTATCTTGAGAACGTTTCTTTAATAGAAGGCATTAATGAGTCTTGGAAAAAGAGTGTTTCACATGAAAAACCAGGGAAAGTGACATCAACCTACTGCTTTGGAGCAATGTTTCGGTGTACACACCGGTATGGTGCGAAGCACCGCACACACGCACGTGCTGGCTGTGCAAGGCTGATGGCTGTGGGGTGCCTTTATAGCGCAACTGACCATTAAGTCTTTTACGGTTGTAATTGTACAATATTATGATTTCATCTAGATCGTAGGATACTTACCAATATGATTCAACTATAAGATTAATTAAATCAAGTTAGATCTAACGGTTGGAAAAAAAAATGTTACAACCAAGTATGATCTAACAATCATAATTAAACAATATTTAATTATAAGTATGATCTAACGGTCAAGATTAAGTACATGTTAGATAAGTGAAATTGAACTGTCAGAATTAAAAGAAGGGAAATTGTATAATAAGTCATTGAGTCAACCTTCCAATTTTTTAAATCTCTAATTTTTTTTTTCTGACTTTTTACTCCTTAAGTCAATCAAAATGATAATAAAATCTCTGTTGTCAAATTTTTTTAACAGCTGTTAGTCTATGTCAAAACGCACCACTTTACCTCATTAAAATATTAATTTTTTTTAATTTAATTTTAAAATTTAAATCCAAATTTTTTATTTTTTTTTTTAAAAAAAGGAAAGGACAGGGGTGGCCGTCCATCCCCTTGGAACAAACCCTCAAATTTTTTTTTGAGGGTTTGGCCTTAGGGGGTGGTCAAACCACCCCCTTAGGCCATGAGGGTGGTTCGGCCACCCCCTATGAGATGGTTTGGCCATCCCTGTCCTTTCTTTTTTCTTTTTTCTTTTTTTTTTTTTTAATTTTTAGATTTATATTTTAAAATTAAGGGGACACTTCAGAAAACCCCCTTGAACTTCCAGCGGTTTTGACATACTCCCCCTGAATTTTCAAAACTCTCACTTAGGCCCCCTGAACTTTGATTTTCTCTCACTTTGGACCATTTTAACGTTAAAGTCAAATAATTTGACTTTTTATACCAATTTTACCCTCCCCAAAACTACGTCGTTTTGTGTCCTAAAACTATAACACCTACCCAGCCCAAAACGACGTTGTTTTAGGCATTATTTTTTTTTTTTTTTAAAAAAAAAGAAAAGCAAAATAAATAAATTAATTAATTAAAAAAAAATCGGGGGTGGCTCTAGCCGATCTGGGGGTGGTCGAACCACCCCCATGGCCAAGGGGGTGGTCCGGCCACCCCCTTGGCCAAAAAAAAAAGGGGATCGGGGTGCTTTTGGGGGTGGCCGGACCACCCCCAAGGGCCTGGGGTGGTTTCGGCCACCCCATACCGGAGCCACCCCCGATTTTGTTTTTTTGTTTTTGTTTTTAATATTATGCTCAAAACGACGTCGTTTTCGGTTGGGTGATGATATAGTTTTGAAGCCCAAAACGGTGTAGTTTTGGAGTCCAAAACGACGTAGTTTTGGTTGAGGGTAAAATGGGTATAAAAAGTTAAAAGGGTCCAAAGTGAGAGAAAACCAAAGTTCAGGGAGTCTAAGTAAGAGTTTTGGAAATTCAAGGGGGTTATCTCAAAATGACTGGAAGTTCAGGAGGGCTTTCTGAAGTTTCCCTTAAAATTAAATTAAAAAAATTAATATTTTAATGAGGTGAAACGGTATGTTTTGACCCAGATTAACGGCTGTTAAAAAATTTTGGCAGCAGAGATTTTATTGTCATTTCGATTGACGTAGGGAGTAAAAAGTTGAAAACAAAAAACTTAGGGATTTAAAATTTTTGAAAGATTGACTCAAAGACTTATGGTAACAATTACCCTTAAAAGAACATTAGTAACAATTTGTTTTTGTTAATTACAAAAGTACATATTTGTTACTGAATAGACACAAAAAAACTGTTGAGTTGGCTGTTTTGACAAATCACAAAAGTTAATTGAAAATGAACTTCTCTATTTATAAATAGTCCACTCATTGTAAAAATTAGGTAATGAAATGTGGCATATGAGACATGCACACTTTATTGAAAATTTTCTTACATACCACACCATATTTAAGCAAACTACACTTGCCAAACACCAACAGATATACAATCCCACAGCAGCTATACAAGACAGCTAATAAACAAAACAATTACTCCAAATAACACCAACAAATTACTCTTTCGACCAAAACAGAAAACTCAACACATGAAGAATAGTACAGAGATAATATGCATGCCATCACTATCTATTGAGCATTTTGTTGAGGCTATAAAGCAAATAGAATTCTTTTTAGGACACTAAAACAGGAAGTTGCATTAGAAAGAAAAAAAAAAAATGCCATGAAGAGCGGATGTTATCATGCCACATTCATCTGCCACCCTCCAAGGCTAACATTACATTGTCCTTCATGCTATCAAACCCAGCGGTTGTACTGCTACTTCCATCGTTTTCGTAAGCGTTAGATGTCACACCATCTAGGTGTTCGGCATCTTCCAGATTTGATTGAGCATTAACCCACAAGTGCGTCTCTATCTTTTTTATTTGTTCTAATTCCATGGCCAATTCCTTCATACCAGGCCTCTCATCCCCTTTCACTCTTAAGCACCTCTCTCCAAGTTTAATGACTTCCTTGATCTGCTCTTTATTTCCTTCCTCAACTATTTGTTTGTCAAGAATTTCTTCAATGTGATCCTCTTTCAAGAAAGAAAGAAAATACATAGGTAAACATCTTTCATCCTCAGATCTATCGAATGAAAATACATCCTCTCCTGTTAGTAGCTCTACGAGAACCACTCCAAAGCTATAAACATCACTTTTCTCCGTCAATTGGTTTGTCTGTAAGTATTCAGGATCCAGGTATCCAAGAGTTCCTTGCACTACAGTAGCTACATCCTTTTGATTATGGGGAACCAATTTTGAAATTCCAAAGTCAGAGACTTTCACAGTGAAATTATCACCAAGCAGTATGTTTGAGGGCTTGACATCTCTATGAATTATAGGTGGCAAAGATGTAGAGTGTAGGTATGATAGTGCGTTTGCTGTTTCTGTGGCTATTCTTAGATGGATTTCCCATCGTTTGGTGGATGTGTTGCCTTCACGATGTATATAGTTGAAGAGTGTACCTTGTGAGACAAATTCATAGACCAGCAAAGGAACCTGTGTCTCTAAACAACAGCCCAAGAGTTTGACAACATTCTTATGGTCAATTTGGGATAGCAGAACAATCTCGTTAATGAACTGGTCAACTTGATCTGGATCCACTGTCTTGGACTTCTTGATGGCAACAATTGTATTATTTGGTAAAAATCCTTTGTAAACTGTACCAAAACCTCCTCGGCCAATGATCCTACTCTCTCTATAGTTATTGGTAGCTACCTTTAGCTCTTCAAAACTAAAGATTTTGGCCCTTTTAGTGGATCCTAGTTCACGGAGACGCCGTTCTAAGATCAAACCCCCATTTTGTTGAAAGAGCTTTGCTTTAAGCTTAATAAATTTTCTTTTGTGGAATACCAAGAACAGCCACGAGCAACCTCCAAGCATAGCAATTAAGCCTATGCCAATTCCTGAAGTTGAAAAAGAAGAAACGTTATCGATGATTTTGACATGATCCGATCATCAAGAATATGATTTTTTTTCAATTTCAAATGAAATGAATAGTATTCATTTTATATATGGTCAAAATTTAAAATTTCTTCATTTAATGGTATACACGACATTATCTTTACGGTGTACAAAATGGTAAATTTACTTACCAATGGAAACCTTAAATGCTAGTGCGAGATCTACAGGACAACCTTCACCATCTTTTCTTCCGTTCCCACGGTACCACTTGGGACAACCACATGTATAACTGCCTTCTATGTTGGTACAGTAATTCGTGCAATTATTGAGATTTGGAGGCTTACATTCGTTAATGTCTACAGATCAAGTGAAATATATATGTATATATTGAATGGAGGGGGAAAATAAATGTCATAAGTTATATTGAATTCAGGACAAAAGTATTATAAATTACCGTGGCAACCCTCTTTGCCTTGGAGGTATGGGTTCCCTTGGTAACCCTGCTTGCACTTGCAACGATACCCAGCCTGCCTGGTTTGGGGATGAATGCATTCACTATTCTCCTTACATGCGAAGTTCGGTTCCTTATGAGCTTTGTCACATGTGAGATTGCCAACTGACCAATCAAGCACCAATGGAACCGTTTCGTTGGTATAATCTTTGAGATAATCAGAAGAGAAGTTGAACTCGCCTTTCTCGACAACAAAAGCATAGCCGCAGGAATTGAAGTCCCATACTTCGGAGTAATTATTAAAGCTGGATACTTGAACACTAATATTTTTGAGTCCATCCGGAAACCCTAACTCGCAACACCCAACGCCAGAGCAAGACCCATTCACCACATTGTTAAGGGTAGGGCATTGGGATGAGCACCCGATCTTGTACACTTCTCCGTTTTGGTACCCACTGAGGTATGCACTAGTATCACAGCCGATAACAGTGAACTTATTTTTGCTGTTGGAAATGGTGTAATCGGGGACCCTGAGCCCGGGATTGTGCCTGGGATTGTTATTGCCTCTGGCGACCTTGCGGCACTGACTGTACAAGTTCGTCGAGGAACAGTAAGGAGCTCCCTTGGCCGTCGCGAATGCAGGACGGTTTGGATCCTTGGTGGTCTTGGTAATTTTCTCGTAACACTCTCGGGCTACCAAATTCATGACATGCATCTCATGAGTGTCAATGGAAATGTTTCTTACTGGGATTTTACCTGTCGTTGGTGTCGTATTGTTGCGGCATGCGATTTGAAAACTGTCATCCAGATAGCAGCCCTCCGTGAAGCCAAATGGGAATGGAATTTCTACATCTCCACACTTGGTGGGGCAGCCAGGCTTGGCCATCGTTGCTGCTGCTGCCACAATTGCAAATATTATGATCACTACTCCAGGCAGTGCTATGATTTGCAAAAGCTTCCCACTCAACCCCATGCCTTGCCCCAACTTTTTTAACGAGTGTTTGTTTTCTTATATTTTGTGTTTAGATCGATGTGCTTTGACAGCCCTAGCTACTACACTCTTCCCTTTTATAAAGGCATAGGGAACGATCCAAGACCTATTCAGCCGGTAACCCCCCACTATGTTGTCTAGGTCCAAAGTATCTTTTATAAAGTATCTTTTATAAGTTGAGTCATTTTCGAGAAAGGTCCAAAGTATCTTTTATAAAGTATCTTTTATAAGTTGAGTCATTTTCGAGAAATAATTTGCCATGCATAGAGAAAGAAAAAATGATGATAGTCCAATTAATGCATTTTCATTGGAATTATTGACATCATAGGGCCCAACTGGAATTTAACATGCAATTTCATGGAGAAGACTTGGAGCCTGGATTCTTTGGAATTTTTTTAATTTAATTTTGTTTTCTATTCAATGCAAGGAAGGAGGGATCCATGGATTTATTGGTGGTCAGTCAAAAAAGTGAATACGTGCACCGAAAGTCCTCACCGCTTCTATTATCACAGCCTCAAATTAAATGAGTAAATAAGAGTATTCAATAAAATAAATAAAAATATTAAAAAACACTAAAGTGTTATAGCTGAAATGTCCATTAAGGTTTGTGGTTAAATCTGACCGATTATAAGTAAAATGTCCCCTATACCTATATATTTAAAAAATTTTAAAATATATGAAAAGATGTGGGTTAGCCGGCAACAATTTCTTTTAATAATTTTGGATTATGAAGATTATGAAATTGTAAAGAAACTTGCAATTATTAGACTTTGGTGCATTCAATGGCACTCAACGGATCATCTATCCATAAAAATTGTGATTCAAATGTTGGAAGTAGGGCATAAATTAAATATGGCTCCTAATCCGTTTGCCTCAACAAGTACATGCCATTCCTGCGAAGCCAGCTTTGAATTTAGGGGGACTAAAGGCCAAAAAAAATTTGGGGAGGGACCAATTAGCAAAAAGTGCATTAAATTATTATTTTTACCTTAATTTTTTTTTTCTTGTAATTTGGGAGGAAACCAAGGCGACTGCCGATCCCACCTAAATCCGTCTTTGCATCCCGGAACAAGAATAATGACCATTAATTGTGGTTGAATCATGTTGTACTCAAGGATTAGAACTATATTAATTTTTTTTTTTTTTTTCAGTTGTCGGGTTCTTGGGCTGTGAATTGTTGGTTTTAAGACCATTTTAACTTGAAATTTTGTTAAGCATGTTCTCCAAAGTACACATTATGATCAATTCCAATATTTATGAAAAGTTTTGACAGAAAAAAATAGTGCACACGTACGTCAGTCGAACTGTCGAAGTTGGACATGTTGGGATTTAGACAGAATTAATTAAAATATGGTAAAACTATTGCAAAATTCTTGAATAAATTAAACTTTCAAATAATATAGCAATTGACTAAATGGAATAAACTTTCAAGCCCTTATTAATTGCCTTTATATATCATGCAATTTTCTTGGAGAAGACTAGAAGCGTGGAGTCTTTGGATTGAGATAAACTTCCAAACTTTCTTGGATTTAATATTGTTGGTCAGTCAAGAAAGTGGATACGTGCAGTACCAAACACGATAAAAAGAAATTTCAGACTTAATTTCTCCCAAATACAAAGAAAAACACTTGAGATGGAATGGAAATTTCCTGAGGCCTTCATGTGATGACATTTAGATCTTGACTGACTTTTATAAAGCTGAATTACAGTGACTTTATTATTTTGTCTGTATTTTGTAACAAAGAAATGGAAGAATTTGCACGCGCTTTTTCTCCCAACAAAGAAAAACAATGGATGGAATTTTCTAGAGGCCTACTGATGTCGAAATTTCAGCTCAAAAAGAGGGAAAATTGAGCATGCCAACACTGGACGATTTTTCTACGTCCAAAATGAAATGAATAGACAAACCCGCCGAAGCGTGATGAATGCTCCGTCAATTATGGACCCCATAATGAATTAAGTGATTGTAGACTCACTCATCGAGTCTCCTAATGATGTTGGATTCAGAATCTAGCTTTCAGATTTTTATATTTTAAAATTTGACCCCTTTATTTTATTTAATGGTTTAAATAGATGTAAAAATTTGTTTTATCAAGATAAATAAAATTAAAATTAATTAGTTCAGTAACATATAAATTTTTGTATTTATTTAAACAATTAGATTAAAGGAAATGTTCATTAATTATCTACCAATTTCAGTCTAGCTAGGCTCGATAGCTAGCCGCCCACTTCCGTACGAGTTATTATTCAAATACATATACAATTTACCATATATTTCTTCTTGCCACTCCAAATTTGATCAATTTACAATAAATTTATTGTGATTTAAAAATATTTTGAGAGCTCCCATTTTTATGGTATGCAAAAATAATAAATAAATTGCATCTATCAACTTGCACATCTTTCCAGGTTTCAGTGTTTCACGTGCCTTTCAATTATTGGAGAATCCAATGCTTTTTCCTATATCTCTCAAACTAGGGTTGATAGGCATTTAACATTTTTTTTTTCAAATTCTCTTTTGGAGAGAAATTTTTTCCAAACTAGTTCGGAGGAAATATCCTCCAACCCATTTAAAATAGTGTCATGTGTCTATAAACATGTAAAATGCACATTAAATTTTTAACGTCATTAATAGCAGTTTACTAATTTAGACTAAATTTAATGTGCCTTTTAAATGTTTATAGACATATGACACTATTTTAAATGGGTTGAAGGATATTTCCTCCAAATTGGTTTGGAGGAAATTTCTGTCCTTCCCTTTTTGATTTGGACTCTACATTTATTTTAAAAAAATAATAATATTTTTTTATTTTTTTATTAAATGGACTAGATTATTTGAAAAAAAAAAACAAATTGAAAAAAAATATTGAAATGTCTAGCTAGTATTATCCCTCTAAAACTTATACAAACTGTATTGCCATATTCAAAATGTCTTACTTTATTCGGACAATGAGGGACGACTGATCAGAGAGATCTTATCATGAGGGTTGGTTTAGATAATTATGCTTGTTACAGGGATATTACCTATCATTGGTTTTTCAGAGTGACAAGTGATACTAAAACTCTCATCCAGATAGCACTCCTCATAGAAACCAAATGGGAATCAAATTTCCATATCTCCACAGTACTTGTTTAAGCACTCGGGCTTTGCCGCTGCTGCAATTGCAAATACTATCACTCCGGCCACCACTATTTGCAAAAGCTTCCTACTCAAGCCCATGGCTACAACTTTCTTGAGAAGAGTTTTCTCTAAAAATTGTGTTTAATTAGATGTGCTTTGATTCTCCTGCATAGACTCCTTCCTTTAAAGGCATATGGATAATGGAGCGAAGACCAATTCAGAAACTTTCCTTTCATATTCGTAGCAGAAACTTTCAAGGATAAAATTTGTCCTTTCCTTTAATAGATTTGGATTATAAAATAATAATAAATAAGCAATCAAGAGATCACCACGAAAAAAAAAATGATAAGTTTTATAAAAATAAGAAATCATTTGAGTTATTTTAGTAATTTAAGTTCAATCCCAGTTAGGGCATATGTGTTGTCACTAAACTAATGAATATGAATAAGTATTCTATTCTGCCTTTCTTCATACTCATTAATAGTTATTTATTTTCTAGAAGTCCCTCTTGTGTCCCTCTTGAGTCCCTTCAAGAATGATGTGGCTATTAAAATCACTATTTAATCAAAATTCAATAATAATCAATCGCAAGCCCAATGATGATTTAATAGCCACATCATTCTTGGAAGAACTCAAGAAAGACACAAAAGGGACTTGTAGCATTATTCATGCTAATATGACGGTTGTTTAATTTGAACTTAATTTTCCTATTGTTTATATATATATATATATTAATTTGGGAAAATGTTAGGTGTTCTTCTAGTGTTTTCTCGATGTCCTCCCAACTGTGATATGACTTTTAAAATTATCGTTGAATTTGAGATTATCATTATTAATTTTTAATTTATTGGTGATTTTAAAAGGCACACCACAGTTGGAAGGATACCATGAGAATATTAGAAAAACACTTAGCATTTCCCATTAATTTGTGAGTAATACTAAATGTCCTTCTTTGTCCTTGTGTCCGCCCAACAGTGATATAACTTTCAAAATTATTATTAGATCAAAATCTAATAGTGATTTATTACAAATTCAATTCGAATTTTAAATCCACATCAATTTTAGAGGGACATAGGGAAGATATAAAGATGACATCTAACATTACTCTTAATTTATTGATTACAATTTTGTTGGCCTTTGCCTATATTTAGGACCGGGATCCCCTACAATTGGGGTCCGGGGATCTCAGCCAATTCCCCATGTCCTTTCTGTAATTGGGTAGGGAGATGTGAATGGGGTTGGTTGGTGGCCTGGGTTCCCTTGCTCGGGCAGGAGCTTGCTCTCTCCCAACCAAGAAGTCTGCTGCTCAGACACATTGTTCGGGCATAGAATCCTCTCTCACAAATTTGGTGCAACTCTCCTATGCTTTCCTTTTTAGGTAGATAATTGCAGAAAATCCTCATTCGTACATATATGTAACATTTTGTAACTATTTTTAGGGTTAAGCCAAAAATACCTTTATGCCAAATTAACGTGTAGTTTGTAGTGCATGCACTACTAGTGGCCGTGACTCAGTGGTACAAAAAAAATTTAAGTAGTCAGACGCGTATTAAAGCTTGAGTTCAAATCTCCACAATAAATAATTACTCAAAATATGCTTGATCATTAACTGCTTTGGTTTCCAAATATATCCTGGTTAAGAGCTATCACCCCCAAATAAAATAGTTGGTCGCCTTCGATGCCTTAAATTTTCTTGAAAAACACAAAGGACAAGCTCATGAATTGGCTGTCACAATCTTTAACACTTTCCTCGAAAATTCGACCTGTTTTTTTCTTTTTGGTCGGCTCACATCTTTTTGAAACATGCATATCTCGTGTAACACATTTTCAAGTATTAAAATTCAAGTTAATTACTTTACACGCAAGAAAGCGGAAACTGCCGCTAAAGTAGTAACAATAAGGATAACTTTGAAAAACATAAAAGACAAGCTGAATTGGTTGTCTGGACTTCTGTAGTTCTGTTAAAAAAAAAGTAGTCTATCGTCTTTTTATTTTTTTATTTATTTTTATTGCTTTTGTTGTATTTTTTCCTTTCTCTTTTTTTGAATTGAATAAAATAATAATAATAATAATAATAAAAAGAATTGGCTATCACACCCTTTGACACTTGCCTTACAAAATCGAGTTTTTATTTTATTTATTTTATTTTTATTTTCTCGCTTACAATAGCTACTTCGTGTAACACATGTTCATTGTTCACCAAAGTAATGAAATTCGAAGAAGATATTGTAAAAGGTATGATTTGGGATGTTAAGAATAGGATTAAATTAAAAAAATAAGTTGCAGGTTTTTGATGTAAATATTGATCTTTGTAATAGTTTAGGTCTCCACTTGGATGTTTTGCATATATATAGTGGACTCTTAATTAGATGCTTTTGCTGCTCATACGAGTGCATTGATTTGATGTATTTGGTTTGACTCCTGTAATAAAAGTGTTGTTTCTTTTGGAGTACACATGACACTCTTGTCTAAATGACTCACACTCGAGGAGTTAGGTAAATATGGTAGAGACTCACAAGAGAAGAGAAGATTTATTGTAAGTGCACTTGTGAAATTGTATCCCATATAAGTAAAGTATGAAGAGAATGAGTGGTTAATATATCTAAGTATACTCAAGCCCATAAATTTAAGCTTTTGGGATAGAAGTTATGTCTAAGTATGTATATTCAGGGCCGGATCCACGTTGTAGGTTGGGGGAACCATGGCAACCCCTAAATTTTTTGAAATTCTTATAACCAGAGCAATTTTACATGAAGGGCCCCTACAAGTTTTTGTCTTAGCCCACCCCAAAGTTTCCGTCAATTTTGGCACTATCTGATGCCCATATGGCTCATCACTAGCCCAATGAGGCCCACCCATCATAGTCACATGTTTACTCCTATTTTATTTATTTATTTTTATTTTTTTCTAATTTGTGTTTGCTCCTACTTATTCCAACAGGGAACATCCCAATTCTCACAGGTGTGCTCCAATTCTTTATTTTCCTACTAAACTATTCAAATTTTTATCTCTGATCTCTTATCAATCTTTCCCAAAGGAAAAGACATATTTGAAATCTTAATATTTCAATGCCATATGTGAACTATTTTAAGGATTTTGGTCCTTCTTGATTTAACTTTAATTTGTAGTACTCTTCATGCATGCTTCTATTATTGAAAAGAGTAATATTAAATAACTTCAAGGGAAATGACTTCTTGGCTTTAGAGTGTTTGAGAGTACAATTTTTAAATTAAAACATAAAAAGTATCATTTGGGAGTGGGTTTAAAAAAAAAAAATCTATTTGAAAATGTAGAAATAACTGTATTTTTACAATATATTGCAGACAACATACTATTTTAAAAGCTAAACTGCGATCGTAAAGACGAAATCATGACTTTACCAAACACTTAACTGTATTTTTAAAAATTGCTTTGTCAAATCGCAAATTTTAAAATTGTTATTTTTCAATCGCACTTTTTGAAATTACAAACCCAAACTGACATTTAGCTCTGGCCACCCCAAACAAAATTTTCTGGTTCCGCCCTTATTTATATTAATTTACTCTTTATGGACTCCATAGACCATTTCCTCCCCAACCGCGCACCTCCCAGAATTCCTTAAAATCTCATACTCTGAACTGGGCACGCCCCATGCTGTAACTCATTTTTTGCTTTCCATATGTTATAGAAAGTAGCACTCAAAACCAGAATTAGGTCCTGGCCTGAGCTTTTTGACGGCTTGTTTGGTATTTCTGGCTCCATTTCTGCACAACTTGCATTCTTAATTACGGTGGCACATCTAAAGTGAAACCATCAGCTGAGAATGCACTTCATACCAGCAGCATTCATAGATAGCAGAGTTGTAATAAGGGCATTACTTTTCTCTCTCGATGCTATGTAAGCTTTCAACATATTGATGGCGCATACTAATGTTGTTGCCTTGTCTTTTTTTTTTTTTTTTTTTTTTTTTTTTAATTTATTTATTTATTTATTTTATTTATTTCGGATGAATGCTATAAAAAAAATAAATGGACATTATTCTGATGATGATGATGAAGTCTTTTCTTTTTTGACTTCACCTAAAAAATGGTTTTGCAATATAATATGAGATTTTTTTTATTATTACTTCCACTCGAATTCAAACTTTGGTTTGGCATACAAAATTTGTACCAGAACAATGGATAGTGTAAATGACATGTTGGAATGTATTTGTTTCAAACTTAATATAAGCATACATATATATATGTATAGTTTTATCTTGAGAATGTTTCTTTAATAGAAGGCATTACTGAGTCTTGGAAAAGAGAGTTTCAGATGGAAAACCAGGGAAAGTGACATCAACTTACTGCTTTGGAGCAATGTTTCGGTGTACACAATTGGGTGTACACACCGGTATGGTGCTTCGCACCGCACGCACGCATGTGCTGGCTGTGCAAGGCTGATGACTGTGGGGCGCCTTTATAGCGCAACTGGCCATTAAATTTTTTACGATTGTAATTGTACAATATAATGATTTGATCTAGATGGTAGGATACTTATCAATATGATCCAACTATTGGATTTCCTGCACCATCAGTAATATCAAATATAAGATTAATTAATCAAGTTAATTAGATCTAACGGTTAAAAAAAAAAATTGTTACTACCATGCAAGTATGATCTAACAATCATAATTAAACAGTATTTAATTATAAATATGATCTAATGGTCAAGATTAAGTACATGTTAGATAAGTGAAATTGAACAGTCAGAATTAAAAGACCATTAGTAACAATTCGTTTTTGTTAATTACAAAATACATATTTGTTACTGAATAGACACAAAAACTACTGTTGAGTTCGCTGTTTTGACAAGCCACAAAAATTGATTGAAAATGAACTTCTTTATTTATAAATAGTCCACTCATTGTAAGAATTAGGTAATGAAATGTGGCAAATGAGCCATGCACACTTTATTGAAAAATTTCTTACATACCACACCACATTTAAGCAGACTACACTTGCCAAACACCAACAGATATACATTAATCCCACAGCAGCTATACAAGACAGCGAATACAACAAAACAATTACTCCAAATAACACCAACAAATTGCTCTTTCGACCAGAACAGAAAACTCAACACATGAAGAATAGTACAGAGATAATATGCATGCCATCACTATCTAATGAGCATTTTGTTGAGGCTATAAAGCAAACAGAACTCTTTTTAGGACACTAAAACAGGAAGTTGCATTAAAAAAAAAACAAATGCCATGAAGAGCGGATGTTATCATGCCACATTCATCTGCCATCCCCCAAGGCTAACATTACATTGTCCTTCATGCTATCAAATCCAGCAGTTGTACTGCTACTTCCACTGTTTTCGTAAGCGTTAGATGTCACACCATCTAGGTGTTTGGCCTCTTCCAGATTTGATTGAGCATTAACCCACAAGTGCATCTCTATCTTTCTTATTTGTTCTAATTCCATGGCCAATTCCTTCATACTAGGCCTCTCATCTCCTTTCACTCTTAAGCACCTCTCAGCAAGTTTAATGACCTCCGTGATCTGCTCTTTATTTCCTTCTTCAACTATTCGTTTATCAAGAATTTCATCCATGCGATCCTCTTTCAAGAAAGAAAGAAAATACATAGGTAGACATCTTTCATCCTCAGATCTATCGAATGAAAATACATCATCTCCTGTTAGTAGCTCCATGAGGACCACTCCAAAGCTATAAACATCACTTTTCTCCTTCAATTGGTTCGTCTGTAAGTATTCAGGATCCAGGTATCCAAGAGTTCCCTGCACTACAGTAGCTACATCCTTTTGATCATGGGGAACCAATTTTGAAATTCCAAAGTCAGAGACTTTCGCAGTGAAATTATCACCAAGCAATATGTTTGAGGGCTTGACATCTCTATGAATTATAGCTAAAGAATGTAGATACGATAGTGCATCCGCTGTTTCTACAACTATTCTTAGATAGGTTTCCCATCGTTTGATGGATGTGTTGCCTTCACGATGTATATAGTTGAAGAGTGTACCTTGTGAGACAAATTCGTAGACTAGCAAAGGAACTTGTGTCTCTAAACAACAACCTAAGAGTTTGACAACATTCTTATGGTCAATTTGGGAGAGCAGAACAATCTCATTAATGAACTGGTCAACTTGGTCTGGATCCACTGTCTTGGACTTCTTGATGGCAACAATTGTATTATTTGGTAAAAATCCTTTATAAACTGTACCAAAACCTCCTCGGCCAATGATCCTACTCTCTCTATAGTTTTTGGTAGCCACCTTCAGCTCTTCAAAAGTAAAGATTTTGGCCTTTTTAGTGGATCCTAGTGCACAAAGACGCCGTTCTAAGATCAAACCCCCATTTTGTTGAAAGAGCTTTGCTTTAAGCTTAATATATTTTCTTTTCTGGAGTACCAAGAACAGCCACGAGCTACCCCCAAGCATAGCAATTAAGCCTATGCCAATTCCTAAACTTGGAAAAGGAACAGCCACGAGCTACCCCCAAGCATAGCAATTAAGCCTATGCCAATTCCTAAACTTGGAAAAGAAACGTTATGATCAAGATTTAAAGTTTGCGTACTTAATTGTATACATGATATTGTCTAAAGGTGTACTTACCAATGGAAACCTTAATCGCTAGTGCGAGATCTACAGAACAACCTTCACCATATTTTCTTCCGTCCCCATGGTACCACTTGGGACAACCACATGTATAATTGCCTACTCCGTTGACACAGTAATTCGTGCAATTATTGAGAGCTGGATGCTCACATTCGTCAATGTCTGCACATCAAGTGACGAATACAGCCAACCACATGGTATATATAATCATAATTAATGAAATATATACATTGAAACAAATGAATTAGGATCTTCGAAAATATCTATAGTTAGTTATATTTGAGGGGTATGTTTGTCTAATCAAAATATCACTCAATTTAAATGAAGCGAGGATAATCCAGTTCAGAAATGAAGGGGAAAACAAATGTCATAAGTGATATTGAATTCAGGGAAAAAGTAATATATAAATTACCTTGGCAACCCCCTTGGCCTTGGAGGTATGGGTTCCCTTTGTAACCCTGCTTGCACTTGCAATGATACCCGGCCTGCTTGGTTTTAATTTGGCGAACAATGCAGTCACTATTCTCCTTACATGCGCTATTCTGTTCTTCTTAGCTTCTTCACATGTGAGATTGCCAACTGCCCAATCAAGCACCAATGGAACCTTTGTGTTGGTATAATTGTTGAGATAATTGGTGGAGAAGTTGAACTTGTCTTTCTCGACAACAAAAGCATAGCCGCAGGGATTGAAGTTCCATACTTCGGAGTGACTGTGAAAGCTGGATACGTCAACACTAATATTGTTTAGTCCTTCAGGAAACTCTAACTCGCAACACCCAACGCCAGAGCAAGATCCATTCACCATATTGCTAAGGCCAGGGCATCGAGTTGAGCACCCGATATTGTACCATTCTCCGTTTTGGTACACACTGAGGTATGCCTTAGTGTCACAGCCGATAACAGTGAACTTATTTTTGCTGTTGGAAATGGTGTACTGGGACAACCGGAGCGAGGGACTGTTCGTGTATACCCTGGAATCCCTGTCATCGTTGCACCTATCGTACGTGTTCGTACGTGTACATGTTAGTATCGTTGTTGTGTTCGTAACAGTCTCGGGCTACCCACTGCATGACATGCAACTCATGATTGTCAATGGATATGTTTCTTACAGGGACATTACCTGTAAATGGTTTTCCAGATTGACAAGTGATGTTAAAACTCTTGTCTAGAAAGCAGGCCTCAGACAAGCCAAACGGGAATGGAATTTCTACATCTCCACACTTGCTGGGGCAGCCAGGCTTGGCCACGGTTGCTGCTGCTGCCACAATTGCAAATATTATGATCACTACTCCAGGCAGTGCTATGATTTGCAAAAGCTTCCCACTCAACCCCATGCCTTGCCCCAACTTTTTTAACGAGTGTTTGTTTTCTTATATTTTGTGTTTATATCGATGTGCTTTGACAGCCCTAGCTACTACACTCTTCCCTTTTATAAAGGCATATGGAACGATCCAAGACCAATTCAGCCGGTAACTTTTATGTCATATAGCAAAAATAACAGGTCCAAAGAATCTTTTACAAGTTGAGTCATTTTCCGAGAAATAATGTTCTATAGAGAGAGAGAGAAAATGAAGATAGTCCAATGCTTTTTGTATCCCTATATCTCTCCAACTTTTACAAACATGGCTGTATTGGCATATTGAAAATTTCCTACTTTATCCAAACAGTGAGTGAATGAGAAAGATCTTACTAGGACAGTGTCTGTGCCCTAGTAATGATTCGTGAAACGTGCAAAAAGTTCCACGATATTAAAAAATAATAATAATAATAATTAATTAGATCGAAGTCAATTAGCTTATTATCTTTCTTGCTAGCTTTGTTTATCAAGTGCGAAGCGGAGCTCATAATCTACAAATCTTTTTTCATAGAGAGACAAACAATTATCTTCCCCCGCCCCTGCCCCCACCCCCCTTCTCTCACAATATTCAAGGTAATCAGTCGCAGCATTAATTAGTGGGCTAGGGGTCCCTTTGTCTTTTCACAACAATTGTGTTTTGATTATAGGTATGATATTAGAGCACCCACATCAATGATATAAGTGAGACTCTGCATGCAGAGGCTTTAGCCAGCCCTGCAGTGTATGTCGGGAGTTCGATCCCCACATTCGTGGATGTCGATCAGCGTATCAACCGAACAATATCAACCCCATAATATAATCATAATGTAATTCAGGAAAAAAAAATTATTATTTATCTTTTACTTTTTATAACTTCATCTATTATCTATCTAATCTATAGTTATCTATAGTTAGTGACGGAAAAAAAACATTTGAAAAAATAATAATAATAATAAAAGAAAAACATATATATGGGACAACTAAATTAAAACAAATCAGAAACTTGTAGTAAAATTTTACAACATTACAAATCAAGCAAATATAAAAAACATAAATTATAAATTCGACAAACATCGGTGACTACAAAGCAAACAGTACCGCCTACAACCAGCCCTTTCTCTTTTCTCTCTCCCAGGCCCCCAAAATTCTTCCCTCCACCCTCTCCCACCAAGCAGCGACAGCCATATCCCTAATCTTTTGTGTTGACTTGAGCTGATTTTGGTGGTTATAGATTCAGCATTTTGAATTTTTGGCAAAGTAACTTTCTATTTTTTTATTAAGAGGCTGGTTAACCACGTTGAATTAATCGACCAAAATGACTGTTTACACACGGAATCCTTCTGCTAGCATTAGTCAGCAGGTAGCCCCCCGACTTTGATATATATATATATATATATATAGGTCCAAAGTATCTTTTATAAGTTGTCATTTTCGAGAAATAATTTTCCACAGAGAGAAAAAAATGAAGATAGTCCAAACTTGCACATCGATCTTTGCAGGTTTCAGGAACCTTTCAATTATTGGAGAATCCAATGCTTTTTAATTTCCTATATCTCTCAAACTCTTACAAACTTGGCCGTATAGCCTAGCCTCTTTTTTCCATACTCAAAATGTCTTACTTTATCCGGACAGTGAAAGATTGAGTCTGAGAGGACAAGTGCATAAGGGAGTGGCGGATAAAGGAAATTTATCTATTGGGGCATGATTTTTTTTAATAAATACAAAAAATAAAGTTGAACAAAAATATAACAAACCGAATAAATGAATAACTCAACAAACACTACAAAAAAGTTACGCATCAAGGGCGACTTATTAGGAGTGACTAAAAAGTCGCCCATAATACTCAACTATTAGGGACGACTTTTGAAAGTCGCCCCTAATAGTTAAGTATTAGTGTCCACATCAAAGTGGACGCTAATAATGGGTCGAAAGGTTGACTATTAGCGTCCACTTTACAGTGGACGCTAATAAGTCGACCCTAATATACACGCACGAATTATTCAAGGGGAGGGAAAAATTTAAGCGGCCAAAAAAAAAACTTTTAGCGTCAACAATAGTCCATGCTGATAGTATACCAATAGCGTCCACTTAAGTGGACGCTAAAAGCTGGAAAAAAATAAAAAACTAATAATAAAAAAAATCAACTAAAAGATCAATAGGGTCGACTTTGTCGACCTTAAAGAGTGGGTAGAAAAATTAAAAAAATAAATAAATAAATAAAATTGATGACCAATAGCGTCCACTAAAAGTTGACGCTGAATACCCATTATTAGGGTCGACTTTTAAGAGTAGGTAGAAAAATTAAAAATTAAAATTGATGACCAATAGCGTCCATTAA
Source organism: Corylus avellana (assembly GCF_965113065.1). NCBI lineage: Eukaryota > Viridiplantae > Streptophyta > Magnoliopsida > Fagales > Betulaceae > Corylus > Corylus avellana. The sequence goes on from NC_142496.1 coordinate 22,697,131, forward strand.
AAGTGGACACTGAAGACCCATTATTAGGGTCAACTTTGAAAGTCAACCCTAATACTTCCTAAAAAGTAGGTAGAAAAATTTAAAAAAATTAAAAATTAAAAATTAAAATTGATGACCAATAGCGTCCACTAAAAGTGGAGGCTGAAGACACATTATTAGGGTTGACTTTGTCGACCCTAAAGAGTAGGTAGAAAAATTAAAAAAAAAAATTAAAAAATTAAAATTAATGACCAATAGCGTCCACTAAAAGTCGACGCTGAAGACACCTTATTTGTCGACCCTAAAGAGTAGGTAGAAAAATTAAAAAATAAATAAATTAATTAAAATTAATGACCAATAGCGTCCACTAAAAGTGGATGCTGAAGACACATTATTAGGGTCGACTTTGTCGACCCTAAAGAGTAGGTAGAAATTTTTTTTAAAAAAATAAAAAGATAAAATTGATGACCAATAGCGTCCACTAAAAGTGGACGCTGAAGACCAATTATTATGGTCGACTTTGAAAGTTGACCCTAAAGAGTAGGTAGAAAATTTTTTAAAAAAAATTAAAAATTAAAATTGATGACCAATAGGGTCCATTAAAAGTGGATGCTGAAGACCCATTATTAGGGTCGACTTTCAAAGAGTAGGTAGAAAAATTAAAAATTAAAATTGATGACCAATAGCGTCCACTAAAAGTGGACGCCAAAAAGTAGGTAGAAAAATAAAAATAAATAAAATTGTGCTCACGCTAATACTTAAGTATTATGGTCGACTTTGTGGACGCTAAAGAGTAGGTAGAAAAAAAAAAAAAAAATTGTGCCCAATAGCGTATAAAAGTGGATGCTGATAACTGAGCATTAGCGTCCACTTTGGTGGACGCTAATGCTCTTCTAAAATTTTTTTTTTTTTTTTTTTTAAAAAAAGAATAAAATTAAACTACAAGCTCAATAGCGTCCACTAAAACTTTTTGAAAAGTAATGTATAATATAGATTGACTTATAACATACATTGAAACTAAGTCTTTAGATACTTAATTATTGTATTAATATGTATTTGTATATTTATATCATATTATATATGTATAATTTGTTATTATATAATCACATAATTTAATAATCAGTTGATCATGCCATATAATCATATAAATTATAGTGATAATACATTATACTTAAATATTATGAAACTTAATTCATGAAGAATAGGACAAAGTTTTCTAAAAAAAAAAAAAAAAACATTATTAGATCATGTTCATATGTATTATCATTCTAATTACACTAGAGCATACTTAATTAACTAATTAACTATAATCTAATGTAATTAGAATGATAATACACATCATCATATCATTGTTTTTTGAAAATAGTTAACTTACTTAGTAATACTAAGTTAGTATATATTAACGAACAAGTATGTATAACATATATATATATATATATATATATATATTAAAGTAACATATAATTTGTTTTTGTCAAAATAACCTATAGTAAATTATACTAGGTTAGTAATTTAATATATTAACTTAGTTAATATGTTAGTTTATTAAGTAACTAATTATTAAGTCTCTGGGTACTTAATTGTTGTATTTGTATGAGTTTGTATACTTCTGACTTACGTCATATTATATATGTATATTTTGTTATTATATAATCATATGATTTAATCATCAATTAATCATTTTATATAATCATATAAATTATAATGGTAGACCATATGACGTAACATCTAACTTATAATGATATCTACAGCATAATACTCTAAACATAACAACAACATATATCTCTAAACAAACACATTGTTGATTCTAATATTAATCACTTAATTTGTGATATATATGATCATATGATATAATAATTCACATAATCTCTTTTCTTTTCTTTTCTTTTTTTTTTTAATTACAATTCACATAATCTTTAGATCATGTGATCTACCACTTAACTTAGTAGTAATATATTTTTTTTTTTTGAAACATATCATACTCATTCATTGATAAAAGTTGCGAGCCTAAAGCTCTTACAAACAGAGAAAAAAGCTCTGAAGTAAATCATAGCAAAAGCTAAAGATACAGTCATCAACAACAGACCAAATCAACCAAAATACAGCATCCGCTAACCTATGACTAAATATCAAGTTGAAAACTCAGATCTGCATCAAACAGATACCATCTAATGCATAGGTAGCGCTTATTCTTCGGCCTTGAGAGCAAAACCCTCAAGCCGATACTTATTCCTCGGCCTTGAGAGCAAAACCCACAACCCGATACTCATCCTCCTCGACTCGAAAGCCAAGATAAATTTCACATCCACAACCCAAAGGTTTGGACCAGTAAGATTGGGCAGCAACTAGGCGTAACAAAGCAAGAGGAGAAAGCCTTATTACAAGCATAAATAAAATCATACAGGGAAATAAAGGGAACAATAAAACTAATGCAGGAAAAAAAATTATAGCAAATAAAACAAAATACAAGGAAACTCAAAGGAAATACAAAACAGAAAAACAACAAAACAGAAAAATAAATGTGAAAAACACTCAAAGCGGGTCACGACAGCCGGAGGAGGCCGATCGCAAGCTAGCTGGAAACCGCTGCGGAAGGTGGCACAAAAAGCTTGGCGCGGGAGGGGCGCGTGAAAAGACCCGACAGCAAGTGGTGAGCAGCGAAGCGAGCGTGGAGGAGATCGGCGGCACACACAAACATACAGGAAGGAGGAGAGTTTGAGTAAAAATCCCCAAAAGCAGTACCCATCGAGAGAGAACACAAGCACAACAGAACAGAAAACATCAAAGATAGAAACAAACCTAAAACAAAAATCCGGAAGCAAGGAAGGGAGGAGGGATGCAGGCAACGGGCATCCCTCCTCCCTTGAAGCAGCGGCGCTCTGGAGGGGGGCTTAGGATTTCACAAGACTTAAGGTTTCTCAAAAGTATTTAACTTAATAGTAATACTAAGTTAGTATATAGTAACTAACAAGTATGTATATAATATATATTCATATATATAATACTCATACAAATATTAAGTGACATATAATTTTTTTGTTTGTCAAAATAACCTATAGTTAATTATAGTAAGTTAGTAATTTAATATATATTAACTTAGTTAATATGTTAGTTTATTAACTAACTAGTATAGTTGCTTCTAGCTTCAGAGACGCTAGCTACTGTTCGTAGGATCTTTTTTGTTTTTCTGCTTTTTCCTTGTTTTAGATTTATTATTAGAAAGTTCACCCATTTCTCCTTTTTCAATGTATTTATTTATCCTCCTTTCTCAGTATTTGCTTTAAAAAAAAGTGGTGCGGGGGAGGGATTAATTTTTTCAAATGCTAGCTCTTCGTCATCCAAGATGACGATTTTCTGTGGGCGATGCTCGCATAACCATCCAGTGAAGTACACGTTGTTAAATTGACATAAAGGCGATTTTTGCTTGACCCACTTACCCAAAGAAAAAACATACTAAAAGAAAGGCGTGGTTTCTGGCATGACCCAGAAAATAGTTAAAGAAAGGCTAGTTTTCCTATTAACAACCATAATTAATCTAATAATATATGCGAATTCCTATCGCCTATTAAATCACATCAACTTTTATAAAGTAGCTTTTGTAAGTTCCAGCTGATTTGCTAGTCTAAAGTATCTTTTATAACTTTAGACCACATAATCCAAGAATCTTTTTTCATAGATTCGAGAAACAAACAATAATTGTTCCCCCCACTTCTCTCACACGTTCAAGGTAATCATGAGCATCCTCTTCAAAATAAATAAATAAATAAATAAAAAATTATCATGAGCATCATTTAGTGGGCCAGGTTGTGTGTTGAAAATTCTAAGAGCACACTGGCATAAACTTTGTTGCCGGGCTCGATATTTTTTTAATGATGTGGATAATGAGATCAAGGTTTCACATGTGATACAAGACAATTTATAAATCCCACTTTGGTTGCTTTACCATATTACAATTCTTACCTTCAAAATATATAATGTCTATTCTCTCCAAGTCATTGGCTAAGGGAAAACTGTTGTTTCCCATCATATTGATCACGATGCTCCTAGGGGTGTTAAGAGAGCAAGCTGCTCGCGAGTGAGCTTGGGCTCGACTCGCATAACATCGGCTCGTGCTCGATTCAAATATTAAATGAAGCGTTTCGTAAACACAAATTTTGGTTCAAATATTAAACGAAGCAAGCTCGGCTCAACTCGATTAAGCTCGCGAGCGATCTCTTGAGGAAGCTTGTATAAGGCTCGACTCATATATTTTTTATTAAATAACAAATAACAATATATAGTCATAATAACAAATATACTATATAACATTTTTATTATATATGTGTATCTATATTAATTGTAAATTAAGTAACAAATAACAATGGTCATACTTAGATACAATAACCTTTGGATCATTTGAATGATTCATCTACTTAATCATAATATCAATATGGTATAATACTATAATGGTATGATCACATTGTCTGAAAGAAATCATAATGCGGAAATATAAAGTAGAGAGACAAGATTAAGGTAATTCGGCAATATGCCTACATCTACACACTAAAACACTATAGGCTACATTTGACTTTTATTGAATGATTTGATTGTACATAAGAGCTTCATTATATAAAAGTTAAAGGAAGAGGAGCTCCTTGTATCTTACCAATGTGGGACAAGAAGATGAGGCTTTTATACAAGTCAATGGCTAAAGCCTCTCCTCACTTGAGCATTGTGGAACAACACACATATTATCTCTAACATTCCTTCTTAAACTCAAGGTGCAAACTTGTGAAGTCTTGAGTTTGCTTCTTGATTGGTGACAGTGGAGACTGGAGGTGATGGTGCCCGAATTTGAAACATCGACAATTCCTGAATATCGGCAACATTTGGCCGGAATGGGCTAAAATGGGTATGGGCTTAAAACAATACCACAAATGTCAAATTACAAATAATGGGCCAATGGCCAAATGTGAAAAGCCAACAATGGGCTGAAATGGGCCTAAGTTTGAAACAATACCATAAAGGCTGGGCCTGAGTTTTAAACAATACCACAAAGGCCAAAATACATAAGGCCAACTATGGGCCAACAAGTCAACTATGGGTTTGATGTTTAAAGCCGCTCTCAAGTAGAGTTTTCTCCTGAACACTGTTCACCTATCTTTTTCTTCCTTCCTTCGTCCTTGGTTTTTTATCTCTGGTTCCTTGCTGCTTGATCATGGCTACATCTAACGTTGAGATTAACGATCTTATAGCCCACACAAATGCTCTCCACTGCTCAAACCCTCCTTCACCCACTTTAGATGACCCCTCAACCAACCAACCTCTACCTCCCTCTCTCACCTTGGTAGGAAAGCTTATCTCCCTCAGACCTGTTGCCAAATCTGTTATAAAAAACAACATTCTGCAAGCTTGGCAGTTCTTGAAGTCTCTTATCACTGAAGACAAAGAAGACAACAAGATGGTGTTCATCTTTGAAGACATGGAAGACCTTTCTAAGGTTTTGAATAATTCTCCTTGGAATATTAAGGGTACTCCTTTATTTCTGAAACCTTGGGGTAATGATGAAACCTTTGATGAGATAGAGTTTGTGAAAGCACCCATTTGGGTCCAAGTTCATGGACTTCCTTTGGATCGTATGAATATTGCCAATGCCACTATTATTGCCAAAAATCTAGGGGGGCTAGTTGAATTGGATAACTCGGACAGTTCGAAACCTTGTAGGAAAAGTTTTCTGAGAATCCGTGTTCTTCTTCCTCTAGATGATCCTCTCCCGACGGGATTCCTCCTTCATCGTCCGCCTAAGCCACCTGCTCAAATATCTTATCAATTTGAGCACCTCTCGGAGTTCTGCTACTCTTGTGGTCGTCTTGGGCATTTGTCATTTCAGTGTCCTGTTGTTCCTCGCCCACTTGAGTCTGGAAGGTATGGACCGAAACTTAAAGCTAGTTCTTCTTTTGCTAACCGTGTGGAATTGCTTATTCCTCCTAAAAGAGCTATGAATGCTATAGCTGCCCCGGGTTCTAGTGTTCATGTTCCAGTTCCTCCCCCCACCGAGTTCACTCTAAACTCATCCCCTGATGGCCATTCCCAACTCAGTAATTTGGTTGTTCGAAGTACCACTCCAACCCAACTAGCCCATCCCATCCCCACCAACTCTACTGAGTTGGGACCTGTTTCTGACTTGGGGGTCAGCTCATGCCCTTCATTTACGGCTGCATTAATTGGAAAGGCTCCTCTTGTCAACTTCCAGCTGAGCCCAATCTCTTCCTCATTAATGCTTTCGCATGTCCCCAATATCAATAGCCTCCAGCTTCAATTTTCCAACAACATGTGGCCTCTTTCTACAAGTTCACCTGCTCCCACGTGCTTCACTTCTAACTTTGCTAGTTCTCATGTAACTAGTTCCCCAAAAACCCATACTTTCAATATTGCCACGTTGTCTCCTTTTATTGAACCCATTTCTAATGCCATGTTGGTTTCCTCTTCTGGAAGCACCATCCCTTCTTCCACTCCTAAACCCAAAAAATACCCACCTAATCCTCTTCCTAAAAAACGATTCCATCCCTATACTAAACAAATTACCTCTCCCTCTTCCATTTCCAGACCTGAGCCTTTACCTCCAAAAAAGCCTAAATTAATTCCTTATCCCCCATCTCTTGTGAATGTCGATGGGGCTTCAGGTGCAAAAGGAGGATGTATTTCATCCATTGATGACTCTCTTTCTAATGGGGTGGTGGGTTTTCGCCTGCCCCCTATGCCACAATGAAGGTGTTAGCATGGAATTGCCGGGGTTTGGCTTGTGCCCTGACAATTCGCACAATTCGAGCCCTTGTCAGGATTTATAGGCCTGATGTGTTGTTCTTGTCTGAAACTAAGGTGATGTCTTCTCTCTACTGGAATTCTCTTTTTCGCATGGGTTTTTCTTCTTGGTTACAAGTTCCTCTTGCTGGCTTTAAGGGAGGTCTATTTGTGACTTGGAAGCAGGGGTTTGTTTTAGAACCTATTCGGCTTGATGAAAATCACATTTCCTGCCTTGTGGTTTCTGCTCCTCCTCTTCGTTCTTGGTTACTTTCATGTGTCTATGCGCCTCCCTCTGTTCAGAGACGCAATGTTTTTTGGTCCAAGTTGACTGATTTGGGAAATTCCTTTGGTGGTCCTTGGCTCCTGTTGGGAGATTTTAATGCTATTTTATCATCTTCAGAGAAGTGTGGAGGTCGAAGTTTTGGGTCCACTTCTCATTTTGATTTTGTGGACTTTGTACAGTCTAATGCTTTAGTTGATTTGGGTTTTGTTGGTAATAAATTTACCTGAAGTAATCATCATAATGGTAGAGCTAATATCAGGGAACGTCTAGATCGTGGATTGGCCAATCAAGGTTGGGTACATCTCTACCCCAACTCTTTGATTAATCATCTTTTGGCTGCCAACTCTGATCATTGTCCTATCCTGCTCTCGACTGATGGCAGTTACCGTAATCTGCCAAAGCCTTTTAGATTCGAGGCTTTTTGGACTCGTGATCAATCCAGCCATTCAGTGGTTGCAGGAGCTTGGTTGGTTGAAGTAGAGGGTTCTCCAGCTTTCTCTTTAAGCAGGAAGTGGAAGAAAACTAAAGATGCTCTGAAATATTGGAACTCTCACCATTTTGGGCATATTCAAACTCAGATTAAGTCTCTTATGGCTCAAATAAGTGATATTCAATCCATTCCTCACTCTCCTACTAGTGCAACTAGAGAGGTAGTTCTCCAAGAAGCTTTGCAGGAACAACTTCGGAGAGAGGAAATTTTGTGGAAACAGAAGTCCAGGGAATTGTGGCTTTCATGCACTGACCTAAACACAGTTTTTCCATGCTTCTACAGCTTGTCGACGAAGGTATAATTCCATCTCTTGTTTGGTTTCGGCTGATGGGTCTAACATTGTGGGAAGGGAAAATATTGGCTCCTATTTGGTTAATCATTTTAGCTCCTTTTTTACTACTACTCAGCCTTCTTTTGATAGTAATTTTTCTGATTTGGTGACTTGTGTTATTACTGATGAAGAGAATGTGAGTTTGTGTATTATCCCTGATGAAGTGGAGATTTTTTCTGCAATATCTGAGTTAGGCCTTAATAAAGCTCCTGGTCCAGATGGAATGACTGGACTATTCTACAAAACTTATTGGCCAATTGTTAAGCTCAGTGTTCTAGCATCAGTTCAATCCTTCTTCAGGGGGGGTTTTATGCTAAAAGAGTTTAATCACACCAATATAGCTCTTATCCCTAAGGTGGACAATCCCTCCTCAGTAAATCAATTTAGGCCTATTAGTCTCACCAACTTTAACTACAAGATCATTTCAAAAATCTTGTCCAATAGGCTTAAACCTCTTCTTCATAAGATTGTCTCTCCTATGCAATCGGCCTTTTTGAAAGGTAGATCTATTCATGATAATACCATTCTTGCTCATGAAGTTTTTCATACTATGAAGCATAAAAGAGGCAATGGGGGCCTTATGGCCTTGAAGTTAGATATGGAGAAGGCTTTTGATTCTATGGAATGGAACTTTCTTTTGAAAATTTTTTCCTTGCTGGGTTTCAACTCCACTTGGATTAATTGGATCAGTCAATGCATTACTACATCTTCATTTTCTATTCTTTTAGACAGGTCTCCTTATGGCAAGTTTGCTCCTACCCGTGGTCTTAGGCAAGGAGATCCCCTCTCTCCTTTCCTTTTTATTTTAGGTTCTGAAATTCTTTCGAGAATTTTGTTGAAGGAAGAAAATTTGGGTAGGCTTCATGGTATCAAGATAGCGAGATTGAGCCCTTCTATTTCTCACTTGCTGTTTGCTGATGATGTAATGATTTTTTCCAAGGCTAATAGGAAAGAAGCTTCTGTAATTCTCAAGGCTCTTAACTCTTATGCTCAATGGTCAGGGCAACATATCAACTCTTCCAAGTTAGCTATTTTCTATAGCAAAAACTGCAAACCTGCTATCAAGACAGCTATCAATGATATTCTTAAGTTGCCTCCCATCCCTGCTCGAGCAAAATACCTGGGTATTCCTCTTTTTTTGAATAGGAAGAAAAGTGATTCTTTCATTGAGCTTAAGGAGAGGATTTTTGCTAAAGTAACTGGTTGGAAAGCCAGATTACTTTCCCAGGCAGCCAGAACGACTTTGATAAAATCAATGGCTAATGTTATTCCCTCTTATTTGATGTCACTCTTTCTCTTGCCTAAGTCACTGTGCTTGGAGATTAATTCAGTTTTGAGGAAGTTTTGGTGGGGGTTTCCTCAGGAAAAGAATCACAATCTCTCCTTTCTCTCTTGGGAAAAAATTTGCCAACCTAAAGCTGTGGGGGGTCTTGGCATCTGCTCTATGGAGTGTATTAACAATTCTCTCCTTGCACGAATGGGTTGGAAGATGCTTTGTAATGAATCTCTTCTTTGGGTTGAAGCTCTTAGAGGCAAATATTTAAAGAATGGTATTTCTTTTCTAGATGCTCCTTCAAACCCTTCTTCTTCTTGGATTTGGAAAGGGTTACTCAAAAACAGGTCAGTGGTTAAAAAGGGTGCTTGTTGGTCTATCTCGGATGGGGCTAATATTCATATTTGGAATTCTCCTTGGATTCCTTCTATGCCTAGTTTTAAGCCTAGACCCAATGTAAATTTGGTTGACCTTCCAGATTTTTCAGTTGCTGACCTCTTATTACCAGGAATTAGATTGTGGAATGTTGATCTTCTTGGTGATCTCTTTGACCCTCCCTCTGTCCAGAACATCCTTGGAATTCATATTCCCCGGATTAGTGATGTTGACAAGTGGTCTTGGGCACCTTCTTCCTCTGGCCTCTTCTCGGTGAAGTCTGCTCGCGATATTTCATTGTCTTCATCTAGCAGGATTTCTCCATTATCTCCAGTTGACTGGCAGACCCTTTGGGGCATCAAGATTCAAGCCAGATTAAAACATTTGCTATGGAAAATTGGGTGGAATATTTTACCTTCTAGAGCTAATATTGGTAGATTTGTGACCTCGGTGGATGACAATGCTTGGGTGTGTCCATTCTGTAAAGGCTCTTTAGAGACCTTGAATCACATTTTCTTGAATTGTGATTTAGCAAAGATTCTTTGGAGGACTTCTCCTTGGCCTATTTTGATCTCTTCTTTTGCTGCCAGACCCATTTCTGATTGGATCATTGCTATTATTTATCCCTCTGACAGGTTGGCTATTCCTCTAGTTGATTCCCAAAAATTTCAACTTTTTGCAGCTCTTGTTATGGATACCATTTGGTTCTCAAGAAACAAACTGATCCATGATGCTATTCAACCTGATCCGCCCAAGATTATCCAGCAGCTCAAGACTACTCATGAGTACCATGTTTCAGCTTGGCAGATTTCGGCTCTCCCCTCTCTTTGGTCTCCTCCTCAGCTAGGAAGTGTTAAAGGCAATTTTGATGTAGCTGTTTGTGGAAATTTTGCTGTGGCAGCTGCTGTTATCAGTAATCATGATGGTGAAATTATTCATGCTGCTACCCAAAAGCTTTTCTCCTCTGATGCTCTTTTAGGCGAGGCTTCTGCTGCTCTTCTTGCCTCCCGACTTGCAGTGTCTTCAGGCTTTAGTAATTTCATGCTTGAAGGGGACGCTCTTTTGGTTATTTTAGCTGTTAATCAGCCTCATCTTTTTGCTACTTGTCATTTTGCTCCTATTGTCTCTGATTTGAGACTTGAGCTCTTTTCCTTTCAATGCTGGAATGCGTTGAAAGTTTCTAGATGTGCAAATTATCGTGCACATGCTTTAGCAAAATGGGCCACTACCCATTTAGTGTTTGGTAGCATTCCCATAGGATCCCCCATTCTTTCTTCCATTAGGATCAAGAATGGGAAAGATCCTCCCTTGTAGCCCCCTTTTTCCTCTTCAATTAAAAAAAAAAAAAAAAAGTCAACTATGGGTTGAAATAAGCATGGGTTTGAAAGAATATCATAAATGTTGGTTGGGACCACGCCTAATGAAGCGAAGGTCACTAGTTCGAATTCCCCGCCCCTCTCTTGTGCAGACATGTCCAAAAAAAAAAAAAAAACCAATGTCACAAATGCCAAATAATGGGCCAACAAAAGGCCAAGAGAGAAAGAAAATGGGCAACTTTGGCCTCTTTTTGTGGGCATTTTAGGCCTCTTTTGGTGGGCATCTTGTGCCTCTTTTATGGGCATCTTTGGCCTCTTTTGTGAGCAACTTTGACCTAAGCCTCTTCTCACTTTGTGAGACAACACACGTATTATCTCTAACGTTGTCTAAGTATTATCATGTGAATCTAAGAGTTTTAACCATATAACTTGAAGTATCACCATTAGACCATTAGGAGTTTGATCATATGATTTGAAGTATCATCATTAAATCATTAGGAGTTTGAGAATTACCATTAGATGATAGTTTAATATGATATGATTTAATGAGATAATATGATCATATTCATATAAACCAAGATAATGCGTAATAATTGAAGTATCACCATTAGATCATTTGGAGTTTGAGTATTATCATTAGATAATAATTTAATTTAATATGATCTAACCAAATCATATGATCATATTCATATTATAAATCATGATAATATGTAATAATTGAAGTATGAGTTTGAATATTACCATTAGATAATAACTTAATGTGATCTAATTAAATGATATGATATAATTTGATGAGATCATATGATCATCTTCATATAAATAATGATAATGATCTGAAAAATAATTATTACGTTTATTGTTGTTCTTCAAAATCTCAAATAACTACAACTATATATTTTATACAATTGTTTTTAAAGGGACGCAAGAAAGGCACAAAAGATATTTATAAAATTATCCATAGTTTATATGAGACGAATAACAAATTTTTCTAAGCTCTAATTTGTCAAATACCACGAGGAAAAAAAAAAAAAAAAAACCAACCTTGTGGGCTCTCATTATGAAACAATTTTTTGTTAATCTTTCAATAACAAACATTCTGATTTTTTTTTTTAATTTTTTTCACATTAATTCATATTTGCTACAAGAAAAGGCACCAAAAAAAAAAAAAAAAAAAAATCAATTTACGGCCTTTGTTTTGAATTGCCTTCTGACAATGAGTCAATGAAAGTCTTTTATTTTTTTTTCTTCTGTTTTATTTGATCATCCGATGGTCATATCTGTTTTTTTATTTTTTATTTTTTTAATGATCAATCGGTCAGATTTTGATCCTAACATATAATTTATTTATTTTAAAGATTTCAATCTGACCATCTGATATATTTTTTTTTTAGAACGGATGGTCAGATCTTGATCACATTTTTTATTTTGTTAGATCAGACGGTTAGCAAAGAATTTGGAGGAAGTTGGTGAGGAAATGTCTAATAAATGACCCAATAACAGAATGGGAGGAGGTGTAGGAATTGGGTATAATATAACAGAGTTGAAACAAGGAAATTTGAAGGGGATTTTATATAACTTTCATTAGGGGCAGCTGTGTGTCATATCTGGAAGCAAAGGAACGATATAAAGCATGGGAATAATTTGAAAGCCGAGGATCAGATCTTAAAAAATATTGATTGGGAAGGTAAGAAGCTGAGTAATGGATGTGATGAGGTTCAAAAAATCAGAAGAAAACAGGGAGTTATGCTGTAAATGGAGAATATCTGATTGTGTTCTTTAAAATAAAAAGCTGTGCAGTTGTATGTAGATTTTGTATAGCTTTAAGCTCTGTTTGTTTTGGCGTAAAATATTTTTCGTCGTAAAATATCTTCAAATAAGTCATTTTACAGAAAAACATTTTACGATGGAAACATTTTACGATGGAAACATTTTCCGGTGTTTAGCGCGCACGTAAAATCACAAATATTTTTTATATTCACAACATCAAAATACTAATATACAAAATTTTAGAAAATAAAATATAAAAACACCCGCCTGGTACTTGACCGGGACTAGCCCGGGATCTCGCTAGGAGCTAGCCGGGACTTGATCGGGACTCCCCCGAAACCCACCGGGACTTGATCAGGACTCGACAGGACCTGCTCGGGACCCGTCCCAAACTTAACCAGGGCCTGCCTGGGACTTGACTGAGACCCGCCTTGGACTTGTTTGGGACCCACCCGGACCAGCTCGGGACCCCACCCGGGACCTGCCTGGGCAGGTCTTGGGCGGGTCCCAGGCAAGTTCTAACAAGGTCTTGGGCAGGTTCGGGCAGGTCCCGGTCAAGTCCAAGGCAGGCCCTAGCGGGTTCCTGGGCGGGTCCCAGGTAGGTTTGGTCGGGTCCTGAGCAGGTTCCAGTCAAGTCTCGGGAGGGTCTTGGGCAGGTCCCTTTTAAGTTCCGGGCGAGTCTTGGTCGGGTCTCAGGCGGGTCCTGAGCAGGTCCTGGACAAGTCCCATGCAAGTTCGGTTGGGTCCTGGGCAAGTCCTAGGTGAGTCCCATGCAGGTCCGGTTGGGTCCCGATCAAGTCCCGCCGGGGTCTCAGGCAGGTTCAGGGCAGGTCCCGAGCAGATCCTGAGCGGGTCCCAAGTAGGTCTTGGGCGAGTCTGGATTAGGTCCCGGCAAGGTCCTGTGTGGGTCCCGATGAAGTCCCGATCGGGTCCCGATCAAGTCCCGGGGCGGGTCCCAGTCAAGTCCCGGGCGGGTCCTAGGCAGGTCCCAGGCGGGTCTTGGACAAGTCCAAGCGAGGTCCCGAGCGGGTTCTGATCAAGTCCCAGGGAGGTCTCAAACGGGTCCCGGGCACGTCCAGTTAGGTCTCAAGCAAGTCTAAGCAAAGTCCTGGGCAACTTCCGGTCAAGTCCTTGCGGGGTCTTGGGCAGGTCTTGGCATGGTTTGTCAATTCTAGAATGAGATGCTTAAAGTCGAAAAATGGTTTAAAAAAAAAATTTCGGTCAAAAAAAAATATTTTTCATTAACTATTATTTTACGCCATACCAAATATCCAAAAATACATAAAATATTTTATGTAAATCATTTTACGGCTAAACAGAGCCTAAGTTTGTTCGGTTTAGTACTTTAGATGCCGTGTTTGTTGAAAGTAGCGGCTGAATTGTAGAGCTTCTGAGTTCGTTGTTTGTAGCTGCTGTGTGTGGTAGCTGTGTTCGAGGCTTTGCCTGAAGGCTTTGTCCCACATTGCTAAGTTTCTTATGTGCCTCAACCTTGCTTATCTATAAAAAGGATTCTTCATCTCTTTCTATGAAAATCTAATTGCTGCGGCCCAATGTTGAGTTGGCCCAAGCCATAACTCGGCTGGGTGCTAGCAATATAAGCTGGCTTTGCACATGGGTTTGAGCTTGCACAAGCTAGTAGCTGGGGCAAGCCGAGCTGGCTCGTTTACATCCCTTCTCCCACTGAATTCCTTTTGCTTTATCTCTTGAGAAACTTCGTCATTTGTCAGTCTTATTTATATCCCTTCTATTTGTCGGCTGAATTGGCCTCTTTTTCTACCTTTTATGCTCTAAAATATTTTTGGGTTGAATACATTTTTCAAAGTTTAAACTCAAAAAATAAAAAAAAGCTTATAAACCATTTTTCGCAACTTAAAAGGAGATTTTATTGGTAAACTAAAAATACATTTAGTTTGTTCAAGATTTTTGATTGTACCAAATATCGAAAAAAATAATAATAATAATCAATTCATAACATTTTTACATCAAAACCTTAATGTATATCTAGCCTTAACAAACAAACAAACGTGCTGCAGTCATTGCAAGCTTGCTCCTATAGAAAATATTGATCCCTCCCATGATCGATCCCTTGAAGGAAGGCTAGGAGCAACACTTTTGTGCATTTAATTTTGAGAATGTTAAAATTCGTAGCACATGCATGAAAGAAAAGTCAACAAAGAAGAAGCAACGACAAGAATCAAGACATAGTAATCTAATGTTGTTTGGTGGTGTGACAAAATACTTCTCCCTTCACAAAAGCTCAAAATTGAGACCCAAAATTGAGACCCACTATGAATGAAATTAAAGCTCATGGCTTATAAGGCACATCAATAAAGGCCTTGTGAAATTTTATAATCAAAAGCCCTAAGAATGGGAAGCCAACAGTTATTGCCAGATCCACCTCATAATCGTGCGGTTAGACATAAGATTGTACAGGTCCAATAATAGGGAAGCCCAATCTTGGCTTAACAAACACAATCTTGCCAAATAGAGTCCAGGTACATCTGGAAATCGCCACACAAAGGAATTCAAGTAAAAGTCCCACAATGACTCACACACTCAGTCAACTCAAGGATACTCTACCTTGATCCTCTTAACAAATTGAATCCCACCAAAATAGCTCCAACAGAATATATCATCAAAACAACTACATAGGACTCTCACTCTCGAACTCCATCTATAAAAGGAACAACACACCACAATATCAAGGACATAGTGAATTCTATCTCTACTATACTCTCATTTTCCATTATCATCACTCTTATTATTTACTCTCATTCTATACCATTCTAATTTAGGCATTGGAGGTGGAACGGCTCCCACACCCCATACTTTGCAACCTTCCACTACTAATCCATTTTTATTCTTAACAGAACTTTGGAATCAAGTTGTTACCAAATTTGACAACTGTCTCAACATTTGGTAACTAAGATAATTGTCTATGTCCACGTACAAGCAGCAATAACATTGTTTCTTCACGTACAAGCAGCAATAACATTGTTTCTTCTTCAATAGTATTAAGGAAAAATACAATAAATTATCTGTTTCTCTTCTTCTGAAACCTTAAACTACATCTAGGATACAATGTGTTAAGCCTATTAACCGATGATTTATTTAGAGGCAAAAGATTATATCCACTCCTAAGTAATTAGGATTCAAAATAGAGAAATAGTACACGTATCAGAATTTCTAATCTTGAAACTATGAGTCCCGTCTAGGCTGAGACTCGTAGAATTACAATTTTTTACTTTAATTCGTACTTTTATTAGGTTTGGGGTTTGGGGTCTATAAGTACATGCTTATAGCCTCCATAAACGCAGATTTAGATTATTGTTGAGTTTGTTTAGTAAGAATTACTCATACTTGAGTTTCTTATTTGTTTCCTTCAAAACTTAGAGAGTATCTAGCTTTTATGAAGAAGATTTTTTAGATTCCTTGATAGTCTCAAGATCTAAAAGTACATATCCGCTGCTTCCCACTAAGTTACGCTGCACCACGTACCTTTATATTATTGGAGAATCCAATGCTTTTCCTATATCTCTCAAACTTTTACAAACATGGCCGCGTGTATAGCCTGAATTGTCATATTCAAAATGTCTTACTTTGAATTTTGTCTATATTTTTCCTATTTCGACTACTTCCCAGTCATTAATATAGTCTCCTAGTAAGAAACTGCTTTAGGTAGAGTTGATGGATATGTTGAGGGTCAATACCATATTCCCATTCTTTACATTAGGAGTTTGAGTAGTATTGAAGGTTCTTGCAACAATCGTGCCCATCTTACTTTACAATTTTATGCTGCCCCAATTAAGAGAATCGGGTCCATTTGTGACTCATTTCTTATTATTTTAATGTATATTTTGTACAGTAACTTTTGTTTCGAATTTATTATTAGAGAATCACCCATTTTTCAAATGCTCTTCGTCATCCAAATGACGATTTTCTGTGGACCATGCTCGCGTCCGCGTCCAGTGCAGTACACATTGTTAAATTGACGTAAAGCCGATTCTGCTAGCTTGACCCACTTACCAACAAAAAAAAAAAAAAAAAAAAACATACTTAAAGAAAGGCGTGGTTTCAAAGAAAATAGGTAATATATGGTAAAAGGAGTTCTTTTAACAAGTTCTTTTCCCCCCACGACTTCTCTCGCACATTCAAGGTAATCAGTATCATGATTCATGAGCACTATTTAGTGGGCCAAGGGTTCATTTGTCTTTTTACCACTGTGTTTTGAAAATTCTAAGAGCACACTGGCATAAACTTTGTTGTCAGGATCGATATTTTTTTAATAATGTGGATAATGAGATTAAGGTTTCACATGTGATACAAGACAATTTATAAATCCCACTTGGGTTGCTTTACAATATTACAATTCATACCTTCAAAATATATAATGTCTATTCCCCCAAGTCTTTGGATAAAATGTTTAAGGATGCAAAGATTATTGACTAAGACATTATGTGATAACCAAGTTATTCATACCCATAGTCATATTCAATGTAATCCAAAGGCATTTCACATGTGTAATAAATATAATAAACTTTGATAATAAGCATATAAAAGACATTTTGATATGCCAGATTCTTAAATCATTTAATCAGTGAATATATATTCATTATAAACATTGAATGTTAGTATAGATATAAAATCATTGGGATTTTAGGATATAATCTCCAACAGTATTTGTAAGATATAGTGATTTAATCTAGATCGTAGGATGCTTTAATTTTAAGTGAGATCCAATGATTGGATTTACTAAACCATTAATAATATCAACAATAAGATTAATCAAGTTAGTTCTAACCGTTGAAATAAAATAAATTTTTCTACCAAATATGACTTAACGGTCATAAATATTAAACAATATTTAATTATAATTATGATATGACAGTCGATTAAGTACTTTTTCTTTTTTTTTTTCTTTTTTTTCGAGAAAAATATTAAGTATATGTTAGATAAGTGTGATTGAACAATGAGAATTAAAAGACCATTAGTAACAATTATTTTTTGTTAATTACGAAAAAAAAAAACATGTTTTTTTTAATGAATAGACAACTCACGCACAAGTTAGTAAGGTGATTGAAAATGCAATAGCCCACTCATTGTAAGAATTAGGTAATGAAATGTTGCATATGAGCCACACTTTATTGGAAATTTCTTACATACCACTCCACATTTAAGCAAACTACACTTGCCAAACACAAAACAGATATACAATCCCACAGCAGCTATACAAGACAGCATAGTACAACAAAATAATTACTCCAAATAACACCAACTGATTGCTCTTATGACCATAACAGAATACTCAACACATGAAGAATGGTGCATGGGAGAAAGCAAACATAACTCTTTTTAGGACACTAAAACAGTAAATTGCGTTAGAAAAACTGAAAAACAAACGCCATGAAGAGAGGATGTTACAAGCCCACATTCATCGGCCAACACCCAAGGCTAATGTTACATATGCTACTTCCACAGTCTACGTCAGCGTCAGGTTTCTGATCACCAAACAAGTCAAGTTCCGCCTGTTTTTCCTGATTTGATTCATGAGCATTAACCGATGAATCCGTCTTTGTCTTTCTTATTCCTTCTAATTCTTTTTTCAATTCCTTCATGGTAGGCCTCTCATCCCCTTTCAATCTTAAGCACCTCTCTGCAAGTTTAGTGACTTCCTTGATTTGCTCCATATTCCCTTCTTCATCTATATCATAATCCAGAAGTTCAGACAATTGATTCTCTTTCAATAAACAAAGAAAATACTTAACTACATTTATTCTTTTCTTGGACCTAGTGGATGGAGCTACATCAATTCCTGTTAGTAGCTCCACGAGGACCACTCCAAAGCTATAAACATTGCTTTTCTCCGTCAATTGGTTCGTCTATAAGTATTCAGGGTCCAAGTATCTGAGTTTCTTGCACTACAGTAGCTACATCATTTTGATCATGGGGAACCGATTTTGAAATTCCAAAGTCAGAGGCTTTCACAGTGAAAGTATCACCAAGCAGTATGTTTGAGGACTTGACATCTCCATGAATTATAGTTAAAGAGTGTAGATACGATACTGCATCCGCTGTTTCAGCAGCTATTTTTAGATATGTTTCCTATCGTTTGATGGATGTGTTGTCTTCACCATGTATATACTTGAAGAGTGTACGTTGTGAGACAAATTCGTAGACTAGCAAAGGAACTTCCATCTCTAAACAACAGCCTAAGAGTTTGACAACATTCTTATAGTCAATTTCAGAGAGTTGAATAATTTCGTTAATGAACTGGTCAGCTTGGTCTGGATCCACTGTCTTGGACTTCTTGATGGTAACAATTGTATTATTTGGTAAAAATCCTTTGTAAACTGGACCAAAACCTCCTTTGCCAACGATGCTACTCTCTTCATAGTTGTTGGTAGCCTCCTTCAACTCCTCATAAGTAAAAATTTTGGCCTTTTTAGCATTGGATTGTTCTTGTTCACTTCCACTGAGATGCTTTTCTAATTTCGAACCCCCATTTTTGAGAAAGAGCTTTGCTTTAAGCTTAATAGATATTCTTGCCTGGAATTCCAAGTACAGCCACCAGCTACCCCCAAGCATAGCAGTTAAGCCAATGCCAACTCCTGATCTTGGAAAAGTCGAACCGTTGTGGTCAAGATTTAAAGCTTGCATGTGTAATTAATTGCATACATGATATATATTATCTAACGTTGTACAAAATGGTAAATTTACTTACCAATGGAAACCGTAATTGCTAGTGCGACATCTACAGAACAACCTTCACCATCTTTTCTTCCGTCCCCGCGGCACAACTTGGGACAACCACATGTATAATTGCCTTCTATGTTGAAACAGTAATTCGTGCAATTATGAGTCCCATCCAAACATTCGTCTATGTCTGCACATCAAGTGAGGAAAACAGGCCAACCACATAGTATAATCATAATTAATTAAATTATACATACATACATACATTGAAACGAAGGGGAAAATAAATTTCATAAGTGATATTGAATTCAGGAAAAAACGTATAAATACCTTGGCAACCCCCATGGCCATGGAGGAGGTATGGGTTCCCTTGGTAACCTTGCTTGCACTGGCAACGGTACCCGTCCGGCCTGGTTTGGTTATCAATGCATTCACTATTAATATCCTTACATGCGAAATTCGGTTTGTTCCGAGCTTCTTCACATGTGAGATTGCTAACTGCCCAATCAAGCACCAATGGAACCGATTGGTTGGTATAACTTTTGAGATAACTGGCGGAGAAGTTGAACTCGCCTTTCTCGACAACAAAAGCATAGCCGCAGGGATTGAAGTTCCATACTTTGGAATGATTATTAAAGCTCTTTACTTCAACACTAATATTTTTGAGTCTATTCGGAAACCGTACCTCGCAACACCCAACGCCAGAGCAATACCCATTCCCCACATTGTTAGGGGTAGGGCATTGGGATGAGCACCCGATCTTGTACTCTTCTCCATTTCGGAACCCACTGAGGTATGCGGTTGTGTCACAGCCGATAACAGTAAACTTATTTTTGCTGTTTGAAATCGTATACTGGGGGACCCTGAGCCAGGTTCTGTTATTGTATCCGTCCGTGGGACAGTCTCGGGCTACATAATTCAAGACATGCAACTCATGTGTGTCAATGGATATGTTTGTGACAGTGAGAGTATTTGTCTTTGGTTTCCCAGAGTCGCATGTGATCCTAAAATTCCCATCCAGATAGCAGTCCTCAGTGAGGCCGAATGGGAATGGAATGGTAACATTTCCACACGTGTTGTTGCAGCCAGGCTTGGCCATGGTTGCTGTTGTCGCTGCTGCTGCTGCTGCCACAATTGCAAATATTATGATCACTCCAGGTAGTGCTATGGTTTGCAAAAGCTTCCCACTCAACCCCATGCCTTGCCGGAACCTTTTTTTAACGAGTATTTTCTTATATTTTGTGTTTAGATCAATGCGCTTTGACAGCCCTAGCTTAGCAAGCACACTCTTCCCTTTTATAAAGGCACATGGAACGATCAAAGACCAATTCAGCCGGTACCTTTTATGTTATATAGTAAAAATAACAGGTCCAAAAGTTTCTTTTATAAGTTGAGTCATTTTCCGAGAAATAATTTTTCATAGAGAGCGAGAAAAAATAAAAGCAGTCCAAACTTGCACATCTTTGCAGGTTTCACGTACCTTTCCATATATATTATTGGAGAATCCAATGCTTTTTCCTATATCTCTCAAACTTTTACAAACATGGGCTTATAGCCTACCCTGTTAAGCTTTTTTTAACAACATGATGGCACAATATAATTCAATTTCTTCAAAGTTAAATTTATCTTATTTTCAATCATATTGTACAAGTTTTTTCGTAAAATTTATTTGCAAATCTACCATTTCTCATATTCAAAATGTCTTTCTTTATCTAGATAGTGAGTGACTAAGAGAGATCTTAAGAGAGAAGTGGTGAGAGCAGCGTTGTAAGTGTACTTGTGGTGTTGAGTCTTACGCTGAGAAATTAATATATATGTATATATATACACACACCTAAGCAAACTTAAACTTATTAAACTTTTGAGCTAGTGTGGAGTTCTAATATATATGTATCTTAATATACTTTTGGTAAAAGAAAATTCTCAAACCACTTATCTTCCCAACATTTCTGTGAGCCATGCTAATAATAATAATAATAATAATAATAATAATAATAATAATAATACCTTTAAAGAAAGGGGTGGTTTCTGGCCTAACCCAGAAAATAGTTAAAGAAAGTCTAGATATATAAAAGGTAGAAGAAGTGGGATATCGTGATCCATGTGATTGCCAAGACTTGAGATCAAAGAATGAACAGAATTAATGACAATCATAATTAATCTAATAATAAATACGGATTCCCATCGATCTCGCATTAAATCACATCAACAATATGAATAAAATATAGTAGCTTTTATAAAGTAGCTTTTATTAGTTGATCAGCTGATTAATTAGCTAGTCCAAAGTATCTTTTATGACTTTAGAGCTCATAATCCACGAATCTTTACTCATAGAGAAACAAACAATAAAAGTAGGCATTAAAAGGGTAACTGGGAAAATATTTTAACAAGTAAATTTCCCCCCACTTCTCAGTTCTCAGACATTCAAAGTAATCAGTATCATGAGCATTATTTAGTGGGCCTGGGGTTCATTTGTCTTGCCACGACTTGTGTTTTGAAAATTCTAAGAGCACACTGCCACACTGGCATAAACTTTGTTGTCGGAATCGATATTTTTTTAATGATGTGGATAATGAGATTAAGGTTTCACGTACATGTGATATCTTTTATAAATCCCATTTTGATTGCTTTACAATATTACAATTCATACCTTCAAAATATTTAATGTCTATTCTCCCCAAGTCATTGGCTAAGGGAAAACTGTTGTTTCCCATCATATGGATCACGATGCACCCACTTAATTCTTTTTGCTTTATCTCTTGAGAAACTTCGTCACTTCTCAGTCTTATTTATATCCCTTCTTTTTGTCGGCTGAATTGGCCACTTTTTCTACCTTTCATGCTCTAAAATGTTTTTGGGTCGAAAATATTTTTCAATGTTTGATTTGCCCGAAAAAATTAGCGATGGCAATGGTAAAAGTGGCCGACGAACTGCAGCTGCATGTTAGCCATCTCTAGTGGCAACGGAGAATAAACTGTGTGAGATAGAGTGCATGCGAGAAGGAGAGTCGGGTACTGCGAGTCGAGAATAAGAAGCTCAAACTCAAGAAAAATAAAAATAAAATAGCTTACAAAAATAAAAAATGGAAACAATTTTTTGCAACTTAAAGAAGATTTTCTTGGTAAACTAAAAATACGTTTGGTTTGATCAATATTTTCGATTGTACCAAATTTTTTTAAAAAAAAATCAGTTTCAGAAAAATTTTACCTCGAGAGGCGAAACAAACAAAACCTTAATGTATATCTAGCCTTAACAAACAAACAACTGCTGCAGTCATTGCAAGCTTGCTCCTATAGAGAATATTGATCCCTCCCATGATCGATCACTTGAAGGAAGGCTAGGAGCAACACTTTTGTGCATTTTATTTTGAGAATGTTAAAATTCGTAGCACATGCATGAAAGAAAAGTCAACAAAGAAGAAGATACAAGAATCAATACATAGGAATCTAATGTGTTTGGTAACTAAGATAATTGTCCATGTCCACGTACAAGCAGCAATAACATTGTTTCTTCTTTCACTAGCTAGTATCAAGGAAAAATACAATAAACTATCTGTTTCTCTTCTTCTGAAACCTTAAACTACATCTAGGGTACAATGTGTGCACCTAAGCCTATTGGCCTATGCTTTATTTAGAGGCAAAAGATTATCCTCTCCTGAGTAATTAGGATTCAAAATAGAGAAAGAGAGACACAATCCTACCAAACACGTATCTAATTTTTTTTTTTTTGACGTATCTAATTTCTAATCCTAGAACTACTCAGATTCCAACATTCTTCCCCCTTGAAGACTATCTAGCTTAATGATTACCACGAAGCAATTAATTAAGCTCTAGCCCTGGCAAACTTCTCTCTTACATGTCACTAGTGTAGATCTTCTACAATATGATTTAAGTAATTGCTCCACGGCTAGCTGTGGCCGTGGCCAAGATGTTATATTTTTTAAATTAAAAAAAATATATATTTAATTAAGGTAAGTTAGTATTTTTATTATTTTAACCGCCCTGAAAAACAACAAAACACAAAACTCCCTCTTTGTGTGAAGCTGTAGGAAACTATAAATTAAATAGAGTAATATATATGTAAAAAATATATATCCAAACATCACAAGCACAAGACACAAGATTTTCTATGTGGAAAAACCTTCTTGGTGTGAGAAGGAAAAAACCACGGGACCGTAGTCCACCCAAACAATTCTACTATCAACAATATCGGGAATACATGAGTCTTCTTTAGTCTCAACTAGAGACATACAACCAGCAACTATCTTCAAGAAATACAATTCCTTGGCACAAATCAACTTCTACAAGAATTAAAGAAAGATTTCACTAAAAACATAGGCTACTGTTCACGAGCTCAAAAACTGATACAGAATGCTCAGAATCCATTCATGTGTCATGCCCATCTCTGCAAAGTTTCAGCTCAATCGAACCACAAACACTTGTTGATCGAAACTGTTGATCAAGGCTGGACGGAATTTCAAGATTCTGATTTTTGAAGCTCTTTCCCTCTCTTTCTTTTTTGGCGGCAGCTTCTCATTTTCTTTTTCTTATTATTCTCTCTTTACGATAACAAAGGATATTAGGTTTAGCAAACCCTATCCCAAATGGGCCTTTCCATATAGGTTTAATAAAAACACATATGAGCTACACAAATTTGGGCCATCTTCTACTTAAAAAGGAATCCCAACCCAACATTAACAACCAAACGTACGATTTGAAAATTTGAATAGATACATGAGATTACTAAAATGAAAGAAATCAAATCAAATACATATACGTGGGTATGTGTTGGACATCACATAATATTGAAGGGTGCAAGGTGGTGGTGTGTTGGGTGCATGCATGTGACATGTCATGCAAAATTGGCGGCACTATTTGGGACTATCTTAACTTGTGATTTGCATATTATCAAGACGTGGAGTCGGCATTGACACATGAATGCTTCTCAGTCTCTCTTAGACTCCAATTCTGTTGCTACTTCATTCATAGTAGGCATATCGCCCCTCTCACACTTCGCCCCTCTCACACTTAAGCAAGTAAGCACCTAAGCACCTATTTGTAAGATTAGCCACTTCCTTCAGCTGTATCACGTTCCCTTCATTCACTAGATGTTTCTCAAGAACATCAAACAAGAAAGAAAATACATAGTTAGACTTGTCTCCTCTTCTGGCATTTCAAATGATTGTAGTGCTGTTTTTCATGTTAATAGCTCTACGAGGACCACTCGAAAGCTATAAACATCACTTTTCTAGGTGAATTGACTTGTTTGTAAGTATTCAGGGTTTAAGTATCACAATTGTGGCTACTTGTACTTTGTCTACTGGAACTAATTAATCTTGAAGCTCCAAATTCAGACACCTTTGCTGTATAACTAGCATCTACCAATATGTTTGAAGGCTTAACATCTCTATGAATTATAGGTGGAGAAGCTGTAGTGCAGATACGACAGCGCTTTTGTTGCTTAGACGAGTTTCCCATGAGACGGTGCATCCAGTGCTTTCATCATATATGCATTGGAAGAGGGTGCCATTAGAGATATATTCGTAGACAAGTAAAGGAGCTTTTGTCTCCAAACAACAACCCAACCACATTCTTATGGTTTATTTGGGAAAGGACAACAACCTCGTTGATGAACTACTCAATTTGGTTTTTATCCACAAACTTTGGATTTCTTGATGGCTAAAATTCTATTATCCGATAAAAATCCTTTATAAACTGTACCGAACCCTCCTTCGCCAATGATTAGCTTCTCTTCATAATTCTTGCTGGCCTTCTTCAGCTCTTCTGCGCTGAAAATTGTGGCTGTTCTAGCTGAATTTTCTTGTCGGGCGAGTATCAGATTTAAGTATGAACCCCCATTTTGCTGAAGAACATTTCTCTACGCTTGATTAGCTTTCTCCGCCCGACTATCAAGTACAGACACAAGCTACTGCAGACGGGCACAACTATAAAGCCTATACCAAGACCTACATTTTGAAGGAAATTGGAAAATTATTGCTCAGAAAACAAAAAACAATCGATTGCAAATTTCATGGAATACAGTAAATATATATACTTACCAATGGGCAGCCCACACACTAAATTGAGTTTCAATTCACACCCAGTTCCATCTTTTCTTCCGTCCCCACGGTACCACTTGGGGCAAGAACATGTATAATTCCCTTCCGTGTCAACACATCTTTTTGGTATTTTGCATTTGTTGAGTTTGGGATCCTCACACTGTTTAACGTCTGTAGAATTAATGTAAGTATTAGAGCATTTTTATCGAAATATTCAAAATTTCTTTAAATCTAACTTTAAAAATGTACTAGTCACTTTTCAAAACTACTAAAAACATCAAACTCTTTAAATATTTTTCTATTTTAACTAAATATTATTTTTTTATTGATAAATCTAATTACCATGAAACTAACTCACTTCTTGCATATGCGAAATTGCTTTGAATGCCCAAGAAAATCACATCAGGTCAACACGAGAGAAATCAAAATTTTCAATTTAGGCTTAACAAAAATATGCAGACAAATAGCAAAGATTCCATCCCAAGTTCAATGTTGTGTATATAATAAGTGCTGTTCCAGAAAACTAACAAAAGAAAAGGATAGAAAAATCCAAAAAAAAAAAAAACTCCTGGGATTAGCAAACAATAATAGCCATGCATTTCTAATGAGAACAAAGCACTAGATCCACTGCAGTGACTGAAATCAACTGCAAAAGGAAAATGAAAAAGAAACTCACAAAAGAATTTGTCATGACATTCACGTGAGGTTTCTCTCTCTGTCTGGCTATGCAATGAAAAGAAAGGGATATATATTGGTAAGGAAAACAAAGTAAAAGGGGAGGGGGGAATGAAACTTCTGGAGGGAAGGAAAAATAAGGGGACTGGAAAAAACGAAAATATTAAAAAACCAATAGCGTTTACTTTTGGTGGCTTTATATTTTTAGAAGAAGACTGGCAAATGTTAAATTTAACTTTGAATAAAGATCTAGATAAATTATATTTTTTGTGGATAAGTTAAAAACAAAAAGTCTGATAGGATGCTCTTAGGCCCAACTTTAAAAGAACTTAGAGAAAGCATGCAGTATATTAGAAATTCATGCAAAATTTCTGCATCTTCTTTATTTATATATGTATGTATGTATATAGTAAAATTTTGAGAAGCTTGTTAGATCATGTGTAATACGTACCTTGGCAACCATGAGGGAGATAGGGGTTTCTATCATAACCGGCTTTGCATCGGCAACGGTAGCCATACCCGCCGCTGTCGGGCTCATAACATTCGCTGTTCCGGCCACAAACATAATTCGATTTGTCACATATTTCATTACCGATCGCCCAATCAAGAACCATCGGAAGTGTTTTATTGTTTTTTAGACTGTAAAGATAACCGGAGGAGAAACTGAACCGGTCTTTTTTAACAACAAAAGCATAGCTGCAGGAATTGAAGCTCCGCCATATTGCTGTGTGATTATTATAGCTGTATGCTTTCAAAGTAAAATTTTTTAAGGTATGCGTACGTGTCACATCCATTGGCGACGAACACGTTTTGGGTGTTGGAAATTGTGTAAGTGGGGACCCTCAGATAAGGTTGGTTACTATCTTGAAGCACACCCGATTGGTTGAAACACTGAAAGGCTACGTACATCAAGATGTCCATCTGACCTTCTCGGATAGAAATGTTGGTGACGATGAGGTTTCCGGTTGTGAGTACGCCGGAGGAGTGGTTACACTTGAGGCCAAAATCTTTGTTTAGGTAACAACCTTCAGTGATGCCAAATGGGAATGGAATTTGTACATCTCCACACCGGTCGGGGCAGTTAGGCCGGGCGAATTGAGCTGCGACTTCGGCCGCTGCTATTTCTGATAAAAGCACACCAACCCAAGTGAGTTGTATAAGCATCCGAAGGAAACCCATATCCCCCATTATAATTCACAGAAGAGGATTTAAGTTTACTGTGTTTTTGTTTTTGTTTGTAAAACTGCCCATAGATCTGGAATTCTCATCGGCATATAAATTTATAAGATCCGACTTACATGTAGTTTAAGCAATTGTCAATATTAAATCTCTCAAAAAAAAAATTTCATTTTCTCTCACTTATTAAATACTTATAAAAGTAAGTCAACCTTAAAATTCAATCTTAACCATTACTTACATTACAGCATGTAAGTCAAATCCAAATTTATAACAATGATAATTAATCTAATAATAAATGCAAGTTCCCATATGGCATTAAATTACATAAAACAAATTAATAATTTTTTTTTTCAAATTACAAATCATGACAATCACATGTATTTTAAATATATTTTAATTTAATAAATTGAATTAATCAAATTATTTTAAATACATTTTAATTTAATAAATTGAATTAATCAAATTTAGAGAAAAAACTTGTCAAAAAATATAATCCTAGCAAACAAGAAATGATCACGACAAATAGCCAATAGGCACCACATACATAAAGTGTTCCCAATTATAATAGAAGTAACTTTCATAAAAGTATCTTTGATATATAATATCTTTAATGAAAGTCACTTTTATAAGTTTAGCTGATTAGCTGATTAGCTAGTCCAAAGTATCCTTTAGTAATCATTTTCCAGAAATAATTTTCTATAGAGAAAGAAACAAATGAAGATAGCAATGAAAATAAACTTGTAACGACCCAGGAAAAAATGCTAGCCGCATCTGCGCTATTACTTCAAAAGGTTTAGTCAATTTGGAGTTTTCTTAAAATTAATTATAAAGCTCAGTTTCATGCACGTAGTAACTAGCTAATGTGAAACTTAGCACCTATCACTATCTTTATAAACCACTCACTCTATGTGGGTTTCTTCTTATCTTCTCAATATGGGACCGGGGTGTTACAAAACTGGTCACATATAAACACGTCTTTATATTGTCAATGAATAATACTATACTTACTCTAATTTCTTTACATAATTTTTTCACGCTCATAGATAGATTTTAAAACTATTATTGGATATGAGATTGATCTTTATTGGATTTTGATCTAATTATGATTTTCTATATATATGGGGAATACTAGGTGCTCTCCCAGTGTAAAGAAATAGAAGTAAGTGCAATAGCATTCTTGAGCGGTTGAGTTATTAATCTAAATCCACTTAGATTTCTTTTTCTGTAATTATTGTTACAAGCTAATCATTCCCCTCCCCCCCCTCGCCCACCTCCCCACACAAACTTAATTACGCACATGGGGCTCCCGTCTACTTAACCTTTCACTAGTATTAATATGAAACACTAGTTCCAATAATAATTTAGTAGACAAGATGTACTATACATCATCAACTCCTTCTACAACCGATGTAGAAAAACCTCAATAATCTCCTCTTTACACATTAGGCCTTGGGTCAAAGAAGAGACAACCTATTTCACCCGTGGACTGTTAGGCCGAGACTTGTTGATGACCCTGGGCTTTAATACCAGTGTTGTGTGGTTTTGGGCCTCTCTCAACTCCAAGCTAGTTCAAGAGGTGAGACTTTTCCTCACACTTATAAAGTGACCATCAGCACCTTCTACAACCGATGTGGGATAACCCCAACACCTAAGAGGTCACCCATTATATATGGTCCTACTCGCACATAAGCACGCTTAACTGCGAAATTCTAATAGATTCATAGCTATTACAGCTTTAAAATACATTGTTGTAAAGAAATGTGCGAGTATACATTAAGCACATCCCCAACTTCAGGCAATGTGAGACGCTACAGTTTTAATTCAATTTTAATTAGAACATGCGTATTGTAACCAAATTAAAGAATATGAATAATTTTTATTCAATTCTATTTGGCACTTGTACTTCATCAATTGTGGGGGAGCTTTAAGGGGGAGAATTTTGGGGTCTGTTTGGCAATGGTGATGACCTAGATACTGTTCCTCAGTTGACCAGTTGACCGAGTGCTTTGAATTTTCAACCCCTAAACTGCCCCGCCTATTGACCATATTGCCCCCCTCAATTACATGAATTTTTTTTCACTCCCCCCACACCATCAGGCCAGCCGTCCCCCCCCCCCCCCCCCCCAGCGCTAGATGAATTTTTTTTCACTCCCCCGTCCCCACCCCCCCCCCCCCCCAGCGCTAGTTTCATGTCCATCAGCCTTTTCCCCACTGTTTCTCTCGAAAATCCCTTTGCCCACAACGAACCAGGCATCCCCCCCCCCCCCCCCCCCCTTGTGTGCGATCCTCCTGAAATAAGCAGGATTTTTTTTTTTTTTTTTTTCTCTCGAAAATCCCCTTGCCCACAACAAACTAGGCGTCCCCCCCTGTGCGCGATCCTCCTGAAATTAGTAGGATTTGTATTAAATCCTGCAAGTCATCATCCATCGTCCAAGCACATCTTCGACACATTGATGGTATTTCGCTTCATTGAAGCACCATTTACCACAATACTATTGATTCTCGTTTCGGCTGCCATTTTCACAAACACCTGAGGGTCACTAATCATCCGCTTGACCTCAGCATTTGACACATTGATGGCCGCCATCCGAATTGTTAAACTCGCTGCAATTTTTCAGATGAATGATCCGCTTTTCTACTTGGACAAGTCTGTATTTGTCGGTGAGAATCATCAATTGGTGGTCGAAGAATCAGCATCGATTTATGACCAACAGTAAGCGTGTGCAAGACCGAAGCAAGAACAAATGGGTTGATCTGGAAATCGCAACCTAGAAGTTGAAGATAGCGAGCAAGGTCCTCTTTTTTATGGAGATTCTAAAGAAAGAGCCCGAGATGATCATCCTGCTGCGCTCACTGGACCAGCACCGAAGGCAGATTAACCTCCCAAAGCCCCACAAGATCTCCGACTTCATTCGCAAAGTGCAGAAACTCTTTGAACTTTACAAGGACCGAAACAGCGTGGTATGGTTTGGAATGACAATAAAGGCTAATAGGGTAATTCTACATCAAGTTCATCAGGGTTATTTTATTAAATGCACCAACACCTAGACTCTACAGTGTTTAGGCTGGGCCAACACCTTTGCCAAACACTACCTTGGTGAAAATTTTTGGGGCAGGTGAAAAAGACGTTGATATTAATTGGATTTTTTTTAATATATATATATATTGTTACTTCCACTCGAATTCAAACTTTACAAAATTTGTACCTGGACAATATATGGTGTAAATGGTTAGAATGTTTTTGTTTCAAAATTAAAATAAGAATAGATGTACAGTTTTATCTTGTGATTGATCCTTTAATAGAAGGCATTAATGAGTCTTGAAAGAAAGAGTTCCATATGGAAAAGTGATATCAAGCTATTGCTTTAAAACAATGATTCGGCGTATATAATTGGGTGTACGCTCTAGTATGGTGGGAAGCACCGTATGCTCGACTGTACTGATTGTGCGCATGGCTATGGGCTGTAGGGCACCTTGATGATGCAGCAGGCCATTAAATCTTTTACGGTTGTAATTGTACGATATAGTGATTTGATTTAGATTGTAGGATACTTCTAAGTATGATCCAACGGTTGGATTACCTAACCATTATTAATATCAACTATTAGATTAAATCAAGTTAGATCTAACGGTTGAAATAAAATAATCGTTACTACCAAGTATGATCTAAAATCATAATTAAAAAATATTTAATTATAAGTATGATTTGACAGTCAATATTAAGTACATGTTAGAGATAAGTGCAATCGAACAGTAAGAATTAAAAGACCATTAGCAACAATTATTTTTTTGTTAATTATGAAAATACATATTTGTTAATGAATATAGACACTAAAATTGTTGAGTTGGCTGTTTTGACAAGTCACTAAGATTGATTGAAAAGGCACTGCTTCATCTATAAATAGGCACTCATTGTAAGAATTAGGTAATGAAATGAGCCGCACTTTATTGAAAAATTTCTTACATACCACTCCACATTTAAGCAAACTACGCTTGCCAAACAACAACAGATATACAATCCCACAGCTAGCAGCTGTACAAGACAGCAGAATACAACAAAACAATTACTCAAATAACACCAACATTGCTCTTTCAACCAGAATAGAATACTCAACACTTGAAGAATAGTGTAGAGAGAATATGTATGTCATCACCATCTATTGAGCATTTTGTTGAGGATCTAAAGCAAGCATAACTCTCTTTAAGACACTAAAACGGGAAGTTGAATTACCCCCCCAAAAAAAAAAAAAAAAAAAAAAGAAGGTGTATGTATGCCACATTCATCTGCCATCCCCCAAGGCTAACGTTACATGGTCATTCATGCTATCATATCCAATGGTTGTACTGCTACTTCCACCGCATTCATAAGCATCAGACGTCACACTATGCAGGTGTTTGGCCTCTTCCACATTTGATTGAGCATTAACCCACGAATGTGTCTCTATCTTTCTTATTCGTTCTAACTTCATTGCCACTTCTATCATATTAGGCCTCTCATCCCCTTTCACTTTTAAGCATCTCTCTGCAAGTTCAACGACTTCTTTGATCTGCTCTTTATTTCCTTCTTCAACAATATGGTTCTCAAGAATTTCAAACAATCGATCCTCTTTTAAGAAAGAAAGAAAATACATAGGTAGACTTGTCTCCTCCTCTGACCTATCGAATGAAAGCACATCATCTCCTGTTAGTATCTCCACGAGAACCACTCCAAAGCTATATACATCACTTTTCTCTGTCAATCGGTTTGTCTGCAAGTATTCGGGATCCAAGTACCCAAGAGTTCCCTGCACCACAGTAGCTAGTTCCTTTTGATGTCGAGGAAGCAGTCTTGAAGTTCCAAAGTCGGAGACTTTTGCAGTGAAATTATCATCAAGTAGTATGTTTGACGACTTAACATCTCTATGGATTATAGGTGTTGAAGCTGCAGAATGTAGATACGATAGTGCATCCGCTGTTTCTGCAGCTATTTTTAGATAGGCTTCCCATCGTTTGGTGGATCCGCTGCTTTCATGATGTATATAATTCAAGAGTGTACCTTTTGGGACAAATTCATATACTAACAAAGGAACTTCTGTCTCTAAACAACAACCCAAGAGTTTGACAACATTCCTATGGTTAATTTGGGAGAGTAAAACAACCTCGTTAATGAATTGGTCAATTTGGTTTTGATCCATTGTCTTGGACTTCTTAATGGCAACAATTCTATTATCTGGTAAAAATCCTTTGTAAACTGTACCAAAGCCTCCTCGGCCAATGATCCTACTCTCATCATAGTTTTTGGTAGCCTTCTTCAGCTCTTCTATAGTAAAGATTTTGGCTGTTTCGGTGGATCCTACTTGTTCTTTGAGATGCCGCTCTAAAATCAGACCCCCATTTTGTTGAAAGAATTTTTCTTTGAGCTTAATAAATCTTCTTTTCCTGAGTACTAAGTACAACCACGAGCTACCCCCAAGCAAAGCAATTAAGCTTATGCCAATGCCTGCACTGGAAAATGTTGAAACGTTATGCATTTTGACATAACCGTATAGTGTTTGATATGTTCTAATCATCCCCTCCCCTTTCTCCCAATGATGTTTGCTTAGAAGACCAAAAAAAATAAAATAATAATAATAATAATAATTAATTACATATATTTTTCTCAAACTACTATGTCATTGTTTGTCTCTCCCCTAAACTCAAAAACTACCGATTTTGTCAATATCCCTCCTAAACTCAAAAACTACCAAAAAATGTTAACGTCCCCCCCCCCCCCCCCCCCCAATGACAAAAGCATCATTTCCCCCATGAATTACCATTCGATTACCATATAATTCCTTCAACTACCAACTTTATGCGTACGTGATGGGTTGACCATCCGACTTAACGACCTTAACTAACGGAATGGGGGTTTTGATAACAAAATGGTAGTTTGATGGATTCGTAATATAAAATTGACAGTTGATGGAAGTATATGGTAATCGAGTGGTAATATAATTCATGGGAAAAAAAAATAACTACCCCAAAAATCTAAAGCAACTGTTGAGTACTCTTCAATCATTCATTTCTATTTTCCAAGGCGGGCCATATATATTATTATATATATACCTATGATATTTAAGCGTACAAAATGGTGAATTTATAACTTACCAATGGGAATCTTAACCGCTAGTGCAAAATCCGGGTAACAACGTTCACCATCTTTTCTCCCGTCCCCACGGTACCACTTGGGACAACCACATTTATAACTTCCTTCAGTGTTGAAACACTGGTTCTGGTTCGTGCAATTATTGAGACTTGGATCCCCACATTCGTCAATGTCTGCACATCATCATCAACTGAATAATATCAACCCCATATATTATACTATAATCATAATTAATGAAAATTCTGGAAAAATAAATAATAATACTACCTTGGCAACCCCCATGGCCATGGAGGTATGGGTTCCCTCGGTAACCTTGTTTGCACTTGCAATAGTACCCTTGCTTGATTCTTTGATGATCAATGCATTCACTATTCTCCGTACATGCGTAATTCCGTTGGTTCTGGGCTTTTTCGCATCCATGATTAAAGCCAATTCCCCAATCAAGCACCAACGGAACCGTTTCGTTGGGTAGTTTTTTGAGATAGTCGGCGGAGAAGTTGAACTCGCCTTTCTTAACAACAAAAGCGTATCCGCAGGGATTGAAGCTCCATACTTTGGAGTGATTATTAAAGCTCTTTACTTCCACCGTAATATCTTTGAGTCCATCTGGAAACCCAACCTCGCAACACCCAACGCCAGAGCAAGACCCATTCACCACGTTGCCAAGGCTTGGGCACTCAGACGAGCAGCCGATCCTGTACGCTTCTCCGTTTTGGTACCCACGAAGATATGCAATTGTGTCACAGCCAATAACAGTGAAGGTATTGTGCTTGTCGGAAATGGTGAACTGAGGCCCCACCTTGAGCGCGGTGGGGTTCCGGCGAACAAGTCGACCGTCCCGTTGGTAACAGTCTTGGGCTACCAAACTCATGACATGCATCTGATGAGTGTCAATGGATATATTTGTTATAGGGACATTACCAGCTGCTGTCATTGGGTTTCTAGAGTAGTCGTCACATGTGATGTTAAAACTCTTGTCTAGATAGCAGCCCTCAGTGAAGCCAAACGGGAATGGAATTTCTACATCTCCACACTTTTTGTGGCAGTCAGGCTTCGCCATGCTTGCTGCTGCTGTTGCCGCTGAAATTAGTACTAGGATTTGCAAAAGCTTCCCACTCGAGCCCATGGCCACTACTTTTTTAAGGAAGGCTTTTCTTATCTTTTGTGTGCTTTGCTTGTCTTGGATAGACTCTTCCTCTTAAAGGCATATACAGTATTTTTATATCAATTCCACGTGGCGCTATTAATTTTCCAAACTGTGGTGTTGGCTCTTTCATTTTGGGTGGCCCACCCTTGGGTTGGGTTGGGGTGGGTGGATGGGATGTTTTTGACACGTGCAAAATTATAAATATATTTACCGCAAAATTTCTTTAATCGCGACCACATGAAGTATTATACCAATTAAAATAAGAGAAGAAACTTTTATTAAAGTAGCTTTTATAAAGTAGCTTTGATAAGTTGATTAGCTGGACTCATCTTTCATAAGTTCAACAATCATTTTCCAGAAACAGTTTTCCATGGAGGAAGAAACAATGAAGATAGGAATCAAAGGAAACAGGTCACATAGACTTAGGATGTTTTATTACTTTAGAGATCATTTTTCCACGAATCTCTTTTCATAGAGAACCAAACATTAATAAAAGTAGGCACTAAAGAATATTGACGGGATTTTTTTTTTTTTTAATGGTGTGGATAAAGAGAGTTCAAAAGAAGAATTTGATAATGAGAATATGAATTTGATATAAAACTTCTCTTATGTGAATGATTATTCATTAACCTTTTGGTTAGCCTTTGGATCAAGGTTTCACATGTGATACAAGACAATTTATAAATCCCACTTTGGTTGCTTTACAATATATATCACAATTCGTACCTTCAAAATATAATTGCCCTTCACATAGATCACGATGCTCCCACTTCCTTTAGCATAACTGCCCCCAATGGTCCATCACAAGGTGCTCTGGGGAAGGTCTCACCACCTCCGACGACCCGCGAGGGTGGCCGCAACCACCCTTGAAGCAAATATGGGGTGGTTAGGCACCCGATGAGCATCGGGGGTGGCCCGAAATGCCACAAGGGTGGTGCGACTATCCATGGCCTCTTTTGTAGCTCTACGGTGCGACCACCCTCGACCACCCACTTTATTTTCTACGTTTTATTGTTTCTTAAATAAGGTGAAGTTTTTAGTAATTTTTGTAACACCTCAGCCGAATGACATAATATTGTTCGTTTTTTGCTCTCCCGAGGGCCCGAACCATACTCCCTAGTGTTGGGTGGTCTTAAACCTCTTTTAACCCCAATAAAAAGCTCAAGATGTAAGGTTTCCCTTCACATTTAAAGTGACCACAGTCCCTTCCACAACTGATGTAGAATAACTTCAACAATCTCCCTCTCACATATTAGGTACTCGGTTGGAGTAGAGACAACCTGTTTCACTTGTG
Organism: Corylus avellana; assembly: GCF_965113065.1. Classification (NCBI taxonomy): domain Eukaryota; kingdom Viridiplantae; phylum Streptophyta; class Magnoliopsida; order Fagales; family Betulaceae; genus Corylus; species Corylus avellana. Next base: position 22,732,898 of record NC_142496.1, read on the forward strand.
GACTGTTGAACCGAGACTTGTTAGTTGACCCTGGGCTTTGATACCAGTGTTGGGTGGTCTTGAACCTCTCTCAACCCCAAAAGCTAGCTCAAAATGTGAGGTTTATGCTCACACTTATAAAGTGACCACCATTCCCTTCCACAACTGATGTGGGATAACCCCAACACCTAAGAGGTCACCCATCATGGTCCTACTCTTACATAAGCATGCTTAACTGCGGAGTTCTGATAAATTCATAGCCACCACGACTTTAAAACACATTGTTGTAAAGAAATATGCGAGTATACATACAAGCACATCCCCAATTTCAGGCAATGTAGCTAGGGCACCACATTTTTTATTCAATTTTAATTAACGCACGTGTATTGTTACCAAATTAAAGAATATGAATAATTTTGATTCAATTCTATTTGTCACTCGTATTTCATGATTATGGGGGAGCTTTGGGGGGAAGAATTTTGGTGAAAATTTTCGAGGTGGGTGAAAAAGACGCTGACATTAATTGGATTTTTTTTAAATATATATATAATAAGTAATCTGACGTGGTGTTGTTGACTGACCATGCCACGTCAACCAATTCGAATGGGAATCTGGATAGGTAACTACTTTATCTGGATTTCTTCATAATTGTTTGGATCCTCATTCTAAAAAATAAAATAAATAAATAAATAAAAGGGTTAAATATTAAATACCCCCAGAGTTTCATTGCTTTATTTTTTCTTTTTTAGGGTTTGATTTTTATCACAGAAAGTCCATATGGTTTTGATAATAGACCAAATTACTCCTCTGTCAGTTTACTGTTAGTTAACTTAACGAAATTTCACGTGGACCAATCAAATGTTGACACGTGACACCTACTTAATTTTTTTTAATTAAAAAAACGTATTTTTTTTTTAAAACAAAAAAACAAAAAGGAAAAAAAAAATTGGGGGTGGCCTGGCCACCCCCATCAGGCCGGATGGGGGTGGCCCGGCCACCCCCTTGGGCACCAAGGGAGCCACCCCTGGTTGGGGTTGGTTTCGGCCACCCCCTAGGCTCCATAGGCGTGGCTGAGCCACCCTAGTACCCACTGGGGGTGGCCTTGGATGGGGGTGGTTTCGGCCACCCCCTAGGCTCCATGGGGGTGGCTGAAACCACCCCTAGTACCCACTAGGGGTGGTTTCGGCCACCCTCTTGAGCACCAAGGGGGTGGCTCGGCCACCCTTAATTTTTTTTTTTTGAAAAAAATACATTTATCTTAATTAAAAAAAAAAAAAATTAATATGTGTCACGTGTCAACATTTGATTGGTTTACGTGAAATTCCTTTAAGTCAACTGATAGAGGACTAATTTGGTCTATTATCAAAATCACAGAGACCTCCTGTGATAAAAATCAAACTCTAGGAAAAAAAAATAAAGCAATGAAACGCCAAAGGAATATTTAATATTTAACCCAAAATAAAATAAAACTTAAAGCGACCAAAATGGACACTATTCTGATGAAGTTTTTTTCTTTTTTTGACTAATTTTCACATTAAGAAAAGGGTTTAACATGGGATTTTTTTTGTTACTTCCACTCGAATTCAAACTTTAATTTTGTTTAGATCATAGGATAAAGTAGGGCGCCTTGATGGTGCAACTGGCCATTAAATCTTTTACTGTTGTAATTGTACGATATAGTGATTTGATTTAGATCGTAGGATACTTTTGAGTATGATCCAACGGTTGGATTACTTTAACATTATTAATATCGACTATTAAATTAATTCAAGTTAGATCCAACCGTTGAAATAAATAACTGTACGTTACTACCAAGTAATATATAAAATCATAATTAAAAAACATTTAATTATAAGTATGACCTGACGGTCAATATTAATTAAGTACATGCATGTTAGAGATAAGTGCGATCGAACAGTAAGAATTAAAAGACCATTGGTAACAATTATTTTTTTGTTAATTATGAAAATACATGTTTGTTAATGAATACAGAAACTAAAATTGTTGAGTTGGCTGTTTTGACAAATCACTATGGTTGATTTAAAAGGCACTTCTTCATCTATAAATAGTCACTCATTGTAAGAATTAGGTAATGAAATGAGCCACGTACACTAGTACTTTATTGAAAAATTTCTTACATACCACTCCACATTTAAGAAAACTACACTTGCCAAACACCAACAAATATACAATCCCATAGCAGTTATACAAGACAGTAGAATACAACAAAACAATTACGCCAAATAACACCAACATATTGCTCTTTCGACCAGAATAGAGTACTACTCAACACATGAAGAATAGTGTAGAGAGAATATGAATGTCATCACCATCTATTGAACATTTTGTTGAGGCTCTAAAGCAAGCATAACCCTTTTTAAGACACTAACACCGGAAGTTGCATTAAAAAAAAAAAAAAAAAAAAAGGCCAAGAAGGGCGGATGTATGCCACATTCATCTGCCATCCCCCAAGGCTAACGTTACATGGTCATTCATGCTATCATATCCAACGGTTGTACTGCTACTTCCACCGCATTCATAAGAGTCAGATGTCACACTATGCAGGTGTTTGGCCTCTTCCAGATTTGATTGAGCATTAACCCACGAATGTGTCTCTATCTTTCTTATTCGTTCTAACTTCATTGCCACTTCTTGCATACTAGGTCTCTCATCCCCTTTCACTTTTAAGCACCTCTCTGCAAGTTCAACGACTTCCTTAATTTGCTCTTTATTTCCTTCTTCAACTATATGGTTCTCAAGAATTTCAAACAATTGATCCTCTTTCAAGGAAGAAAGAAAATACATAGGTAGACTTGTTTCCTCCTCTGACCTATCGAATGAAAGTACATCCTCTCCGGTTAGTAGCTCCACAAGGACCACTCCAAAACTGTAGACATCACTTTTCTCCGTTAATCGGTTTGTCTGCAAGTATTCAGGATCCAAGTACCCAAGAGTTCCCTGCACCACAGTAGCTAGTTCCTTTTGATGTCGAGGAACCAATCTTGAAGTTCCAAAGTCGGAGACTTTTGCAGTGAAATTATCATCAAGTAGTATGTTTGATGACTTGACATCTCTATGGATTATAGGTGTTGAAGCTGCAGAATGCAAATACGATAGTGCGTCCGCTGTTTCTGCAACTATTCTTAGATAAGTTTCCCATCGTTTGGTGGATCCACTGCTTTCATGATGTATATAGTTTAAGAGTGTACCTTTTGGGACAAATTCATAAACTAACATAGGAACTTCTGTCTCTAAACAACAACCCAAGAGTTTGACAACATTCCTATGGTTAATTTGGGAGAGTAGAACAACCTCGTTAATGAATTGGTCAATTTGGTTTTGATCCATTGTCTTGGACTTCTTAATGGCAACAATTCTATTATCCGGTAAAAATCCTTTGTAAACTATACCAAAGCCTCCTCGACCAATGATCCTACTCTCATCATAGTTTTTGGTAGCCTTCTTCAGCTCTTCTACCGTAAAGATTTTGGCTGTTTCGGTGGATCCTACTTGTTCTTTGAGATGCCGTTCTAAAATCAAACCCCCATTCTGTTGAAAGAACTTTTCTTTAAGCTTAATAAATCTTCTTTTCCTGAGTACTAAGTACAACCACGAGCTACCCCCAAGCAAAGCAATTAAGCTTATGCCAATGCCTGCACTTGAAAATGTTGAAACGTTATGCATTTTGACATTACCCTAAAGTGTTTGATATGTTCTAATCGTCCCCTCCCCTTTCTCCCAATGATGTTTGCTAATTAGAAGACACAAAATAATAATAATAAAGTTACACATACTCTTTTCAAACTACCTTGTCATTGTCTTTCTCTCCCCCTAAACTCAAAAACTACCAATTGTGTCAATACCTCCCCTAAACTACCAAAAATTGTCTACACCCCCCCCCCCAAAATGACAAAAGTATCCTTCATAAATGAAAAGAAATAGGAAATACTTCACTTAAATGCCTGAACTTTCATCGTTTTTGCAATATACTCCCAAAATTCAAAAAATCTCAATTTAGTGTATCAAATTTTAAGAAATGTGCAATCTCACCCCTCCGTTAGAGTTTGAGGTTAAATTAGTCAATCAAATGGTTGAAATGACCATTATAGCCTTTACAAAATATGGGGGAATTTTGAGACTTTCTCACCTCTTCGTTAGTATTTAATAGAAAATCCTAATGGATGAGTAAGATTGCAAATTTTTTAAAGTTTGATACACTAGATTGAGAGTTTTTGAATTGTGAGACGAATATTGCAAAAACAATAAGAGTTAGGGAGTTAAGTTTTTCAAAAAAAAAATAAATAAATAAATTTAGGGAAATCATATCTAAAATCCTTAGGTCAACGCGATTTTATTAAAAACTTCTTGGGTATTTTTTTTTGAAAATTTAGTCCTTAGGTCACTCGAAACTACTAGAAAACTCCCTACCGTCAATTTTTATTAACTTCCGTTAGTCCACTCAAAACTCACCGTTTTATCTGATTAAAATATTATTTTTTTTATTAATTTAATTTAAAAAATTCAATCTAAAAAAAAAAAAAAAAAAAATTGAAGGGTGGCCAGGGGTGGCACCGCCACCCCTGGCCACCCCCCCAAACCCCTATGTGGTGGCCGCAAGCCACCCCAAGCCACCCATTCCACCCATGGGGTGGCTCGCGGCCACCCCATGGGTGGAGGGGTGGCCTGCGGGCCACCCCAAGCCACCCAAGGGGTGGCTCGAGCCACCCCATGGGTGGAAAGGGGTGGCCGCGAGCCACCCCAAGCCACCCAATGGGTGGCTCGAGCCACCCCATGGGTGGTTTGGGGTGGCCCGCAGGCCACCCCAAACCACCTGGGGGTGGCCGCAAGCCACCCCAGGGGTGGGCGAACCACCCCTGGGGTGGCTTACGGCCACCCCATAGGGGTTGGGGGGGTGGCCAGGGGTGGCACCGCCACCCTTGGCCACCCTATATATATATATATATATATATATATATATATATATATTTTTTTTTTTAAGATTGAATTTTTTAAATTAAATTAATAAAAAAATAATAATATTTTAATCGGATAAAATGGTGAGTTTTGAGTGGACTAACAGAAGTTAACAAAAATTGACGGTAGAGAGTTTTCTAGTAGTTTCAAGTGACCCAAGGACTAAATTTTCAAAAAAAAATACCCAGAGAGTTTTTAATAAAAGCGCGTTTACCTAAGAATTTTAGATATGATTTCCCATAAATTTATATTTAAAAATAAAAATAAAAACTAATTAAATAACAAAAAATTTAGAAAAAAAAATCTAAAAATTACGAAAAAAATTGACTGAAAAACCAAGGCCACCACTTTTTTTTTTTTTCAAATTTATAAAAATATTTGTCTTATTAAAATTTTGTTATGGTGTTTTTTTTTTTTTTTACCTAACATTTTTTGATAGTTTAAAGAGAACACTAACAAATTAAATAATAGTTTAATCAGGAACTGTTGAGTACTCTTTAATCATTCATTTCTATTTTCAAGGCCGGCCATATATATTATTATTATTATATATACACATATGATATGATATTAAGCGTAGAAAATGGAGAATTTATAAGTACTTACCAACAGGAATCTTAACCGCTAGTGCGAAATCCGCGTAACAACGTTCACCGTCTTTTCTCCCGTCCCCACGGTACCACTTGGGACAACCACATGTATAATTGCCTTGTATGTTGAAACAGTGGTTCTGGTTCGAGCAATTATTGAGATTCGGATCCCCACATTCGTCAATGTCTGCAGATGATCATCATTAAATGAATAATATCAACCCCATACTATAATCATAATCAAAATTCTAGAAAAAAAAAATAATAATAATAATACCTTGGCAACCCCCATCGAGGTATGGGTTTCCATGGTAACCTTGCTTGCACTTGCAACGGTACCCCTGGCTGGTTTGGAGATCAAGGCATTCACTATATTCCTTGCATGCGAACTTGGGTTTTTTCCGAGCATTATCACACGTCTGATTGCCAACTGTCCAATCAAGCACCATTGGAACCCTTTTGTCGGTTAGATTCTTGAGATAATCGGCGGAGAAGTTGAACTCGCCTTTCTCCACAACAAAAGCATAGCCGCAGGGATTGAAGTTCCATACTTTGGTGTGATTTTGAAAGCTCCTTACATTCACACTAATACCTTTAAGCCCATCCGGAAACCCCACCTCGCAGCACCCAATCCCGGAGCAAGACCCATTGTCCACGCTGTTGAGGCTTGAGCATTGAGACGAGCAGCCGATGGAGTAGTTTGCTCCGTTTTTGACCCCACTAAGGTAGGCGTAAGTGTCACAGCCAATAACAGTGAACTTGTTTTTGGTGTTGGAAATAGTGTACTGGGATAAACTGAGGGTGGTGCCGTTCCAGCGAACACGTTGACCGTCCCGTTTGTAACAGTCTCGGGCTACCAACTTCATGACATGCATCTCATGATTCTCAATGGATATGCTTGATACAGGGATATTACCTATCAATGGTTTTCCAGAGTGACAGCTGATATTGAAATCCTCATCTAGATAGCAGCCACCACTCAAGCCAAACGGGAATGGAATTTCTACATCTCCACACTTGCTGGCGCAGCCAGGCTTCGCCATAGCTATAGCTGCTGCTGCTGCTACTGCCGCCACAATTGCAAATATTATCACAACTCCGGGCAGTACAATGATTTGTAAAAGCTTCCCACTCGAGCCCATATATTGATGTATCCAAATATAGGATGTTTTTGACACAAAATGATAAATTGATGTATCCAAATTTCAGTTCGTAAGGCTAAGCTAAAAGCGGCTGTTAATTCAGAATATATTTACCTCAATTTCTTTAATCGCTAGCAAACAGAAGATGACGACCAAATAGGCACCACATGAAGTACAACCAATTATAATAAGAGAAGAAACTTTAATAAAAGTAGCTTTAATAAAGTAGCTTTGATGAGTTCATGAGCTGATTAGCTGGAGTACTATATATCTTTAATTCATAAGTTCAACAATCATTTTCGAGAAACAGTTTTCCATAGAGAAAGAAACAATGAAGATAGGGAATCAAAGGAAACAGGTCACATAGACTTAAGACTTGGGATGTTTTATAACTTTAGTGATCATTTTTCCACGAATCTCTTTTCATGATAGAGAACCAGACAATAAAAGTAGGCACTAAATGATAACTAGGAAAAGACTTTCTCTTTCCACAACTTGTGTTTTGAAAATTCTAACATCATGCTTCACACCCTACGTGACCTCTACACATAAACTTTATTGACGGGATTTTTTTTTTTTTTTTTAAATGGTGTGGATAAAGAGAGTATGAATTTGATATAAAACTTCTCTTATGTGAATGATTATTGATTAATCTTTTGGTTAGCCTTTGGATCAAGGTTTCGTACATGTGATACAGGACAATTTATAAATCCCACTATATATATATGGTTGCTTTACAATATATATCACAATTCATATACCCTTCAAAATATAATTGCCCTTCACATGGATCACGATGCTCCCACTTCCTTTAGTATAATTGCCCTTTTGCCTTGACCTAATTACACACGAAGACTTGTTAGTGCAAAGACTTGTTTTCCAAGTCTTATTGTCTTGCGTATTGTTTCGTGCTCTACAAAATACGGTGTTACGTTTACATGGAGCTCATTTCTTGAGAATCTTTCCTTGTTTCTAATGTGATTATTTCTTCCCAGCAATTGGCTCACTGGCTACTCAGCTTTTCATAGCGAACATCTATATGATCGTGGTGTCTACCCATCGCTAAATGTGCGATCTGAGCCAACACCTTTGGGACCATAAAAATGGTTGAACATATTAAAATACATGTTGTACATAAATAAATTATGCTTAAAAAACGAGGTTAGAGGTTGGGTTTAACTTCTCAGCATAACGGTACGTAGAAGCTTCTCCATGCTTAATTTGAGGAGAAATCCTCCGAGTTGAACTTCTCTCTCTCTAGGGTTTAGTGAAGCAAATGGGTGATTAAAATGAAGTAAGGGTTAAAAATAATAAATTGGCTAGGACCACGCCTAATGAAGCGGAGGTCACTAGTTCAAATCCCCCTCCTCCCACTTGTGCGGATATGTCAAAAAAAATAAATATATTGGTTCCATGCACGTTAAAAAAGAGTTGAGGTGTCCAAAATAAAATATACTTTTACACTACCGTCGACCATTCAATACAGTTATTTTCAAACATTTGAAGTTGGATCCTGAACGATCAATGATATCTGTCATCGATTATTCAAGATCACATCTCAATCATTCAAGAACCCTAATTTCATTTAAAACATTTGTGTTGTTGAATTAAGTTTGAAAATTTATTATGAACTTGAAATATTTTGAGTATTTATTTGGAAATTCCTTTCTCAAAAAATAGTATTTAAGGGTTTTGAGTTTTGTAAATTACTATTATTATTTTTAAAGAAACTAATGCCACGTACATATCTAGGTGGGGTGTTACAAATATAGAGTGATTTCATATAAGGAGAGCTTGGCAATTTATTGTGTGACGAGATACCATTGATATATGGTAATGAGTTTCAATCTCTTGGAGTGATGATTGGGTCTACATCTACAAACCGTTTGAAGTCTATCGGTGGGTCACGAAAGGAAACAAGAAGGAAGCATGGCTAGTGAAGAGTTGAAGTTTCTGCTGCATGAGGCAATTGGGAGATTTGACTGCCTTAAAGTGGTTTTACTTTTGAATTGTTATTCAAATCGGTGGGTCACGAAATGAAACAAGAAGAAAGCATGGCTAGTGAAGAGTAGTTGAAGCTGCTGCTGCATGAGGCAATAGAGAGATTTGGCTACCTTAAAGTGGTTTTACTCTTGATACGTTATTCAAAGGGTTTCCACTTCATCAATAAAATTCTGATATGTTGATGTGTTTATGTTTAGTAATGGTTTGATTTTTATTATTTGCTACATTCCGACACAATTATTGTTTGTGAGCATTGGGGTCGTCTAAATTCCGCCCCTCCTCTTTGACGTATACCACCTTAATATACCATGATCTATATGTGATCAAATGGGATCCTAACAAATGGTTGACTGGTACGCAACCAAAAGATTTTTGAAATTTGAAAAATAAAATAAAATAAAATAGGCTAGTTACCATAAACTAGCTCCAATCACCCCTAAGTAAATATACTGTACACATTTTATCATCTATCTTCATTTTTCACCACGCTCTTTATCTAAATTTTTGGCAATTGAAAAAAGATCCATTATGTTCTTTATAAAAATAAAAAATTTAAATTTAAAAAAAAAAAAAAAAAAAAAACATTTTTAATGATTGTTTGGTGCAAAGGGGGGAATATATATATATTGGTTTTAGCATTTTAATGGGATTCTTAAGGTTCAATCCGGCCCTTCCAATTAAAAAGATCATAGCCCCGCCCCCATAATTGTAGATGGGGTTGTTCATTGTCGTCAACTCCATTTAACTGAGCAATACTGATTGATTCCAAGCTGGGCAAGCATTGGAGAAGAAAGAAGGAATATATCATACAAAGCTTAGGAGTTTATGTTGAGTGAAGCAATAGAATCATCAGCACAAACCCCAGAAGTATGCACAAATACTATGTGCTACATCAACATTATACAATATCGGAGTTAAAAAAAAAAAATTCCAATGCTTGGTTGGGAACCAACTAGCTGCTGTTATCACTGGCCTGAAGTCTACATCCAACTAAGGCATTGGACCCGAAACACACGTCTGGTGACTTCAATTCTGGAAAAACTCTGGAGGTATCGTGACTTCAATTCTGGAAAAACTCTGGAGGTATCGTAGGAGGGCAATTCTTCTTTGCTACATATTTGTACTGAACAAAGAATAATTAAGACATCAGTATATTCACCAAAATTAACATCTCAAAACCCCTTATTCGGCTTGCCACCTTGAATTAGAAGAGACAATTCGTCTTCATGTGTTAAGAGTCGTGTTGAGGTATCGGTATAAAACTATGGGTGTGTTTGTTAAACCCTTTTCCCCTAGACACTGTGGCCGGCGTTGATTGATATGAAAAAATGTTTGGTATAAAAAAGTTAAAAAGTGGGATGAAAAATGATGTGATATAAAAAATGAGAATGTTTTGATTTTGATTTTTTTTTAAAATAAAATAAAATGAAGTGAATAGTATTAAGGGGAAGAAAAGGGGTTTGACAAACGGTACCTATATAAGTCAATCATAACTTGATAAATTTAATTAAACAAGTCAGACTCTTCAACGTTATCCTACTAATTTCGAGTCAAGTTCGCAGGTTGTGTCAAAAATTGTTATTCCTTATATTGTGTGTCAGATTTGAGTCGTGTCAAGGTATGAGTATCATATGAGATATAGTGTCAAGGTCTATGAGTATTATAGGAGATATCATAGGATGGGTCAAACCATCAACTCTAACCCGTTAATTTTGTGTTAAGATTGTATTAAGTTCGCAAGTCGTGTCAAAAATAAAGAACTCATGAGAGTGTGTGTGGGCATGTGTTTGTGAGAGAGAGCGAGAGAGCCATTTTGCTTACCTTATGCTGACTGTATTTCTCCTTTATAGCGGGTAAGCTAGAACTATGGCTATTACAGCACAGGTGGTGGAGATCCTTGACGCAGTTACTCAAATCAGAAGGCTTGTAACGTGTGTAATGCTGCAAGGTGGAATTCTTTACCCCAAAAAAAAAAAAAAAAAAAATGAAATGAAAATCAAGCTTTCTTAACAAGGCAATGTTGTTAAGAAACAGTAACCTTAAACAGCAAGAAATCGACTAGTTCATTTAATATGAGGCACATACCCATGGTCTCTTTGCAGGGTAAAGTATATATTGGGCCAAGAAAATTGCCGAAGCAGCTATAAGTGAAGGGGCATGGCAGAGCATGCTGTACTCTAAGAGAGATAACTCTGCAATGTAGTTGGCTAAGCACTCTAACTGCAAGCATGGAACCTAAGGGAATGGCAGATAAAATACATCACAAAGAATCAAAATATGAGGGTATGCAAATTATAAACAATAATCATCTCTATACATTTATATCATATTATAGAACAACAGTGTTAATAATTAATTGATTAAATCATCCCATTTTATGAGTTAATTTTTTTTGAGATAAGAAAGATACCTCATTGATCCCTTGAGCTGCACGAACAAATCGCCTAATCAATGAATTCACAAGTCACTATCCGGACAGCGTACGTGAAAAATGCAGACATCATTAACAGTCATTTATTAGCCCTTACCTCAAGAAACATTTAGTTGTTGGAGCTGTCATTTCAAACTTCAAGTAATTCAAAACAGCAGATTCCATTTCCAAAACCTGCAGTATATGAAATGCTTCTGCTTATGCTGCTCAAGTAGAATATATATAGCAACAATGCAAGAATCATCTAGAAAAATCACACGTTTCAGTCAAGTTGGATAGATAGGACCCGAACCTCTTCCTTGAAGTAGGTGTTATCGGTTATGTAACAGAACTCTTCCACCTGGGGTGCACAAATCTCCTCATATTTTCTGCCAATATGATCATTTTTTCTTGTTAATACTACTGAAAAATGTTACATACACTTCCTATACTCTCTGATGTGATTGATAATTTTTACTGTCACTTCAGAAAGTGTAATTAGCATTTCTTAATACTATTTACTTGGTGAACATCATCAAAGGGAAATGTTTTCTTACGAGGCAATCATCATGGAGGCGACACCAAGTAACTGTAACCGTTGCCTATTCATCGCATTCCCTGAAAGATACCGATCTATGTAGTTTACAGTCAAATATAATGTGTCAGGTACAAGCCTGTACTCTTCAGCCACCTGCAGTTGTAAACCCCTTGATAAGGTTACAATTGTTGGGTGAATGATATTTCCAACAAAGATTTCACTATTCTAAAAATTCCCATTTCTAGAAGTAATTAAATTTCAAATCCCTTTGAGCACGTCTCCAGGGTATACTAAATATGTAAAACTTTCAAAAGATGTGAATTACCTCCACAAGCCAATCTATCAATATTGCTCGCATGCTGGTATTAATGTCCTTCTGAATTTTCTCCATGAAGTCTGTGGAAGGCCTTTTCTTTGCCTAAACAGATCACAAGAAGAAGAAAAACAAACAATGAGAAACAAAGTATAAAATCCATAAAAATAGTTGTGAGGAAATAGATTTTTATATGTTAACCCAAAACAAGCATACCTCAGACGCACGCAAGTGCTTGTAAATATCACAAGCAAAGGTTGCACAAAGCTGTGGATCCATGTATTTGTTATCAACATTAACAATTTCATCATCTGCTTCTATCTCTGCAAGGACATCTCTATTGCAGATATTCCCTGCAAGCAAATCAATATAAACCATATTAAGAAGACAAGGATGTATGAAATTATATTTGGCAGACATGAAAGTTAAAAAACAGGATATGAAAAGCCACAATTTATGGCAAAATCTTTGGGAAATATAAACATTATATGCATGTTTAATATATCAGACAAATTCAAAGAAAGCTCAAATAAAACACCTGTTTTTTCATCATGGTCTGAAATGAAGAGGTTGCTGAATGTCTTTCTGTTGATAGAATCAACTGCTGGAACATCATTGTTATCGATGTATTCAACTTCAGGGCTCTTGAAAGAATCACAAGTAGACATGGTTTCATCCAAAGAAACTGAAAGCCCATCTGATTTACTTGGAGAAACATCCATGCTGCACGATGCAGGAATGGCAGCAGTGCTGGGGACAGTTTCATCACTGCTGGGTAAAGATGTAACCTTGCTACAAGGAACAAGTGCACTTGATTTAACACTCGAGGATGCAGCAAAATTTCTCCCCGAAAATCCCATTATACCGGTGCTAGCAGGAGGTCCCTTCTTTGCCATGGAAATTTTAGTTGCGGATGACACCTTCAATTTATAAAATCTAGTAAAACACCCAAATATATGAACCAATACTCCTCTTTACAACTGAATGTACAGTGAGTAGACCAAAGTTCAAAATCATATCTACATACCAAGACAAGGTGAAAATTGAACTAAGCATTAGATTTAGCGCAATGCATAACAATGTCTTTGATGGAATTTGGGTTTTTTTTCTTTTCTTTTCTTGGTTAAATTACACTTTATAACTTAAAACTATCACTACTTTGAAACTGTTAGTATAACTTAAAATATTGAACTCATCCCGTCGTATTAGCTTAAACTTTTGGAATAAAGGTTGATTTATAAGGTATCATAAAAGAGGTCTTGAGTTTGAACATGTCTCCAACGAACTCACATTTTAATTAAATATTCTACGCGTTAGGCTTCAGCTATTAAGGGAGAATTTAAGCTCACACATAAGGGGAGTGTTAGAATATAAATCAAAAGATTAAATTCATCTCTTCCTATCGGCTTAAGTTTGTTTATTAAATAGTGATTTAACAAAAACTATCACCTTATTTGTAGTTACACCTCCAAATTAGTAGAATCTCATTGCAACTCAGGCCCTATAAGCTACTAATCCAATAGGTTCCTTATTTCTAGCTCTTGTTAAGTTTAAAATTTGTACAATGCAAAGCAAGCAATTCAAGACAGAGGTTCACCATATGAGTTTAGTGTCAAAAATATAAGCAAATAAATAAATAAAAGAATCCAGCAAAAGATCATTTCTGAATTGAAATATACCAATCAGCTCTACAAGTCCCCACAATTCAGGCTCTTGACATTTCCTGAAAGCACACACTCTGTTTCCCAGTAACAAGAAATAGCCTCAAACTTTTGGTACAGTTTGCTTTGGCTCCCAACAGACTCAGTTGAGCCAAATCAAATTGTTATATTATGCTTTATTTGCCCACAACTTCTCAACAACTAGTGGATCAGCCTCCATTTCCTTGAAATGGGAAAATCTAAAACATATAAATAAACGAAGAAGGAAGGGAGGAAGAAGAACAAGATGAAACATTTTATAACACCAAATGTGGGATAGCTACGAATCAAATGCCAAATATTTTGAATAAAGAAGGGAACCCCATAAACAAGAAAATTTCTAAAACCCCATCAAAATATAAACTTTTCTTCATATTCTTTTTCGTTTCACTGCGTTTTCTTGATTTTATTAGCTCTTCGCTCATTTTCCCAGCATCCCAACTGTCAATAACAAGCTTAAATAGTTAAATACCGGAGCACAAGATGGGACGAAGCTCCGTGAAGCAACGTGAGCCGCGTTCTTGGCATTGGTCAGGTCAGCGAGTGGAGCTCGCTTCTTTGTCAACGTAGTCTTTCCCACATTCTCCGACGACGAAGACGAGGAGGCGAACCGCTTTGGCAAGGACGATGAGGAAGACGAGGCGAGCCGCTTCGCCAAGGATGATGACGTCGACGATGAAAACGACGAACGGCGATTCTGGGTCGACATTTTGGATCAAAACCAATTCTTACCAAGAAGCTATCTTTCCTCTCTCAGGTTCACCCTTCTTTGACAGCTCAAGTAGGAGAGAAAGCAGGCTGAACCCCAAAGAGATTCACGCAGAGAGGGAGAGAGTCTTTAAAGAATTGTCGGATTTTAAAGAGACTTTCAGAGAAGCAGTGCAGAAAAAAGAGAGCGTTTAAGGCACTGTGTGTGTGAGTGTGAGAGTGTAATTTAATAATGGTTTAATCAGAATCTTGAGGCGGGGAATGAGATGATTTGAATTGCGGAGAGATCCTGGCCGTTGGATGGACTCGGTAATCGTTAGGAGCGGGGCAGTAGCGGGGACCACATTTGACATCTTTCTCTGGGTTTTCATATTGTCAAACACAGACAAATAAAGTGCCGCCACATACGCTTAAGTCATCGGTTACTGTTTCGAAGGTCACAGTCTGTCAGGTTGGGTTTTAAGTTTTTAAAATATTTTGAATTTGAATTCAAACGGTCACTGGATCTGTCTTTGGTAACCTAGGAATACAAATAGGCACAGAATATCATTGTCATTCAGTCATACATACATAGCCGAACTCAAAATCCTTGTAAAAATTCATACAAATAAAACAATCCTTCTAAAAAAGGTTAGAAATCAAGGGCTTGTTTGGGAATAGAATTCTTTCCAACATATTTCAACTTCTTTTTTTTTAGGTTGATTTGACTCTACTAACACCCAACTCAATTCAAAAAATTTCAACCAAACTAATAAAAAAACATTAAATACAAATTTTAAAAATTATGAAAATTCAAAAAAAGGGGTGGTGGTTGGAGCACCCCAAAGAGTCTAGGCGTGGCTGATCCACCCCCACCCCAATCACCCCAATTTTTTTTTTCTTTTTTTTTTTGTAATATTTTTTTTAAAAAAATTTTATTATTAGATTTTATATTCTTTAAACAATCCAAACATAATCTTTAACTCTCTTTTTTTTTTTCTTAAATTTCATAATTTTGAATTAAGTTCTGTTGAATAGAAAAAATCTCACACCCAAATGACCCCAACTTTTATCTAAATTTTATCTCTTTTTTTTCTTTTTTTTTAATATGATATGGCAGTATAACATGGTTCTATCAATTCTATCTTAGATCAGCCTTTGCTTAAAAGAAATTCACTATATTTATTTAACAATAACTAATTTAAGAGTGAATTGACGGTTACAGCAATATAGTAAAATGGTGATGGAATAATGATGTGGGTATATCTCATTACTCTTACTTATTGTGATGTTGTTGTTCGGTTTAGTTTGGTCTTTTTTATTTGAGGACATAAATTTCTTTCAAACTAATCTGAATGAAATATCCTCAAATCCATATAAAATAGTGCAAAGTATCTATAAACATTTGAAAGGCACATTAAATTCTTATTTTAAAGAAAAAAGATTATCGTCATTTCATTTGAAATTGAGAGGGAAAATAATCCTCTCCATTTCAAATCCCCTTCATTTCCTCCATTTAGTGCATTTAGGAGAATAATATTGTCTTTTTTTTAGGACAAATTTTTTGGACAAATTTATCCTCCTAAATGCACTAAATAGATACTCTTCAATTTCTTCATTTCATCGAAGAGGATCCGTCTCCTATTTTAAATAGGTTGAAAGATATTTCCTTCAGACTAGTTAGAAGGAAATTTCTGTCCTTTATTTAATGCATTACTCCAACTTATTTTAGACAATTAGATGATATGAACGACTGATATTTATAAATTTTAGAAACTCAAATTTAAAAGGAATTGTAGGGGATCTCAACTGGATTGAGATTCTCAAATTCATAAATCACAGTGATTCATGTCATCTAAGTGTCTAAAATAAGCTATGTTTCAGCATTTAATGACGAAATTTAATGAGGAAGTTAGGATCCTTTTAATTTCAAATGAATTGGATAATATCCAGTTAATTATAGTAGATGAGTATTTTTGTCTTTTCACTTTTTGATGGGACAAAAATGCCCCTCCACTATAATTAACTGATAATAATTAACTGAATATTATCCAATTCATTTGAAATGGAGATGATCTAATTTAATAAGACATGTTTCCTTATTAAATACTAAAACATGACTTATTTTAGACGCTTAGATGAGATGAACGGCTAAGATTTATGAATTTAAGAATCTCAAATTTAAAAGGAATTGTAGGGAATCTCAATTCTCAACTTAAATAGTATAATTACATAGGGGAATTGGATCCTCTCCGGTCCATAATGGACTGGAAAGTATTCAGTTCATGGCTGAAGTTTCTTTTCAGAAATTTTAGAGCCACAAATAGGACATATGTCCCATTAATTATTATTTTTTTTATTAATGAGACATGTCCTATTTATAGAGTAGAGAGGATCCAAATTGGACCGGAGAAAATACTCTTCCTGGTCATAGGAGATCCCAAAACTTATTAGCGATTGTTGTGATAGAGATTCAAATGTTTTGCGGATATGGAAAATACACAGCTCCTCTACTAGCATGTCTGTCTACTAAAAGCAGTCCCGTTGAAAAGAGACGAAAATTTTTCACTATTCAACCGCATAACCTACTGTTACTGTTACTCAACTTTCATCATAAACATAAAACCGCCATTCTAATTCAAATCAGGAATTATTTTGTTTTATTCTATGATTTTAGTGAGGCACAAAGCACAAGGACCAAGCATCTTATACAAAGAAAATGGACAAATTTTTTTTTTTTCTACAAAAAGGAAAATTATAATTATAAAAAAAGAAAAAAAAAAAAGAAAGTTGGGTTAGATGTGCAAGCCAATAGAAAATGACATCTCGTTCAAACAAACTTCAATTTTATTCAGACGAAAGGTTGCAGACTGCATTAAATTACACATCAAATATCGCCTACTCGCACGGTTGACACTGCTGCCACGTGAAAAATTTATTTTCATATTTCATTCAAATGAACCCCAAGTTCTTTTGAACCAATTAACTCACATAGATCTTAATTATTTTAAGGGTTAAATACTCCATACCCTCCTGGAGTTTTTCAACTTAATTTTTTTTTCCCTTGGGCTCCAAGGGAGTGGCCGAAACCACCCCCAATGGTGGTTGGGGGTGGTTTCGGCCACCCCCAAGGCTCCATGGGGGTGGCCGAGCCACCCCCAGTGGATACTGGGGGTGGTTTCGGCCACCCCCAAATTGCCAAGGCCACCCCCAATTTTTTCCCTTTTTTTTTTTTTTTTTTTTAATATTTTTTTAAAATTTTTTAAAAAATACATTTTTTTATTTTTTTTAAAAAAAATTAAATATATGCCACGTGTCAGTCATAACGGTCAACTAACGGTCAACTAACGGATGGACTAACTTGGTCACTTATCAAAACCACAGGGACCTCCTGTGATAAAAATGAAACCCCATAGGAAAAAAATAAAGTTGAGAAACCCCAAGGGGGTATGGAGTATTTAACCCTTATTTTAATAAAAACTAACACCTAAAGATCAAACGCCCATGAGCCAAATTGCAGTGTATCTATTCACTACATAATTACCCTTTATTTCTGTCACATTATATATGTTTTTATAAACTTTATTTCCTTTTTATATTTTTCCTTTTGCTTTTTTTAGTACATAACAAAGAAACAACAAATTACAACAAAGGGCTGAGCAACCCAAACAAAAAGCCCATAAACCACGTATCAAAATTGGTAAATGGGAAAAAAAAAAAAAAAAAAAAAAAAATGAATGACGCGGGATGACTTCTTGGACCAACCACAAAGAAAACGGACCACCAATTAAGGCGGTAATATATGATGTATCAAATATGATATAATCAAAAAGTCTAGAAAAAAGCACAAAACTATAAAACTTCTGCACTCCTCTCAAAACCTCGAAGGACGAACTTGAACAAATAGTGATGGTGGTAGTGACTCTTACAAACAAAGAAAATAACAACACAAAAACATAAACAAGACTAAAAGCCCATAACAAACAAGAAGTAAATAATATAAAAAAGAAATAAATATTATACAACAGCAAGGTCGTTTGTGGAAGGGGTGGAGGGAAGCCACAACAGAGGCGGTTGGCCCTTACTCGCAGGCACGTGTTGAACACGCGCCACTGCATGATGGTTGGATGGAGATGGAGCTGGCGGCAATCTGTAGTGGAGAGGCCCAGGAGTTCGGTGAGGCAGCGTGTGTGGGGTTGCAACTTCATGAAATAGACAAATCTGGTTTTGAAAAAAACCAAATCTAAAGATTTCAAAGAGCTGCCGGAATTGATACTTGAAGCGGATGGACAAGGCAATGACCAGACCAACTATGGAGGAGAATGAGACAGCAAAGTTGTTGATGTCGGATAAATCGCCATAAGCGATGGATACGGCCTCCGATGAGGCAAGACAAACCTCAAAGGAGGTATGTGGGGCCTCATATGAGGCATTAACGGGAAAGAGAATCAGTAGGGAGGGAGGTGGAAGTCGAACCTTCCTCCTCCCATATAGCAAGCATATAATTTCAGCATAAACATTCCTCCTAATTCATCATCCGCCGAGAAAATTTGACCACTAATGAATTACCAATATAATTAGGGTTCATAATCATCTTAAGTACTAATAATTCTTTTATCCTCTACTAGCATATCGTCTTTTAATATTTTTAACAGCACATAAACCGATGAAGGAAAGAGGAAGGAAACCCACTAGAAGAAATGGTTCTCAATACATTTAGGACCTTACTATTTACTGAAAATTCAATTCAAGCGCAACAACTGTACAAGAGGTAACCTTTGTAAGTTACGACTGAGAAAACAGTAAGATGAGAAGATCCCCTGACTACCAAACAGTAGGCACAGACCTACTGGATTCAAAACTTCATACATGCCTAGTGGCTCAGTTCGTGGAAGAACTCCAGAGGTATTGAAGGAGGGCAGTGCTTCTTTGCCACGAACTTGTACTAACAAAGAAAGAAACATGTCAGTTTAAACCAGTCCACATAAATAGAAAAAGAAAAAAAGAAAAAAGAAAAAGAGTCCATATGAATATCAATAAAAGGAAAAAAGCTACTTAATGCAAGTGATGAGATTCTTTTTGTAGCAATAATAATTTCAGAAATGATCTGTGGTAGCCCCTGCACCAGATGCAAACTTGCAAGACAAAAATGACCTGGACCCTCTAATTTGTAGAAAGTTTTGACCATTTGGATTAACCGGGCATTTGAGCATCTTGTGAAAATCAACAAATCTATTGAAAATTCAGTGCCCCTGCGTGGCCGCCATCATGGTGGTTGAGATGAGTCCACCACAAGTGCTCTGTTATGCTTTCCCAACAGTAAATATTTTGTTTAAAAATCATCAGCACAAATTTTAAATAATTGAGAAACATACTCCCCTCTATATGGTGATGTGATGCCTCTTATTAGACTACCGTGAAATGTTGATTAATGTTCATGATGAAGTAGACTAGTCCAGCACCTCTACTTCCATTTCAAAGAATGTACTACTTCAATGTAAGAACTGAAATATTTCAGCACATATGACCCTGTTTCCCATCGCCACACAAGCTTCATGATAATGACCAAGTGTCAGTTTTAGTCTTATACATCCTCACTGAGCACAGTGTGCATGTAAAAAGGCATTCTTGTTCAATGCAATCATGGCAAACCATGTCACTAAAACTTTCGATCTTCATTTTCATTGAAACTCTCTTCTAGAAACTCAGAAAATTGATGAGGCCCAGATAAGCATACAAAGATCGATAATTGTAGTACAGAGTACTCAAAAGGGGCTGTGCTAACTGATTTAAAATCTGTGGTGTTGATGCAGAGAGAGCGGTTCTGCATACCTTATGCTGGCTGTACTTCTCCCTAATTGCAGGTAGATTAGAATTAGTGCCTTTACAGCACAGGCCATGTAGCGCCTTGACACACTCACTCAAATCAGAAGCTTGATAAAGTGTGTGATGCTTCAATGAAGAATTCTGTATCAGAACATATACAAAACCAAAATACGTTATGTAAATTTATCAGAAGAAACGGAATAGCCTGCATCTTGGCTACAAGCAAAATCAGTGTAATACTTTCTCACACGTACCCAGGGTTCTTTTGAGGGTACAAGTATAAATTTGGCCAAGAAAGTAGCAGAAGCAGCTATTAGTGACGGGGAATAACAAAGCATGCTATACTCTATAAGAGATAACTCAGCAAGGTAGTTGGCCAAGCACTCCAACTGCATTGTTGGAACCTAGGAAAAGTAGCAGGTACCATCATCACACGTGATGAAATGACCAAAAAATGTTCTTAAACCAGATAAGTCGTGCAGGAATGACATAAAACTGAGATACTAAAAGCAATCCAGTCCAGAAAATATATACCTCACTGGTAGCTTGAGCAACACAAACAAATCGCCTGAACAATTGTCATAAATCACAAATGTCAACATCCAAAGCAACATAAATCAACTCCACATGGCATTTTGATGATATTAACAAAGGAAGCTAATACCTCAAAAAACATTTAGCTGTTGGGGCTGCCATTTCAAACTTCAAGTAATTCAGCACAGCAGATTCCATTTGCAAAACCTGCACAAATTACATTGGTCAAGGCTTATAGAGATGGGATAAATAAGAAAATTTAAGGAAGCATCTAAAATTAATTCTGGCAACATAAAATGGAAGCAAACCTCATCCTTGAAGTAGGTATTATCAGTTACGTAACAGAACTCATTCACAGTGGGCGCACAGATCTCCTCATATTTACTGGCAACACAATCACACCTCAAGTTGTTAATAAAACCTAGATAGGCAGTTCATACACATACAGCAAAACACACACAGTTCAGCACATCTACAATAAAATCTTACGCTGCAATCATCATGCACGCAACACCAAGCAATTGCAACCGTTGCCTATTCACCGAATTGCCAGAAAGATAACGATCAATGTAGTTAACTGTCAAAAATAGTGTATCGGGTAGAAGCCGGTACTCTTCAGCAACCTGCAGTTGACATTAGAAAGTAAGATAACCAAAAGACCAATATAACTGCACACTTATAAAGGTTATTTTGATGATATTGACAAAGAGTATTTTTATATTGCAAGGTAAATCACACTTATTAAGATATTTTGTGCTTATTGAGGAATACTCATAACCCTGAATTGTGGAATGGAGAAGGGGGAAAATTTCTTGATTATATAAATCACCATGGTAATATCATCACCCACCATAAATTACCTCCACAAGCCAATCAATCAGTATTGCACGCATGCTAGTATTAATGTCGTTCTGGATCCTTTCTATGAAATCTGTTGAAGGTCTTTTATTTGCCTAAAACCCCACGAAATTCAGTAAATCACAAACGGCGGAAGTTAGGAAAGAAAAATGGACTTTTAACGTGATAGGAAAAAATATTGCTCATTCTATACAGTGTGGAAAACTATGCTGAACCTCGGATACACGCAAGTGCTTGTAGATATCACAAGCAATGGTTGCACAGAACTGTGGGTCCATGAAATTGTTATCAATATCAACAACTTTATCCACTGTTTGCATCTCCATAGGTATACCTCTCTCGCAGACGTACCCTGAAATCAAGATAAGAGAAACTACCTTAGAAAGGACACAAAACAAAATACCCCATATTTGCAATTTGCAGTCCCTTTGCCTTTTCTTTTGTTCGCTTAGAAGAAGCGAAAAAAAAAAAAAAAAAAAAAAAAAGAAGAAGAAGAAGAAGATGTGCAATTTACAGCTGTTGAAAGTGAAAAAAAAAAAACAGAAGGAATCAATGCCCATGTTGACCAGCATTCAATATCAAATCCCTATTTACAACTTAAATGAGATCTAAATCTTTCTGAAGAAGAAACCTGCTTTTTCTGCATCGTCTGAAATATAGAGACTGTTACTCGTCTTCCTCTCAATCAACGTAATTGCCGAAGCGTCCTCATTGTCAATATATTCAAATTGTGGACTCTTCAAGGAATCACTGGTAGACATGCTCTCATCCATAGAAACAGAACCACTAACTGATCCACTTGGAGAAACATCTATGCCTCTGAGTGCATGAAGTATGCTACTTGGAGAAGGAAGAATGGACTCCTGGCTGCATGGAGCAGAAAGGATTGCAACACTAGCCATAGGTTGACCACTTCCTGGGAAAGATGTATTCTTGGATGGAACCAAGACATTTGATTTCAAGCTCGAGGATGCAGAGAAAGTGTTCCTAGGGAAGCCTGTATTCTCATTGCAAACAGACAATTCCTTCTTAGCCTTGGACATTTTAGCCACACATGGTACCTTCAGATATAACAATTAGTTAAATCTTTCTCTGAAATTTTAAAATAAGTAGACAGTTCCCTCTATATATGTGGTAATATGCTTGAAATATCAAATACAACTCACCCTTTCCAAATATCAACGCATTGTTCATCTTTTAGAACAGAATCATTGAAAAATGAGACATGCTATACATCCTCCTTGGTCCTTCTCTCATCATCCCACTTTTCAAAATCACCATTGAATCTATGGGGTTCATGTGGGTTTTACATATGGGCCCCATATATCTAATGATGATTTTAAAAAGTGGGAGGATGAGAGAAGGACCAGGGAAGGAGATGGATCATTTTCCATTGAAAAATATGCAGTCACCACTCATACTGATACAATGTTTAGAATCCTACGCATTATTTACATGCATCAAAATTCCCCGACTTGGAAAGGAATGTAATCAAGAAATGGTCTGATTTCATTAAGAAAACAAGTTCATTTCTCATTTCTGATTTCATTAAGAAAACAAGTTCTTAACAATGTATCATTTCTGAAACAACACAAGATCATTTCATCCTACCTTAAACAATAAATATTTGTGGATTTAATCAAAGACATTATCGTGAATTCAAACGCAATTAAACCATTTCACAAAAAGAAAACATAGCCAATATGTATTAAATTCTCATTTCAAGAAGAAGAAAAAAAAAAAGGTTCAATTCAGAGAAACTAAGCGCACCAGAGGCTTGGACGAAAGGAGCGAGGTTCGTGAATTACTCTTAGACCCATTTCTTTGGTTAGAGACGTCCGCGAGAGCGGGTCGCTTCTTTGCCAATTGGGGCTTGGCCGCCCTGGTGACCTTCTTGATTGGATTTTCCGAAACCGAGGTCCTCTTGGTCGGATAAGATGAAGATGGCGGCGGACAGCGGTTGCGGGCCGACATCTCGGATCGAAACCCTAACCCGAATTGCCCTGCAAGAATGTCATGGCTTTATTATCTTGATCAAAAACCAAGAAACCAAACCAAGAAAGGAAAGAGAACAAACCGTACGTAGTATGAGATTCTATTGTTGGAGAAATTAGGTTTTGGTGTGAATTTAGGGTTCAGAGATTCTTGACGGATTTTTGGATTTTGTTAATATTTTATGGAGGAAGAGATAAATGGAGCGGGAAAAGGTATGGGTTTGAAAGGATGAGTGATCCTGACCGTTCGTTCAGGGATGGAGGGATCTGGACCGTGTGTTGGGTGCGGAAATTCTTGCGGATATTTTGAAGTGGAGTGGGAAACTGCGCTTCGGTGCAATCTTCGTGAAGAGACGTCTTGTGGGGCCGCCTTGGTGGGGACTGATTTTGACGTGTCAATGAAATGCAGCGTAGATTTAGTTTTTGGATTATATCTTGTCATCTTGTGTATTTTTTGCAATTTTATTCTTTAAAAAAAAAAAAAAAAAAATTGCCACTTGTAAGGAAGAAGCTTGAAATTATTACGGACAGGGGCTAATTAAGAGTAAAAAATAAAAATAAAAGGTGAAACGTCAATTACCTTCTAACGTTCTTTTTGCAAACACTCTCTTAATATTCAAAGTCTCTCATATTAGTGTATTGAACTTTTATTTTATTTCAGTTATTCCATTCCGTTAAGATTTTTTATTTAGGGTTTAGGGTGTAAAATACCTAAAATGCCCTTATTTTTTATTAATTTTTTTTTTTTTTTTTTTTGAAAAAAAACTCTTGATCTGTGGATTCACCAATGAATCTAACACACCCGTATTGTGACCCTTTTATTATTATTATATATATATATTAAAAACAAAAAAAGACAGGTGACCTGTGGAGGGTCACCTGGTGGCCCACGATGGGTTACCAAGGTGATCCGCTGTGGGTCACCAAGTGACACTCCGTGGTTGGTGGGTCAATTTTTTTTTTTTTTAATTTATAAATAAAGATAGATTTGGAATTTTTACAAATTTTAGGGGTATAAAGTTTTTGAAAATTTTAAAAAATTTAAGGGGTATATTTTGATTTAACTGCAATATCTAACAGCAGTGAGGTATTTGGAACTAAAAGAAAGTTAAATACACCAAAGTGAGAGACTTTGAACATTGAGTGAATATTGAAAAAAGCGCGTAAGTTCATGGAGGATAAGTGAAGTTTTCCCAAAAAATTTTTTTTTTTTTAATTGTTACTAGGGACGGACTGATTGAAAAATGAAGTGAATAGTATTTGAGGGTGAGAGAGTGTTTGAACAAACACCCAACCAGTCCCCCTCCCTCAGTCCCAGCCACTTGTAGTTCACATGATGAAGTGTAGATGCTATATAAAAATGTTGAATTTTGTAACATGCATTTAAATTTTTTATTAACATTTTAAATAGTATCAAGCATCCGGTTTGGTTCCAATATTAAAAGAAAAATAAAGTGAAGAAAAAAAAAGGAAATGAAATGAACTTAGAACTATAGTTAATTTCCGATCAAATATACACTAATTGATCTAGTGGGAAACACCTTGTATAGCAACACCAACAGAATTTTGCTCCATCTTATTGAGTTCTTCCGCAAGGTCTTTTGCTTCTGGGACAACAAAGCTCCTTCTTCCTCTTCTGTACCGAGCTTGAAATTTTACACAAGTTCGAGCAAGAAATATTACTGCCCACATCCAAACTCTATTATCTATCAATGTTGCTGGCATGAAAGGCATGTTCAGCTGACGTTCTCGCGCTAAACGCACCATGGTTATTAAGAATGCAGCTGCAGAAAAGGCACCTGAAATGCAAAATAGGCTGTAGAAAGGCTCAGGGCCTAATTCTATATCACCGTTCAAAGCAGTTGAAGAGGAGCAGTTATTAGAGGAGAGCAAGTATTTTTCTAGCCTTTGCATTTCCCCACTCTGTGTCACTTCAAGGATTGCCTTGGAAATATCAGTAGCCAAAGGAGAACCCTTTGGGAAAACCTGAGATATGAAACAAAGAATGCGCGTATAAGAAGTCTAAGGTTTGAATTTCTTTGAGTGTAAATAATTTTTTGGAGCCACGATTGCGGCGAAACAGAGGAGCTTACAAAGCCAAAGCCGCCGAGATTGAAAGTGGGTCCTGTTGTGGTGTAGCCCTTGCAGAATTTCGCAAGGAAAACTTTAGCATGTGGGACAACAAAGAAAGCTGCTGCAATGTCCCCTCTTTCAAAGGCTTCTGGATATTCATTTATGGAATGAAGGCTCCTGATATTCTCCGGCTTAAAATGTAACACATCGATTAAATATCTTACAAATAAAAGAATTCCCATTACACCCAACTGCTGCATTTGTTATCTGAAGTGTCTCAATATCTTCCACAGACGGTTTAAACCGAGAAAGAGTGATTTTGGAAGTGAGGCTTGCTGTGAAACTAGCTGACACAATTAGAATCACAAAAAACCATGGCGCCAGAACAAAACGAGATAAACTGCTCCGTATTGGTTCTCCTGCAGAGTGCAAATTAATGTAATGAAGCCATACTTAAAGCTTTGCAATGAAAGATGCTACTGTTAACTCAATGCAACTCAAATCTTATAAATGGTGGAGACTTACTTTGTACAAAGAACAGGACAGTGATGGAAAACCAAAGCATAGTTCCGAAGCCTTCAAATTCAGGGTTAGTTCTATGTTCAATTAACCAAATTACGAATCCTACAAACAGGTGCATAGCCACCATCAGCAGCCACATTCTTTTTGTAAAAACTGTGATGAATAACCATGTCTCCTTCAGCTTATCTGGTTTTATGGTAACTATCATGACAAGTCCAGATTCAACATACGGCTGTGTAAATTCAGCATAATCAAATCGATATGCCATTATTTCTGTATCACCAACTGCTGCATCCAAACCCTATTTCACATATCAATATTAATAATAAAAGTGGCATGCCATTAGTAACAACAGAAGGCAAATATAAGCAAACGTAGTAACAAAAAAAAAAGAAAAAAAAAACTACCTTGAAGTAGACCTGTTTCACCATATTATTATATGAATCATAGAATGGGACCAAAACATAAGGCAATTTATAGGGGAGACGCTTCACAGCTGCTTGAAACACTTCAATTGAAAAACCTGTGATGAATGTTCTGTTCAAGTCCTGCTCATAACTCACTCTCACGAACTGATTGAAGGCACCCATGGCAGGAACCCCTATTTTCAATGGTTTCTCCTCATCACTGCAACTCCATCCCTTTGGAATTGTTTGAAGACCACCTGGCCAAAATATTGGGCCTAATACTTCCATGTTATCATGTTGATCACTGACATTCTTTGAGAAACCAAATTCTGGCGACCAGAAAGCTATCTCCCTGTAGCTTTTGCCAACCACATTAATGATCTCAAAAACTGGTAATTCTGATAATAATGTATCATTCTTGAAGCTCATCTTCCCACTTAGACCTTTGAAGTTACTAGACAAAATTCTTTCAAATAATTGCTCAGATGTAAGTGATTTTGTAATGGCCTGAGCAATGGTCCAAGCTGTATCATAAGCCCTGAGCGCAAAAATGCTTGGATTAGCATTCTCTTCTTCTGGGTACTCTGATCCATACTTCTTTCGGAATTTCATTTTAAATTGCTTGAAATTTTCGCTGGAAGACACAAAACTTGTTTTGAAACCAATTACGCCCTGCATGTTATATGTAACAGAAGAATCAACAGAATCAAGAAGGCTTGCAATCTCATCACTTACAATCCATACATAGCCTTTTTCCATCATACCCATCTGGTTTGCCTTGTCGAAAAGCAAAATAGCCAACTCTAAAGAACACTGAACAATTATGAATACCCTGTTGCTCTTGCTCCGCAGCTTCTTGAGCTCTTCCTCAATGATTGCTTTTGGGTCTAATAGATAAGAAGACAGAGAGGGTAAAGTTGAGTGGTGCTCAATCCCTGAGCCATCAGCTCGAAGGAAATCAGAAAGGAGGGTCAATGTTCCTAGTTCAGTGGAAAAATCGTTGTTGTTTTCGTAAATTGTTGTCACCTTTCGCCACCTGAAGTGGCCAACAATGGCGGCAATACACTTCATGTGGAGGGTGACATCGTTTGCCATTTGAATGGCAAATGGCGGTTGAAAGGGTACTACTGGTGGGAGTAGAGCCGGTGAATTTAAGGATAGGATAGGGATATCCTCAGTGGTTTTACCAATGCTGTCGGATACTAGAGCAATTTCCTGTATTGTCAGTGTTCCGATAATGGCTTGCACTTGTTTGCTTTTACTGAGATCAATTGCTGCAATAAAAATTGAAAAAAAAAAATCACTATGTAGTTTCACTTTATTAATAGAGTTTCTTCCAATTCAATTTAAAGGGAAATTTTGTTTCAAGCATAGATTTAGAGTTGGCTATAATTAAGTGAATAAGTTAAAACCATAAACATTATATATTTCTATGATCTTATTAAAAAAAACTAGATAAGTGAATCTCAACTCTATATCATATATAGATGTGACCTCAAAATGTTTTTTTTTTTTTTTTTGACATGTCCGCGCAAGGAGGGGGAGAGAAATTCAAACTAGTGACTTCCGCTTTATTAAGCATGGTCTCAACCAATTGAGCTATCTCTTGGGGACGTGACCTCAAAATGTATTATTCTGATTGAGCATCAACTTGTTTGTCAATGAAATCCTAAAAACCAACTTAAACTTGGTTTGATTATAAGATAAATGAACATAAATGATTTGTTCATTGAGAGAGGTTCTCACACGACACTAACTAAATGGATGGTCTCACATGGTATGCCGTTAATTAACAGGACGGTAAATTTACAAATGACGGGGATTTGAAGTTAGACAAAAACTTATAGACCCAGTTGTCGAAATAAAAAATAAAAAATAAAATAAAAAAAAAGAGATTAAATTGGAATAATCATATATCTCATTGAGAAGCTAGAAAAGTTTACCGGCAGAAGTTGCTTGTGCCGAATTTCCATGGGAATCTTTAAGTTGCAAAACCAGCTGCTTAGAACAACTCAAACGAAGCAAATCTTGGACGGCCAAATCCATGGCTACTTTCTGCTCCCTGCCCACTCGACAATTATAATAAAAAACAGCACCTACACTTGCAACCATTTTTGTTGTTGGACAGTTGTTGTCTCCTTCAAGAGCCATAGATTTTGATGCCACCGTTAATAGCAGCACCAAGAAGAATGAAAGACCAGGAGACATTTTGCATTCCATGGATTTTTCTCCTTCGAGAGCGAAGAAGATGGATGATGAAATTGATAGGAGACTGAGTGATTTGAGTTTTGATAAAGAGAGGAGATTCAAACTCATACAAAGGAATACAAAGACTAATCTAACGGTTCTTCATCGAACGAAAGAGTTGACTTCGGAATCTTGAACTAAATCTTATTTGTATTTTCCCTTGTGTTGACTTTATGATTGCACCATAATTCACGGAAGTCAAAAATGCACATTATAAAACATCGATCATTGACTAACAAGCACACACATGGAAGAACAGAATTGAAGCAAGTGAAGAAAGAGATTTAGAGGAAGAAATGTATGGATTGACAAACGTTTTATTTCGAATCACAATACTAAATTCTCATAGCGATGATGAATCGGATGGCAAGATTAAGGAAGGTCATAGAATTAACAAGGTTGAAGAGTTGAAGATGGAAGGTGAAGAAAGTAGCAAAAGAGATGAAGCAGTGAAGCTGTCACTGGGGCTCACAACAGGGGGCTCTGCTCCATCAAAACTTCCCGGCACCTACCCAGGAAGCGTCGGATTCAATTCCAACGGTTCTGTCCTTCTTGAAGGTAAATTCTTTTCTGTTTTTTGTTGAATTTCTCTGTTAAGTATTGAGTATTCTTACATTACATATATTTTGTTGGGTTTCTTCTTTCAGGGGTAAAACTTGTGTTTGATCCAAGGCAGAAGGAGGTGTTTTTCACAGTAGATTCACAGCTGCAGCATGTAGTCCATTGCAAGTCTGAAGAATTTGGGACTCAATTGTACCCAATTCTAGCAGCAAACACACAGATTTTGGTTGTGGTTACTGGTTAATATGGGACAAAGTCTCTTCAAATACGGGCCGGCAAATGCACAGCGGACACCAAATCCTTGCTTCATACGCCCTCCTCTAAACTCCCCTGCTGCTGCTATGGGCCATGAAGACAGCAGCAATCTCTTCTCAATGACATTTGATTCCCAGAGCCTTCATGCATATGCAATCAAAGGCAGCCAGAACAGCACTAATAAACAGGCAAAATGTTCTGACCATGAATCTGAGGTGGAAGTACTTGAAATTGTCTTGGAAGACGGCCGAAGATCCTAAAACATGGTTTGACATTTTGCCGCATTGCGCTTTTACATATGTAATTTGATTGGGACACGTGACATTTAATGATAATTACATTGCCACATTGGTGATGGTATTTATTCAATCATATGAACATTTTGTACATAACACCAAAGGCAAAGGTTGCTCCTAGTCACATAATAGCGTAGCTTAGCTTACAAAGTGTAGAGATAAACATAAAAGAGATGAGAATTATGCAGCGTGACATTGAGGCTTGGCTGAGCCATGATTTGGCATCTCACTGAGCCAATGACAATCCTCAAACGCGCACCGTGGCCCAACTTTTACCCACTCCACGTCATTGGGCTTAATGTACATTGGCCCCCACGCAGGAGTCCCGTCCTCGAACGAATTATGCGTCAACCTCTTCAGATCAGAGCCGTCCAATCTCATCGTGAATATCTCACCGTAGGGCTGATACTGATGTGGGTTCGAGATTGGCTCAGCTGATATGCCCGCGTAGTCCGAAGTGAAAGCTATTGTTTTACCGTCCGGACTAAACGTCGGGTGGTTGGCCCTCCCACCGGACCCGCTCTTAAACAACCTCCTCAACCCGGTCCCATTCGGGTGGATCAAGTACAACTCGAAGCTCCCACTACCCGGGTCCTCCCGGTCCGACGAGAACGCGATCCAGTCACCATCCGGTGACCAACTACACATCGTGTCGGTCCAGGATCCCTCCGTCAACCTGTGGAGCCAACCTCTCTCCCCATCCACAGCGTCCATTATATACAGATTCTTATGACCCGAACGACCCGACCGGAACACCACCCATTTACCATTGGGTGAAGGGGAAGGAAAGGCATTGTTTTCACCGTTGGTGGTCAACTTTTTGAAACCCGGTTGGTCCGCCTCATCGACGTTGATGGAGATGACATCTACCTCGGTTCTCTCTGAGGCAAAAGTGGGTCCCGTGCTAGTGTATACGACCCCTTTCCGCACCGGGTCCCATGCCGTCGAGAATGCGGACTCGCCGTACACCTGACGCCGGTCAGAACCGTCCCTGTTCACGACGTAAACCCCCGGGAAATCAACGTACGCGATCCGGTCACCCGCGGGAGAGAAAGAAGGAAACGAACCGTCGATTCTGAAGAGCGATAGCTCGGGTACGGGGCTCTGGAGGTTCTCGAGTAACAGCTGGGTGCTTGCTCTTCCATTCCTTTCGCCTCTGCACCGGTGGTAACCGACCCGGCTCGAATCGGACGAGATGAACGGGTTCAAGTGGTGAGTCTTGGGCGACACGGGACGAGTTAGCTCCTTGAACTCTTTTTTCACGAGGTCAAACAACTCTATGTGGCGAAAATTCGAACTGGGTCTCCTCGTAGCCATAGCAATGAAGTTCTTGTTCCCTGGTGAGGTAGCTGGTGTGAACGCGTGGAGACCCGGTGGGGTGACTCGCTCAACCACCACTGACTCAGTAGAAACCGGTCCCTCACTCGGCAAAGTCGCTCTGTAAATACTCCACCACTTGTCACCACCTCTCCTATGGAAGTACAGAGTCGATTCGTCCACCCAGCACGGCCACCCGCCGTGTTCAACCAACTTCACCCGCCGAGTCCCGTCCCGAGTCAAGAAAACGTAGATGTCGGTGCTGAGCTCCTCGACGTCACCTTCCCAACCTATGGCTCCGTACGAAGCCACTGCTGTCCAAACCCCAGACGGAGACACCGCCGGGCTAAAGTCAGCGACACCGTGAGGGGTGAGCCTCTGAGTCAGACCCGTCGTTAACTCGGTCGAGTACACCGCAGCCGAACTCGTCCTCGGCTTGCCCGTATCCTCGTGAGTCGACACGTACACCAACAACCCCTCCGGGGTCAAACTCGGCCTGTCTTTCATCGAAATCCCATTCTCGCTCCGTGTAGAACCCAACAAAGGGATCTGAATCCGTTCGGGGACTTGGAGGGCGGACCTCGATCTGGTGCTGCGCGGAGCATCGTAAAAAACTTTGTCATAGTATATATGTGAGGTCCCGTTTCGCTCCGTGACGTAGATGAGCTGGATGGGAGCCGAATCGGTTCCGACCCGAGTCTGGATAACAGGCTGGTCGGACAAGAAAGATTGGAGGGAGGAGCTGGAAGGGAAGTGGCCATTGAAATTGAGCGATTCGCCGTCGGTGATTTGGATTTCGTTGGCGATCGAAGGTGGGTCAACGGCTGGGAGAGCGAAGATGTCAAAGGCGAATTCCGATCTGCTGCCAAGTGAAGCGAAGATGATGCTGGCGCTACTTGGGGATTCATTGGCCGCCGCTGCACATAATAAGGGCAACAGAAAATTGAGCCAGAAACAGAGATTGCGTTTGGTTTCCATAGTGACCATAGATAGTACAGAGGATCGGTGACACTGTCGAGGATCAGATCTGATGAAGCAGGTGTGGTGCAAGATAAGATAAAGCGATGACTAGGTCCCAAGATGACGGGGGCTGGGTCCCATCAATCTCACACGTGTGGATGTTGTGAGACGTGTGAATCTGGGTGGGGATGACTGGATATTTTGTCTTGGCTTTCATGGTGATAAAAGCCTGTACATATTATTTAGAGAAATGCTAAAGGCCCAACTTTTTTGCCCAACAAAAGTCCAACTTTTACCCTTTATTTTTTTTCTAAAAAAAAAAAAATGAAAAATGGAAAAAATGTCTGAAGCAACCCTATCTATTTTTGGCCTTTCTTTTATTTAGTATTTTTTTAAAAATGAAAAATAGTATTTTTCTTCATAATAATGACATTTTCTTGAAAAAAATGACATTATTATGAAAAAAATACCAATTTTCATTTTTTAAAAAATACCAAATAAAAGAAAGACAAAAAATAGATAAGGTTGCTTCAAACATTTTTTTCATTTTTTATTTTATTTTATTTTTAAAAAATAAATAAGGCAAAAGTTGGACTTTTGTTGGGCAAAAAAGTTGGGTCCCTATCATTCCTCATTTATTTATTAGCTAAGGGGTAAAAGACATTATTATTAGCCAACAAAATGTTGCCACGCTATCTCGAATATCGATATAAGACATACTGTTTTATTGGTTTTATATTTAGAGCTTCTCGAAGAAAAAACTCTTAAAATGGCTGATATTGGTTTCATCGTCAGGAATTTAAGCATATGGATATGGTTAATAAATGCATTAATTTTCATTTGATTAGATTCTTGAAAATGATTTTGAAATTAATGTTTTCAAATGTTTGGTTGATATTTAAAAATTTAAAATATATTTTTTTCTCGGTCTCTTCTTTATATTTCTCTTAAAATCAAGCTTCTCAAAATACCACAACCCAAATAATTACAACGGTGACAACAATAACAAGTTCATGTCGCATGGTGGGACATCTGATTGATGATGTCAAGCTAAATTTAAATGTTTTCTCTAAGTGGCAAGTTAACCATGCACATCGGGAGGGGAATAGGGTGGCGCATGATTTAGCAAGAATGACCCTTAAACAAGCCAATGATATTGTATGGAGTGAGGAGTGTCCATCTTATATCAGAGATATTATATTGATAGAGCAATTGCTCTGTCAATAATCCATTTAATGAAAGATTATCAAGTTTTGATTTAAGAAAAAAAAAAAACAAGTTCATGTCGTGATAACTAAATACGGAGATATTGACATTCTTTTTATGTTTTTTATGTTTTTGTGTTTTTCTAAAATTGGTATATTTTATAAAATCATCGTTTCCAAATTTTGCCTGCGGCCCTTGTTTTTTCATTTGCAAATCATCATACTCTCTCTAGGAGTAGGCAAATTAATCACCTACTAATTATCGACTACCTACCGACTGACACTTACTGACACCGCTTAACCAATGGCTAGTAGGCGATAGACTTTTTATATTTTCGACAAATTCAGTTTGGTAGGCAGAATAACATTTTCTAATCGAACCGACTTTGCCAACCAATTTTCCATTTCTTTGCTTACCGACATTACTGACCACCATTATCGACCGATATTACCTAACTGACATTACTGATCGCCATTTGGTAATGAAACAAAAAGTTGGTGAAAATTTTGACTTTATTGACAATGGCCATACGAAATGCGAAAACCCCATTTTTGTAACTGAATTATCCGACCCTCACCCCTAACTCCCTCTATTTCACTCTCTTCTTTTACACTGTTGTGAATACATTTGTGAATGTTGAGTTCTACGTTAAAAAAAATTTTTTATCAAATATCTCATTAAATCATTTGCGCTTCCCTCTTCCCCTTCCAAAGCGACATGCCATTTCATCACAGAAAAAAAAAAATAGCAGAAGTTCTTAGAGAACTTTTGACTAAAATTAATGAACATGGGTCGATAGAAACTTCCTAGAGAAGTTCTCTCAAGTGAAAACTTCTCTCGCTGGTCATCCATTTATACTCTGTTTGGAGGAAAGAAGAACCTTCCTCCCCCTTTCCTCATCCTCATATCTCCTTTAGTCCTTTATTAAGCTCATTCTGTCCGATTTTGTTGGCCTAGAGTTTTCTCTAGATCTTTCTACCTCTTACGAGTCATTATTCTTCACCTCCCAATTATTTATCCCTAATTCTCCCAAAATCGCAACCTTGGCCCCTCCTCCACCGCCTTGCTACCTCCTTCGACCACCTACTATGCCTCCTTCTCCTAGATTTGCTTTGGTTTTCATATTCGGTTTTTTCAAAGCTTGATCCCTAACCCTTAGTCAGCTTCGCCCGATAACATGTCTCATGCTCCTCCGTCTAGCCTTCACGTACCCCAAAAAAATAATAAATATGGCTCTAATACCATATGTAACGACCTCGCCCTAAAAGATATGATATTGTTCATTTGGGCCAAGCTTGCATAGTTTTATTATTGGGTTTGCCCCAAAAAGCCTCATACTACTTAGAGAGAGCATATTTCATATAAACACATTATCTTTTCTACATCTAGGCAATGTGAGACGTCACATGTGTTCCTTTCCATACTTCTTGGTTGTGCGGTCTTTATTACACCTTGTCAAACCGCCTTAACTAACAACCAATTTTCTTGGTGTTCGTGCAAAAAATCCATAGGGCTGCATCATTTATGTGATGCATTCCCTTTTAATTTATGTTTTCTTGCATAGTTTGATTGTATTAGGACTTACTTTGCCCTCTGTTGTTGTTTTTTTTTTTTCTTTTTTTTTCTTTTTTTTAAAAAAAATAGTAGGCCGAGAAGACCAATTGTGGCTATCTTATTTGGGCGTAACCATAATAGTACCTATCCGCTGAGAGCCACACATGATGGGTTTAGATCATGAGAACCATAAGCGTTCTCCTAAGCCCAACTGAGTCATAGTCTAACCTAACCCCACTAATGCATTAATGAGAATATAAAGTGACTAATACTAATGGCATATGTAGTGATTCTCCATTGCGGATATTCAAACTCACATCCTATTATATGCCCTAATTACTTGAAATTTTTTTTAAGACATTGAACCACCACCCTTGATAGTTCCTCTCCTCACCTTCCTCTTTTATTGTTGTTGTTTGCGGTTCGTCCTGCTCACTTAAAAAATAAAAAAAACTAATGAACATTAATCTCATACGTACATTCTCAAGTTTGAACTCATAAAATAGTCATAAAGTTTGGGATCTTTCGTAGAAAAACCATGGTTCTGTGAGGGTTTTGGGCAAACAAAAACAACATTACACTATACTGTTTATAGTTAAAAAAATTAAAAATGAAAATAATAATTGAGGTAAGAAAGAGTAATGCTGGTACCATCTTTTTATCATCTTAAAATCTTTATAAAGTTAATGTGATTTTTAAAATCATCATTGGATCAAAATTTAAGTGTGATCTATCTAAAATTTAAGTGTGATTTTAAAAACCATATAAACTCTTAGAAGATTTTAGGAGAATAAAAAGATGGTATTTAGTATTACTTTATAGGAAATTAAAAAAGTGATATCGAGAAAAGTGTAAAATTTTGTTTTGTAATAATTTTTTTATTTAAATAATAATAAAAAATAAATAATGTGATATAAAAAGTAAATGATGTGATTTAAAAGTGAAAATATTTTAATATCAATTTTTTTTTTTTGAAAAAAAAAAAAAGTAAATAGTAAAATAGATCGTGGTTTAGTTTAACGAGGAATGTGGTGTAGTTGTAAAGGACTTGGCCCAGTGAACGTCCCCAAGATATATGCAAACTTACTCAGTAAGTCACCAAGGAAGACCTGGTCAAATGTCGGAAAAAATTCCCATTTCCACCAACCCGTTCTCTCTCTCTCTCTCTCTCTCTCTGTGTAGAGCAATGGAGCTGAAGAAGAGCCTGTCATGGCAATTCTTATAAACCAAGAAAGACCCATTTAGTACTTTTGAGCACATAGATTTTGCTCTCACTTCTCTGCTCCTATTCCAATTTTTTCATCCGATCAGAACCCATTTCCTACTTCGTTTTGATTTCCAAGTTGAAGCTCCTGGTCGCTGGATTCAAACGGCGTTGTTTATTCACCTCCCATAATGTCACTCTTTTCAGTTCACTGATCCCACTAAAGATCTTCATCTTGTATAATGACTGGCTTCACAGAATCCGAATTCTAACCAGCCAATTCAAACCCCTTAAAAGCTGAAACCTACATTTCAATCTCTCCGCCTGTCTTTGTTCTGTTTTAGTTATTTAAATTCTCTCTCATCTTGTGGGTCATAATCATATTCTTTGTTTGTTCCCTCAAATTCTTGCAATGAGTTTCTTGAGGCCTTCTGCATTGTACGAGTTACTTATCACCTACTCTTCGCTCCGGTGGATGCCGTGCCAGAGCTGGGGGTTTCTCCGATGGCCGGGGCTGGAGGGGTTCATGAGGCTTTTGGTGGTGGTGCTTTTATGGTCTATGCTTTCGGAGATACGGCACATACCCTCGTCTTCCATGTACCCAACTCTTCGTGTTGGTGACAGGATCATTGTCGAAAAGGTAAAGTAAAGCTTTTGACTGTGTTGCTTCTGAGTTGATTTATTTATAATGACTATTAGTACAAACGTTTTGGGAGGTTTTGCTTCTGCATGAATGGAAGAAATTAGTGATTTGCATTGTCTTCTATGATATTTGTTAAGGTGGATGGCCATACACTATAACGATCATAGCTTTAGAACTTTGATGAATGATTTTGCAATTCTACATTTAAACGTTGTAGTTCAATTTCCCTGTGACTCTGTGAGGTAATCGAACTTTGGTGGCAGTAGGAGATTAATTATCCTACTTGAGGAATACAAGAAATGAAATACTTCATGTTGTTTCACAGGTTGTGTACAATGAAGCACAATGAAAACAAGGAGTAGATTTTAAATGTCGTTATGTTGGATGCTGATTTTTCTTTGTGTATTTTCATGCAAACATCATCATTTACATGCTTCTTTCAGTGTGAGGGAATGCCTAATCTTGCAAGTGATTCCCCTTTGTGGTAGTGGACGCACCACGCTACTAGCAACTACCGCAAATGATGTCGAATCTATATTGTTATTTCTTTGTTATGCTTTCCTTTTTTAGGCAGCAACTGCCAATGCAGCACCGCTTTTGTGACTAACACTATCTCCACCATCATCAGAATCATCTATCATCATTATCTATATAGCCACTAGCATCTTGGAAGCAAGACAGGATTTCTCACTGACAAGCTAATCCAAAACTAACCATATCTATTAGAACTTGTGCTCTGCAAGATTGTAGTGATTTGTGTATACTTCATCACCAGTGCTAGGTTATTCCACTTCCATGGGCCATATTGAAATCTGAACTTCTTTTACAATTTTAGCTTATTTAACCAAACTTGGAGTGCATCATGCTTGGCACAAAACTTCTCTTGCTAATTTGCATTACCTTTGTTGACCTTGTCAGGTGTTCCTCATCAGATTTAGTTGATGACTACCTAGTTCAGTTAGATACCTCAACTTGTAGCCATTTAATATATATATATATATATATATATATATATATATATATATATATATTTTCCATACCTGTAAAATTTTGATCGGGTCCAAATTCGACAGTGACTCACTAGAAGCGGATATACTCAGATTACATTTGTACCCTCAAATTAGTGTAACTGGAAATTTTGAGCGATATTGCTTGAGTTACTTTAAAAGAGTTCCCCTTTATGTCAAGGTTACTAATGCAGTATGGTGCAGCAAAAGGGCTAAGATTCTTCTTTAGTTTTCAATATATGGCTCACTGTACCTAAAATTATCATGATATGGCTGAATTATATGTAATGCTGATTGCTGTAAAAGGGGCAAACTTTCAACGAGTCCACAAATTTTATAAATGACAAGCTTGCTTGCCCTGCAAACTTGATGGTGACACTTTTTGAGTGTACAAATGAACGCATCTCATGGGAGTTTATGATCATTCTTCAATATGCCCATGTAGAATCAAAGTTGAAATATGAACTCTCTGGATATTTCTGATATGAAGGAATGACGTTTGTGTTGCTTCACCCCTGAAAATGACTTTTAACATGCATAACACATAGATTATAGTTTCAATTTAACAAGACTAGAATGCTAGCAGACTTTGTTTTCGGTATTGACTTACCTACACTTAATTTGAAGGACCGAGAAATTACTTATGATTGCCTAATTTTGTGAGTATGAGTTTGTCTATTGATACACCTTGTAATTTTCTTTCCTTGGGACTGAATAATGCATACTGTGAACTGAATGACTTTGAGTAGCACGTGATTGGACATTTTTCATTCTGAGCAAAATGCCTAACAATGCAAGGAATTTCCTCCCTTATGGTTGGATGGACTAAAATCCTGTCTTGGACTTGATCCTCAGATTGCCAACAGTTTAGTTACTCCTTCCTAAAACAGGCATGAAAAATATTCCCCACTGAAATTGAACTTTTGCTTCTTTACTTGTCAGCTTGCTTTTCTATCTAGCCTCGGAGAAACTTCATTTTTGTGACTTTTTTGGTGGGAAGCAGGGTTATATTTTTTCTTTCTAGATTTGTCATAAGTACCGATTTGTGGAAACACAGTGGGGTCACCTATTTGACTAGAAGGTTCAGCTCCAATTTAAGATAAATAAAAAGAAAACCAAGATAAAAATGAACGAACTTTTTGTATAATTTTTATGTTCATGTTGCAAGGACAAAGAAGTTTATTTTATAACATATCTCTATTTGTTAGATTGAAGAATAAGGATACAATTACCATCATAAATGGGGTATGGTGTACTTTGAACACCAGTGCATATATGCAAATTTCTCTTGATGGGGTAGTCTGGTCCCTTACAATAGGATATTGCAAAGTTTGTGAGATCTCTCTCTCCTTTTTTTTTACTATTAATTTAGGGGTGTTGGTCAAGTAGTCGATGGAATTGTTATATGAATCCAAATTAAGCCCAACAGATTCAGAGAAATAGTTTCACAATCCTTTGACGTTTAGAACTTTCAAGTAGAGTCTTTTTATGGTTGAATGACTTGCTAGAGTTCTGGTGTTTGTCAACTTTGGGTGATATTGAAAGCAGCTACCATCTATAAAGTTTCATCTTTGGTTTTTGGTAAAGCTTTGAATAAAAGGTTGGCAATTGAATATCTCATCTTTGGAAAAATGAACTATTCCAAAGACCTTGTGTTAGGACTCTATAGTCAGTTGACTATATGATAATTCATTATTTATATCAAATAGTGAGTGGGGGTTTTGCTTAGATTTGCTTGGCTAAAGTTTTAGGATAATTGGTAGTTTGACAAGATATTCTTATCTATCATACATCAAATTTAATCTTATAAGGGTTTTCGCTTAGAATTTTTGTCTTCTGTGGTCTAGGACTACAAGGATTCCTTTTGAGGTCCTCATTCTTGGTTGATCGCTGGCTCCTTGTGTCTCTGAGGAAAAAATATATATTTTTAAAATTTTTTCCTCTCCTGGTTGTATATCTTGCGGATTTTTCGATTTCAGGTTATCAAAGAAATTTGAAGCATTATCTGTTGTAAAAGCAGACAAAAAAGGTTTTGCTGGAATGGTCAGTAGTTATATACTTGCAGCTCTTATCTAAACAGAAGCTGGAAATTCAGTAGGTGGTGGTAATGGATACCCATTAAGACATACTTATATGAATAATTACTTAACCATAAGAGAAACGGAATCAATGTGAGATTATTTAACCAATTCTGCTGCATTCTGTCATCTCTCTTGTAAATGTATAGTGGCACACATGTTGCAGACCTCAAAGCATTAAAGCATGCCATGTATCATACTCCTAGTTCTCAACTCCTGAAAGATGCAATTAGTGAGAAACAATAAAAGATCAAATTTTCAAAGAGATACTACATGCCGGGGAAACAATTTTAGAATGTCTAAGTTAAACAAAGGGGAAAAAAGCATGGAATAGAAGAAGATATATTTCCTGAATGAATCTATTCTTTTTCATTTAACTAGTTCATATATTATTTGACTATTTTCAAGATGCACCTTTGTAATTGGGAAGAAGTGTTAATGAGGACAAGAATGCTTGAAGCAGAACAATTAGTTTGCTGTGATATAAAGAAAACTTTAAGAACCAAATGCGAACCCAGTGCAACTGATTGTAGATTAATGTAAGTGATCAAAAAGATTTAAGGGCGCAACAACATGTCAATTAAAACACCAATTTACTTTGGTATAAGCAAAATTTAGGTTTAAAAAAATCACATGTTTGTTCAATTGATCTATAATCAATAATCATCATTTATTGTTTTTTTCTTTTTTATTTTTTAACTAGCAGTTGCTATATATTATGATATTGAATGATATTAATGATCATATGGGTGATTATTTTCAGTTTTTCCATCACAATTAATCTTCATCAGTTCTAACTTTGACCACATTATGGTCACCTATTACTTCTTCAGGCCTCATATTATATTAGAAGTCCTGCTATACATGATATTGTGACATTCCAAGATCCAACACAGGTCTGTAATTATGGTACAAAAATTGCTACATGCCTGTGCTTTGTGGTTATCTTTTAGTGAAGTCTTATTATAGTCTTGGTTTGTCCACAGCAACCAGGAGATACAGAGCAAGGAGTTTTCATTAAGAGAATTGTTGCAAAAGCAGGAGATTTGGTTCAGGTGGAATGGCTTCTTAGACCCTCTTCATGCACATTATGCTTGAATTGTTACAAAAGCGAGTCCTTGCATGCTTACACTTAAGTAGTTATGTGGTAATCTAGATTTGGTTACTTAGTTAATTTTGAAAACCAAAAATACCTTTTTCTCACTCTTTACAGGTGTAACGGATTGCTTTATGTGTAGACATTGTGCATTGCTGACTAGTCAGTTGGATGATGGTCATCATCTTTTACATATCCTTCAAAATATAAGTAAGCAATACTCATGTCTGGGTTCCCAACGACTTGCAGGTCGATCATGGATGGCTCTACGTCAATGGAACTGCTCAAAAGGAAGATTTTATAGCAGAGCGCCCAACATACAAATCAATTTTAACTGTATGGTCCCTGTCTGTTATTACTTTGTGCTTCTATTTTACTTGCAGTCTTTCCAGCAGAACTAGTAATCAATCATGGAGGGGGGCAAGTAGTTGATTAAAAGAAAGTTTAGTGCAATTTAAATACAATTATTTTATATATTAATATGGATAGTTTTAATGAAATTAAAAAGATGATGATATCTGAAAATTATTTGAAAGTGTATTATTGTTAATCTGTCGTGTGACAACAAGATTAATATGTTCATTATAAGGGTTGTGGTTCAAAGAGAAAACAAATCTAACTTGGATGTTAGTTAGCTCAGCTAGTAAAGTCTATTTTTGTCATACGAGGGACAAAATTGAATCCTCCCTACATCAGGGGAGAAATGGGGAAAGGGGGTAGTGGTAAGGGAAGTGAGAGGCCTTTCTCAACTGTGTAGCCCATAGGACCAATGGGCCTCCAATGGGCAAAAGAATTAACTTTGCAACTATTAACGCAAAGATATGATATAACTAATGTCCATCCTGCTGCTTAAATAGAATCTAAAGTAGTTTCCAATTTTTTTTTTTTTTTTGTACGTTGGCCTATGAATAGTTTGTGGTCTTAAACAGTATTATGGGGTTGGAACACATGTTGTTGACATTAGTAGCCGAAAAATTAAGAAAGACAAAAAAGCGAAAAAGATAAGGGATCCGGCTACTGGGTTCGATGTGGGCTTCAGATGGTGCATGCTATGCTTGGTCTGCTGGTTTTTTTTGTTGTTATCCTCAATTGGGCTTATGATCCACATTAGTTGCTTCATAGCTAATTTTACCTATTTTGGGTTTTGCAGTATGTGCCTCAAGGTCATGTTTATGTCTTGGGTGACAACAGGAACAACAGTTATGATTCCCACGTTTGGTTAGTATACAAGTGCCCATTCTTCAATTCTTTTTCCTTTCTTTCCTTCTATTGGTGCAGGGAAAAATTTGGGGGGGGGGGGGGGGGGGGGTGGGGGGTGGGGGGGATCGGGTTGTTGGGGTTGGCTTGATTGTAGCAATTTAGACATATAATATGAGAGATTTCATATGAGACCCACTAGCCCAGTAAATAGCTGGGCAGCCCAAAATTTGTTTGGGCCGATAAGTCTCATATAAGGTCTCTTACATTACTTGTTTTAATTGCTAGCAATTCGGACAGATAATCATTCTTGATTCTTATCCGTCGGGGTTGTGCCTGGGGAGGGTAGGTGTAGGTGCTGATATTTCCTAGGATGTGCCAGGTGTTCTAGAATAAACTCCCTTTATAGGGGCATTTGATCTTACAATGCTCGAAAGGACAATGTCCTTCTCCATGGGGAGTCCTTTCTTGGATGCTGAGCTGGTGAATCACTACATTTTTTTTTTCCCATCAATACTCATTTTGGATAAATTATGTTTTTTTTTTTTCCTCCTTAATTTTGTGTTATTATTTAACCCATTCATGTCTTAATTGATGAACAGGGGACCCCTTCCCATTAAGAACATTGTTGGAAGATTTGTTATGTGCTGTTACAGACCTTCAAACTGATGACATGACAATGATGGAAGATGAGTTTTGGCAGATTAGGCGGGTACATTATCAGAAGGCTCTTTGTCTGGTTTACACGGTTGGAGTTCACTGCATCTGTGCCTTCACTGGCTAATTTATGCTGAGGAGATGTTAGTTTCTTTAGCCTTCTTATGCAATCATATTCATTTCGGCATTCATTGAAATATTTACATGATTTTTAAGCTGTTGGTACAGGAAGTGTCAAAAACTGAACATGTGAATTTACTTTCTCCTTAACAGTGTTATTTCTCTTTAATTAGGCTATCTATGCCTTAGATATGCACAAAAGGGGTTTCTACCATCTTTGAGCCCATCAACCGGTAGACAATAAAGAAAAGAGTAATATTGTTTAGCAGATTATTATACGACTATCATACAATTGGATGATGTGACATTGAAAATCAATATTTGAATCAACACTTGTAGCCTACACTAAAAGATTTGGGCATGATTTTTCATGTCATGTCATCCCAGTTGTATAGTAGTCCTATAGCAGTTGTATGCAAGCTCTTGAGGACTACAATCATAAAAATAATAATAATAATAATAATATTTTTTTTCTTCAAAAAAAAAAAAAAAAAAAAAAGCTTAGGGCATGATGGTTTGAGAATACCACCACTTGTGGCTTACACCAAAAAAATCTGGATTGGTGACA
The DNA here is from genome assembly GCF_965113065.1 of Corylus avellana. Taxonomy (NCBI): domain Eukaryota; kingdom Viridiplantae; phylum Streptophyta; class Magnoliopsida; order Fagales; family Betulaceae; genus Corylus; species Corylus avellana. The sequence continues at coordinate 22,776,415 of NC_142496.1, forward strand.
AGCTAACCAACAAGATGGTTTTGAAGTGGTGGAAGTTCTTGAATGCTTTGAAGTGGTGTCATCTCCATCAGTTAGGCAAAGAAACTTTCTCCAACTTTTTGGTAGGTGATTCTGCATATTGGCTGGATTCTATTGAGGTAGGCTCGTGAAATAATGGATACGGACCTGCACCCACCATTGAAGCTCAAGCTCGCAAGCTTACGCCTGTAAAGTACTTACAGTGCAAACAATGCACCCACCATTGAAGCCCAAAGCTCTCAAGCTTACGCCTGTAAAGTACTTACAGGGCAAACAAAAATATCTTGAAAAGGTGTTAGTTCAGCTTTCTACACAGAATTTGTGAAAAGAAAACAAAAAAAAATAGTCTAGGAATTGGACATTCTAGTTTCTTACTGTTGGGTATTAAGGAGACTGATTTGGTGAGAAGTAAAAAGAAAAATTTAAAAAAAGAAAAAGAAAAAAGAATTTACACGGTTTGGTAGTGTGCTTAGAATATTAATTTGATTTGAGCTGAGCACTATATATCAGCTTTTCTGCATATTACCTGAAATCATTGTCAGAAAATGCTCAAATTACATGGCTAAATATCCATCCTCAAACGTCAAATTTGCAACAGGTAGATTGTCATGTGAGTATGCATGGGACCCATACACAAATGAAATACCTTATGATGCCAACCATATCAAATTTGCCAAATTCCCAATCCCCTAAAAGATGTGATAGAACCTGTAGGTGTCAGATAACCCTGTCCAGTCTTTTATCACATTAAGTAGCCCATAATCCCAATATTCCTCCAATCATAGAAATGAAAGGATATATCATATTATACACCACGGAGAACTTATAAAATTGTCAAGTACATATTATTTTTAAGAGTTGTTGGTGAACGAATTAACAAAAGCGACTTTAGATTTCCTTACAGGAAGGAATTCTATACGCAAAAGAGGTAAAAGACGATAGAAGCCCGCCAATCCTAGAGGATCGGAAGGACTTCGATATCTAAATCAATAGGGGCGAAAGAAAGCTCTCAAATTAAAAGAGAGTATTAGTGATAATCTGTCGAATACTGAAAATGTATACCTTACGCCTTATATACACGCATATAGAGCTTTTTAGAGTCTTTTGGGTTATACTCGAGTTAAATACTAGTTGAGCTTGACATGAGGCGTGAGCCTTATTTTTAGGTGGGTATTTACTGGGTCTTATAAAAATTCCCTGAGCCTGCAGATGTGCCTTGCTTGAATTCTCTCATGGTGAAATAATTGAGCCCTAGAATAGCATTAAAAAAATTATATTAAAAAACCACGTACCTCTCACATACTATCAAAAAAAAAACTTGTATTTTTCTGCCCTATTATAATATGTTTACACGCCATAGACAACATGGGAAGTATAGCGCTGAATACAATATGGGAAACTTATGAGGAAGGCAGCAAGCCAAAACATACACCTCACATTTATTGACCCAACCGTGTGTGAGACACATGCATGGTGGTTATGACCCATGAGTCCATGACAAGAGAGGTGGTCCAACTCCAACCTCCACTCTCTGCCCCCACCCAACCGGGCCGGTTCGCCGCGTTTGCGTCAGTCAAACCCGAGTCGCAAGAGCACACGGAATTCCGACTAGTCCCCCTAAAATAGTCAACCACACAGACCCATTTTTTCAACCGAGTCGGTAACGAAAAAACTATAATAAAAAAGAAAAACGACGCCGTAGCCTACTCCTAATATTACAAAAAACAAAAAATACAAAAGAACAAAAAAGTCGCCATCGAGGCGGTGAGACTTGAGAGGTGTCCCTATTCCTAATGAGATGCGGAAAAAATGCGCCAATTACGATAGACTGCCATAGTTGACCGGCGCAGCCCATGTGGTCCTGTGTGGGTCCTAAGGCTGCGAAAAGATAATTGACACTGCTTATTTATCGTCCATTGAGGACGAAAAATTTGGGCGGTTCGATCGCGACCTCCACCTCGATCAAATTATCCCGTTCTCACTGCCCTACGATTGTGTTTTTTTTTTTGGTTCTAGTTTAATTATGTGTATCACTGAGCATGGTTACTGTTTTTGGAGTATAATAATTGGCAAAATAAATCACGAGTTTAGTTACTGATCATTTGTTTCTGTTTAGGATAATTTTTCAAGTAATATAATTGTTTCTCCCGTGGAGAGTGGGGCCGAGAGTTGTTGCTTGAACTGGGCTCTGATATCAGTGTTAAGTGATTTTTGGTTTCTTTCGGTTTCTTTCAACCCCAAAACTAGCTTAGGAGGTAAGAGTTTTTTTTCACACTTATAAACTGACTACTAGTTCGGATAATTCCAACAATCATTTTATTTTATTTTCCTTTCTTGTCCACATACGCGCATTGCGCTTTTCTTTTATATAGCATACAAAGGGTTTCTACCTTTTGTTAGCTTGTCCGCGTGGGTTGGTCTCCACATAAGAGGAATTACCCCAACAATAACTTTTGGTATTATTAACTTGATAATTCATAATTGATGAAATAATAAAGAAAGTAAGTATTTCATAAATTATCAACTCCAGTTGCTTAAGTTTTTGGGATATTTACACTAATTCAGATTTTTTATTTTTCATTATTATTATTATTATTTTTGCACCCTATGGAATTCTGAGATAGACCTTAAATATTTTCAAAAGAGAAATACTACGGTTTTTCCTGTGGTTTTCTTTGTATTATCTTGATCCCACGTGAATATTGTTTTCTCATTTTTTTTTTTTTTTTTAAAAAAAGTAAAATAAGTTTTTTTTAGAAACAAGAATAGAAGCACAAGAGAAGTGTAATACTCCTGTTTTCAAAATGAATGTTTTAGGGTTCTAGATAAGTACTCCAAATTATGATATAAAAGTGTACGTTACGGCCACATGCATACAGTTGAATATATACTTCCAAATATGACATTTTTTTTTCTTCTTCTTTTTCTTTTAAAAATGGCCTCTCTTAATTAACCTCTTGTATAATCAAATATTAAAGCTTAATTGGGGTTAAGATGATGGTTTATTAAGTATTTTAAGCAACCGTAGGAGTTAAGATGATGGTTTATTAAGTATTTTAAGCTTAATTGGGGTTAAGATGAATCATGATGGTTTAATTATTAAGTATTTTAAGCAACCGTAGGAGTTAAGAGTATTTCTTTAAAGGTAGAGTACTTGAGATTCAGTCTCATCCACTCATTTCTCTTTCATAAATTACTCAAAGTAGTAAACAAAAAAAAAAAAATTAAAAAAAAAAATGTAGGAAGAAAAAAGAAAAAATCTACTCCCTAGATCTCTATCTTGTCGGATTCTCATTCCATATGATGCCTTTAATTTCCTACCGAACATATATAAATGTCTATATACAATCATATAATTATGTTGCAACTAAGACCTTTAAAGCCAATCGAGGGCTGACTTAATTGTATTAGCTTAAAATAAAATAAACTTTGAGTTAACATCTTCTAGCCCTACGATTTTAAACAAACTGCGCACCATGAATGCTTTGCCACTACAAAATTCATCATCAATTATTATTCTTTTTACATTGCTTTTCTTAAAAATCAAGATTGATTTGCTAAGATTCCAATAAATATAGTCCATTCTCAAATGCAAAATCAAAATATCACTTTCCACTCTTTTATGTGTGTGTGTTTTTAATATTATCTTCCCCCTTTCTTTCTTTCTTTTTTTAAGAAAAAAATGAGTTATTGTTATGGGAAAATTATTAATTTTGAAACTCATCTATTGGGTATCAAACACATCTCGAAGATTCATGGGGTAAGTGCTCTGTCCAAAATAGTCAGTATTGTCTAATCGTTTTATGTGAACCGTTGAATGAACACGTGGATCCACGTCACAACCAATCAACAATTGCAAGTGACATGACTGGTAATTCACTCATACTACTATTATAAAATTAGGGTTTCATCTTTTAAATAAAAAATAAAAATAAATTAGAAAAAAATAGGTTGTTTCTATGAGGACCGCCCTTCATCTGTTAAAGGGAGGCCATTTCTCACCGGACGAGAGAACCATTGAGTGCCGTGAGGGGCAGCCCTTAACGGGGGCTACAGGCTACCTCCCTTCATAAGGAGCTAGCAGCCTTGATAGAAGGACGGTTGGTAATCCCTTAGTACCACCCTGCCCCTCATCTGGTGAAGGGTAGTTGTACCGGTCGCCTTTGTTTAAGGGTAAAATTGTAATCCTATAATGACAGTATGAGTGAATCATCGGTCATGCCATGTATCAGACGTTGATTGATTTTGATGAATGTCCCTATGAGTTTTACATATTTTGAAGTGTTTATTCTTTGACGTGGCAGTAAAAACATACTATTGAATGACGTTACAAATGAAAGTATTACGATTAAAAAAAAAAAGAAAAAAGGGCACTAACATTTCTCAACACAATTTACTTGAAGCAGCTAAAATGCAAAGACTATTTTGGACTAACTACTTATCCCATGGTTCTTCAAAATATTTTTTTTACCTCAAAAGATCAATGAATTCGATAGTCCGTACAACTTCAAACCCCATGAATTAATTTTCCCATTTATTTCCTCGTCAATTACATTATTGAGCCTACGTTGCATTATTTTACTTCAAAGATGAAGATTCTTTTAATGGTTCATCCCACTCTTTTTTTCGTCCCATAATTATTACATGTGTAGATGTTTCGGACACAATATTCGAAGTTTTCAGGCTAAAAATTTGACTTTAAACTAATTTTCATTCAAATCATCTATACAATATTAATAGATTTACATCACCAAGGTCGTCTAAGATGACGAAAGAAAGGCACTTTTTGCCTCAAAGTCAACAGAAATGGGGTAACGAAGGTCTCAATTTGAGGGAATGAAATAATAATAGAGCCAAATGGGCCCTTCTCTCAGGCTACAACTTGCCAGTCAGTGTTGTAACTAGCTAGTCTTCTTCAAAGCGTAGACAACAATGTCTTACCAAGTGATCGATCTCCAATAATGCACCATCGATCGACAACAACACTTGACATATATATAATTGTCCTTTATTTTATTTTATCTTATTATCGTATCAATTTCTTTCGTCTCGAATTTTAATTGGGTTTACGTACACGTGACCTCTAAAAATTTCTTTGTTTCATTATATTTTAAGCAAAGTTTTTTGTTGTTGAATTTGGTGCCCTACTTGAGAAGAATAGTGTTCCCTCCTGTACACGAAACCTTGAAAAAACAGCCCTTCTTCTTCTTCTTCTTCTTCTGGTTCTCCTAGGGTTTATATATATATAGAAGCTATGCCAAAATATTCATCCATTAAGAAAGGAGTAGTTCCGTCTTAGTCGCGTTTGACGGCATCAGTGAATCTAAGTCAAAAGAAAACAACAATTTGTGTCAAACACAAATCTACCCTGATCACACAGCTCTCTCTCTCTCTCTCTCTCTCTCTCTCTCTCTATATATATATATATATATATATATATATATGATCATCTGAATAATGACTTCCATTAATTCTAAGATTTGTAGATTGGTATAAGAATAAACATGTCAATTGTGGATGTTACATAAATGCACTGACACATTGATAAATATGCTGGATACGAAAGGGAAAGAGATGTACGTGTATATAGAACAAGTGGATATGTATGTACATTATTATCCTTTTCAGATAAAATTAAGCATAGAATATATGTAAAATTGTGAAATAAAGGCTAGAATTTATGCTCCTGTGCTGCTACATTGAGAAGAGGATGAACATTATCTCTTAGCTCTTTGAGCTTGTAATTTGAAATCCTTCTGTCAACTTCTTAATTCTATTCATTGGCTTATTAGTGTTAGAGAATATGTGGGCTTGTCCCATATTGCTCAAGTGTGGAGAGATTTTAGTCATTAGTTTATACAAATAAGCCTTTTTGTTTGTGCCACATATTCTCTAACACTTGAGCAATGTGGGATAATCTGTAAAAAATTATCATTGCATTGTTGTGCTCCTAGGAAATATAAGCATTGATGTTTTTGAATAATGAATATATATTATACACACATTAAATCGCTACTTATTTCAAAACTTAAGTTCGTTTAATTCATTCTAATGCTTCCCGTCACGTGTGATTCAAGCTCCTCTTTAATTAGTAAAGCCAAACACATAAAATATTTAATTGAAAAGGGAAGTGAATGATAGAGACAAATTTCGAACTTAGAACGTTTAATTGATTTTGTTACCATATTAAATCACGACTTAAATCATTTTGAATTAAGACACATCATGGTGTAACGCCCCCAAACACTGGTACCTGTGGTATAATGTCATGAGCTTAACTACTATATGAGTTTGACCCTATGATCAAAATATGTTTATTGTTTATGTTTGGCTTTAGATCCAACAATTGTTTTGAAACCGGTGCAACCATGTTTGAATGATGGTTACTATAGACAAATGTCATTAGTAGTATGGGTCACCCGAAGTCGAACTCGATAAGATTGTTAATGAGTGGACATGAGAAATTGCCGAGCATTGGATAAGTATTTCTTAGGAAGTTAAAAAAGGTTGAAAGGTGTTGGTGGAGATATTTCCTCCACGCCACTTTGAGAACTTTCAAAAGGCATACGTATATAGGGGAGCAACTAGTTAAGTTATAGTGTAGAGAGGTGACCTTCCTAGAGATTCTAAAATGGGTGTGGGGTTATCAGCTTAGAACCTTTTTCTACAAGTACTGCAAGTGTTTGTATTTGACGCGTTTCATTTGCTGGTGCAATAGAAGAGATCAAAAGGGAGATCAGAGGGGGACAAGCACTACTTATTCTGATTCTGCTTTTTGAGATAGAGAAAGAGATCACTCTCTAATCTCTTAAAAAAATCGATTATTCAAACATTGCAGCTGTTCATGGAATACCTTTTGACTGTTCCAAGGTTGGTCTGATTATCATTAAGGGTCGTGAATCAATGGCTTCAAGACAATTTCGTGTTATTAGGTAAACATTAAGGCATGTGTTTGACTCTTGATATTGAAATCTTCATATCTATTAATGTAAATTATTTTGGGTCCCATGTACTAATGTTTTGATGGAGTGGTTTAGGCTATATATGTCTCAACTGGGCAAGAGAGAGTGCCTGCAGTTTTCACCGTCTAGGCTCTTCCTGGCATTGGTTAAGCAGATGTTAGTTTAATCGCCCATTATATTCCTGACTTTTTTTTTTTCTTAGTTTTGAAAAAAAAAAAAATGGTTGGATTTTTTCACTCAAAAGCGATATCTTAACCTAAGTTCATCACTCTTATAACACAATTTTTGAGAACCTTTTGATGTTCTTCTTTCTCACCAACTCCCATAATTAATTGTACACCTGGACTGAAACCGAAGTAAACCCATACGGGATATATATGAGAATATAAATGAAAGCTATTTTAGCTTTAAAAACGGTAAAGCATACATAATTGAGGTCGAGACTAAAGTAGATAACCCTGTGCAAGATTTTTTTTTTTTTTTTTTTTTGGTGTTGTTAGGTTTGGATTTTAAAAAGAGCTTGAATTATATACGTACTAGAGTGTGAATTCTACAACACATTTAAGTTATTTTATTTTTATTAATTAAGGAGGGCCTATTCACCGGAAAGCTCAGTTGACCCCTAGCGGTGAAAAGGGTCACAGGCCATCAAGGGTCTGACGACTTAAGTTCAATTCGTTAGTCCATAAACCTAGCCAGCCATCAGGATCTGAGTGCACCCTCACCCAAAAGATGTCACCAAGCAAATGATTCTCCTTCCGCTACCTCAACTAACCGAACACCTACGCCATGCTGGCCCTACTAATAGATTGAGGGAAATAATCTCCATGTAAGGTAACAAAATCTTGGTAGGAGTCTCTCAAACCCTACAAGGGCATTAACCTATATAAAGAGTCCAGGTGAATCTCACATATATGCAATCTGACCTTCAGCTAAACTCTGACAAAATAGTCTTTCACCCTACCTTTGATAATTTGAGTGTCAGAGTGGTTTCACCGAATAACTTGGGCGTCAGAGTGGCTTCATTGAATCCTATCAGTAAACCCTTTCAGTCATTTCCTTTTCTTGTAGAACTTCTCCCTAAAAAACAGTCTTGATGTTATTGTAGGTCTTTGTGCCAACAATTTCATTGTTTTTAATCATAATTATAATTTTAGGTTAAGACGCAATAATGATTTGGTTTTTATTCTAGTGTCTCTTGCTTTAATTGATTGTGAGTCAGCTTAAATAAAATTAACCTCTTCTAATTCCACTTACTTCATGCATGCTTCTAGTAAGGATTATGAAAGGTTTGTAAATACTCTAACGACTCTCATACACTCATTCTAAAAGAAAGAAAAATGTTTAGTATTCTGTAGCTTTCTTACAAATTTATACGGCACTTTATATTTTAAGAAAATGAGTGTCACGTGGTAGTTTGCATTTTAGTAGTTGATATGATAAGAACCATGCCTCCCCCCCCCCCCCCCCCCCCCCCCAAAAAAAAAAAAGATTTCCCCCCTCCCCCTATGTTTTTTGTTTTTGTTAAGATATACCCCTGAAAATTTTTTGTTTTACCCCTAATAAATCTTTTTTATTTTTTATCATCCCAAACTTAAAATCCTAGTTATGCCCCTAATAGTAAGTGATTGTCATGTAAGTTTGTAAGGAATTTCTAGTAAAAATTGTAGTATATATTCTTAGCAATACTTGTTCTAAAATGATTGAATCATTCCTTAAATGTGATATGTGGCGTATATAAAAGTGTACATAATTATCGTTATCTTTATCCTACATTAAAACACCTTTTTTTTTTAAAAAAAAAAAAAAAATCTAAAAATTATTAACAAATGGAATCAAATTTATATGTTTCACGCATTCTCTCCATGCTCAACAGTTTCTGAGACGTTTAATGAAGCAGAGGTTATTAGTTCGAATCCTCCTTCCCTCTTTTATACGGACATATTAAAAAAAAAAAAAAAAACAGTTTCTGAGGCGCTTGCCAAGAGACTAATATAATACAAAGTTTTTTTCTTAAAAAAAGAACAGAAAAGAAAAACGGTTCTTCCATGCCACCTTTGACATGAATGGCTATATAGTTTTAAATAATGAGAGAGATGCATTTATTTCTCAATAAATTGACATATGTGCTGAAAAACAAAAAAATAAAACAAAAACAAAAGAAACTGTTGTATTTATAATTCCGATTAATCAGAAAAAGTGAACAACTCAGCCCGGAATCTGAAGATTAAAGTACATATAACAAATAAATACTTCCAAAACATTGAATGTTAAGTTTGGCCTAACAACTTGGCTGTACCTGTACGTGTCTACTTGATTGACATATGTTGTCTCAAATTATGAACCACACAAGATTTAATTAGGCATATATATATATATATATATAACACCGCGATTCTTGTTCTTGGGACTCCAAATTAGCAAGATGCTTCTCCAGACAACTAAATCATTTGTTTCTTACTGAATATTTTTATACTGATATTGTCGTTTCTATCAACTTCAATTATTACCTAAGTTTAGCACAAATCCTACGTGTTGTTCTGTGGATGGATATTATTCTCAAATTCATATTTATAATTTTTTTTTTACAGTAATTCATATTTATATATAATTGAGTAATACATTTTTCCCCGAGTGAAAAAATATCTGGAGTTATCCGCCAATTATCTCATCTCTACCGTTTATTTTTCACGGGATCGAGGATTGATCTCCAACCAAACTCATTTTGATTAGAGATTCTAATTAATAAATTAATTATTGAATCCCTTTTTGAAATTGGCTTCCAGTTGTTTAATTACTTTGAATTTTACCTAAAGAATCCTAGCTACCACCTACCACTTAGTGATCGAGGTGCATGCATGGTTAAAGGTTAATTAAATTTCACCCATTAATCTGGTAATTTAATTTAATTTAATTCTTCTATCAATTTCTGTAAATATATGGCTGGAAATATCGAGAACCTCTGGTTATGTTCAACGTTAAGATGATCAAGATCAACTAGTTATATATAAGACATCATTACTTTGATATTAAAATATAAAATATTATTTATATATCTAAGAATGGTCTCACACTAAAATGTTTAATGGGTTTTTAGTGGTGCAAAATCGAAGATATATAATTATCCAGAAATTAAAAACCCACACGTGTTGGTACCTAATTTCACCACATATATTCTTGAAATAATAATTATTCCCCACATTACTTAATTTAATCTCCCACTGCCACTGGGATCAATTAATTAAACGTCCCCCAGTGGGGCAATAATGAGGCATCCTGCTATTCTGGAAGATAGGTTTGCCATTAACAAAAGAAGACCATGCTCTCTTGGTGAGAAGGGTGGGTCTTTGTCGAATGTATTGAAAAGTTTGGGATTGGATTTATGATATTGACAAACTTGGAACCCTTTTTAGAAGATCCAATTTTGCATTTCAGGAACCCCTATACTTTAATTATACTTGATATTCGGGTATATAATTTTGTGGATATTCTTCAAGTGTGCTGAGATTTCCAGCCTAAAAGCATTTCTTTTAATTCTCAATTGTGGCACCCTACATATTTTGGGCTCTTTCATGCGTAGGGATTACATATACTTCAGACTTAGAATATTGTACGGGCCTTTTGGCAACGGCATCATTTTTTTTTTTTCCTCATAAGCTCAAACTCTTCTTAAATGTCACAATAATATGATTAGTTTGGAAAATGCTTTTTCCAAAATGTTTTATTTTTATTTTTTAAGAAGAGAGTAATATTATATACCACACTATTATTTCATCACTATCTTATTATAGGATGATATGACACTGTCAATCTGCCATTGTTAAAAAAAAAAATAAAAAAATTCAATGGTGAATTGGGAGTGACATGACATAATGGTAGGGTATATACCTTTACTCCTTTATTTATTTATTTATTTATTTTTTTAAAAAAAAACTTTTAACAAATGAGTAATGCTACATACTACAGCCTCATGCCACCACAATCCCACCACATCAGTCTTGGTTAAAAAAAAAAAAAAATGTTGCATACTACACCATCATCTTATCCTCATCAAATTGGGCATCAATGTAATGTCGATTCGTCTTTAGATCAATCATTATTTAAAAAATAAAAAATAAAAAAATAATGCTACATACTACAATCTCAGTCCATTGGGCTGGTATAACAGTGTCCACTAACTTTTGGATTAGCTCTTGTCAAAAACATTTATTTTTCTTGTGGAATCCTACATATTGCCAAAGGGAAAAATTATTATTATTATTTTAAAAAAAAAGAAAAAAAAAAAGAAAAAAAAAAAGAGAGAGAATCTAGGGTTTCCAATATTTTCAGTGGAAAAAAGAAAAGAAAAAGAAAGATAAAAATTGGAACTTAATTGATAGCTAGATAGATACTCTGTAAAGATTGAAGTTCAATTTCTTTGTCTAATAACCTTTCTTTCCTCAGTCGTTGGGATGAGAATAAGATACCACTTGCCCACCTATCAATGGCAATAATTTCTGATAGTAGTATAGTGATGGAAGACAATGAAATGCTTGCTATATCCCTCTCTCCCATGCCTTAGATTATTCTAATGCCAAGATATATACAAAAGAGACATTTTTGACTGATTTAATTGATCTCCTCTCAATGGCTTATACCCTCTCTGTCACTCTGCATATAGGAATGAATAATGAAAGGAACCATATTCCCCTTCAAAAAACGATGGTCGAGAAGCCACACACGTGACATTTTTTTTATTTTTTATTTTATTTATTTATTCAAAAGTGGGATATTAAAGTATTGTTTTTAGTAGCTATGAGTGTACCTGTACTCTATATATAAGGCATGGATTGATACAAGAGAAGCACAACTAAGCAACCTCCCTCTCTATATCCTCTAATATATAGGGTACTTCTTGTGGGTTATACTCCTTATATTTATACAATTAAGGAGAGTTTTTGAAAACAAATAAGCATCGGGAAAGAAGGGTGAAAATGAAGGTAAGATTTGCTCTATTTCTTTCATCAATTTTATAGCATTTTAAGGTATTTTCCTTGTATATAATTGTGTGAAATTAATGTTTCTACACAATAGATTGCATTACAAAGAGGTCAATCGCTAGGTATGAGGCCAACAATATGTCATGGTTCTTACTTCTTAACCACCAACTTTTACTTACCCCCTAAAAAAAAAAAAAAAACCACCAACTTTTGGCTACATCTAGGGTAACATTTATCTTAGGCTAACTTTTGGCTGACTCAAATCCATGGATTTGGCTTAAGTGCTATAAAAAAATTATAGGAGATTTTCTATCCTTTTTTTTAACGGTTCAAATTTAATTTCAAGTTTTCCATTAGAAAAAGAGAGAGAAGCTAAATTTGGACAGTAAAAAAAAAACTCTGTAGAAAATCTCCAATAATTCGTTTACGGCAGTCAATTTCAAAATAAGGATCGGTCTAGTGAAAGGTTTTGTTATGATAGGTTGAAGCATAAAGATTTATGCGAAAGAAAGACAACTTCATTGCTCTTAAGCAAAGGGAAAAGAAAGAACTATCGAATGAAAACAAAAGTACAACCTCTCAAAACCAAAAATCAAAAGAGTCCAGTTGATGATGTGAAGCCATGGTAAAGATGGTTAAGGAATCTCTCACTTTTAACGCAAGGTTCCCCCTTTGTATTCAACCTACTTATTACAACACTATATGCATTGCTAGCAAACAAAAACTCTTTTAATTTTAATCTTTTTTTTTTTTTTTTTTTTTGGTTGTTCTAGTTGTCAAAGAAAAAGTTTTGCTAATTAGGAAAAAAAAAATTAAGGGTCATTTATTAACATTAATTATATCAAAATCTAACTACTTGGTATAGAATTTGGCTTCTATGCGGTAAATAAAAGTAGTGCTCGTATGCAATTAAAAAAATTGAAGGTTCAGATTCATTTAAGGCAAACTACGTCTTGGAATAAAAGAGGCTAACATGTAAGGCAAACGGTGAAACTTTTATCTATCCTTTGAAGCTAGCCTTAAACGAATTTAAACCCTTAATTTTTTTAACCGCAAATGTGCGGTACTTTTATTCACAGCATGGAAGCCAAATCCCTTTTATAATATTAACTTCAATTTTTGTTCCATCGTACCTAATTTCCAATTATTTATTAGTAGTTGATCATATAGTAAATATTATCCACACAAATTTCCTCCAACCCATACGACAAATTCATATTTCCTATAAAATTCTCGTGTATCCCAAAAACTCTACCCCTCTCATTAAATCATTTCCCTAGGAGAAAAATATATTATATCCTGGTCCTTGCCTACTTTACAAATAGCATTTATGCTTTGTGGTCAAAGAAAAGAAAAACAATAAAGTGCATTTAAAGTACAATATTTAACCGCCTACTTCCATGAGGCGTAGAGAATATCCTTTACCATTATTTCTGTATTCAAAACCAGACCAGTGCCTACGTGGTGCAGTTATGACTTAGAAATGAAATTAATATTATTTAGTAAATTATTATACGACTGTCGTATAATTTAAGTAAGAAATAAATTTTTGATTTTCACTGTCGCCTGATCGAGCGAGTATGGTGGGTCCTTACATATTCTCATAAGAATGAGGAAAAAAGAGGAGAAATTGAAGAAGATTGTTTGAGTCAGAGGAGGTGAGGCCTGGTGGTGGGGGTAGTGTGTTTTAGGAACACGGAAAGAAGAAAATAGTACGGGAGTCGGTCGTCGACACATGCGCACTCAGTGGGTCTTTTAGACCACGTGGGGGGTCTGTACCACCATTTTCATCCCCTCACGGCAGCTATATATACCCCACGACCGCTCCCAAAATCAATTCACTCCTCAGCAGCTGCAGACTGCAAGAGATCAGTGTCTGAGACACAAGCAAAAGCCTCTCTTCCACTCATCTTCTCAAAAGCTCTGAATCTCTTTGGGTTTCTGTGACTCTTGAGAGGCGTGTCAAAAGCTCTGAATCTCGCTGTCAGTTGCTGCCTGTGAGAGTTAAAAAAACCATAACAAGGCTTAGCTCCATCGAACAAAAACACCCATTTCTTGCTTTCACAGATTTTGCATTTAAGTTTACTTAAAACAAGACGTTGGAGCTTCTTTTGTATCTATCTCTCACCAAAAAAAGGCTTAATTACTTTTGTTGGTAAGATGGGTGACAACGCTGCCGCAAGGAACCAGCTTCCGCACCACCAAGTTTTCGACGTTTCCGGCGACAGCCACCCACAAACCGGCTCCAAGTGCTTCGACGACGATGGCCGTCTCAAGCGAACTGGTAAATTTTAGCATATAGAAAAACCAAACCAAAAGTCGTTTGTTGCTGAATGTTTTTGTTACCAACCCTGTTTTTTTTTTTTTCCAGGGACGGTTTATACGGCAAGTGCTCACATAATAACGGCTGTGATTGGGTCTGGGGTGCTGGCATTGGCTTGGGCGATTGCTCAGCTGGGATGGGTGGCTGGTCCTGCTGTCATGTTCTTGTTCTCCTTTGTGACATACTACACTTCCACACTCCTCTCCGCCTGCTACCGTTCCGGCGACTCTGTCACCGGCAAGAGAAACTATACTTACATGGATGCTGTTCAATCCAACCTAGGTAACTTTTGATATATTTTGACCGTTCCAATCAAATTGAAAAGGCGGTTGATTTTTCTTAAAAGTTTTTTGTATCTCAATATCTTTTTATTCTTCTAGGTGGAGGAAAGGTCAAAATATGTGGGCTTGTTCAGTACCTGAACCTTTTTGGAGTTGCTATTGGTTACACAATTGCATCAGCCATAAGCATGATGTAAGTTTGAAATCTTAAATTGATAGAATTCGGTGTTTCGAACTCTTTGGGGGGTGGCTAATGGGTCTTTTGGGTTTTGATCAAACAGGGCAATCAAAAGGTCTAATTGCTTCCACAGCAGCCACGACAAAGATCCATGTCACATGAGCAGCAATCCTTACATGATTGCGTTTGGCATCATTCAAATAGTTTTCTCTCAAATTCCCGACTTTGATCAGCTGTGGTGGCTCTCCATTGTTGCAGCTGTGATGTCCTTCACTTATTCAACAATTGGTCTTGCACTTGGTATCACTAAAGTAGCAGGTCAATATACCCAGATTTTTTTTTTTCTAAATCTTGACTTGTTTTGGAGAACTGAAATTGGTTGTAGTAAGGCTGACTTGGGTTTTCTTCTTTGCTTGCTCATTTTCCAGAAAATGGAAAGATCAGAGGAAGTCTGACTGGTATAAGCATTGGCGATGCATCTCTTGGCGCTGTGACTCAAACCCAAAAGATATGGAGGAGCTTCCAAGCACTCGGGGACATAGCTTTTGCATACTCTTACTCCATGATCCTTATTGAAATTCAGGTATATTTTAGAGAGAGTGCTTGACGGTCCCGGATACCCCGGTTATGAAAAACAAGGGAGTTATATATATACTGAACTAACTAATATGGTGTAAAACAGGACACGGTGAAATCCCCACCATCAGAGTCCAAGACAATGAAGAAGGCCACTCTAATCAGCGTTTCAGTCACAACCCTCTTCTACATGCTTTGTGGGTGCATGGGTTATGCTGCTTTTGGAGACAACTCGCCTGGAAACCTCCTCACTGGTTTTGGGTTCTACAACCCTTTTTGGCTGCTTGACATAGCAAATGCTGCAATTGTAATCCACCTTGTTGGCGCATACCAAGTTTATTGCCAACCTCTTTTCGCCTTCATCGAGAAATACGCAGCAAAAAGATTCCCGGATAGTGAATTTATCACCAAGGAAATCATGGTCCCGGTCCCCGGTTTCCGCCCGTTCAGACTCAACCTCTTCCGGTTGGTTTGGAGGACACTTTTTGTGATCACAACCACTGTGATATCAATGCTTCTACCGTTCTTTAACGACGTGGTTGGACTTCTTGGGGCTTTGGGATTTTGGCCTCTCACAGTTTATTTCCCTGTGGAGATGTATATAGCGCAGAAGAAGATCCCAAAGTGGAGCACAAAATGGCTTTGCCTTCAAATACTTAGCGTTGCCTGCCTCATCATCACCATAGCCGCCGCTGCCGGCTCAATAGCTGGAGTTGTTCTTGATCTCAAGACTTATAAGCCCTTCAGCACCAGCTACTAGTTAGGTTGAACTACTTCAATTGCTGTCACCGTTGATGAACATTTCTAAAACAAGGAAGAATTGGTCGTTAGGATTTCAGTTCTTGTTAGTGTTCATAACAACATCCTTAGATGGGTGCTTTTCATTGTCCTGCCGGTTGCTGAATTAGTCGACTTGTGTTTATTTTTAGTACTGTTTTCAAGAAAAACTAAGGCGGGACCTTGTATGTATATGTATTTGGAATTAAACCACAAAGTTGTTTCCTTCCTAAATACATAATTAATTACCCTCTATTTTCCACTGCAAAATGAAGAGCATAAGCAAATTACCTAATTCATTCTTCACACAATATACAAGTTTAAATCATTCCTTCCATGAAATGAATGCATGTGCAGAGACCACTACTGTTTCAGTCATGTAAGGCCAAAAAGGTCTCATCCCATACGTCAGAATTGGTACCTTAATTCACAAGCACCATCGAAGGTGCATATTTAATTTCACCACTAACAAATATAGGAAAAAATAGAGAATCAATCAAGACCATCCAATGCATACCGCCATAGGCGCATTCTATCAAACAGAAAGTGATGTCTCACGAGGCCAATAGACCATAAGTATCAATATATGTGATAACCTTTATAGGTGTATACAAGATCTGGGTCAGTGGTAGAACTGCTTACAGTAAAAGATGGGTCAGCTTCGGCATCTGTTAACCATCAATCGGAATGAGAAGAGCCCCCACCACCATTATTTCTAATGGTGGTGAAGAAATGATACTACTTGAAAGTGGAATCCATGGATGGAAAATAGTGTCCTAGAGAGAATATTTTCCAGTTATATATATATATATATATATATATATATATATATATATATGCTAGTTTTCCGTAGAGGCAATGGCTTGTAATGCGTCCGTTACTACTCAATAGGGACCAAAGGAAAAAAAAAAGGAAAGGAAAGTGATGCCGGCATGTGAGTGCTGGATCTTGAAACATGTACACAGTACACCACTACTGATCACTCAACTCCATGTTCACTGAACTGAAGGTTGCCAGTTCAAGTACTGCATGCTTGGCTCATGATGGTTACATTCTAATGCCATTAAAGTAGACGAAATGGAGAATTAAGAGAAAAGGTGTTAATTTTTTTTTTTTTTTTTTTTTTTTTTTTTCAGTAATGATATTTAGAGCAAGTTTGGGATTGAAAAACGCTTTTTGGTAAAAACTTAACGTTTTGGTCATTTTTTTGACTTTTTGGACTCTTAAAAGTACTTTCAAATTTTTTTATCAAACGGATACTTTTTTCTTTAAACAGATTTTTTGAGTGTTAAACACACTTGTAAGCCACTCAAACGCCCACTCAAACAGGCCCTTAGTAGACTTTCATACAGCTGCCACATAACTATTATGATGTGTTAATGAAAATCAATATTTGGATTAAAAAGGACTTGTAAAAATAAAAATCAATTAATTACTGATATTTACTGCCACATCTCGTAGTTGTATAGCAGTTCTACGGGAGTATACTAAAAACCAGTTCTCTTTTTTCTTTGCTTAACCATAGGAATCTAGGATCAACAAACCTACCCAATTGATTGATTTCCCTTGTGACATTTTAAATCATGATTAGTGGTGGACCAAATAGAGTAAGAAAGGAAAGATCGAAGAATATTGTTCCTTGAGATTCTAACTTTTGCAATCAACTCCATGCATTATGTTCAAATTTCAAATAGATCATTCCATTAATGTTTTGCCAATTATGTCCCTAAAAAAATTACCAAGACAAAATAAAAGGGCAAAACTTAAAAATTAAAAGATAAGGATGGAGAAGGGGGAGTGGGGGAGAGGGAGTGTTGAATTGTGGGTGGGTGAGGTTGCCTCCCCCTACCTTGTCCACTTGGGGTGGGGGTGGTCTCCCCTAGCTAAGGGGTAGGCATATGTCTTTCACCCACCACCCGCAAGAGAGTGGGTAGGGTCAAGGCGGGCGGAGGCATAAGGCAATAAGATAAAATCAAGCATTTTTAATTTAAAATCTAATATAATAAATTTTTATGTTGAATATTAAAATTAATTTAAAAATGATCATAGCTAATTCATTTGGTCTTTTCTTGTAAGATAGTGGGTTGTAATTAGGATTTAATTAATTGTGTATTACTTAATACTTAATGTTATCATATATATATATACGCAATAGAATATATGCAAAACCACTTAATGCATGTAAACTAAGCTTAATTCTAAATCTAAGCGGTCTTGTAATTCAAAGATTATGATTATTGAATATTAATTATAGTTATTTGATTGCAAACTATAATAATTTCTAATTGTTATTTGATAACTATAGTTTAGAGTAGTTTTTAGTTCATAAAAAAAAAAAAAAAAAATTGAAAAATGAAACCCCAAAGAACCAAGAAACATTTTTTAAAAAAAACTAAGGAAAAAATAGTACGCAACCAATTGGGTGATTTGCCATATAAAAGCTATTACATATTCATGTAATGTTTAATTAATGTTAATATATTTTTCATTCATGCTTTAGCCTCCTTATTTTAATAAATTTTTCATTAATGCTTTGGCCCCTTCCTATAAGAAGTTCTAGTTCCGTCCCTGGGTGGAGGGCTTATAAATTAGGGGGCTTTTGGCAGAGCCATAGTGGCCTAATTGGCCCTGCTATTGAGTTGGCCCTGAGTGGGGTGCACATGCACATTCCTTCCATTGCAAGAAGGCCCCAGTACCTATAGGGGTAGACAAAATATCTGATTGCCGCCTAGCAAAGCACTACTGACCGCCTATCGACTTTCCGCAGTCAATAGTCGGAGTTAAAAAATAAAAATTCAAAAAAAAAAAAGAAAAAAAAAAAAAAAAAAAAAAAGAGGTTGTTTCAATGTTGGTTAGATTTGGTTTGGTAGGCAGTAGCTTTTTTATTTCATCGGTTAACTGAACCGACTTAATTGACTTGGCTCTCAACAGTTTTTTGCATCACTTGTTTAGCCAAAAAAAAAAACATTTGGGCCCAAAAAATCCATGTTAGCCCATAAAAAAAGCTTGGACCAATATAAAAGCCCATGACTAACCGACTTAATCGACCAACATTTAATCAACTTCACCAAGTTAAGCAACTTAACCGAAATGGTCGAAATTTATTATTGTCAGTATGATGTCGGTTAATTAATTGACTTACCCGACTTTTTCGGTTTAGTAGGCAAAAATACTTCTACGTACCATCATCGATTTAACCGATACGTACCCAACCCTACGCACCCATAGAGGAAGGGTGTGGCTCTCTCCACTCTCAACCGGTTGACGTGTGGAATTTCACATGTCACGGGGATGTGTGGTAAATCAACACGTCATTAAAATCCTAGTAGTGACACCATAATTTTTGACCTGCCACCTACATCGCTATTGACATGTCACCAACCATTAGTGACATTTTTTGCACTTAAAACGTCACTAATGGGTAGTCAGTAAAAGTTAATTTTTTTTTTTTTTTTTTTTGGGTATGTTTTTTGCTTTTTTAGCAAAATTTGTTTCATACGTACATTGTACTTTTGTATAAGAAAAATTGACGAAGAGTGGATTGAAGAATACATTTGAAAACTCAAGCATAATGCATGGAGTTGATTGCAAAAATAAAAACTAAGTGATTAATTTGATACTGAGTTTTACACTCATGATGTATAATCTACATGTGAATCGTGATAGTTTCTAAAACAACATCAATTGAATGAGCAGAGAGTGTTAACATCCCTCTGGCCGCAGCACAAAGTGCTCCAGTACTCTTGGTAGTTGAAATAGTACTACTTTCTGCACGTTTCCCATGCACTGCAAAGGACAGATATGTGCATAGAGATATCAGATATGCATGATATTGTGATACGCCACTTTCCCTTAAACAAATACGAACAAGCTGATGGATATATAAAGGAAAATTACAATCATCAAGTTTAGCACTTGAGATCGCCCGCCCACCAAACATAGATTTTCGTAATGATATATATATGCATGTGCTGGTCATGGGGCTCCCCATTTCAGCCAAAACAAAGAAAAAAATAGCCTGAAGTGGTGCATATTCATGTAACTTGCATTGATTGTGGTTGAAGAGGCGGTAGTGGGGAAAGGCGGCCAACCCCCGCCGCCACGGGAGGGCAAATGGAGTGCAAGTGGTGGGCCTTCAGTCGCAGTCATCGGACTTTTGCCAAAGAATATCTCTTAGTGCTTTTCTTAAGGTCCAAGCCTGTGACGGCGTGACCACTAATGGGTTGTTGTTGCCTTTGGTGGTGGGAGTGGGCTTTCTGGGAGATACCTCCCTCTTTGCCAATAAAGATGGAGAAAAGTGTTTTCCTTTTACCATAATTACATATTATTAGTGGAAAAGGAAAGAAGAATCTCCAAGATTCAAGGGAAAGCAAAGATTCATTCACAAATTACTGTAGAGTTTCACTTAATTTAGACATGTTAATGCTAGAGCAAAGACACAGCAAAGATCGTGATGATGCTTGTCTTTCTTTATTATTATTTATTCAATGGAGGTACATGTTTAGTTTGAATGGAGTGAAACTAAATCGAGTATTTGCTTGAATCAATTGATAATCCCATTTCAAATGAAGTTGCCATCTTACCCACATGTGACCACATGGTGATGCAATATAGTGACATGTTTGGATGCGTACCAGCATATAGATAAAATACTTGGTTAATTGCTAGGCGTTTATAGAATTTATTACAATTAATATCATATGTGGTAGGGTTAAATTGTAAACTACAACACTCACTTATTACCTTTGTTTCGTTAGGGGTACATGTGCATAAGAGGTTGTGGCCGGAGTCGAAAATGGGGTTTTCGCATTTCACCTCTGCCAGGGTCAAAAGAGTTGGAAAACCTCCGACTCTTCTTCTAACAGAAGCCATTTTTGCCCCACCTCTAGTACCAAAACGTTGGAGGCATAGTTGGGCGAAAGTGTCGGAAGAGATATGACGAAGAAATATCGTTTGACCTTGTCCTGAACCATCTCCGCCATGGCTCTCACCTTCAATGAATGAAGAAGACACAGGAAAACCGACTTCCATACACCGAATCGCAAAGAGATTGAGCAAAGCCTAGAAGAAGATGATGACGACGACAACAAAATTCAAAAAAATAATAATAATAATAATAATAATAATAAAATAAAATAAATAAAAATTAAAGAAGTGAAAACTGAGGCGTTGATGTGAAGAATGTGGGCGAAGGCATAGTAGAGAAAAATAACAACCCAAGAGGGAGGGAGGGAGGGGCGACAAAATTGAAAAAAATAAAAATAAAGAAGAGAAACCCGAGGTGTTGATGTGAAGAATGTGGACGAAGGCATAGTAGGGAAGAATAACATAAATAACTATCTAGGAGGCCAGGATGGAGAGAGAGAGAGAGAGAGAGAAGGGAAGAAGTGATTTAAGGTTTGCGTAGTGTTCAAAACAATGTCGTTTTCCCTTAAAAAAATGTCGTTAACATAAAATGGTGTTGTTTTATTAGTTATGTATCTTTTTTAAAAAACAAAAAATTTTGTCGAAAACGAAAACCTTTAACTTTCGTTGGAAACCAAAACAGGAATCCGCTTGCGCCTTTTGCCTACCATCGGAAGCTGACCTGCACGAATCGAAATTGTGTTTATGGCAGGTCAAGGGTTAGAACCTCGAAAATCTGCACACCCTATGATGCATGTTACATTTATAGAGAATGAGTGGTGTAAGCATGTGATACTATAACTTAAAAAATGATGACATTGTTAATCAATGTGTAATTTAACTTAAACCATAGCCAATTCATCAGAAAAAACTTCCATTTCATTTTGTGATTTGCCCATCTCATTTACCTCTAAATATAGAAGTTTCTTTTTTTTCTTTTTCTTTTTCTTTTTGAATTGTAACATATAATTGGAGTCAAATTCTATGTTCAAAGATTCTTATTTATTCCACAGTTCATGACATTTTTGGCTGCTCCCACACTAAAGGAAAAGCTTGGATGGTTACTTAACACGTTCTTGGACCAAATGGAGCTAAAAGTATGCCTTCTAGACTTCTAGTGGCCCATAGTTTTG
Organism: Corylus avellana; assembly: GCF_965113065.1. Taxonomy (NCBI): domain Eukaryota; kingdom Viridiplantae; phylum Streptophyta; class Magnoliopsida; order Fagales; family Betulaceae; genus Corylus; species Corylus avellana. The sequence continues at coordinate 22,798,547 of NC_142496.1, forward strand.
TCCATAACATTTGTGGTTGTGCCATGAATGGGAATGCATCCCAAATTGCTATATTAAAGAAAAGGTTAAAATGTGATTTTGATTTCCAAATTATATGTAAAGTTTCAATTTCATTCCTAAAGTATCAGTTGTTTCAATTTACTCATCAAAATTTTTAAAAGAGAAATTAGACAAAAATTTACTAACAACCAATCTAATAATGTGACATAGGTCCCTTAACATCTAAGAAACGCGTATTTTTTTAATAACATGTGCTTCTCCCACATGCTTTTTTAATAACTATAGAACACATGTCACTTTATTATATTAGTTTGTAGCAAATTTCTGTCCTATTTTCAGGCATCCAAAAGAATGTTAAAAAAAAAAAATTAGGTCAAAAATCTTAGTAAAGATTTCCAGCTGCAAAATTGAAGCAGCCAAGCGTCAAATATTTTGCTTTTTTTTTACAAAAAAAAAAAAATTGAAGAAAAGAGATATTAAAAGGAAATTCAAATTTGAAGTATTAGCACTAAATTTGAGGTATTAGCACCAAATTTGAGGCATTAGCACCAAATTTAGAATGATCAAATCCTTTTTGGGTGATACAATCCCTATTCCACCCCTAAATTTTAGTTTTGAATCCAAAATCAAGTTTTGTGACATTAAAAACTAAATATTAACTCATAGAAATTTAACTAACCAAAAAATAAATAACAATTTTTTTTTATTATTATTTTTGTTTAATATATGTCCGACGCTAGGCTGCCGCATAGCAGGACTCTGTTTCCCACTTAAAAGTTGTAACAGAACTGATTTTTGTTTTTGTTTTCTTTTGGTAGGTAACAGAACTTTTTGACCGTTATAAAGATCCTCATATGCAAAATGAAACATAAGCCCAACGGTTAGTTGGCAGTTTAAAAATCTTCAATAAATGATACTCATACTATTACACAAAATCATCGACATAGATCTGTTCTTATAATTGTAGTGATTACCGACCAACCCACAGAGGGAGAGAACAAAAGGTCCCACTATCAAAATCATTGGGATGGGTGGATGGCTGAACGAATTTTAGTGGGGGTGAAACCAGTAAACCTTGAATATCCTACAAATTTCCTGAGTCAACATCTCTTTACAATTTACATGACTTAGAAAAAAACACATTACTTTACATGATATTGTAAGTATTACCTTGTCGAAAATCCTGCAGGCATAAAAAGAATGTTTCTAAACAAATGAGAGTAAGCAGAACTCAGGCCACAGTATTTTAAAACTTGCAGAATAACAGTTGTACTGGTAAAGCACATGCATTTTCCTCCCCAAAAGAGATGCTTGTAATTTTGCTGACAAATGTAGCCCAAAAACAGAAATGGAACAAATCACCCGAGGTATCTAAGAAAGTTCCTCCACATTGAACTTGTTCCAAGCTTCCTGTTTTTGAAGAGTGAGCAATAGTTGTCAAATTTGACACTAACATAAAAAAGAATTATATCTTATAATTTTTAGATCAGATGAATAATTTTTAGATCAGATGAGAAATAATGCAACAGTGAACACACAGCAACAAGAGAATGATATTCAGATCCTGTGACTGACTAATTAAGAACCAATTAAGAAATATTTTTCGAGTTTTTGGCTGTGGTATGTGGAACATAAGCATCAATATTGCCAGTCAAAAAAAGCATTCTGTACTAGTTTCTCATAATATTTAATTACCACAGATCAACTTGCCAAATTGACATAAAAAAGATAAAACAAAGATATAACTGAAATTGGTAATAACCAGCAAGCAACAGTAAAACCTACTGCTAGCCCTTACTCATGAGATTATACCCACTCTATACAACAAAGTTTGAAACAAAAGTAATGGACACATGATTGCGTTAGCCTAACTTAGGTACCCGTTTATTATATGCATATTTTTTTATAATAAAGTTTTAGATAATTCATGCATCTAATTTAAAATCTTATTATAAAAAAGTATGTATAGAATAAACAGGTACTTAGCAGGTACCTATTTTGCTAGGACTAGGATGGACATGGAAATGTTAATGATCATTAAGAATAAGAGTAGTGCTACTCTTCACATCTATTTCACATCGGCTCACGTATAAGAAGTTTTTTTTTTTTTTTTTATTTAAGTGTCTAACATGGGAAGTCACTTAAAACACGCTACGTCAGCCGGTGTGAAGAATATTATTACTTTAAGAATAATTAACATAATTGGTTTCCATTAGAAATGATGAATGAAATTAGTTTCCACTATAATGATGAATTAGGAACATCTAAAAGGAACCACAATTGTTGAATAATTTTTAGTTGTTAAATAACACATTTAGGTGATTAGTGTGAACAATATTGGTTGCAAGTTCTAAGCCAGAATAAGAAGACCACCATATGCTTAAAAAAGGAAACACACACATATTCGGGGTAAAAAGTCCACCTCATATATGTACACTGCTTTACCAAACATTAGTTTCACTGAGATTTCTCCTTTAATTTTTATTTTTTCTAAACTACATTAAGCATTAAGACAAATGCCTCTTTGATGAATGAATTAATTGCAAAGGCCTGATATGTCTTTTAAATATATACGAAATAGTAAGGTACCTTTAGGATATCGAAAACCTTCTCTGCAGTATATTTATGCTTGAGACTGGCACCTTTCTGTTGAACCTTATCAGGATGGATGCATAATGTTGCCTTTCTATAAACCTTTTTAACGGAGGTAGACGTAATTATATCTGTCAGTAACACTGGCTGCCAACCACATTCAGGCCAAAGCACCTGTTTATCATTACAAAGGCGAAGGATTCAGTTATCTACAGAAAATAGTGTTTTTTTTTTTTTTTGGCAATTGTAGTCGAAGCATGGAATACTAAACTAGTCAGGATTCCGGAATTAAAGAGGTCACCATCATTCTAACAAAAATAACTACTGGTTTTCTCCGAAGAGAATAGATACGTTCTATGCAGGAACTCTGAGAGACCTCTTTTCTGAGCTTTGATTAATATGATGGTTTTTAACCTAGCCTTCTGAAATTCAATTCCACTAATGAAAATTGATATCATGACTTCACTTTCATAAGTTCTAATTCTTACTTTCTTTCCCTAGAAAATCACTAGGATGTGGAAAACCAACTATGTAAGTAGTTAACACGATCTACGCTAAATTATGAAAAGTGAAGAGGAGAAATCAAACTTTATTGATTTATCTATTTACTTATTTGACAAGTAAGAAAACCAATGTTAATAAATTAGAACGCACATATTGCAATGATGATAACAGTGCACGCATATTGCCTTCCTTCCCCGCTGCCCAGCGCTTTATTTCAATATCCACGGTGTCAGCAATCCTCTGCCCACATAATGATTAAAAATACTAAGTAGCTATATCAGAGAATAAAAATAATGATATTAACAGCGGAAAAAGTACCAAAATAGATCAGAATTGTTTGTAAATTATAAGCCACCCCACCCTAAGCCATAAAGAAAAATGTAAAGACATGAAGAAAAGCATATATATCTAAGATGGATGACAAAAGATATAAATGAATAATTTAGAAAACCATTGTATAATAGGTTCTAAATCAATGCATCAGAAGTATGACCCAATACAGTAATCACTCACACGCCTTTCTTCTTGCTCCCGCTGAGTTAGGAGATCACGCTGGTTCATATCAGCCACTGCTTGTGCCTGAAAATACAACCACCGCAAACTGTCAAACCACCCCAACAAAGGTGTTTACAAATATAACCTAAACTCAATATTAGATAGAGTCACAGTCAATCTGCAAGGAAAATTGGCTATGTGCCATAAATCTAACATCAAGGCAATGCAGCTTAGTCTGGAAGCTCAAAGGCTAGTTAATTGGACTGCCTATAAATTAACAGATGCTGGTGAATTTTTCAAGATTTGAAGGCCAAAGTGATAAGAGGGGATAGAATGGTAACAAAGCCCCACAAAGTTTCACTTTATTTTTTTCAGACTAACTTGTGGAAATAATGGTTACTAAATATATAGGGTATAAGAGATTATCATAATTGTTCACTTTGGGTCTTATTACTTCCTTGTGACTGTCCTCTGTCATTTCACTTGCAAACTCCCCTTGACCTTTATATCAAACAAACTTTCAGCATTCATGAAAAATAAAGAGTAGAGAGAGAGATTAAATTCATCCATCCAAGAATATAAATATAGTTACACTAGGGGGTGAAAACACACCGCACGCTCCTGAGTCCTTTGTTGACGTCCCAATCTGGCTCTTCGTCTTTCTTCACTTTCCCCTTCAACTTCCTGAAATTCTCCAAATAATGGAGCAGCTTTTGCAAAGAAACATCATTAAAGAAACTAGCTTTAGAAGACATAACAAAAGAATAATTGCCACACTGGAAATGAGAATCACATTTCAACAAAATATTACCACCAAAAATCGAAGAAAGGTCATCAACTATGAATGAAGTGGAAGGAGACTTCTTTATGCCAGCTGAGGTCTCAGAAGGCGTCCTCTGGAGCACTTCAGGACCTCTCTTGTGAACTGGTGCATCAAATACAGGGTCCTAAAAAGTGCATGAGAAAGTCAATAAGATAATCTAATTGATGCTAAGAAAGTGGTCATAATTATCACATCTATGTTCTCACCAAATTTGTAGCCCTTGATCTTGGTACACTGCTTGATCTAGAACCTATACTGAAAAAGGACTCTAGATCATCTCCACCCTTTTGCATATTGCGGCGTGAAGCATCTTCAGCTTCTTTATACCTACTAGATTTCGTGGCTGAGGTCTTTACCTCTTTTTTACTAGTGCGTACATCTGATCGTTCCGCAGAATTATTTCGCACCCTTCCCATGGCAAAGTCCTCAAGTTCGTCAATTGAAGACACATGCGAACTCTTAACTGCATCACACAAACAATATCCCAACTATTAAGGTTATGAGAGGACAGAAGGGGGATTTTTTTTTTTTGATAAGTTTGAGGAAACAATAAGAACCTTTATATGCATTTGAAACTTGTGTTGGCTTTGGAGGGGGCCTCAAAGATGGAATAGCATTTGATGAAATGCCAGGTCTTGTGCCTCCAGAATTATTCAGCTTACCGATTTGTTCCAGTGGATCTGAGAAAAGTTCTGAGGAGGTATATGCAGGGTTTGAAGTTGATTCTAATACCACAAATGGGTCATCTGAAGAAGTGAAGGCCACTTTAGTTGAATGAAAAGGTGATTCCCAAGGCTGACTAGTCCGACTCCTAGCATTTGTCCAGTGAAAGAATTATGAAAATGAGAATAAAGAGATTTGTCTAATAATTAGCAATGCAAATAGGTCAGCTATGTAATAAAAGTTTATACCAGAATATGGTCACATAAAGTATGCATCTTTCTAATGAGATGCAAGGTGAGGAACCAACTCACAAATAAGCTTCATAAAAAGATTGAGACCTAGTTAACTGGTTTAAGTAAATAAAATAGTAACAGCAATGGTTACAGTAGTAACAATAATAACAAACCACTCATGAAGTCACGTAGAAAGCAAGAACACCAAATTCAAGTTTCAGACAATTAACTAACCATTTAACATAACTCATGCGAATGTGACAAGTAAAACTTGAAAGCGAGTGCTCTGCCTTTCTAGTTTCAACCACAAAAATACATCACTTTAAGACAAGATGCTTCAACTGAATTTTTCAGTTATTAAAACTTCTCTTGATCATAGTACTCTTAATTTTTTAAACACTTTTTTATACAAATGATTAGTTACTGTTTTGTCAATCTCGTAGAATTGAACTTGATCCGACAAAAACATCAAAAACCAGAGAAACAAAAATAGTCTGAATTCAAATCCAATTCCAGCAACTTTGGCTGTCTACTGTCACCTCCAAAATCTGCTAATGCCATAACCTCATCATCTATTGCTTCCAGTATTCAGCTATCACCACTTAGTACGCTGTACAGAAACCCTGATTTTCTTTTCGATGTTTAAAGAAAATATATTTCATCAGGAAGAAAAGAAGCAAACAAGGTAAACATCTAGCATCTGTTGGTGACAAACACAAAGCAATAATTGGTTTTTATTACCACGTGATTAGCAAGACAAACACGACCCAAAAATAATTGTGTTAGATTATTGTTACCTATTCGCTAACAATTATTCTATAAGTCAAGTCACCTCACTTGTGTACACTGCTATCTTCCACACTCTGCGAAGTAATCAAATTGAATGGAGGGTTTATATGCACCAATCTATAGGAAAATAAAATAAAATAAAATAAAAAAAAATAAAAAAAAAAAAAAAAAAAAGGCCTAAGCATGTAGATGTTCAGATTCAAGTCAGTGCGTAACTCCATATATCAATGCTTGATAAACAAAAAATTACTATATGCATTCGAATGAGTTAAAGAGTTCCTATTATTATCCTAATATCCACTAAACAGAATTAAAGCAGGGAAAATGAAGTGATGACTGCTGATTGACTTCTACATGATTAATATCTATCTACCAAAATAGAGGGAACTTTTATTACAGTTATGAAACTATCCCTGCTTTATGACATGGAATGTTGGGCACTCAGTAAACAACACATTCACTAAACATAAACATTTCAAACCCATTGCAAACTATCTCCAACGTTTTGGAAAAATAACAGACAGGGCCACATTTTCCCAACATATATGGTAAATTCAACAACTTTTCGAAGAACCAAAATCACTTCATGGCCTCATACTAAAACTACTACTAACTCTGTTTTTATTTTAATTTTATTTTTCCTTTAAGATAAAGAGCTTAACTATTGCTTAGAGCATTGGGATTCTACTAACAAAATTGAAAAAGCTAAGCAATCCAAATTCTTTTCTAATATCTACATACCCATTATTCGGTGGACCGCTTCCACCAAACCCAGGTATCAAATCATCGAAATCACTCCCACTCTTCACCGATCCATTCCGGCTCGGACTCTTCGGTTTTGCCTCCACTCCACCCAAATTACCCAAAAGATCATCAATTGGAGCACTCTGTTTCGGCGGCGAAGCAAAAGAGGCAAACACATCGTCATTGTTCGCAGTCGCATAGCTTTTCAGCCCGGGCAATCCACCAAATACATCATCGTCATCATAAATAGGCAACGACGAAGGCTTCTTACTCGAACTATTCGAGAATATCGAATCGTAATCGAATGAACTATCGGATTGCTTCGTGGGCTTATTGGGTCCCCCAAATAATAAATCACTGTAATCATCAAAACCTCCAAAATTCTGGGTTCTTGTATTTGAATGCGGAAGAGATCTGGACGAGTAGGAGGACGGTTTGGAGTTTAGACTCGAATCGAATCCGGAATTGAGGGGTTGGGCATTGCTTGAGCTGGTGGGTCGTTTCGACGCGCCCATTGGAGCAGCTTTCCCTTGTGGCTTCAAGCCGAACCGCTCGGTTAGGACGCCAAACTCGTCCATTTTTGTTTCTGGGAATCAAATTCTCGAGAATTGGATTGTAAATTGAGGCTAAACTCCGACAGACGGAGGTGTATTTACAAACGTTTGACAAACGGGTCGTGTATGCGTACCTATACGCATGTATAAAAGAGAAATTTGAAAGTTGGATTGAACTACGAAAAGAAGTTGAATTATGGGTGTGAGTGATCTAAAGCGCAGAGAATCTGACCGAATTTCGTAATTTTTTCGATGAATTTCCAAAGAGAAAAGATTTGGGTGAGGAAGAAAGACAGAGACAGAGAGAAGAGTTTCAGGAGAAAAATGGATCTGTGAGAGGGAAGGCAAAGGTGGGAAACGTGGAGCCTACTCTACAACGATGGGTGGTTCGCCACAATATGTGGCACGCCTTCAGTTCGCTTCGTTTTCTTTTTCTTGCATCTCTATATTTTTTCCCATTATTTTCCTTGTCGGTCCTGAGAATCTTCTCCCTTTCCCTTTTTCTGATATTCCAAAAGACTAAAACACAAAAAATAAAAACTCCATAAAATAAATAAATAAATATATCTAAAGAAAAAACCTTTAATCATGACCGTCCTCGTAACACCCGTTTTACAGCCTTCAATTAATAATTGACATATAAGCAAAAACATAAAAAGTGCACAAAAATAACTTGAACCAAAATACACTAGATTTTAGGATGATAAAATCCCTAAAGGTTAACCTTCCACCTTTAAGTTTTAGTTTTAAATTCAAACACGGATTTTGAGGCATTAAAAACGGGTTTCGAGATTTTTTTTCTCTAATTTAGTGTGATTATTCTTACTTTTATTTTTTGTATTTTTTTTAAATTGATGATGTGTCACATGGTAATTGAAAGCTATAAAATGAGTGTTATCAGAATGGATATGATAGAAGGGACCCTCATATCTAAAAACTATTTACAAATCATTGGTCAGTGATAAAATGCCTAGTCATACCCCAAAATGTAAAGGGTGGCACGTTGTTGATTCTATAATGAATGGGTGAACACAAAGTGGAAAGGGGTGGGGTTGGGTGGGATTATAGTGAGATTGCATTTAAAGAAAATGTCAATTGTGAAGCTAAAGAAATCCACATCTTGAAGAAAAGGTAATGGAAAGCTACGAATGCAACTCAATGAGGTGAATTATGTGCTGTCAGAGATGATTGATTGATTGTGTAAGTAATAGTCCAAACAAAAACAGCATAAAATTTTCATTTTTATGTTTGTTAATGTTTTTTTAGAGTGTTTTTTTTTTTAATTTTTTACTTTTTGTTTAAATAAGCATTTTTAGGTGACATGAAGATAAAAATAATTTTAAGTGTTTTATGCTTTGAATTATACGTGAATTGGGTTCGGGTTTGGGCAGGTTGGAGAGTGGGAGTCTCATAAGCTGCAATATGGGGGTTAAGAGGCTATGTGAGTGGAATATGGTACATTGATGAAGATGGGCACTCTTTCATCCATTATTTCTTCTAGCACATGGCAAACTATTCCTTTTCAATCCAGAATCAATTGTCATTGTAGTACTTGAGCTGGTTTCTTGAACTTGCATGCTGCTGCTGCTTTCTTTTAATAAGCTACCTTTCCTGTTCTGATTGTTAGATCCTTCTTGTTGGTCTCTGTCTGGAGATTCAAGTGGCTGCAGAAGATTGTACAGAATTGCAGCTTGGCTAAGTTGTGCAGTTGCAGCAGTTTGTGCTTTTGTGCAGTTTGGTTGGTTGATGGGCAGATTAGTTGCTGTCTTTGGTTTTGTTGGCAGTTGGTTTACTCTCAGTTGTATGCTTTGAAAATTGGGTGTACAGTTGTATCATGCTGGAGTTTGCTTTTTTGTAGGCTGATTGTCAGTTGTTTGTTGTACTTTTGGTGTCTGTATTGGACTCTGGTGGAATCTAGAGTTCTAGGAGGTTTCCTGGTAGAGGGTGTTGTATTCTTTTATTTGGGTGTTAATATATATATATATATATATATATATATATATATATTCAATTCTTATCCTCAATGAAAAGGAAGAAACATTTTCTTATATATATATATATATATATATATGAAGAATGAGCAGGAAAATGTTTCTTCCTTTTCATTGAGGATAAGAATTGAATCATTAATCCAAGCAAGCACAAAGCAAAACAGAATATGTGCATGAGGCTCTTTGAAGCATCAAGCAAACTCTTCACAATTATTACAATCCCCACAATTTTGAGGCTTTTTGGCAAATGAAAAGTTGGAGTTTTGAATTCTATACACATCAACATTTGGTTTTTGGTAGCCCAGAAAAAGAAAAAGAAAAAGAGTTTTTAGTAGTAAAATAATTTGAATCCTCAATCCATGATTTTGTTAGCTGAATCAATTTAAAGAAAATAGAAAGAAGGTGAGACAAATTTTTCTTTCAAATTGGACAAAGTTTTCCTCTAAAGAAAATAATAAATTTCTCAAATTCAATCTATTAAGTTAGCATGTATTCAAAATATATGTGATTCTCACATGTACTTTGAACACGTATCATTATTTTAATTGATTATGATACGTTTGAAAATGCGATTTCGCAAGAATAATCTGCGTTTTTAAAAGATATCGCAAAACATCAGACGTTTGGCATTGCGATTTAAAAAGCACTTAATTTAAAATAAGAAAAAAATCTATAATTTCTATAAGCAAACTGTTTGAAAAAACGTGAATTTAAACCAAAATTACAATTTCTCATAACAAATATTTAATAAGAAAATATTTTTTAACATGTTTTACCAAACGCCGTAGCGATTTTAAAAACACAATTTTTAAAATCGTACTTATTAAAATTGCAATCTTAAATGGACCATAAATTAAAAGAATTTTCTCTAATCCAATTAAGAAAAAAAAAATCTAATAAAATATAGGATTTTTTTTGGTAAGAAGTTATTTTTGTGGCCATTCCGTAGATTTGGCCCAATAATTACTTTGGCCCTTGGGATTGGAGGATTAATACAATACTTGGCCATCTTATTAAAAAAGAAAAAAAAAATGTTGTTCAAAAATCAAAGGCCATCATAGTTGTGACAGCTCATCTTAATAATGATAATCAGACAGCAGGGAGTGGACAGCAGATCAAATGGGTGCAATTATTTTCACAATTATAAAAAGAGATAGCGAACTTCCCTGGAACTTTCCATTGCCACCTGGCCCACCTCCATTGCAAATTCCAGAACTGCAATCAAGTCCTTGAATTTGTATTCACCATCCAAATTATTTTCTATAATTTTTTTTCAGTCTTCTTAAAAGCTTTCACCATTGTTTTATATTTATTTGCTATATTTATATCAAATGTAGTGAGGAGTGTAATTGGAGCATGTTGAGCGCTGAGGTTACTTCTTAACATTCTTACCTTTTAAACATCGTATATATTGTGGTGCTCATTTCCAATTTATAGTTTGTATTTTCTACATTGTATTTTCTTTTTGACTTTGTTGTTGATGGGTCCACAGTTTTTTGCTTCAAGATAACCCTTTTTTCATTTGTTCAAAAAAAATTAAAATTAAAATAGGTATGATATAATTTATTTTATCTTTAAATAATAATAATAAAATTTTCATAGGAAATATGGGATAACGGTTTTGCTAAAGAGTAATGTTAAAAATGACTTCTTTTTTTTTTTTTTGGCGCAACTATTCAACATTAATTTCGAAATGATAGTACCAACTAACTCTTGAGTTCTTTTATTTTTAATAAGGATTGATCAGGTTGGTTGGCACAGTCGTCATATCCAAAGTTGTAAATGAATAAAGCTACTCGATTAAGCTCGAGTCACTTACTAAGTGTGTCATTTGTGAATACAAAACTAAACTCGATTATTAAACTCAAAAGAAATCACAAGCATCATGGCCTATTATTTAGCTTGCCAATTTGCTTCAATTAGAGAATATACTAGATTGATCGGAACTCAACATATTTTGTGGTGTTTGTCCTTTAACTTGGTGTCCACTTAGGGCTCGCAATTTTGACACGACCTGCGAATCCAACACGAACATAACACAAAGTTATAGGGTTTGGGTTTACCCTATGTCCACTCCCCTTTTTGCCACCCTATGACCTGTTAACCCATTTTGCCACCCCTAGTCCACTTCCCTTCACTTTCTTTTTGAGAAGAGAAGATAAAAAATTACTTAAGTATATATAGTTCATTTCATTTGAATGCTTGCATATCTTTTACAATTTTTTTTTTTTTTAACAAATTATCTCTTCATTGAATTATCTCTGCATATCTTTTACATTAAACGAAGGTTAAATAAATGAAGATACGAGTACCATCACCACAAATGTTGTAAAAATATATATATGTAAAATTTGTAAATGTTTAAAATCATCTTCCATGTTGGAGTAAGTTTCACATGCAGTAACAATTTCAAAATTCATTGCATTCATATTGACCAGAGCAAGAGGAACAATTTACAAAAACCATAAATTAAATTCACAAACAGTAATAATTAATTGCATACGTGGTTCAAGTGATCAGTTTGCTCTCAACTTGATTTTATTCAATGTATTGTTTTTGGTTACATTTAGCTTAGGGTACAATCCGTGGCGGAGCCAGACAATTTATATTGGGGGTATCGCTAAAATTTTTTTGGCATCCTAAAAATTTTCTCCAGCCTAAAAATTTGGTAATTCACACAGTATATATATATCACAAAAAAAAAAATTCTATAAAAGTTCATAAATATTTGTTCAAATTAATATATGATAAATGTAACATGTCGGCACTATATATATCAAAAAGACATAAATAAAAATAATATATATATATATATATAATGAAATAATAATTTGATTTTAGATTAGAAACACTAGAGGCCACCCTTTTGACATTAACATCATTCGGAGGAAATTTCACCACAAGTTTATGTAAGAATAAGGCAATATACACCAAAAGATCTAATTCAAGTTTCTCCAAGAATAAATCAATATACACCAAAAGATCTAATTTAAACCATACCAAGCTTTCCAACACCCAAACAGAAACAACAAGCCCTTTCAGCAATTAAACAACAGGAAAAGAAAGTGGGAAACTTCACTACAAAAAAAAGGTGATCACATGGCTTTACAGCACCTAGTGCCAAAAATGTCAACCAAACAATTGGTGATTATATATATTTTATCCCAGAATTCTCAGACCAAATATCGACTTTGGTCCTTGAATTTCTCTTCATTTTGTGGCTTTACGAAAAAAAAAAAAAAAAATCACACGCTACCTGTCTATCAGATAATTTCGCTTACTTAGAACATGTCTCTCGAGAGGACTATGAAAAGGAGACAATCAGACAACAATACAATTCTATAATTTCTTTGTATTTCCTCAATCTTCTAAGAAACCAAACAAAGTGTGTAAACATTTTTTTTTTCTTCTTATTTACTTGCTGACAATTTTGAAGCATAATCATATTTAACCACCATAACTAGAACACTAGAGAGACAACAAAACAGAAAATAAAATAAAAAGGTTAATTTTGTTGTCATTTCTCGGCAAAAAAAAGTAGTCAAATCCATACCTGAACAAAGTACTTGACGGCAAGACTAGCAAGGCTGTGCCCCCTCACAAGGCGATGCGTAATGGCGAACTTGCTGATCCCACTACCCCTCCAGAAGCTCCTAGAGACGGGGTATGGAGTAATGGAGATTGGAGGATGGACTATGGAGCGTCTCTGTCTGAGTCTCTAAGATAGTGAGATAGAATGAACGAAAGAGAGAGAGAGAGTAACTTTTGGGGTGCTGAGTAGGTAAAAAGAATTTTTAATTATTATTATTATTTTTTATTATTTTGGGGGTGTCGTAGGTAGGGGAAAAATAAATTTAAATCACGGCACCCCTAAAGGTTAACGTGGCTCCGCCAATGGGTACAATAGATTTTAAAATCTCTAATTGTTGATGTAGTACCACAAAAGGTTAATAAGGCGTTTGTTATTATTATATTTTTTTTTCCTTAGCTAATCAAACTACTCTTTGAAATTTCCAACGGTTGATATATATATATATTGTCGATGTAGTAGCACAAAAGGTTAATAATGTTCTTAATTTTTTTTCCTTTGCTCAAGTCTAACAACCCTTTGAAATGTCTAACGGTTGATGGCCCATTCACAACTTGATGCAATATTAGCATAATCCAAACTTTAAAAAAAGTAACTTTTGTGCTACTACATCGACAATATATATATATATTGTCGATGTAGTAGCACAAAAGGTTAATAATGTTCTTAATTTTTTTTCCTTTGCTCAAGTCTAACAACCTTTTGAAATATCTAACGGTTGATGGCCCATTCACAACTTGATGCAATATTAGCATAATCCAAACTTTAAAAAAAGTAACTTTTGCTATAAATACCTTTCTTCCCCCATTGTATTTGGCACAAGGGAGAACACATATGGCTAAAATTAGAATATTCGTTTTTATCTTTATTATCCTCTCCATCTCCACCTTTCCTACGAACGGAGGCAAGTAGTTTTAATTTTCATTATTGTGCCCATATATATATATTTAGTATCCAATAGAGCCTTTACCTTCGAATCTGTGGAGCCAAAAGTAGTTTGTATGATCATTTGGCATGTAACATGGTATTAAAGTAGAGTTTTTGATTTCAAACTTAATTATATAATTTACATTCCATTTCAATTAAATATTTAATGTATTGGGTCTTACTTGTGATTTAAAAATCTAGATGATTTCTCTTTCAATCCTGCTCATTCTTAAATCTTTCACTCACAACATCGAATTTTGGGCAACTTTAAAGCTTCGGCTATGTCGAGGTGGATTTTGCATAAACTGTAGTAAGATTATAAAAATTTTCTCTAAAAACTGTTATACGCAAGAAAATAACGCCATATGTATCTATGTTTTAGAATTTTTATTTATAAAACTGTTGTGCACGGAATTAAAATACAGGATCCCAAAGAAGCAGAAAAGAACAGAATAAAAAATAAATCGGTCACACACTACACCAAGATTTCAGTGGTTCGGCTTAACAAGCCTACATCCACTGGTAGAGACGACCCGGAAGAAATTCACTAACAAAAGATGAAGTACAAAGATAATGGAGAGAAAATCACTCAAAACTCAAAGCCCCAATACACCAAAATCTCACTCTCACACAAAAGAGAGAAAATTGACAAAGAAAACTCTATTCTTCTCTAAGTGCCATAAGGCACAACAAAATGAGAAATCCCTAATGAGATGCGGTTTCTAAATTTTTCTCCCAAGTCACTCTGTTGGAAAGCCTCTCTTTTATAGTTAGCAAAGTTGGTTTACTTCTCCTAAAAGGAGAAGTATTGCACATCCAAAACCAACTCAAAGAAGGAAAAAAGAAAGAGTCGGCTACAACTTCAAAAGGCCAAAACAAACAAGACAAAACTTGATGGGCCCCACATGAAGGACTTGAGATATTCAAGGCACCAAACAACAAACTCCACCTTGACTTGAATTCCATCAAGTCTCCAATGCAAATCTCCACATGACGTCTCCTCCAACACCCACACGAGCAATCACAAGTTACAAACAACAATCAAGTCCAAGCAACTCTTGAACTTGAGAACCGAAATTGGCTTAGTTAACATATTCACTGGATTTTCCTCAGAGGCAATTTTCTTCAATATGATATCTCCTTGTGTCACAACCAGATTAGCAGCATAATCTGAATCGACATACCCAATGACACTGGAACCAATACTACTATCTCTGTCAAAGACTGAGCCAACATCTGTAACACCCCGTAAATAACGGAATATCAAATTCACTACCGGCCAGTAAACCATGCTAGGATTAACAACACTGACTGCATGTAAAATATTTGGACGAATGCACTCCATAGCATACATGATGCTCCTAAACGCACTAAAATAATATAGATGCGACATGAAACACTCCTCCCTTGATGATGACACCTTGCCATCCAAAATCTTCGTCAAACCTTGTTGTCCCATTAAAGAACGCATCTTGATACGCTAAAAACTGAAACTATTCTGACCATCAAACTTTTCTACTTCAAATTTTGCAGAAGCCATCTTGCAAAATAAAGAACCTAGACTCTGATACCACTTGTTGTGCACAAAATTAAAATACAGGATCTCAACGAAGTAGAAAAGAACGGAATAGAAAATAAATCAATCACACACAACACCAAGATTTAAGTGGTTCGGCTTAACAAGCCTACATCCACTGGCGGAGACGACCCGAAGGAAAATCATTAACAAAAGATGGAGTACAAAGATAATAGGGAGAAAATCACTCCAAATTCAAAGCTCCAATACACTAAAATCTCACTCTCACATAAAAGAGAAAAATACAAAAGAGAGAAGATTGACATTGAAAACTCTTATTCTCTAAGTGCCATAGGGCACAACAAAATGAAAAAACCCTAATGAGATGCGGCTTCTAAATTTTTCTCCCAAGTCACTATGCATAGTTAGCAAAGTTGGTTTACTTCTCCTAAAATGAGAAGTATTGCAAATCCAAAACCAACTCAAAGAAGGAAAAAAGAAAGAGTCGGCCACAACTTCAAAAGGCCAAAACAAACAAGACAAAACTTGATGGCCCCCACGTGAAGGACTTGAAATGTTCAAGGCACCAAACAACAAAAAGTAAAATGATTTAATAACTCACGATGTCGATCACTTTAATAGCCACGAGAATATTGAGCAAATGACATTTGTTTTCTTTTCTCTTATCTGAATTTTCTCCCATTGTAGAAGGTGGACATGCACGCATTGAACTGAGCAAAAGATTCAAGGGACGGTGTAAGACGGGCACGCCGGAGACGGCCAGGTGTAGAGGTGACTGCATATTGGAGGGCGCACATAGCGGAGTATGCATGAGCTTCAACTGCTACTGCATATACCTGCAACGCCACAAACCCCAAAGGCCAAGGGATTAAGTCTGGTAGAGAGAGATCCTCATCTTTGCCTGCTGTGTTTGAACAGTTTAATTTGGAGTCTTCTATGTAATAAATTCTCATAAAGAGAGCATTCTTTCCTTGAGTGTTGTGTTAGACTCCTTATTTTGTTGATTCATTGTTGTGACTGAGTCAATAATTATCAAAGAGATATCTATGAGTTATGATATAAGAAGAATTAAAATCATTCTAGAGTCTTTATAAATGTATTGTGACTTTTAAAATCATAATTAAATTTAAAATGATCATTATTAAATTTTGATCTATTGGTAATTTTAAATGTCACATCACATTTGGAAAAACTTTAATCTTCCTTAATTATATTATTACTCGATATCTGCTCCATAAGATAACTCACATAGGAAAAGTCCAAGTTTGGGTCAAGTTTTTATAGTAAGAGATGTCTGAGGTGTGTTGCGGAGCCTTAATATGTAAGTCTTGCTGTAAACCCTATTTAAATCGAGTCATCAATAAAACGCCAACTTTCCCATCTAAGGACCAATGACGTGGTCTATTTCTAAGTAGTAATGTTATAAGTCTTTTTTGTATTGCTCTTGTGTCCCTCTAAAGATCGATGATGTTGCTTTTAAAATCACCATTAGCTTTGTAATCAATTACTATTAGATTTTGATCAAATAGTAATTTTAAAAGTCACCTCATTTTTTTAGTGACACAAAAAAAAGACTTCTAAAATTAATCATTTATAAGGCTCGTAAAAGATAGAATGAGATTGAAAAAAAAAAAAAAAAAAAAAGATTATTGTCTTATATTAAAATAAATAGTACACGGAGTTGGGTTTTGATTTGTAACAATAGCTTGTGAGAATTACTCATTAATATAATAGGTGGCGATGCTTCTTAGAAATCTAGAAATCTTATGTAGCATTTTACTACTCTACTTTTTTAATTCGTTGTACCCACCAATACTTGAACCTTTGCCCTTGAGGAACTAACTAACCAATCCAACAATGCAAACACTTAATCCTTGAAGGCAAAATGGTGCGAGTTTGTTTGTTAATGTATTTTGGAGGTTTTTTTTTTTTTTTGAAAATGTATTATGATGTACTTATAAAGGTATGTTTTTGGTTACGTCCATTTTATGGTACAATAGACTAAGGTTGATATCAGGGACGGAACTAGAAATTTGTATCGACATGGGTCAAAGTATAAATGAAAGAAATATTACAAGAGGGGGCCATAGAATGGATGCAAAATATATTAAAATTAAAGATTAAATCAATGTATACAAAATAAAATTAGTATGCATTCAATGTTTGGAAAATATAAGCAAAATAATTGCTTTTAAAAATGTTGTTACAGTTTCCGGTACGGTGGACTCGAGGGAAATCCAAACCACTCATTTCTTTTTCGCGCTTCCTTTCAAACCTACAAAAACCAGAGCACACATTAAGAGGATGCGCGGTGTGGTGCCCTGCAGTTCCTCCTCCGATGCTTAAGTCAGTGTTTGTGCAAATTCAGTATAGAGCTTCATATTGTCTCCCTGCGTACCTCTGAAGTGAGGTCTTTTATAGTTGATCATACGGATGTAGCTATGATGATCGAGCGGTGGATCTAGGATTTGGGTGTAATGGCCGGCAAAGTTAACATTCGTGTCTCCTGTCATTATGATCAGTAAGAGGCCGTTATTGACATTAATAGGATTTCGAGGATGGCGCATAACTGTCAAGAATCTTTTAAGAGCAGATCATAATTGTTCCGATGATCTTGCCATATGTGAGCTGTCCATGTAGCCGGTCTTCGGTTTAACACAAGTCGACCATGAGCGTAAGAAACGACGCCGCATCTGTTGTTTTATGCTGGGTCACATTCATAAAGCCTATTCGAATGTATCGGGCTTTCCCGAGACGTTGGGCCTTTGACCCATGTGTTCAAGTGATGGGTTTATGTGTAACAAAAAATATTTCAAATTTCAACTCAATCACCTATTAAAACGGAACTCGGGGTTCTCTTATATCTTGAAAATCAGTTATGATAAAATTTGTACTAAAGTTCCCAGTAATTTATCATTCGATGTACAACATCAAATAATCAGTGAGAAATTCATCTTCAATTTTGTTGTGAAACTTAATTTTGACAATATTCATAACTGAAAAAGTGTTTTCCATAACAAAAATTTAGCAAAAAATAAATAAAATTATTATATTTAATAATGAAGAAATAATATATTTTATAATTGATCTTATACTTAACCCAACTAAAGCACCACATTATTTCAACATTATTTCATGTTTAATGGCTATTGACTAATAAACAAATTTTTTATTCAATGAATAAATGTGATCGGTGAAACACATCACATATTAAATAAGTTGGACTAAAAGTTAAAATAATATAAACTTAAAATTTTTCAACTTTTTTTTATTTTTTATTTTTGGTGAAAAAAACTATTGGACTGCCCACGGACTGCTCTCTTACAGGCCGGGGCCAATTGGCCAAACTAAAAAGTTTTGTTTAAATAAAAAAATTTATGAGAAAATTATAGATACCTCCTCAAACTACCATTTTATTGTTAGTATCTCACATAAACTACAAATAGTGTCAATGTCTCCTCTAAACCACCAACAAAATGTCAATATTCCCTCTGATATTGACAAAAAATACGCTTCATAAAATTAAAAAAATCCTCAAATTATTATTATTATTATTATTATTTATTTATTTATTTTTTTTAAAAAAAAAGACGAAAAAAAATCCAATTTATAAGGATATTAATTTTTTAGAAAAAAAAATATAGAAAAGATAAAAAAAATGAAAAAAAAAAATCTAATTTATAAGGATATATTTTTTAAAAAATTTTTTCAAAAATTAATTTTTTTTACAAAGAAATAGATAAAAAAAAAAAAAAAAACGAAAAAATATATAAAAACCAATTTATAGGGATATGTTTAAAAAAAAATAGAAAATATAAAAAAAAAAATTAAAAACGAAAGAAAATCTAATTTGTAAGGATATTTTTAAAAAAATTAATTTTAAATTTTTTTTATAAAAATATAGAAAAAAACTAAAAAGAACGAAAGAAAAAAACAAAAATCAATTTATAAGGATAATTTTTTAAAAAAATTTTTAGAAATTTTTTTAATTTTTAAAAATATATATATATATATTTTTGAAACAAAAAAAAATCAATTTATAACAATATTTTTTAAAAATTAATTTTTTTAAATTTAATTTAATTTAATTTATTATTATTTTTTTAATTTATAAGGATATTTTTTCTTATTAAAATTTTTTTATGATCGCTTTTATCTTTTTGCTATCCTTAGGGCGTGAGGAGAACATTGACCTTTGTTGGTAGTTTAGATGGCACACTGACGTAATTGATAGTTTAAGGGGGACATTAACTATGGTATGATATTTTAAGGGCGATATTGCCCATATATATACTTTTCCCACAATTTAAACTAGAATTAATAAAAAATTTCAAAACTGGGGTGGCCATGGCCTACCCCAGTTCGTGTTTAAATCTGCCTTTGGTGGACATAGACTAATTTTTAATTTCAAAAGCTAAAAGGAATAAATATTTTAAAATCTCTAATTGTCGATGTGGTAGTACTAAAGGTTAATAAGGCATTTGTTGTTGTTTATTTAATTATTTAATTATTTATTTATTTTGGTTCAAATCTAACAACCCTTTGAAATATCTAACCATTGATCATGGCCCCCCATTTACAGCTTGACGTAGCATTACTATAATTCAAGTTTGAAACGCAGTGACTTTTGCTATAAATACCCATTTTCCCCATTGTATTTGAAACAAGGGAGAAGACATATGGCTAAAATTAGAATATTCGATTTTATCTTTCTTATCCTCCTCATCTCTGTCTTTCCTATGAACGGAGGCAAGTATTTTAATTTTCTTTATTATGCTCGTATTTAGCATCTAATATAGCCTTTAGCTTCAAATTTGTGGAGCCAAAAGTAGTTCGTATCATTATCAGGCATGTTGTTGTTGTTTTTTTTTTTTTCTAATTATTTTTAGAACTAAATAATAAAATAAAATTTTTTTTTAAGATTAAACTTTAGGGATAAATGGTAATTTAATACGATATAAAAGCAGAAGGGATAAATGGTGATTTATATTCAATTTAAATTAATTATTCCTCTTGTTGGACAGTGTACATTATAAACTTATAATACAAATTAAATTATTAAATTAGCTTTTTCTTATCAACTTAATCCTTCTGAGATAGCTGATGATTCAACATGGTATCATAATAGAGTTTCACCAATTTTAATTAAATATTCCACGTGTTGGGTTTTACTTATAATTTAAAAATCTAGATAATTCCTATTTCAATCCTTCTCGTTCTTAAATTTTCACTCTTTGATATTTCACCTACAACATCGAAATTTGAGCAACTTTAAACCTTTAGTGATTTCGAGGCAAATTTTGCTCAAACCACTGTAAGATCGATCAAGAAAACTTTCTCTAAAAGTTATTATACAAAAAAAATAATACTATATGGGGTGAGGCTTACATGTGGTACTTTAGAAGTACCGCAATCTGCGGTAATTTGGGTTGGAAGACTGAGATCTTTCAAGGGGATTTTAACCCCAAAACGGCAGTAGGAAAGGTTTTTTTTTAAAAAAAAAATTTGGATGCCTTTTAACTCTTTTTCAACTCTGTTTTATGGGTAGAATCTTTTCCTTTCACATCTCTCCACCTCATTTTCTCTCATCCGCCGTCCAAATCTCCTCCCTCGTCTGCCACCCCAACTCCAGCGCCGGCGTCTACAACCTCTGCCGCTGGTTCTACGGCACCTTCCAATCCGACAACTAATTCCTCCAGCTCGTCGCTCTTCGCTTCCTCCCCATCATCGCTGGCATCTACCTCTCCCGCGTCCATCGGCACGGGCACCGACACTTCAGAACCCACACCCTCCACATCTCCACCGTCTAATTCCCTCTCCAAAGCCCCAATCAGCCATTCAATCACTCTCCTCCATCCTCCCGGCCTCAACCCCACCTCCTTCTCTCTCCTCCGCTTTCTCTCTCCTCCACATCTCCGGAGAAACCATTGTTGTTGCTTGGAGATTTTGTAATCGACTCCCTTTCTGAGTCTTCTTAGGTATGAGTTTTTTTCTCCAGCATATTCTATTGTCATGGGGGATTTAGTACTCCCAACAGAAATCTGAGGCTTCTCCTTGGATCGCTTTTTAGGTAGATCTGTGGAGGAGTTTGTGGAGGAATGTAAGAAGGCTACAGGAGTCACTAGTCAGCATCAAGATTTATTAAAGATCAGGCGTGAACTGAATTGGGAAGCTAGTGATGGGAATTGGTCAAATTTTGCACATGATTTTTGCTATGTTTTGTAATGGCCTCAGTTTACCAATGAAAACTGCACATCGTGATAGATTTATGTTTCTATAATTCTGTTCTAGCCAAACCGGTGCCTGTGCCGGTGCCGCTCCTGTCATCGGCGGGGCTGGTGGGTGTCGTCGGATATTCCCAGAGGGAAATAGGAAAAGCTAGAAAGGAAAATCCTTTTTTTTTTTCAATGGCTTTTAGATGAGGTCTGAGGTCACCGTCGTTTTAGGACTGCCGGCGTCGACAAGCACCAAGAGTCTAAGATTTTGTCAATTTTGGGTTTTTCTACCCATAGCGCACCAGAGGGGCAGAGAGAACAAAGTTGAAAAAGACAACAGAGAGAGAGAGGACGTTTGGATGGGAGAGTTAACGGACATCCCTTCCGTCAATTTTTTTTTTAAAAAAAAAGCCTTTCCTACTACCGTTTTGGGGTTAAAATCCCCTTGGAAGATCTCAGCCTTCCAACCCATATTACCGCAGATTGCAGTACTTTTAAAGTACTGCATGTAAGCCTCGCCCTACTATATGTATCGATGTTTTTAGAAATTCTATTTATAAAATTAACATGATTTAATAACTCACAATATATGTCAGTTTGATAGCCAAGAGAATATTAATATTTTGAGCAAATAGCATCCGCTCTTTCTCGACTTAATTGGCTTCAAAACTCTCTCTTACTGTAGACGATGGCGTTGCACGTACTGAAAAAAGCAAAACATTCAAGGGAATATGTGCGACGCAGGAGAAGGTGGACGAGTGTACAACTGATTGTAAATCGGAAAGCGCGGAAACTGGAGTATGCATCTTTTTGGACTGCTACTGCGTATTCTCGAAAAGTCAGAAACCCTAAAGGCTTGAAGACCATCTCTGCTTGTTGTGTGTCAGTTTAATTTGGAATCTTCTATGTAAGAAATTCTCATTGAGTGTCGTGTATGGTCCTTATTTGTTGAGTCCTTTGTTGTTGAGTCAATTAGCATTATTTCAAAGTTTTATAATAAGAAATGTCTAATGTTAGAAAGATATCTCAGGTGTAATGTTAGAAGGAAGACTCGTGTCTTCTTTGTGTTTTTTTAAAATTGGTGTGATTTTAAAAACTACATCAATTTTGAAATGATACAAAAAGAACATGAATATTTCTTTTAGCCTTACTCGTGTGGAAGAGTCTCATCTCGTAAGTGTTGTTGTAACGAGTCATGAATGAAACTGGCAGAGAAAATACATTGCAAACAAATAACCTTCTGTGTTGTGAGGCTTGAGGTTTCTCTAAAGCCTTTATCTTTGTTCTTTATGGTAACCATAGGAAAGTTACGGATGACCAATCCTGCCAACTTTCTACTTCAAGGATGAGTTACGTGGTCTATTTTTAAGACTAGTAACATGTACAATTAGATTAAAAGAGACAACAAAAAGAAAAAGAGGGAGATATATATAAATGCATGACGATTATTGTCTTATTTGGAATATGAGAAAAATATAAGGGTAAAGTTATACCCCTCAAATTATCACCCAATTAACAATATTCTTTAAATTTTCAATTGTGATAATGTCTATCCTAAATTTACCAAAACATTGTCAATGTCCCCTTAAGGTTAGAAAAAAGATAAAAATACCCCTATATATTTCTCAATAAGACAAAAATACTCCTATAAATTGAAAAAAAAAAAAAAAAAATTATTTTAAAAAAAAACTAATTTAAAAAGAAATATTTTTTAAATGAAAATTTTTAATTTTTAATTTTAAAAAAAAAACGATTTTTTTTTTTAAAAAAAAAAATGGAAATGTTTATTTAAAAAAAAAAATTGTTTTAGAAAACGAAAATTTTTATTTTCTTAAATGGAAATTGTTAATTTTTTTTAAATGGAAATTTTTATTTTAAAAAGTTATAAAAAAAAAAATCAATTTTTATAACAAAAAAAATCGAAAATTTTTAATTTTTTTTCAAATAAAAAGATTTTTTTTTTTTAAAAAAAAATTTTAATCTGCTACCCTCTGATTTTATTTTATTTTTTTAGTTTTAAGTTTTTTTCTAGAAGTTTTCGTATTTTTTGTTTTTATTTTACTAAGGTAGTTTCGTCAATGGGGAAACATTGACAAATTTTAGTAGTTTGTAGGAGACATTGTCACAATTGAAAGTTTATGGACAACGTTGTTAATTGAATGGTAGTTTGAGAAAGATATGTGGACTTTCCCCAAAATATAAATAGTTTAAATTGAAAATTTAAGAGTTTGTTTGGGATTGCGTTTAAGAAATAGAGATTTTAAGTCTAAAAGAGATTTTGAGCAAAAGTTACATTTTCAAGCTTTTGCCAAAAGTGCATTTTTTTTTTGGCTATTTTTAGACTTTTTGAACCATTAAAAACGTTTTTAATTTTTTTACCAAATGAGTATTTTTTTTCTTCAAACGGACTTTTTAAGTGTTAAAAGCACTTTTAGACTCCTCAAACACAATCGTACACAGGCCATAAGATTAAATTGAAATGATACGAAAATGTTAGGACTAAATTTGTTTTTTTTGTTTTGTTTTTGGTAAAGTTTACTTAATCTTCTCAAACTACCACCTCAATGACAATCTACCCCCCAAACTATCAATTGCGATAATTTACCCTCCAAACTACCAAAACAATGATAATGTACCCCCAAATACTAGCAAAATGATGAAATTGCAAAATGATGAAATTGCCCCTATAAAATTTTAAATAAGACAAAAATACCCTTATAATTTTGAAAAAAAAAAAATTAAATTTTAGTATTTTTGTTTCTATTTTAGTAAGGGTAATTTTGTCATTTTGTTAAAATTAGGGGTACATTATCATTGTTTTGACAGTTTGGGTAGTAAATTGTATTATTTGGGGGGCAGATTGTAATTGAAGTGATAGTTTAAGAGGGTTAAGTAGACTTTACCCTTTTGTTTTTGGAAACAGGTGGCAGGATATAACTCATTAAAAAGCTTTCAATTTTTATTTTTATTTTTTTGCTTGATTTTCACGGATCACCGTAAACTATTTGAATCTCTAATTGGAAAATTCAATCTTTCTTAGCCAATTTTTAAACGCTTTCGTCTTTTCTTGACACGAACGTGGTCCTAAACAGAGGTCAAATTGAACAAGTAACCAAAAATAATTTTTCTCTCAAAAATCAAAATGTTTCTTTTTAACTTTTGTAGAGACACATTTTCTTTATAAAATAAAAAAGACAATATTTTGTTCAAAGGTTTTTTACCATATAGAAAACAAGAAACTGATGAAAATATACTAAATTATTAACGGTAACATATCATATTTTTAATAGATGAGCGTTTCCATGCATAAAAATAAGCAAAATTAAGCAATTTAAAAATCTACTATTTTTTTTTTATAAAATCATAAGGATCCTATTCCCATATATATATATATATATATATATATACACATTTAGTTTACCACAAACCTTTTTGACTTCCAGCCAGCCGACATTGTTGATAGTTTTAATCAAAACCACACATTTAATGTTACATGTTTTTGAATCACACCAAGACAAGAAAACATGGGGATGTCCTCCTCCTCATCTTTCCTTCTCTTCTTCTTCTTCTTCTTCTTCTTCTTCATCATTTTATCAATTGATTCAGCTGCTCCATCGTGCCCCATAGATCTCAGCTATGTGGAAACATTCCCATGGGACACTTCATCCTGCCTGGACCCCAACGGGAAACACTGCTGCCAGACCCTTCTCAGCCTCATCGGCATCGGGCTTGCGCAACACCTCAAAGAAACCTCCATGTTCCAACTCCCAGACGAAGCTTCTTCCTCTTCTTGCCTCTCCGATCTCCAATCCAAGCTCGCCGCCTTGTCGATCCAGCCCTCTGTCGTCCCTCGCTGCTTCCAAAACTCAACCCAGTTCGTCGCTAATCGTTCTAGATGTGCTGGAATCATAACAACCCAAGATTGGAATGAAAAGATGCTTTCAATGACTTCATTGGAAGAATTCTGCAAGGGAGACTTAACCAGTGAGCCCATTTAAATATAATGCAGGGTTATTTAGCCGTTAATTTTTAACTGCAATACTTAAAAATATCGAAATATTCTTAATTTTCTTTACTTTTAAATTAACTGCAATTGAGTGATTTTCTTTACTTTTAAATTTAACTGCAATTAAAAGTTCAGGAGAGGTTTTGAACATTACATGATAATTCAGAAGTCTAAACCGGGACTGAGTTTGAATTTCAGAACTTCTGAATTTAATCATTAAACAATTGATGCATAGATTGAACTCAAAATTCTTGATTAAAAGGTTTAATCATTTAATTTATATTTCTGACAGGTTTAATTCGTTGTAGCTCCTGCCTTGAAGCTGGCATGATGGTGGATTCCCAGCTGACCAGTTTAGACCCGAATGGCACAAAATGCTTCTACTTCACAGTCTTATACGCTGCAGGAATTGTTAACGAGTACGGCCCGAAGAACGCCAGCACTGCTTCCTGCATTCTAGGCTTGCCATTGTCAGCCTCAGCGACGACAGACAAGTCATCGAACCATTTGAGCAGGAACATGATTATTGGATTGTCGGGTGCTCTTGTCGGCGTTCTGCTTGCTGTCGGAGTGATCATCCTGTACAGAAAACGGCGCAAGAAAGATATGCAACAGGCTTTGCATGAAGAATATGTGAGCAGTTTCAGAGCCAGCGTATTACCCAACACGGGCGCAAAATGGTTTCACGTGTCGGAGCTGGAGCGAGCCACGAACAGGTTTTGTCAGAGGAATTTGATCGGTCAAGGCGCACATGGGGTTGTTTACAGAGGAGCTCTTGCGGATGGAACTTTGGTTGCCGTGAAACAACTTCTTGATTTGGATTCCGAAGGGGACGAAGACTTTTGCAATGAGGTTGAGATCATTAGCAAAATTAGACACAGAAATCTTCTCTCCCTGCGAGGCTGCTGCGTTACGAGCGACAATCTGGAAGGAAAGAGGAGGTTTTTGGTCTACGATTTCATGTCGAACGGCAGCCTTGGTGATCAATTGTATGAACAGAGCAGAAAGCAATTGATGACATGGCCTCAGCGCAAGAGCATAATTCTTGATGTCGCCAAAGGGCTCGCTTACTTGCATTATGGAATAAAACCGGCGATTTAT
This sequence comes from Corylus avellana, assembly GCF_965113065.1. Lineage (NCBI taxonomy): Eukaryota > Viridiplantae > Streptophyta > Magnoliopsida > Fagales > Betulaceae > Corylus > Corylus avellana. The sequence goes on from NC_142496.1 coordinate 22,825,310, forward strand.
CACCGAGACATAAAGGCCAACAACATACTTCTTGACTCGGAAATGAAGGCCAGAGTGGCGGATTTCGGCCTGGCCAAGCAAAGCAACGAAGGCGAGTCTCATCTCACCACCAGGGTTGCCGGCACGCATGGTTACTTGGCGCCAGAGTATGCTCTGTACGGGCAACTAACAGAGAAGAGCGATGTTTACAGCTTTGGGGTTGTGATTCTGGAGATTATGAGTGGGAGGAAAGTGCTGGACACATCAAATTCTGCAGTGCTGTTGATCACGGACTGGGCTTGGATGCTTGCAAAATCAGGAAAAGTGGAAGAAATATTCGATGAGGGGATAAGAAAAGAAGGGCCAAAACCTGTGATGGAGAGGTTTGTTCTCGTGGGGATGCTTTGTGCTCATGTTATGGTGGCTTTTAGGCCCACCATTGATGTGGCGCTTAAGATGTTGGAGGGTGACATTGAGATTCCTAGATTACCAGACAGGCCAATACCGCTTAGTCACGAGTCATTTAGATCTTCTCTGCACTGGAGTTGTTGAGCTGCCCAGTACGAATACAGTGTAGGCGGGAAAACCCAGATCTTCAAAGGTACATGGCTATTAATTTAGTTATCCAATTTTATAGAATTAATTCAACTCTGAAATCACACTGAATGTAATGTTAGATAGAAGATGATCATATTTGTAACCATCAAAATGTGCATAGGTTTCTTGTTGGTAAATGTTACCTCAGTGAATTTTTTGTTCTTAACAAAAGCTTTTCCTTTACCCACTCTTAAAAGGATAAACTCCGAATCCGGGAATAAAACATAACTAAAGAATACGTGACTTTTATTCTCAGTTTGCAAGCCCATTCGGACGGACTAGCGAACAGACGTCTCTGGAATATCTCGTTTGCTAGCATGTTTGAATGGCCTAGCGAACAGATACTACTGTAACTCCGCTAGAATGCTCCGTTTGCAATCCCATTTGAATGGGCTAGCAAACGGAGGCTTCTATGACTATTTCTTAATAACTCATTTGACCTGGTAAGCATTGGAATTAACAATCCCACGTCACAGGAAGCTTGCTCCAATCCGATGAAATTCAAGACACAACCTCTTTAGTAAAGATGGTCAAGCAATCAATTTGCCACCAAATGAAGATATTTAACAAAGAAAAAGCAGAAGAAATTAAGAATGCTACTAGAAAGTTCGTTATAAAGTACTCCTTACGAGTTCATGTAAAATGTGCAAGATAAGTAGGCCTGGGTATCGGTCAAAACGGTCCGGTTAAGGACCTTATCGGTTATTAACCGATAATTTTTGGTTAAACGGTTTATTAACCGATACCGAACCAATAAGAATTTTAACCGATAATTTCGGTTAAAACGGTACACGGTTAAACGGTCTGGTTAAACCGGTTAATCGATTTAACCGATAGCTTTATATTGATTTATTTTGTTGGGTCAAAAACAAAAAATGAGTTTTTTTGACTTTTGAGAGCCCAAATACTTTTTGTTTGGCTAAAATAATTTATTAAAAATGAGTTGTTTTAGGGACCAAATACTTTTTGTTAGGACCCAAATATTTGTTTTTTGAGCTAAAAATTGAAGCTTTTTTATATTGATCCACTTCAACTTTTTTTTTTTTTTTTTTTTTTTTTTTTTTTTTTTATATTATAAAATACATTTTTCCAAAGCAAATGGACTAATTAACACAATGAATGCTAATTAGACTAGCAAAACTAGTTAATGAAAAATGCTTTTACCAAAGACAAAGAAATCTCATCAAATGCCATCACTTAAAAAAAAAACATCAAACCTACCCAAACCCAAATTAAAATAAAATTCATTAATGAATAATAAACAAAGTATTAACTAATTAAAGTCACTTAGCAAAAGGAAAATAAGTCATGGGCAACACCATATTAAAAAAAAAAAAAAAAAAAAAAAATCCGGTTTCTTATCGGTTAACCGGTTAACCGATAAGAACCGCTTAACCGGACCGGACCGGACCGGACCGAATTCCGGTATACTTTTTTTAACCGATAAGGATATCGGCATATCGGCTACGGTTTATATCGGTTCGGTCGAAGCCGGTAGACGGCCGGTTAAACGGTAACGGTTAATTTGCCCACCCTTAAAGATAAGTAGTTGGATATTTATAAGTCAGATAAGTTAAACGGGTTGATAAAAACATGTTTTGGTTTTTATAATTTATTCACCTAGTCCCAGTCAAAGCCAATGCATCCTCTTCACGGCCAGCCGACCTTATTGACCAACCTTTTGCCTTGTCGCTTGTGAGGACAAGCTATTTCATAGTTTAAGGTTAGTGATGCTATTTAACATAATGTTATTCTATTTATGTATAATTTGGTGATGTAATTGTGAAAAGTAATTTTTGGATTAGCATTCGTAAGAACACAAAAAAAAAAAAAAAAAAGGAAAAACTTCACTCCCAGTATAAGCGGTTTTATAATCATAATTTTGGAGTTTAAAATTTTACAATGTCAATATCTCATGTTTTAACTCCTATATATATAGGAGTTAAAACATGATTTAATAAAATTCTGATGACCCATGATTTAATAAAATGTCTTCCTGTTTTAACTCCTAATTTTTAAACTTTAAAGTTATGATTGCAAAACTATTTATACTTCAAGGAGTGCAAGTGAATGACATTTCTCCGTCTTAGCATTACCCCAAGATTTAATATTGATGTATTTATCGGTGTAAATAATTTCACTCCATTTAATATTTTTAAATAATGTGCCAACATATTTATCACATTGTATCATTTACACCGTTAAATACAATCTTAGATCTCGATTATAAAATGATATCTCTCCGTCTCATAAAATGATGAGGGCTTGTGGGCCTGTGGCTGCAACCTGTGAATTGCTTAGAACAAGAAAAGAAAAGCAGGCCTGGTTTCTTGGGCTTGATTTGGGCTTTCTTCAAACTAAACTCGGACCCCGATCCAAACAATTTGGAAAGCTTGGGCCGACACCTGCAGATTTGCAACTTGTAGAGAAGGATGCGATTATTTGATGACCGCAGGTCCGCAACGTCTCTCTGGAAGTCCACCACATCTCTGAGCTCCACCGAAGGTCCGAAGCTAATCGGTAATTCCACTGCTTTCTTTTGAAACTTGGTATTATCGGATCAGCGGGTCAGCAAATGTTCAATTTATTCTTCGTCATTTGTAGTATGTCTCCAAGCTTTACCAGCTTGGAATAATTGCATATGGGCTTTATTTTGTACGCATACGAGTGTGGTAGACCAGGTGTTTGATGAAATTTCTCTTTGTCACTGAAATGCGTCTCAGTAACACCAGCGCATCTTCAATCTCATAGACGTCCAATTCAAACGATGGGATTGCGCATTCTGGGTCATTACCCTGTATCCCATCCCATTGGGAATCAAGTTTACAAGAAATGAAAAGGGTAGCTTTGATTTCCATTGAACACTTTCTGTTTTTGTTGTTCTGTTGATTTTATGAAAATCACAATGAAGCACGGTTGCCTCTTTTGTCAGAATTTTGTTTGGTTTATGAATTTTCAGAATAACTTTCTTGCCTCTTTTAAAGGTCCAGAATATAATGCTAAGAAGTAGCTTTCATATTTCCTAAGTATACCTTGTTCTTTATTCAGTTCGATAATGATAGAGTGCAATTGCCTCTTCAGAGTTTAAATGAACCCTATCCGTCTGTAGAGTAGTCAATATATTAATTTGTAATAACTAATGTTGTCAGTCTTTTTTCTACAAATACGCTGCGATATCAAATATCAATGTGTCAGTTTGTAATGACTAATGTTAAGATATTTCCACACTCCCCTTGTGGTGCAGATGATCAGGAAGAAACCGCCCAAGAGGGTGAGGGTAATTTTCTTTGAATATTCAACCATGATATTAATGTCACTCATTTTATTTTCAGTGCTTCAGGTGAACTGTGATTCTCAGTTCTGTTCGACAATATGATTAAAATTTGCAACTGCCGCAAGAATCTATTTTTGAAAGGGATGATGTTAGGTAGAATGTTCAGTTCAAGTGAACTAACAAGAGAGGTTTCAGATCCAATGAAAAGAATTTGTGAAACTATGATGTCTTGCCCGGCATTAGCTCTTGATACTGCACTTAATCAAAGTGGAATTAGAGTTTCTCCAGATATAGTTGAGGATGTCCTCAAGAGATTCGAGAATGCTGGTATGTTGGCATATCGGTTCTTTGAATGGGCTGAGAGACAACGAAATTATGTGCACAGTGTCAGGGCTTACCACACCATGATCCAGTCTCTGGCCAAGATAAGGCAGTATCAGATCATGTGGGATCTTGTGAATTCTATGAGGAACAAGAGCATGCTAAATGTTGAGACATTTTGCATTATAATGAGAAAGTATGCCTCCGCTCAGAAGGTGGAGGAGGTAGTTTACACATTCAATGTCATGGAGAAATATGATATCCCCCCAAATCTTGCAGCATTCAATGGCCTTCTAAGTGCCTTGTGCAAGTCCAAGAATGTGAGGAAGGCTCAGGAGATCTTTGACAGTATGAAAGATCGATTTGTTCCTGACTCAAAGACTTACAGTATATTGCTTGAGGGGTGGGGAAGGTCTCCAAATCTGCCCAAGGCAAGGGAGATTTTCCAGGAAATGGTTGACATGGGTTGCGACCCTGATATAGTGACCTTTGGCATCATGGTTGACGTTCTTTGCAAGGCAGGAAGAGTTGATGAAGCCATTGAAATAGTTAAGAAGATGGATACTGGGACTTGCAAGCCAACATCTTTCATTTATAGTGTTTTGGTTCATACATATGGGATAGAAAACCGGATTGAAGATGCTGTAGGTATGTTCTTAGAGATGAAAAGACATGGAATTCAGCCTGATGTGGCAGCGTACAATTCCTTGATTAGTGCTTTCTGTAAAGTAAACAAGTTAAAGAATGTGTATAGGGTCTTAAATGATATGAAATGCAAGGGAGTTACTCCCAATTCAAGGACTTTCAACATTATTATACGTAGTTTGATAGTCCGCGGAGAGGCTGATGAGGCATCTAGAATCTTTCGCCGGATGATCAAGGTATGTGAACCAGATGCAGACACATATACAATGATGATAAAGCTGTCTTGTGAAAGCGATGAGCTGGATATGGCTCTTAAAGTGTGGAAGTACATGAAGTTGAAGCGATTTGTCCCAAGCATGCATACATTTTCGGTTCTTATAAATGGATTGTGCAAGAAGGGGGATGTTACTAAGGCTTGTGTGTTATTGGAAGAGATGATAGAGAAGGGAATCCGACCAGCAGGTGGGACATTTGGAAGGTTGAGACAATTGCTTATAAAGGAAGGAAGAGAAGATGTACTCAAATTTCTTCAGGAGAAAATGAACCTTCTGGTCAAGGAGCCTTTATGTGATTGAGAAGCGATGGCTAGCAACATATTAAAACAAGAGCTGCTTATATTGTTGATCCAGCGTGCAAGTGGTTTGCAGGTCTGTGCTCTTCCCTCCTTCACTCTGGATTTTTTTACCATTTGATTGGTTTGCCTAGTTTAATGCTTTTCATTCAAAACCGGATTTAAAATTCGTTTTTGAGCAATCAATATGTTTTGACTAATGAAATCATCCTTACTGACAATTGATTCTTCTTCTAGCAGATCATTGTTGATGGCACCATATAGGACATTACAGAGTATGTAAATGATCAGGAAGTTATACATTTGATGAGGTGACTTGACGAAAGATAACGAAGTGGGAAAGAGTAAAAATGATTTCAAAGTTTCAAGACTAGAAGGAAAAAAGTGACCGGTAACTCGCACAAACTCGGAATGTGTTTGTATGAACCATGTAGATTTGTCTTTCAAGTATTATTAACCATATGTGATCAAACAAATGTAATTGGTTTTTCATATTTGCCGCCTACATTGCCAATTGATATTAGGTGCCTAATCTCCATACGAATGAGGGGGGAACTGTCGTTAAACAAGGAACGTGTTAATATGAGGAAAATGAACTTATAGCAATGAGGCAAATCGCACATAAATATTTGTACTATATTTTTGGGATTGTGTTTGAAAAATGGAGCTTTTAAGTCAAAAAAACGTCTTTTTGGCATAAGCTTCATTTTTAAGCTTTTGTCAAAAGTGCATTTTGGTAATTTTAAAGTTTTTTGGACTATTAAAAATGTTTTTTTTTTTAATCAAACAGGTACTTTTTTCTTCAAATGAATTTTTCGAGTGTTAAACACATTTTTAGGCCTTTCATAGACACACCCAAACAAGCCCTAAGGCGTAAACACCAAAACATCCATTGCTGCCTAGGTCTACCCTGGTAGAGCCGAAGCCAGAGCATAGCATCCAGAATAAGTGCCAACATGCCGTCAATGAAAGGCTAAACTACCTCCCTAACCAGTGCCAAACCCACCAAACGTTTATGGACATTTCTTCTCTGCAAATGCTAGTTGTTGGTTTCTAGGCTTGATGTTGTTACCACTGATTTATGTTGGTTACTCTTTGATTTTTTTATTTTCATAATGAAATATAAGTATGCGAATTTCTAGTTCATGATCATATATTAATACTAGTATGAAAAAGCACATTTAATACTAACAAAGCATTATCATGTTTTCTTAGGGAGAAAAGTTAAGAGTACTAACTTTTTTACTAACAAATGAATACTAACATTATGTGAAGCTTATTTATTGGTGATGATCAAAACAATTAATAAAGAAAAATGCTACGAATACCAATAAATAAACTTCACATCATGGTAGTATCCATTTGTTAGTAAAAAAATTAGTACCCCTAACATTTCTCTTTCTCGTGTATACGTCCTGATTAAAAGCAGAAGAATAACCCTTCTTGAGTACAAGTTCTCACAATGCTACCAAACGACAACCTTGTAGTAAGACTGATAAGAGTTTTGTCCAATAATGTATAGGCACCTATGGGCGAAAATGGCCATTGTTGTCAAATACCTGATACATCTTAAATGATACTCTTCCGTCTTCTTAGGTAAAATGTCCATATAATACTTAAAAACAATGAGAAACAGCTAAAAAAATTCAAAACGGCAGATCATCATAAACTTATTTCCAATCTCAGATCCTTTTTGATTTTGATTCACTTTTGGTGAGCACCATCCCAGAAAGCTTGTTGACCTCATACAGAAATCCAGCTGAGAACAAGAAACTGCACCGGAATATGAGAACATAAAAAATGTCGTCAATATGAAATTCTCAAGATATTTGAAACAGAATTGCAATCTATAATATTGATTGGGCAGAAAATTATCACTTTCCTATTGTTGAAATTCGTCTTAATCTGCCAGTCTAAACATTTCTAGATATCCATTGCAACTGTTCTAAATTCAATTCAATGAGGATCCTAGGATCTACAAGTATCTGTATTATCTCTAAAGCTAAGGCATCCAAAATGAGCCTTTCTTTTTTCTTTTCACAGACCAGCAAGACAAAATGAATCTTTCTTTTCCCTGGCAGAGCCAAGGGTTGGGGGAATTGCCCACCCTGGCTCCTCAAAAAAATATATTTTAGATGAATAAAAATGAATCTTTCTAGTGTTGAGAATGCTTTCAAATATATTCCCTGATGTATACATTCATATGAATATCCCAGGAAAAAGTAGTGAACCCTATTTCATAATTATTGCATACCATGTTGTGATACAAACTCGATGGACTGTGCTAGCAGCAATCAGAGCAACTGCTTCTTCTATTATGACTGCAAAAGAGAGGTAAACAGAATTGCTTCAGTTATTATTGTAAGAATGATACAGCAACTTATCAGAAGCCTGCAAGTAATGATTGTTGGCACACAGTGACACTTAAAAAGGAAGCCTAGAGTTCCAATTTGCTGTTGAATCTTCACGTGATTATTAAAATTGTTAAAAGCCCAAGGTGCTACAAGTTTCAGAAGCTATTAAGAAGAAAAAACAGCACTTGGGATGATGCTTAGGAAAAAAAAAACAGCAGTTTGGATGATGGAGTCCCTAACTTTTCATGTTCATTTTCGGTGGACCTCTGGCTGCCTTTGAATGTAATTGTGAAATCCATATTAGTAAGGAGAGCATTAATTACAAAATTAATTTCGAAAAGGCAATGCGAAATTGATTATCGGCCTTTGGAATTTTTGGACAAAATTTCATCAAGTAAAGATCCTCTATTTGGTTTTCCCTTTCTTTCAAATGGGCGAAACTTGAAATATATATATATATATATATATATATATATATATATATATATAATTCAATCTTATTAGAAAGCGCAAAGGAACACAATTCAAGTACACGGTGAGTATAGAAGAACGACACCCAATTAGGGAGAAGAAGAAAATATAAACTAACTTGTATATATGCTTGATGATGTTAAATATCAAGGCCTTCCATGCTTCGAAAAATCTCTATAGTCTATGTATATGTATTGTAATGAATCTGTAGTATAAATGCAATTCAACCCAATCTATATCATTCAGATGGACTTCAACACATAATGTCTCATTAAGCAAACAATATATGAAGCTAAAGCACACTCACCAGCACCACACCCAGTCCTCATGCCACATGTTTCCTGGAAATTTCCAATGAACTGCAAGATTAGAATCAATCAATTTAAATTGATTTGTTCAATCAATTGTATGAGTTCATACATTAGAAATGACTACATCATATGCGAGCTCAGCTTTTGATTTGTTCAAAGAAGTGCATGCATGATCAAGCACGTACATCTACATCACAACATGTATGGTTATGCATGCTTTTGAATAAAGCAGTTGCCAATTTCTTCTAGAGCATAAAGAAATAATGAACAATTAAGCATGCACGCATACATGTACAAAGAAGTGCATGCATGATGAAGCACGTACATCTTCATAACATGTATAGTTATGGATGCACGTATGCATGCATGTACTTATCTATAGTGCTGCGATGATTACTTCATTTGCAACATATATATATATATATATATATATATATATATATATACACTAAGTTCTCAACGATAAATAAGAAGCTGATGAAAATATATTAAATTCTCAACGGTAACATATCACATTTTTAATAGATGAGCGTTTTCATACATAAAAATAAGCAAAATTACATAATTTATTTATTTATTGATTTTTTAAATCGCAAGGGATCTTAATCCCCATATATATATATATATACCTTTAGTTTATAGTACTGGAGTTTGACCCACAAACCTTTTTGACTTCAGCCGCCATTAAATAGTTTAATGTTCAAAGTCACATTTAGTGGTTGAATGTTTTTGAATCACACCAAGTCAAGAGAACATGGGGATGTCCTCCTCCTCCTCTTTCCTTCTCTTGTTCTTCTTGTTCTTCATCATTTTATCAATTGATTCAGCTGCTCCATCGTGCCCCATAGATCTCAGCTATGTGGAAACATTCCCATGGGACACTTCATCCTGCCTGGACCCCAACGGGAAATACTGCTGCCAGACCCTTCTCAGCCTCATCGACATGGGGCTTGCTCAACACCTCAAAGAAACCTCCATGTTCCAACTCCCAGACGCAGCTTCTTCATCTTCTTGCCTCGCCGATCTCCAAACCAAGCTCGCCGCCTTGTCGATCCAGCCCTCTGTCGTCCCTCGCTGCTTCCAAAACTCAACCCAGTTCGTCGCTAACCGTTCTAGTTGTGCTGGAATCATAACAGCCCAAGATTGGAATCAAAAGATCGGTTCAATGACTCCATTGGAAGATTTCTGCAAGGGAGAGTTAACCGGTGAGCCCATTTACATATAATGCAGGGTTTGTTAACTTTTAACTGGAATTTATAAAAAAAATAGGGGTATTAATGTCATTGTCTTATTTTTAACGTCTTAAATTTGACAAAATGATTCAAATTAACAGAAATTGAAAATTCGGTGTCCAAATTAAAAGAATTTGAATATTAGAAAGTCTTCTCAAATCGCATGATAATTCAGAATCTAAACAGAGAAGAACTCAAAATTTTTGATTAAAAAGTTTAATTTATATTTCTGACAGGTTTCATTCGGTGTAGCTCCTGCTTGGAAGCTCGCGTGAAGGTGGCTTCCCAGCTGACCAGTTTAGACCGGAACGGCACAAAATGCTTCTACTTCACAATCTTATACGCTGCAGGAATTGTTAACGAGTACGGCCCGAAGAACGCCAGCACTGCTTCCTGCGTTCTAGGCTTGCCATTGTCAGCCTCAGCGACAGACAAGTCATCGAACCATTTGAGCAGGAACATGATTATTGGATTGTCGGGTTCTCTTGTCGGCGTTCTGCTTGCTGTCGGAGTGATCATCCTGTATAGAAAACGGCGCAAGAAAGAAATGCAACAGGCTTTGCATGAAGAATATGTGAGCAATTTCAGAGCCAGCGTATTACCCAACACGGGCGCAAAATGGTTTCACGTGTCGGAGCTGGAGCGAGCCACGAACAGGTTTTGTCAGAGGAATTTGATCGGTCAAGGCGCACATGGGGTTGTTTACAGAGGAACTCTTGCAGATGGGAATTTGGTTGCGGTGAAACAACTTCTTGATTTGGATTCCAAAGGGGACGAAGATTTTTGCAATGAGATTGAGATCATTAGCAAAATAAGACACAGAAGCCTTCTCTCCCTACGAGGCTGCTGCGTTACGAGCGACAATCTGAAAGGAAAGAGGAGGTTTTTGGTCTACAATTTCATGTCAAACGGCAGCCTTGGTGATCAATTGTATGAACAGAGCAGAAAGCAATTGACATGGCCTCAGCGCAAGAACATAGTTCTTGATGTCGCCAAAGGGCTTGCTTACTTGCATTATGGAATAAAACCGGCGATTTATCACCGAGACATAAAGCCCACCAACATACTTCTTGACTCGGAAATGAAGGCCAAACTGGCAGATTTCGGCCTGGCCAAGCAAAGCAACGAAGGCGAGTCTCATCTCACCACCAGAGTTGCCGGCACGCACGGTTACTTGGCGCCAGAGTATGCTCTGTACGGGCAACTAACAGAGAAGAGCGATGTTTACAGCTTTGGGGTTGTGATTCTGGAGATTATGAGTGGGAGGAAAGTGCTGGACACATCAAATTCTGCAGTGCTGTTGATCACGGACTGGGCTTGGATGCTTGCAAAATCAGGAAAAGTGGAAGAAATATTCGATGAGGGGATAAGAAAAGAAGGGCCAAAAGCTGTGATGGAGAGGTTTGTTCTTGTGGGGATGCTTTGTGCTCATGTTATGATGGCTTTTAGGCCTACCATTGCTGTGGCGCTTAAGATGTTGGAGGGTGACATTGAGATTCCTAGATTAACAGACAGGCCATTGCCGCCTAGTCACGAGTCATTTAGATCTTCTCTGCACTAGAGTTTATGAGCTCCAGTACGATAACAGAGTAGACTGGAAAACCCAGATCTTCAAAGGTGCATGGCTATTGATATGTACTGGAAAGTCTGGAATTTAGTTTTTCCAATTTTATGGAATTAATTCAACTCTGAAATCACACCGACTGTAATGTTAGATAGAAGATGATCATATTTGTAACCATCTAAAATGTGCATAGGTTCTTGTTGATAAATGTTACCTCAGTGAATTTTTTTGTTTTTAACATGAACCCACCCGAAAAAGCGTTTTCTTTACCCGCTCTTAAAGAAAACGTGACTTTTATTCTCAGTTTGAAAGCCCATTCGGACAGACTAGCGAACGGACGTCTCTGGATCGTTTGCTAGCATGTTCAAATGGCCTAGCGAATGGATGCTACCTTGTTCTTTATTCAGTTCGATAATGATAGAGTGCAGTTGCCTCTTCAGAGTTTAAATGAACCTATCCGTCTGTAGAGTAGTCAATATATTAATTTGTAATGACTAATGTTGTCAGTCTTTTTTCTACAAATACGCTGCGATATCAAATATCAATGTGTCAGTTTGTAATGACTAATGTTAAGATATTTCCACACTCCCCTTGTGGTGCAGATGATCAGGAAGAAACCGCCCAAGAGGGTGAGGGTAATTTTCTTTGAATATTCAACCATGATATTAATGTCACTCATTTTATTTTCAGTGCTTCAGGTGAACTGTGATTCTCAGTTCTGTTCGACAATATGATTAAAATTTGCAACTGCCGCAAGAATCTATTTTTGAGAGGGATGATGTTAGGTAGAATGTTCAGTTCAAGTGAACTAACAAGAGAGGTTTCAGATCCAATGAAAAGAATTTGTGAAACTATGATGTCTTGCCCGGCATTAGCTCTTGATACTGCACTTAATCAAAGTGGAATTAGAGTTTCTCCAGATATAGTTGAGGATGTCCTCAAGAGATTCGAGAATGCTGGTATGTTGGCATATCGGTTCTTTGAATGGGCTGAGAGACAACGAAATTATGTGCACAGTGTCAGGGCTTACCACACCATGATCCAGTCCCTGGCCAAGATAAGGCAGTATCAGATCATGTGGGATCTTGTGAATTCTATGAGGAACAAGAGCATGCTAAATGTTGAGACATTTTGCATTATAATGAGAAAGTATGCCTCCGCTCAGAAGGTGGAGGAGGTAGTTTACACATTCAATGTCATGGAGAAATATGATATCCCCCCAAATCTTGCAGCATTCAATGGCCTTCTAAGTGCCTTGTGCAAGTCCAAGAATGTGAGGAAGGCTCAGGAGATCTTTGACAGTATGAAAGATCGATTTGTTCCTGACTCAAAGACTTACAGTATATTGCTTGAGGGGTGGGGAAGGTCTCCAAATCTGCCCAAGGCAAGGGAGATTTTCCAGGAAATGGTTGACATGGGTTGCGACCCTGATATAGTGACCTTTGGCATCATGGTTGACGTTCTTTGCAAGGCAGGAAGAGTTGATGAAGCCATTGAAATCGTTAAGAAGATGGCTACTGGGACTTGCAAGCCAACATCTTTCATTTATAGTGTTTTGGTTCATACATATGGGATAGAAAACCGGATTGAAGATGCTGTAGGTATGTTCTTAGAGATGAAAAGACATGGAATTCAGCCTGATGTGGCAGCGTACAATGCCTTGATTAGTGCTTTCTGTAAAGTAAACAAGTTAAAGAAAGTGTATAGGGTCTTAAATGATATGAAATGCAAGGGAGTTACTCCCAATTCAAGGACTTTCAACATTATTATACGTAGTTTGATAGTCCGGGGAGAGGCTGATGAGGCATCTAGAATCTTTCGCCGGATGATCAAGGTATGTGAACCAGATGCAGACACATATACAATGATGACAAAGCTGTCTTGTGAAAGCGATGAGCTGGATATGGCTCTTAAAGTGTGGAAGTACATGAAGTTGAAGCGATTTGTCCCAAGCATGCATACATTTTCGGTTCTTATAAATGGATTGTGCAAGAAGGGGGATGTTACTAAGTCTTTTGTGTTATTGGAAGGGATGACAGAGAAGGGAATCCGACCAGCAGGTGGGACATTTGGGAGGTTGAGACAATTGCTTATAAAGGAAGGAAGAGAAGATGTACTCAAATTTCTTCAGGAGAAAATGAACCTTCTGGTCAAGGAGCCTTTATGTGATTGAGAAGCCATGGCTAGCAACATATTAAAACTAGAGCTGCTTATATTGTTGATCCAGCGTGCAAGTGGTTTGCAGGTCTGTGCTCTTCCCTCCATCACTCTGGATTTTTTTAGCATTTGATTGGATTGCCTAGTTTAATGTTTTCCATTCAAAACCTGATTTAAAATTCGTTTTTGAGCAATCAATATGTTTTTACTAGTGAAATCATCCTTACTGACAATTGATTCTTCCTCTAGCAGATCATTGTTGATGGCACCATAGAGGACATTACAGAGTATGTAAATCAATTGAAAGGATCAGGAAGTTATACATTTGATGAGGTGACTTGATGAAAGATAACGAAGTGGGAAAGAGTAAAAATGATTTCCAAGTTTCCAGATTAAAAGGAAAAAAGTGACCGGTAACTCGCACAAACTCGGAATGTGTTTGTATGAACTATATAGATTTGTCTTTTAAGTATTATTAACCATATGTGATCAAACAAATGTAATTGATTTTTCATATTTGCCGCCTACATTGCCAATTGATATTAGTTGCCTAATACATATGAATGAGGGAACTGTCCTTCAACAAGGAACGTGTTAATATGAGGAAAATGAACTTGTAGCAATGAGGCAAATCGCACATAAATATTTGTACTAGATTTTTAGGATTATATTTGAAAAATAGAGCTTTTAAGTCAAAAAAACGTTTTTCGGCATAAATTTCATTTTTAAACTTTTGTCAAAAGTACGTTTTGATAATTTTAAAGTTTTTTGGATCATTAGAAGCGTTTTTTCTTTTTTTACCAAACGGATACTCTTTTCTTTTCTTTTTTCAAACAAACTTATTGAATGTTAAAACGGATTTTTAAGCCTGTCAAACACATACTCAAACAGGCCCTAAGGCGTAAACACCAAAAATCCATTGCCGCCTAAGTCTACCCTGCTAGAGCCGAAGCCAGAGCATAGCATCTAGTATTAGTGCCAATGTGCTGTCAATGCCAACAGCTAAACTACCTCCATCATCGGTGCCAAACCCACCAAAGGTTGAAACCCCACCAAACATTTATAGACATTTCTTCGCTGCAAATGCTAGTTGTTGGTTTCTAGGCTTGATGTTGTTACCACTAATTTATGTTGCTTACTCTTTGATTTTTTTTGAGAAAATTACATAGTGAAATATAAATATGCGAATTTCTAGTTCATGATCATATATTAATACTAGTCTAAAAAGGCACATTTAATACTAACAGAGCATTATCATGTTTTCTCGTGAAGAAATGCTAGAGGTACTAACCTTTTTACTAACAAATGAGTACTAACATGATGTGGAGTTTATTTATTGTTGATGATCAAAACAATCACAGAAAAATGCTACGAATATCAAGAAATAAGTTCCACATCATATTAGTATCTATTTGTCAGTAAAAAAGTTAGTATTCCTAACATTTCTCTTTCTCATGTATAAGTCCTGATTAAAAGTAGAAGAATAACCCTTCTTGAGTACAAGTTCTCACAATGCTACCAAACGGCAACCTTGTAGCAGGACTGGATAGAGTTTTGTCCAATAAATAGGCACCTATGGGCAAAAATGGCCAGTGTTGTCAAAATACCTGATACATCTTAAATGATACGCTTCCGTCTTCTTAGATAAAATGTCCATATGATACTTGAAAACCATGAGAAACAGTAAAAAAAAATCAAAATGGCAGATCATCATAAACTCATTTCCAATCTCAGATCCTTTTTGATTTTGATTCACTTTTGGTGAGCACCATCCCAGAAAGCTTGTTGACCTCATACAGAAATCCAGCTGAGAACAAGAAACTGCACGGAAATATGAGACATAAAAAATGTCGTCAATATGAAATTCTCAAGATATTTGAAACAGAATGGCAATCTATAATATTGATTGGGTAAAAAATTATCACTTTCCTATTGTTGAAATTCTACTTAATCTGCCAGTCTAAACATTTCTAGATATCCATTGCAATTGTTCTAAATTCAATTCAATGAGGATCCTAGGATCTACAATTATCTGTATTATCTCTGAAGCCAAGGCATCCAAAATGAGCCTTTCTTTTTTCTTTTCACAGACCAGCAAGACAAAATGAATCTTTCTTTTCCCTGGCAGAGCCAAGGGTGGGGGGAATTGCCCACCCTGGCTCCTCAAAAAATATATTTTACATGAATAAAAAGACATTGCCCCTTTAACTCAAAATAATGTCTCTCCCACTTAGATTAATTATTTTTCCTTTATTTAGTTGCATTCTATCAAAAATACACCTTTTTTTTTTTTTTTATAAGTAAATAAATTTCAAAAAAAGGGTAGAGAGGCAAAACCCTGATAAATACATAAATCATATCAAACGAACTAGTGTTGAGAATGCTTTCAAATATATTCCCTGATGTATACATTCATATGAATATCCCAAGAAAAAGTAGTGAACCCTATTTCATAATTAATGCATACCATGTTGTGATACAAACTCGATGGACTGTGCTAGCAGCAATCAGAGCAACTGCTTCTGCTATTATGACTGCAAAAGAGAGGTAAACAGAATTGCTTCAGTTATTATTGTAAGAATGATATAGCAACTTATCAGAAGCCTGCAAGTAATGATTGTTGGTACACAGTGACACTTAAAAAGGAAGCCTAGAGTTCCAATTTGCTGTTGAATCTTCACGTGATTATTAAAATTGTTAAAAGCCCAAGGTGCTACAAGTTTCAGAAGCTATTAAGAAGAAAAAACAGCACTTGGGATGATGCTTAGGAAGAAAAAAAACAGCACTTTGGATGATGGAGTCCCTAACTTTTCATGTTCATTTTCGGTGGACCTCTGGCTGCCTTTGAATGTAATTGTGAAATCCATATTAGTAAAGAGAGCATTAATTACAAAATTAATTTCGAAAAGGCAATGCCTGAATTGATTATTGGCCTTTGGAATTTTTGGACAAAATTTCATCAAGTAAAGATCCTCTATTTGCTTTTCCTTTCTTTCAAATGGGCTAAACTTGAAATAAATAAAAAAATTATAAGTAATTCAATCTTAAAATGGGGGTGTGGGGGGGGGGGGGGGGGGGGGGGAATGCAAATTTGACAATTAATGATATATAAAGTTCCAATACTCTACAAGTCTATACTATCACGAAGGCTCTAGTTTAGCTATAATGCAAGCGCTCACAAAAGCTAGTAGGATTCGGGGGGAAAACCCAAGTCATGCACGATGTTGTCCAAAACTGGCAGACACCCATGCCCATGTTAAGCACAAACATGGGGGGTGAGCTTGGTACTATTGGCAGATAAGCAGAGACATATGCACACACAGTCACATAAAACCAGGCTTATGGATGGTGGCTCAGATGTATACACATGAGCACTAAATGGGCATGGGCAAGCAGTGGACTTGACAGACATGGTAAATACATGCACCATGCTTGCAGACTATGATGCCCAAAGACTAGTAAAGTAAGATCCTACTTGATTAATGCCATGCGGACAAAATGTCTTTGACTGGGTAAAATATAGTGTAATGGGTAGGAAAACTGAAAAGGATCCAATCTATATCATTCAGATGGACTTCAACACATAATGTCTCATTAAGCAAACAATATATGAAGCTAAAGCACACTCACCAGCACCCCACCCAGTCCTCATGCCACATGTTTCCTGGAAATTTCCAATGAACTGCAAGAAGAGAATCAATCAATTTAAATTGATATGTTCAATCAATTGTATGAGTTCATACATTAGAAATGACTACATCATATGCGAGCTCAGCTTTTGATTTGTTCAAAGAAGTGCATGCATGATCAATCACGTACATCTACATCACAACATGTATGGTCATGCATGCTTTTGAATAAATCAGTTGCCAATTTATTCTAGAGCATAAAGAAATAATGAACAATTAAGCATGCACATATACATGTACAAAGAAGTGCATGCATGATGAAGCACGTACATCTTCATAACATGTATAGTTATGCATGCACGTATGCATGTACTTATCTATAGTGCTGCGATGATTACTTCATTTGCTTTTGTTTTTAAATATTTCATTCAAATTGTCTAACCATGGAGCAGAATCCCTCTTACCAACAGTCCCATAGAGTAACAGCTTCTATTGGTAAACATTTTTTGTCCATGGGGTCCCCCCATCCCCCTCCTTCCCCCATCTTCAGACATTGTTATTATTCATGAAAGAAAAAAGCTGAAGGTCAAAATTTCAAAAACACTGCTAACTTCACAGAGTAACTCTTAAGTAAGAAAGCATGTACAAGATGCTCCAAATTAGTGTTAGATTAGTGGGGAGGTGCTGTGCACTAATCTGTCAGACTTAGCATAGTTGTGCACGTTAATTTGTAATTTCCTTCTCACCCCAATCCACTAATTAGTTAATTTTGACACTGATTTTGAAAGTAGAATGGACATTGCAAATTAAAATTGAATTAAATTGTTGATTGCAAAAATTTATAGTTTAGAGGAGCTCTAGAACTCACAGTCAGCAGCACAAGAAATACAAGAGAACTGGTGAACCCCCCGAGTATGGTAAACAGCTCAGACGACGCTAACTTCCCTCTGTAAACTTCTTGAAGTGAGAGAATGACCATGAATAGAAGGAAAGAATAGAGCATGGAACTCCCTGCCCCTGCCATGGACTTCCAAGTAGCAAAGACAATTAAGAAGAACAATCAGCAATATTATTCAATAAACATAACAACGATGACAGCCAACTCTCAAATCCACAAGCCCATAAACAACCCTACAAACAGAAAAAGCAAATCATTTCCTCGTCCGAACGTCAAATAAAATGTACGCATATCTTCACATTTAAAAAGAGCAAACGAACCCAAATTCTTTCTCATATGCATTGACAAAGGCACCCGATTGAGAAAACCCTATCTAGCTGTTTGATTGCAAGAGTTTTTCTTTTTTTTTGGTTCTCTTTTCTCGGGGCCTGAAGCAGTAAGAGATCTGAGATTGGACAAACTTGTTTTAATTTTTTTTTTTCTAATCCTAATGAATAGATTTTCGCGGCAACCAAACAGAGTGTTAAGAGAGTGCGAGAGATCATACCTCAGACCCGTAGCTTTTCCCGTAGAATTTAGATCCCCTTCTCTACTCTTCTCCTCAAGGGACAAGGTCAAGTCTTCGTTCCAGTGAAATCACTGAAATGCCTACACATTACAATAAGAAGGCTGTTTCGACATTAAGGTAAATGTTGAGGGACAAAGACGTCCATATATACAACCTAAATGGACGGCGTCGTTTTTCCACTCGAAGTCGTTTCATGACTAAATAATCTCGCGACCAAACGGCGTCGTATTTACAAAGTTTCCATTTTTTGCCTCTCTCCCCGCGATTTTTGGCGAAGTGGTGGCGATGGATTTGCCGGAGTGCCCGGTGTGTCTCCAGAACTACGACGGAGCGTGCGCGATCCCGCGGGTGCTTGCTTGTGGGCACACTGTCTGTGAGGCCTGCCTTGGTAACCTGCCCGAGCGGTACCCAGGGACCGTTCGCTGCCCGGAGTGTACCCAATTGGTGAAGTGCCCTGCCCAAGGTCCCTCCGCTCTGCCCAAGAACATCGACCTCCTCCGCCTCTGTCTTTCTCAAAACCCTGATCCTAATCCCCATGTATCCCAAAAACCCCGTGAACATTCCCCAAATTACGACGATCGCCATCGATTCTTGCCTCGATTTTGGTCTGACGAGTTCTATTCTCTCTGGAAGGACTGGGTCCTCCAGAACGACGCTGTTTTCGTTGAACCAAAAGCTGAAGAAGAAGAAGGAGGAGGAGGAGAAGGTCTGTGTGCTGTGTTAGGTGGAAGAACGGGTTCTGTTTCTTCGTTGCCACTTCGTGGGGGGTTCAGGGAGAACCAAAGGTTGAGCCTTGTGCGGCTTGTTTCGTTGTCTACCGTGAGTGACTCTTCTGTGTTTGATTATAGCTACGTTGCGCGGATTATGAGATGCTTGAGTGTAATGGAAGAGGAGGAGAGAGATGAACTGGGTTTGGTTCTGAGAGCTTCTTTGGCGCAACAGAGTGGGATGTGTAAAGTTTATGGCTTGTGGGGTGATTTGGAAAGTGGGTTTTTAGATTTAGTGTGTGAGAGACTAAGAGGAAGTTTCTTGGAGAAGTTGGGTGATTTGAGAAGTGGGTTTGGTGGGGGTGGGGGTGATGGAGATGAGGAGGGTTCAAATAAAGATGATATGTCTGGTTTTGCAATGATCGGTGTGGGAACTTGTGAGGCAGTGATTGCTCTGCATTTGGAAAGTTTAGTAATCGGTTGTTTGGGTCTTTCATGCTTTACTTTCGATGATTTTGGTCATGTTTATGTGGATTTGAGTGAGGTGTTGGTGGCGGGAAGGAAGGTTCGTAAGAGTGTTGTGGAAGCTGTTTCTGGTAGGTCAAGAATTGATAACGACGAGTTGGGAGTGATTTTCAGTGGTTTATTGAAAAAAGGGGCTTTTTTGAGCCCCGAGCTGTTGCTTGAGTTGTTGCAGAAAGAGGGCGTTGCAGTAGAATGTGGAAGCTCAAGATTTTCAGTTAGCTGTAGTTCAGATGTTTGGTCATTAGCCTGTGTGCTAATCAGGCTTATTATTGGACAATCATTCACTGACGAGATTTCGGAAATAAGCGTAGAAGGCTCTGATTATTCTACTCTGTACGTGAGTTGGGTGGAGAAAGTTAGTTCTTTGTTGGAAACCAATTTAGGTTCAGCATATGCTTCATTGAGTCAGATTCTCTGTAAATGTTTGAATTTTGATCCAGATAGTCGCCCACTTACAACTGATGTAAGAAAATGCTTAAGGGAATTGCTAATCAAACCTCAATTTGATGTCTTGGGTGGTTTTGAGTGTGCAATTAACGAGGACAACAAATGGCATTGCTTGATTTTTGGGAAACTGTGTCATTTGACCACCGAAAAAGCAGGAATACGGGAAGAAGATGGTGGAGCAGAACTTGATCAAGTTGACGAGAGGGTCGACAAAAACTTCGTTGATGGCCTCTCTGAGGGAGTTATCAAATTTAAAGATCTTCAGGGTCATCTTGATTGTATTACAGGGTTAGCAGTTGGAGGTATGAATTATATACGGGTTTTTTTTTTTTTTTTTTTTTTTTTTTTTTTTAATTCCAAGTATAATGGTATCTCAAAAGTTAATTTTTATACTACATAGTACATAGTAATCCATGGACAGGGATTCAGTTATTTGGGTATTAAGACTGCTGTCAGAATGCTGAAACTTGAGAATTAAGATATCTCCCAAAGGGCAAGGGGTCGTGAGTCTGAGGTTTATTTAGTTCCCAGTACTATGTCTATATGTGCCAAGTGGTGGAACATAGTGGCATGTCTGTAATTACGGTGAAAGAGCGGGGAAAGCTAGGTAGGCCTTACTGTGATGGCTCCCGTTAATTGGAACATGATGAACCTGAGGCTTGCAAGTTGGGGATTACCTCCATTCTTTAGTGTGCATTCAGAGCTTTGAAACTTCAATGGTTGCAAATGCAAGCTGTGAACTTGATGTTTAAGCATAGTCAGCATATTCTTCTTCAAACCCATACAATCATTTTGATTAAAGTGTACAAACTGTGACTTAACAGTTTGCTAAACTTTTATGCTCTCCAAGAAAAACGAAAATGAATAAAATAAGATGTTGTTGGGGCACCCTGGTGCCTTGGCAAATTTTATTCTGTCCGAGTATATTGCTTTCAAATGACAACTTTTCTTTTATCTTGTAGGGGGTTTTCTGTTTAGCTCCTCATTTGATAAAACTATTCACGTATGGTCTTTGCAGGTACAGACTCTAAAGGCACAATTTTTGAAGTTCCAAGTTTTACTACTAGTTCAATATGTAGAGAATCATGTTAATTAATTTAATTGTTTTTTGACAAATATATTGCTTCCATCATTGGTGATGATAGTTTCAAAAAGCTGAAGTGCAGTAATATTAGTAGTTTCCAGTTACATTTCTATCAAGTAAAATTTTCAAATGCCTTAAGACATTTGAAAGGTTGCTAGTAGTGATAAATTAAAACAACGATTCGTATTCCTGATTTTCATACATTCTTAATTATCTTCCCTGAAATGTATTAGCAAGTCTTGTCTAGTCTACCTGTTTGCTCTTCTATAGTACACATTGTTTCACTACTGTATTTGTAATTCTGCATCAGCATGATTAGAACCCTTGGAAGATATAAGATAGAAACTGATTGTATGATGTCGTAAAGTTGTCCTTGGAGATAAATGTGAAGGAATAGGGATTTACTATCATTTGATTTATTTAGCTTTTTTATTTTTATTTTCTTAGTTTTGGGGATTGTATTATTTCTCTTCAATTCTAATAAGTTCCTTTGGTGCATATATAATGTAGGACTTCTCTCATGTACACACATTTAGAGGTCATGAGCATAGAGTCATGGCTCTACTTTATGTGGATGAAGAACAACTTTGCATAAGTGGTGATAGTGGTGGTGGCATATTTGTCTGGGGCAGTAGTGTCCCGCTTGTGCAAGATCCTTTAAAGAAATGGTACGAGGAGAAAGATTGGCGCTATAGTGGTATTCATGCCCTAACCATTTCGGGAAATGGCTATCTCTATTCTGGCAGTGGAGATAAATCAATAAAAGCATGGTCATTGCAGGTAATTTATTGTATTATCATGTGCTGTGTTATTTTTACGAATATATTTCCAGTGTTATGTGAAGATACATGAGCTAGATTTTCTTTTCCAGGATGGCATTCTGTCATGCACAATGAATGGACATAAATCAACTGTTTCATCACTTGCTGCATGTGATGGGGTTCTTTACAGTGGCAGTTGGGATGGAACGATCCGATTATGGAGTCTTGATGATCATAGTCCATTGGCAGTATTGGGGGAAGACACGCGTGGAAATGTGGCCTCTGTCTTGTCCCTTGCTGCTGACAAGCATATGCTCATTGCAGCTCATGAAAATGGATGTATCAAGGTTTTATATTCTCCACTTGCTTGAGCTGGGTTATATTAGTTGAGGGGTATTTTGACACCACTTGGATATGAAATGATTTTATTAAACTCTCAAGTTATTAATTCAATAGCCTGCCTGAAATGATTTTGTCATGGTAGGTTGAGTATATTATCATAATGAGAATGAAAAGCAGAAAACATTCCATTTATCACATCTTAAAGTTTCCTTGCATATATTCAAAGAAAGGCAGACTCGCAGTGCTATAAGATCCTCAAACTCATGTCGGCTGACTTGTGAGACAAAGTGGAAACTTTCTTCTTCTATGAACTTGGAATGAGCGGATATGAACTTTCTAGCACACAACAAACAAAAACTGGCATTTTTGTTGACTGGTCATAACGATAAAGCACTAAGCATTCCCTGCACCATCAAGTTTCAAAGCCAATAAGGATTTGCTGTTTGTTGTTTTTTAACCTATGGACTTCATTGCTAAGTAATCATATGCTTTTGCTGCTTCCTTCAGGTCTGGAGGAACGATGTATTAATGAAATCTACACAATTACACAGTGGTTCCATTTTTACTACTGGTTTGGAGGGTAAATGGCTATTTACGGGAGGTTGGGACAAAATTGTCAAAGTACAGGTACACATGCAAAATACAGAATATGTTTCTATGTATATAATGAAATTTAGCAAATTTGCCATGTTAACCCATTTGAGAGTTCATTCTGTAATACTTGGTGGCATCTGGAATTTCTTTCAGCTCTGAATCTAATTTAAATTGGTGAATAGATGATCTATTGTTTTCGGTTGATTTTTTTTTCCCTGCACTTGAGTTCTTTTTCAGTTTTTGCCGACTGATTAACATTGCTATTGACTTGTAGGAATTATCAGGTGATGAGTTTCAAATAGACGTCATACCAACTGGATCCATCCCTTGTGGTTCTGTCATAACAGCTTTGTTATGCTGGCAAGGAAAGCTTATAGTCGGATTTGCTGATAGGTCTATCAAGGTATGACACATTTTATGCTATAAAGTTCACGAGAGACTCACACTATAGTCTTTGTTTTTCAATCATTTTGTAGGTTGATGCTTTGACATTTGCATGAAAATGAAGCCTAGATTTTGTTTTCTTTAAGGCATTCTTCATTCTAGCTGGCATTTAATTTGTTTGAACCATTTAATTTCAATAATTTGTTGAACGGTAAGCATCCATAGCCATTCTCTATTGTCCTTGCATTTTTGTTTTCATAATATATTAAATGCTCAATCAGTGGATCTTGATTTGATTGCACCAGGTGTATTATTATGGGAAGTGATGCTAGTGTCACCTGGTATGCTGTTGTTGCTTTGCTTTTTGTGATCAAAGTCTCACTTCAAAGATGTTCCTGAAAGCTGATTGATAGATCTGGTAGTTTTGGCATAGTACCAGATGTTGAAATTCCACAACAAGATACATTCATGAACAAAATCTCATATTGCAAATAGGAGATAGATTGAAAATTACTGTTTATACAACACAAATTACTGTTCAATGTAACAAGTGGTAGTGAAGATCCTGGTGCGTGTATATATAAACTGATATAAATCATACTAAATTGCAATTACAAATGTTTGGGCATCTTTGTAGTTCTTTTCTTTCTCTATCCTGCTTTTCCATTAGACATTGTTGTGCAACCACGGACAAAAGATAACATGACAAGCACAAAGAACACATGGAAAACACTCTACATCCCATTTATGGTCAAATTGCTCGGTTAGTTGTGTGAGAGGGTTTAAAAAGACAACCTTGAATATGATCAATGAGACAATGAAATTAAACTTTGAATTTAATGGGATTTATCCACTCCTCTACAAATTAATTGGGGGGAAATGAAAAATAAATAAATAAATAAGTAAAACAATGAATCGTAAAATCTTTCCAAATAATATTATTAGTGCCATGCCTTCTGTTCAGGCCAGCATTCACCTGAAAGTGGTAGAGTTCGCTTGTGATCTTTCTCCCTACGTCCATTATGTTCTTTTCACACTTGGGATGATTTTTTTATTTTATTTTATGTACATTACAACAACAAATAGAAAAGTAACATAAAAACCCTAACTAGGCCAAGCAGAGGGAAGTGGATCATTTCCTCTAACGAGGGAAATAAAGAGAAGGGAGAGGAGAAATGAGAATGATGGCATAAAAATCTATGGTTGCGGCCCAATTTGCCATAGAATGGGCGCAAAAGTTTGCACTTCTGTTGACTTTTTTAATTTTCCAAATAGAAGAAGTTGTGATAGAGTCGAGAGTATCATAAATAACATAATCGATGCGCGTCTTGTGATATTCTAGGATGCTTAATAGCTAGAATAACAACCAGAGAGTCGCATTCAAGAATAAACGAATTTATGTCAAAGAAAAAAGCCAAAGACATAACCATATGAGCAGTTAAAGCTTAACCACAATTGGAATGACATGAAAATTGACATGAGAGACCATTATTTGTTTAGCTTAATAACTGTATATCATGTTAATTTGCCTAGTATAAGTAAATTAGAAATCTAGCTGAAGCTTAAGCTCAAGGTCAAACTCAAAAGCTTGCTTAATAAAATGAGTCGAGCTGAAACTTAAGGTGCTTTCTATCTACTTTGAGTTCTCGAATTAGAATATATTTTTCAAAGTAATACTTACACTTATTTATTATAGAGAAATGCTCATTTATTAATTTCATTTCACACTCACACCTGTGATATAATTTTAAGTGGTTTTTTTTTAATTTTTTTTAAATGACTTATAGTCTAATATGTCTCATTACTTGGTAGCCTAAACTTCAAATTTTCTTTCTTTAAACCCTCTGAAGGAAAGAAGAGAAACACACGCACACAAACAAGAAAGCAACTCCACACTCATGGCCACTGTGCCTGCTCTCCTAAACCCCTCTTTCCTCCCCGCAAATCCTCCCAAACGAACAACCTCTTTATCTCTTACGAAACCTTTTATCACTCTACCTCCTCCTCCTCCTTCCGCTTCTTCTTTGTATCGGCTGCGACGACGTCGTGTGGCCCATTCACCCGTTGCAGCGTCCGTGAAGGTTCTACTCTGCTCGACGACCACCATATGTTTGACAATATGTTTATGTTATATCTTTCACAACTACTTTTTTTTTTCCTCCCGTTTAGGACCATTTGGGTCTTCTGAGTAAGACGTGGAGTGATTACACGAGCTTAAACCAATGGGTTGTGCGCGACTATTACCGTCTAGTGAACTCCGTGAACGCCTTCGAGCCGCAGATTCAGAGGCTCTCGGATGAGCAGGTTTCTGGGTTCAAATTGGTTTTCGCTTAGCTGCATTTTCTTTTGTTGGTGTATTTTTGTATTACGGGTTTGTGTTTGTTGTTATAGCTTGCTGCGAAAACCGTTGAGTTTCGTCGTCGAATAAGGCATGGGGAGACGCTTGCCGATATTCAAGCTGGTTAAATAACCTGCTTTTCTATTTGAGTTTCAAATTGCGGACAAATGAATTTATTAATATGGACAATGTTTGTTTAATTGTAATCTTTGCAGAGGCATTTGCTGTTGTTCGTGAAGCAGCAATAAGGAAACTTGGAATGCGGCATTTTGATGTGCAGGTCTCTGTCTTATACTCACACAACCACCCAGAGACACATTTTGCCACGTTTTTATTCTCTTAAACGTGTCAATAAGCTTATATATGTTTCCAATTTCAATGATAGGTGATTGGTGGAGCGGTGCTTCATGATGGGTCTATTGCCGAGATGAAAACGGGAGAAGGAAAGACACTGGTGTCCACATTAGCAGCATATCTTAATGCCCTGACTGGTGAGGGTGTTCATGGTACGTGGTTTATTATAACCTGTTTGTTCGATTGTTTAACTTTCTTTGAGAAATTAGAGTATGTTACGGGAAGTTACTACATGCTGGTAATAAAGCATAATTTTAGAACTAGGTTGATATACTTTTTTGTGCAAATTTTTGAATTTATGTGCTTGGGAAAGCCAAAGGGATATTGGTATAACAAAAACAACAACGACTGGCAACAATAATAATAATGATAATGGGGAAAACAATTCAATATGGGAAGAGTTTCTACTCTCAGTCATCTACCTTTTGAGGCTCCATTTGTTTTGCAAGAAGCTATTTCCAGATAAGAACTCATGATTAAGTTTGTTTCTCTTTAAACCAATTGGTCATATGTTTCTGCCTAACTGCATCTGAAGATTATTTCACATGCTTTGTTTCTTGCAATAGAAACACTTTCCTAAAAAACAAGATAACACCAGAGTAGCTTTAAATAACTGTGGTTGTAATGATTCATGTGGTCCTTCTCATGCCGGAAAAATATGGTAAAAATGACGTCAAATCAATTTTATGGGATTTTTCTTTTCAATGTTAATGTGGAGTAGTTGAATTTAGATAAGCTTCCTTTTAACAAGTATTTGTTATTAGGTAACTTAACATTAGCTTTTCCAAGTGCTACCACATAAAAGCATGAGTTTGTCTGCCAGGAAATACCTTTCATCACTATAGTAATAAAAATCCACCTAAAGAATTTTTTGTTTTGAAAGAAATTTTTTAAGAAGTCGGATGGACTTGTTCCTTCCATGCTGTTCAATGAGAAGAGAAACGTGCATTTTCCCTTCTTGCCATTGTTTGAAGCTGCTATCATATATTTTTTTTCTTTAAGAATAATATTTTAAACACAAAAGCCTAAGTATCAGGGTGAGCATTTAGTTTGTAGGTATGTAATATCATATAATATGTTTCCACTAGAAGCACTAGATAGACCTCTTTTGTAGCCTTTATTTTTGCCAAATATTTAATGTAAGATCATGTATCTTGTCTGAATTAACTTTTATTTTATTTTCACAGAAAAAATTGAAAGTTGCCAGCCCAATATAATTTATAAGAACTTCACTTTGGCATATGCAGACAGTTGATTGTATTGGCATTCCTAACCTCACTGATATCAGGCTCCTGAATGACCATTGTATATAATTTATAGGTAGATTTGGGAAGATAGGAGAATCTGTGAGAAATACTTGAAGTCCTATATATCGGTATATTTTAAGTCGAGACCAATAAAAACATGTGCATGTGAGTTCAAATTTTATTTTATTTTATTTATTTTTTTAAACATGTATGAATATAATAATCAAATGCATATAATATGAAAGCGAACAACATCCAATGACAGAATAGGTGGTCAGTTGTAACATCTCGGTCCCATACATGGAAGATGGGGAGTACCCCACATAGAATGGGTAATTTATAAAAATAGTCATGAGTGCTAAGTGCCACATTGCCTAGTTACTAGGTGAAACTGAACTTTATAATGAATTTTAAGGAAGCTTCAAATTGACTAGTTATTTTGGGGTGATAGCGTAGATGTGACTAGCGCTTTTTTCTAGGCCATTATAAATAGTATTAGAGCTATCTAGTAATGCTAGGCCATGTGATACTAGAACACTATATGACGTGCCCCTAACAAGGACGTCGGAGTTTAAGAGGGTGAGGTTCTAACACCTTTGTCCTATATTGGGGAGATGAGAAGTAGCCCATATAAAGTGGGTGGTTTATAAAGATAGTTATGAGTGTTAAGTTCCACATTGTCTAGTTACTAGGTGAAACTAGGCTTTATAAGGAATTCTAGGAAAACTCTAAATTGACTAGTCATTTTGGTATGTTATTGCAGATATAGCTAGCACTTTTCTTTGGGTCATTACATCAATGTCTCTTTCTCTATAGGAACTAAACTTGTTGGTAGATTGTTTGAAATTATTTCTACTAAAGTATTGCTGAAATGATTTGTTTGCACTTATGATTGCTTCAAGGTTTTAAAAGGACAGATAATGCATTGGATTCTTTTGTTAAAGCTGATGAGGGTGTCGGTTGCCTTGAGGTCATGCTAATGATGTTTTCTCTCTCTCTCTCTCTCTCAACAGTGGTAACCGTTAATGATTATTTAGCTCAACGTGATGCTGAGTGGATGGGTCGTGTTCATCGTTTCCTAGGTCTTTCTGTGGGTCTAATTCAGGTAATTTCCCGTGAATCCAGCAAAAAGAAGAAGGAAAAAGATATAAAAAAGAAAGAAAAGGTGATTGACCATAAGTAAATGCAAACTTTTCAAGCAAGTGCAGGGGTAAGCTAGGCTACAACCTGGGTCCTACTGATATACTGTTTGGGACATAAGGGCTGGCCCAGACTACCAGTAAAGCTATTTTGTATACGATAAAGACTTCTATAAATCACTATTAAAATGGACATCTATATTGCAACTTATATAGCTTTGATCTTTGTTGCTTGCATATATAGAGGGGGATGACAGCCGAACAGCGAAGATCCAACTATGGATGTGATATAACATACACCAATAATTCAGTAAGTAGTTTCCATGTTTATGTAGTGCTCTGATGCTTATTGCAGGTGTTTTATGGCTTTACAGTAGTTTATTAACAATCTTGTTGAATTTTTTTTTCATGCAGTTGATTATTGACCTGTACACCCTTTATTTATTTTCCTCGTTTCTGATTTGTTGTTTTTCTGAATGTTGTCAGGAGCTTGGGTTTGATTATCTGCGAGATAATCTTGCTGGAAATAGTGGACAACTTGTGATGAGATGGTATATTTCATAATTAATTGAAGTTCATCTTTATTTTTGTTATTGGACTACTAGGAGTATTCACTGCAAAGCAGGCCGAAGCCATTTCATTTTGCAATAGTTGACGAAGTCGATTCAGTCCTTATAGATGAAGGAAGAAATCCTTTGTTAATCAGTGGGCAGGTAATGCTGGCCTGCTTTTATAAGTGGCAGCTCTTTAAAAATTAAGAAGTATAGTCTTGCATGGTAAAATTTTACAACAATATATAGAAGTATGTTATTAACAGACTATCCTTCCTTTTCTTTATTTCAGGCTAGTAAAGATGCTGCAAGATATCCAGTTGCTGCTAAAGTAGCCGAGCTGCTTGTGCAGGGCCTTGTGAGTCTAGTCTTTTTCTTTTCTTATGTTTGGTTAAACCACTATATTATTGTTCTTGAGCAGTTCAGCAGACTTATGGTTTGGTTCCATCATGTTATATGTAAACTAAACTGCCCTCTAATACAATTTTCTTGATAGCATTACAACGTGGAGCTTAAAGATAATTCAGTGGAGTTGACTGAGGAAGGGATTGCGCTTGCTGAGACGGCTCTCGAAACAAATGACCTATGGGATGAAAATGATCCCTGGGCTAGGTGAACATGGATTTCTTTTGGTTTTGTCGTCACTGTAATGTTTTTTTGATAAGTATCGTCACTGTAATGTTATTACTGTGTTTGACAAATAGTGTGTGAAATATCAATATTACCTGCTGTCTTTTTCTCATACCATTCTTTATTGTTCCCTTTTTAACTAGCTCTTTCAAGTAATTACAAACCACCTTTTTCTGTTTTTCCTGGGAAGTTTCAAACAACTCTTATTTTGTTTGATTCAGAATCCTTCAGTGATTGAAGTGAACTTGATGCGTATAGCACGTCAGCTGCTTTATCCATTAGCAATTATGAGTTGTTTTCTTTTAAATTTCAACTTTGTAGTTAACATTGAATTATCACAGGTTTGTGATGAATGCTTTGAAGGCTAAAGAATTCTACCGGCGAGATGTCCAATACATTGTCAGAGATGGGAAGGCTCTCATAATCAATGAGGTATTGCTTGGCATTTTATGCATTTTAATTCTCTGAGTATGTTCATTTATCAGATAATCAGCTTGTATTGTTTTTGTTCTAACTTTTCTTATTTGTTTTTGTCCTTTGTGTTTAGCTTTTGGTTGTTGTCACTCTTCTACAATAAAAGATCACAAATTTTATTCTCAGATTATGCTGGATTTTGCTCTGGCACATACTGATCTGAGACGATTTTACAGCAGTAGGAAGAAAATTACAAAGAAGAATGATTGAGAATCCAAATCCACGCCTAAATGCCCCCTAACTGAAATCTACATAGTATATTCTATTGTCCTTAGAAATTTACATTAGGGCAAGGAAAATATCCAAATTAACTACACTACAATCAATAAGCTTACTAATATTTAATGAACAATTAGGTGACAAGTATCTGAAACAGGAAAATAGAAACATCAAATGCATTATGTATGTATGTATGTATGTATGTGTATACATATACTTTGTGGGTATAAATCATGTTCTTACCTAGTTTGCTGGCTTAAAAGCTTTGACAAAATGGTGATCATGATGATGTTGATGGCATATTTCATTGGCAAATAGGTTTTGAAGGAATCTCATTGTTCAATTAAAT
Organism: Corylus avellana; assembly: GCF_965113065.1. Taxonomy (NCBI): domain Eukaryota; kingdom Viridiplantae; phylum Streptophyta; class Magnoliopsida; order Fagales; family Betulaceae; genus Corylus; species Corylus avellana. The sequence continues at coordinate 22,856,026 of NC_142496.1, forward strand.
TGAAATTTTCAAAAAATATCTGCAGCTGACAGGCAGAGTTGAAGACAAGAGGAGATGGTCTGATGGGATTCATCAGGCTGTTGAGGCTAAAGAAGGTCTGAAGATTCAGGTATATCTTGATCTATAATGTTTGATTACGAAGTTTTTTCTGCACACTATCATGATTTATATTGACCTTATGTGATTCTAAGTGTAATATTTGTGCACTTGTTAGGCCGATTCAGTTATTGTGGCACAAATCACGTATCAGTCACTCTTTAAGCTTTACCCAAAGCTGTCAGGGATGACTGGGACTGCAAAAACGGAAGTATGGACGTTAATATGGATTCTAACCTTGTATTTGACCATTATTGTGAATTATTTCTTTGCTAGTTTTTTCTAATGCTGTTCTCCTGAAAAGATTTCCATTTTAATCATTCCAGGAGAAAGAGTTCTTGAAAATGTTCCAGATTCCTGTTATTGAAGTGCCCACAAACCTTCCAAATATTCGTAAAGATTTACCCATCCAAGCTTTTGCTGTAGGGCATTTAACTTTTATACTTTATTTTTTTTTATGTTTGCTTTATTTCAACTTGACTAATGCTCTGGGTTGTATGCTATTTTAGACTGCTCGTGGAAAATGGGAACATGTTCGTCAAGAGGTTGCATACATGTTTAGATTGGGCCGTCCTGTTTTAGTTGGAACCACTAGGTGAATCTCTGGTTTGCCTGTCAATATGTCCTATTTAACAAGCTGTCACTAGGCTTTGTATGGCTAGTTTAATCTGCCTCCATGATTTATATCCTAGTATTTCAATGTTTATATCTTGACTTTGGTACAATATATTGGATGTTTCATGCTGCCTGCACTATATGTGCTGAACAAAGTGGGAGGGGGCTAAAGAAGTTCTAAGATATATTGATGGCCTCTGCCCCTTAAACAAGAACCTTAACTTTGTGGAAAGGCAGCCCTTCTACACATAATGGGAGTCAACATTCAATGACATAAAAACTTGGTCGAAACAATAAGATTATCCATATCCTCATGAGGTCTTCCACCAATCCCAAGTAGGATAAGGTTGATATTCATGTGATCCTATGAAGTTTAATCTTGAAAGGGTTTGTTTTAAATAATAAACTGATCAAGAGAAAGAAAAAGTACATGAGTGGATCCTTCCCCTGTAGTAGAACTTATTTCTTTCAGGAATTTATCTTCTGTTCGTTAAGATAGAATTGACTGAAGGGAAAGGAGGAAGGAAAAGCATGGCATTCCATGCCGTATTTTGACATGATAAACATGTTCTGGAATATGAATGCATTCCTTTCCAGATTATTGGTTTTTGAACTATGATTTTTGAAGGAAATAATATGCCCTTGTCATTAGGACTGACAATTTTTGATATGATCTGCCAATCTGATATTAACCCAACACAACATTAGAGGGTTACGTGGGTAATGCCGGGTAGGATGAAGGAATGCTTGGGAAGTTGGAAAGGACAAAGGGGTAAGCGTACAGTTCGGCAAATTTGGAGAATGGCTCCTTTGTGTGTAATGTGGTGTCTATGGACAGAAAGGAATGCACGGAGTTTTGAGGACCGTGAATTTGGACTCATAAAGTTGAAGAAAAGGGTGCTCCAAACACTTTACTCATGGAGAGTAATGTGGCATTCATCGCAAGCTTCAACGCTTGCTGAATTCTTAGATTCATGTTCTTCATTTTCAGCTTAAAAGCTATTGAAGGAACTAGCCCGTTTAATTAAATAAGTTGGCTTAAGGTTGACCTATATAGTCTTCTATTCATGCTTCAACACAACCTGAACTTAATATACGACATTTAAGGCTGACAATTTTTGACATGACCTGTGAACCCAACACGCAATTAGTGGGGTAAGGTTGATGGGTATGACCCGTTTAATTAAATGACTTGAGTTAGGATTGACCTATATAATCTTATATCATGACTCAAAACAACCCAAACCCAACATGTGAATTCGAATTGTTGATCCTACTTGTCATGTATAGTAATTTAATGCTATTAGTTCTTTCCTTTATTCCCATCAAGCAACATAGGTGATGCGTTTTGCTGTTAGATGCTACTTGGGTTTAGTTTGAATAAGGATGTCTCTTCCCTACATGTAAGCTACAATGTTGATAAGGTTGGAATTGTTGGTTAATTATCATCTTTGGAATACTATAGAAGGCAGCTGATTTATGACTTAGAATTCTCATCTTCTTGATGCAGTGTCGAGAATTCTGAACATTTGTCTGATCTGCTGAAGGAATGGAATATCCCTCACAATGTCTTGAATGCACGACCCAAGGTTTGTTGAATGCACACTTTTCATTTTTGGCTCCAGTGCTCATTAGATGGCATTTCTTTTATCTTTATGTACACTCTCATTACCCTTCTGTTTCTTTGCTTTTCGTCAGTATGCTGGAAAGGAGGCTGAAATTGTTGCCCAGGCAGGGCGAAAATATGCCATCACCATCTCCACAAATATGGCTGGTAGAGGCACTGATATAATCCTAGGAGGAAATCCAAAAGTAGGTGTGCTTGTTAGATAAATTATGGCCAATGTCTTGGTTAAATATGATGAACATTTTATGCTTATATATCTATTTTAGTTTGATATTTTGTTGTTTGGAGTGTAACTTTGACAATGAGCAGGAATTAACTTTGCTGTCTTTCTGGTTGTGATTTATAAAGATGCTTGCAAAAGAAGTTATAGAGGATAGCTTACTTTCATCTTTGACACGAGAACCTCCTAACATTGAAGTTGATGGCGAGACAATTTCACAAAAGGTGATTCATTGTTGTCTCTAAGTGGTGCTAAACAATAAATTCCGTATCTAATCAATCTTTTAGTGTAGGTATTGTCAAAGATAAAGGTTGGATCATCATCAGCTGCACTGCTAGCTAAGACAGCCCTAATGGGTTGGTGACTCTACACTTGAAATATATATTACTCCAAACTCATTTTGGATGAAATTTGTTTTCATATTACTCTTTGATATGCGTGTCTCTATAATTTGATGTATTCTGTTCATTTCAATTGAATCACCCAGCTAAATATGTATGTAAAAGTGAGGGTAAGAGCTGGACCTACCAGAAGGCAAAATCTTTGATCTCAGAGGCTGTGGAAATGAGTCAATCAATTAATTTGAAAGAAATAGAAAAGCTTGCTGATGAAGAGTCTGAGATGTACCCTCTGGGCCCTACTATAGCCCTAGCTTATCTGTCAGTTCTGAAGGATTGTGAAGTACACTGTTCCCACGAAGGGTCTGAGGTGAAAAAACTAGGGGGGCTTCATGTGATCGGGACATCCTTGCATGAATCTCGGAGAATAGATAACCAGGTAAGTCCTTAACTGCACTGAGGTTTCAGTGAAAACAAATATTATAGATCTAAGGCTACTCCCCATGCGCTTCTGTTGTGCCCCCTTAGCTGTTTTTCAATGAATTATCCACTCATTAAAAAAAAAGAAGAGAATTTTCTGGTTTTTGCTATGTATTTCTTTTAGACATGGTTTTGATCCATTAATGATAGGATTTTTTTACAGCTTCGTGGAAGAGCAGGAAGGCAAGGGGATCCTGGATCAACACGGTTTATGGTGAGGTAATGGTCTTTATCTATCTGTAAATATAAATGACTATGGTTAGCCATAATAATGAACTGAGGTTCCTAATATACACTACTAACACATAGCTGAAAAGGTGGCTAAATTTTGGTCTGCTCAGTTCTATGATGAAATCATCAAGTTCTTAGGTTAGTGTAGTCAACAGGTATGTTTTATGAGTCCATATTGTCAGCGCGTGTAAGAGCATCGCGACGTCTGTGGGGTGATCCAATTTAGGTATTAGTTCAGCTTTAAGTTTCGTTCGATTGCAATGAGTTATGTGAGTGATATCTATGCTGATATGAAAACTTTCGAGTTGTCGATAAAAGAGGGGTCATTGAGTTTACGTATTATTGAGAGAGGTAGAGGGGTTACCCGACCGGTGGCTCTGGCAAGGCCGCAAGAGTAGTGTGGTATGGTTGTTGGCTACGGTTGGAGGAGGTGATAAACCCGAAGTTAAGGGATTTTTATAGGACTGTAAGGGTTGGAAGCAGGGCTTACTTTGTGCAGAGGCACACGAATAGCCATGGCTGGTACATGGCATTGGCAGAATATGGAGGAGGATGGTGTGGCTTCATCGTTCTTCCGGAGGGCCAAGAAGGCAGAGGGTAGAGCATATTTGCTGCCTAGTTTAGAAAGGTGGTAACCTGTTTAATTCGATTGTAGACGTTGGGAGTAGCGGTATGGTCTCCCGGCAGGTGTATGGTGGTTCAACATTGAAGGGATTGAGTGATATTCAGCCTGTGCTGGTGAAGGACCCGAGGGTGAACCAGGAAAGACGCTGACCCTTCAATATGTGATATTTTATTGTAATGTTGTTCAAGAAGGGTGGACTTCTAACATTTGAATTTGTGACTCTGTGTACGGCATAGATTCCCAAAGAATGTAGAACTATAAATGGACCTTTTCATCTTTCTACACTTTTTTCTGTGTGCACGTGCATTTATATATATATATATATATATATATATATAGAGAGAGAGAGAGAGAGAGAGAGAGAGAGAGAGATATGTAAGTTTGATAATCTACTTTTTGTTATTCTTATTTTTACAAAGGTGCCTTAGCTAAAGTTTCATACAATTGTATTCATATGACAGCTTGCAGGATGAAATGTTTCAGAAGTTTAATTTTGATACTGAATGGGCAGTGAGGATTATATCTAAGATTACAAATGACGAGGATATACCAATTGAGGGCCAAGCAATTGTAAAGCAGGTCATGGTTCAACTTGTCCCTGATGATATTTTCACTCACTCATTCTTGAATACTTTTTCCTTGAATTATTTGCTTATTTATTTGGGAAATTGTTCCAAAAGTTTCTCAGTTTTTCCCGTGTGACAAGTAGCTCGAGTTTCTAATTTTAACAATTATAGGTTCGAATTTTGACTTTGTGAATGGAAGAATTGCCAGCTGTTTTTTTCTCCATGCTAGACCAATAAAAACGTGCCATGTGTATCCAGATCCACGTCATCATAACACGTATGCAGTTATGCACAAAGAAAAAAAAAAGGAACTGAAAAAAAAAGAAAACAAAGAGTTGAGATGGGTGGTAGCGGATGGAGTTCTGCTGTCACCACCACTCTTTACACCCTGCACCCCTATAGTGGTGGGTGGTGGAGGCTGGAACTCCACCCTGCAGATGGGGGCAGATCTCCACGCCTCTGTGGTGATGCAAAGATATCTCCACTCCCGCACCTTTGTGGGGGTGGAGATCCACCACTATAAAGGGAGCAGTGGGGGTGGCTCCACCTCTGCCCACCTCTATAGGAGTGGAGATCCATCTCCACAAGGAGGCAGTGGTAGATCACCCCATAAAGGGTGAGGGGTGGCTCGTCCCCCGCCTCTTTGTGGGGGTGGAGATCTATCCCCGCCCCTCTGCCCACAAATGTGGGTGAAGGTGAAGCCACCCACAACTGCCCTTTTTACGGGGTTGGATCTCCTGCCCTGCAGAGGTGGGGATGGAGATCTGCTCCCCCACACAGGGGGTATAGATCCCAACCTCTACTGCCCCCCTCCACAAGGATGGGAGGGTGGAGATGGGCAGTAGGGGTGGAGCCCCCCCCAAAGCCATGTCCACCTTTAAACCCCCCCCTGCACCCAAAGCCATCTCCACCTTTAAACCAACAACAACCCCAACCCCCCCCCCCCCCCAAAGCCATCTCCACCTTTAAAAAGAAAAAAAAAAAAAATTGGGCATAATTGATGAAGAGAAGATGAGAACGAGGCTTGTTAAAGGCTAGATGGAAAATATGATGGAAGGACTTATTTGTCACAAGGCTAAAAACTTAATTTAATTTTCAAATTAGAAACGTAGCCGCTTATTTGTTCTCGGGGACTTTCGGGGAAATTTCTCTATTTATTTTTCAGTATGTTTTCTGGTTGATTTATCATCCTTTTGCTCTTAACATGAATTATCAAAATCTTATAGCTCTTGGCCTTGCAAATCAACGTGGAGAAGTTCTTCTTTGGCATAAGAAAGAGCCTGGTTGAGTTTGATGAAGTATTAGAGGTCTGCATGGCAATGCCTTTTCTCGATATTTGCACATCTCTTTTTTATCAATTACTTTTGCATTGCAAAAGTGTGAATAGTTTATTTCATGTAAATATCTTTCTAAATTAAAAAAAAAAAAAAAAAAAACAGATATTATGATCTTTAATCGACTTATTAAATTGAACTAGAAAAATCTTTTAGTTATCTATCAGTAGCTCACTAAATTGTTTGGTTTTCTCATATCAGGTGCAACGAAAGCATGTCTACGACCTTAGGCAATTAATTTTAACGGGTGATAGTGAAAGTTGTTCCCAACACATTCTCCAGTGAGTGCCTTTTAGTTCTCAGTACTGAATTTAAAACGTTGAATTTTTGTTTCCATTATTTTTGCTCCTTTGAGTTCTCTGAAAAAGTTGCTTATAGGTACATGCAAGCTGTGGTGGATGAAATTGTTTGTGGGAATGTTGATCCGCTGAAGGTAATTGAGATCTCCCTGTAGGATGTTGGATGTACTGCATGCGCTTACATAGCCTTTTTTGTTTTCCTCTGTTTGATAGCATCCCAGGAGCTGGAGCTTGGGTAAGCTCTTGAGGGAGTTCATCTCAATTGCGGGGCCGCTGTTGGATGGTGAGCTGATATGTAACAATTACTTGGTCTTGGATTTCTTTGCACTTCTTTTTCAATTTTCAAATTAAAATGATGGTATGCTTTGTTAAAATATATCCGCAGCAGATGGAACTTTTGAAGACTCATTTTCAGGGATCACTGAGGAGGCATTGCTTGATTCTATTGGACAACTGCATGACTTCAGTTCAATTGATATTGACAACTTTTACCTTCCAAAATTGCCAAAACCTCCAAATTCCTTTAGAGGAGTACGCAGGAAGAGCTCTTCATTAAAACGTTGGCTCGCTATATCCTCTGATGATTTGACTACGTGAGTAGTTTTGATAGTCTATATATAATTGAAACTTTTCTTTTCGTTTTTGTTGTTCTTAAAATTTCTCAAGTTCAAGGTCTCACCGGTATGTATAATGTAGGAATGGAGGGTACCGGCCCATTATAAATCTTCTTCGCAAGTACCTTGGAGATGTTCTAATTGCTTCATATTTAACTGCTGTTCAAGAATCAGGTTATACTGATGCATATGTAAAAGAAATTGAGGTAGGTCCTTTCTTTTTTTAATGCTCTCTTTCTGATGGAATAAAAGCTTGGTTTACTTAGTGAAAATTGATCCAAACCAACAAGGTCCTTGAAAGTGCTGCTGATTGTTGTTTTACCTGCTTCAAGAAAGTTTATAAATTTATTCTTCTTTTTCATTTCCTTATTTTTATTTTTTAAATTTGAATCACAGAGAGCCGTTCTTGTTAAGACTCTAGATCTTTTTTGGAGGGATCATCTTGTAAACATGAACAGGCTTAGCTCAGCGGTAATGTATATGTTCTTGTTCATTTGATCTCTTTGACTTTCCTGTAAGCATGGGCTTACGTAAGTTTTCTGCCAGGTAAATATAAGGAGTTTTGGGCACAGGAATCCTCTTGAAGAATACAAAATTGATGGGTGTCGATTTTTTATTTCGATGCTCGGTGCAACTCGAAGGCTAACTGTAGAGTCGCTCTTGCGCTATTGGTCATCCCCAATGGAGTCCCAAGAACTATTTGTATCATAAAAGCAGAATAAATTTCACGCTGTATGTATGAGCTTCTGCTTTTGTCCTAGTTTCCGTTCTTTTTTCAAATAGCAATTATCATAAGATCTTGTGAACTCACTATTTCTGTTAGGGTGTCTCAAAATAGTATCAGTTGGTTTCCTTATTAAACGAAGTATGAACTAAACAGTGGCAACCCTTCTTCATTTTCTTTTTCTCTGTGGAATTGGTCATATTAATGTTTCATATCGTGATCTAGATTAAGAAGTATTCTTTATTGGTCGGCAGGATGATTTGGGGAGTTCAGGATGATCTTCTTCCTGCAGTGGTGTGACTTGGCAGGATATTATGGGGAGTTCAGATGATGTTGTTCTATGGTCACGTAACTTCTACATTGTATTGGTTAAAGTTCACTTACAAGATAACATTGTTTGTGCTTGCAGTTGCTTGTCTGTCTTTTGAACTAATGTTCAAACCAAGTTTTATCCCACACTCTTGGGGAATTTTGTTGCTCCCGGATATTGGGGTAATAAAACTTGTCTCTTTTTTTGTTTTTGTTCCTTTAAACCCTTTTGTGGATTTAGAGTTAGGACATTGCAGTGAGAATTACTCTTTTTTTTGGCTGGCAGCCGGCAGGAACCTAAGGGAGTTCAGGATAATGTTGATCCAGATGATCAGAGATTTGGGCCAAATAACTTAGTTAATTCAGAGAAATGGGGATTCCATAAGGGTCTCGCTATAAAGACGTTTAGCAGCAGCAGTGCATGACTGGCTCCACATTGAACCAACAAATAGACCACATCATCTCCTTGATACATTCTTTGCCTATGTAATTATGTTTCGGCCAAAAACAGGTGTAAAAATCAAATGCATGTAAGATCCCTTTTCCGTTGGCATACTACAGATTTGGGTGTCAGACTTTTATGACAAAAGCCACTGTCTCACGTAGGTGGACTGCCATTGATGACTGTCATAGTTTTTCTTGTATATACATTTTATTATCTTTGAAATTTGATCAGCTTCTACCAATTGCCTGTACAGAATTGATCTTGTTTGTTGACTAGAAGTTGATGTTCAGAACAAACCCCCCACACCCCCAAGAATGACTTGCCTTGCTTAACATACAATTTCTTTTAATTAAATTGTACTATCTTAGGTTCTTTATTAGATTGGATATTGACATCTATTTTCTTGGGGATGTAATATTGATACATTTACACCCATGTGATGACACTATTTTTTTTTTTACAATGAATATGGGATGTGCATGCGTTTTGATATTCATTGATTTTATCTTCCATATTTGATCTCATAATTGTGTGTTTTGTGCTCGGACTTGGAATCCGATCCGATCAGGAAGAACCAGAGGCAGTAGTTTCACTGCCACTGTCGTGAGAGATTTGAGAGGCCATAGGAGATTTAGACAGAGATTGGGGGCTCTGATACCATAATAAGTAACACATAATTCTGCATAATTGTTTTTACTTGCTTTGGTTGATACATTTGATCATTGTTTTATAGACTGAGTTGTACAACTACTGTTTAATTATAACACTACTCTTTAGCCTTATCACTACATGATTTGAGTAGGATCTTGAGTCTTCCTCCTATCCTTCGAAGAGTTGTTGACTGGTGCAGCTTCTACATCTTGAGTCTTGACATAAATCATATGTATTGATGATGGATATATTGCTCTTCTATCACAACTTTCTTGTTTCTTATATGCATTGAAGAGACAAAGATAGAGCAGTTTTAAATGTCTCCATTCTGTACGTCAATATTCTTTACTGGTCCCTTGAACCATTTCCTTGCATCCAAGACCCACCAGAGCATTATCAGTGTCAATACTGCAGAAACGGCTACAGGTGCATAGTTGAAAGTATCCCATCGGAGAGGATAAAGATTTGGCAACAAAAAGACAGAGCATGTATAACATATATATAGGAAAGCTATCAAGCAAACTGGCCTGCTTGCTCTACCCAAATAGAAGGGACCTGGCTTAAAATTCTTCTCATCCATCACCAGCCTTGCGAAAATTGGGACAGCATAGCCTCCCACCCATCCAATGGTGCTAATTGAAATGATGGCGGTGTAAACCACATTGAGTTTCAAAATGGGAAGTCCAATGATAATGGTAATGGCCGCACACAACCACACTGCATTTGTTGGAACCTTGTGCTTTGGATGTATTTTTATCCAGATACGTGAAAATGGAACTCCTCCATCCCTTGACAGAGCATAAACCTATGGGGTGGAAAATATATTTGCATTATTATTGTTAATATAATGTCATAGAGAGGGAGAGACAGATTTTTCAGTTTGCTTACTACTCTAGCAGCACTAGTTAGGTTGGAGAGACCACAAAAGAAGAAAGCTCCCCAAATGATGCAGAGGAAAATGATGGCTCCAGTGCCACTGTGATACCTTCGATAAAATGCGTCATAAATTATCTGTGCTGGCACGAATGCACCGGCTGTCTCATTGTTTGGGTCATATAAATAGGCTGGATCCTGCATTATCAATTATTGCTTAGCATCAAACTTAATGCTCTATTGAAACAAAAACCAAATACTTTTATATATATATATATATATACCTGGATGCTGAAAGTAAGAGCTAAAAGATAGGCCCATCCAAAGGCTGAAGTGATTCCTATACTAGAAAGAATGGCCAGTGGACCAGTTCGGTCTGCACCTTTTGTTTCCTCAGTTAGATGGGCTGCAGAGTCATAGCCATACAAACAGTATTGGCTTAGAAGTACTGACAGGATCATTGCATAAGGTTTACTGTGTATTCCAGTTGACTCGGGAGACGTTTCAAAATGAGTGAACACATAGGATGCTGATTGTGTCGAGCTTGCTATCAGAGGAAGACCTATAATTACAACGAATCCACCCATCACCTGCATGCTTTTCATGACATGTCAGCTGATGAAATCTTGATCATTTATTTATTTATTTTTTCCAAATTTATAAGGAAAAAAACACATTTTAGAGTGTTCACAAAGATGAAGGATGTTTTTTTTTTTTTTTTTTTTGTTAGTTTAGCTTGGCTCATTTGGTGTTATGTTTGTAATCATTTGAAAATGAGGTTTCACATGAAGAATTGAAGTTTCAGTCTAGTGTGTCCGAACACCCAGAAGACAGGTCCGGACAGTAATTCTAGGAGCAATCCACAATGACTGATGTGTCTGGATAGGGTGTGAGCATGTCTGGACACCGTTTCCAAGGACTTCATTTCAGAAGACATGTCCAAACAGCCAGAGGATCTGTCTGGACAGGATTTTAAGAGACTTCATTTCAGACGACATGTCTAGACACCCAGAAGATGTGTCTAGACATAAATTCCAGAGAGGTCCTATTTACAAACAAATGGTTTTTCATTTTTAACAATTTAATTTATGTACTTGGTTAAAAAAACACACCTGCCACCATACAGAAATTACGTCGAGAAATGCTACGACTTGTAATGCAAAGGAATTGAGCACTGCCCATATGAGGGTTAGGCAAATATATATAGAAACAAATACACTCCGTGGTACGAAGTAGCCTCCACCCTTGTTTGTCCCAGTGGACAAAAGAATTATCATCTGCAATGCCTGTGCTCCTGCGTATGCCTAGCTAATAACAATCAAAATGAAACAAAGAAAATGAAACTTTCTGGTGAAGCAAACATTTTCTGGAAACAAGAAAGAAAAAATGGGCTCGAAAATAGTTGCAGTACCTGTGTGCCAATTCCAGAAACGACGCCAATGGTTTCTAACCAAGCGCAGCACCACGATGCAAATGGCCCCCACTGGGGTCCAGCCAAATGGGCAGCCCAAAAATAAAGGGAGCCAGTAGTCTGTATTGTAAATGTTTCCACAGTCAAATCAAGAGTGTTACATAAAATAGGGTTGAAAAAGCGGTTAGTAAAATCTACTAATCGTTTAGACGGTTAACCAGTTAATAGGTTATTAACCGCTAACCCTTTTTTTAAATAAAAAATTTAAAAATGTATTTTTATATATAAATATAATATATTATATAATATAGATAAAAGGCGGTTAACGATTTTTTTTTTAAAACCTAAAAAACCGCCTAAGCAGCTAGCGGTTTTTTCTAACTGCATTCAAAAGCAATTAGCCGTTAACATAAATAATAACTCTACAAAAAAAAAAAAAAATGGTTATGTTTAATGTTGGTTCATTATGTTTTCCTTCAACCTAGTCTATAAAAATGACATGTGTCTTGAACATGTGAGATGCATATGTTCTTTTAATAGCAGAGACAAAGTTGGAATAAATTTTATTAAAAACTTATGTGCATCTCACATGTTATTAAAAAAAATGAACACGTGTCACTTTTATAAACTAGGTTGAAAGAAATTCCTCCAACCGAGTTTATAGGAAAACTTTGTCCAAAATATTTTACATCGAAACAAACCTACTATAATATGAACAGGCTAATATTGGTTCCAACTATAGCCTTTCCCAAAAGCAACCTAAATTTCTTTTATCATTTGCCAAATTATCAGATTCCAAAGCATTCTAAAATATCTTTTAGTCAGATATCATCTTACCTGAAGTAGTACTCAAGTTTCTATTTTTTTTTTTCTTGAAACATTGTTCTACATATGTACTGTCCCATAAACATCCTAAAAACCTTTCATATTGACTTCGTTTGTCCATGTTCAATAAAAATTAAGGGTATTTAAGAACATTATTAGTTGTTATTTATAAATGGACATGATATTTTCAAACAAAACATCTAAGTTAGGATAAAGAGTGTATATACAATTATACAAAACATTAAAGGAGAAAGCAAAAACATTAAGAAGAACAAGAACAAGAACAAGAACATGAAGATGAAGAAGAAAGCATACTGGAAACGAGGAGCATATCTCAGCCATGGCGAAACCAACAAACCAGGTGAAGAATGTAACGGCAATATAACCCCATATCAAGCTTGCAGGGCCAGCATAAAGTAGGCTAGGGCCGTACAGTGGAGTTCCAGAAAAAAATGACATGGTCGAAAAAGTTATTGCGAATGTCTTAAACAAACTCTGCAATTTAATTCCCAGAAAGCGAGAGGAAACAAATGTGTAAACAAATGAACAAGTTCTGGATATATATATATAGTACTAATCCTTAAAACATATCAAAGATTGACACAATTATATATATATATATATATACCATTTCTCTTCTGAGTTCTTGCTTGTATCCAAGCTCATTGAGACGCTTTTCTCCAGAATCCATTTCCATGGCTGTTGGATACACCTGTCTAAAAGCCATATGTGTAGATCAATAGTAGATGGTGTTAACTACCAAAATATATATGTTGAGAAGGGAGGGAGAAGTAGAAGTAGAAGTGCCAATTACTTGTCCAAATTTACTTATTTGGAAAAACAAATTGGAGCCAAAGAAGGGTATGCAAAGTCAACTAGATTTTGTCTGGACATAAAACTTGATTTTAGCTAGTACGTACTAGACTTGGTTAATGCACTATATATATATATATATATATGGGAAAGAGCTAAGTTCCATGAAAAGTCAACCCTTTTTTTTTCTTTTACACAGAAAAAAGGGGGTTGACTTTGATATTGTGTATGTTCTTATGTTTGAATTAGAATATGTTTGGAGAGGCCCCAGACTTTAATATTTTGTATGTTTTTATGTATAAATTAGGATATGTTTGGAGACTTAGATATCAAACATGTATTAATATGTACGTATACTTTAGTTGATGTTGATTTCGATTAATTGCAAACACTACTCTCTAGCCTTATCACTACATGATTTTTTTTTTTTTTTTTTTTTCAGGGAAGAACACAAAAGAAACGAGATAGACTCCTCAACAACAAAATTCAAACGGGAAAGGCAATACAAAAGTGGTAATAGAAACAAACAGTAGGCAATAGAACAAAAAAGGATCTAGGCCTTTCTATGGGCCACATGAAGCGTTATACAAGGACAAAATGACTTCATTAAAAGCCCTATATATACAGTACAGGCAATTGCCACTGTTAAGTAGTTGTCGCAGGGGGAAGCATTGCCAAAAACCGAACGAGATCTATTGACAAGGAACAAACACCGGTTACAAAAGTCTCTGCTTTCAGATCCGTCCATGTACAAAAAGGCTAGGAGAAGGTAACCCAAACAACACAAAAAAGGCAGCATGAATGATGTTAAGCTGACATTACATTTGTCTCTAAGTGAGTTAGATCTTGAGTCTTCTTCCTATCCTGCAACTTCTACATCTCGAGTCTTGACACAAATCATATGTACATGCAGCTGAGTATAAAGCTCACTTTTATTGCTCTATTCAACATATATTGCAAAGAGCAAACTAATTGTAAGAAAGTTATTTAAGATGATGAATATGCTTCTCTTTTATTACAACTTTCTTGTTTTTTCTTTGTCTTTATATGCTTTGAAGAGACAAAGATAGAACAATTCTAAACGTCAATATTCTTTACTGGTCCCTTGAACCATTTCCTTGCATCCAAGACCCACCAGAGCATTATCAGTGTCAATGCTGCAGAAACGGCTACAGGTGCATAGTTGAAAGTATCCCATTTGAGAGGATAAAAAGTTGGCAATAAGAAGACAGAGCATGTATAACATATATACAGGAAAGCTATCAAGCAAACTGGCCTGCTTGCTCTACCCAAATAGAAGGGACCTGGCTTAAATTTCTTCTCATCCATCACCAGCCTTGCGAAAATTGGGACAGCATAGCCCCCCACCCATCCAATGGTGCTAATTGAAATGATGGCGGTGTAAACCACATTGAGTTTCAAGATGGGAAGTCCCATGATAATGGTAATGACAGCACACAACCACACTGCATTTATTGGAACCTTGTGCTTTGGATGTATTTTTATCCAGATACGTGAAAATGGAACTCCCCCATCCCTTGACAGAGCATAAACCTATGGAGTGGAAAACAAACATGCATTATTATTGATATCTACTGTCATATATAGGTTGCGGAAATAATGCATTTTAGAGTATATTTGATTATCCGATGTTATGGGATTTGATTGTATATATTGATTTAAGAGATTTGATTGTAATTGGATCACTATGTATAACATTGTTATATATTGTATACAATTATAGTTGACATGCACTAAAAACTGTTACATATATCACCATTTATTCTATAAACTTAAAATTATAGGAAATGATAAATTTAATCATTTAAGGACTTCTCCCTCATCTTTGTCGATAGAGACAAAGTTCGAACTCCACATGGGGAGAGAGCAAGAGATTTAGTTTGCTTACCACTCTGGCAGCACTAGTTACGACTGCGAGTCCACAAAAAAAGAAGGTTCCCCAAATGATGCAGAGGAAAATGATGGCTCCAGTGCCACTGTGATACCTTCGATAAAATGCATCATAAATTATCTGTGCTGGCACGAGTGCACCGGCTGTCTCATTGTTTGGGTCATATAAATATGCTGGATCCTACATTATCAATTATTGCTTAACACCAAACTCAATGCTCTATTGAAAGAAATTCTGAAACAAAAATGAACCAAATACTTCAAAATCAAGCATATATACCTGGATGCTGAACGTAAGAGCTAAAAGATAAGCCCATCCAAAGGCTGAAATGATTCCTATACTGGAAAGAATTGCCAGCGGACCAGTTCTGTCTGCGCCTTTCGTTTCCTCAGTTAGATGGGCTGCAGTGTCGTAGCCATACAAACAGTATTGGCTTAGAAGTACTGACAGAATTACTGCATAAGGTTTACTGTGTATGCCAGTTGACTCGGGAGATGTTTCAAAGTGAGTGAACACATAGGATGCTGATTGCGTCGGGCTTGCTATCAGAGGAAGACCTATAATTACAATGAGTCCGCCGATCACCTGCATGCTTTTCATGACATATCAGCTGACAACAGGGCGGAACTAGAACATTTAGTTTGGAGGGGGCAAAATTTGAAGAAAAAAAATTCTTAGGGGCCAAAAGTTAATTTTTAAAATTATATATATATATATATATATATATAAATTTGGGGACCACCCTATGGCTTGGAGGGGTTGGGAGTCGGGACCCCCCAAGCCAAGGGGTAGTTTCATCCCTGGCTGAGAAGCTAGCTAGTTCAAGTGATGAATTATTGGTCATTAATTAGTCATTAATGTTTTTATTTTTCAAATTTATAAATTGTTTGGGATTGTGTTAAGGAGTTTAAAAAATATTTTTGGTATACAAATACCAAGCAAAATTGGGTCTATAATTTTTTGCTCCAAACAAGCCAAAAACACAACAAACTTGAAAATGATACTTTTTCTATACAAAAAACGTCTATTTTTCAACGTAATCCCAAACAAGTAGAGAGTGTGCACAAAGATGAAGATGTTTTAATTCACTATGTTTCTATTTTAGGGAACATAATTAGTTTTTGGAAAGCAATAATCAATCATGTAAGCTAGTACTTAAACCAAAATTTTCCACTTTTCACTTGAGAATTAAGACATATATGGCACAATAGATTAAGGAGGTGAAGCTCTCTAAAACAGGATAAGTTACTCTTGGAAATATATATATAATCAGCTTGCAATTACTTTGAGTTGCATGCAGGGCATTAGATTGAGCATAAGATTTCTTAGTCTAACATATACAGTATATAAATTCAGAGAAGCAGTTATTAAAAAACACACCTGCCACCATACAGAAATTATGTTGAGGAATGCTACGACTTGTAATGCAAAGGAGTTGAGCACTGCCCATATGATGGTTAGGCAAATATATATCAACAAAAATACACTCTGTGGGGCAAAGTAGCCTCCACCCTTGTTTGTCCCAGTGGACAAAAGAATTATCATCTGCAATGCTTGTGCTCCTGAGTATGCCTAATAACAGTAATTAAAAAAAAAAAAAAATACAAACTTTTTAATTAATAAGAAGTAGTTATCATAACATCATCATTAATTAGACAAGTTTAGTGGCTAATGGTGCAAACATTCTCTGGGAAAAAAGAAAGAAAAAATAGTTGCAGTACTTGTATGCCAATTCCAGAAACGAGACCAATGATTTCTAGCCAAGCACAGCACCAGGATGCAAATGGCCCCCACCGGGGTCCAGCCAAATGGGCAGCCCAAAAATAAAGGGAGCCAGTAGTCTGTATTGTAATGTTTCCACAGCCAAGTCAAGCGTGTTAATTACATAAGTAAAGGAAATTAAGAAAATTTTATATTGTTGTCATGCATGGGAAGAAGAGTACTATGCAATATATATATATATATATATATATATATATATATATATATGTGTGTGTGTGTGTGTGTGTGTGTTTACAAAGTCAAAAGAAGTTTTCAATTCCCACCCTAGATATTAGCATAATTACACAAGTGTTCTTCGATCTCATCCCAAATATCTTTCTTTCAGTGAAACTGTCCACTTTCTAAAAACTAAAAACTAATACAATTCTTTCACCACACTATATTACTTTCATTTTTGTAAGAGAAAACATGTTATATATAAATTAAAGAGTGCATATCCAAAAAAGTGAATTAATTCTCTGGGTATCATTAATTAGAGGAAAAAACAAAAAGCAAAAACATGAAGAAGAAGAAGAAGAAGAAGAAGAGGAAGAAGAAAGCATACTGGAAACGAGGAGCATATCTCAGCCATGGCGCACCCAACAAACCAGGTGAAGAATGTAACGGCGACATAACCCCATATCAAGCTTGCAGGGCCAGCATAAAGTAGGCTAGGGCCGTACAGTGGAGTTCCAACAAAAAATGCCATGGTCGAGAAAGTTATTGCGAATGTCTTAAACAAACTCTGCAATTTAATTCCCAGATGTCATTGAGAAAGCCAACAAAACTGTAAACAAATCAACAAGTTCGATCTGGATATATATAGATATATATAGTAATCCTTAAAACATATCAAAGATGAACACAATTAAATACATATATATACCATTTCTCTTCTGAGTTCTTGCTTGTATCCAAGCTCATTGAGACGCTTTTCTCCAGAATCCATTTCCATGGCGATTGGATGAACCTCTCTGGAAGCCATATGTGTATGATCAATAGTAAATAGTGTAACTAAACTGCATGCCAAGAAGGGAGAAGTAGTCTGTGAAGCATATAATTCTTTTCCGATTATTTCTCCAAATTTATAGTAAGTCACATGGTGAGACTAATTTTCTATTACAACCTTAATCTTGCATTAACTTGGACAGGGACATAGAAAAAGATACTAAAAAGTTTCTCAATTCTACGCCGGCCGTTTTTCTTATATATTATTGTTAAATTATCTATTATTGAGGTATGCCGGCCGTTTTTCTTAGAGTAATTTGTTCTTTTTTTATTTTTTTATTCAGATTATTGTTATTTCGTCAGAATTTAGTGGTAGCTCGCTACCCTTTTTCATTGTTTGCATTTTAATAAACCCACTAAATATATTGTAGAAGAAATCTATAGAAAAAAACAAATTGGAGCCGACAATTCAACGAAGTGTAATCAAAGTCAACTAGATTGGATCTGGACATAAATAAAATCAAACTTACTTTTAGCTATAAATCTGGTTAATACTAATGCATTAAGCATGCGCTTGCATGATCAAACACGCGCACACACACGCGCTCACGCCCACACACACATCTATATATATAAACAACAGTTTCACTATAAGCAATATGGTCGATCTTTAGCGATGAAAAAAAATAGCGGCGACCCCAAAGTCACTACTATTGAGGGGTCATTAGTGGCGACTTTAATTTTTCTCTCTCAAAGCATATTTATTTATTTTTCTAGCCTTTTTTTTTTTTTTTCCTTTTCTCTTGCATATATTAGGATAAAATAATGTTTGTAGCTTATTTGACTAAGAAAGTAGATGAATTAGTCATGTATAGCTAGCAAGCGTAAGATGAAGACTTTTACTAGGAATATCGTGTAGACTCTGATCTATACTTCAAACTTTGGAAATCACTTTGTCTTTACTTGTTCTACCAGAACTCTCTTGGTCGCCATGAAGAAAATTAAGGCCATTGTAGCGTTGAATTTCAACTGGTCCAAATACTACCAATGACGTTTCAATATTTATTTCGAAGTGAAATGTTTTTTCGGATGTTTGGGCTTTATCTATCTAAATTATTTTCTAATCAATATAATTTGAATTGGAAATGAAATAATGTCCCAATTTTTTGCCTAACCGGCTCTTCTCCATTTCAAATGAAATGAAGAATCCTATTCCTCTGCGTGGCCGGAGGTTATCTATATGTACGTTTATATGATTGTTAGGTTATGTCAAAAGTAGATCGGAAATCCTACTTATGGTGTGACCTCCAACCTAAGTTTGGCTGGAAATAAAAATTATTCTGACATTCGGCCTGCCCACCGTCGGAAGCGAACCTAAATGAGTCAAAAGCCAGTCAATGAGGGGTCGGATGTTGGGTCATTGAGCTTTTAAATAACTCTAAAAATTATAAAATTGAAAACTAGGATCTTCAAATCGCAATGACATAAGATTGTGGATAATTGATATGATTTTACTTAAGTTTCTAATGGCTTTATACATATTCAAGTGAAAGCATATGCAATGAGTGGCCTCCTCTTTATCTTCCCTTATTTCACTTTTTGCTTTTTTGAAAAGATAGGATCTGGATACAAGACTTTTCAGATCAAAATGGAAAATAATAATAACAACATGACATTAATTCCATAATGACTATTTTTTTATCTCTATGACTCTATGAAGTCAAATTGTTCTCATTAATTAATGTGTGCTGATTGTATGAATTAGGTAGGGTTTGTGAAAAGAGTGAGCGAAATAGCCCCTAAAAATAGGATTCCCTCTTCGTTCAACAGTAAAGTAGCTTGATGAGAAGCCCACCTGCAGCAGATTTTTTGGGCCTACGACTATGTTGGGTCTTCAATACCTTACTTTTGCACACATGCGCATTAATTTTGAATCTTAAAATGGGTTTCAGCCCAATTCACAGTTAAAATTGGAGAATTCTGGTGATATAAAATACCACAAGTCAACCAAGGCCCGCTAGCCCTCAAGCCCAAGGCCTGTGGACGCCCCCTTGCCCTCAGTAGGGACCCTACGGCCCATCAATATGAGCCCCAAAGATGATGGCCCTCGGACCGAGGAGCCACCCCTTGGATAGCCTCACTAATTGAAGGCCCTATCTGAGGGTGTCCTATACTCCTATCTGAAGGTGTCATAACCCAAGGTGTTGTAACCGACAGTCACCCTGACGGCCTGACCGACATAGTAAACACATGGGATGCTGATTGCTGACTTTATAAAGGAAAGCATTTTTCCCTTTAACAACCTTGCCTATTTTAGATATGGCATCCTTGAAGGAAAGATCAGCCCAATAACAATGGGGATTAACGAAGGGAACATATGAATATCTCTATGATGATCCACAACTTTCTATATGACACTCTTGACCTCCAATATTAATTTTCACATCTTGCATACTGGTCTTATTTGGGGCAATCGTATAAAAAAAATCAAAGACCTAAGTTTAAGGTATATATACTATTCATCCTTTTCTCTATTAATCTTTTACCTCGTGTAAAAATTATTCTACTGACTTAGACATAAGAGTGTCCCCCGATAGTAGCCTTCAACAAGTCACTTGTATCTGTTTTTCGTTTGTCTTTGCAAGTCTTTTTGAATAGATTACTATCAATGTCAAGACAAAGTATTTAAGTTCCATAAGGTGGATAGAATTTTTTATTTTGAAAAAAATAATTATGTGTGTTTTGTTATATGCATATATATATATTGCAAGATCAGCATGCAATAATATGCAGATTAATTTTGATGCGTTTTGTTAGGTTGTCTTTATAAAATGTCTTAATACATATCATGATAATGTCGATCGAACCATTATGAGTTTTTATTAGGTTTTGTTGAATGATAATCAGACAATTCAGACTTTTTTTCCTCTCTCTCTCTCTCTCTCTCTCTCTCTCTCTCTGTGTCTCTTTTGACATGTTCACACAAGAAAGGGGGAAGGAGATTCGAACTAGTGACCTCCGTTTTATTAAGCGTGGTCTCAGCTGATTGAGCTATCTCTTGGGGACAATTTTCTTCTCTCTAATGGTTGATGAAAATCCATCCTAATAGGAAAAATTAATGGAAAAGAGATTCTAGAAAAGTCCTGCTTGCAGGAAGCTAGAGAGTAGTATTAAATTCAATTAATTAATTATAACCAAATATGGTTTACGGTTATATCAGGTAGTTATAATTAATGTAAGTAAACAACGATATGATGCTTCAAATTAATTTTTTAATCAAATTAAGAAATTGTCAAACTATTAAGATTGAGTCATTTCATAGATTGTTATAGGGAGCTTCCTTTTTAATCATTTAAAACTGTCTGGTGTTTATTTTTATTTATTTTTTCTAATTAGGTGTTGAATTTATTAATTTTCAAACAATAATTAATGTACTATATATCTTATTTCTTATTTCTTTTCTTTTTTGCTTAATAATTTACCCAATGGCAAGCCCTTCACATTCTTTGACTTCCCAATGAAATTGAGCAAATATATATATATATATATATATATATATAGAAATTAAAAACACACCGACCATGGCCATGACTTTGCCAGCTTAATATACTATTTTTAGTTAATCTACAGGTTAATCTTTTGTTAAAATATTAACAATCATTATTAAATAAAAAAATAAAAAAATAGTGAATGACAAAGACCATCAACCAAATCTATGTACAGGCACCCTAGACCAAATTCTGTCTTGCCCATGGATCCTTCTGAGAGACACAATTACTCAGCACCATGTGTATGTATCTGTGTACGTGTATGTGAGAGAGAGAGAGAGAGAGAGTGTCCTTTGGATGTAAGGGAGGGAATCACTATATATTAAAATATAAACTACCATGCATATCATATACATACATACATATATGTTTATGCATATATATATTAGTCAATCTCTCACTTCTTCCAAAGGCATCACCTGGGTATTTTAGGGACAATGTCTTGGGGGAATGTATCGCGATTATAAGAAGGAAGCGTGTTTCCTTGAAAATATAGCGTGGTCCACGGCCTTTCAACAAGAAATTAAGAATAATTTTTACTATTTTCCATAGGAAACGTGATTGCAAAACCTACATATATTTTATGTTGTTAGTTAAAAGAAGTTACCGTTTATATAGCCTAGGGTTTCCAAATTTATACGTAGCTTACACTATATAAATAATTATTGTTTTGGTCTGGCTACATATCATTAAATACACATGATCAGCACAGACTCTGTCAAGATAAAGCGCACCATGTAAGGTTAAAATTTTCATTAAAAAACTCTAGATGTTCACTCCATCGTGAGTTTGTTCATGCCACTACTGCATTTGCGCCAAAAATTTTGCGCATAAGACCACCCTGCATTTTCGTTGTTGATGTTGATCGAGCACGTGTCTTGATAAACAGGCCCTACTATGCATAATTCTTTTTTTTTTTTTTTAATTAAAACGGTAGGACGGGTAATCAAAGTGACTACTCTACCTATGCATACGTGATCATGCATGGTATTGGTACATGCATGCATGTCTCTTAGGCAACGTTCAGAAAAGGCCTAAATAGTGGAAACCATGTGCAGACACTCTCTCACAACTGAAAGGATCATATATATATATATAGCTTAACATCAACTCTATCAAAGATCCTAACAACACCTAGGCCAATGTACAAGCCAATAACTCCAACTGCTTTTCATTGTGGGATTCAACCTTGGAATGCATAATTATACATGAAACTATATATATATTAGATAGTAACATAAACTGGATTATGCTCTCTTCTCTTTGATCTCTTTTCTTTTGTTTAAATTACGTTTCATTATTGGGATTGATCAATTAATTTAGTTGCCTTGATATATATATATATAAATTTATATTGTTAAGTGAACGCTAAAGGGTGCTAAAGGGTAATATTGTTAAGTGAACACTAAAGGGTCATATATATATATATATATATATGACCCATGATGATATTACTCAACAGTATTTAGGTTAATTTTTTTATTATTATTAACGGTCAGAATCAACCTTATGGATATGTTATCTGTACCTTTAGCTAGTGTTCACACAATTGGTTCAATGAAATAGATGCTCCAACTATTAGTCAATTGGGACAGTACATATATACTAAGAAAAAAATTGTGACGATATGCAGAACATATTATTATAGACTATGGCACGGTTCAAAGTGTTTTTTTGAAACAATTGATCAATCACTGTTCTAGACCTCATGAGAACTTGGTATATACGCATCAACTTGTCATTAGTTTGAAAACAATCATACGCCCACAGCAGGTATCTTAATCGGCTGGAGTACTTTCTAGATCGAATCCCCCTCTCTCATTTCTCTCTCCTTGTGTAGACATGTCAAAAAAATAAATAAATAAATAAAATAAACAATCATACAAGGGAATGTTAAATGTTCTCCTTGTGTTTTGATGTTCTTATGGTCCTAAGTGGATATTATTTTCTAAAAAAAAAAATTGTCCTTATTTCTCACTTGATTTTTATAAAATAATATCTACTTAATTAGGATCAGGAGAACACTTAGTTTTTCTTCAAATTGGGTTATAGGAATTTCCTTCAACCTAGTCTATAAAAGTGACATGTGTCCATTTTATTAATATATGAGATGCACATGAGTTTTTAATAAAATTTATTCCAACTGTGTCCTTACTATTAAAAAAACATGTGCATCTTACATATTTATGAGACACATGTCACTTTTATAGACTAGGTTGAAGAAAATTCCTCCAACCCAGTTTGGAGGAAAACTTAATTTGTCCTTTCCCAAGATAGCAACTTAGTCATGCACAAGTGGTAAGTACTAAAACATTATGAGAAATGCTAGATATAATTGTATCAAACATTTATTCAATAAGGCTAACGTTGGACTCTCAACTACCCCGGCCCTTAGATTAATCTTTGTTATATAAAAAAAAATTAAAAAAAAAAAAAGATCTAATGTGGTTGATTTAGAATACCACATCAATATTGCTGGATAATTGTAAGATACAAATATAATATCTAATATATTATTCAAAGATTAATCCTCTAAGATGTATAGTAAAGCATTTTAGAGGCACAAATTAAAGGTCATAACATAGACTATCAATTAACATTAAATGCATGATATTAAAATGTATAAAAAACCTTTATTGATAATAGTTGTGGAAACCTAAAGGTCTAAACATAACTTCATAATGAGTTATATATTTCATGTACATGATAATCATATAATTTTTTTTTTTTTTTTTTTTTTAACGTGTCTGCACAAGGTGAGGGAAATGAAGAATGAGAATTCGATCTAATGACCTTCGTTTTATAAGGCGTGGTTTCTAACCAATTGAGCTACCCCTTAAGCCTTGGGGACGATAATCATATAATCATGAGTTCATGCAACACAGCATATATAATATATAAACTTACAAAAACAATGCATAATTTCATTGAAACTAAAAGTTTAATAAAATGAAAAGTTGAGAAATTTTGGTAAAAACTTTGTTGCTAGGTTGCTGTCTTGGTCGTGTGGTATAGAGGATTAAATTATTTTATAAATATAATTATGATAAAACATTACCAAATTGAAACTAAAATACATATGAAAAAGTTCCATTTCTATAAATGAAATAATTAAATACTATCCATTTCTAGAATATAGTTCTTGGCACTTCAATGAGATGTGTGTTAAACCAGCAGGCAAAAAATGGTGATGGTATGACGATTAGTTATTTGAATCAGGTCGTTGAAATATTATCTTAATTTTCCTTTAAAAAAAAAGAATAAGGAAAGAAGTTGCTTCTCTTGACTTTCTACTCTAAAAATTTCATTGCTTGAATATTGTTTGGGATCCATCGTCATCAATTAGTCAATGTTATAACGAAAACCCATACATTGAACAAGGAGACTCAATCATTGATGGCAGAACACGTTTGAAAGAAAAGAAAAGCTTATGGTGTAAGTAGATAACTCTTCCATTCAAAGAACATAATGAGTGTATTTTTTTTTCAGAGTGATATCACATCTTTTCTTTTCTTTTTTTAATCTTTTTGGCTTTCTTCTTTTGACCATCCATCCCCATTAATCCATTTGTCATTTGTTTCATGCACGGATCTAGTGCGGCAAGGACTACATTATGAACATGAGTTCGACCTTCAAAGCCGTTGATGAATCCTTAATTCCTAGATGAAGGTGATAATAGTCATATGCGGCAGCAACAAAATGGTGGAATGTGCATGAGCTCGGCAAGTGTACTAATTAATTAGGTGTGACACACATCCAAATTTGAGTGTGAGCTCGATCTAGTGAAGCCGGCAGGAGATCATGCGAGTCATCGTTGTGTACGGCAGTGGCAAATTGTTGTCAGAGATGGTGCCGATGGGTGATAGAGACAGTAGTAGATTAGTAGTCATAGACAGTGGTGGCTAAATATGGTGGCGGTCGGACGGTGGCTGGAGATGGGCCAACTATGGGCCAAAAGTTGAAATAGAGTGCCAACTATAGGTTAAAGAATTGAGCCAATAAATAGGCAGAAAATGTCCAAATAATCGGGACAACTTTGGGCCGAATGCGCCAAAATATTGTGTCAAATTTGGCAAAAAATAGGGTCATTGCATAACTGGAAAAAATTTGTAGTGGCACGTGTGAGCAGTGAGCGTGTGAGACCTCCAAATTGGTTAATTTTTGTGGGGTTGTATAGATGAGCCTATGAACTTCTGATTGAGTTCATCCATGAATATAAATTACAATGATTGAAGTCATGCACAGACCAAAATACAGCCAGAGCACTACTACATAAATTAATTGGAGTAATTCGTTGTGTTATTCCAATCTCAGCATATGCATGCAACGTGGCGCAAGCTACACCAATCAATGCAAATAATAGGATCCATAATGCCTCACCACTAATGCAACTTTGAACTAGGGTTTTGAAGTACTGCAAGTACATCAACAATTTGTTAATTTTCTGAACTGGTTCTTGATCGGACGGCCAGTATTGTCTGTTTTCTCAGACTTGTACCCTTACATTCGGACAAACCCGAATAAAATCAGATGGCCAACCATACATATATGGTTCAATTACAGATCATTTTCTAGTAAATTATTTCATTCTATCCCACCAAAAAAAAAAAAAAAAAAAGATTAAAAAAAATCTTTATATATATATAATGCAATGATGAAGTTGACAAAGTATTAGATGAGGGCATGAGGATAGCTTTGTTTATAAAAGTCTTCACATTTGGCTTAACCCTCAAACTATGGCTGCAAAGGGGTAGATTAGTTTAATGGGATGCAACCACTTGTCATCAAAAGCATGTACATGTGTAAAAGTCAAAGAGTGGGATTACCTTACAAGATAATGTAACTAGTCAATCCCATTAATACTTGTCGGCAGAGATTTGAAATGTAAGTAAAAGATTAGTGCTATACACTACTTTTTTCTTTTTCTTTTTTTTAAATTAGAGTTGATTCAAGAGTTGATTGACAATGTCACTTCAGTAATGTGACATTCCACATTATTTGGACATGAAAAAGATGATGTGTTTATATGAAATATACTTTCTCTAAATGATATGAGGCCTTTTTGGGGTAAACCTAATAATAAAACTGTGTGAGCTTGGCCCAAAGCGGACAATATCATACCGCTTTGAGCAGGAGTGTTACATATGATATCAGAGACATAGCCCAGCCTGAGATAGAGGGAGCGTGCACAAGCCCACATGAGAGTCGTCAACGAGGACGCTGGGTCCTAAGAGGGGGTACTGATCCATGTGTTTATATGGAATATACTTTCTCTATATGGTATGGGGCTTTTTGAGGGTAAACCCAATAATAAAACTTATATGGGCTTGGCCCAAAGCAGACAATATCATACCACTTGGATCAAGTGTTACAAGTAAAGTGCGATAAAAATATAGAATATAGCATTTTTATTAGTAAAATTAATGACATTTTAAAAAAATGTAATGCTAGAAACCATTTTTTTTATTCCAAAATATTGACATGACAATCCCAATCAACTCTTGAATTTTTTTTTTAACTAGAACTTATCCTATGATTGGTCAGGACTATTATGGCAACATTGTGAGATAAAAATATAATTTCTAATGCTACTCTTTTAAAAACATATGTTAATGATAACGAGACACAAAAGAAATGATGGGTACCTTGTCACTTTCCATAGATTCAGACTCTTTATTTTTAGTGGACAGATAAGTACATTGAGCCGTTTGTTTTATGTGTTAGATTATTAATTAATACTTCTCTCCAAAACTTAGATTAACAATAAAGAATGAATTTAATTAAAATTATGAAATTCTTTAACTATATGGTATATATGCATGTCACCATGAATAAGAGAATAATCACCTTAATTGTGAAATCTGTATATATATATATATATATAGATAATACCCAATTATATTAATGACCAAAAAGGAAAGCCCAAAATCGAATTGATGTAACAACTCCATTAGAATTTAGAGGAGTGCCGGCCACCTTGCATGAATTTTGCTCTCCCCCCATGATATCTCCATGTGGAAGTTAAACCAAAGTGGCTTATAAATTAATGTAATCTATGAGTAAATAATATAGAAAATGAGCTGCACCCACCGAAAACAGAATGCTTCTGTTGTGGATTACCAGTAGTACCTCTAAAAGCATTGACCTTCTAATCTTTTTATATATCATTTATTTATAATATAATATTATGTGTCACCGTCCCACACCTTAACCTAACGACCATCTTTCAAAAAACTTATGTGGTTTGACATCCAACATGGCGGGAAGGCTTCTTTACTATAAATAGGCTTAAGGACCAACCTAAGCTCACCACATATATACACTACTATACTCTCTCTCTCTCTCTCTCGATCTCTCTCTCTCATATACTTTGTTGATCTTCTATTCCCTCTTCAATGGCGATCCCAGTGATTGATTTTTCCAAGCTCAATGGGGAGGAGAGGGCCAGGACAATGGCTCAGATCACTAATGGATGTGAGGAATGGGGATTCTTCCAGGTACAATTTTATCACTTCCTTAGCAATATTCTTTAACTTGGTGACGTAAAGAAAGTGTGTCTAGGAAGAATGGTGGGTTTGGGTTGGTACTGATCATCATGAATATTGTCGTTTCCCGGATTCGAATCGTTTCAAAGCATAAGACTATATAGGTTAACTCTAGTTAACCTATAATGATCATTCTGATTGTATGATAGAAGAAATGAGCATATATATATATATATAAAATTATGTCCACAGTTTTTATAATGTTTGATTATATTGCTGCAGCTGGTGAACCATGGAATTTCGGAGGAGCTCCTTGAGAGGGTGAAGAAGGTCTGCTCCGAGTACTATAGGCTGGAAAGAGAAGAAAATTTCCAGAGGTCAACACCAGAGAAGCTGTTGAATGAGTTAGTGGAGAAGAAGAAGGGAGACAAGTTGGAGAATGTGGACTGGGAAGATGTCATTACTCTCCTAGACGACAACGAGTGGCCATCTCAAACCCCAGGATTCAAGTAAGATATTCAAATTAACAATCATAATCCAGTTATGCTCGAACCAAGCAATATACAAATCTATGCTTAGATTTTTATAAGCAATAGAAAATTATATTTAAGAAGCTTTAGATTTGTATAAGCAATATACAAATCTAACACAGTACTCATTAATGGCTTCCTGGCCGGATTCCATCTCCTGGCACCATGTGGGTCTCATCTTTGCGTAAAATCCATGCTTTATTATGCCTACCATTTAAACCTGTAAATTTATGAAACTCAATACTCAATGAACTTATGATATTGCTGATGACAGGGAAACCATGGCTGAATACCGAGCAGAACTGAAGAAATTGGCCGTGAAGGTCATGGAAGTAATGGACGAAAACTTGGGTTTACCAAAGGGATACATCAAGAAGGCATTTGATGGTGGAGAATCAAAAGACAGTGCCTTTTTTGGTACTAAAGTGAGCCACTACCCCCCTTGTCCACATCCAGAGCTCGTGAATGGTCTCCGAGCTCACACAGATGCTGGCGGTGTCATCTTACTCTACCAAGACGACAGTGTTGGTGGCCTTCAAATCCTGAAAGACGGCCAGTGGATCGATGTCCAGCCGTTGCCAAACGCCATTGTCATCAACACTGGCGATCAGATTGAGGTCTTAAGCAATGGCCGATACAAGAGCGTTTGGCACCAGGTTTTGGCCACTCCTGATGGGAACAGGAGATCAATTGCTTCATTCTACAACCCCTCAATGAAGGCCACCATATCCCCGGCACCTCAGCTGGTGGAGAATTTTAAGCCAGAGGAGGATCAAGCTTACCCTAAGTTTGTGTTTGGTGATTACATGTCTATTTATGCTGAGCAGAAGTTCCTCCCCAAGGAACCCAGGTTCCGAGCTGTGAAGGCAGTGTAAGAAGCAGAAAGAATATGACATGCACATGCACATGCATGGTGTTTCCTTTTCTTTTTTCTTTCTTTATTATGGCTTTAGTGATAAGGATTTGCCACTGGCAAAGGATACCACTGGCTTGTCTCTTCTCTTAACTATATATAGGGGAAGAAAGAAAGCTAACGTGGGTATTAGTGTGTTTTGTCTTAGATTGCCGTTTTCCTTTTTTTATATATTTAATCAAGGGTGCCTAAATGCTCCCCCCCTTCCCCACCTTTAGCCTTTACCTTCGTACTGATCAGGAAAAAAAATAAATAAAAGGTGGGGGATGCTTAAATGCACCTGCTATACAATATAATTATATAAATTGCACCTCCGAATTGTATGAGAAGATGAAATGCTCAGATGATCATCTTAAGGTCGTTTTTTCTTTCATTAGCAGCAATAATATGTAAAGGGTGTCCCTAAAAGATATACTTCTTTCCAGTATGTTAATCTTGAACGATTCCATAATATGTTCTTATAAAGTTAATTGATTCTCTCTAAAGGAAGACATTGTCAAAATCTGATACCAGACCTACCACTTTTTGAACCAATTGAGGTTTCATCCAAGTAGCTCAGCTTGTGCCTAAGCAAAATTTCTAGTGAAATAGAAAAAGGTACATGAATACAAAATAAATCAGCTGTTCAGTTTGCATAAAAACTGGATATGATAATCTAATGAAAACTGCTTGAATTGAAGGAAATTTAAAGGGACAAGATTCCACTGTATATATTCAGCAGTCAACAAAATTCTCTAAGGTGCAAATAGAAAGTGTGACACAGAAATAATAATGGCAGCACTGATCAAAATGAAATTCGCAACCAAAAAAATAAAAATAAAAAAATCAATGTGAAAATCAGTTTCCCTGGCGTGTAGTACACCACAGATTCTTAAAGTAATATTGTTTTAATGCGACATTCTCACCTGAAATTCAACTAATATATGAAAAAGAAACAGAACTAGTATGAAAGACAACAGGAAGTCGCTCGACTTTCAGATGTATAGTGAGCTATAAGATTATATCTTTATTGCTGTGTAATAGACGACAGTATACAATTATATCTTGTCATATTGAGAAGAAGAAATAAAATGGGGGAAAATTGGCAAGCTCTTATCTTCATGTAGGAGCCAATATGCAAATGAACCGTATTTACAATTTGTGTCTTAAAATTTTCTGTAATTCAATTTATAATATGTACAGTAATTTTCATGAACCTCAATCTTGGATGGAAGTTTCAAAGGCTTCAAAGGGCCTTTTGATCTAGCCTCTCATTCCAATTTAGACAGCGAATCAAGCTGCGAAACCAATCACCTGTCTGGTCAGACTTGTTGACTGTTGGAAGTGGGTGTTGGCTCATATATATTCGTACAGAATCTCCTCTTGAGAGTTGCTGCCTTCTCTTCCCATCAAAAGAAACCCATGCATTGCTTCTAGCATCCTCTGGAATCTGTCAACTACAACGTATTAGTCCTCCTAACAAAGAACACAGCTGACAAGAACTATGATCAATAAAACAGAATTTTGGTATCATATTTAAAGCAGCTTCATGTGATGAAGAAACGGTTTTATACTAGATTAATATAGTAGAAAGAGAATTTGACATAAAAAAATAGTACTTTTCCGAGATACTATTTTGAAGTAATATAACAGGAATTCACAAAATACAATATCCCCCCACCCCCCAGTTCTCGGGGAGAAAAAGAACCTAACAAGTCACAACTGCTTTTCCCATTCTCAATGTAAACTTTTTACCACACAGCAGCAAAATAAGAAAAAACCTCAAATCACTGAATATGTTCCAATTTGGCTACTGAATATCTAAACAGACAATGAAAGTAACTAATAAGACCATATTTTCATGAAATTCCCAAAATTAGAATAAAGGGAAAACCAAATCTGATAAACGACTTAACAGTAGGATATATTTTATTTTGAAGTAGCCAGAAAATCCACACCTACTATCTAGCTAACTCACAAAGCTCACCACCTTGCAAGCTGAGCTTTTGAGATTGCATTTGTTATTGTTATATTATTATGTATGATTATGCCGATACAGAAATTTAAACTTAGAGATTGGATGGCGGAAAACAGTACTCCAACATTTAACAGATTCCCGATATGCCATTGAATATGGAATTAAAGGAAAATTAGAATCCTATTGCTCCAGAGATTGGACAATATCAGGTCCTTTAAACACATGATTGAATGTTGAGTGGACATGGAAAGTGCGACTCCAACAGACAATTGCTAACACCCACACCCAAGCACTTGACATAGCTCTGTAAACATGCCAAAAGAAATAGCAATATACCCTAGAAGTTAAGAAAGTAAAATATGTATATTCCTTCTGGCTTCTTCTAACATTTGGCAATTCTCTTTTAGGAGAAATAGAGCAGCTGGCACACGCCTCAAAACCAAAATTTTTAGGCAAGCAAAACTGATAACATATCTACCAAAGTGTGAGCTAAAGATCCAAATTAATAGTAACTCGAGGCTAGATACATTAACAACATCACCTTCAATTCCAGCCTTGCAGAATCCGGAAGTATAACTGGTCTAAATGAAAGGGAGTGTGGGCAGATTGGTGTGAACAGCATGCAAGGAACATTTGGATGCACCTGCATTGAATTTGCATAATGGCTTTAATAGTAGTAATAAAGAGCAACAGCAAACATCAAGAACCGGCTATCATCTTTGTGATTGAAAGAATTGAATTTTCATATTTTTTAATAAGTCTTTTTTTAACACTGCAATGAGTTTGTAAAATTAGAGCGCTAAATTAATAGACACATAACAATTTGAATTTCATTTACCGAATTACCTAAATCATTCTGACAATTTCATATATTGCAATTAGAGCCAGAGACTACTTAATAGAGTAAATATGCTGTTTGCTGAAGGGAAATCTTTTCTTCCTTCTACTTTGAATCGAATATAAGTACTTCAGATGAAGGATTTTAAGAAAAAGGTGATTCAATACGTTAAAAAATAAACAAGTGGAAGTGTCCAACATGGAAACTCAGAAAACATAACATTTTATGAGTCAGTAGAGGACATTGTACCTAATATCTTTTACAACATAGTTTTTTAAAATATCTAATATTCTGATATATGTTTCTAGTATTGTCACGATGTCATGAGAATTCAGTTTTTAAAGTGATTTTTCTTATTCCTGGTACACTTAGCATATTGCAATTGCCCTAGAAGAGAAATTTATCTACTAAGCATTTTTTTCAGAGACGTGATTGGAGTTCTGATAATGGTCAGATATCTTTGATGCCATCAAGGAAATGTGACTGCAGTAATTCATTGACGCCAAATGAGACTCAAAGCAAGCTTAAGCCAAAACAGTCGTTCCATTCACCAATCGCCACATCAGTCTCATTATCAATTGAGTGTTGATTACTACTGGCCAAACTAAACAGATGGCTCCCAGATGAAAGGGTGTGCACTTTGTCTTCAAATTAGACACCAAACTTGTGATAGCTTCTTCTACCACAAATGGCTATTCTGATCCTCTTCAGGCCAAAAAGAAAAAGAAGGATCTTGTAGAGATATAAAACAAATAAAAAATAAATAAAACTAAGAAATCAATTCTACGAGAGCTCAAGTCTAGTGGAAACGAAATAACCATGCCCTAGAATCATATAATATCCAGCTACCAAAAATTATATAACTATGACTTGAATACGAAGCACAGCTTACCATGGAACCTCCCGCAGCTGTGGAGTAAGCAGTGCTTCCTGTAGGTGTGGCTACAATGACTCCATCACCTTGCACCTAAAGAAACGGTACTTTGTCATTAAAAGCATGGCAATATCATGAACTTATCTTTTCTAAAAAGATCAAAGTTTCAAACAAGGGATCTAGCATAAATGGTGGCCACTGCTTTAGATTAATTAAATGTTGGACTTCTTGTGATTGAAGAGAGCAAGTAACAACTCAGCTCATAGAAGACTTAAGGGCATGAACATCTAAATTTAGAGTAGTATGTTTTTTTCTATTTAAGAAATGAATACACTAACCTCACCTTGGTTATGAGCCGGTCATGTTCGTAGCATTCAATTTTAGAAAGGTATGGATTAGAACCCCGATCAACAACAACCTCATTTAAAACATCAAATACTTTCCCAGGCACTGCTTTACCATTTCGAAAAATCTCACATCGAAGACGCATTCTAAGAGTTATATAGACACCATCCAGAGTGTTGTTTCCATGGATGACCTGTCTTAAGTCTTGCTTATAGCCTTCAAACTATATCAAATGAAATAACAGGAGTCAAACAAATAGCTATTTTGGAAGAAAGAAAAAAAAAGGGGGGGGGGGGGGGGGGGGGGGGGGGTAGGAGGGATTGGGGCAGTAACCAAACATAAAAGTTGTGTTAAGAAGCTTACAGTATGGGAAGTCAGAAACCCAAGAGATCCAAGATTAAATGACACAACAGGGGGCACAGCACCTCTAAATAAATTCGATGCATGGAGTATAACCCCATCTCCCCCCAAGCATGCCACTAAATCAACCCTCTCATGCAGATCACTGCATTAAGGACATCCAACAGGTCAGCAAACCCCCCGAAGTAATGTAATATTAACAATTACATCAATGTTG
Organism: Corylus avellana; assembly: GCF_965113065.1. Taxonomy (NCBI): domain Eukaryota; kingdom Viridiplantae; phylum Streptophyta; class Magnoliopsida; order Fagales; family Betulaceae; genus Corylus; species Corylus avellana. The sequence goes on from NC_142496.1 coordinate 22,889,810, forward strand.
TTCTTAAAATAAGGATTTCCACACCTGGTGTCCTGAATATAAAAGGTCTGAACAAATCCAAACCCTGGGATTCTAGCAAATATGTCATGCACATCAGGTTCCACAAGAACGTTCATTTGCTCTTGGTAATACAAGAAAGAGGCCACCTGAAAATCAGATGCAACAAATGCAGTTAAAAATAGCCATGCAAAGATTAAATGAGTGACTACTGAGATACATGTAACCACTCCTATTTAATACAGATCTCCTTCAGTATACCCATGGTATAGGATAATAGGGTATCCTATTGAATACCAAATTGCTAGGCAAGACAACCCTTACCTGAGAGAAGTTCAATTAAGAACATGTGTTGATTAATTTAGTCTCTAATTTCAAGTTCACAAATAAAATTACATCACAATCTATTCTCAATAACATCATAAAGCGGTCATTAAAGAGGATACCATGGAAGTTGTCAAGGATTTTCATTCCCGAGGAAAGTTTGAAAAGAGTTTCAATGCAACTTCCACTTCCCTTATCCCCAAGAAAGTCGGAGCTGTGAATATTAAGGACTTTCATCCTATTAGTCTAGTGGGTGGTGTTTATAAGATCATCTCTAATGTTCTAGCAAACAGGCTAAAAACAGTGTTGGAGAAGATTATTTTTAGTTTTCAAAATGCATTCATCAGGGGAGATAGATTTTGGATTCAGTTATGGTAGCTAATAAATGTCTTGATAGTTGAATTAGATCATGGGAACCTAGTGTGGTGTGCTGTGTAAATTGGACTTAGAAAAGGCATACAATCATGTTAATTGGGATTTTTTGTTGTATTTACTAAAGAGATGTGGATTTGAGGAGAAATGGAGAGCTTGGATAGCTCATTGTATTTTGGGAGTTTTTGATTTGTTGAATAGATGTGGATTTGGGGAGAAATGGAGAACTTGGATAGCTCATTTCTACTACCGGGCGTTTCTCCATTATTGTTATTGATTCTCCCTTTTGATTATTTAGTAATCCTTTATCTCCTCGATTGTTTGTGGTTATCATGGAGGCTTTAGGTAGGATAATGACGAGCTTCTGGTGTCCATCTCTTGTTTGCGGATGACACTTTGATTTTTTGTGAGGCAAGTCATGAACAGCTTCGTTATCTGTGTTGTCTATTCTTATGTTATGAAACGGTTTTGGGGTTGAAGGTTAATTTATCTAAATCAGTTAGTTCCCGTTGGAGATGTGGTTGACGTAGAAGGTTTGGCTAGTATCTTTGTTGTAGGGTGGCATCCTTACCAATGAAGTATTTGGGTCTTCCTTTGGAAGCTTCATATAAGACTACATCTATATGGAATAGCATTGTTGAAAAATGGAACTCATTTGGCTGGTTGGAAGAGGCTTTATCTGTCGAAGGAAGGTAGGTTGACTTTAATTAAAAGCACCATTTCCAATTTTCCTACTTATTACTTGTCCATTCGTAGGAGTGACTAAAGGATTGAAAAACTTTAGAAGAACCTTTTGTGGGGTGGAATTGGTGACGAGTTTAAGTTACATTTAGGCAACTGGTCGAAAGATTTGTTCCCCAATCTCATAAGACAATTTGGGGGTAAGAAATTTGATTCAGTTTAACTGAGCTCTCCTGAGGAAGTGGTTATGGTGTTATGCTACGGAGAAAGAGAGAGAAGCTTTGTGAAGCCTGGTGGTGGAAACCAATTATAATAGCAAGATGGGAGATTGGTGTACTAAGGAGGTAGTGGGGCCTTTTAGAGTGGGAGTGTGAAAATATGCATAAGGAGGGTTTGGGGAGTTTTTCGAGTTCAGTTAAATATGAGGTGCGAAATGGATCCAAGATAAAGTTTTGGCATGATTTGTGGTGTGGGGACCAGCCCCTGAAGACAATTTTTCTGGAACTGTTTAGTATTGCATGATGTGAGGTGTGGGTGGCAAATCATATACAATCCTTTAATGGAAATAATCAGCAGAATATATCTTTTACCAAACCAATACATGATTGGAAGGTGGACTTGGTTACTTCTTACTTTGATCTTTTGTACTCTATCAGATTGAGATAAGGTGGCGGGGATAAAATATGTTGGATCTCACCCAAGAAGTGGAAGTTTGAAGTAAGGTCCTTTTATTATGCGTTATCCGTTATTGGTGGTTCCTCATTTCCTTGGAAGAGTATTTGGAGAGTGATGGTCCCTTCAAGAGTGGCATTCTTCGGGCGTACAGCGGCACTTGAGAAGATCTTGACATTGGATAATCTGAGGAAGAGGAATGTTAGTGGTAAATTCGTATTGTTTGTGCAAGAAGAGTGGGGAGTTTATAGATCGTCTTCTTCTTCATTGTGAATTGGCAAGAGAATTATGGGTTTCAATTTTCCGTGTTTTTGGTCTAGAATAGGTCATGTCTAGAAAGGTAATTGGGTTTGGCAAGTTGGAAATGTCAACTAGAAGGTCATAACATCTTAGAAGTTTGGAGGATAGCACATTTGTGCTTAATGTGGTGCATTTGGAGAAAGCAAAATGCAAAGAGATTTGAAGGTCATGAGATTCCGATGGTCGAGCTAAAGAACATTATGTTTAAATCCATTTATACATGGACAACAACGTAAGATAGTCCACATTTTTCTAGTTTTTTTGAATTTTTGGACTTTTGTTCTTTTTCTCCCTAATAGGGATTTCTCTTGTATACTTCATATGTGCTTGGGTTTAAACATACCTTTATTGGCCCACCTATTTTAGGAAAATTGTTATATTTATTTGTTTATTTCACTAAAATGAGTGGCTTTGGCAAACTCCCATCAATAATGAAGGGATTATATTTTAGCTAGCACTAGAGCTACAAATATATACATAAAGAAAAACTTACTATGCAGAGAATAGAAATTTTTGTACAGGGAAAAACATCAACAAGCTACAAACATAAACAGAAAAGAAAAAGAAAAAAGCAGAAACCAAGTTTTGTCACTAAACCGACTGATGTCCAACAATCAATATTTAGGGATTTATAATGATACCTCTTTAGCTTGTTCCATGAGCTCTTGCCCTAGTTTCTTCAACAACAATACAGTCTTTGGTGTCGATTTCCACATAAGCATCTGCTGCTGTGTACTAGGATGAGTGAAGGCCAAGGAGGATTCTGTCACCTTTTCTCTGGTACAAGAGAATCCATCAGTCCGAACTAAAAACATCTCTGCTTTCCTTCTTGACTGCACCCTTACAACACCAGTGGCAGAAGCACACATATTACCGTCAATGGGCTCCACGTCATCTTTAGCAGAAACTAAGGCAGCTCCACCACTGCTCTTATGATCCTCCAGAACAGATTTGGATTGCATATGCCCATTGAACTCATTAGTCAAAATCGTAGATGCATTCGTTTCTGTCATCACAGAAGACCTTTCCCCTTGGCCCAGTCCATTCACAACTGGACCAACAGAATCCAAAATATCACTATTCAAATACTTCCCATATTCAGCAGGTGATTTCTGGATCTCTGGGGATAGATTTTTCCCATTAAGTAACCCACCGGAACTTCCTGACTCCAGAGGCAGTGGTACAGCATCAGTACCAACTCCATCAGCTTTACGCATTGTCCTAGTATGCATGTCTCTAGAAACTGGCAATATTTCCAACCTTTTCAATTGATAATTGAAATAAATAGAAGGTGAGATCTTTCTACTCTTGAGAAACCTAGACATTTCTTTTTTTGAGAAAACATCGCATGAAGGAACCTGGGCCTTCAGAGGGTCAGTTTCCATGCTGAAGTTTGCCAGAGATCCTACTCCATTATCAACTAATTCTACTGATGTCATACCTTGGGCAGAAACAAAGTTGTTGTGGGCCCCATTACTGCTTTGATTTTTCTTACCCTTGTATGGAGAGAGCTTTTCATGGGATACTCCATTTAAACTATGAAACGTACCCAAAGACTCTTGTAGTGACTCATTCTCCTTTTCCAGGAGGGAGCTTTCTTCAATAATGGAAGACTCCTTCATTTTTCCCATTTCATTTGCATCTCGTAAGAACCTGTCATTGGGAGCACCTGATTGACTAGAGACACAGCGAGTCATATACTGCCTCCATCTAGAGACCATGGCAGAAGTTCTCCATACTCCTTCCTTACTGTGAAGATATATGGGCTTTTTGCTGCCATCTGAAACTAGAGATGCAAACTTCTCAACCTGCTCCATTGAAGGTGCAGTGCCAACTTCAACAGGAATTTTGACCAGTTCAATTTTCTCAGACAAAACAGCATCATTTATGGCTGCTAGATAAAAGTTATCCTTTACAGTCTCTGCTCTAAGATCTACAATAGTTTTATATCCTTTCTTCACCAGCCACTTCAGACCTTCTTCTGTTACTTGGCCACCCCTCCAAAAAGCTACCTCAGAATCTTTGGACCCTATCTCTTCTTTAGAAGTGGAAAAATAAACAGCATTCCAATTTGCAAGCAGTGTATGGCATGGGTAATCCTCCCCACGAGGAAAGCCAGAATCATAGCAGACATTCTTCATTCTCTGAAGTTTCCTCCATACATTCAGGCTTCGATCATCATTGGGCGTCAAATAGTTTTCAAGAGCAATGTGCAAGCTCTCACAACACCTCTTCATCTCACTCCTGAAAATGGCAAGTGGAGGAACCTTATCTTCCACTGAGCTTACATCTCCAATCTGAAAGAAATTTTCATTCGTAGATCTTCCAGAAAGGACATCCTCTCTCCCTTTGTTAAGGAGGGAGAGCATGCAACCAAGCACAGAGACTATTTTATCTTCCAATACTGGTTTTTCCTCAGATGAGAAATCATATGACACGCTACATTCGCCAGTCAACGGATTGCACAATGTGTCCATTAGTGCACCATGAAGCCGCTCAGCAGTTCTGAAGATTCTACAATAAGCCTCAACCTCTGCAATATCCCCAGGAACTGGACCAAACCAAGGCACCTGTGAGAGGTCATGAGAGTGGAAGGTCTTCACATCCAAATAAAGCACTGTCAGTCTATGACATGAAACTTATCTTAGGGCCATAAATTCATTGAAAACTTCATTAAATCCATTCAACAAAGCAGTGATCAATTATAAAACCAGGAAAATTAGGAAAACAATATACTATCCAGGAAGGGCAGGAAATAAGTGCTAAAACCTAGATAAAATGAGCAACAACAGCATTATAAGGCAGGGATGTGGCATATCAAACAACCTTGCAAGTCCAAATGGAGATTGTATTTATATCAGAAGTAGAGGACCCATTAGAATTTAGAAGGTTCCGTACTATTGATTGCAATGAATGGATAACAAAATTGCTAGTTTGTGATGAGCTCGTATTAGGCTGTCAAACATTTAAATTCAGAAAATTAGCTGATGTACTACCACAATTCACAATGTAAAGACAATCAATCAAAGAACCCCTACTGCATAAGTCCCCAACTAACAAATGGGTCTTTCTCATTCAAACCAATATGTGAAAACAACCAGAACTCTAGCATTTCTTGCGGAAAACGATGTCGAAAACTGATCAGACCTATTGGCCTACGGTTTCTCCGCCCACAATGAAGCTTGATCAAACCGATTACAATTTCACAAAACTCTGATCTTCAACCAACTTGTTTTACTCAATACTATCCTCACCTCTCTCAGTCAATTCATCAAACACCCATTACCTCAACAAAACAAAACAAAAAAAAAAAAAAAAAACGAGCTCGAAGAAAAAAGAAATTAAAAATATCCAAAAAGAAAATCTGGATGAGTGGCAGTGAGAACACTTGACCTGAGAGTCCAACCCAAAGCTGATGGAGAACGCCTTCGAGAGCTCCGCACTGACAACGAACTTAAGCCGCCTCTTCAACCAGTTCTTCTTCCTCTGTAACTCGAACCCGAACCCGTAGAGCTTGGTAGTACCACCCAAGAACTGGGATGGCTTAGAGGGGCAAAACTGGGAAGCTATAGATGCTGATGACGATGATATTCGGGTGACCGGAGAGGAGCTGCTCATCTCGACGACGGCGTCGGCCACTTGGCACAAGAAGCAACATGCCACCATATGGGTGAATCAAATTACTCTCCTTTTTTTTGTTCGTTTTTTAAATATCGTGGTTTGTATGAATAGTACAAATACTGTTTGATTGTTGGGATAATGAAAAAATATTGGTGTCGTGTGGATAATATCGTTAGCCGTTGGAATTGTATTGGATTGGACTACTGTGTTCGTCCTTCTCTTTCGCTCTCATACTTTTTTGTTTCTAGAATTCTCCGTGTTTGATCGATTGGCATCCAGCTTCTTCTTGATGTGATGTTTTTGGCTCCTACGGCGCGCGTGTGTGATGCCTGTGGACTATCTATCTCTGCCATGTGGATAAAACTTGTCCAAAATGGATCAAATATGGTAATGTGCAGCCAATTTTTGGTCATTTCGGCTCAAATAATAGAGGGTTGGTAGTTGGTACAAGATCAAATGGGGTTAACAAGTGGATGTGCTTTTTTCTTTTTCTTTTCTTTTTTTCTGGCCAAGAACAGAAAATGTTTCAAGTTCTTGTGCTATGTCCAAATTCATGCCAGAAGAGTTGCATCAAACGCCTCTACTGGCAATGGCCTTTAGGATATTACTTGTTTAATGTATGTTTTATGTTTTCTTGTTACGGTTTAAAGTGTGCTAAATTGGTTAAGGGCAAACTTTTGACCGCATGTGTATGCGAGTTGTTGGGCATCTTCTATTTGCAAGTCGGTTTTTAAATATAAGTTCCACCTAAGATTTGTTATAATTAAAATAAGAGCAAAAACTATGTTATGGGCTCAAAACACAATAGAAACGACGTATAGGGTGAATTAAGATGCCTTAATATCATGTAAGAGCACATAATAATAAGTCAATAAAAAAACTGCTAAAAAAAAAAAGTTATCACAAAGTCAATGTTGATAGAGTGGTACCGTTGTGGCATGTGAGCATTAGACTCAAAAGCGTAGTGAAATGTTAATCTTAAGTGTCTCACATATTGATTAAGTACAATTTGAATCATGCATATATGAGCTCAATGGCATCTTCTTCTTTGAAGCCAATTTTCAATGAAAAATTCTAACTTCTAATTGAGACTTGTTAAAAAGGGTTTGTTTACTCTTCAAGATCTACATTAATAAACAAAAGACTTTTCAAAATGCAACTACAATATCACATTTACGACACCTCAACATTTTTTTCAATCCAAACAAAAGACACCCTCTGAATCACGTTAACAAAACATGACTTTAGACGGTACACAACAAAAATTCCTTGCACCTTTCACACGTAAAATTCAACATCAAAGAATACACGTTCATGTCAACATAGATTACAAAAGCGTTATAAAATATGCAAGTAATAGCACATTCATTGCAAGAATAGCTTTGACACTCCACATCAATAATATTAATTACAACATGAAACACATTCTATAAACATTAATACATCAAATATATTTTTTCAACCTAATTCTATGAGATGCTGCTTCGCAAGCTGCATAGATCAGATAAATGTTTATAACTCAAAGCATACGCTAGCCATCTTAGCCTCATCTTGACAAGTTTGCTTATTTTCTCCCCTTTATGCACTTCAGCGAGATTAGGAAGTCGTGCAAGACAAGAAATGCTTCTCTTGCACTAGCTCAAAACAACCTCAATCTGCCATAAAACCTTCCAACAGTACAGGTTCTCTACCACCACCGTCATAATATTTCTTCATTTACAGGGAGGCTCTTCTACTACTTCAAGCCAAGCTACTTCGGGTTCGTACTCTGTCTATAAGCATTTGCCTGCCTGATAAATCTTCTTCATAACCAACAACCTGCAAGTGCAAAATTTGAGTACTAACATCACAGTGAAAGTCTTATAGGCAATGAAATGGCTTGAGCCCGGGATCAGATTTAGATGTGCTGAAAGATCATTTTATGTCAAGGTTAACAAAATCCTATCTTCCCTTTCAAAGCCAATGCACTACTAAATTACCTAAACTATTTCTTTCTTCTTCTTTTTCTGGTCTAAATTTAAACACATAAGATAACAACAATGCAAAAAACCATTAAACTCGAGATGAGTAAGTTCTGAAACCTGAGAGTCTGTTTGTGTTTCACTAAAACCATCATATATTCCTGCACTTGCACCTCCAGAAGGATTAGCGATGTCATCATTTTTCCCAGTCCTGAAAGATACAGAACCTCAATGCCTGAGTCAAAAGAAGAGGAGAAACGAACTGCAGACTCGAGCAAGTATGGTACAGGAAGGGACATTTTCTTTTAAAAGAGGTTTGGTTTATAAAGTCATTTATAAATTTGAGGATGCAACTTGTAGAAATTAGGATAACCATTTATTTCAAAAATGTTTGCCTTTTGAAGTTGGAAAATGGTCAGTAATGTCAAGAAAAGTCTGGGGATTCAAAACAATATTAGATGACAACTGCAAGAATGCAGACAAGTCAGATCGTCAAGATCAATTATTAGGTAGCAGCACAACTTCCAGTTACTGCTCTCTAGAAAATATACAAGAACTGTCAGAAAGAAACTGATGATACACCAAAACCAGGTGATCACAAATTAATCTATGAAGAACACCAATGGTAGCAGACCAAACCACTTTTCCAAATTTTCCGAAGGCACATACATGAGATGAAACTGATGTATACATAAATTGAAATACTAAAATAGAGATTCCACATAAGCATTCACAGTAACATGAACACTAAAACCAAACTTCAGCTCAAAAGGGGATCAAACATGTACTCAGAGCACTTAATGGCCCCAAAAAATCTAAGTTTCATCAAGACCGCTAATCAAAGTGCGGGATTCTACTAGTTAATCTCAATACGTTTCTTTACAAACAAGGAAACTAATACTCATAAAATTTCAAACTCAATCATAAGGAAATTTTGAGAAAGACGTAGATATTATAAAATATTAAATTAATATTATAATATGTTTCTTATCAAAAAAAAATTACTTAGAGCTAAGAAAAATTTATCCAGTGGAATTGCTGGGCACACTTCCCCTACTACAATTTCTCATTTTCATTCTTTATGATGGTCAAACAAATGCACTAATTCAATAAAATCTCAACAAGGAAGATTAGGATTCTTAGTAAGGTCACCTGTTTAACCAGCGTTTAGATAACCCAATGACAGAGTGAACATCTGCATGGTCTTGACCAAGGATTGAATAATCAGATGCAAAAAGCTGTTCTATCATCAAGGATTAAAACCGATTTGACATTGACAGTATTAGGACATATGCATAAAGAATGATCAAAATATGAGGATACACTTTTATCACACCCAGTCCTTCCTGGTGACTTCTGATCATGGATCTTATAAACAAAACAGGCAGCAAAATAAGTCAACCAATAAACTTGATTATCAACAAAGATTTAAAGAATCATCACTATGTTGTACCTTACTTGTCTGCTCCAACAAGTCCTCAATAGCAGCAGCGACATCAGGAACAGCATGAGAAACTTCTACATTATCTCTCGATATGTTGTCTCCAGTGGAATTCATATTGTAGACAGGATCATTTAAATGTACTCCAGAGGAAGGCAGACCCTTTTGGTCATCATCTTCCAAAAGCCTTGCCTTTTTGTTGCAAACACTTGATTGCCTGGTGTCGCCCTTAAAGCTGTCATTCCTACTAACAGTACATTGAGTTGGTATGTTTCTTAGGTCTTGCTGTTGACTAGGAAACTGTGAGGAACCATCTCCAGATATCATCCGCATGGCCTGTGTAGGAAACTGACTCATGGTGCACAATCCTGCCTCTCGGTCTTGAACAGTAACTTCTTTTGGGCAAAATGGGTCTAGAGCAACAACTTCATTCTGCAAAAGAATAGAAACAATATGCAAACAGATCATGACGTCATCAGTTCCAAGAACACAGCACGCTCATGCACATGCACCCACCAGGCAGGACACACATACAAACTATCACTGCCATAGGCAGTACTTCACCCAAAGTAACAGCACTATTCTGCCAAGATCCTCAGAGAGAATTGTCTAGCTCCCCTAGATATTTGATATCTAGGACCTGTGTAAAAGCAGGCAGAGCACACACACATACTCAAACATAAGGATATCACACACACAGAATATCAGAACATACCTGCCTGATACACTCATATATCCACTCGGACGTAATTGAGCATATCCCCCATTTACAAGCAGCCTCATACTTTGGTCCACTGGCGAATTTACATATTAAATGGGTAACCCTTTTAGTCAGTTTTTCCACAAATTTAGCTCCAAGAACAAAACACAAGTTTCTTAATAGCAGTCTATCTTTCTCCTCATATTGTGAAACACAGAATCGGAATCTCTCAAACCCAGGCAAGGGAACCCGGCAGGGAAGTGGAGAATAGAGAATGTGACTACCAACATCCAGCAAGCATCCATCCTTCAATACAGTTGTTATAATCCCATCAGCAGTTGTCAGTAAGCAGGTATTTGAAGACATCAAAAGATATAAGATGATATTGAACTCTAGCTACCTTTTCCAATTTACTAACAAATGAAGGTTATCAAATTTTTTTTTTTTTTTTTTTTTTTGATGGGAGGAAATAATAGAATGGCAGCAGAAGACAGCAACAGTAGAAACAAAACGTTCAGTAAGTAGAGATCAGTCAACTTAACTATTAATTAATCTACACTAGTATTTCGGACAACAGGTAAGCTTACTGCAGAAATTATCTTATGAATGACCAAAAACTTAAAGAAGGTTCGTAATGAATGTAGTCTTGTTGCATAACCAAAAGGAGGAATAAAAAAATAAAATCCGAATGTCAATCAATGTTAACATGAGTATACAAAACACACATATTCTATGATTTTATCCCTTTTGTTTTTGCAAAAAGTGGAGAGAAAAGAAAGGAAGATAAAATTTCTTTCGTGAACTCATAATTCATGTTGAAACTTTGCATCCAATAAATTCATTTTAAGTTCTCTGTCCACATCACTCACTTGTTAGACAAAAAATTTTGTCAAACCTAGGACTATTATTTTCTTTCATCGCAACTTTTTCTCTCTGCAATTAATAAACCAAACAAAAAGTCGTGAAAATCCTCATTTCTTCTCTCCTTCCCACCAAATAAAGTAATGAACACACTGATTAGTAGATCATGAATGCAGATACATTTCTTACATGCCATATCTGGAAACTCCATAGTGGAGTTTACTGATCTAAAGCTTTGTCAAATTTATGATTCTCTAACATTGGATAGCTAAAAAAAACAAGTAGATGTTGACAGAAAAAGACGCATATATATATATATATATATATATATATATATATATATATATGTGTGTGTGTGTGAAGCATACCTCTAAACAAGATCGGATCCAGTGACTTGATACACACACACTTTGAGGAGCATCATCAGGCCCGGGTACCACACCATGACATTCAATGGCGAAATGCACATTTTGTTTCACATGATCATCCACCACCTTTCCTCCTCCTTGAAATACCCATTGAACAATTTCAGCTCTCTGGGAGAGGAGATCACAGCTAACAGTTAAAACTTATTTGAATATATGTAGAAAATTCCTTGCCACAGAACTGAAAAAAAAAAAAAAAAAAAAAAAAAAAAAAAAAAAGAAAAGAAAGGAATCAAGCAAAAAACACAGATTCATGAGAACCAGAAACATTTAGCAAAAACCATATCTGCATGCTAGAAAATGCAAAAATAAGCAATCAAGTTCTCAAAGATAACCCAGCAAATACTGTGTTCTAAAAGGTTATTAACATATCCATAAAAGCTTCCGTAAGCAATCAAATTCCATACTATGTCTAGAATCTCATTTGATGTTCCATAACGCCAACTTGATATATATAATATATATACATGTATATGTATTGATGTATCACCAACATCCTTAATACAAACAAATATTGAAAATATTAAAAAGTTCGTTTCAAGTCAGTGGGTACAGAAGCCTAATACAAACCCCATTCTCTACTATAAAATAAATTTGTATCCTACCCTTAATCAAAGAGTCCTTGACATGGAAAACAGAGGCCTTTAGTTTTAGGTAGGTTGGCAAGTTCAGATTTGACATTCTGGGTCCTACTCATAATGCACAAATTTTCTTTAGCAACATTTCACGAATACTAATTTCTAAATTTATTAAAAAAAATTCCACAATTTGACATTTAAAACCAGAGACATGTTGCAACATAAAGTGGTGATAATCATGCCAAGGCCATGGTTCTTGTAGTTCAAAATCATGCCTTTCGAAGTATGAAATTTAACTACTTACCCTATCTTCAGGAAAGGATTTTGAAAAGCGAAACACTTTCCCCTTGAATACACTTGATGGCTTCCCGTCTTTAACACTGGAGTCGTGTTGCGTGTTCTGTCGACCTTTATCTTTATCCTTCAATTGACTATTACTTTTATCATTAACAGCAGGAAGTTGACTTTGTTCAGACAACCTTGTCATTGCTTTAAGAGAACCGTCTACATTCATGTTGATTTCTGACCTCTCTTCTCTATTTTTCTCCACTGAAGGAAACCCGATTCCAGAGTATCTACTCCCCAGTAACTGATCAGATGACATGCTTGGATGAACATTGGAGTTTTTACTTTGGTTTAAACTTGCCATTCCATTCGCTGCTCCTTTCGTGGCGTAGACAGCATCTATGTGATTAGAATTTACAAATTAAGACAAACATGTATAACATACACAAGCATATTGATGACAACAGCCAACCAAACCACATAAAGAAATAATAAATAGCACAAATATCGACATAAGTCCAGCTTGAACTAGGATACAAAATTTAAAGCACACACACACCACACAAACTAAGAGTTTTCATGTAGTAACAAGCAAACCTTTGGGAAGCAGTAGATCATAGGCAATGTGTCTCTGCAGAACAGGGATTTCTTTCTTTTCGTGATCACAATCTTCTAGCCAGGCGGTTTTAACCACATAAATGACACCCAAAGCTGCAAGGCTCCTTACCTCCTTTTTTTCGCTGAGAAAGAGAAAAGATAAAGCTAGTACAACCAAGGGAAGATAGTTCCCAAAACCACCAACCATAATTGAGACCCAATGTGAATAAAAGTAACTTAAGGTAAAAGTGACGTGTCACCATACTTGCTAAAACATGAAAGAATTTTACTAGCACGTCATGGCAGAGAATTGCATAAAGAGCCAAAAAGAAACTCATAATAATCTTTTGCACAAAAGAATCAGAAGAACTTACATCTCTGAAGGAGACCCAACTACTATGTGTGTCAATTTATCATTGAACGACATATACCGGGATCCCCCACCTCTGCGCACCATATTGACCAGTTTACGCATTTCAGAAACTTCCAAGCCAACAAAAAATATTCTACACTCTGACAAATACAGATCATTGTCTTCTGATTGAGAGTCATCAGCCACAGAACCATCAAGGCATGTTACAGATTTGGGCTGTGCAGAGGGTGTTTCGGAATCCCCCCCTTTAACAAAGATAGGAGGATGCATAGTTGCAGAAGATATGTTCTGAGATTGAGTGGCTTCTAAATCTGAATCCACAAGCCCACTGCAGGTAGCAGGTTGCATATTTAAATCTGTAGCAAATGAGGATTGCACCGATTGTGAATTTCCCATACCCTTGTCTAGGCTATGCTTCACTGTCAAAGTTACAGAACCGCCCTGAACAGGATAGGAATCCTCGTTTAAACATGCTATTCATCCAACAAATAAGTTCAAGGTCAGATATAATGCATAAAATCCTTGACAAAGGCATCTGGACAATAAACTTTAGTATGCTGGGAATTCAAAAGCACCAGAACCTATAACATCCCATAACAGAGAGTATTACCTCTTCTAGCAATGGATTGATCGAACCATTTCCGAGTTACAATATGAATGTGGCCCCATCGCCGGGCAACCTTGTATTTGTCACCTTCAGGAGCTTAGGCACTAGTCAAGAATGCAAATGCATATAGACAAACTATAATGAAGAATCACATGCGGATAAGGATACCATGACAAGGACAAGGTGACTAGCTGAGCAAGATAGAAGCATCATATGCTGTAGGGTGTGCAAATAAAACAGTAAACCAAATGAATGAAGCAAACCAAGCCAAATTGAGAATCTTAGTTGGTTTTTTGAGTTGAACATCCAAACAAATTAAAAAAAAAATAGAAAAAACTGATAGTTTCAGTTTGTTTAGTGATTTAACCAATTAAAAACAAACTAAACCAAACCACCAAGAAAGAATATAACTATGGTTTTTTTTAATATTGAAAGTTGTCTAACTACCAAAGTTTAACTAAAAACAGGGGAATGATCTTAAATTTGGAGGCGCAAGAATGCAAATTCTGCTTAGGCCTTAATTGTTAAGTAAATCGAGGCAAGAGTTTCAGAGTGGCCCAACTCCAGGCCGATATGGCTGAAACCAATCCAACCAAATTTATCACAATCAGTTTGAATTGATTCTCTATAAGCTATATTTAGTTTTTCCTGGTTATCATTTCTTTCACACTGATATGATGGGTTTGGTTGAAAATTCCCCTCCAAACTGACCCAGGAACAACCCTATAAATAGCACATGCAAATATGAGATTTTCAAGCAACCTGTCACCTTAAGGAGTGCAAGACAAAGCAACACCAAATTCCAAATTAAATAATATTTAATACTTCTATTTTAACCATTGACAGTACTCACAGTCTTGTCAAGAAATTCACTTATGCAGCTAGAATGAAGTATAGAGATAGGGAAGTCTAGAGATACTCTCACTAGTTCAGGAAATATATGTATTTTTATACACACTTGAACCAAAATCGTACAATGATACAGTATGTAAAAACGAATGTGGCAAATAAATATGGCCTTGCGCCAGAATGAAGAAACAAATTTGTGATGTCAACCCACAAGGCTGGAACAAAGCTTTGTTAATTAAATTGAGAAGGGTACCTCTATAATGTCACACTGATTACTTATCAATAAAATATATATAATGTCAGGCTGATAGAAACAAATGTTCATGTGATTCAATACCAGTGCATTCCTCTAAAGGAACCAAGAAAAAGGATATATCAGAGATCAAATGTGTGCACTTCTTGGTCAGTTCAGCAGAATATTTTCCACCATTTTGTGTGATAAGCCTCTCTATCTCCTTCCGCTCCTCTGAGAAAAACAAGCAGACTAGCATCACAAAAAGAAATAGTTTGTAATAAGCAGCAGCTATAGATAGCTAATATCACTACCTGCTGGAATTCTGGTCACGCAAATTGTCAATCCATAAAATGGAAGAACTCTGTATGACTCCTGAGGAACAATACGATGCTCATTCCAGCATTGATGTAACCACTGAATAGTAACAATTGGTTTCTTTAGGATATTTAATGCCCACTGCAAAAGGTACAAATTATTAAACATATTAGAGATTGCATCCCATTAAAGTATGTAATCTACCATACTTGACCCTGATACAAACATTCATTTCTTGAAGAAACTCCTGAGTGATCCATCGCACTGCATACTCTAATGAATAACATCAGAGTAACAGTGCTACGCAAGACACCAAATATCTCAAAGTGATAGCAAGGCTTTATTACTATTATTCTTGTTTGGTCAGTAAGCTGCACCAAAATCTCATCACATAATTTCACTTTTTGAGTGACACACAAGCCATAGTCAAAATTTAGAACATTTTATAATTTGACTTGACCGATCAGTTTTAGATTCCTCTGAAGTACCAAAATGAATGGAACAAATCTTCATGTACCAAACCTTGTATTTTGCAGCCAACACATTCTTCACGATGACAAAGCTAACATCCAAAGATGCTTTAGGAAGCAACACTCCTCCCATTGCTGTTACTAACTTCTCTATCTTAACCTGAGAGAGAGAGAGAGAGAGAGAGAGGCCTTTCAGTGTAACTGAAAAATGAAGAAAATCAGACATGCAGGATATTAACTACCGACATACTAAATTGAAAATGACAATAATCGACAACATTTTAAGAGAATGGATGTCCAAAGATTGTAACAATGATTGAAAAAGGTAACAAATGAGATGGACAACAAACTGTACTAAAAATTTACATCACGCCAATTGGGAACGCTAGAAAAGTGCAAAAGAAGCAAAGAGCAACAGCAAAAGGTGTGAAAGTGTGGCAAAGCCCAGAGAGACAGAGATACAAAGCTTAAATTTCCAGACCTTTCCCACCTTGAATTTCATAACCAAGAGACCTTTTTGTGCGTAAAATGGGTATGTTATGGGTGCCACTTTTCTAGCAGTTATAAATAGAAAGTTAAATACTATACACGTAACACAAGCACAGTACCTTTTCATTTGCCTCAAAACCAGATGCAAGTACTTTGACACCATCCATTGCAAGGCAACAAGTGAACCCCTGTTTAGGCAAAGCTCTATGCTCTTTTGCACAGGAAAGAACACACTGAGGACCTGTCCAACACGCAAATGAACTTCAAAGTCTGCACCCCTTTTTGTAGCAATAAATCAAACCAATTACCCAATCATGCAAACCACAACAGAAAATCTTTACACAGAGTAGCAGCACATAGTTTATGATCCAAACAACTGAACCATGTTTCAACTTAATGGTCCATTTCGGCATGCCCTAATACCTTCCAAAATCACAATCCAGTTAACTGGGCCGATGAGCACACAAGGAAAAGGTCTTTAAACTATCATCAAATCTAAAAGCCTCTTTTTGTTTATCTAAAATATAGAGAAAGAAATGACAGCAATATAACTTCCTTCCACAAATAACACAACCCATTTCTGTCCTCTCTAATAACCAGTCTAGTGGGCCAAATTGTAATTCTGTAGTAAAAATCTCACAGCAAATTCAGAATATGTTTACTACAAAGATCTCACAAATCAAAAACCCATGATTACAGAAACACACAAATGCGAAAACTAGCCATACCAAGTAAATTGCAGCCTTTGGCTATAAGATCCTCAAATTTCTCCTGCAGCAAACAAGAATTCAACTCATCATATCAGAAATTGAACTCAAAACCTCAAGCAAAAAAAAAAAATTCCAGTGAAGAATACGTGATCGGGGGAAGAGATGATGTGGTAATCGTCGGGGCCGGAGCGCGAGGGGTCGCAGCAGAGGAAAACCTCGGCGCCGTTCTGCTTGAGCGCGTCGTGAAGCTTATCGAAGACTTCAGGCGGCACCAGCTTCCGCGACATGAACACGTTCGCCCCTTTGAACGCCTTCGCCTTCATCATCTTCTGCTCTCACTCTCTGAGAGACAGATTGAGTTTGGTTAGCAATGGGATTCTCAATTTTTTTCAGGTAAGGGTTTTGTGTGAGGTTGGGGAGGGGAAGGGGTATAGAAGGAAAAATGAAATAAAAACGCGGGAAAGGGGGTTTATGCCTTTATGGTGAGCGTTCTTTGTGATGGACTTTCGTGCGTATGGGCCGTTTGATGTATCTGGTGTATCCGGTGATGTACTTGGTCCAGACAAATAAATGGATGGGTGGACCCAAACCCATCTTGGCTAAAAAACTGGTTCTGGCCCTGGGGGTTGTGAATGCAGGCTCTGGTGAAATTCCGAAAATTTTTCAATTACCATGACCCAAAAAAAAAAAAAAAATTAAATTGTGATTAGTGAGGGTAATTGGGTAGGAATCCAAGTTTGTATAAATCATAGAGATTATATATATTCCTATTATATCCAACCAAGTCAATATAATATTTTCTTCAAACTGGGTTAAAACAAGTTTATCCAAACTGGTCTCTAAAATTATCATGTGTCCTTTAAACATTTGTTTCTCACATTTTTTTTTTCAAACTACGAAAAATGCTACATACACTCTCGCAATCACACTCGCAAATTTTTGTTTTTATTTTTTATTTTTTTTTTTTTTTCGGTCTCCCTTTTCCCCATCCCAATATTGAATAAAAAATAAAAAATAAATAAAAAAAAAACTAGTAAAAACAATTCATAAAAAATGCCTACATTTAAAGTTATCTTACCTTTAGCACAATCTTTTAAATTTTTATTTTGAAGGCACTTTGGAATGCCTTTCCAATTTTGAATAAGTCCGTCATGTAATTTTCAAGGCGCACCAACTTTTGAAAGATAGAAGGAGGATAAAATGGTGAAGCATAGAATCACTCATTGTTTTATGACTTCATTTTTAGTTGAACCATTCAATTCCATATCTACTTTGCCTGAATTTCATAGCCCTTATTCAGTTCAAATATTTGGTTTCCATTGCATGTGAAATTATCGCCAGTAGCAACCAAAGCAATGTGACTATATATCCATACAACCAAGAATCAAGGCCAAAAAGTAAAAAACAACAGAAAGAACACCTCTGCACAAGAAATCATAGCTTTGCTGTGCTGCCATCTCTATTAAAGATAAATCTTTAATCCACAAGGCACCATTAAAGAACATATAATTACAAAAATGGTAACAATCAGTTGGTCAGAATGAATAACGCCCATAAAAATTAAAAAAAAAAAAAAAAAAAAAAAAAAAAAAAAAAGGAAAAAACAATTACTTGTGTTACGCAAAAGATTAAACGGTGTAAACTTCCTAATTGAGCTATATCATGTCAGTTTGACTGTTCAACACTTGGAGGAGCAGTTGACGGAAGGTTTGATTTATGGGGAAGACCAGCAGCCTGCTTGAGGGACTTGTATCGTTCCTCTCCCTGTTGAGAAGCTAACTTTTCTGGACGGAAATGAGTTTCATCCAACTCCACTTCTGGCTTCCTCTTTACCTTCTTCTTTGGCATTCCACCATCTGAAACCCTAGCATCATCCAGGGAATTGCTTGAAGTTCCCTTTAACTTCTCTTGTTTTATCCGGTCCGAGTTAAGAGGACCATTCGATGAGGGACTCTGCATCCTGACTGCTGCACTTGTATTATTAGACACTGGCCTGTTTGCTGGGGTTAAACCATGGCCGCCAGTTTCAGTAGACAAGCGCTCGCGCCCAGACTGCGGCTGAGCAATTGAATTACCCTCAACTCGAACAGTCTCCTCTATTTTAGGTGCCAACATCTTCTTCCTCGTGATTTTCTCCTGTTCCTATAAAAAAGAAATTATAAAAAAATAAATCAGATATCAGTCAACTTGGAACAACAACATGAGGGTAACAAGCACTGTATTCCATCATCAGTTTTTCATAAATGACCAATTAAACAGTCCTTGTAACCAACATTGCCACAATGAGATGGAAAGGGGAAAAAAGGGTAATTAAGAAAAAAGGGAAAAGAAGGAAAGGAAAAATGAAGCGTACACGAGAAAAAAATTTTCACTGCATAACCTTTGATTACATAAGTTGTTTTTTCTTTAATATTTTTTTTTATACCTTACATGTTATAAAGAATTCATACTGAAGGACTCAGGTGAGATCAAAACAAACTATAATAACTTCACAACACTGTGCCTACCACTATAGGGCCCAAGTATAAGAGATCGAGTAATGCTATATATCACCCCACATCCCCCCAAATCCTATGTGGTGTTGTCTCCCATACCATTTAGTGCATGAAAATTGATTTTTCGGTTGAGAGGACCATGCTAAGGCTTTGAAAGATGGGGTGTGCCGTGTATCAGTACTCTAAGATATCTCATATTAAATCAATACAACATATTTTGACCATGCGGAAACAACTCTGTATGATCTTCACACACACGACACAGCCATGTCACTGAGTAAACTGGGGAGAGGTCACATCCAAAAGCCAACTAATGTACCACATATTGCAGGATGTCTTTTTTTTCTAATTAATTTTTCCAATAAAACAGGTTTAGTTTTTTCAGGTTTTACTAATGCTAAGTACTTAAAGAAATATACAATTCACCCCCCATAATCCTTATGTATATTTATACATCCAGCCTGCACAAGAAATATCTCAAGTTAACATATCGAATGGCATGTACAGAAATCAAAGCTAAGGAGCACAAACACCCTTACCAACATCTGAGATAAAATGGGTACGACATACCTTATGTCTGTTGTACAGTGCCCTCCGCCTCTCCTTTGCCTTACAAATTGCTCGTTTGATCCCATGGTTGTCCATGAAACCATTGGGCCACAATTCCGCAAGCTGAACCACAGATGTGACTCGTAAGTCAGAAAAGCTTGGAAATTACCATGGATTGTTTGGACAGTCATAACGATAATATAATCATCAAAAGATCAACTTTAAAAGAACAGAAACCATAGCATGAAAGAGTCAAAGTGATTCAGAAAATTTTAGGTGATACAAAGACTATAAAGAAATGACTCAATAGAGAATAATCAGAAAGCTGGTCAAAGGAATAGCCAATCAACACAATGCTCAGAGTTAAGACTCAACTTTTATGAGGAGAGAAAGGGAAGTCACTGCCCCCCAATCTCGTGCAAAAGACATTTTTTACTAAATAGTGGAAAACTGAAACACAACTCATGAGGAAACAACTAGAGGGGCTGATTTGGACTCCGTTATGGTCATCGCATACAGCTTCATTAAGATTTTCATATGCAACATGACAAAAGCAGCCAGATATTCTGGAAGTGCCAGCAGTGAAACTATACAAATACATGAAAAGTTAAATTACCTCTCCATACAACTTCCTAACTGGTGGACCCGCTTCTTCATCCAGCCCCTAGAACCATAAAGAATAAGATAAAATAAGAAAAGATCCCTCCACCATAAAGGAAGACATTTTTCAGGAAAGGGCAGAGAAAGGGCAAATCTGTACATCAACAAAAAGGTCATAAAGATCACAAATCTTGTCCTCCAATGCAGCATCCATACTAAATTTTTTTTTAACTCCTTTTTCTTCCGAACATAATTCTTGAAAATCATCTGATGCTCCAGCTTGCTGCCCAAATGCCTGAGAAAACATATGATGCACTTCACATTGACTTGGGCAAAGTTCATAAGAAATTTTGTGATTGAGATATGTACAAGCATCACAAGAAAACCATCTACTCAGCTTTATAATAGACAAATCCTTTCTCTATGAAAAAAAAAAAATAATAATAATAATAATAATTCTGAGTTCAACAGTGATAAATGAAAGAAAGTAATGGTACAGTCAGGAGAAACAAAGACTAATGACAGCACCAGCAAGGGTAAACAAAACTGGGCACTCTAGGACAAAAGGAAGGCCAGAAAGCACATACGTTCCAACAGAGAAAGACACAATAGCCTCTAACTTGGCAGAAGAAGGGATCCAACATAAAGCTAAAAGGAAAAGGGATCATGATGCTGACCCTAGTAGTAAGATAAGAGGCTTTGTGGGTCATGTGGAATTTAAAAAATAAATAGATAAATAAATAATTATCATCTATCAAATTTCACTTTCACCCAGCTAAAAGAGAAAAAAGAAGAAAAGAAAAGAAAAAAATTATACACACCAATGGGTCAAGACTCGCACATGCACAGAGAGGGAGAGAGAGAGAGAGAGAGACAAATACAAAAAAAAAAAAAAAAAACTACAAACAAACAAACCTTCAACTCCAAAGAGGGCGCCTGAATTTTGATCATCTCAACTACTTCCTTCTTTATCTGTTGAAATCTATTATCTTTCTCCTGTTTTGCTGATAAACCCATACTAATCATGACTTTCAAATTTCTCTGTAGCAAAAAACACATTTCATAAGTACTGGCCATCATTTAATTCTTGTAGATGAATTAAAAACTCAAATTAACTAACACCAAAACTAGATATGTAAAAAGAGACACTTGATAAAATAATATGAAGACTAAGTTTTCAGCAATAACCATGTTCATGAGAAAAATGATACGACCTTATTTATCCATCGCAGAAACAAGAATGACAGAGAGACTTTTTATCATCCAAATTGAAAAAAATTCAAGCACATTATTACCATGTCAAGGTCAAGACCCTAATAAATCACATCGTCTTTAGAAAAGGTCAGGAAATTTGGTTGCTAAACTATTTTTATAAGTAATTAATCACAAATTCATTAAAAAGCACAAAAGCACAACCCAAGTACATACGAAGTATACAAGAGAGAAGCCTAGCAAGTAACAGAGAAGAAATCTAAAAAAGCAAGAAAATTCAAAAAAAAAACTACAATAATATGAGGCAGCAGCCCAAAGAAGAGTCCTTTTTCTTTTTTTTGATAAATAAGCAGCCCAAAGAAGAGTCCTAAAGAATAAATCCCTAAATTCCACTAAGGTCCTCTAGTGGTCCACAAAACTACGACCGTTTTTTTCCCTCCATGGTCACTAAACTTAAGAGCCAAATAAAATATATCGATAGTTAAACTTAAAATAAACCTGTTGACTTTTATCTGATTAAAATCAAATCAATCACTTCAAAATCTTGGGAAACGAGGTTGGATAGTTATTGGTAAGTGGTAACCTTGTTACAATATACTAGTGTCATTGTTGTAATTTAGTCTTGACACTGGTTTACAGATTCAACACCATTAGCTGCCAAGAAAGTATTATAAGCCACCAACTGCAGGTTTGTGGCTTTGTTCAAATGCATTAAATATCATAAACTTCATCCATCCCTACCCCAACTAAATGATATAGTCTTAAAACGATAATTGGAAAATGGAGCAACAGGTACCAAAGAGACATCTTTCTTTTATAACAGATGGTGATACCTTCAAGGTTCTGAGCTGAATTAGATGACCAAGAATACTCATAAGCCGACTAAGTAACTCCTTCGATATTCTCCCTTGGCTTGCCTGCTGCAACCAAAAAAAAACTTATGGAACTTCTTTAAAGGTTTCAGGTATATATATAAACATATGTATGCATGCATGTATATATATATATGTGTGTGTGTGTGTGTGTGTCTGTATTGCGGGCATAATGAATTTTTTTTGGGAGAATACACTTACCCTGCATGAATCGGACTTGCCCTCAAACTACTATTTGTGATACTTGACCCCTTAAGATACCATTTTGTTGCAAAATATTCCCTCCGTTAGCTGTTGGCGTTAAAATGGACAAAAAAATGTGCACATGACCTACACATGTATATTTTGGACTTTAAAAATCCTAAATTGCCACACCCCAAATTACCATTGTTACATTTGACCCCTTCCTCTCTTTGTTTTTATTGCATTTTTCCTCCACAATCGAGGCAATTTGGATCTTTCAAGTCTAAAATATGCACATGCAAGTCATGTACGCCATTTTCTGTCCATCTTAATGCCAATATCTAATGGATGGGCCACATCGCAACAAAACAATAATTTGAGGGGATCACAAAATGGTAGTTTGAGGGTTTTTCGCAAATGATAGTTGAGAAAAAATACGGGTATCTCAAGTCCAAAATATGCATGTGTATGGAAAGTGCTACAAATTTTGTCCATTTTAACACCAGCGGCTAACAACTGATTGGTAGTTGAAGGGGGTTATTTCTTTATCACAAATGGTAATTTGAGGGGTAAGTGTGAATGAGGTGTCCATTCATGGGGGGTTAAGTGTATTTTTTCCAAAATTTTCAAAATAATCCAAAGTCAATAACTAGAACAGTTAAAGCGATTTTAGCACTTCTCTAGTACCGCTAGTCTAGCAACTTTAGCAAGCTTCATCTTTATTTCTCTTGGTAATCTCCTTTTAACTGCCTGGGATGAAGTATCTGCCTCTTGACTTTCCACAGTTGGTGGCCTTGCTGTAATATGTTACACCATAAGCAATTAGTTATTTCCAATAAGTTGTGCAAATTATCATGTACAAAAAATAGAATTGTCACAGAATTTCAAGACTTACATTCCGCCACCATCTTCTCTAACTCCCTAATAGCCTTTTCAAGAGAGCTTCTTGGCCTAACACTAGAACCATCTTTTCTGATGTGTGTTGCTTTCTGCATAAAGTCAAGAACCAAAATCAAAACTAACCAAGACATGATATACAAGGAAAAACAATTACCATAATTTCTGTGATAAGAAGATAATGAAGCACTTAGCAAGAAATGTCCAGTAACTCAAAACTTGATTGTAGCATCTTCTACTTTCACTTAAACTCAAC
The DNA here is from genome assembly GCF_965113065.1 of Corylus avellana. Lineage (NCBI taxonomy): Eukaryota > Viridiplantae > Streptophyta > Magnoliopsida > Fagales > Betulaceae > Corylus > Corylus avellana. The sequence continues at coordinate 22,913,737 of NC_142496.1, forward strand.
CAAAATAAAGAAAATAAACCCCCCCAAAAAAAAAACTTAGGTCAAGAATGTACAGAGGAAATGCAGGGTAAAAGGTTAACTTTCACAACTTCAGGTGCTCTTTACATTTCCAGGCACAAAATCTAAACTTCTCGAAAAATCCATTGGCCCACCATAAAATTAAAACTAACAGCTCTTCTTGAAATGTTCATCTTCTCTAGCCATGATTATTACAATGTAGTCTAATCAACATAATAAAGAAGCTAATAAAAAAATCCACAAAAATATCATAGAACAGTCTTTTCTTCTGACAAGGGGTTGCTCTAATCCTGTGAACCTGTCTCTTGTAATGCTTCAGATCCAATTAAAAACAAAAATAAATAAATAAATAACCTCCACACCCACATCGGGCAGCTTACTTAAAGCAGAATTAAACTCACAAAACACAGAGTTAATGACAGATTTTTGAGAAAGAACATAAATCACCAAAGGCATCAAGTAAGCATATTAATATATGTGAGAATATGCACATGTCAACTTCAGCAGTGAAAGCAAATTGATTACATCTTATTCAAAAAGATACAGAAATCTTAACAACCTGCCCTGTCAAACACTACAACAACTATGTGTACATAACATGTGCATTAATTCCAGAACTTTACCAAAGCAAAAACTGCAATATGCCATTTTCTTATTTGCCCTATTAGAGAGTTATTGTTTCCTCTACTATGCATCTTGAAGTTTTTCTCAAGCAGAGACCAGCTCAAATACCAATGCCTTTAGGTGTTTACTATAGTTAACACACACACATACAAGTGCGGTGTATACAAAATTATCCCTATCTCAGTGCATAGACTTTCAGAAATTGCCTAGTCTGGCACCACAAGTCCAAGTCATATTGCAGCATTTAAATCTGATGTCTGTATTTTATGGCAGATAATTTTTTTTTTTTTTTTGATAAGTAAAGCATTTGATAAATTATCAATTCCTAAGAAGGCAAAACGTTCATTTTTTCATTTAAAAAGACAAATAGAAAACAAATAACTTACTGTCATTTGCATGGCAGACTTATCCACAGAGAAATTGTTTTCTGACAGTTCACGGATGCTATTCTTTTCTTTTGGCCTAATGGACAATTCCAACTGATCAACACTGTTCAAGGGTCTTCCAGGTAGGGATTTAGATTGTGCATAAGCACTTTTGTCAAGGTGTTTCTGCTGTGAAATTTCAAAGGACCCACCCACATCTTTCAATTTGTCACCAAGGTTCTTAGACTGAATGGCTCCTGTTTTCTGCATATCAATGTCCCTTACTTCTAGAGATACAGAAGCATCACCATTAGAAACTTTTAAAGATGGGGAAGGATCAAATATTGTTTTAGCATCAGCAGATTTCTTTTTGGAAGAATTTCCAGGAGCGCTTAATTGATTCTGAAATTTCACATCTTGCAAATTTTCTCTTGTTACATCCAAATTTTGAGAAGGACTAGATGAGTCCTTCACAAGCGTTGCTGCTATCCTTCCAGCTGCCATCTTATCCTTCTTTACATGTTTCGTTGATGCATGACAATCATCATTTCGACCATGACCCTTTTCCAAATCTTTTCTGCGCCTTTTCTTTGGTTGCTGGTTAGGTAATACAGTAGGCTTGTTTCTTGTAAAAGGAAAAAAAAAAAAAAAGACAAATCAGTTAAAAGGAAAAAAACAACATGCCAAACACACCAGATGAACACATACTTTGTTGAATTTACTCAGAAACCTGATGCACGTAATCTCAACTGGAATCTTGGTACAGATTTTCTTAAAAAACTAAAACATTAACATTCTTGAAATAACCAGCAAAAAATTCTAGGAGAAAATTTTTAAGGTAATGATATATACTAAGTTGACGAAGACATAATTATAAAAGAATCATAAAAATTGAATGAAGGAAATTTAAGAGGCGACTTCTCATTTGCTGTGCTTGGAAGGGGGAGGAAAATGTTTGATCAATGTCGAGGTGTTGGCCATGTTCTTGTAGAGAAAGTTTCAAGAGTGGAGTTGAGCAGGGTGCCTAAGGATTAAAACATCCTTTTAGACTTTCAAATTGCCCATGAAGATTTTTAATCTATTGTTGGTACTATTGCCCAGGTATACATGGATAGGCCCATCTTAGTAATCATTTTTAGTCCCCAGTTAGGTGATTCAATGTCATCCATCATCCATTATTGATTGGGTGGCGTGGGTGGGGGGGGGAATAGCAGCTACCCATCGCTATACCATTATTAAGCTAGGATATTGAGCACCTTAGACATATCAGCCCAAACAGACACATTGACTATTGACTGATCATACAAAAAGTATATAAGGAATTCTGTTTATTATTGAAAAATCAGAATAGAAGTAAAATTTCAGAGGTGAATCTGGTCTGGCCTCATCCTTCCACCCTGTCTAGTCTCTGTACCTGAAAGCTAAACTTTCACTACTCCCAATTCCTTTGCTTAGATATGTATTATGTAAAGCAAAACCTTTTCTAAGTAGCTTTATAGACAGGTCATTAATTGAGAGAAAGGAAAGGAAAAGAACACAATCAAACAACATCTTATCACTGCCAAAACCTTGGTAGAAGGACAAAATTACAGATAAGAAATGGATACATGAATTTGGTGGTTAGATAAATATGTGGGTCTAAGGGGATAGACAAAAGCATATACACACACGCAGGAAAAAATAGGTAGAGACGATCAATAAGATTTCCTACAAGTCTCAGTTAACTGAAACTCTCTTCATACCGGTAGTCATAATTCTTCATATTGGTAGTCATAATGTATAGGTTCACTATGAAAAGCATCTTAAACTGAGTGACCCTTCACGAGCCTGCAGGCTACAACATATTCTATGGCTTAGGCAACACCCTGCCATCTTATCCTCATTTCATGTTCAACCCTTTTTTTAATAAGTATATGAAATATCAATAAAAGCGTAAAAGGCACAACCCAAGTCTATATAGGAGAAAAACCTAGCTAGAAAAATAAAACAAGTCAAGAAGATCAAGCAAATTAAGATAAAAACAGTTGTCCAATAGTCAAGACTTGTGAAAAAGAAAGACTCAATTTCCGTCACCGAATTCTCATAGTCTTCAAAACTTATATCATTCCATTACCTCCAAGACACCACAAAAGGCAGAACATAACCATCTTCAACACTACTGCACTATGAGAATTGCCTCCCAACCCTCTCCAACACGCAAAAAGGTTTACTACTCTTTTAAGCATGACCCAAACTAACCCAACAAGACTAAAAATAGCAATCCACAAGGCACTGGAGATCTCACAATGGAGTAAAAGATGACGCACAAAATTCTCACTCCTCTTATACATACAACACCAATCAACCACAATAACATGTTGTTTCCTTAGACTATCCATGGTGACTATCTTCCCTAAGGCAATTGTCCAAACAAAAAACGCCACTCTCAAGGGGGACTTTATTCCGCCAAATAATCTTCTGAGGGAAGGGGGGTGCTATCAACGTTATAGAATGATCTAACATCAAACATCCCTCTTGGAAATATTTTCTCATGTTCAAATTATTTACATATTTCAAATCTATGAATGCTCCTGTTTTTGTCCAGATAAAAGCAAATGTGATTTTCTTTTATAAGGAAAACAATTGAAAAGGGTGGCTACATAACACCCTCCAATATAATCGATGCAAAGTGAATACTGGTAGTAGCAATCATCAGACAACATCAAATCCTGTACACTTCTACCTTTTGCATGTGCAGTAGCATAAAAAAATAAGGATAAAAAAAAAATCAATCCTCTTTGTTTCTGTTGTGAAACTCCCTGCAATATTGGCATAACTGATGGAGGGAAGAAAGGGGATTTGGAGTTTTTATTCAACTCTATTGAAGTTTCTAGAATGCAGGGTGATTCTGTTCTGGGAGGCATCTCTGCCTATGTTCCAGCCCCAGCAGGAATTAAGGAGCTCAAGGAGTGTGAGAGGGGCACTTTGGTGGATCAATGAAGCTTAACATCGTAGCATGGAATGTGAGAGGGTTGAATGCCCTCAAGAAAAGGTTGCGTATTAGGGGTCTTTTGAAAGAATGGAGTGTAGATATTGTGTGTTTAATTGAGACTAAGATGGAGGTTATTTCCCGAGAGGTGGTTCATAGCCTTTGGGGAGGTCAACATGTGGGATGGAAGTTTAAAGGGTCTAATGGTTTGTCAGGGGGGATTTTATTGATGTGGGATAAAAGGGTGGTGGAGTGTAAGGAGGATTGTGTGGGGCTTTTCTCCTTGGCATGCTCTTTTCAAAATGTGGAGGACAATTGGAAGTGGGCTTTTGGGGGAGTGTATGGTCCGAATGATGATGGGGAAAGAAGGGCCCTTTGGGAAGAATTAGCGGGTTTGATGAATGTGTGGGAGGTTCCTTGGTGTCTTGGAGGGGATTTTAATATTGTTCGGTTTCCTAGTGAGCGGTCCAGTGTTTCTTACTATTCCACTAGCATGATGGATTTTTCGGACTTCATTTCAGAGAACAACTTGGTGGACATGCCAATGATGGGGGGTCAATTTACGTGGTCTAATAATCAAGAAAATGAGAGTTGGTCTAGGATTGACCGATTCTTGATATCCTCGGATTGGGAAGATCATTTCCCTGCAGTGTCACAAAGAAGACTTCAGCGCTTGATTTCCGATCACTTCCCTTTACTTTTGGATTGCGGGGCTCCTTGCGAAGGGAATAAGTGCTTTAGATTTGAGAATATGTGGCTTAAAGCTGAAGGTTTTGTTGACAAGGTTAGGTCTTGGTGGGGGTCTTATTCGGTGGAGGGTTTACCTAGTTTTGTGCTAGCTAAGAAGTTGAAATCCCTCAAAATGGATTTGAAAAAGTGGAATGAGGAGGTGTTTGGGGACATTGGGAGGAAGAAAAAGGAGTTGTTGGGAGGTATTCAGGAGTTGGACGAGTTGGCAGAGGTAAGGGGCTTAGCACAAGAGGAGAAGGCCCAAAAGGCGGATATGGTGAAAGATTTGGAGAACACCTTATTGTGTGAAGAAATTCATTGGCGCCAAAAATCAAGAGCTTTGTGGCTCAAGGAGGGGGACCGCAATACTCGTTTCTTTCATAAAATGGCTAACTCTCATCGCAGGTATAATCGTGTGGAAGTGCTTCGTATTAACGGTGTTTTATCCGATGATCCGGCCGAGGTAAAAGACCACATTGTGAGGTATTACAAAAGCTTATATTCGGAACAAAGCACGTGGCGACCTAGAATGGACAACCAGCCTTTTTTGTCCATTGATGAGGAGGATAAAAGGTGGTTAGAAAGAGATTTTGAGGAAAAGGAAGTTTGGGAGGTGGTTAAAGGTATGGATGGTGATAAGGCTCCGGGTCCGGATGGCTTCTCCATGGCTTTTTTTCAAGCTTGTTGGGGTGTTATTAAGAATGATGTCATGGCTGTTTTTGCCGAGTTCCATTGTAGACAACAGCTGGAGAAAAGCTTGAATGCGACTTTTATTTCCTTGATACCAAAAAAGGCGGAAGCGGTGGAGATGAAGGACTTTCGGCCCATTAGCTTGGTGGGAGGGGTGTACAAAATTGTTTCTAAGGTCCTTGCCAACAGGATGAGAACTGTGTTGGGTAAGATCATATCCTACTCTCAAAATGCTTTTATTGGGGGTCGTCAAATCCTAGATTCAGTTCTTATTGCAAATGAATGTGTGGATAGTTGTATGAAGTCAGGGGTGCCAGGTGTTCTTTGCAAATTAGATTTGGAGAAGGCCTACGACCATGTTAATTGGGACTTTGTGTTGTATTTGCTGCATAGATGTGGTTTTGGCGAGAGGTGGAGGGCTTGGATAGAATGGTGTATTAAGTCGGTCAGATTTTCCATTCTTGTGAATGGTTCTCCGGAAGGCTTCTTTAATAGCTCGAGGGGAATTCGGCAAGGGGACCCGCTTTCTCCATTACTTTTTGTACTTGTTATGGAGGCATTGAGTAAGATGGTGAATGCGACGGTTGACTTAGGCTTTTTGACTGGCTTCTCGGTGGGAAATAGGGTTCTATCGGAGTTGGTGGTCTCTCACTCTTTATTTGCTGATGACACATTGATTTTTTGTGAAGCTTCGATCGAGCAAATCCGGTATGTGCGGCTCATTCTTTTGTGTTTTGAAGCTGTTTCGGGTTTGAGAGTGAATCTTGGAAAGTCTAAAATTGTGGCTATTGGGGAGGTGGAGAACATTGAGGGTTTAGCAAATATCCTTGGGTGTAGTGTTGCCGATTTGCCTATGAAGTATTTGGGTCTCCCTCTTGGGGCGGCGCATAAAGATACAGCTATGTGGAATGATGTGATCGAAAAGATGGAGCGTCAGATGGCAGGTTGGAAGAGAATGTATCTCTCTAAAGGAGGTCGTTTAACCCTCATTAAGAGTACGCTCTCTAATCTACCGACTTACTTTTTGTCTCTGTTTCCGATCCCTATGAGTGTAGCCAAAAGACTTGAGAAAGTTCAAAGAGATTTCTTATGGGGAGGGATGGGAGACGAGCCTAAGATGCATCTTGTCAATTGGAATCAAGTCTGTCGTCCCCTTCGGTACGGCGGGCTTGGCATTCGAAAGTTGCATCAGTTTAATCAAGCTCTCCTAGGAAAATGGCTTTGGAGGTATGCGAATGAGAGTGAGGCTCTGTGGTATAAGGTTATCAAATCTAAGTATGGAGATCAGGATGGTGGGTGGTGCACAAAGAAGGTATCGGGTTCCCATGGTGTGGGCTTATGGAAACACATTCGTCAAGGTTGGGATTTTTTTGCCAAAGGCATTCGTTTTGAGGTGGGGGTGGGTTCGAAAGTTCGTTTTTGGCATGATATTTGGTGTGGGGATTCCGCTTTGAAGCATGCTTTCCCGTCCTTGTTCAACATTGCCAGACATAAAGAAGCTTGGGTGAAGGATAACTTCATGTGGAGGAGTGGGGTGGTCGAGTGGAATGTCATTTTTGTGAGGCCCGTTCAGGACTGGGAGATGGATGTGATTTCTGCTTTCTTGGACCGGTTGTACTCTTGCAAGATATCCACAGGTTCTGAGGATCGTATTCGATGGTCATCGTCTAAGAAAGGCAAGTTCGAGGTTAAGTCACTTTTCAAGGCCTTGTCTAATTTAGATCGTGAGGTGTTTCCTTGGAAGAGCATTTGGCGTACTAAGGCGCCTATGCGAGTGGCTTTTTTTGGGTGGACCGCGGCCTTAGGCAAGATTTTGACTCACGACACCCTACGGAAGAGAAACTTTGTGATAGTGGAATGGTGTTGTATGTGCAAGAAGAATGGAGAGTCAGTCGATCATCTTCTTCTCCATTGCGAGACAGCGAGCATTCTTTGGCATACTATTTTTGATCGTTTTGGGTTGCATTGGGTCATGCCTTGCAAGGTGAGGGGCTTGTTCGATTGCTGGTGGTCGGGAGGTCGGTCCCGAAGTGCGGTAGTGTGGAAGATGATCCCTCTGTGTCTTATGTGGTGTATTTGGAATGAAAGGAATGCTAGATGCTTTGAGAACTCCACTAGGACCATAGAGGAATTGACCCATTTCTTCTTCTTTACTTTGTATTCCTGGACAGCCGCTTGGCTTGCTCCTATAGGGATCAGTTTCTCTGATTTCCTCTTTCATTTTTCTCCCTCTTAGGCGCTCTCTTTTATACTTCCCGTGTATGTGGGTTGCGCCCCTCTGCGCTTTTTATATCATTATTACTTATCAAAAAAAAAGAAACTCCCTGCAATATTTACCACCATTTCACTGTTACAGAACCCTAAAAAATTGGTCAAAATCCAAATGTTTTTTTTTTAAATAATCGTACTTCCAAGTTTTTTATTTTTTTATTTTTTTTATAACCAGTACTTCCAAGTTTTTAAATGATGATTTGTTCCATTAAAAGGGTACAGAACTAAATATGGCCAAAGTTTGAACTGTTAGGAGATATATTGCAGCTTTAATCTTAAGCCTACATACTGATGGCCATCACAAAAGAATATATTGTTATGGCATTGTGGCCTCTTTGACCAGACTAACATTAAAGAAGCAGGACCAAAAAGGTGAATATAGCTAACAAATGTGGCAATGACAACTGGAATAGAATCAAGAAAAGGTTTAAAGAAACTCACATGCGTTCCAACTTTCCCCTATTAACAAAAAACCCATCATGTTTTACGGCTGAGTTATCAACTTCAAAATATTCATCCTGCAGAAGAGGTAGTGAGAAACATTATAAAGCAATTCAAGACACCCATATTTTAAGCAGAATAACTCCACTTTAAACTCCATAAAGATCAACATGGATATGCAATATGACAATGACACTTACCAGCTCAGCATCATCTATGAAAGAGTCTTCTGTATCATACTGATCATCATCAGGAAAATCATGTAGATCTTCCTCATCACTACTATCCTTACCCTGAAAATTATCCATCGTCATATTAGCAAATTGCATTCCAAATATTTTAATATCTCTGCTGCGCTCTGCATAATAACTGAAAGATAAACATCTCATAATCTATGATGCATATTGTATGTCTCAAAATAATGATTCTGCAACACATCCTCGCTAATTAAAATAACAGAAAAGTCAAAAAATGCAAATGACATAAAATACCATGTAGAGGCGTTCGATCTTCTCGATGACAGCACTAAATCGATGAGGAGCAGGTGCATCATTCACTTCATCTTCAGTTGGTTGTCCCTAAAGGTGAAGATAACTAAGAATTTATAGTATATAATGAAACATGTACGGCTAATGGCACATGGACATTGAGAGGAAAAGCAGATGACTGAAATTAACAAAAAAATCACAACAGAGATGCTTGTCATAACCAAATTTGCCTATACTGATTTAAAGGGAGATAAGCTCACACTCTTTAACACATATAAGGCCAAGCACACGACCATATAGAATTGACATATAGTTATACACATCCAAAGGTGCTATATAGGCATATAGTCATCCAAAGAAATCAAGTTAATACCCAATGTATAACAACTTATGTGTGCCTAGAAACCATCTATCTGCACAAAGTCATGTATTACCAAGCAAAATGCAGCTTACCACAAAATAGAGTACAAAAATAGAAGTATCAGAGTCAATTATCAAAAGGGAGGATATATACTACTATAACTGTGAAAAGGCACCAGGCCTTGATGGACCTGATGGTTTTAGTATGGGTTTCTTCCAAGCTAGTTAGGAGGTGCAAGTGCTTAAAGGAGACATCATGAATGTCTTCCATGATTTTAACACTAGAGATATGTTTGAAAAAAGCCTTGATGCCACCTCCATTTCTCTTTTTCCAAAGAAACTAGGGCAGTTGACATTAAGGATTTTCATCCTATTAGCTTAGTGGGTGGAGTGTAAGAAATTGATGCCAAAGTTCTAGCTACCAGATTGAAAATGATAGTGGAGAAGATCATTTCTAAGCCTCAAAACGCTTACATCAAGGGTAGGTAGATTCTAGAGTCTGTTCTCATTGTCAATGAGTGCCTTGATAATAGGATTAAATCTGCGGAACTAGGTGTGATGTGCAAGTTGGATATTGAAAAGGCTTATGACCATGTCAATTGGGATTTTCTCTTGTATATGTTGAGGAGATGCGGTTTTGGGCAACGATGGCGTAAATGGATAGCATATTGTATTTCCTCCATAGAGTTTCTGTAGGTGAATGGCACTCCAACATGTTTCTTTAGTATCTCTCGTGGCCTAAGACATGGAGACCCATTGTCTCCCTTTCTATTTGTTATTGTTATGGAGAGTTATGGAGGGTTGGCTTATACTATCTTCAACAATGAATCAGTGAATCATCTTCTACTCCATTATGAGATTGACAGTGCTCTTTAGAATACTATCTTCAACAAGGTAGGGTTGGCTTGGGTTACGCCTGGTATATCTCTTCGCTTTTTGGAAAGCACTCGGTGGTGGTTTCAGTTTAATGCAGTTTGGAATATGATACTGCCCTGCCTTATATGGTGTTTTTCGAGAGAAAGAAACAGTCAGAGCTTCGAGGACTATGAGAAGACATTGGTGAAATTAAAGGCTTTATTCTTGAAGACTCTATTTCATTGGACTGCCACCATTGATTTTAATATTTTGAGCATTCATGTGCTTTTAGATATTTTTTGTTTCTAGATATGTGTCTCTTTTATATACTTTGTGTACTTGGGTTGTTCTTTATGCATTTGCGATTACTTATAAAAAAAAAAATTTTATAGAATATATTCATCCCCAGTCCATTACATCATTTAGGCTATAAATTTAAACTACAAGTGTGCCCTCCGCACATTCAGTCTTCTTTCAGACCATAGAGTCAAAACTTTTCTCTGCACCCTTTGTGTGTAAAACTTGGGGGGAAAGAATAAGAATCCATGCATGCAAAATTTAGCATGACCATATGCAATATCAAGAGTTGAACTTTCTCTAAGACAAAATAATAAGCACAGGCGAATTCATTCACGGAACCATATACAACAGTGCAACATGATACACGGACAATATGCTTCCATGGAAAAATAAATAAAATAAAATTTAGAAGAATAATTAGAATCCAACAACTAATATGAATAAAGGGAAGAACTGCATAAAAGTTTGGGAAGATTTGGTCACCTAAAACTCAGGAAAATTGGTTTTGGAGAATCATTCAGTAATTACTAAATCATTGTGGAGATTACTATGAAGAACTAGTTTCCAGTTTGATCATAGACCTCCAATTTTACAAAAAAATAGTACCATTATAAATGATACTGCTCATATTAATTCCTGAATAGCTTGCTTCCTCAAGATATATCTAACTTGTACCAATTGTTTGAAGTAGGACTCGTGAAACCGACCCAATCACTTGGGATTAAGGTTAAGTTGAAGCAGGCATTTTCCTTTTATCCAATTCACTCTATCCACAAGTTAAATTTAAAACAATGCATTTCTCCAATACCCTTTAAGTTTCTCCCATAATTCCCGCACTCTTAAAAAAAGTACTCACGTTCACAGAGACAATAACAAATTAAATCCAGTATTAGTCTTAGCTTCTCCAAATGCATGAGAAGAATTATCGGCCACAAATCAACAACAGCAACACAACTAACGCTAAGTATGACATAAATGTTTAAACAAAAACACCAAAAAAAAAAAAAATCAAATATTGCGTCTTCTAGACAAAGCTCAATTACACAGTGTCCCCAAACCTAACCCACACCCAGACATACCATAATTACATATATTATGCGTGTATTAGGTGAAAGGGACTCACCGGAGCGAGACGAGACTCGAGGACGGGGCGGACGTCGGCAGGCGGGTCCGGGACGGAGGTGGAGGCGGATCCATTGACCTTGTTAGCGTCCTTCAGGAGCTTCTTCCACGAGACTATGGTGGTCTCGCCGGGTCGGAGCTCCACCGTGAACATCTGCCGGTCGCCGGCCTTGACGAACGACGAAGAAGCCCTGGACGATTCACCACCGCCAACACCAACAGCCTTCTCTTCCTCCATCAGCATGTCGCAAATTCTAGGGCGTCCGGATCAAAGTTTCCAGAATTGGGACTCGAGAGGACATGTAGGGCAACTTTGTGAGCCCTAGGGGAACGGAAGGGAATTGGTTTTGAGAGAGAGAGATTGCGCGGGACACAAAAATGTTTACTAGAGGGATTTTGACTTAGTTACCCATAGAAGAAAAAAAAAATTAAAATAAAATAAAATAAAATAAACGATTTTTTAACTGCAAAAATTTTCTCGCTCTTTCTTTCCCGAGAAAGTGAATGGTTGAGTAGGCGATTAGGCTATGGGACGGGTACTATCTATGGTGCGGATCCGAATTTGGCTTGTTTGTTTCAACTCTGAAAACAAACCTGATTTGTGGCTTGGGGAAGATGCTCCATTAGAATACGCCTATGCTTCGGCCAAATTCTTAATAGGGTAAGAGCATTATGGAAGATTGTAGAATACCCAACAATTACCAATATACAACATGTGTCCTTCCATTTTTCAATTTAATATTTGCACTTATCAAAATGGTTAGTAATTCCATAGGCAATTGTGAGACGGTTTTTATGAAATCCACTTGTTCGAACATGTCTCAATCGGTTCGGTCCGAATAGATAAGCCTTATAATAATTCTCTTGAAATTGTCACCCTATAGCTAACAAATAACAATCCAAGCAGTTTTCAATTAGTAGCTCAATCGGCTAGAGATCACGTCTTATGAAACGGAAATCACTAGTTCGAATCTCTTATCCCCTTTCGTGCAAACATGTCAAAAAAAAAAAAAAAAAATTTGAGCAAATAATTATTGTATTAGCATAAGTAACATTTAATTAACAAGTTCTACATTACACAATCCTTGGTGTATTAGTGAATATATATGATCTTTTACATCCCTACATCATGCTTTTATAACACGCTAGACAGAGTAAGTATATGATATTTTAGGAGGTATTTACATTTTTAAGACTAAAAATTATTATTATTTTTTTTTATATGCGAGAAAATTTAAGCCCACAAATAATAAAGAGTATTAAATTAAATAATTAATTTCACTATTTATTTAATTTTTAATCCCTTCAATTTATGAGGTAGCCGGCCACTGGACAGTCGCCCCTTTTGAAATTCGACCGGACCAGTATGTGTATGGACCAAAAGAAGGCAGTGAGCAATAGAAAATCAGAGCAGAAGGGGGGGCCAAGGGAACTTGTTGAACTTCATAATCCAAGTGGGGCTACATATTAGAATTTACTTAAGTCGTCACATAGTTAGCTAGCAACTGGTGAGCCAATGAAATGCCCGTGAATATTCAGAACCAATCACAAACTACCCCATCTCAACTTGCACAGTAGGCCAAGCCTCTCACTATCAAACATTCTTTTTTCTTTTTCTTTTTTTTTTTTCTTTTTTAAAAGAAAGGGAAAGTTACACTTTATTCTTCAAAGTTTTGGGTGATTTGCAATTCGATCTCTAAAATTTTAATTTTGACAATTTACCCCCTTAAAGTTTCAAATTTACGCAATTCGACCAATATTATCCCAAAATTCTCATATTGCCTCTAATTTTTTTTTTTTTTTTTTTTTAAAAAGGAACAAATTCGAATGTGCAAAAATGGTCAAATGGCCAAAAGGGTGGCTCCAATTTTTTATAAAAATAAAAAAATAAATTTAGGGGTAATATGGGAAATTTTGAATACAATTAGTCAAATTGTAAAAATTTGAAACTTTTGGGGGTGGATTGCCAAAATTTAAATTTTGGAGGTCGAATTGCAAATCACCTCAAACTTTGAAAGGTAAAATATAATTTTTCCATAAAAGAAAGGTAATTAATTACATTATATATATATATACGTTTTTAGAAGAAAAAAAATACACGTACTTCCTTCACACTAACAATTAATTTGCTTCTTCAGATTAAAGATTATATTAATGTCCTTTCAAATTATACAAATTTTGCAATATCTCTCAAATGGCTTAATAGGGAGAAAAAAAATCAAAAGATTAAAAAGACTCATGGCCACATGGGTCAAGACCTACTATATTTTTTTTTTAGGAGAAACTTCATAAAGCCCCTCTGAACTTCCAGCGATTTTGACAAATCTCCATTGAATTTTCAAAACTCTCACTTAGGCCTTCTGAACTTCCGTTTTATCTCACTTTTGACCCTTTTAACTTTTTATACCCATTTTACCTTCAACTAAAACTACGCCATTTTACCCTCAACCAAAACTACGTCGTTTTGGACTTCAAAACTACACTGTTTTAGGCTTCAAAACTACATCACCACCCAACCCAAAACGACGTCGTTTTGAGCATGATATTAAAATAAAATTAAAATTAAAATTATAAAAAATAAAAATAAAAATAAAAACCACGAAATCGGGAAGCCACTCCCTTGCCGGTCTGGGGGTGGCCGGACCACCCCTTTGGCCAAAAATGGGGTGGTCCAGCCACCCCCAAAAGGCCAAAAAAAAAAGAAAAGAAAAGGGGGGGATCGGGTGCATTTGGGGGTGGCCGGACCACCCCCAAGGGGCTGGGGGTGGTTTCGGCCACCCCATACAGCCGGTATGGGGTGACCGAAACCACCCCAGCCCCTTGGGAGTGGTCCGGCCACCCCCAAAAGCACCCGATCCCCCCCCCCCCCCTTTTTTTTTTTTGGCCAAGGGGGTGGCCGGACCACCCCCTTGGCCATGGGGGTGGTTCGACCACCCCCAGATCAGCCAGGGGAGCCACCCCAGATTATATATATATTTTTAAATTTTTAAATTTATTTATTTTGTTTTTCTTTAAAAAATAAAATAAAATAAAATAATAATGCCTAAAATGACATTGTTTTGAGCTGTGTAGGTGTTGTAGTTTTAGGACACAAAACGACATAGTTTTGAGGGAGGGTAAAATGGGTATAAAAAGTCAAATTGTTTGACTTTAAGGTTAAAAGGGTCCAAAGTGGGAGAAAACGGAAGTTCAGGAGACCTAAGTGAGAATTTTGAAAATTCAGGGGGGGTTTGTCAAAATCGCTGGAAGTTCAGGGGAGCTTTATGAAGTTTCCCCTTATTTTTATGAATTTATAGGGATATTTTTGCTTAAAAAAAAATAAATTAAAGAGGTTTTTTTTTTAGGACAAAAGGGTGTATTGCAAATTTTAGAGGATGCTAATAAATTTTTTAATTCGGGAATATATTGTAAATTTAGTGTTTCATGGGAGGAAATTGCAAAATGACTGTTTTAGAGGAAGTAATTGTTTATATATAAATGATTAAATTCACTTTACCCATTTAAGTTTTAGAGTTTTTAATTTGAACCATAATGTTTAAAAATTGACAATGTACTCATTTAATGTTTCAAAAATTTTCAATTCAAATTTTTCATTACTAATTTCCGTTAAATTAGATAAAAATTTATGAAATTACATAATTACCCTTAGGTCTTTTTTTTAAAAAAAAATCGAAAGGTCTGAATTAATTTTTTTTAAAATATTATTAAATGCATTGCTAATTTTTAAATATTATAGTTTGAATTGAAAAATCCTGATACTCAAGGAAAAAGTGATTTAATCCGTACATAAATAAACATCTACTTCCCGGGGCATTTCCAGCTCCTTTTATTCCCTCCAAAGTCTTAAACCCCCTAATCCAAAACCCCATGGCCATCTCCAACACCGCTCTCTTCCTCTTACCATTACAATTCCCGGCCTTCACCACCCAACACTCCTCGCTCCTCTTCCACTCCCCACCACCACCACCGCTCTCACTCAAACGGGCCACTAGTACCTACTTTCGTCCTCTCACTCCGTCTCGCAGAAACCCCTTCGTAGTTCGCAATGACGACGGCGATGCCGACGGCGGTGGCCCCGACGACTACGAAATGGACGAGGAGGAGCTCGAGGAGATCGACAACAAGAAGGACTTCGACATCGAGTACGAATCCCTCGCGGAGGCCTCGGCGGCCGATGGTGGCGACGGCGACATTGCCATGGTGCAGAGCAAGAGCTTCGTGTCCACGCAGGGCTGGGACTCCGAGGTGGTCGTGGATTACAGAATCAACGAGGACGAGTTCCACAAGCTCAGCTTGCTTGACTGCGATTTCTTCATAAGGAAGCCCCCGGACCCCGATAACGATGTCTATGATTTCAGGGAGGTCAGTAGTGGGGTTTTTCTTTTCTAACTTTTGGGTTGAAGTTTGAGGTTTGAATGTGAATCACTGTTGATTCTAATGTGGGTTTTGTGTTTTTTTACTGTAGTTATTGATTTTTTTTTTCTTGGGTTGTAGATGTATGTTACTCCTCCTGATACAGATGTTTATGCAATTCCTAGGGTGCTTGCTCCGATGCCTCAGAAGGTAATCTGATTAGTTATTATTTTGTGAAGCAATACACATTCAATTGCCAACTGTTCTATATGTTTATGTAACTACATTATCCCATAATATTTTTCTAATATTCTCCCATAATCATAATAATTGCATATTATTGCAATATTTCTATTGTTAAGAATTATTCTGTAATAATTGCATGATTGCAATCTTCTCATTAGTAGGTGATTATGTAATAGTTATTTTTCTAGAATAAGCCGCAATCCTCTTTATAAAAAGGTTGTGGATGCTGTGTGGAAAATTCGTGGAAAAGAAATACAAAGTTGCATAAGGCATTTGGAGATTGGTCCCCCTAAGTGATCAATTGAGGTCCGATTCCCTCAGAGCGATCAATTTATCCATTTTCTTTGAATATTGAACGAAAGAAACCATTGGGTTCCTATCACAATTACCACACACACATATATACGTATATATAAATATATGTTGTGATGCTTAGTAGTGTCATAAGGGAAGGCTCGCAAAGATAGTTTGATTGAGAGTGTGCCAGTTGAAAAGAAGGTGCTCTTCATTGGTTGCAACAGAGTCTTATCTATCCCCCACGTAGTATCTAATGTAATCTCTCTACTTAAGTAATCTATGTTGAGAATAAATTGATTAAGAATTTTTTCATTTGTCCTTTTCCAATTCCTAGTAGGAATGGGCCTAATCTCGACTATTATACATACTTAAGTGTTAAATACAGTCATATGTGGTTAAATTGAGATATCACTATGTTGCTCTCTCTCTCTCTCTCTCATGATTATGGCAAGATGTTTGTTGAAGCCATTTAACTATGTGCTCTGTGACTTCATCCATTCAATATGTTATTAACCGGTGTTCTTCCCCTTTATGTCAAATTATAGTACATTCGCTGCGCCAAGAGTGATTATGGATGCTACAATGTCACAGAGCCACCCATTGATGCACCTCGAGATCCATTATATAAAACTGAGAGGGAGATACAGAAGGTATGAGTAAACTATTGCTGTATTATATGTTATCTTCTAAATTGTTATGCAACGAAAAATTTGATTTTTTTGTTTTGCAACTGTTCTTATTCTTTATTGAAAAAGGAAAGAAATACTCGGTTCCTTTCTAGTCTAATCTTATTTTTTCCAATTCACACTAGGATTAAAAAATTTGTACTGATTTATGTCTTTATAGGTGTTCTCTTATGATTTACTTCAATTTATAGTATCTTAACCTCAGATCATAATTAAGAGACATAAGCAATATTAGGTGGAGTATAATAACTGTGGTCAATGTTTTCTCTATTTGACTTATCAAAAAAAAAAATGTTTTCTCTATTTGGGTAAACAACAAGAGTAATGCTAGAAGGATGACTAGAGTCCTCCCAAATGTGATGTGACTTTTATAATCATCAATAGATCAAAATTTAATAATAATCATCTCAAATTCAATGGTAATTTTAAAAGCCACATCGCATTTAGGTGGACTTTAGTCGTAAGAACAATTATGTAGATTATGGCATTAGAGTGAGAGTAGTTAACCTTTCTTTGGCAATACAACTTGGAACTTCTTATTTGGTTTTGAACATTTGACCAGCATGTCAGAGATTTGTATTTAATGGATCACTTGAGATGGTAACCAGTCTTTGTTGTCCTGACCTTATGTCAAATAATGCATTGAGTCACCATATTCTTGACTGTTACCTTTTTGCTTCTTGAAAAGGTGAGGACACAGTATTGGGATTACTAAGTGCTAATGCCTGTAGGGCCCAAGTGAGGCTAAGAAATGGGATCTTACTTAATGTATGCAGGTTTGTGTATGATCCTGCATATTTCAGCATCAATGGTTGTTATAAGCTCATTAAGTTCTTTTAATCTTAAAGCAATTGGTCTTTAATGGGCTGTGCTTTATAAAAGCATATGTTGCCATCTTTTGCTCCCCTTGCAGTGATGCTAAACTTTCTTAACTGATTTTCTAAAGTTTAGGTGCTGAATAATGTATGCTCTTAACCTTTCTTTCTTTTTTTCCTCTTGTTAATGCATTTGACATTTTGAAATTTTGAATCATTTGATCTATCCAACATAAACATTCTTCCATCTGTTGAGTCTTTGCAAACACTTATGTTATTTTCTTTCTATGTTAGTTTTGATGGTTGAAGGAACTGATGTTTAACATCAAAACCAAAGTACTATCTACTCTTTAAGTTATCATTTCCACGAGGTTTAGAATTGGATATTGTGTAAAATCAGGATCATCTGCTTTGGTCCTAAACGTGGTCATGGAGGCTTTTTCTTTGGTCTGGCATATATGTGGCTTAAAAACTTTGATGAACGCCTAGTCTTGTTTAACCTTTGTGACAGAGAGGTGGGTAGGTAGTCTTGCTGAGTCAACTAGCTTCATGATGTCGTTCATTGCAATTCTCAGAAGACATTTGAGGAAAAAAAAAAAAAAAAGGAGAAAAGAGAGATTTTTCCTTGCCTAGTTTGTTTAGCTAGTCTCAGACAGCCTCCTGCACTACATGGGAAGGTAGACCGTACCTTTGGGAGGGGACAATTACTGTTTAAAAAAAAAACGTGAACTTATTTTTTCTATTGTAAGTAAAAGAGAAGCATTTGAAGCTACAAGTCTGACCATGTTCACAAGGATGCAAAATCATTAATGTATGACTTTCAATTGATCTGTACAAGAAAGACTAACAAGATTAGGGACCTGCTTTGCTTTAGAATCCTTAGTGGAAAAACATTAGCATCTATCATGAACAAACATATCTTTTGGATTTGGGAATAAACATTTGGCACATTTTTTTTTTCTTTTCTAATTTCAAACTATAAAAAAGTCTGAACTGAAGTTGGTATTTGCCATGGGACAATTTTGGCAGTTCTGTTGGCTGCTGAAATTAGTTTCTTTTGTTTGGAGAGACATGAAATATGAGTTATGACAAATTAAAGTTTTGGATGGCAAACAAGTAGAGAAATGGAAGAAGAAAAATATGACAAACACACACAATGATGCAAAAAATTTATGTGGTTCGGCACAATGGCCTACATTCACAGGCAGAGACAGAAGTTACTAACAAATATAGAGTGCAAAAGATGGTGAGAAACACGCAATTCCAAGTAATACACTAAAGCCTCACTTACTCAAAGAGAAATTTTTAGTATCCAAATTCTTTGAGTGGGCTATTAAACCAAGCTCTTTCTTTCACACACCCACAAAGCTCTTATTCTCAATATGGGTCTCTATACAAAACACATCACTGGCTATTTATAGCAGCTTGAGTTGGTCACACAGTGCCAACCTCTTTACCCACAAGACAAGGAAAGGTCAATTTTGGCTGCTCATGAAAAACCCACAATTTGGCTAGGCGGCACGAGGAGTTAGACAAAGCTGCTCCAGTCCTCCTATTAGACGGAAACGCACAAAGTTTTGTCATGTCAGCCAACTTCACAAGAGTGGGAGGCAAGAAAACAAGTTGGGTGGCGGAATCCAGGTTACATTAAATGCACCATAGCTGGCCGAAGTCAAGCCATGCATTACAATATGTTTGGTATGACATATAGGTGATGAATCTCAAAGTTCAGACGACTTCAAAAATATTGAAAATATCAGTAGGCTTGGCACTGTAACAACCCAATAAATTTCAGAATGTCTATTTGATAGCATCGCATGATAGTATGATATGTGGTCATTTTCACAATTCCTTCAATATTGTAGCCGATTCTTTGTTGAGTGACTAATTAATAATATTACTTATCAAAAAAAAAGTGACTAATTAATAATATTGAACACTGAAAGGATGAATATTATCTTCCTTACTTTTAGCAACAGCATCACTAGGCTGCAAATCTGTTCCAGGTTTTCTTGACGAAGCACTACAGGAACCGAAGGTTGGCTGACCCAGAGTTTGTGCTAGATTTTGAGGAGATTTATGTTATTGATTCCAAATCAAAGTCAATTACCAGAGCTAAAGTTTTGGTGAGGATTTTTGTTTGTCAACATTAGTTTAAAACTGCTATAAATATTTTTCTTATGCTACTTGTGGATGTGGAGTTGTTTTTTTTTTTTTCAGCAGCCCTTTTGATTTTGGTCAATCATATTGAGCAGTTTAGCTGTTGGACCATGTTCCCAATTTGAAAATGGCAATGCTTTAGGCTATTGGCAAAAACGCTTTAGGTTATTGACGACCAAGTTTGAAGAACAATCTTCCCCATCTTTGCCTACATCTGTTTTATGCCTCCAAAAAAAAAAAATGACCCCATAAATGGCAATGAATTTCTAATGGCGGGCATGTTTGACTTGTTAGCATGATTGGATCCCTTCGCATTTTGTGATTCTTTAACCATAGGTTTCAGTCTTAGTGATTACATGAGAAATCCTTCTTTTCCTTGCTCATCAACCAAACTACTTTGTCCTTCTATTAATAGTTCTAGCTTATATTGTGACTTTTATGTTTATTTACTTTATTTTGAAAAGAATGATAATGCCTTCTGTAGGTTACAGTTCCAGGAGGAAGAAATAGAGATAGAAAGAGTGATTTGCTTGTAATACGAGATAAAGGGAATTCCTTCAAAATAATTCATTCGGTGAATATCCTTGATCTCTATCATTCTCTGTACATAGATCTGTTTGTTTTTCATGGCCTGATACATTGTTCTCTTTGATGCTTCCAGAGTGAAAAAGATGATCCTACCACTGTGATAGAGAGAGAAGAGTGGGTCAAGACCAGACATGACATGGAGAGACATCTTAGAAAGTTAAGGGACTTTAGTGTTTCAAATTGGTTCTAGTCAATCAGCAGAGTTTTGAGGTTGCTTCATAAAGATATGCAACAAACGAAGATTGTTTGGAGGTGAGCATATGTAAATATATTGACGTTTACACTTTCAGTGTATATTAGCAGCAACATGGGCATATATTACCTCTTTTGCAAATAATTTCTGCTGATGTTTAATAGATGAAGGTTCCTCGGATTTGATGAGTTCTACGCACTTGTACTAGCTTCCATTTTGTACCTGGAAACGTACTTTACCTTGTATTTTGATTTTGTATGAAGGTTGATAAAAGTTTATGTACTGAAAGAATGGTGTATCAACTTACAGTTCAAGTTCCAATTCTAGGTCTTTTGATCTATTATGAGATGTCTAGGTCATCAACTTGAAAGATGTTGCATTTCTCCTTACATATCTTATGCCAAGGAATACCCCATTGAACAAGAGATTTGTAAGTCATTAACCGTCATCATCACTATCACTATCACTATCATCTTAGAAAAAGAAAAAAAAAAACAACTTAAATATAAATACCCTCTTATTTGAAACCCTAGACTCTTGTTCCAACATGACTTTTATTATTATTTTTATTCTTTGGTAATTTCGATGTGATGAGTTTGTCAGAATTGAAACAGTTTGCTAGTGCTGGCTTCATCGAGCATAAGGCCAATGGGGTCAGTTTGGTTGGATAATAAAGTTCTAATTAATTTCTCCGACCCAATGGCCAATGGGTGCCACTAATTTTAGTTTGAGAGTACTAGAATTATCCCTTACCTTAATCAGCAGATTGAATCTTGCATGGAGGATTAGATTGATATATGGTTTTGTGGCTAATAGGGCATTCTACCCTCGAGTTGAGCAAAAACAAAAAAGATTTCGTACCCCTTGAATACTTTTCGTTTTGCATCTTCGAGACGTGTTGCACTTTCATGTCCAGGTAATACCCATATAGCACAAACGGATGTTATGTTTTTTCCGGCCAAAAATCTCTTTCAATAAGTCATAAAAGTCAACCAATTGGTTCATTAATTTGCTTCTTTTGTTTCTTCTCTCTTGGTTCACTTTGTCGAGGTTGGGAAGCGAGTCGTCCATTCCCAAAGATGAGCATCTTATTATATGAGTTGTTTGAACAATAGAATGCTGCATAATCCCTCTGGTCTGGTGCATGTACATTTGCGCCTGATTGAAGTAGCATTTCATAATTAAATAGTTGAAATGATGAACACACAAGTTTGAATCAGAGAGAGTCACCAACTTCAGTTTTCAAAGTAGTACTGTCAATCTAATATGTCTAGAGTGCAAATGTATGTTTTGGTACAGTAAATTGCCTGAAAGTTTGCAATTTCTGATATGCATGATTAGACAGATTGACAATTAACTGACACTCTCGGATACTTGTCCCTTTCTACTGTGGTCAACCGGAAAAAGCTAACCATGAAGTTCATAATACATATATGTTTTTGTTTGTGAAAAATACACTTTTCATCATTGTTGATCTGTTGTTGAAAAGAAAGCACGTTAAATTGGTGGATATTGAAGGGCTTTAGCAAGTGCGTATGAAATGAAACCCTCTCTTCTCTCTTGTGTAAATAGACGAATATATAGGTGAGTAAACTAGAACTACAAGCAACCTTTATGTATAACTTAGATAGATTGAGATTGTACGTAAAGTATGAAGCTTTCCTATATTCTCCGGTCTCTTTGGTGAAGCCCTTCTCTTGTATATATATATATATATATATTTGGGAAAAAAAAAAAAAGTGACAACCTAGCTTGTTTAGGCAGTTCTCAAATACATGTACATGACTTCCTTTAAGTTATGGTACACAAAAGGGATGTAGCCGCTGGTCTGGCCAATTTACAATACCATGTTTGGATTGTAAAGTTGCTAAAACAAAGAGATAATGGGAAGAACAAATAGATAGTATGAGCATTCATAGTGGTTTATCTAAAATGGTTACCTAAAACCTACTTTTTTTTACCTTAACAAACCACTTTTCAAAACCTGCCTTCTAAATCTCTTTCCTATTTTATTAAAATAATATTTTTCAATTTTTCAATCACCCAATCGGCCTCTAGTCTAGGCTGTCTAGCCAGAGAAGAGCTAGAGAGAATAATGGTAAAAAACTTCCCAGAAGGTAGAATCAAATTAGAGAGGAAATCGTCTTATTTATATTGAGATAATATAACCGTTGGAAAAATATGACCATTGAAAAAAATATATGGCCATTGGAAAATATGAATGTTTGAAAATATGACTGATGGAAAAAATATATATATATAATAAAAAGAAGAATGAGAAATAATATTTAAAGAAAGTAGAGAAAATAGTTGAGTCTATTGGAATATGTATGAAAAAGTAAAAAAGTAAAGTAGATAATATTTTTTTAAAAAAAATTAGCTATAATGGAGAATGTTGATGGAGCGAGTACCCTCTAATAATCAAATTGATACTTTCACTGTTAATTATTTTTAATGTAAAAGCACCCCAAAAAGAAGAAGAAGTAATTTTCAGCCTTTTGGTGAATTATTATAAATAAAATTCAGGCCTTTTTGTTTAAGGAAAATGGCTTTTAGGTCAAAATTTAAATATTATTAAGTAAAAGCAGGTGTTGTAATTTAATGAGTAGCTAATTTATTGCTAAAAAAAAAAAAAATTGCATATCTTAAGGTATGGGGTTTAATCCACTACTACCCCTCGTTATTAATCCTAATTTCTAATGGACAAAAATTTGCTATAAACTAGTTTGTAACTAATGCATACAAACACATCTAATAAAGTGATATATGTCATTTAACATGCGAGAAGCAAATACTTTTTATTTTTATTTTTTAATACAATGTGCTTCTCGCATATTTTTTATAGCTCATGCCACTTTATTATGTGAGTTTGTATGAATTTATTACGAATCCGTTTGTAACAAATTTTTGTCCATTCCTAACAATCTAACGCGTTTTAATTGAAGCTTATAGATACGTTTAAGGCATGAGTAGCTTAATATAAGTGAGTTCAATTATGACCCCCTCAATGCTCCAAACTATATGCCATTCCTTCCTTATTTTTCTTCTCCTTTTTAGAGTGGGGGCTTCTCCTCTCAATTTTCTAATGTTGAGTCTTATGATTAGGGAGACTCATTATTAATCATTTTAATTTAGCCTCCAAAGTTTCACCTCACTAACAATTGGAGAATTGCTTCCATTATTTCCTTTTGATATAAAAATGATTGGTCTCAATACTTTTTTATATTTTCTCCATCTCATCTTACAAATTAACCATTAGATTTGTGAATTTATGTGGATATCACATAAGTCAATGATAAGCATTACAAATCTAATGGTTGATCTATTGAATTTATAGGAGAATATGAAGGAAATATGAGCAAATTATTGACACTAATAATTTATCTAACATACTTAAGCTCCTCAGTTCTTTTGATAGTGTCGACTCTCTCTTAATCTCTCTTTTCGATTTTATATTATTTATCATTGTTGTGCACGGTAACAATATATAACTAGACTACTACTAAGATTGATAGAAATGTAAACTTTTTTTTCTCACAATTTAGCTTATTGAGCCGCTACCACCACCACCTGACATTTTCCACATATTTGTACCCTTAATTATTAGATGAAGTCCACAAACTTCTCTTTTGGACAGCCCAAGTTTTTGTATTTATTCACCTTAGTAAATAGTAATGTTCACATGAGATTTATGTTTTGTTTTTGTTCTCTTAAAATTGATGTATTTTAATCGGATGGTTTAGATATAATGATGATACCAGATTCTTATCCATCAATCAAACGCCAGACAAGACCATCACAGAATACGACATGCACGTACATCCCTCATTTTACGTGTCAAAAACAACCTAGTCCTAGTCTTAGTTCCCACTTGACGCCCTAGAAGTTGATGAAGCTTATCAGTCACAGATTTTAAATTAACTGAAACCCTAAAAAACCATCAAACTAATATCAGTCACGTAGTTAAAGGGAGAGAGAGAGAGAGAGAGAGAGGGAGAAAGAGAGAAAAGAGACCAATGGGTAAGATGGAAGACGAATAATAATTCAGCATCAGTTCTAACAAAAAAATAATAATAATAATAATTCAGCATCAGATAAAAGCAGTTGGGTTGGCATGGCTTTGTCACCAACCCATAAACTGATAAACAAATCCTCCCCTCCTGTGCTACTCAGAAAGCTTCTTATCCTCCAACTCCAATTAGAAACGCTCCTCTCTCTTTATTATTAAATTCTGTATTTCTTCCATTTCACAAGCAAAGAAGAAGAAGAAGAAGAAGAAGAAGAAGAAGAGGGTTTTGAGAGATGGGGAGGGGCAAGATTGAGATAAAGAGAATAGAGAACTCAAGCAACAGGAATGTGACCTTCACAAAGAGGAAGAGTGGGATCCTGAAGAAGGCTAAGGAGATCAGCGTTCTCTGTGATGCTAAAGTTTCGCTTGTTATCTTTGCCAGCAATGGAAATATGGTGGAATACTGCAGCCCTTCAACTACGTACGTATATGAACTCTCTCTTTTGTTTTCCTGGCAAAAAGGAAGATTTTTTTTTTTAAAAAAAAAAATTATTTTATTTTTTACAAATCTCTCTCTCTCTCTCTCTCTCTCTCTCTCTGTGTGATGGTGAAGGCTGATTGACATCTTGGAGATGTACCACAAGCGGTCTGGGCAGAAATTGTGGGATGCCAAGCATGAGGTAGCTGTTGATTCTCTCTCTCTCTCTCTCTCTCTCTCTCTCTCTTCTCTGATCATCTATGGTATTCTTCAACTCTTTCTATGAAATGTTTTTTTTGCTAAAAAGATGTTAAGAAACATGAACTATAAATTCTATATATGTACAGATCTACAAATGGGATCTGTAAGTCCCTTTCTCTTTCTTTCTAAATATTGTATTGTTTTTCATTGAGAAAGAAGACTAAAACTAGATGAAGTGTAACATATATCCATGAACAGATCTGGAAATAAAAGCATTATTCCCTCCCTTCCTTTTCCTTGCAAATATTGAAAACTAAATGGATAGTAGCTAGGTATAAGAAAATAAATATAATATTATATATGTAGATCTATCTTTGTCTGATGGTTTCTTCATGACTAGAAGAAGCCTAGTAATTAAACTGCAGCTTCCATAACAGATCTGCTATTAGATTTTCATTTTTTTCTTTCTTTTGAAGAAACGATCTGCTAATTAAAGTCTAGACACTTTATGGATTTGTATATTTACTTCTTCTTTTGGCTGCTGAGATAAACTAATTGTTAGGGTTTCCAACCATGATAAACTCACAGAACCTCAGCAACGAAATTGATAGAATCAAGAAAGAGAATGACAGCCTGCAGATTGAACTCAGGTAGGTTATTTGGTTTCTTTTCTTTGCCTCTCTCTCTCTCTCTCTCTCTCTCTCTCATGTTGAAGTATATTACAGGCACATGAAGGGGGAGGATATCACATCTTTGAACCATAAAGAGCTCATGCTCCTTGAGGTTGCCCTTGAAAATGGCCTCAGCAGTATCCGCGAGAGGCAGGTTAGTACCAAAATAGTAATTATTTATTTGATTATTGAAGGTTTAATTAACTCTCTCTACTCTCTACCCTTTTTGTTGTTGCAGATGGACTACTGGAGGATGGCTAAGAAAAAAGTACGTGTAGATCCAACCATGTATAGTGCATGTGCATTTTATTTTATATCATATCCCATTTGAATGATAGGATTATAGCATATAACTTATTGGCAAATATTGTTTCTTTAAGCAAAAAGAACTTGTCGATCTTCCTAAGTATCTGAAAGATTTGCTCTTTGCCTGACCTCAAACATTTCTGTGTGGACATTCCTCAGGACAATTTCTTGGAGGAGGAGAATAAGTGCCTTAATTTCACTCTGGTATATCCTCATTATCCTCTCATTCTAACATGCGCAACTGTAGACAAGCATGTATATGCGAATGTTAGTGCATGAAATATATGATATGTGCAAGTCTTCATGTTGTATGTAAATGTTATGCTTAAATGTGCCGTGCTTGCATTTACGTGCATGTATATTAGTATATATAGAAATAGGCATTTTGTGTGAATGGAGAGGGGAAGATCGTGAGTTTTGTGAGCATGCCTCCAAGAATTGTGCACTTGTGGTGATCAACTTCGATCTATTAAACTCAAACATTAACATGGGTGAGGATCATGTAAAGAAACTTGGCATCGAGCTAGCTGCACATTGCTCTAAATAAAACTCTAAAAATAAATAAGAAAAGAAAAAGTGATACAGCTAGAAGTTATCTTAATGATTAGTTCTTTTTGCCCCTAGCTACTACTAGCTAAGTGGCTTTCACTCGTGTACTTTCATGTGTACATGGGACGCCTTACACTTCTAATGATTATTAATTAACTCTACTAGTGCTAACCGTGACTAAGATTCCCAAGCCTGTACTACAGCATCAGCAGGAGATGGCCATGGAAGCAGCAAGCAGAGAAATGGAAGATGATTATGAGCAGAGGGTGAGGGACTATAATATTTCTCAAATTCCTTTTGCTTTCCGTGTGCAGCCTATTCAGCCAAATCTACAAGAGAGGATGCAATGGTAGTACGTAGTTACTGATTTGATTTTAGCTGTCCAGTGTCTGTAATATTTTTCTCCTTATGCTATACTATATATATAGCATCAAAACCTCCAATAAAAGTGTGTGATCGAACATTTATGGCTTGTGGGATGCGATCATTTCGTGTACCATGGTTGCCTTAGTGTATGATATTTCAACATCAATATATATTACTTGTTATAATTAAGGTCAGTGAATTTGTTCAATCTTTGTATTATTTTTTTAGCCTATATAAAGACATGCTTTGTGTTATTTTTTTCATTTAAGCCTGAGGAAATAGAAATTTTAAGTCTTTTGACTTTTGTTGACAAAGAGTTTTCTTCTTGTGAGTGTTCTGGATGTCTAGGCTATTTTTTCATTGAATGGTGAGTGTATTATTTGCTTTGTAACTCATGAAAATTGTCATTGAGTTGTGATCACTACAACTCTATATCCCCATGCATGGTAGATTTCCTTTGGGTGGTGAGTTTAACTATTCTTTTGTTCGTTCTTCGTTTAATTGTTTGTTGTTCTAATTTGGTAGTTGGAATTTTTACCTCAGAAATTTAATTTTTTGCTGAATCAAAATTTAATATTACTTTAAAAATTTAAATGTTTATTCATGGTGGAATTTTAATTGATGGTATAGTTAGAATTGATCGAGATCCCAACTTTGAAAATAATTGATTATCCTTGCATATATACTATGTTAGCATAAACCAGAGCCTTATGAATGAAAACTCTTCTTTATTATGGCATGGGAGCTGAGATAGAAATATATCTGCATTAGGGGAAAGGAGGATTTTCGATTCAATAACTGTTAATTTTATCATTTATGTCTTGATTTTCGAATTATATATAGAATGAAAAATGTTTGTCTCCAGTGCAAAAGCTTGTTTGGTTACAGTAATTGTCTCAAAGTTTGCAATTTCCGATATATATGCATGATTAGACAGGCTGACAATTTACAGACACTGCTAGAGCCTAGCTAGAGTATACTCGTCCCTTCCCATTGTGTCGAAAGTTGAAACAAAAAAGCTAACGATCGATGAAGTTCATACATGTTTGTGTTTGTGAAAATACACTCTTCTTTTTTGATGTAGCTGAAAAGAAAGTAATTAAGCAAGTTAAATTGGTGGATATTGATGGGCTTTTTGGAAGTGCGTGTGAAACCCTCTCTTCTCTATAGTGTAATAGGTGGTGAGTAACCTAGAACTAGAACTAGAAGTCTAGAAGCAACTTATATTGTATAACCCAGTTGTCAGCAATTTTATTCTCATTTCTCTTCAATTCCTGATGTGACAAAAAAAAACGCAAGCCTATGGGGACCAGGATTCCGGCAATGAAAGAAAAATTGCCAATCAGTTTTTTCTTAAATCTTGGCCCCTCAATGATATCTAAAGGTCTATAATTAATTATAAAATAATAAAATATTATTTAAATTTTAAAAAGTAAATATAAAATAATAAAATAAAATTATAAAAACATATGCGACCCCGTTTTGCCTTATGGGGTGGCCGGCCACCCCAGCTGAACCATGGGATGGCCGCCCCCATGGCCCCAGGGGGTGGTTCTGCCACCCTCAAGGCTCTTGCTTTTTACACTCTCCCATATACTAATCACGCTTTCCTTCTTCCCAATTCATTTTCTTCTATACCTGCACAAGAAATGCAGAGACCAAGAGGAAGAGCATTGGTCCAAGGGCTCTTGCCATTCTGTTTGTGGGTATTTCAGTTCTTCCATTATTGCAACTCAGGGCCGGAGATCTTGATGGCAACAGAACTCCTAGCCAGGAAAACCATCAAACCAAAACTATAGTTTGCTTGAAAAATCCTTTGATTCCAAGGAAAATCCAAGAAACCCAGCAAAAAACCCCAATTCAAGATCAGTCACTATAGTCAATACCAAAAACTTCACCGAATTTAATCTCGATAGCGCCTCCGCCGTGAGCTCGTCCTTATCCCTCGTCGAATCGATCCGATGACCGCCCAAGCTCAACAGCGTTGCGGTGCCGATCTGATCCTTCTCCGGATCGTCTTGGAACTCCGATTTTGATGGCATGATCGCCATGGCCAGCTAAAGCTGAAGCTGATACTCCTCTAACGACATATAGTCCACAGGATTGGCCGCCGCACCCGTGGCGTTGCTAGCCGCAGAAAGTAAATAATATCTTAATATTTTGTTTTACATTTTCTTTTTAAAAGATAAATAATAGTTTATTATTTTATAATTAGTGGGACACATGGCGACTTGTAGACCTTTGGATAACATTGAAAGGTCAAGATTTCAAAAAAAACAGATGGGCAATTTTTCTCCCATTGCTGGGAATCCTGATCCAGCCTAAGGGGTGGTTTCGCTGGTCATTGGGTGGCTGGCCACCTTATTTTTGCTCAAAGGGGTGGCCGATTCTTGTGTTTTCTTTTTTCTTTTTTAAAAAATTGCTTATATATATATATATATATATATATATATATATATATATATATATATATATAATTTTTAATACTACTACTTGCCATGTGTTAGCTTTTTATTAGGTTGATGTGAACTTCCGTCAGTTTTTTGACGCAAGTTAGTCAGGAGTGCTAACTCCGTTTTGATCAATAAGTGGGATACCATTTGTAATATAAATTAAAACTCAAGTGCGTAAAAATAAAGAACAAATTATATTTTACCCCTTCAAAGTTTCAATTTTGGCAATCCACCCCCCAAAGTTCCAAATTTTTGCAATTTGATCAATTATATCCAAAACTTCTCATATTGCCCATAATTTTTTTATTTTTGATAAAAAAAAAATTCGGCCACTCCTTTGGCTATCTGACCATTTTTGCACCCCCAAAATTTGTTTTTTTGTTTGTATTTTTTAAAAAAATAATAAAAAATAAAAATTGGGGGCAATATGAAAATTTTGGGATAATATTAGTTGAATTGCAAAAATTTGAAACTTTGGGGGGTGGATTACCAAAATTGAAACTTTAGAAGTCAAATTGCAAATCGCCCCAAACTTTGGGGAGTAAAGTGTAATTTTTTCAAAAATAAAGTTGTTAAACCATAAGGGCAAAAAGTACTTAATCCTTTAAATTATTTGTTAATGTTTTTGTCTTGGAAAAAAAAATGTAGTGATTTTTCTTTTGCATAAAGGTCATTTGTTTGTGAGAGACCTAAGATTAATTACATGAGGGGAAATAATATTATTTTTTTGAGTGTTTTACAAATTAATTAAACGCATTACAAAACTGTGTTTCGTCCTAACAGAACGTCCCTTTCAAAACGACCAATGAAGTTATGAAAGAGATTTTTTAATCTATGTTTTGGTTTAAAAATTATTTTGATGTAATATAAAGATGAGAACATTTTTTAATTGAATCTACGTTTTGAAACATATTTTGTATTTTAAATTGTTTGTTAGTTGTTTTGAGTAAAAGTATGTTTTTGACCAAATGAGATTAGACCAGGCCATTACCGAGGAACGACACTAGTCGACGTCCCAAATAAGTGGCTGGACAACCCAAGTTACTCAACATTTTATTTAGACATGTGGGTTCAATATGAGCTCTCTCTCACAATAGACTCCCCCAAATTGCTGAATATCCAAATCTGGTTCCGAAGGCTAGGAATGTGCGCTCATTAGTCTGAACATTTTTCCCGAGAAAGATGAGATAGGAAAGAGACAGATGAGTCCATGGCCAACTTGTTTGGGTGAGACCTTTCTGAAAGGTAGGTGGAAAACGAGTTTTCCATTTTGACAAGGTGGTTAAAAGCAGAATCATGAGGCTTTTTGAGTCTTCCCCTCCGTTGGAAGACACCACTTTTTAGCTAAAACTGCAGTTCGGCTGCACTCGTTTCAAGCCCAGACCCCCAGTCCACCAAATTCTTTGGGCAGTCAACAGGACAAACGGTTCAAAGAAGGTTTTGGTTCACCCACATCTTGATCGGGGGTGGTGGTTGAGTGAGCCGAGCTGACTGATTTAATAAGGGTAACGCTGCCCGCCATTCAAGTAAGCCAAACATTTATATTCCTAGCTCACCTGGTTTTTGTAAATTAAACAAGACAACTAAGATACGATTCTGAAAATTTTGTTAAGATAAAAGAATTCTTCCATTGATTGTAAACAAATAAGTCAAGATCAGCCAAATTCCCAAGCTCTAATGGTCTTGCAGATTAACTTTTACTATAACCCCATGGCAATCCATATTTTAGTAATTAATGTGGTAAATATCATGTAAACTACCCAATAGTTTGTAAACACGATAAGTATCATGTGAACTGCTAAGTGACAGTCTACATTTTGTGACTGACGTGACAGGTGCCACATCAGTTTGTAAAGCGCTAGTAGAAATAATTGCACTCCTAGCACTCATTGTGAAAATAAACATATGCATGGCAATCGCCCCCTATCTCTTCTCCCTCCAACAAAGTGATCCTAAGAGCCACACTGTTGGACTACCAAAGACATAGGGAACAAAAAGCATGAGTAGACAGGGTGAGGCGCTGTAACAGAGAATAAAATTAAGCATATACCAACTCAAACCAAGAAATGCTATTTCGATTCTAAAAAAGCCCGACTCAATGAAATATGAAAAAGAAATATAGAATAGTATATACACAAGAGAGAGAGACTCATACATCGCTAGAACTCGTGATATATGAAACAACAACAGTGATGTCATCAAGCTTGCCACCATAATAGCGGAACCCAGCATCTTGAGCAGCAGTGGAAAAAGGTGTTTGCCGGTCTTTATCCTGTGCTCGTTGACGTGCAAGTGCTGCTATCTTCTGAGCTGTCACCTGAGGCCCTAAGCCAGCTCTCATGGCATGAACCACGACTGCAGTAATCTCATTGTTGTATAAGTTGTCAAACAGTCCATCTGTGCCAGCAATTATGGCATCTCCCGGAGCAACTGGAACCGTAAAAACCTAAATCAAACAAAGCCCACTTGTCTTATTAACACAATTCAATAATCAACCAACTTAAATTACAAATTGATGGATCCATTTTTATTCTCTGCTTAGCACCTTTGTTTTACGAAATAGAGTTCTACAACCAAATCTGAAAATTGAACATAGTACTTATAGACTTCTAGTGCCCAACAATCATGAGTTACTTCAAAAAAATGGGAAACCATTAATAAATTCACCATAATTAGAGGGCACTATAACACATCCTTAACAGTTATAATGAAACAAATCTGTTCCCTAAAGGAGGAAAGGTTTACCCATCCCTGACCAAGACATCCATTCCCATAAAATATATAAAGGAAACAAGATACCAATTCGAACTATAATTAAGTTCCTTCATAAAAGGAATTTGCAAGAAGTGAGGAGAAAATGAGTAATAGGCACATACCTGACCAGAGCTAGGTAAATCGCCGTTACTTCCACTTTCCAGTTGATACGTGAAGTTAAAATCATGCTGCTGCACAGGGGATCGAAAGATGGTGCATCCTTCTCGGACCACCATAAAGCCACTGTCCCCTAAGTTAACTGCATGAATGCCCTGGGCCTGGAATGACAAGCCAAGCATAAATTTTTGTTGCCAGCCAGTTAGCATAACAAAAACAAAAGACTCCCAAAATCTTGTTTCAGAGAAGTAAAACACCAAAAGATTAAACACGTATACAGAGTCATGCAGTAAAAAGTCGTCCAAAAATACACAAGTCATTCACTTCCTCAAGTACCAAGAGATATGATGCACTTCCTCTTAACCAGGGGAGGACATGCAGTCACTCAAACCTTCCAGTATTGATTGATGGCATTGAAGCAAACCATATAAAAACAAATCTGGCAGCCTAATCCTAAGGCCATAGGCCTCATAACATCTATAAAGACTTTACAGTCCGATTTTGGATTAAAAAATTAACTTGTCCTAAGATTGTAAGTCAAAAGGTTTTGGGTAATTTTGACTTAGAATTGCCAATGCTGGCTGCTAGATCTAATAGGCAGCCATAGGTATGATATAATTAGTTTAGAGAGTCTACTTCAGTCATGAGGCCTTTATTTTTTGGTTTTTAACATCATTTATTAGTCAAAATCCCATCAGAACAAGGAAGAGTCTAATGTCTGTTAGTACCGATGCATTATGTTTCATTAGGCTTTAGTTATGAAGGTTATGAGTGCTTTGATTGAGTTTATATGAACTTTTCTTCTTCTCTGCCGGACCATTACTGCTCACAGATACTGTTCAGATCCATTGGTTGTCCTTTCTTGATCAAAGACAACCACAACCATATCCCTAGCTTTACACCCTTTAAAACCCTAAACCTCCAAAATTATTTCCTATCTAGCGATCAGGTGACTCACCAAAACCACCCTTGATACGCTTATATTTGTTGCAGTCCAAAGGTTCCTTCAACCAAGATTCTCGAAACTTAACCCTTTTTGTTCTTTAAAGTCGAGCATAGCTCATACAAAAATCAATCAACAAACCTTAACCTTTCTTTTACTGTCATAAACCCAGTAATTATGGTTTAGCCTAACCCAAGAAATAGAAAGCAGGTTATAACATCTATCCTATGTCACTTATAGAATGAAACCAGCTCTCCAAATAAATCAAGATAATGAATCTTGAACTTGATTAGGTGTTACAATCCACTTAGACACCTCAAGTCAAGTCACTCCTGCCAACATCAAAGCTCATTAGTATATATGTTTTATAGTAAATTATGATGTTACTTCCTCAACACATTTCCATAAGTTTTGTTCCGAAAACAACATTAGAACAAATCCTGGAATTATTTCATAAAGTAAGATTATCATCACCATGCATTGAGATATGAATCAGCAGCAAAAATCCTAAAAGGAACTGCAGTTGGGGGGAGCATAAACAGATCTGACGGATACCATTATAAGAAAAAATAGAATTTCCAATATATCTCTAACCAGTCAGGCAATAGTTACGCTATTTCTTAAAATGATAAATTCAATAGTCGCCCTTTCTAGGCAAATGGCACAAAACTTGAGATAGGCATGAAGGTATGCCCATAATGGAAGAAGCATACCTCGCCTGTGAGTGCTATGATGCATGCCGTTGAGGAACCTTTGGCTTTTGTGCTTGAGTGAGCTTTCTCCAAGACCCTAGCAGGATCAATTGAACCCTTGGGCTCCTCTTTAATAGCAGTTACTGAATGAGACATGAGTTCCCGTGAATACATTCCAGAATCAACACCAAGGTCTGCCCAGCCACCAACACCGTCTGCCACCCCTATGGCTTGTTCATCAACACAAATAAAGTGTGCATCCTCCCCACCAGTTTCTTCCTTATCGGGATGAGGCAGATAGCATGAACCTGAAAGTAGTTTCAGGGTTTTGCCTGCCAAGGTATTCCTGCAATCAAAGCCAGGCAACATGCTAGATGTAAATGCTAGTACTTGATCGCGCTACCTAACCATGTTAACAAAATCATGATGAAATATTTTCACCACAATCCTGTACAAATCTCTCCCACTTTAGGTTCAAAAAATATTTAAAATTTTTTTAAAACAATAAAGAGGCAAAGAAAAGAAAAGAAAAGCTGCCACAATTTTAAGAATTTTATTTGTACTTAAAAGGAGTAACATTAAGATTTGTTGCAATGAACAGTATAATAGTAGCTTTAAACTAGTTCTTTCCACAAAAGGTGAGAGAGAGAGAGAGAGAGAGAGACCATTTCAATTACACCATGAACCTAAGGACAAATAATGAAAGCAAAAATTACAACCAGAATGATGACAATGAAAATGTAATTTGTAGGTCAAAAGTGCAGCGCAACTAGTGCTTGCATCTAAGAGAGAGAAACGAAGAATATCACTACTGTGTAAACAAATAGTTTTGAGAGAAAGCATGAGGAAGCTTAAACCCTCCAAGCAACCATCATAATCCAACATAGGTGATCAGCTTCAAATTTTTTTAATAAGGGCAACACTAGCCCCACCCACCTTATGTTAACCTGGCACTGAACTAGATCCCTCCAGGTCACAAACCAATTAACATCACTATCTTCTGAAAGGATACTTATTGCATCATAAGGACACGATAGGAAAAAAACAGCCTGTGGCATAAGATTGTGACTCACAATGTGTGGAGGCAACCTAGGTTCAGTCTATTCATGTGCTATACGGACATTTCAGGTGACACCTACTTCAAACATCAAGAAAATCATATCTCGTAAATAAATAATGGAATAAAGGTCTCATAAATAAGTCACCAAGAGAATAACAGAAACTGTGTCAGAGAACATACTGTTCAGATGAATCTGTAGAATTTGCAAGCTGTTCCTCCCGAGCAGAATTATCAAAGGTCACATCAGGAGCAGTCCCAGCAGATAAACATGTGGATGATGTGCTATGAAAATCTCTTGGTCCTGACCCTATGAATGGGTGAGAATTGCACCACCTCTTTGCAGCATTATACATGAAATATCCATAAATCGCATTGTCGCGGGGTTGCTCATGGTTTTTCAAACTCATGCTAGCTTTGCTGCAACTCTCGGAACTTCTGTTGGCATAAAAGGTACTGGCACTACTCGTCGGTATTGGAAGGTGCTTATGCCTTGAAGTTAAAATATCTAACGAACATTCACTCAATACAGCTCTGGAACCAGAAGCAGCCATAGGTTTATTCTGAAACTTGCGGCTGACTATAAAGTTCCCAGGTTCAGCAAGCACGCAATCAATGTGGTACGCACAGATCTGAAAGGAAGGCCCAGATACAGATGGAATAGACAGAGTACGCGAAAGTGCTCCAACAACAGATATATTCCTCCTTCGGCTAACCAACTCCGATCTTGCAGCAAATACAGTTCCAGGTCGTAACAAAACGTGCAGGTCCGTAGGAGCGGACGATGATAAAGAATGGAACAACCTAGAACTGCCAAACAACGATTTCCCTTGCCCAATTACCACATCAACCGAGTCCTGGAGCCTACCTTCTTGCACTCCAAGCGACCTCTGGATGGCAGTTCTCAGTTTCGAAAAGGAAGTCGATGGCATTTTACCCTCTTAAGCAAAACAATTTCACTTCAACCCCTCTATTGCAAAGAACACTATTTTCATCACTATATACAAAAGGAAATCTCATAACTCTCAGAACATCTACGTTTAAATTACTTAACAATAAAATCCCTCCTCCCCCTTCACTATATCACAGTGATTCAGAATCCTGAAAAGGGAAATAACCTTAAGTTCAAGTAAAACAATCCTAAACAAGGAAGCACAGCAAAATAATTATACAAATATCTAAAAGTAACAACTAAGACAGATATCGGCCATAGCTATGCTCACATCATTGATTATATTTATTGCCATCACTATTATCACTGATATAGTAAGAACAACCAAACCCAATAATTATTCTTCACAGCAATACTGACCATAAAAAAAGGAAATCCAGCGCAAAGAAAACAGAGAAGTTGATAGGTTGCGGAACTCACCGTTTCTGTACATTCAAATTCGAAAAGATAAGCCCTAGAACCCAAACCTCTGGTCTTATATTCCAGGTAGGGCTCTCACAACAAGGGGGGAATTTAGCTGAATCTTCGGGAGTTAGGTGGGAGACACGCGCCTCTCTATCCCTCTCTCCCTAACCTTCCCTCTCTGATTTCGCGGTCGTCTGAGAGGTCAAGAAACGACAGGATCCAGAGATTTCGTTGGCGGCTAAATGCAATAAAACCCTAGAAGAGCCACGAGAAAGTGACATCCAAGTGGAAACGCTGTAGTTTTTACTTTATATATGGATCATTAGTTTTCTCCAACAATTTTAACCCTATCTTAACTTTGATACGGAAAATTAGAGTAATACTTATATTTTGCTTGTGTGTTATTAAGAATATGTAATTATTAAAATTATTTTTTAATTAAAATTTAATAATAATTAAACACAAATTTAATAATAATTTTAATAATCAGACACAAGTAAACCTAAAATTAGTTGTGGCATAGATTTTTTGGCCGTTAGTGGGGGTAGTTTGGTCTCTGTCGGTCTAACGAAACCCCCCTGGTTGGTATGTTCGCGTGATCTCCGAGTTTCACGTTTGTCATCCAATTTTCTAGGGCCACCAGATATTGGTGTTCGCCAAAATAGAAAGTGATAGGCGGTCCGCTTATGTGCGTTGTGCCTGGCGAATATACTTTTTCTTCTTCATATTTGTAATTAAGTCCTGGCACTCTCTTCTATTTCTAATATAACCACTGCATTTTAGGGTTCCTTTCGTTTATGCCATTTCAAAACTTGCAGTATGAAAAAATAGCGATTATATAAAACAGTTTTTTTAAAAAAACATGATGTTTGGTACTCAGGAATTGAATAATAATATCTATTTTGTTATGTAGTTGCATATTATTATTCCCATAAATTAAAATAGCTATTTTCCTAAAATAAAGAATATATGTTCTTTAGGAATGGAATAACATTTACATTTTTTTAAAAAAATCATTATCCCTGGGTGGTCAGCCATGGGGTTTTAGGGTGATGCGACCACCCTTGGTGGTTGGCCGCGGATGGGGAATTTTTTTTTTTTTTTTTTCTTTGGGGAATTTTAGAATTAGGATATTTAAAAAAATTTAATTCAATTTCAATGAAGAAATTTAGTAATTTTTGTGTTGTTATCAAATGAAGGGTTAACTACTAAATACCCCATGAGATTTTGTTGCTTTATTTTTTCTCTCATAGGGTTTGAGTTTTACCACAGAAGGTCTTTGTGATTTTGATAATAGAACAAATTAGTCATCTGTCAGTTGACCGTTAGTTGACTTAACGGAAGTCCACATTGACCAATCAAATATTAATACGTAGCACCTACTTAATTTTTTTTAATTAAAAAAAAAAATATATATATATATATATATATATATATATATATATTTTTATAAAAAAAAAAAAAAAAAAAAAAATTGGGGGTGGCCAACTGGCCGGATGGGGGTGGTGGCCAAAGAGGTGGCTCGGCCACCCGCAATTTTTTTTAAAAAAAAAAAATATATAAATTTTTTAATTTAAAAAAAAATTAGGTAGGTGCCACATGTCAACATTTGATTGGTCCACATGGACTTCCATTAAGTCAACTAACAAGGACTAATTTGGTCTATTATCAAAACTACAATGACCTCCTATAATAAAAATCAAACCTTAAAAGAAAAAAAAAATAAAGCAACAAAATTCAGGTATTTAGTATTTAACCCTCAAATGAAGGAATATAAATTTTCATTCCATTATAACTTCTTGTATTCTTAGTAACACCAATTCTTATTCCTAAGTAATCATCATTTAAGTGTACTAAACATATCCTTAACTTATTTTGAAACGGAAAAATTTATCAGAAGATTTGGACTACAAGGGTTGATATTAGAACATTGTAATTTTAGCATCAAATATCTTTTATTTGCTTTAGAGTTGGCCCGCCTCGAAAATTTTAAAGGAGTGAGATTTTATAAGCCCAAAAAATATGTCAATTAAAAGTCCAAAACACTTATTGACTCTACCTGGTATTGTCTTTTCTAATTGAATTCTTGATACATAGAAAATAGAGCTATGTAAATCTACAGATTATATATTTCTTTTTCCATATTCCTTTTATTTTTTTAAGTAATGTTGACATGGTAACAATGGCGTGGCATGAGAGACATGCAGCAGACGCTAAATGGCTTTAACATAGCGAACCGTTAAATTTTTGGATAGAATATAGACGGAAGGACTAATAGAAAAACCACATGGACCACTTTTGATAATTTTGCAAAAATTATATAGCAAATACTCTATAACTCATTTCATTCCCTATATTTAGATAAAATCTCAAAAAATTCACCCATATCAGTTTCCTAAATTTAACATATACCTGTGAATAGTTACAATGTTTTTCAATGTGTAGAGAACTGAAAAAGCTTTCCTATACATTATTTTAATATAAACATTTCTCTTTCTTTTCTCATAAAATGTGAGAGTAGATAAGAAACTTGTATTTTCTAAAGAAATGATACTTTAATACTATAAGAAAATGCAAAATAAACTATTGTAAATTATATTTAGATAAGGAAACAAAAAGTAAATTTGTTCCTTAAACTTAGAGAAAATGAAAAAGGAATATAAAGCCGGTTGTGTTATTTATTTATTTATTTTTGCTATTCAATCTCATCTGTTGGTTGGTTGTTTGCTGTAGCACCTAAGCCGACTCCCCCCTTAAATAGATGGAGCCGGATCCAAATTAAGCATCCGGATCCAAGGGTCCAAAATGATCTACTAATAAAATAATAATAAAATTATAAAAATCAAAATAAAAGTACTAAAAAACTTTAAAAATTCGTAAAGTTTAAACGGTGGTGACTAGCTATCACCTGGGGTGGCCAGACACCACAAAAAATTTACAAATTTTTTAAACTTTTTTATTAATTTTATTTTGATTTTTATAATTTTATTATTATTATTTTATTAGTAGATTGTTCTGGACCGTTGGATCATATCTAAGGCTGACAATTTAACACGTGACACGCGAATCCGATACACGAAATTCAGGTTAGTGTTGGACTTTAACGGATTCGGATCATAAATAGGTTATGACAGGTTTATAATCTGATCGTGTCAATCCACTGGATTCGCGAGTTGACACGTTTGACCTGTTTGATTTTTTTTTTTTTATTAAAACTCTAAACACCTCTAAACCTAAAGGCTAAAAGCCTTACCTCTCTTCTCTCTAAGCTCTCTTGCGCCGCCCACAGTCACACTGCAACGAAGCCCCTCTCTCTGACCTTCACCTCACTGCCTCAGCTCACGCCTCACGCCCTCACCTCCGACACCCTCACGGCCTCACCTCGCGGCCTCAGCTCCGATCGCTCTCTCACCTCACGGCCTCCAGGTAGTGAAATTCTCTCTTATGCGATTCACATCCAACGGTCCAGATGCTTAATTTGAGCCCCTCGAATTCCTTATCCTAAATAGATCCCATTCTGAACAGTGCACCCTCCTCAAGCTTCGGAGGATAGCCGCCTTGAGCTTTCGTGCTGTCGCTCTGTTTCTCAATCTTCCTTGACCCATATAAGCTTAAGAGCGATTCTTAAGGTCTTGAAATCCACGACCTCTCTTTCTTTCTCGTGAGATCCGGTCCGGTCCCTCTTATCTTATCTCGACTAAAAATCGAGTCTTTAATTTATTATTATACCTATTCATCCATCTTTTTCTTAAGACTAGTTTAATTTGTGCGAAAAAAGATTTGTCTTTTTGATGATGATATGCTATAAATCCTAATGATTTCGTAATTCGGCTGACACTTTTGTTGGATTGTGGTTCTTGATCAAATTTTTCCGTAAGGATTGTATTAGTGAGCTGCCTGATGAAAAACTCGATTGTATACTCTCACGCCTAACGCTAAGAGAAGCTGTGGCTACTAGTGTCCTTTCAAGAAGAGGGGAGTATTTGTGGGCATAATTGCGCGTGGAGAAACTCACGGTTAACAGATTTATCTGTGCTGGATGCTCACGCTAACCGAGGCCAAAAATCACAGTTAACAGATATATTGGAAGGGGAATTGAGAGGATCCATTCATTCTCGTACCATTATTCGAAATGGAATTCCCTACAAGCAAGAGAAATGGAATTGGAGGGTGTGGGAAAGAGGAAAAGAAAGAAGGCGAGAGAAAATAGGAGGATGAGAGAACTGGCGCTGAAACCCAATCCGCTGCTGCTTGAAGTCTCACATTACAGAATCGCCTACTTCTCTGCATCGAATGAACTTCTCAGCCTTCGTCAGCGGCCTCTTTGCATTTAACAGCCTCATTTTCATTTCTTCTGGAGTGATCTCGCCTGCTTCGAAATCATCCACAGCCTATTCAAAAAGGTAAACAAGAATGCTGAGGATGATTTCGAAGCAGGCGAGATCACTTGAGAAGAAATAAAAATGAGGCTCTTAAATGCAAAGAAGCCGCTGACGAAGGCCGCTGAGAAGGTCATTCGAATTAAACGAGATGCAGTCCGTCGCTGATCTTTTGAATTACTGGACAAAGATCGGTGGCTCTAGGAAGAGGAGCAGGAGGATCACCGTGAGAATTCTTGCTCAAGATGATCGTGTGATCCACGGAATCGAGCAAATCGCTTTCAGATACGGCATTCATGTGTGCCGACTCTAGGTAATTGACCTTACATTGAGAATCGGGTTTAGGGTTTCTACTTGTGATTTTCCATCCCTGTTTCTTAGCGTCTTTTTACATTACAGGTTGAGGAACTAGGCTGACGAACAATCCACGGCAGGTTAGATTTTCTTGATGCAACTTTTGCATATTTGTGCCTACTGACTACTGATGGTTGGTAAGAGCTTTCTCGTGTCCAAATTGTTTGTAAATCCCACACTCTCCATACTACTGTCCAAATTGTTTGTAAATCACACACACTCTCTATTCTACTGCCGCTGAAACTCATTTTACACTTTGGAACTTGAATTTGTTCTGTTCTAGTTGTAGTTGTAGTTGTAATGCTACACATTCTATACTACTGTCGCTGAAACTGATTTTACACAATGGAATTTGTTCCAAAGTGTAAAATGAGTTTCAGCAGCAGTAGTATAGAGAGTAAAATCAGTTTCAGAGTATAGAATGTGTAGCATTACAACTACAACTACCAGAATAGAACAGAACAAATTCAAGTTCCAAAGTGTAAAATGAGTTTCAGCGGCAGTAGTATAGAGAGTGTGTGATTTACAAACAATTTGGACAGTAGTATGGAGAGTGTGTGGGATTTACAAACAATTTGGACACGTGAAAGCTCTTACCAACCATCAGTAGGCACAAATATGCAAAAGTTGCATCAAGAAAATCCAACTTGCCGTGGATTGTTCGTCAGCCTTAGTTTGTAGTTGTAATCCTACACATTCTATACTCTGAAACTGATTTTACTCTTTGGAACTTGAATTTGGTCTGGTAGTTGTAATTTGCTGCAAAGTGGGTTATTTCTATTGGTGATATTGTACCTGTTAGCATGTAATGGAGATTGATTTTTGTGGTTGTGGGGACTTATATATGTGGGATTGAGAGGAGAATGATGGGAGTAATTTATT
The DNA here is from genome assembly GCF_965113065.1 of Corylus avellana. Classification (NCBI taxonomy): domain Eukaryota; kingdom Viridiplantae; phylum Streptophyta; class Magnoliopsida; order Fagales; family Betulaceae; genus Corylus; species Corylus avellana. Next base: position 22,955,874 of record NC_142496.1, read on the forward strand.
TATAGAATTACTCTTTCATATATACGGCGTTAGGGGTGAAAATGCAGGCGGATAACAATCGTTCGCGTCCGATATTCGTATATGCTATTAATTTATGCAAATTGAGGTGGTGAATAATGATTTTTGTGGAATGTTGATTTTAAAGGTCATATTATATATGGAGGGACACATAGTCTTTCCATCTCATATAGTTATTTCAAGTCAATTTGTTAAACGCTTGACTAAAAAGTATACTATTGCCATAAAATTGTAATGATGTGGCTGTAAAAATTAGTCATTGATTTTTTTTTTTTTTTTTACTAAGTCTATCGATTTAAAAGCTGATTTTTACTATCACGTCATCATATTGTGAGGGTTGAGTTTCACGTTGAGAAAATATAATGAAAATTCATTGCTTAGTTAATTTGTTTATTAAATTTTGCATGCATTTTTGTACATTGCTCAATTAACAGAGAGGATTATGTTCAGGAATTTCTACAATGTATTTTTTATATTATCTCGGCTGAGCTTTATACTTGAGGGGTTTCATATATAAATCCGTTCGACTTCTTAAAAAAAAATTGTTGAGCGTTATAGAACTATAGAAGTTAACCATTTTTTAAAAACTAAAATATCTAGTCGGATGGAGTTACTTTTTTGTGTCCATTTTTACTGTAGAAGTAGCCAAAACAACTCTTAAACTTTTTTTGAGATCGGATGAAATCATCTATTTAATATTCGTTCAAAGCACATTCGGCAAATTGATAAAAACAAAAACAGATTAAGCGCTTTTTTTTTTTTTTTATTAATGACTCAAAGAACAAGGTGTATTCTTGATAATTTTGTATGCAAAAAAAAAAAAAAAAAAAAAAAAAAATCAAATTTTGTTGATTTGTTTGCCGACAAAGTCCTAGCCTCTAAAAAAGACTGGATTGTCTTCTCCCAAAGAGGTCAATGATAGAAGTCGTAATCAAGTTGCGTTAAGAGCTTAACTTTTTTTTTTTTTTAAGTATATAAAAAGTTGTGCTTTTCAATCTTAGATTTTTTATTTTTATCTAGGAATCATTGTTCTATCGATACCAAATTCAAGATGACAAATAAATACCAAGATTAAATACTTTTTCAGTATCTCTAGTTTGCACTAGAATCAAATAGCCTTTTGTTAGTTTTTTGACAGAGCGCTATGTGACAGGGTACTTGGGTTTTTGGGTGCTGCATCATATTAGAATAATATTTTGAAGAAAAAAAAACCAAAAACCAAAAAAAAAAGGAAAAAAAAAAGAAAAAAGTAGCAGACTTTGGGTGGCCGAACCACCCCATAGGAGGTGGCCGAACCCGCTCAATAAAATTAAATAGTCTTGAGTTAACTGAAATCGAAAGGCCGAGATACGTCAACTGGGTGAATCGTGTTTTGGAACAGCATAGAGGCCCAACAATAGATGAGTTCCGGGTTTGGTTTGATTTGGATAAAGGTTATGCGCGAGATATTAATAGGTGGATTATGTTTGCAATGTAAAAGCGAGTTCAAAGGGTTGAGATTCACTTGTCTGGATTTTGATCATGTGATCATCAGCATTCAACAAGTTATACTTCTCCATGTCAACTACTTTTACGTCGAGGGTGCTTCAAGTCTCTCAAAGATCTCACTTTGAGGCAGGTTAATGTTTCCTGGGAAGTTGTTGACTACTTTTTGGCGAATTGCCCCAATCTTGAACGGTTATTTGTGCATCAATCAAACCATTTGGAAAAATTAAGTGTTGTCGGCTCATCTCTCCCTTTGAAAAACTTAGGGGTATACTTCTGTACCCCATTAAAATCCATAAAGATCTGTGACACAAACCTTGTTTCTTTTAAGTATGTGGGACCAAGGACAAGGTTGCTTGTTAATAATGCTCCACTCCTTGTTGATGTATCTATTTCCGAGACAATGTATTCTAACTCAATGCTTCGCCAGCTTTCATCATGTTTTTCTCAGCTACAGATTCTTGCATTGAGCAAAGATAATGTGCAGGTTAGTGTGTACAATGATGCTGTGTTTGTTCTTTCTTTCCATTTACTATGCTGTCATGCAATTTACCCTCGTTTATGGTTTTTTTCAGGATAAAATAAAGCTTCGATTGTTTACTGGATTAAAGAATCTTAAGAAATTGGTATTAGGATGATGAAAGTCTCCTCCTTTTCACTCCCTTGGTAGAGGCATGCCCTTACTTGCAAATATTTGTGTTCAAGGTGCGTGTCTTTCTAGTAATAGCTAATTCATATATATATATATATATATATAGAGAGAGAGAGAGAGAGAGAGAGAGAGAGTATGGTTAAAAAGTTTACGCTGTCGTTTTAATTGGGAATGCGTCCTCATACCTACAATTTGAGTCTTTATATGGATCAAATATGAGATGATTCACGATAAAGTTTGTCTTTTACAACTTATAGATGTACATATTATGTAATGGTAGAGTTGAAGTGTTTACTGCAAAATTTGTTTCTTAATTGGAAATCAGAATGGGATGATGTTTCAGTTGGTTTGTTATATGCTTCATCTATTCCTCATTAAAATAGATTCAGTTAGGAAAAAAATGTCGTCTTGATATTTGAATCATAATTCCCTATGATTTGTAACACATTGGAAATTGCCCTTCTAGTTGCTTGAGTAGTTGCCTTGCATAAATTCTTTCTTAATTTGCATTAAGCTATGTGGTTCAGGTGGATTTCTTTTTTAGAACGATGGATCAGCATCCTACAGTTGTGCCTATGAAATTGGTTGAACAATCTGTCACAGCATTTACATACGAGTGCAGCAAGTCTATTTGGTTTGGGGATTTGAATGAACATTTTCATTTTAGGCTTGCTGGAAAGAGGAAAAAAAAAAAAAACTTCATCAAATGGAGGAAACAGTGCTATTGTTGCACTTATTAGCAGAAGTGATAGTAAGTGACGGGATTTAGAAAACTAATATGGGAACAGAGGCTAATGATTTTGGGTATAATGCAATTCCAGTAGATGGCCCATTTTGTCAAAATTGACCTTGGAGGTTAAAGGGAAGAAAGGAAGAAAGGAAAAGAGATGAGTTGTTATTTGGTTGGTTAAAAAAGAGTTACTATTGGTTAGCTGACCTTGTTGGATCTTGATTGGCATTAGAGTGATGTTTAGGGAACTTTTTGAGTTGAGTTTCTCTTGTTATCAATTAGTTTGTGGTGATGCTTTTTCCTCCAAAGGCTCAGGCTTTGTGGTGCATGTTCTTTAATATTCTCGTGTTTAGCAAACATAGGATAATCATCACCTTTTTCTTATTATTCTTTTTTAAATCTTTGCAGATAATGTGGACTAGCCCTCTAAATAAGTAGAGAAGAGTGATAAAAGCTGTCAAATGCCCGCATTATCATCTCAAAGTGGTGGAAATAGGTGGATATTATTGTGGTAGTAGTGATTTTGGACTTGCCATGTACTTCATTGATAATGCTACGATACTTAAAAAAATCATAATTGATCCTCAATACCAATGCCAGTGGCATTCAATATCAACAATTGAAATTAAGGAAGATCAAGAGCTGGAACAAACTAGAAGGCATCGTGCTAGGCGGCAGCTTGAGTCAAAAGTACCTCCAAGAGTCAAGTTGGAGATCCTTTAATCTTAATGCACATTGCATTTAAGACGCCAACTATGTATTGATTCTCCTCCTCCCCCTCTTTTGGCCATTATTATATGACGCTCAAAATTACTAAAGGATTATAATTTCTTTTTTTCTCTCTCTAGTTAAAAAGAGGGGAAAAAAAAAAGAAAAAAGAGAAAAAGATAATGACTATTGTATTGGTAATTTGAAATAATTAAAAATTCCAAGGTGTGCTTGCTGAGATTTCATATTAGCTACTCTTATAATATAATGGAATGCAAGTCTTATTTGTAGTGCTAAGTAAGACTTGTTCTACTTATGATTAGCATAAATGGGAATTGGACTATCATTATAATTTCTCATATGCTATCCAAATCTGTAAATGTATCTTTCTCTGGTACTATATATTATGTAATTCTCTGTTTTTCTTCCTTAGTTCTCAATTTGATTTTTAAAGTGAAGAACATTGTTTGCTTAGACTTCTAGTCACTAATTATATACGCGGATCTACTAAATTCACATACTCTTCTTGCGCTACTAACCATCTGTTTTGCATGTTATTCAACTTATGTTTCATATCGACTTTTTGTTCCTCTAATTTTTTGTATTAATTACCAAACGACTTTCCTCCCTCTAATCAGTCAAACATCTCAATACAGCTTCCAAGCAATATTTCTATTTATGTTAAACTATCCAAATGGGAATAAGGCATGGTATAGAGGAGAAAGACTATAGGAGACCTTACAAATTGGGCATTCTCATTTTTTTTTTTTTTTTTTTTTTTTTGTAATGTGGCGCAAATGGAATTTTTTGCTTCACAATCACCAGATGGATTGAAAAGCCAGTGAATGTACAAGTATAAGGCTCAATTTTCTACTTCTTTAGCAACAATTATAACAGTCAAATCGTTAATTTTACCACCAATTTCTCACCTTTCAGAAATTGCAAACTACAAATTTAGCAACCAAGATCAATGTCACAACTAGTGACAAGATACTGTGGTCTTTCATGTTACGTGTCTGTTTTTTTTTTTTTTTTTTTTTTTTTTTTTTTTTTAATAATAACTTGAGCAGTGGTGTAAACGAGTCAAGCCTGAGCGAACTTCCATTGTTTGGGCTTGACTCGTTTAAATTTTGCTCGAGCCCATAATAAGTCGAGCCGTGCTAGCTCACGAACTAGTTCTTCTATATATATATATATAAACTTCAAGTATTCTTCAACAACTCAAGAAGTCAGATTGCATATGAGCATTTGCTTAGTCTGGTTAGCCGAGTACGGAGCCTTAGTCAATACAGCAAGACACTTGATTTCGAAAACATAGGATATGCATCATTTTATAGATAAGCAAACTTGAGGATTGATGTTTTCTTAACAATGTGATAACATGTTGTATTCAGACTACGGTGGGACAACGCCCACTGCAAAAAAGTATTTTTTCAACGTCTCTCTCTCAATCTCCCTCACTAGTCACAACACATCTTCTACCCAAACTCTCATTTTCCACTCTCTCACTCTCGCTCACCAATTTTTTGTTATTATATATATATATATATATAGTATATTTGTTATTATTGAGTAATTTTGACTATATATTGTTAGTTACTTAATAAAAAAATATACGAGTTAAACTTTATATGAGCACGCTCACAAGCCTAACTGACTCGAGTCGAGCTTACTTCGTTTAATATTCGAGCCAGGATTTGTATTCATAAAGCGTCTCATTTAATAATCGAGTTGAGCACGATTCGAGCTTATACAAGCCGATCCCGAGTTCGCTCGTGAACACCCCTAAACTCAGGCTACAAGAAAAAAGAAAAAAAAAAAGAAAAAGAAAAGATTGGGGCATGGTCTTTCCTAATTCCTACTACAGATAGAGATAGAAAAATTAGATGAGAAAGAGTTGGAAATGCAGCCAGAGAAAAGTCTGGTTGCGGCCCAATTTGCCGCATAATGGGCACAGAAGTTTGTACTTCGGTTGATATTCCGAGCTTCCCAATAAGAGGAGGAAAGAATAATGGAGATGATAGAAGCAATAGTCAAAGAAATACGCCAGTCTTGGGCGAGTTCCTTTCATGTTACGTGTCATGTTTTAGAATTTTTACAATGGCTATCAATTAATTTATTTCAATGGGTCGATGCAACTTTTAATGGCTGATTAGCGCTGTCACAACAATAAAATTTGATAATAGTAAAATAGAATATAATTTCTAACATTACTAAATCATGTATAATTTTTTAATATATAATATTATTGTAATATTCACGGAACATTAGAAGAATATAATGACAATATTCCTTTGATCGTTATAAATAAATTACAATTATTTTCTTGTTTAATGCTTATTGTATTTTTCTTATTAGCTTCAGTCGACTATAAACAAGGTTAACCATTGTAGTTGAATGATAAGTTTATCGGAAAAGTTTAACTTATTTTGAAAATACATAATTCCCTTCTTCATATTTCACTCTCTTTCTTTCTATTTTTAGAGAAACTGAATGTGCATAGCATTACTTTATTATTATTATTTTTAATTTTAATGCAAAGGGAAAGGGTAAAAGAAAACATTTCTATAAGCGTGTCCAGATGTTTGACAGGATTCAACTTGAAATCCTCCTAAGGAGAATTTGTGCACCATATTGAGGCTGCAGGGTTGCAAGCAACATTGGGGCATGAACATAGGTTGGAGATACCACAAAGGAGAAATGCCGAATGATCATTGCTAAGACGATTTTGGCCTCAACCACTGCTAAATTTTGACCTACACAGATTGTGGGACCCAACCCAAATGGGAGGAAGGAAGCCAAATGCTTTCTAGGCTCCATGAATCTCAATGGGTTGAACTTATCCGCATCTTCCCCCCATATCTCAGTGTCATGATGAACAGCAGTCAAGGCCAAATAGAGTTGTGTGTCAGCAGGAACATCGAGCTCCCCTAACTTCACCTTCTTACACGTCTGCCTCATTAACATCACAGCCGGAGGATAGAGTCGAGCTGTTTCATTAATTATCATGCTCACCTGTTACAAAACACCAAGCAACAAGTATAAGTGAATGGGCAAGAAATACTCTGTAAAGAGATAGTAAACCAAACGATTGTTATACGAGCACCATACAACTGGAGTTTGCAATAATGAAACAATAAAATTCAACCCTTACCTTTTTTATTTTTACAAGTATTGATCCAAAAGTTGATTTTAACTACCTTATTATCAAGTTGTATAAGAGTCTATTAAAAAACAATACTCAAATTTAAAAAACTCAGTCATAACCTATCTAAACTCCTGAAATAAACCCTAATCCACAAATATCCACAACAATGTCAATAAGCCAATGCATTTACTTTCTTATCAATAATCACATATCCTTTTGTTCCTTTTAGTATTGCCATTTATTTTCTTTATTTTATTGGTACTCTTCTTTCTTTGTCCATCCTATTTGAGGGCTCAATTCTCATTGAATCACTGAAGTTTTCAACACCCTATGCGCAAGGCTCTACTGAGAGACAAATGACAATATGACTGCAAACCAAGGTGCAGCAGCAGCTCACATAGCAGCTGCAGAAGTTGCAGATGCAACTCACACAGAGAGTTATCAAAGCATACGGTTTGGTAAGTTGGCCAAACCATTCACTCTCTTAATCTCAGTTTTTCTAGTGTCAGCAGTCATTATAATTAGAATCCGCTAATTGTTTCACTCTAAAGTCTTTGTTTAAAATGGAAATATAATGCACTAACCAGTAGATTTTCCCTACAAGAACCATAGAAATTTCTCACTGATTCTGACACAAATGTAATTGAATTCCATAAAAGTAAGCTTGCACTCTTTCCTATGGTGTCCGAAAAGTTGACAAGTTGGTAAGAATTTGAACTTACAATTTTAAGTTCATTTAATTTCTCTGCAACTAGAGCCTTGTTGTCGTGGAAGACGCGAACTACTTCTTCCCTTGCCCTGCTTTGCCATTCCTGATGCAGTGCTAAGAGAAGAAGTGCCCAAGTTAGCAGGTTAGCAGTTGTTTCCTTTCCTGCAAAGTAGAAGGTCTTGCATTCATCTATGATTTCTTCAACCCCTAATGTTTCTTCTTCACCATCCTGATTCTTATAAGAAGACATTAATAGACCAAGAAGATTTCTTGAACCATCTCTTGCTTTTTTGTTGGTCTCAATCAGCATCCTTATAGAGTCACGAGTTTGCTTATCTAGTCTCCATCTTTCTCTGTTCATCTTAGTAGGCAAAAACCTATGCATTTATAAGAAGCCAAAGACTTAATTGAAACTCATCACTGGATCTATAACAAGATAAAGCCTTTATAAGCAAAACAAGGTTTCAATCAACCCTTTTCCTGTCAATTCAAAAATGGTTAACCAAGATAAAGGAATAGCCAATGCTAGTATGAAATTCTCATTAATATTGTTCTTGCCACATGACAGAAAAAATAAGCACCTGTAAATATCATCATAAGTTTCATTTTTCTTCTAAAGGGCAAGGTTCTAGCTTGGATCTAGTTAAGGGGGCAAGTTATATGCATTTAGAGTCTAAGACAATTTAGTTAAAGGGACAAGTTACACCAATAGCACAGATTCTCCAGTTAGAGTATGTCACCTGAACCCAGGAATGTATACACTTCTGACTGCCTTGGAGAAAAGATGCACTTGTTGCTCTTGTAAGTTGAAAATGGGCTTCCCCTCTTCAAAACTGCTTCCAAAAGCTGTTCTTGCTATGATCTCTGCTGAGAGATCATGAAGCTCTTTGTGCACATCCATCTCAAACTCCTCTCTCCCTCCACTATTTTGCTCCCACTGGTTGAGCATCTTTGCAGTACTGGCCACAATTTCTGGTACCCAACACTGTAGAATATATATAAAAGCAGGAGGGAAGTTTGGTCACATGCCTAATGCCAAATTTTTATCAAACTTGTTGCACAATCTCATAAAATTTCAACTATTCAAATGCCCACGTCCACATTTATTAATCCAAGACCCGATGAGAGAGCGAAAAAGTGGTCACCTTAACCCGCTCCATGTTGAAGGCCTGGTTTATGATCCTTCTATGGACAGCCCATTTCTCGCCCGTAAGCCCAACAAGTCCCTGCGCAAAGAGCAGCCGAGCCAAGGGGTTCTGCCGGACCTTCCCAAAGCACCCAGAAGTGTTCAGAAGGACTTCCTTAATCATGTCCGGGTCAGATATTGCCAGCCTCGGCTTTGATCCGAACCAGTACAGGAAGGTCTTCCCGTACATGCCTGACCACCTGTAGTAGAAAGGAGCCGCACGGTGAAGGATATCGTGGGACTCAAACTGGATTGGCTTCGTTTGAGCCTCAGCGTAGATGCGTCGGATCTCAGCTGAGTTCCCGAAGATCGGACGGTAGCCAGGGCCTCGTATGCCTTGCTTTCGAAAGTGGTTCTCCAACCTCCACGGAACCCATATGATTGAGTATACGAATTTCAAAAGGAAGACGAGCAAAATCGCAAAAAGAAAAAGAAGAAGAAGATGCATGATGAACTCTTAGAGAAACAGAGAAAGAAAGAGAGATTTTTGCTGAGTGATGAGATACAAGGCGTCGATAAGGTTTATTGTAAAATAATGCATTGCCCACTCTGCTAGTTCTAGTCTTCTAGAGGAGTAATCTTAATCTTTTTTTGAATAGAGACGACTTTTGATACATAGAACTTCAAAGTCAGAAAAGGAAAGGCCGCCGAATATATAGTTGAAATGAAAATGGCTAATGCTAAATAACAAGTCAATTACAAAAAAAAAAAAAGTCATTATCTTATTAGGATGACGTTACATTATTAATTTATCATTGAATTAATTATTATTAAGAAAAATTAATAGTGAATTGATAATGAAAATTACCAGGGACGACGTGAGCTCTGGCACGAGCTTATTTGGATGACCTCTAGCCACTAAGCCATTCATACTTTGACCTCTCGGTGACTAGTTCCGTCATTGTTGTTTACATCAAACTCAGTACCATCATATCTCATTGTTTCACTGAACACAACCATGTCTTCAATTTTCAAATGTTCAACTTGAAATCTTGCTATTGGGTTTGAATAATATATACATCTAGATGGTAAAACTAAACATTTCTTAAGAGTCTTCAAGTTTTCAGCTTGAAATCCTACTGAAGAGTATTTGTGCACCATATTGAGGCTGCCAGGTTGCAAACAACACTGGGGCATGAACATAGGTTGGAGATACAACAAAGGAGAACCGTCGAATGATCATGGCTAAGACGATTTTGGCCTCAACCATGGCTAAATTTTGAGCTACACAGACTCTAGGACCCAACCCAAAAGGGAGAAAAGTGGCTAAATGCTTTCGACGCTCCATAAATCTCAATGGGTTGAAGTCATTAGCATCTTCCCCCCATATCTCAGTGTCATGATGGACAGCAATCAAGGGCAAATAGAGTTGTGTGCCAGCAGGAACGTCGAGGCTCCCTAGCTTCACATTCCTACACGTTTGCCTCAGAAACGTCATAATCGGAGGATACAGCCGAGATGTTTCATTGAGTATCATGCTCACCTGTTCAAAATCCTAAGCAATATCAGCATGTGAATGAATAGGAAATGCTTCATAAAAAGATATCTCACATTAATAATTACTCCTAAAATTAAACTTAATCCACAAATATCTATTTACTCGATCTTTTTATTGATATTGTTTTTAGGGGTACTACAGCTTTTATTTATATCTCCCCTATAAACCGATGTATCAGTTCATGTAACGTTGATTACGTCAATTTCTAGTAAATGCCACATGTATTATCATATTAGTTTGTAAGGGGATTGTGATTAAAGTTATAGTACTTGCGAACATTTTCCTTTAATCAATTATACATTTTTGGTTCTTTTGGGAAATGGATCATGCATGTTACTATTCCTATTCTTCACTTTATTTGTACTGATTCTCTGCATGTCTTTGTCCATCCTATTTGAGGGCAAAATTCTCATTGAATCTATTAAGGAGATTGTCAATTTATAAGGTGAGGGGAAACCTCAACTCTTGAGCTAGCTTTTGGGTTGAGTTAGGCCTAAGACCCATTTCTAACTTGGTATCAGAGCCACGTTTCTGTTACTGTGGCTTTCAATAAAAGTCTTATGACGTTTCTATGGTGTTTTCTAGCATTCTCTTCTGATGATCTCTTAATTTTGTTGTGATCCACGGCTTTATTCATTGGCGAATCTTGACACAATGCGGTTTTGGCCCTTCACGGGAATTTTAGCGGCTAGTTTTCGTTCTCCGGCCTCATTGTCAGTTGTGGCTTGGCCCTTTACCAGATTCTTTTAGCGGCTTGTCTCTGTTCTCCGGTATTCCTCCGGCTTTGCCTTGATCCAAACTTTGGATGCCTTTAATTTCTTCTATTTTCTAAACTCAATCTTATATCTTGAGTTTGAGGGGGGATGTTGGAATATTTTATATTTTCTAAATTAGGTTTATTAATATTTTCCTTAACAAGTTATTTCTCTTTATGTTATAATATTGTTATTCTCGGTTATTATATTTCCTTGTAAGGTTAATTCTCTTCCTTAATTAGTTTAGGTCTACTTTAGAGTTTCTTGATCGTTACTCATTGTCTCTCTAAATAGAGAATTATATAATATTGTTTGATACAGTGAATATATAAGATGTAGCCCACACGTGTCTCTTTGCTTCTGCTCTCTCTTTTCTTTTTCTTTCATATTTTCGTATTTTATATATATATATTTCAATATATATAAAATATGGGATCGAACCTTGACTCCGTCAAATCACCCCCCATTTAAATTAAATATTCCACGTGTTGGACCTCACTTATTAAAAGGGAGTTTGAGCCCACACGTGAGGGAGAGTGTTAAAGTATTGATTAAGTGATTAAATTTACATCTTCCTATCAGTTTAAGCTTTTGGGATAATTGGTAGTTTAACATGGTATCAGAGCCTAACCCAATTAATTGGTTGTGGCCCACCGTCACCCATTGTCGCACGTGTTGACTTGGATGTCCTCCCGCCACACGTGAGGGGGCGTGTTGGAAGTCCCACATTGCCTGGGTATTAAGGAGATTGTCCATTTATAAGGTGAGGGGAAACCTCAACTCTTGAGCTATCTTTTGGGTTGAGTTAGGCCTAAAACCCATTTCTAACATGGTATCAGAGCCAAAGATCATGGGATCAAACCTTGACTCCGTCAAATCACCCCCCATTTAAATTAAATATTCCACGTGTTGGGCCTCACTTATTAAAAGGGAGTTTGAGCCCACATGTGAGGGAGAGTGTTAAAGTATTGATTAAGTGATTAAATTTACATCTTCCTATCAGCTTAAGCTTTTGGGATAATTGGTAGTTTAACAGAATCAATGAAATTCAAAACCCTATATATTGAAAGACAAATGGCAACGTGAGTCGTTACTATTCATTGTAATTGGATTTCACTAATTATTTCACTCTTAAACTGATATTTGTTCTTAAAGCATGTGATTCTCACATGTATTTTAAGCACGATTAATAGAGCGTTTGATTCAAAATGCATGTGACAATCACATGCTCTAAGAACATATGCTAACTTAATAGAGTGAGTTAAAAGAATTTATTCCAACCCAATTTATATATAAACTGTATTTGTGCTTTAAAAGTTGAGAGATGGGCAAAAATTTGAGCTTACTATTTTAAGTTCGTTTAATTTCTTTGCAACAAGATGCTCGTGTCACCGAAGATGCGATTCACTTCTTCCCGGGCCCTGGTTTGCCATTCCTGATGCAATGCTAAAAGCAGAAGTGCCCAAGTTAGAAGGTTAGCGCGCAGTTGTTTCCTTCCCTGCAAAGTAGAAGGTCTTGCATTCATCTATGATTTCCTCAACCCCCAACACTTCTTCTTCACCATCCTGATTCTTGTAAGAAGACATTAATAGACCAAGAAGATTTCTTGAGCCATCTCTTGCTGTTTGTTGGTCTCGATCAGCATCCTTATAGAAACACGAGTTTGCTTCTTTAGTCTCCACGTTTCTTTGTTCAACTTAGTAGGCAAAAACCTACGAATTTATCATAAGAAGCCAAAGAATCAATTGAAACTTATTGCAAGAAGATCAAGCCTTTATGAAAAACTCATTTGGCTTATATTAAAAAGATAAGGGTTAAATACCTTTTTGGTAACGGCCCGCTATCTCATTTTTAAAAGCTATTATCTACGGTTTTGTTTTCTCTTTCGTCTATATTCTACCCAAAAGTTTAATGGCTCGCTACGTCAAAGCCATTCAGCGTCTACCACGTGTCTCCCCATTCCACGTCATTGTTACCATCTCAGCATTACTTGAAAAAAATTAAAATGAAAAAACACAAATGGGGTCGGATGATCTTCCCCTTCCACCATTTATTTATTTATTTTTTTATGTTTATTTTTTCCATATTCCTTTTTTTTTTTTAAGTAATGTTGACATGGTAACAATGATGTGGCATGGGAGATACGTAACAGACATTAAATGGCTTTAACATAGTGAACCGTTAAATTTTTGGATAGAATATAGATAGAAGGACTAATAGAAAAACAACATGGACCACTTTTGATAATTTTGCAAAAATTATATAGTAGATACTCTATAACTCATTCCATTCCCTATATTTAGAGAAAATCTCAAAAAATTCACCCATATTAGTTTCCTTAAATTTAACCTATACCCTTGAATAGTTACAGTGTTTTTCAATGTGTAGAGAACCAAAAAAATTTTCTTATACATTATTTTAATATAAACATTTCTCTTTCCTTTCTCCTAAAGTGTGAGAGTAGATAAGAAATTTGTATTTTCTAAAAAAATAATATTTTAATACTATAGGAAAATGCAATGGAAGCTATTGTAAAATATATTTAGATAAGGAAATAAAAAGAGAATTTGTTCTTTAAACTTAGGGAAAATGAAAAAGGAAGATAAAGCTGGTTGGGTTATTTTTTATTTTATTTTTTGCTATTCAATCTCATCTGTTGGTTGGTTGTTTGCTGTAGCACCTAAGCTAGCTCCCCCTTTAAATAGATGGATCGGGGGATCATTCGAGGGGCACAAATTAAGCATCTGGACCGTTGGACGTGATCCAACGGTCCTAAACAATCTACTAATAAAATAAAATTATAAAAATCAAAATAAAAGTAATAAAAAACTTAAAAAAATTTGTAAACTTTTTTGTGGTGGTTGGCCACCCCAGGTGGTGGCTGGCCACCACTATTTAAACTCTAGGGGTGGCATGACCGCCGGTCTGGGGTGGCCGAAGCCACTCCTTGTCTCGGGTGCCAAGGGCTAACAAAAAAAAAACATTCTAGTTGGCCCTTGGAGGTGGCTCACCCCTAAGGGCCAAGTAGGGGTGTCAACCCGAACCGGTTTCCCTGTTTTTGGCCAAAACCGGAAACCGGAACTGGGGTACCCCGGTTCTTGATTTTGAGAAACCGGGACCCCGGTTAACCGGGGTCTCGGTTACCGACCGGTTCCAGTTTTACCCGATCCGGTAATCGGTTTTTTTAAAAAAATTGGTTTTTGAGCTTATTTTAGGTATTAAGCCTAAAATAACCCCCCCCTTTTTTTTTTTTTCATAAGTTAGCTCATTTTTTAAAAAAATCTATTAGTCTCTTTATCTAAATTAAAAGGGCATTGTTGTGATTGTTTCAAATAATTAAAAAATAAACCTAAAAAAATTCAAAAATCCTAAAAAATCAATGTTGTTGCCTATTTGGGCCTTAGAAATAAAAATTTAATTTTTTAAAATACCCTAAACCTAAACCTAAGTGTAAAATATATATATATATATATATATATATATATATATATATATATATATATATATATATATATATATATATATAATGGAAACCCAGTTCCAGTATTCCCGGTAAAAACCGGATACCAAAAATCGGTACCAGAACCGGGGTACTCGGTTTTTGGATTTTTTCAAACCGGGACCTCGGTTTCCCGGTTTCCCGGTTTCCTGGTTTCTCGGTTTTCCGGTTTCGGTTTCTCGATAATTTTTGATAGGGATATCAACCTGGTTCGGTTTCCCGGTTTTTGGCCAAAACCGGAACCGGAACCGGGGTACCCCGGTTCTCAATTTTGAGAAGCCGGAACCGGAACCGAGACCCCGGTTAACCGGGGTCCCGGTTACTGGCCGGTTCTGGTTTTACCCGGTCCGGTAACCGGTTTTTTTAAAAAATTAGTTTTTGAGCTTATTTTATGTATTGGGCCTAAAATAAGACAATTTTTTTTTTTTTCATAAGTTGGCCCATTTTTTAAAAAATCTATTAGTTTCTTTGTCTAAATTAAATGGGCTTTGTTGTGATTGTTCCAAATAATTAAAAAATAAACCTAAAAAAGTCCAAAAATCCTAAAAAATCAATGTTTTTGCCTATTTGGGCCTTAGAAATAAAAATTTAATTTTTTAAAATACCCTAAACCTAAACCTAAGTGTAAAAAATATTAATATATATAATACATATATTAATATATAAATATAATAATATATAAATATTATTAAATAAAATGGAAACCCGGTTCCGGTATTCCCGGTAAAAACCGGGTACCAAAAATCGGTACCGGAACCAGGGTACCCAGTTTTTTGAATTTTTTAAACCGGAACCGGAATCGGGACTCTGGTTTTCTCGGTTTTCGGTTCCGGTTTCAGTTTCCCAGTAATTTTTGACCAACTAGGGCCAAGGGCCAACTAGAATTTTTTTTTTTAAAGCCACTGGGGTGGCCGAACCACCTCCAATGGGTGGCTTCAGTCTAGGGTGGCCGATGCCACCCCTAGAGTTTAAATAGTGGTGGCCAGCCATCACCTGGGGTGGCCAAACACCACAAAAATTTACAATTTTTTTAAAGTTTTTTATTAATTTTAGTTTGAGTTTTATAATTTTATTATTATTAATTTATTAGTAGATTGTTCTGGACCGTTGGATCACATTTAGGGCTGGCAATTTAACACGTGACATGCGAACCCGATACAAACCTGACACCAAAATTTGGGTTAGAGTTGGGCTTTAAAGGGTTTAGGTCATAAATGGGTTACGACCCATTTGTAATCGGGTCGTGTCAACCCGTTGGCTTCGCGGGTTGACACGTTTGACCCGTTTGACCTTTTTTCTTTCTTCTTTTTTTCTTTTTTCTTTTATTTTTTTTTTTAAGTCTAAACACTAAAGTTCTAAACCCAAAGGCTAAAAGCCTTACCTCTCTTCTCTCTAAGCTCTCTTGCGCCGCCCACACTCACACTGCACCGAAGCCCCTCTCTCTGTCCCCTCACCTCACTGCCTCAGCTCACGCCTCACGCCCTCACCTTCGACACCCTCACGGCCTCACCTCGCGGCCTCAGCTCCGATCGCTCTCTCACCTCACGGCCTCCAGGTAGTGAAATTCTCTCTTATGCGATTCACATCCAACGGTCCAGATGCTTAATTTGTGCCCCTCGAAGGATCCCGATCCTAAATAGATCCCATTCTGAACAGTGAACCCTCCTTAAGCTTCGGAGGATAGCCGCCTTGAGCTTTCGTGCTGTTGCTCTGTTTCTCAATCTTCCTTGACCCAAACAAGCTTAAGAGCGATTCTTAAGGTCGTGAAACCCATGACCTCTCTTTCTTTCTCGTGAGATCCGGTCCGGTCCCTCTTATGTTATCCCGACTAAAAATCGAGTCTTTAATTTATTATTATACGTACACTAATCCTTTTCGCTGTAACCAAATAACTGGCGAAGCAAGTAAGTTTCTGTTTTTGCATCATATTATTTCTTTTTTATTGCACGATAGTTTTATTTTGTACCGTCTGATTTGTGGTTGTGGCTTGTCATATGAAGTTTCGATTGATGGAGAAAAGGGTTCGACGTACCGCTAATTGTTCAGAAAACAAGGTGAACTGAACCCCATTCATCCATCTTTTTCTTAAGACTAGTTTAATTTGTGCCAAAAAAGATTTGTCTTTTTGATGATGCAATGCTATAAATCCTAATTAAGTTAATGATTTCGTAATTCGGCTGACACTTTTGTTGAATTGTGGTTTTTGATCAAATTTTTCCTCAAGGATTGTATTAGTGAGCTGCCTGATGAAATACTCGTTTGTATACTCTCACGCCTAACGCTAAGAGAAGCTGTGGTTACTAGTGTCCTTTCAAGAAGATGGGAGTATTTGTGGGCATCTATTTATACGCTCGACTTTGATCATAAAAAAACATCAGGCAAGATAACACTAACCCGCTCAATAAAATTAAATACTCCTGAGTTAACTGAAATCGAAAGGCCGAGATACATCAACTGGGTGAATCGTGTTTTGGAACAGCATAGAGGCCCAACTATAGATCAGTTCCGGGTTTGGTTTGATTTGGATAATGGTTATGCGCGAGATATTAATAGGTGGATTATGTTTGCAATGCAAAAGCGAGTTCAAAGGCTTGAGATTCACTTGTCTGGATTTCGATTATCTGATCATCAGCATTCAACACGTTATACTTTTCCAGATCAACTACTTTTACGTCGAGGGTGCTTCAAGTCTCTCAAAGATCTCACTTTGAGGCAGGTTAATGTTTCCTGGGAAGTTGTTGACTACTTTTTGGCGAATTGCCCCAATCTTGAACGGTTATTTGTGCATCAATCAAACCATTTGAAACAATTAAGTGTTGTCGGCTCATCTCTCCCTTTGAAACACTTAGGGGTATACTTCTGCACCCGGTTAAAATCCATAAAGATCTGTGACACAAACCTTGTTTCTTTTAAGTATGTGGGACCAAGGATAAGGTTGCTTGTTAATAATGCTCCACTCCTTGTTGATGTATCTATTACCGAGAGAATGTATTCTAACTTAATGCTTCGCCAGTTTTCATCATGTTTTTCTCAGCTACAGATTCTTACATTGAGCAAAGAACATGTGCAGGTTAGTGTCTACAATGATGCTGTGTTTGTTCTTTCTTTCCATTTACTATGCTGTCATGCAATTTACCCTCGTTATGGTTTTTTCAGGATAAAATAAAGCTTCGATTGTTTACTGGATTAATGAATCTTAAGAAATTGGTATTAGAAATCGGAGCAGAGGATGATGAAAGTCTCCTCCTTTTCACTCCCTTGGTAGAGGCATGCCCTTACTTGCAAATATTTGTGTTCAAGGTGCGTGTCTTTCTAGTAATAGCTAATTCATATATATATATATATATATATATATATAGAGAGAGAGAGAGAGAGAGAGAGAGAGAGAGAGTCTGGTTAAAAAGTTTACGCTGTCGTTTTAATTGGGAATGCTTCCTCATACCTACAATTTGAGTCTTTATATGGATCAAATATGAGATGATTCACGATAAAGCTTGTCTTTTACAACTTATAGATGTACATATTATGTAATGGTAGAGTTGAAGTGTTTACTGCAAAATTTGTTTCTTAATTGGAAATCAGAATGGGGTGATGTTTCAGTTGGTTTGTTATATACTTCATCTATTCCTCATTAAAATAGATTCAGTTAGGAAAAAAATGTCGTCTTGATATTTGAATCATAATTCCCCATGATTTGTAACACATTGGAAATTGTCCTTCTAGTTGCTTGAGTAGTTGCCTTACATAAATTCTTTCTTAATTTGCATTAAGCTATGTGGTTCAAGTCGATTTCTTTTTTAGAACGATGGATCAGCATCCTACAGTTGTGCCTATGAAATTGGTTGAACAATCTGTCACAACATTTACATACTAGTGCAGCAAGTCTATTCGGTTTGGGGATTTGAATGAACATTTTCATTTTAGGCTTGCTGGAAAGAGGGAAAAAAAAAAAAAAAAAAAAAAACTTCATCGAATGGAGGAAACAGTGCTATTGTTGCACTTATTAGCAGAAGTGATAGTAAGTGACGGGATTTAGAAAACTAATATGGGAACAGAGGCTAATGATTTTGGGTATAATGCAATTCCAGTAGATGGCCCATTTTGTCAAAATTGACCTTGGAGGTTAAAGGGAAGAAAGGAAGAAAGGAAAAAGAGATGAGTTGTTATTTGGTTGGTGAAAAAAGAGTTACTATTGGTTAGCTGACCTTGTTGCATCTTGATTGACATTAGAGTGATGTTTAGGGAGCTTTTTGAGTTGAGTTTCTCTTGTTATCAATTAGTTTGTGGTGATGCTTTTTCCTCCAAAGGCTAAAGCTTTGTGGTGCATGTTCTATAATATTCTCGTGTTTAGCAAACATAGGATAATCATCACCTATTTCTTATTATTCTTTTTTAAATCTTTGCAGATAATGTGGACTAGCCCTCTAAATAAGAAGAGAAGAGTGATAAAAGCTGTCAAATGCCCGCATTATCATCTCAAAGTGGTGGAAATAGGTGGATATTATTGTGGTAGTAGTGATTTTGAACTTGCCATGTACTTCATTGATAATGCCACGATACTTGAAAAAATCATAATTGATCCTCGATACCAATGTCATTGGCATTCAATATCAAGAATTGAAATTAAGGAAGAGCAAGAGCTGGAACAAACTAGAAGGCATCGTGCTAGGCAGCAGCTTGAGTCAAAAGTACGTCCAAGAGTCAAGTTGGAGATCCTTTAATCTTAATGCACATTGCATTTAAGACGCGAACTATGTATTGATTCTCCCCCTCCCCCTCTTTTGGCCATTATTATATGACATTCAAAATTACTAGAGGATTATAAATTTTTTTTTCTCTCTCTAGTTAAAAAGAGGAAAAAAGAAAAAGGAAAAGATGGTGACTATTTTTATTTTATTTTATTTTATTTTTTTTAAAGGAAAATCATTCTTATCTCATTAATAGAGGAATCAAGAGTATTAAAACTCTTACAATCACAGAACATAACGTTCTGAAAGATCCTAGCCAAAGCTAAAAGATCAAAGTCGTAACTAAAAGATTACACATCAAAGACGCCAAACATCCGCTAACCTATAACTAATCTTTAGTTGGAATAACAGATCTGCGCTAGGCAGACACAAACTAATGCATATGTAGCTCTTATTCTTCGACCCTGGAATCAAAAGGACCCTATGCCGACACACATCCTCCTGAACCCGAAAGCCAGGATATCGTTCACATCCACAACTTCAGGGGTCTGGACCAAAATAACAAGCGATGAGATCAAGAGAGAGGACATGGCCTTATTACAAGCATCAAGAAAAACAAGAAAAATACAAGGAAAATCAAAGCAATACAACTAAAAATTTAAAAATAGGAGCACACTAGGCGGTTGACAGCAGCCGGAAGAAAAGCCGATCGCGTGCTTGCCGGAAACCGATGCGTAGATGGCGTTGGAAGCACATTGCGGTGGGGATGCGTGAAAAGACCCAATAGACGACAGTAAACGACAAAACTGGCGCGGAGGAGATCGGCGGCGCACTCAAAGAAATTGGGGGGAAGTTTGAGTGAATCCCCCATGAGCGGCACCCACAAAGTGTGCCCAAACAAACACCTAGCAAGAAAAAATAAACAAGCAAACAAAGAACAATAACAGGGAAAAGAAAGCGAAATCTAAAAACAAACACAGATTGGGGAAGAGGGGGGGAAGGAAAATGGGGAAGGGATGGGGGAACAGATCAAGGAAAGAGAGAGGGAAAGAGAGGAGGGGGAGAGGGGAAGAACCCCTCCCCCTCAGCTGTGCGTCACTTCCTTAAGCTCTGCTAGGGTTTTTTTTTGGGTGTTATTTGTTTTTTATTTTCATTTTTTAAGATAGTGACTATTGTATTGGTAATTTGAAATAATTAAAAGTTCCAAGGTGGGCTTGCTGAGATTTCATCTGAGCTACTCTTATTATATAATGGAATGCAAGTCTTATTTGCAGTGATAAGTAAGACTTGTTCTACTTATGATTAACATAAATGGGAATTGGGCTATCATTATAATTTCTCATATGCTGTCCAAATCTGTAAATGTATCTTTCTCTGGTACTATATATTATGTAATTCTCTGTTTTTCTTCCTTAGTTCTCAATTTGATTTCTGAAGTGAAGAACATTATTTGCTTAGACTTCTAGTCACTAATTCTATACTGGGATCCACTAAAGTCACATACTCTTCTTGTGCTATTAACCATCTGTTTTGCACGTTATTCAACTTATGTTTTATATTGACTTCTTGTTCCTCTAATTTTTTGTATTAATTACCAAACGACTTTCCTCCCTCTAATCAGTCAAACATCTCAATAGAGCTTCCAAGCCATATTTCTATTTATGTTAGACTATCTGAATGGGAGTAAGGCGTGGTACAGAGGAGAAAGGCTATGGGAGACCTCACAAATTGGGCTTTTTTTTTTTTTTTTTAATGTGGCGCAAATGGAATTTTTTGCTTCACAATCACCAGACGGATTGAAAAGCCAGTGAATGTACAAGTATAAGGCTCAATTTTCTATTTCTTTAGCAACAATTATAACAGTCGAATCGTTAATTTTACCACCAATTTCTCACCTTTCAGAAATTGCAAACTACAAATTTTAGCATCCAAGATCAATGTCACAACTAGTGACAAGATACTGTGGTCTTTCATGTTACGTGTCATTTTTTTTTTTATTATTTTTTTTTTAATAATAATAATAAATCGAGCAATGGTGTAAATGAGTCAAACCTGAGCGAACTTTCACTGTTCGGGTTCGACTCGTTTAAATTTTGCTCGAGCTTATAATAAGTCGAGCCAAGTCAGCTCGCGAGCTAGTTCTTATATTTAATTTCTTATATATATATAAATTTAAACTTCAAGTATTCTTCAACGACTCAAGAAGCCAGATTGCATAGGAGCATTTGCTTAGCCTGACTAGCCGAATATGGAGCCTGAGTCAATACAACAAAGCACTTGATTTCGAAAAGATAGGATATGCATCATTTTATAAATAAACAAACTTAGGGATTGATGTTTTATTAGCAATGTGAGACAAGTTAACATATTGTATTCAGACTATGGTGGGACAACGCCCCCTACAAAAAAGTATTTTTTCAATGTCTCTCTCTCAATCTCCCTCACTAGTCACAGCACATCTTCCACCCAAACTCTCATTTTCCACTGTCTCACTCTTGCTCACCAAATTTTTGTTAAAAAAATTATATATATAAATTAATTAAAATAAGTGATATAGTATATTTGTTAATATTGAGTAATATTGACTATATATTGTTAGTTACTTAATAAAAAAATATACGAGTCAAACCTTATACGAGCATGCTCACGATCCTAACCGACTCGAGTTGAGCTTGTTTCGTTTAATATTCGAGCCATGATTTGTATTCACAAAGCGCCTCATTAAAACTAAATGAGAAAGAGTTGGGAACGCAGCCAGAAAAAAGTCTGGTTGCGGCCTAATTTACCGCATAATGGACACAGAAGTTTGCACTTTGGTTGATATTCCGAGCTTCCCAAGAAGAGGAGGCAAGAATGGTAGAGTTGATGGAAGCAATAGTCAAAGAAATGCGCCAGTCATGGGCGAGTTTCTTTCATGTTACGTGTCATGTTTTAGAATTTTTACAATGGCTATCAATTAATTTATTTTTATTTTCTCAACAGGTCGATGCAACTTTTAATGGCTGATTAGTGCTGTCACAACAATAAAATTTGATAATAGTAAAATAGAATATAATTTCTAACATTACTAAATCATGTATAATTTTTTAATGCATAATATTATTGTAATATTCACGGAACATTAGAAGAATATAATGACAATATTCCTTTGATCGTTATAAATAAATTACAATTATTTTCTTGTTTAATGCTTATTGTATTTTTCTTATTAGCTTCAGTCAACTATAAACAAGGTTAACCATTGTAGTTGAATGATAAGTTTATCGGAAAAGTTTAACTTATTTTGAAAATACATAATTCCCTTCTTCATATTTCACTCTCTTTCTTTCTATTTTTAGAGAAACTGAATGTGCATAGCATTACTTTATTATTATTATTTTTAATTTTAATGCAAAGGGAAAGGGTAAAAGAAAACATTTCTATAAGCGTGTCCAGATGTTTGACAGGATTCAACTTGAAATCCTCCTAAGGAGAATTTGTGCACCATATTGAGGCTGCAGGGTTGCAAGCAACATTGGGGCATGAACATAGGTTGGAGATACCACAAAGGAGAAATGCCGAATGATCATTGCTAAGACGATTTTGGCCTCAACCACTGCTAAATTTTGACCTACACAGATTGTGGGACCCAACCCAAATGGGAGGAAGGAAGCCAAATGCTTTCTAGGCTCCATGAATCTCAATGGGTTGAACTTATCCGCATCTTCCCCCCATATCTCAGTGTCATGATGAACAGCAGTCAAGGCCAAATAGAGTTGTGTGTCAGCAGGAACATCGAGCTCCCCTAACTTCACCTTCTTACACGTCTGCCTCATTAACATCACAGCCGGAGGATAGAGTCGAGCTGTTTCATTAATTATCATGCTCACCTGTTACAAAACACCAAGCAACAAGTATAAGTGAATGGGCAAGAAATACTCTGTAAAGAGATAGTAAACCAAACGATTGTTATACGAGCACCATACAACTGGAGTTTGCAATAATGAAACAATAAAATTCAACCCTTACCTTTTTTATTTTTACAAGTATTGATCCAAAAGTTGATTTTAACTACCTTATTATCAAGTTGTATAAGAGTCTATTAAAAAACAATACTCAAATTTAAAAAACTCAGTCATAACCTATCTAAACTCCTGAAATAAACCCTAATCCACAAATATCCACAACAATGTCAATAAGCCAATGCATTTACTTTCTTATCAATAATCACATATCCTTTTGTTCCTTTTAGTATTGCCATTTATTTTCTTTATTTTATTGGTACTCTTCTTTCTTTGTCCATCCTATTTGAGGGCTCAATTCTCATTGAATCACTGAAGTTTTCAACACCCTATGCGCAAGGCTCTACTGAGAGACAAATGACAATATGACTGCAAACCAAGGTGCAGCAGCAGCTCACATAGCAGCTGCAGAAGTTGCAGATGCAACTCACACAGAGAGTTATCAAAGCATACGGTTTGGTAAGTTGGCCAAACCATTCACTCTCTTAATCTCAGTTTTTCTAGTGTCAGCAGTCATTATAATTAGAATCCGCTAATTGTTTCACTCTAAAGTCTTTGTTTAAAATGGAAATATAATGCACTAACCAGTAGATTTTCCCTACAAGAACCATAGAAATTTCTCACTGATTCTGACACAAATGTAATTGAATTCCATAAAAGTAAGCTTGCACTCTTTCCTATGGTGTCCGAAAAGTTGACAAGTTGGTAAGAATTTGAACTTACAATTTTAAGTTCATTTAATTTCTCTGCAACTAGAGCCTTGTTGTCGTGGAAGACGCGAACTACTTCTTCCCTTGCCCTGCTTTGCCATTCCTGATGCAGTGCTAAGAGAAGAAGTGCCCAAGTTAGCAGGTTAGCAGTTGTTTCCTTTCCTGCAAAGTAGAAGGTCTTGCATTCATCTATGATTTCTTCAACCCCTAATGTTTCTTCTTCACCATCCTGATTCTTATAAGAAGACATTAATAGACCAAGAAGATTTCTTGAACCATCTCTTGCTTTTTTGTTGGTCTCAATCAGCATCCTTATAGAGTCACGAGTTTGCTTATCTAGTCTCCATCTTTCTCTGTTCATCTTAGTAGGCAAAAACCTATGCATTTATAAGAAGCCAAAGACTTAATTGAAACTCATCACTGGATCTATAACAAGATAAAGCCTTTATAAGCAAAACAAGGTTTCAATCAACCCTTTTCCTGTCAATTCAAAAATGGTTAACCAAGATAAAGGAATAGCCAATGCTAGTATGAAATTCTCATTAATATTGTTCTTGCCACATGACAGAAAAAATAAGCACCTGTAAATATCATCATAAGTTTCATTTTTCTTCTAAAGGGCAAGGTTCTAGCTTGGATCTAGTTAAGGGGGCAAGTTATATGCATTTAGAGTCTAAGACAATTTAGTTAAAGGGACAAGTTACACCAATAGCACAGATTCTCCAGTTAGAGTATGTCACCTGAACCCAGGAATGTATACACTTCTGACTGCCTTGGAGAAAAGATGCACTTGTTGCTCTTGTAAGTTGAAAATGGGCTTCCCCTCTTCAAAACTGCTTCCAAAAGCTGTTCTTGCTATGATCTCTGCTGAGAGATCATGAAGCTCTTTGTGCACATCCATCTCAAACTCCTCTCTCCCTCCACTATTTTGCTCCCACTGGTTGAGCATCTTTGCAGTACTGGCCACAATTTCTGGTACCCAACACTGTAGAATATATATAAAAGCAGGAGGGAAGTTTGGTCACATGCCTAATGCCAAATTTTTATCAAACTTGTTGCACAATCTCATAAAATTTCAACTATTCAAATGCCCACGTCCACATTTATTAATCCAAGACCCGTGTGTGTGTGTTTTTTGTTGAAAAAAAAAAAAAACAGGTCGATGAGAGAGCGAAAAAGTGGTCACCTTAACCCGCTCCATGTTGAAGGCCTGGTTTATGATCCTTCTATGGACAGCCCATTTCTTGCCCGTAAGCCCAACAAGTCCCTACGCAAAGAGCAGCCTAGCCAAGGGATTCTGCCGGACCTTCCCAAAGCACTCAGAAGTGTTCAGAAGGACTTCCTTAATCAAGTCCGGGTCAGATATTGCCAGCCTCGGCTTTGACCCGAACCAGTACAAGAAGGTCTTCCCGTACATGCCTGACCACCTGTAGTAGAAAGGAGCCACACGGTGAAGGATATCGTGGGACAGCTGGGACTCAAACTGGATTGGCTTCGTTTGAGCCTCAGCGTAGATGCGTCGGATCTCGGCTGAGTTCCCGAAGATCGGACGGTAGCCAGGGCCTCGTATGCCTTGCTTTCGAAAGTGGTTCTCCAACCTCCACGGAACCCATATGATTGAGTATACGAATTTCAAAAGGAAGACGAGCAAAATCGCAAAAAGAAGAAGAAGAAGAAGAAGATGCATGATGAACTCTTAGAGAAACAGAGAAAGAAAGAGAGATTTTTGGTGAGTGATGAGATAGAAGGCGTCGATAAGGTTTATTGTAAAATAATGCATTGCCCACGCTGCTAGTTCTAGTCTCCTATAGGAGTACTCTTAATCTTTTCTTTAAATAGATACGACTTTTGATATATATAACTTCAAAGTCAGAAAAGGAAAGGCCGCCGAATATAGAGTTGAAATGAAAATGGCTAATGCTAAATAACAAATCAATTACAAAAAAAAAAAAAAAAAGTCATTATCTTATTAGGATGACGTTACATTATTAATTTATCATTGAATTAATTATTATTAAGAAAAATTAATAGTGCATTGATAATGAAAATTACCAGGGACGACGTGAGCTCTGGCACTAGCTTATTTGGATGACCTCTAGCCACTAAGCCATTCATACTTTGACCTCACGGTGACTAGTTTCGTCATTGTTGTT
Source organism: Corylus avellana (assembly GCF_965113065.1). Classification (NCBI taxonomy): domain Eukaryota; kingdom Viridiplantae; phylum Streptophyta; class Magnoliopsida; order Fagales; family Betulaceae; genus Corylus; species Corylus avellana. Next base: position 22,981,814 of record NC_142496.1, read on the forward strand.
TACATATATCAAACTTAGTACCATCATATCTCATTGTTTCACTGAACACAACCATGTCTTCAATTTTCAAATGTTCAACTTGAAATCTTGCTATTGGGTTTGAATAATATATACATCTAGATGGTAAAACTAAACATTTCTTAAGAGTCTTCAAGTTTTCAGCTTGAAATCCTACTGAAGAGTATTTGTGCACCATATTGAGGCTGCAAGGTTGCAAACAACACTGGGGCATGAACATAGGTTGGAGATACAACAAAGGAGAACCGTCGAATGATCATGGCTAAGACGATTTTGGCCTCAACCATGGCTAAATTTTGAGCTACACAGACTCTAGGACCCAACCCAAAAGGGAGAAAAGTGCTAAATGCTTTCGACGCTCCATAAATCTCAATGGGTTGAAGTCATTAGCATCTTCCCCCCATATCTCAGTGTCATGATGGACAGCAATCAAGGGCAAATAGAGTTGTGTGCCAGCATGAACGTCGAGGCTCCCTAGCTTCACATTCCTACACGTTTGCCTCAGAAACGTCATAATCGGAGGATACAGCCGAAATGTTTCATTCAGTATCATGCTCACCTGTTCAAAATCCCAAGCAATAACAGCATGTGATCAATGAATAGGAAATGCTTCATAAAAAGATATCTCACATTAATAATTACTCCTAAAATTAACAAATATCTATTTACTCTTTTTATCCCGAGTGTTGTTAGGGGTACTACTGCTTTTATTTTAAGTTTCCTAATACATCAGTTCATGTAACACTTACTACGTTAGTTTGTAGTACATGCCACGTGTATTTTCATGATAGTTTGTAAAGGGATTGTGATCAAAATTAATGTAGTACCGCGAACATTTTCCTTTAATCGATCATACATTTTTGGTTCTTTTGAGAAACCCATGGATCATGCATGCATGTCACTATTTCTATTCTTCACTTTATTTGTACTCCTGTCTTTGTCCATCCTATTTGAGGGCCAAATTCTCATTGAATCAATGAAATTCAAAACCCTATATATTGAGAGACAAATAGCAACGTCATTGTAATTGGATTTTACTATTCATTTCACTCTTAAACTAACATTTATTCTTAGAGCATGTGATTTTCACGTGTATTTTAGGCATGATTAATAGAGCGTTTGATTCAAAATGCATGTGACAATCACATGCTTTAAGAACATATGTCAACTTAATAAAGTGAGTTAAAAGAATTTCTTCCGAATAAATTGTATTTGTACTTTAAAAGTTGAGAGATCGGCGAGAATTTGAGTGTACTATTGTAAGTTCATTTAATTTCTCTGCAACAAGAAGCTCAGTGTCACCGAAGATGTGAACCACTTCTTCCCGGGCCTTGGTTTGCCATTCCTGGTGCAGTGCTAAAAGAAGAAGTGCCCAAGTTAGAAGGTTAGCAGTTGTTTCCTTCCCTGCAAAGTAGAAGGTCTTGCATTCATCTATGATTTCCTCAACCCCCAACACTTCTTCTTCACCATCCTGATTCTAGTAAGAAGACATTCATAGACCAAGAAGATTTTTTGAGCCCTCTCTTGCTGTTTTGTTGGTCTCAATCAGCATCCTTTTAGAATCACGAGTTTGCTTCTCTAGCCTCCACATTTCTTTGTTCAACTTAGTAGGCAAAAACCTACGAATTTATCATAAGAAGCCAAAGAATCAATTGAAACTTATTGCAAGAAGATCAAGCCTTTATGAAAACTCATTTAGCTTATATCAAAAAGATAAAGGGTTAAATTCATTTTCTAGTAACAACCAGCTCTCTCGTTTTTAAAAATTATTGTCTACGGTTTTATTTTAGTCCTTTTGTCTATATTCTACCCAAGAATTTAACGGCTCGCTACGTCAAAGCTATTCAGCGTCTGCCACGTGTCTCCCATGCCACATGATTGTTACCATGTCAACATTTCTTAAAATAAATAAATAAAAAATGGTGTTGGATGATCTTCCCCTGCCACCATTTTTTTTTTTTTTAATGTTTACTTTTTCCAATATCCTTTTTATTTTTTTTAAGCAATGTTGACATGGTAACAATAACGTTGCATGGGCGACACGTAGCAGACATTGAATGGCTGTGAGCTGTTAAATTTTTGAATAGAATATAGACAGAAGGACTAATAGAAAAATCACATGGACCACTTTTGATAATTTTGCAAACTAGATAGACCAAAAATGTATTTAACCCAAAAGATAAAAGCCAATGTTCCAAGGAATTAGAGTACTCAGGGCAATCGGTATAAGCAAAACATGGGTTCAGCCAATCCTTTTCCAGTCAATGCCAAAATAGTTGACCAATAACCAATGCTAGTATGAAATTCCAGTTGAGTTGAATCACCTGAACCCAGGAATGTATACACTTCTGGTTGCCTTGGAATAAAGCTGCACCTGCTGGTCTTGAAAGTTGAAAATGGGCTTCCCCTCATCAAAGCTGCTTCCAAAAGCTGTTTTTGATATAATCTCAGCCAAGAGTTCATGAAGCTCTTTGTACACATCCATCTCAAACTCCTCTCTGCCTCCTCTGTTTTCCTCCCACTCATTGAGCATCTTTGCAGCACTGGCCACTATTTCTGGTACCCAACACTGTAGAATACAATAACTAGAGAGCAGGAGGGCAGTTTGGTCACATATTTGATGTCAAATTTATTCCAAGAACACCCATATCAATTTAATAAACTGATTTCAGAGAAAAAGTTTGGCCAAACAGTTTATATCACCCTTTGATTCAAATTAGCAAAATAATGTCTCGTAAAATAGGACTACGTAGTTCGAGTAATAACCTTAACACGTTCCATGTTGAAGGCCTGGTTTGTGATCCGTCTATGGATGGCTCATTTATCGCCCGTAAGCCCAGGAAGTCCCTGCGCAAAGAGCAGCTTAGCTAGGGGGTTCTGAGGGGGCTTTACAAAGGACCCAGAAATGTTCATTAGCACTTCCTTTATCATGTCCGGGTCAGATATTGCCAGCCTCGGGTTTGACCCGAACCAGAACAGGAAGGTCTTCCCGTACGTGCCCGACCACCTGTAGTAAAAAGGAACCGCACGGTGAAGGATGTGGTGGTCAAACGGGATTGGCTTTGATTGAGCTTCAGCGTAGCCACGTCGGATCTCGGCTGAGTTCCCGAAGATAGGACGGTACCCAGGTCCTCGTATGCCTTGCTTTCGGAAGTGGTTCTTGATTCTCCATGGGACCCATATGATTGAGTACACGAATTTCAAAAGGAAGACAAGGAAAATCGCAAGAAGAAGAAGCATGGCGAACTCTCTGAGAGAGAAGGAAAGAGTCGGTTTAGTGTGATGAGAGATAGAAGGGCGTTGAAAATCTTTAATCGTAAAATATTGCATTGCTTTGCCAGCCCTGCAAAATCTATTCTATTCTATTAATGGATATAACCTTTTAAGGCGACTGTTCGCCTTTAAAGCACATATCTCGTCTGAAGAGAGATGTTGTAGAAACGACCTTTGTCTATCGCGTTGAGGGAAAACTTACCGCCTCAAAAACTCAAATGTCACCCCCGGAGAGTGATGCTAGCTGCAACGGCGCCGTTTCTATAGCAAAGATAATGAAGAATTGTGTTGGAGCTGAGGACTTCCAGATAGTATGCTTGGAACCTGGAGGTAGATGATTTTTGTTGTGATTGTGTATTGGGGCTACTGTTCGGCTGCAGATTCAGAGGCTGTAAGGAGGCTGCATTCAAATGTTTCTGCAAATTTGAGAGCCAGTTGCTGGTCGGGTGTTTTCTTAAGTTTGTTGCATCCAGCATTTGAGAATTTCCTGATTTTTATGTGGTGTGTTGTTTGATGGAAAGTTGGTTTGGTTGGAGTGTCTGTTTAGTATCTGTTTCTGGTTTTTTCCGTGTAGAGTCGTTCAAATGTTTCTGCAAATTTGGCAGGTTCCAAGCGAGTCCCGGTCTAGTCGCGAGTCCCGAACAAGTCCCAGCAAGGTCCTGGGAGGGTCTTGGCAGGATCCATCAATTTGAGAATGAGATGTTCAAAGTCAAAAAATGGTTTTCACCATTTTTCGAAAATTAAAGAAGAATTTTCGGTTAAAAGGGAAAATATTTTTCTTCGACCATTGTTTTACGTCGTAATAAATACCGTAAAATGCAAAAATCATTTTTTGGAAACAATTTTACGTTGAAGTGAACGGAACTTAAGAATAATACTAATAATATTATTTAGTATATTATTTGAGATAATGTGACGGTAAAAATTAATTTATAATTTTTATTTATTGTTTTACAAATGCTAATTTAATGGCTGATTTTTAATACCATATCAACAAGGTGTATATTGGTCCACTTAAGAGCCTATTTAAGATTGCATTGAAAAATAGAAATTTTGACGCTAGAAATAGCTTTAAAAAAAAAAACTTCAATCGGCATGGTCCCCAGCCGATTGAGTTACTCTTTAAAGACCTTAACGCAATTTCAAACAACTATAAAATTAAAAATAAAAATCGTAGGCCAAAAAACATGTCTTCCGATGATTCCATATATCATTTATTAATGTCATAAACACACACTACCAAACTGCTGGGATACATGGAACATACACAAGCTGAGGCTGCAAGCTTCAACCAAATATTCTCCTGAATAGGAGTTGTGCACCATGTTGAGGCTGCAATGTTAGAACCAGCATGGGCGCATGAGCATAAGTTGGTGACAACCTAAAAGAATATTGCCGGATGATCATAGCTAGGGCGACCTTCGTCTCAGCCATGGCCAGATTCAGACCTACACAAATTCTGGGGCCTAAGCTAAATGGAAAATATGAGGCCAAATGGCTTCGAGGCTCAGAAAATCTCATCGGGTTGAATTTATGTGCGTCTTTTCCCCATATCTCAGCATCATGATGGACGGCGGTCATGGCCAGATAGAGCTGCGTGCCGGTCGGAATATCCAGACTCCCTAGCTTCACTCTTTTGTATGTTTGCCTCAGCAATGCCACCGTCGTAGGGTAGAGACGAAGTGTTTCATTCAGTATCATGCTTATCTGTTGAAAAAGACCAAAAAATTGTTTAGTTTTTTCATTTATTCAATAAAAAAATGTTAATATAATGATTAAGTGATTAAATTTACTTCTTCCTGTCAGCTTAAGCTTTTGGGATAACTGGTAATTTAATATGATATCAGAACCAAAGGTCCTGAGATCGAATCTTAACTTCGTCAATTTATCCAAAAGCATTAAAGTAATGATTAAGTGATCAAATTTACCTCTTCATATCAGTTTAAGCTCTCCAATTCTATTCAAATGAACCTAAATGTTTGTGCAATAATGGTTTGAGAGAGAAATTTGAGTTAGAATTTCAATTACCATTGAAAACACTTTCCTACTTTTAACACCAAAATCACTAACAAACAATTTAAGATACAAAAATCTTTTCAAATATAAATCCTACCGAAAAACACTTCTCACCTTTATACTACATCAACCATTTTTTTCAAACTAAAGTCAAAACAACACTTTTCAAAATCATCATAGACATAGAGGATTGAAAGACCAACACTCTATTTATAATGTTAATTGAACTTACTAATTTGAAATTGTCTTTATGTTTTAAGATTCAAAACACTCAGAGAGAAATTGAACTTACTATTTTGAAGTCGTTTAAGTTGTCAGCAGTGGGATGCTGATTTTGTCCACAAATGCGGAAAACTTCTTCCCTTGCCTTGGTTTGCCATTCTTGATGGAATGCAAGAAGGATGAGTGCCCAAGTCAAAAGATTAGCGCTTGTTTCCTTTCCTGCAAAGTAGAAGGTCTTGCATTCATCTATGATTTCCCCCACTTCTAACTTCTCTTCTTCGCCATTATGACTCTTGTGAGAAGACATTAAGAGGGCAAGCAAACTTCTTGTATTTTCTCTCCCTTTGCTGTTCTTCTCGATCAGCATCCGAATGGCTTCCCGTGTTTCCTTCTCCAGTCTCCACCTCTCTCTATTGTTCTTAGTAGGCAAGAACCTGTGAATTAAATTTATCATTCACTTATTAATGGAGCCAAAAAGTCCATAGCAATAGCGTCTCATCGGCCAAAATCAATAAACTTTGTATATAGAATGTAGTAGACTTAGGGCTTGTTTGGGTGTGTGTTTTAGGGGACTAAAAGTGCTTTTAACACAATCTCAAACCTATCATTTCCTAAAATTTTGAGATTTTGGATGGAAAAATGATTTAAAATGATATGAGGATCGAATTCGAATCATGACTTTACAAGTTGTCTATATTTCAGTTCAAATATTTTATACATTGGGTTTCACTTTCATGCCAGAATTGCTAGGGCTGCAAGTGTGAGAGGACGGAGGACCTAGGGGTGGCAAAATGGGTACCTGACACGACCCGATTACGACCCGCGGGTACCCGTTACACGATTAGCCTATACCCAGACACGACCCGTTTAGCTAAACGGGTAATCGGGTTTGACACGATTATGACACGAAAATAGCCGGGTAACCTGACACGACCCGTTTTACCCGTTTAAAATAATCGGGGTCTAGTCGGGTAGATACGACCCGACACGACCCGATTACCCGAAACTATAAAATTAAAAAATAATAATAAATAAATAATAAATAATAAAAAATAAAAAATAAAAAAAATTCAAAATTGTAATAATAATACTAATACAATAATACATCAATATAGTCAATGCAAAAAATTGAGTTCCAAGAGATTAAAGGCTTTAATAAAGGATATGAAAAAAATATATATATCGGAAAGTGACTGTAATTGACAAATTGTATTCCAAAAAAAATTATTAAACTCATAATTTCACCTAAACTTAAAAGTTAAAAGTTAAAACAAGTAAGTTCATTTATTATAAGTTCATTTATTAAAATAGTCCACTTATTATTTAGTCCCACATGTAACAAAAGTGTTAAAAAATTAATTTAAACAATGAAAATCACAGTTTTCTTGTTGGCTTTCTCTTTTGTTGGTAAATTATGTATTAACTTATTTCTTGAAGCAGGCTTCCTTGTCCTTAAACGCTGAAAATGGTAAAGTAAGTCTTAATTTCTTAAAGGTTGTACTAAAAAAAAAAAAAAGTCTTAAAGCCAGTAAGTTAGTAAACATGAGGAGTCCGCAAGGCAAAAAAAAAAAGAAAAAAAAAAAGTCTGTAAGTCTGTAAGTTAGTGTAAACGTGAGGTGAGGAGTCCGCAGGACCGCAAGGCAGAAGAAAAAAAAAAAAAAAAAAAAAAATCTGGGTGAGGAGTCCGCAGGACCGCAAGGCAGAAAAAAAATAGAGAAAAAAAAAAAAAAATCTGGGTGAGGAGTCCAGGACCGCAAGGCAGAAAAAAAAAAAGAGAAAAAAAAAAAATCTGGTGAGGAGTTCGCAGGACCGCAAGGCAGAAAAAAAAAAAAAGAGAAAAAAAAAAAAAAAAAAAAATCTGGGTGAGGAGTGAGGAGTCCGCAGGACCGCAAGTCAGAAAAAAAAGAAAAAAATCTGGGTCTGGCGGGTCGCAAGGCAGAAAAACAAATAGAGAAAAAAAAAATAAAAAAAAAAATCCGGGTCTGGCGGGTCGACCCGCCAGATACGCACAGTAATCGTGTCTAGCGGGTCGACCCGCCAGACACGAAATTTTCGGGTCTTAATCGGGTAGACCCGATTACGACCCGAACCCGATTAGCCCAAATCCAATACCTGTTTTTTCGTGTCGTGTTCGTGTCGGATTCGCGGGTCGTGTCAAAATTGCCGGCCCTAGGAGGACCCCTACGAAACTCACCTGTCTGAGTAGGTGCTTGGACATATAGGCTATTAGGCCCCATAAAGGATCCTCTAACAATTCAAACAGCTAATTGTTGTGGATCCGAATCCCACTTGAGAGAGTATTAAAATGATTAAGTATACTTAACTAGTGATTTAACAATAAGGTAATTAAGCTTAATTAGGAGAATGTTTAATATATATGTTCACCTATAACCAGGAATGTAGACACTTCTTAAACCTCGGGAGACGAGGTACAATTGCTGCTCTTGTAACATAAAAATTCTCTTCCCTTCCTCAAAACTGCTTCCGAAAGCCGTTCTAGAGATAATGTCAGCTGAAAGGAGATTAAGTTGTTTGTGCACATCCATCTCGAATTCCTCTCTCTCTCCTCTCTCTTCTTCCCACTTCTGGAGCATCTTTCTGGAACTAGCCACAATTTCTGGCACCCAAGCCTGTAACACCATCTCTCTTTATCACAATTTATCTAACTTATACTTCAAAGATAATATTAAAACTATATGAGCATTCATCTTTTTTAATTTGCTTATTATTACTTAATGTTAATGCACTATACAAACTTCATGACTATTTAAGGTTTTTTTTTTGATAAGTGAGTATTTATTGTTGAGGAATGTTGCTCTTCTCAAAAATTTCTCTAAAATTTGCTCCTCAAAATGATATGTCACAATCTCATAAAATAGTGACATATTTTTCAAAATAATAAATTGATTCAGTTTACATGCTGTTATTTTAATAACAGCATGTATGTTGTAGTTTAATCAACGGTTAAGATTGAATCTTAAAGTTGACTTATTTTTAGAAGCTTTTAATAGGAGAGAAAATGAAGAGAAATTTTGAGAAATTCAATATTGACCATTGATTAAACTATAACATACATGCTGTTATTTTAATAACAGCAGGTAAGCCGGATCCTTCTTTTTGAACTCATGCTTAGATATTTCTTTAAAACCATGTAGAGCATATTTGAAATTGTATTTGAGAAATAGAGATTTTAAGTTATGATTTTAAAAAGTAATGAAACTTTTACCAAAAGTGCATTTTGGTAATTTTTTTATTTTTTTACCATTCAAAGTGCTTTCAATTTTTTTTATTAATCTGATACTTTTTTCTTCAATTTTTTTTTTTTTTTTTTAGTGTTAAATGCATTTTTAATTAGTTCAAAAGTGCACCCGGCAACCCGAGGTCTTAACCACCAACTTTAATGGTAGATATGATTCTTGCTTACATTCAAAATAGGGCTGTCTAATAAACTAACTTGTGCATTTAGAGCATGAAAAATGCATACTCCAAGAATTCATCCAAAATAAAAAATAAAAAAATTCTCCAACCAAATTTAAAGGAATTTGTAATTTTTTTAAAACCAATTTGAAATAATGTGTCTCATGAAAAAAGGATAGGCATTACATTACCTTAACTCTCTCCATCTTGAAAGCCTGGTTTGCAATTCTTCTGTGAAGAGCCCATTTGTCACCCACCAAAGTAGCCAATCCTTGTCCAAAGAAGAGCTTAGTGGAAGGGTCCTGCCTAGCCTTTTGAAACGACCCGCCCGAATCCATTAGGACCTCCTTGATCATATCTGGATCGGCTATAGCCAATCTGGGCTTTGACCCGAACCAATACAGAAACGTCCTTCCGTACAGACCCGACCACTCGTGGTAGAAAGGAGCCACTCGGTGAAGTATGTCGTGGTCCAAAGACATTGGCTTTGACTGGGCGTCGGCGTACATGCGGCGGATCTCGGCCGTGTTTCCAAAGATCGGACGGTAGGCAGGGCCTCCTATGCGTTGTTCGCGGAAATGGTCCTGGATTCTCCATGGGACCCATAGTATTGAGTGAAAAAGTTTGAAGAAGAAGATGATGATGACGACGAGGAAAATCGCAAGAAGAAGTAACTGCATTGTGGGAGCTCACCAAGACAGACTAGGTCAGATTCAACGGCAGTTTTCAGAGAACCAATAATGGAGTCAACAGAACCGCAGAGGAACGTGGCACAAACACAAAACTGTTTTAATATGTACTTTGCTTCGTAAACCGTGAATTTGCACCCACATTGATGCCGACCACGCAACGACCTTTTGTCCTCGGCCAATGACGTAACTCGTGACGTAATTTATAAATAGAAAAATATTAAGGGTCAATTTTTTTTTATTTACCTCGTATTCACTTATAAATTAAATAGATTAATTATTAAATTTGTGAGGTTTACTATTAACTTATAAGTGGTTAATATTACGCACGGCAGTGTGAGTGCACAGTGCCTCATGCTGGTTACTATTCACACCAGCATGAGATACTGTGCACTCACGCTGCCATGCATAATATCACCACTCTTAGCTTATAAGCCCACAAATCTAATAATTAACTTTATAAGATGAGATAGGTCAGATATGGTTAAATAATAAGTGCTTAAGTGTTGCTTTAACTTTTTGGAAAATTTCAATGGTGGCCTATGATTTTTTATAACTTGTATAATTATACTCTTAAGCTTTAAAATGCGTCAATTTATGGTTATTATTTTTTTAGAAGTTTACAATGTCAACTCTCCCATCAAAATCCAGAGTTAAATAAAATAGTTAATGATTGAAATTTTCAAAATATCCTTATGATATTTATACAATTATAAAAAATAACTTGAATTTGAATGTAATATTTTATGAATTTCACTAGTCACGTGTTAGGATTTAACGTCATATTTGGACATAATTATTAATTTTGTAAACTTTTGAAATATGATAACTTTAAATTAACATTTTTTAAAGTTTAAGAGTGCGATTGTAAATGCATGAAAGATGAATGATAAGTAAAAAATTTCCTAACTTTTCTATTACAAACTAACTAGCTAGTTGACTCTAATGTGTTAGTTTGTTAATATTGCGTAGGCCCTCACGTTAAGTTTTTAAAAAAATTATAATATTTTAAGGGCATGTTTGGATGTGTTTGAATGGCCTAAAAGTACGTTTAATACTCAAAAAGTAAGTTTGATAAAAAATAAAAATAAAAAATGTCTGTTTGGTTAAAAAAATTGAAAGCGCTTTTAAGGGTTCAAAAAGTACCCTTTTGACAAAAGCTAAAGCTTAAAAAAAAAAAAAAAAAAAAAAAAAAAAAAACTGAAATGGATTAGATATTCGGACAAGTTTTCCCTTTTTGCCCAAGCAAAAAGAAGAAAAGACCCACCAAAGTTACTAAGTTTTATATGGAAATTTTTATCCATTTCATGGATCTCACGGATCGGTAGGGATATTTTCATAATATAAAAAAATATATGTGTGTGTCCGTATGCCCTACTCCATTAATCCATCACCTACTCAAAATATTTTATTAAAATTTTATATAATTTTGCTATGTACCCATTATATATTGCTAGGAATAATGACATGCACATACATTAATATATGTGACAAGCTCTTGTAGTTATTAAATCCATTCTTATTAAAAATATATATGTATCAATAACTACCAAATCATATCACATCAGCGTAATAAAATATTGGAAAAACTTTACTTACTCCCTGAATTGTTATTCTTTTTGCAATGTTTTCTTAAAGTTCAAAACTAATGAACTTTTATTTTATTTTTATTTTTTCAATGTCCCTCTTCCATAATTTTTCATTAAATACCAAAAAAAAAAATCAATATATATATATATTAAATTTTTTTGCAAAGATTGAGGCATGGTTGTTTTTGCAAAATACCGTTAAATTCAGATCAACGCCTTAATATTTGTAATTTTTTCTATTTCTTTTTTTCTAAAACAAATGGGAGTATTTTGTAAATTTTGTTAGGATTTAACGGAAAATTCTAATAGAGGTAAGACATTGAAAAAAATTTAAAGTTCGATATATTAAAATTAAGAGAAATTAAACTTTAATAAGGACATTACAAAAGTGATAACAAAATTAAGGGATTTAAGCCAAGTCTGCCCTAAAATATTAGTGTGAAATATATAGCATTACTCTACTTCTATAGAATATGTCGTGGACTTGTGGGATTTTTTATTTTTTGGTAGATATTCTTCATAGACGGGGGCACACTAGTGATGCCCAATAGTAGTAGGCCGAATTAATCCCACCCACAAGAACTCCCCAAAACGGTATCGTTGTGCATGCCAGGGCCCTGGCCCGTACTTGAATCCGTTATAACATTATGAAGAATCCATGGTGTGGGGTTAACCGTGGTAGGAGTTGTCGATATCCTGCCAAACAAAATAAAAAATACTTCTTCGTCACGTCACACCACAAAATTTGAATTTGTAATTATTATTAATTTTTTTTTTTTTTACAATTATTGAACAGATATGGAACTTATTTATTAATTATTGGTATTAGTAACATTTCTCTTTATTACTTATTTTGATAATTTCTAATGAATAAGCTCCATATCATTTTAGTACATATTTCTTAGTAAAATATTTGGTACTCATAATATTTTTAAAAAAATAAAAGTAAAATAAATAAATAAATAAAATTATAGATGGAAAGATGGTCACGCGGGTGGCCACTCCCTTATGGGGTTGGAGGCCGGACGGGGTGTCTCCACCTCGGCAAAGGGTGGCAGTAGGGTGGAAAATGGTTTTTTTTTTTATTATTATTATTATTTGTTTTCAATTTATGAACATACATAGCATAATGGCATTACTTTTGATACATGCACATGATTTTATTGGTTTTGCATAAAGAAAATATCAACTTGCATTTCTACTGTTAAAAACTAGACGAAATGGCATTGTCAGATTTTTAGTTGTCAAAATTAAAAATCAAGTGAGTAAAATAAGGGTTACTTTTTTAAAAAATAATATCGACTTAAAAAAAAAAACACCTTACATTCCCGTATGAAATCTCCATCGTGTTTTCAACCATTTATATAGCGACAAGACAAAGCATTTTGCAGGATATGGACAACTCCTACCTTGGTTAACCCCACACTACGGGTTCCTCATAATGTTACGACGGATTCCTCGTAATGTTATTTTTCGACTATCAAGCCCTAGTTTTACAGCACCGTAGTCGGTTGAATACTTCGATGAATTCGTTATTGTTTCTTTTTTAATTAATATAATCAAGAAAATAGAGGATTTTTTTTCTTTCTTTTAAATGAGTAGAAAATAGAGCATTTAATTGACACTTTTTGGTGATTCACTCAAACTTCCCCACATTTCTTTGCGTGTGTTGCTGATCTCCTCCGCGCCAACTTTGCCGTCTACCGTCTTCTGCCAAGTCTTTTCACATGTCCCCACCGCGATGTGCTTCTAACGCGACCCATGCATCGGCTTCTAGCAAGCACACGATCGACTTTTCTTTCGACTGCTGTCATCCGTCTAGTGTGCTTTTATTTTTTTAATTTTCGATTGTATTGCTTTGATTTTCCCTATATTTTGGTTGGGTTGTGTTGCTTTCCCTGTATTTTCCTTGTTTTTCTTGCTACTTGTAATAAGGTCATGTTCTCTCTCTTGATCTGCTCGCTTGTTATTTTGGTCCAAACTCCTAGGGTTGTGGATGTGAGCGATATCCTGGTTTCGGGTTAAGGAGGATGTGTGTCAGCATGAGGTCATTTTGATCCCATGGTCGAGGAATAAGAGCTACCTATGCATTAGTTTGTGTATGCCTAGCGCAGCAGATGTTTGACGTCTTTGATGTGTAATCTTTTAGCTATGGCTTTAATCTTTTAGTTTTGGGTAGGATATTTCATAATGTTATATTCTGTGATTGTGAGAGTTTTAATGCTCTTTGACTTCTCTATTTTTTTTTTTAATTTAAAAAAAAAAACATAACATTTTATTCAATAATACCACGAGCATAAAATTCTTACATCACATAGCAAAGTTTTTGATTTCTCTATTAATAAGATTAGAATGATTTTTTAAAAAAGAAAATTGAAAAAAAATAAAAAATAAAAAAAAGTTTTATTAGTCAACATCGTACCATAACAATATTGGTCTTATCTTATAACCATTAAATAAAAAATAAAAAAAAAAAATAAAAAAAAGCAATGAAATTGCTACGACTAAATTTTCATGTGAGTGATGTTGACTGTTGAGTGGAAGATTTTTTTGGGGGAGGGGGGGTGTGGATAAAACCGACCCAAACATATTGATTATTGTATCACCCAAATTAATGATAAAGGATTGACTCATTTAAAGGGTCATCAAATTTTTAGATTCTCATTTAATAGATAGCTATTAACAACGGATCCGGATCCGGTTAATGGCCAAAATGGCCTTAAGAGATCCTAGGGCCATCAAGGAGACGGTCGTTCCATTATAATAATAATAATAATAATATTTTATTATTTTACTTTTAAAAATAAATACAAAACAAAATAATAATAAAATTCATTTTCCTCTGATGGTACTCCCATGGGGCTCCGACAACGCCAAGCAAGAGCTGGATCTCGGCGTTCCGGCTTCCGAAGATGGTTGTCATGGAGTGGTGTGATTTTTCAGTGTTTGGCTTCATCCAAGACTTCATGTTTTGCCATGACCTGTTGGTGCTCTTGTTGGAGAACATTTCTTCTGGGATTGGGTTCTGTTGATTTGGATATGATTTTATTTGGTGCTTTGATTTGTGTTAACGTTATATAATACACCAATATCTCAAAAATATCCTATTGTGTTAACGTTATATAATACACCAATATCTCAAAATATCGTAACCCAATGATTGTTATATTAGCGTAATGAGATATTTATAAAATGAAAGTCCCTTCTATTAGGATGTGGTGTAATTTACAGCATTTAATAAAAATTTGACACATTAGATACAATGGAGATGAAGACACGGTATCATTAATTCAAATCAATATTTTGAACTTTTTTATTAATTATAACACAATGTCCACTACTTATCACCCGGCCCCTTCCGAGCTCTCAACACAAGAGTTTCCAAAACAAATCAAGACGGCGAATCCGATAGTTCTATCAATTCGTATTTTGTTAAGAGAAATTATTTAGCATGAGAGTTATATCAATTTGCATTCCATTAGAGGGTGTAAACAACTCTACTCACATCAGGGACGTGATCGATTCTCTTGTACAAGAGAATATTAATGTGATTAGAAAAAAAAAATGTGATTCTTTTTATAGGGACCTCATGCTGACCTCACGCTGACCTAACTTTTCTCACTTTTGCAGGGGCCAATCACTCATGGCGCCATGTAAAAAATTGGCATCAAAATATCTTATTTACACTATTTAAACTTAATCCCAATCCTGCAAACGGGGCAAAAGAGTTGTGCTCTGTTTTTCTTTGTCTTTTTTTTTTTTTTTTTTTGTTGGGCAGCACGTGCTGATTCTTACGTACGTAAAACAAAGGTACATACTATATATCAACATGGTTCTTGTTTTTTTTAAAAAAATTATTTGAAGGAGGTGGTGTTGACAGAGGTAGATAGCTCATGCTTGCCTGTTTCCAATATAAGAAGCCACGGCCCAGCAGGGGTGGCAGGGTGACAGCAACCACCGGGCCAGAGACCCACCCACCATTAAACTGTCGGACCCCACTGCTCAGAGGGCATTATACAAAGGGGAGGGGGGGAGGGCATCAGCCAACTCACCCAATTGAATGCATTTGGGCAGACTCATCGGGACCCACCACAGCCGGTGTCCAAACCCTGTTTCAATTTCACAACAGGACCACACCACCGAGAATATCCATCACCCCCCAAAAAAAAGACACCGGCATCAATCCCAACCCCAGCGATCGTTTTCTTATTCATAAATTTTCAAGTTTCAATCATACCAACAGGCAACAGTTTTCGTAGTTTTTTCCTATTTTCCTTCTCTATCCTTCCTAAATGATGATCTGCCAAAATTTTCAACGACAGCATTGCGTGTGTGAACGTGAGACTTCTATTTGGATTTAATGCTTTCAGTGTAATCAGTTATGGGCTTATTGACGACTCCATTTATATTTCATTTTCTGGATCGCATTTGACCCACTTTCGACCCTTCCTTTTCATTTTCTTCGATGATCATCAAATTTTCTTTTCTTTTACTCTATTATTTTTTGTTTTCTTCAAAAACACATTAACAACATAACGGGGCCATGGTCCTAGTGCTTTTGGTTACATATTAGATAGATACTTTATACTTTTGCATGATTCACATGTTTATTTGAATAGAAATCTTTTGATAATCTTTCACTTGATTCAAAGTGTTTGTTTGATAAGAAAACCATATGATAATTCATTGCATACACCAAGAGCCTGAGCCTTCCTAACTTTAACAAAGAAAAAAGTCTTGAGAGCAAGTTTTAGAGTGATATCTGTCAAACCCACATATGCATTTATCGGGAATTAAAGCAAGTTAGCTTTTAACTCAAAAGCTTTCATGGGCAATGAATATCTACACAAAATCACACATGGGGAAGTAGAAATGTTAGTAGAACAACAAAACTAGAAAATTGAGGCATGCACGAACTACTAAGAACTAATTGCATTTCCTTTTGGGCTACCTTTTTCAACAAGTAATGACTACGCGAGTTCCTGTACAAACCCTGCTCCCATTCACATCTCCGAGAATATAATCGAACTAAAAACGAAGATATCACCACAAAATTACACAACATCTTAAACAAAAACTCTTTTTAGAACTCTATGATTACTAATTCTTTTCATGGAAGTAACCCACTAAGGAGACTGTTCAATTTTTATAAATATAACAACCGGGCAAAAGAGATGGATCATCGGAGTACTTTACGCTTGTCATCCCCAGCCGAGCTGTCACCTCCTCTGCCGTATGCGACATCGAAGCCGCCACCACCGCCAAACGAATTGAGAAGAGCCGAGAGGCCTCTAGTGGATGCCCCGCCGCCGCTGCCTATGCTGAGACCGAGAAGATCGCGAGTCATTGGCTGGCCCATCAAACCAGAACTCCCACCAGAGGGAAGTCCAAGCCCAAGCCCATCAGTCACCAAGGTGCTCTCTGCCGCCCTCCCATGGCCATTCCATTGCATAGCAGTGCTATCCTGACCCGGGGAGGACGATGACGCCGACGGTGCCGCCAATCCCAGTCCGCGAAGCAACGATGCGTTCGATGCGGTGGAGCCCATTTGAGCAGCTTTCTGCAGCAATGCGGTTGCGGACATGACAGGCTGCGGGGAAGGTGCGTAGTGGAGGTGGTCGTGGTTTGGTGTTGGAAAGAGGGAGGGCCCATTGTTGGAGAGGTAGAGGGATGTGGAGAGCGAAAGGGAGGGGGGTTCAATGGGTGATATGGGCGGCGGGTGAGTAGTGGCGCAGACCACATTGGAGAACGGGGATGGTTCGGCAACTGCTGTCGCGGTTGAAGGCGCAAAAACGCTTGCAAAAACGCTAGTGCTGGAAGTGGAGGAGCTGGTGGTCGTGGCTGCCGTTGCCGGCGACAGTCCGATTGGATTTTCCGGCAATTCTGTCAGATAAAAAAGAAAGTAATAAGGAAAAGGGAAATGATTCACATGCTGTATAGTGTAAACAAGAAAAGAGAAACAAAAAGAGTAGTAGAAAAAGATGATGATGCAGTGAGCCAGAAACGACAGAAGAAAAGAGAGTAAAAAGAAAATGACTTTCGTCCAACTTTTAATCTAGTTTTTTATTTTAATCCAAACCGGCAACAAGTATAACAGCTTCAACTTGAAAGCAGTAACAAGTGGAAGGGAGAAAAGCAATTATGGCTTCCTTTCTCTCACAATCCTCTCTTTCCGTTTATCGATCTTTGAGCTCCCTCATCACCCGTGCAACTATTGCCCTTCAATTTAAACCCCATACACCCATTACCCATACAAAGATACTGCATTTAACCTCAATATATGGATAAATTGAACAAACAAAATAAAATATTTGTGGTTGAATCCCAACGCAGGCGTTTCAAAAGGTACGGTCCAAGCTCTATCGACCTACGAAATGATCGTATAATATATAAATATTAGGCTACGATATATGTATGGTTATTACTACCTGAACTCTGAATGGACAAGGCTGGAGACACCACAGTCGTAGACGGAGTAAGAGGAGGCGGCGGGGGCGAAGCGACAGCCGCATTAGCGTTAGCATTTCCGTCGGCGCCAGCGATCACAAGGGCGTGTGTCCTCGCACTCTCCTCAGCCAGAGCGTCGCAGAAAGCTCTATGCGTGATAAAGCTATCCCTCCTGATTAATTCGTAACCAAATCAGCAAACGCGGTGTTTAGTGAAAAATCGAAATATTTTCTCGGCAACCAAACGGAGAATAAGAAGATGAGGGAACCTTGAGAACATGGTGCCGCAGTCGCATTTATACTCTCTGGTTCCGCAGGTCTTCATGTGCGCCTTCCAATCGGACTGCACGGCGTACTTCTTGGAGCACCGCTCGCACTTCCACTTCTTCTCGCCGTGCTTTCTGCAAAAGTGCTTTTTGATCCCCGTGAGGTCTCCCAGCGCTCTCGCCGGGCTGTGGTGAACGCAGGACGGCTCTGGACACACGTAGACTCGCTTGCGAATCTCCTTTCCCGTTCTCTGCTTGAGCTTCCACGGCAAGTTGTGGCCACGCCGGTGAAGCTGGAGGTTCTGGTCGCGCTGAAACCCTTTGTTGCAGATCTCACACACAAACCGGTTCGTCGCCATCAGAGTCTTGGGTGATAAAGCTATCACCTCAGCATCCGGATCTGCAATATTTGAAATAACCACAGGGGATTGAGAAATTTTTAAAATTTTTACTGAAAAAAAAAAAAAAAAAAAAAATCATTTTGAAAGTTTTTGGGTTTTGAAATCTCTCACCAGGCATTCCAGGAAGGTTCCGCTTTTTCTTCGGTGGTGGCGCAGCTAACGGCGTCGTTTGATAACCAGAGGAGGATATACTAGCCTCTCCAGAAGCTGTAGAAGCTGTCATTGGTGACGACTTGTCCAACTCCACCATTCTTCAAAACCCAATCAAACACAAAGCTATCTATATTTTTTTTCTTCTTCTTCTTCTTGATCTCCTTGTAGGGTTTTCAATTTCTAAGCTCAAAAAGATGGTCACCGCTTCAACTCAAAGTCCTATCCTTCAACAGAAATGGACAGCCTTCCCTCTCAAACTGTTTTAATATCCGAGAAAATCACCAAGAGATTCAGAGCCTATCCCAGATTACATAAAAAACTAGTCTCCAAAAGACGAACTTTATGATTGTTTCCCAGGAAAATTTTCAAAACACAGAAAACAAAAACGCGTACAAAATTTTCAAGGTGGCAAAAAACTACAGCTCTTCTTCTTCGATAAAAGGAAACGAGAAACCGACTCGATCAACTCGGTTCGCCGGAGTACCGAGGTCCCATAAGGCGGCGGCTTCACATACACAGAAAGAGAGAGAGAGAGAGAGAGCGAGAGAGCTAGCTAGCGAGAGAAGAAAGAAAAGAGAGGAGAGATTTGAACGAAGTGAGCAAAGTAATAGTAGAAAATGATTAAAGCGGCGCCAGTTAACCATGGTTTAGTTTTTCAACCTGTACTTTTTAACCAGAGTTCGAGAAAACCCGGGTCCCAAGTCTCAACCCCTGGCTGCTAGTCCAATTGACCGTCCACGTGTCGAAATAAGCGATTCGATGACTTTTGTCGGAAGAAGTCGGACTCGGCGGTGATTGTCGTTTTGCGAAAAGGGTATTTTTTTCATTACCTTCGATAAAACAGAGAAAACGTTTTTTTCTTTCACATTCTTAAATCTTTT
The DNA here is from genome assembly GCF_965113065.1 of Corylus avellana. Lineage (NCBI taxonomy): Eukaryota > Viridiplantae > Streptophyta > Magnoliopsida > Fagales > Betulaceae > Corylus > Corylus avellana. The sequence continues at coordinate 23,001,185 of NC_142496.1, forward strand.
CTTCCCGTAAAACAATTTGTATGACCCATACAGAAAGACAATTATACCCGTACTAGGCCAGTATTTCTTCCCGTATCTTTTTTTTTAACACTCAAAACCCTTCTTAAAACTTTAATAAACAGTATAATATAGACTACTATGTAAATGATCTGATAAACAATGCATGAATTTCTACGTCACTTAGAAAACATCATTAGCCTCATGATGATTGTCATATAATATCATGTTAATTTCTAAGAAAATATTGTGTTTGTTAATGAGTTTAAATGGCCTTTTTTTTTTAGTAAGTGATCTGATAAGTATTAAAGGTGAAAATTATTTATATCTTTAAAAGTGTTTTATATAATAATTTGCTTCTTAATATTTGTATTTTAAAAAATAATAATAATAAAAGAGTCAGTGTCCTAATTAACTTGTGTGCGCGCTGGTTTTTACGATTTTTCTTTTTTGTCGGGAACATACTTGTGCGACCATGTGCTGGGTTTGAGACGATTTATTGTTTAATATTATTATTGACAGTAATGCCACGGAACCGATAAGGACGAGCAAGCACGACAATGCGGACAATTTTTACGGTTTGTCCCCAAATTTGTCCAAATGCGAGTGGCTTTCTCGTGAATCTCTCCAAAACCTTGTTCTTTTTTTTTCTTCGTTAATTATTATACCTTCCGTTTGTATAAGTTAACGCTAAATCGCCAATTCAGCTCCAGCATGGCAAGCTTGTAAATACAGTCCCATGGGAGGCCAAATGTCCTCCACGCCCTCATCAGTTGCTTATAGACTGTACAGTGTACACGTGCACTAAGCTCGTGTAAAGTCAAATATTGAATGTTAGCAACGTCGTTTAAGGAAGGGTCATGGCCCTGCAACCTGGTACTTGAAAAAAAACCAATTTTATATATAAAACCCACTTCTTGTAATTAATTAATTTTTTAAATCAAATTTGTCAGCGAGTAAGATAATTTGTTCAAATTTAATTAATTTATTTTTCAAGGAACTTGAACTTGTTTATGAGTTACACAATTAACTTATGAGTAATGTTAAATATCATTATTGTTTATAATTTTTTGGAAATTCTGATAATTAATTACTTCATTATTGGTAATATTTTATCCTTTGAGTTAATTAGATAAATTGATTTTTATTTATAAACTTAAAAAATATCAATAACCTGATACTTGTAGTAAAATCATATATAATTGTTTATGATGAAATCGACTATTTATATTATATCTTATTATTTATCTATAATTTTAAACAATAAAGTCTCAACTTTATATATATGTTTTATTGTACATACATATATTAAGAGTATATTTGAGATTGCGTTTGAGAAGTCTAAAAGTGCTTTTAACACTTAAAAAGTCCGTTTGAATAAAAAAAGTACTCGTTTGGTAAAAAATTAAAAACACTTTTACATGTCCAAAAAGCCTAAAAATAGTCAAAAATAAACTTTTGGCAAAAGCTTAATTTCAAAAGTGTATTTTAACAATTTTTAAGTTTTTTGAACTCTTAAAAGTGCATTTAATTTTTTTACTAAATGAGTACTTTTTTTTTTCAAACGTACTTTTTGAGTGTTAAAAGTACTTTTAAGTCTATCAAACGCAATTTCAAACAGACCCTAAGAAAAAATTACAATCACAAATGCAGTTATAACATTACAAAAAAATTATTCTTTATCTTTTTAATTACTTAAATATTTTCGTTATAAAATTAAAATAATATGATTTTATATGAGTCAAACCAAATTTGTACCAATTTAATTCGTTAAATAGTCGAGCTTAAATTTATATTCAAAACTCATTTCATTTATTAAATTAATCAAATTCAAATCAACTATTCAATTTCGAGCTATAATAAAAAGGTTAGTTAATTTACAATTCCAGCCCCCCATAAGACTCTTTTTATATATATATATATATATATATATATAAATGTTTTTAATGCTTATCATGCTGATTTCGATGTAGAGTACAATATAATGAGCTCTTACTTAAAAAGGTAAAGAGCCTTTTGTCTTTTTGTGCAGAGCCCCTATATTCGGGTAAAAGACAGCTACACAAAGGGCACCTCCTTTTTCAAAGTGTAGGACGATGACAAAAGGTTGGGGGTATTTTCGACCTTTTCATTTTCAATGCCCCACCTCTCTGCCACCTTTCGGTCTCCGGAGTTCAGAGTACAATCCAATCTAGTCCACGGGACCATCAACTAGTTGGCCTGACGTGGACGCTTCAGATTCATTTGGCCTCAAGCGGTGCTCACGATATTATTTTTACCACTACTCTTACTGTTTTACAGATTCATCAAGTACGTCACGTCACACTTACCTCATTAATCACAAAAAAAACTATATTTTATTATTATTATTTTTTTTTCATATAGTTTTTTTAGGAGTTTCTAAAAAAAATTATAGTACAAACTATTTGGACTTTACAAAATTTTTTCCAAATTTTCTCCGCAAAGTTAAAAAATTCTCAATTAAGAGTACGAGACTTTCAATCTCTTTCAATTACTTATTTCAGTTATAATTTTTCGTTAAATCTTGTCAAAATTTTTAAATTACTCTTTTTTTTATTATTATAAAAAAATAAAAATAAAATAATTGTAAAGATTCAGGCGTTTTTTTTTTATATAAAAAAATCTTTGCAATATCTTTGTAATTTTTCTTATAAAAAATGAGTACGTATGATATTTTGAAAAAAAATAATAATAAAAAATCCTAACTGAATGGAATAATATCAAGTCGAGTTAGGAATTCTCTCAAGTTTTCTCAAACTATTTTAAGCATTTTTGTTTGGCCTCACTACTTAGGAATATTTTATTGTGAAGAGTTGGTTTAGGTGATCTTTTTTATATCGTTTTTTATTGGGTGTAGCTCATAATCAATAAATTATTAGAAGTAATTAAATAATTAGAGAGCTGCATGTCCTTTGTGGGGATAGGTAAGCAGATTCCTTTCATGGTCGGCTGATTAGTAGAGCTATATATACGTACCTTATTTTATCTCACAATATTGAATTTATTTAATTTATTTTGACTATTTATTGGGCCCCCAACTATGTCCTCATTATTTATGTACCTCCAAATGGTAAGCTTGTATGGACTTTTATGCAAAGCCAAGTTAGCGTCAATCTTAATATATAGTCAAATATATCCTGCTTTTATTATTGGGATGATAATTGCCTTCTTTGACACTATCCCACTCATAGGGTGAAACCCACTATAGGAGAGAGAGAGAGAGGATGTTAGGATAAATAGACACAATTAAGTAATGTGAACCAAAAAAAAAAAAAAAGGTGGTGAGAATAGGTTCACCCAACTTGATTTGAGTGTTGTTTAAGGTATTATATTTTTATTAAAAATATCTTACAAGATGTTTATCACATTAATTTATGACTATGTAATTTATAAACGAGTAATGCTAAGGGTTTTTTTTTTTTTTTTTTGTTTTTTTCTTTTCGCAAGAAAACTACAAGTAACAAAGAAACAAGAGAGGGTAGATCTTTTCCACTACAAATGGGAAAAGATGGAAGATGCGGTAGGTAAGTGGGAATGCAGCCGGAGAAAACTCTTGCCTTAACCCAATAAGCCACATGGTGGACGCAGAAATTTACACTTCTGTTAATTTTTCTTGCATTCCAGGAAAAGGAGGAAGGAATGAAGGAAATGGAGTCTAAGATGACATTCTCAATTTTCCAATCTGAGACTATGGAAGGGTGGAGAAGAGTTGTAATAACCAACTACGAGTCACCTTCCAAAGAGAACACTGAGAGCTTCAAAGATGTAGCCAGAGAAATTGCAAGAGAAGCTGCCAAAGCTTCCCCATATGCTAAGGGTATGTTACTTGTATAAAAAAATGTTAAGGGTCTGTTTGGGTGTGCGTTTGAGAGGCCTATTGTTTGACACTCAAATGGTCAAAAAATGACTAAAACGCACTTCTTGTACGCTTAAAAATGAAGCTTTTGTCAAAAAGTATTTTTTGACTTAAAAATTTAATTTCTCAAATTCAATCTCAAACTTGTTCTATATATTTTCTTTTTATAAATTACTATTAAATTTTAATTAAATAATAATTTTAAAAGTATAAAAAAGACACCATCATTTTCCACGTGATTTTGATTATTCAATTGCTATCATGGCAGTGCAGCCTGTGATGGACTTTGAAAGCTCAAAGACTCTGCCTGTCATTGACGTAAAAACTTAGGTGGCCGCCCATGGAGGAAAACCACCATAGAGAAAACGAGAGATTTTACACGAGCCTGTTGGATACTGATTAAGCTAAGTGTTGGCTTTTGAAATAATGGACGACTCCATTACCATTTTATATCCCTAATTTTTTTTTATTCTTTCATCGAATTTGGAAAACGCTACTTATTAAAAAAATAGCATATTACTAATGAGAATTGAGTATATTCATATAACTTTCATCGGGTTTTTAAGCTTTATATTATATAAAAGTTTTTAGCTAAAAAAATGTACTTTGATTTTATAAAGAAAAAGGGTATCTTCAAAAGGGCAAAAACTTTTTGCGAATAAATTATATATTTTTTTTTATCAGTTCTATCTATTCATATAACTTTAAAATGTACAATGGACCTGATCCATTTTATATGCATTGTTTGGAGAATTGACCGGACACAAGATGTGTGAATAGAAAAGGTAAATAAAGGCTAAACAAGTGTGGCTAACATTATTAAAAAAAAACATTATTAAAAGCACTTTTAATGTCATATGCAATTATGCATCATTAAAATATCACTTCTAGTGTGCTGAGGGGATTTGATTCCTCAAGGCTTTCGCCAATAAACAATTGTAGGGATAGGATAAAATCTTTGTTTTGCTCCCCCTTGTTTTTGCAAATAATTAGTGGATGGACTTATGTACAAAGTTTCCTTTTTAAAATGGGTTATAATTGTCCTCAATCAGCTGGGGCTATGTCTAATGAAGCGGAGGTCACTAGTTCGAATCTCTCTCTTTCTCTTGTACGGACATGCCAAAAAAAAAAAAAAAAGAGGGTTATAATATATATAAAGTATGTAATTTTTTAAAATGAGCACGAGAATCACGTGGTCTAAAAATATATATCAATTTAATAAATTATTTATATATATAAAAAAAAAAAAAAAAATTGCTTTAAAGGAGAATGGTGACTAGTGACTACACACTTGCTAGACCAGAATTTGTTAGCTGTCAAAAACAAATTGGAAGTTCAAAATGCCATTATGGTTTGCTAGTTGCTAGAAAATTGATTGGTTCAAAGCAGAAAAAAGATGAGTCGTCAAATTTGTTAAAACTTAAAGCAATGTATTGATTAGCTCAAAGCTGATAAAAAGAAGGAAAAAGAGAAACTGTAGGAAGAGCATTGACATTCTGTATTCATTTATCACATCTAACACGTAAAATTGTACCAAAGAAAAAAGAGGTGGACGAGAATGGGAGATGGAGAATGTGAAAAGGGGGAAATGAGGGAAAGGCCAAGGAGTAATGATCACCAAGTTGATTATCTTTTGAGTTGCTCCCAAAAGTCCACCTTGAATCTTGATAGTTGCAGACCCACTCCCTCCCTTTTTTCCTTTACAAAAAAAGGGTGCCGTTGAAAGCCATTCTCCTTTTTTATTTTTTATTTTTTATTTCTTTTATTTATTCAAGTCTTTTTTTTTTCTTTTTTTTTTTTTCTCTTTTTTTATGAAAGCCATTGTCGATATGATGATATAACGAATATTTTGGGTCTATGCTACCTACCTTGTGAATACAGGGTCAATTAATATTTATTCAGAGAGAGAGAGAGAGAGGAGTTATAACTTTGAGAAAATTATATTTTACCTTCTTAAAGTTTGGAGCGATTTGTAATTTGACCTCCAAAGTTTTAATTTTGGCAATTTACTCTCCCAAAGTTTCAAATTTTTGCAATTTGACCAATTGTATTCAAAACTTTCTACATTGCCCCTAATTTTTTTTTTTCAAAAAAAAAAAAAAAAATTGAGGTGGCTATAGCCACCCATTTGGCCATCTGACCATTTTTGCACCCTCAAATTTATTTTTTTATTTTTTGTTTTTATAAAAAATAAAAATTATGGGTAATATGAAAATTTTGGAATAATATTGGTCAAATTGCAAAAATTTGAAACTTTAGGGGGGTAGATTGCCAAAATTGAAACTTTGGAGGTCGAATTGCAAATCACCTCAAACTTTGGGGGATAAAATGTAATTTTCCAACTTTGAATCCCGTTTTGAAAAGACATGAAATCTTGTCTTTGTCAAATACGATCCAGGTTTTTCTATAATTAAATTGTTCAAATTGCATGTAATTCAAACAATTTCACCGAAAAATGAGTAGTGGGAGAAACCTAGGCTAAACGGTTTGAAATGCAGAGCCTACTTATCAGGAACAAATAAACCCTACAACCCTTGTCTCTCTTTGAGAATACCCAAATTGTATGTAATTATTATGAGCAATTGTAAGGCATCCTGGCCAGTCAAAGACAGTACACCAAGGGCGGAAAAAGAATGAAGCAGCACATGAAAGGTCAGTCGTGCTTGTCAATTGTCATATTACTCGGATGTAAAATTATAATATTACTAAAAACATGAACTATAGTCGTAATCTCAACTGGTGTGAAAGGTCTTTCCGTATAATATCTAGGCTTTACAGGTAGGAATTGAGGCCAACCAGTTTGGTATACATTTCTTAACTTGCAAGTTGCAACAAAATTCAACACAATTTGACGTCCCTAAAAGTCAAGACACAAAAAACGCCCATTAATGAGTTTCTTGTACTCATCCGCTTGGATTTACTATTCCATAAATTAAAAAAATAGTCTCCAAAAGGTAACTCAATCCGTTAAAACCACGCCTAATGAAGCGAAGGTCATTAGTTTGAATTTTCCTCTCCTCTCTTGTGCGGACATGTCAAAATAAATAAATGCTCACCTACAACTCATGTACAACATTTTTTTTTTGATGGTTGATATAGCTCCGATCACATGCTAACACGTGTCATAATTGTAAAAAAGTTATATACCAATTGTAGATTTAACTTCACTCGTATAAATTTGGCAGCAATATTGCAATCAGGCGCACATAGGGAATGACGTCTTTTTTGGTAAAAATTGTTTCTCCAAACCTAAATGAATTTCGGTACCTTTTTCAAATTGTCAAAACGTCCAGCATTTTTTACCAAAAAAAGAAACTATATTTGATTTAGTGAACATCAAGGCATCTATTACCCACCAATTCAATAGAACATAGCCTGAATTTACAATGAAAATTACCTATGGTCCAACAAAATAGGCAAGTCCGGACTTGGGCATAAAAAACAAACTGCCTATTATTCACAAATAGGAAAAAAAGAGGTCTGAAATTCCACTATAAACACATAATTAAAGCAAATTGAACGAGTGCCAACGCAGTAACCACCATTGAACAACAAGGAGCAAAACACGTGAGCTTTGAAGGGAACCAGAATGTGTCATGCCAAACAAGAGAGTGTAGCATGCTGTGAAACCCAGAATGTGCCATCATTTTCTCCTGCAGAAGAAAATTAGCTGCAACCTAGCCTCTATGTGCATGCGATACTAAGTACGTGCCAAAATATCAAGCTTGTATGAATGCAGAAAGTAACTGTTAATCAACGTATCTCTCCACTGTTGAATATATCTCCCTGCATGCCCTCTTTTCTGTAAATTCGTGTGCGCATTCACTGGAAGAGGAACCGCCTCTTCATTCCTGTCGTATTTTCTGAAGTGTGCAAAAGCTTTCTTTCACGATCGGCACGTGTTGAAGATCTCACCGCGCATTATGTCAACTGGCATGTGCTCAACCGTGTAGCGCTCAGGACCAAGGTACACACCTGTCTTCTCCAAAAGAGCAACACTTTCATTCCTACCATATCTTGAAGCATAGAGCTTCAGGTACTCGATGTCCTATTAAGGCACCCCAAACATATATTTTATCAAAACATGCAATGTAGACTTCGCATATTATGAAATCACATGAGGAAGATAATGAAGAATACTGGATAGAAAAATGAATATTATGCAATGTAAGTGCAGGTGTTGTGATTCTGAAAATTACCGAAGATAACAGTCGAATCTTACTTGTTAAATATTACTTCCACCTCTAGTAATTAACTGGCAACTTATTAAACCAAACTATTCGTAGCCCCATGAAAAAAAGGAATGTGCATGAATTCAAAGATCATTTCACCTGCAAGCCACTGAGAATGCGTTCTAGTCTAACTGAAGCAACTGGTTGATGTGAAGATGAGAACACCTCACCAGGGTAAAACAAAACCCCGTCTCCAGGGGGAAGGCCGCGCCTAAATCTTATCTGATTAGGCAGACACAACATTTCAGCAAACACACGTACACATATGGAGATTCGAAAAGGTACCATTCGAGTTTATAAATGATAAAGGACCATGAGGCCAGGCTACCTCAGCACTGGGAACCGAAGCCTTCTCATAGCAGTTGGCACCCCAATATAAGAATCCAGTACCACCTTCTTTCCATACACGCCAAAAAACAGCACGGTGTTGTGTACCTCGCATGCCAAGGTGCCAATTGGGATGGGGATCGGATGGTCCCATGCACACATATGTCCACCACTCCTACACGAAAAACAGGCTAAATCCTTTCAGCAAGTAAAAAACAGATGCAGTCCAAACAGGTATTGTTTAGAAATCAACAGGGTTATCAAGCATTCGGTGCAATAGGAATCAAGGGGAAATCCCTCTGAAAAACACAAACTGTCTTGTCATATTATAGATACGTTTGACCAAAAATGTTAACCATATATCCCATGCAGCCCTCACTGCATTTCAAAGAAAAAACAATAACAATGATTGAAACATTTGAGTTAAAGTATATCCAACGATTAGAATAAATCGTCAAATGAGATAAAACATTTTTTCCATGCATAATTTTTTTTTTTTAAATATAAAAAATAAAAAATTGCAATGCCATTGAGATTGGAAAGCTCATAGTTAAACTTCACACTCAATAAGGAATTACCCAAAGAATGCCCAAATCTTGCTAGGTTATATTACAGAAGTGCTAATACCGTTCAATATAAACAATAGCTACCTTTAAGTAAGATACGCTGCCTAAATATCATGTACATCCTTCATTATAACATTGCAACTACTAGAATACTAATTAAATGATTAAATTGATATTTCTTTTTGTCGGTTTACTTTTAGAATAACTAGTAATTTAACATAGTATCAGAGTAGGGGTTAGTTTGAATCTTGACTCTATATTATACCTCCCATGTAAAAATAAATATTTTATGTGTTAAGCCTCATTTATTAAAGGATAGTTTGGGCCTACTCATGAATAGGAATGTTAATATATTAAGGGAAAAATAAAATTTAGTTTCAAGGCTTTCATGCGATTTCAATTTAGTCAATGAATTTCCGATTTCAACAATTGAGTCCTTTGATTTTCCTCTAATTTCAAATAAGTCCCTCCATCAATTTACGATCTAATTAATTAATGGTGTGCTGCATCAAACCAATCAATTGATGCCACATAGCTTTCGTTTGACACGTCATAAGCCAACTATACATACCTAGTGACACATTTACTTTAAATAAATAATAATAATAAAAGAAGAGAGCCACCCTTAACTAGTGAGAGGGCCGCCCCTCACCACATGAGGGGTGGCAGCCCTATCCTGTGAGGGCAGTGTCCACTCATCATCCCCCCACCAGTTAAGGGTGGTCAACCATCCTTTATATATGTGTGTGTGTCCACAAATACCACATCTAAACGCATGAAATCAAATCAATAGTTCTAATATCATCTATCCATTAAAGAAAACGGAATTTAAGCACAGAAGAGTTTTAACCCAGGTCTGTAGTTTGCCCCTGTACGGGACTTTACCAACTAAGCAGCTGATATCTCCAGCAGTCTACTCATTCCAATGTTATACACTACCTAAAAAAAAGGCATATCCAAGTAACAGACTGTCCCCCCCCACCCACAACCCAACCCAACCCAAAAAAAAAAACAAAAAGATTCAGCATTCTATTCAACACAATAATTTCTGCCTAGAAGATTGTTTATGATACATATGGACAAATCTTTCTGAAATTTTTTCAATGAATGAGAGACCCCAAAGGTAACTTAATCAATTAGGGACCATGCCTCATGAAGCAGATGTCACTAGTTTGAATCTCCCATTCCCTTCCCCCTTGGGATAAAAAGTTACTTGTATAAAAGAAAAAAATTTAATGAAAGAGAGAATATAGGAAACACACTGTATAACAAATTAGATTAAAGAAATATTCACAAGATAAAGAAGATTATAAGCCACGGGCAGCGGCTCCACTTGAATATTACCTCACCATTCTCAGGTTGTAATTCAGCAATAATATCCTTGACCAAATCCTCTCGATTGCCAAGCACCCACTCACTGCAATAATAAAGTCCTAAACTTTTAGGCAGTAGAAGACACTGGACTAATTGCGAGATGCATCATATGATTTCTACAACATGAGCTAATATACTCTAAGGAGACTAAGGCAGAAGCCTCTTTAATACTACATATAAAATATAAGTCATGAACAAAATAAGTTCAACCTTGCAGTCCTGCAAACATTCATGTCATGGCCAGTGAGTATTCACCTTCAAATCTTTAAGTGCACAATCAAACCTAAGATCTAGTTTGGTAACCATGTATACGATAAAAGTGAGAATATTGATGAGTTCTGAAGATATATTGGTGTCAAAGTTTAAGAAAGATCTCCTGTAAGAGGTGCCTGTCATGCTGAGTACAGTCAGTTAAGACACAATGGATAAAACAAGTCACTGAGATAGCCCAAGACCAATCTCAACCCGAAATTCCAACAATAATGAGCATGACATTTTTTGGACTTCTAATGTCATAACCCATGGCCATCTCCCATAGTAGACAAGATTGACCCCAATTGTGACTGCAACATGAATCTTGCGCTCAAAACACAACCATTCACCTAAACAATTTTGTGACAGAAGAAACAGATATATGCTGCTCATGCATATAAAATATTTTCCTATTCTGACACAAGCTTTCTGCTGCATGGTGACATGATGAGCCCAAACCACCTCTTCAAAGAAATTAACCCCTATTGATAATGAATTAACTTAAAATAAAACCACTGTTCTAGAAACACTCAGCTTGGTACAATAACTGGCAGCCAGAGTTCGTATGAACTAGAACCCTTTGGTGAGTTGGTTGTGAATTATACATAATCCTTTGTCAGTTATCTTCTAGTTCAAACAAGCGAGATTAATACACAAATTCAAGTACAAGTATAGTTTTATATAATAAAACAAATCAGAAATATTTTTAGTGGCATTTAGAAAACCCAATTGACAAAGATACCTTGTACAATAAATTTGAGTATGAGGCCGCAGAAAATTTGGAACTTTCACAAAAGCCTCAAAAGCAGTAGGTGCAAGAGGTGCATCACTTGGTCCTACACAACAGATAAATCAAGGCAAGAACATAGTAAAATGTAAACCAAGGTTTTGCAGTAATTGAGAACATGCACAGATGTGCAAACAGACACACAGAGGGAGAATAAAGCAACAAATCCAATCAAAGAAAATTGTGACTAGCACCAATGAATGTTGATGTGATAATTACAAACAAATCCAATTCTATAGGTTACAAAAAGAGCCAATAGTCTGACATTTTAGTGTTAATGCTTAAACTTTGATTTTTTTAAAGGAGTATTAATTCCTGTACTGTGATGATTTTAACAATGTACAACACCAGTAGAACAAATGAAATGCTGTGTGTTTCTCAAAGAAAAAAAAATTATGCATCCATTTTGAATCATTAAAAAGTATTCAAAAGCAATATAATAAACCAATAAATTTAGATTCCAGTGATAAATCCCATTCTGAATTAAGTTCTTGAGCAAACCATATGCTATTATATTGCATTTTGACCAAACTAGGTTATAGATTCTATCTTTTCAACACCAAACAAATCTGATTCAACATCTACAGAAACATGATTTTCTTGACTACATAACTAGCATAAAGAATTTAGAATATAAGATACTTGCATCGTTTCACATGAATTTACACAGAAGATTGAAAGCTCGCCCTTGTCAATGGAACGACAAAGCAAAGAACAAACTCAAAAGTTCAATTCTAATTTCCCACCAAAAGAAAGCATCTTCATCTTTAGCTTCTGCTCAATTCGTAATTCATAAACTCTGATATATAGGGTGCCAAAATAGTTTTCCTTCTTTCATTGGTATTATCTTAAATATAACAATCTTGTCAAGACAATTTTTCATAGACAATCCTGTAGAACAATATAGTCTCATAAAAGACCATCATCACCAATAGGATCCCAAGCCTTAAGAATATCACACCTTGAATTTTTCCTATTTTCATCTTTCCCACCACTTCTCTATGCTAGAAATCCCAATTCTTTCACCTATAATTTCTAATGCTAGTAATATTGTCAACCCCTAATTGTTAAATCACCACTAAACCCAAAAGCTTAAGCTGATAGGAAAAAGTAAATTTAATCATTTAATCTATACTTTATCACACCCCCTCAGATGTGGGCTCAAACTTCCTTCTTATAGGTGATGTCCAACACATAGAATATCTTAATTAAATGGGGGGTGAATGATAGAGTGGTCCAACACGTAGAATATCTTAATTAAATGGGAGGTGAATGATAGAGTGGTGATTTAATATGGTATCAAAGTGGTGATTTAACACTAACTCATAGATCATATCAACTTGTATTTGATATTGATTCATTAGTTATCGAATCCAATGATTTGGGTTATTGAACTATAACATATCAAAACCTGCAAGCAGACTAATAGATCAGATTCAGACCATAAATTGATCCACGTGGCCAGACCAAAACCAAGAAACACATCAATTTACATTTATGACCATTTCAAGAAAAAATCCATCGACTAGATAGTCAAAAGTTTAGAGCCCTTTAAACGATACCAGAAAGCCACAAGATCATGGAAATTTTAAAGATCATACAAATAGAATGATGGCAACACAAATGTGGTCGCTAGTGTTTTCTCTTTTTGTGGTCCAATTAGTGATGCCAAAGAGAATTGTTGATCTGCATGCTTCTTGAAAAAGAAAGTTTGGCCATCACAGAAGCAGTAAAATACAGCATGCTATTCCACAGTAATTTTTTTTTTTCTTTTGATGAGTAAACGAGGGGTGCAACCCGAGAACCTATTCCACATTGTCTTATGTGGTCCATTCGCAGAGGATGGGGAATAGTCCAACATTCACTGTGTAGAACATTTTCATATCCCTTAAGTCTTCATTCTTGCGGTTATTGTATGACTGGGATGTTGGCTGTACGCAGTATCCAACCTTCCTCTTTTCTTTTCCGTTCTTTTTTCCTTTTTCTTTTTATTGTTAAATTTCAGATTGTAATTTAGGGGCTCTCCCACACGCATCCTATGTACTTCGGTGTTTGTCTTTCTCATAAAGTATTTACTAATTAAAAAGGGGGAAAACAGAAGGAAGTAATTATACATAAACTGTGAAGTTAAAAGAGAAGGTAGATAACTCATACCGCTGTAGTAACTAGTTAAGACACGTGCGTCAGGAGCATGAGCGTGGATCTCACTGGCCATGGTGCGAATGGAATCATATTGTTCCAAGTTTAGAGGCTGACAAATATTAGGGCATGCACATCATCTCATCAGGAAATTATAACGAATGGCATTGCTTTAAGAACCATTTGAAGAATTGATACCAAGCAACTGTATAAATTGAAGCAAATAGAAAGGGAAAAGATGATATTTTATAGTGTATTCTGCAGAAGTGCAAATATAATTTAAAATTTATCCCGAAACACTACCTCTTTGTTAATCCATTTTCTTAATTAGACAGCCGTACATATAAGACAAATAACCAGCTATTTACATTATTTTATCATCCTGAGGCATTATTTCTTAGTAACATGATAAACAAAAGGTCCCTTTTCCGGTCATACCTCATCCCACAAGTAAAAATAAGCTTTCTTCCAGTGAGTCTTTGTCCTCAATATCTCAATTTCTTTCTGCAAGTAATCCTTCGCAGCATCACTACTGTTACATCACAAGTGGGTGGAGCTCATCAGTTTTCACTGTAAATATACCTGACAGAAGCAAATGTGGACAACTGACTGTATACCTGGAGACTGCTCGACTATATGGTACAGCATATGCTGCTAGTCGCGGGTCTGAAAAATATTCATCTGATTTTGGATGATTGGCTAGAATAGCCAAAAAAATAAAAAATAAATCAGCATCTGTATAATCTGAAAAATTCTTATCACAAAAAAACAAGGGAAGGTGTTGTCTAAGAATTAATTAGTAGATACTAATGAAATTATTTGCCTCGCTTCAGTAAACTTACCTGGCCACGGGCAGGTGTATGTCAACACACGCATACTATCACCCCATCTGCAGAAATATGGGCTGATTCTATATTGAAGAAGCCACTTGAAATGCCGGTCCAATGCTTCATACCACTCATCAGTCCCATGTTTAACACCAAAACGGTCCTCAATTACAGTATCAGATATCTGAAATTAAGTTAAAGAAACAAACAAGCAAACCCCTCTGATAAAATCTATTTTCTTCATAAAGATTTCGATTAAGTGTTAGCTTACAACCCAATGCCCCCAAATAATAATTTAAATCTAAGAATAGCCAGGGTTCACATTGAAGAAAGGATGGATCATGGTATTAGCAATGCACATATTCATTGGTGGCAGACCTGCGCAATGCAGCATCTCTCCATATTCCATTTGCATGAGTATAGTATTTTAGTTGGCCATGCTTGTTTCCGTACTCTATACCCATTGATATATTTGCAATGTACTTGATGGCATAAATATAAGAAAGTAAATATTCTTCATTCTTGCAAAATGTATTTGACCTTTAAATTAACAAGTTTCTATGCACTTACATCTTAATTGGCTTAAACTTCATTCTATATAACTTTACTCCTTGATTTGCTTTGAGCTATATATTGACTGCACTTGTATGGGACTTAAATACAACTATTTTATTAAAAGAAAACTTGCGATGTATATTTCAAAGAAAACCCCAAGTTTAACTTCCCAAAAATTCAATTTGAAACAGAGAGAGGATACACCAAACACAGCAGGAAGAGAAGGAGTTGCAGGAAGAATGAAGTCCCAAACTGTCAAATGTAACTTCACACGTATTGACAGGTTTGAAATAGCATCTTCATCCATTATATCAACTGGCCCATTATCTGAAAAGAACTCAGAAAATGATGGAGATAGAAGAACTCTTCTTAAAGATGTACTTGCGGATTTCACTCTTTCTACCTAAAAAACAGATGCTCACATGAACATTGCCAAGGTTGACAAGAATATTCAAATTATACACAAAGAATATTCAGAACCCAACCACTTCTCCCAAAGGTTTTCCATCAATGGGCTCCACAATGTCCAGACAGCTCCTAAGTTCTGTGTAAAGTTGATGCCTCTCAGCTTTGCCCAAGCATTGTGCTGGAGACCTGCAAAAGTCGAAATGGAAAATTCAGAGAACTCCATATCCATATTGCAAGTATTTTATAACAGGAATCCTAATCAGCCATACTGAATGACCACAAAAGTTGATAATACAGTTAAAAGTGATTTAAGTTAATAGAAAAATGGACTCACCCTCCATCTGTTTTTATAGCAGTAATGATGACCTCCCCCTCATATTGACCTGGGGGCTGCATGCCTGGAACATCAATGGAAACCCAAACTGCGGTGGTCTCTCTGCAATTTCGAGAAAAAGAAAACCATCTCAGTGTCAGGCAATCAATCAGAATTCATCCATTTAGTCAAACCACAGTAAAAGAAGCACTATCAAATTAATGTGGTTAGTACCCTGGACTTAGGCTTATTTGACTAACTGGAAGATCAAGGGGCACAAGAGCATCTGGAACACCTAAAATGGGTACTACACGCCGCATCATTAATGATTGTCCAACAACCAACCTGCCCATATCCAATATCAGCAGATTATAAACAGGAATCGTAAATCATATAGCTATACCCAGAAGAATCTGTCTTCAAGAAACTAACCGATCACCACTCGTGGAGCATAAGTCATTACACTGAACCTGCACAACCCCTGCAACACAAGAACCTCCCCAAGAAACTTTTGGATGTATTGCAATTTGAACGCTTTCTCTTTCATTCCTAGCTGCCAGAAGATTTATCTTCAAGATAAACAAAATTTGGAAGTTAGATCACTATGGCCACTCACAAACATTAGAGTACATGCTGACTATAGAACATCTAGAAAGTTTATATGGTTCTACAGAATCAAGAAGCAAACAATATGCTCATATTTCTAAGTTATTACATTTTTTACATACTCTTAAAATAATTACAGATGAAAAAAAAAAAATAAAGGTAATACCGCCAAATGGAAAGTATTCATTTCTTTGTTTATTGTTTATAAGAAAACAGTTGACATATGAAACCATGTCAAGATGAGAAAGTGTTTGACTTAAGCTTGCAAAATAAGAAAGGGAATTTAATTATATATATATTTATATTTTACATTTCTATGCATGAAGAAAGCTTAAACTTCCTAGAATCACAGAAACCTTATCGGTTAACACCATAAAAAGGTCTACTACAAATTTTCATATACACATTGATTAACAAAATCTCAAGCTGTCCAAACAATAGAACCAAATTTATACTCTTAAAGTTTTTTTTAAGACCTGTCTGGCATCTATCTGCCTGACGCCAGGCTTTGCAGCCTATCTGAAGTCTCTATTTTCTTTTTCTCCCTTTTAAGATCAGAAAATTGGACAGCCGACTATCCTCTGACCAGGAGTAGAATCAAAGCAAAAACCTCTCCTCTCTTTTTTTTTGGCTAATACTTCCAGAGATTTTTTGTTCTAATATCACATCATATCAAAAGGAAAATGTTGTATATAAAAACATAGGTTCAAGCTAAAAAACAAAATGTATGCAATGTCTGCTGAAAACAAGTATGCTGACCATTCATAAGGAAACTTGCCACATGCTAGACGTAACATCCACTATGAATGTGGTGTACTTGTATCATATTAGGTTAGATTAGCAAAGCATGCAAGAATGCATGTCATACTCTTTTAAGTACTTACAACCACATGCATGTTTCTACTTGATATAAAACAATAAGCCATACATGCATATTTGGGCTATTTAATCTACACTTACCAGTCTCCACGACTGCTGAAAGTACTTGAAAATCATATCATATAGAAGAGACTAAATATAAACAACTAGGACCATGCATGCGTAAATGTGTTCATAGATCCTTAAGTACTTATTGGGATTATTTGGAGTGAAACTGACCAGAATACATGCGTACGCATGAACATATTGATAAAGGTACATTATATGATCAATTAGTCATTACACACGTGCATCTAGGACTATAATGGGCCTGCATCATTTGGGATCCACTTATTCTACAACAATGGACAATAGCCCATATATGCATGATTCCAAAAAAATTGATAAAAGTGCATGAATAAACACATTAACTAGTGTGCATTACCTGAGCAAATAATCATTATATTATACCAGTAGGACTTGGCATCTATGCGGTAGTGTAAACTACCGCATATCTGCGGGACTAGATTTGAATGGCCCCGATTTTATAAGGGATTTTCAACCCAAAAACTAACGGTGTTTTACCAAACGGTAAAACTAAATGTTTTTTCCGTCTATTTTCTTTCGTGAAAACTTTTCAAAACAAACATCTCCTTTTTCTCTTCACTCTGTACCACTTGCAACAGAGCTGTGATGCTTCCTGTGCCATGAGAGGCAAGGTTTGAGGAGTTGAAGGGAGCTGAAGAAATGATGGAGCTTTTGTCTGCTGTTAACTGTGTTGGGTCTTTCCCTGGTAAATTGAAGATGACCACCGAGATGAAGGAATTACATCTGGGTTTCGCTTCCATTGCTGTTATAGTTGATGCTAGTGTTATGGTCCACGGATGCCATACGAGAGAAGTAGGCAAAGGAGAGCAAGGACTCATCTCTGTTGCTTTGGTTTGTTTTTGTGTTGTCTGTCATAGACTAGTCTTCTCCAAGTGGAGCATAGGCAACTTCAAGTCATGCCTTCTTTCTCCATCTCTGTTCGCAATCCACTCTCCCTCTTTGGGAATAAAATCTAGCAATTTAGGACAGACCTCATTTCTCGAAGATCCACCTCGCGAAGAGAGGATAGACCTCGTTTCCCGCGTTGCCAATAGGTCTGTTTTGGATGGTTTCACAACAGAAAATAGACGGAAAAAAAAAATGTTAGGCCTTGTTGTTTGGTAAAACCCGTTAGTTCTTGGGTTGAAAATCCCTTATAAAATCTGGGCCATTCAAATTTAGTACCGCAGACCGCATAGAAGCCAAGTCCTATACCGGTGTGTGCATCTTAGAGTGTGAAGGGGGTAACTGACGCATGCATGTGATTCTTATGCAAGGATACAGGAACGCTGGTACGCAGAATATGAACAAGACTCACATGCATGAACATAAATATTAGAAGTCAGGACTCATACTGTGAAATGTACCTACATAATGAAAACATAATTGCAAGCATAGAAAAAAGGGTCTAATCATACTTACAGGCTCCAAGTCTCTCGGCATTTCTTGTGGACCAACATTCGCTGTGCTTGGCATGCACCATACATGCACTAAATCTGCTGACGGGGCCACGGTTGGGTCAATTGATCCCTTGATTGCATTTGTACCGTGAATACTATCGTCACTCCATCCATAAGCAGTCCCTCCACCAGCAACACCTTCAACTGGTGGCACCACAATATCCTGAGAATTCCCTGTCAAGTGCCTCAAAATTCGTCAGAACAAAAAAGTAACAAGAAAAAAAAAAAAAAAAAAATCTTCAAGTAATTTAAATTTCAATTGGCATCTACGCCAGTGAACCCTCACAAAGTCTAATTAGGTCCTGAGATTCGTTTGCTACTGAACATCCACAAAGTCTCATATAGCAAATTCAACAAAATCCAGAGTTCTTTACGAAATTTGAAAGCAAATCGATAATATTTAAAACACATCAATGATACTTTGCACATAATAGAACGCATGACCTTCCCTAAAACTTAGCATTCGAAAGCATTTTTTTGTTCTCTGGCCCGACACAAAAGCAATTCAAAAATCCAATAACACTAAATTTGAACATCTTTTCAACTAAATCACACTACATATCATTCAAAATCCAAGCGTGATAATTACAAATAACGAATTAACTGTAACTGAGATGAAAAGATGAAAAAATGGAAGAAAAACAAAATGAAAAGAAAAAGAAACAAATATTTCTGTGACAGAAACAAGAATCTCTTCACATGATAGTATTCGAATGTTTGCAATACGATTCCAATCCCTCTTTTCGTTTCCGTTCTTTTATTTTATTTTTCTAGTGATTTTCTCGGCAACCAAACGGGAGCAAAATGTTCAGATAACGACGCAATAAGAACAGAACCGCCACAATACGCAACGATTATAATCGAATTCAAATGCGAAGAGAAGTAAGGAAACAAGTGCGGAGACTAACCGGTGCTATCCATTTCGGTGCGGTTAATGATGGTGCGGTGCCTGTGATTACAGAGACTGATAATTGCTTTCGAGTTCGGTTACGGAAAGAATCGCCTGAGAGAGATGATCGCGTTTTTTAAGAGGTGCGAGAATGTTATGGGATGGAAAGTGATGTAAGTACTCCTAATTTTGCTATGACCACTCCGTTTGCTTTGCTTTCCCTTGAATAGAGTAAAGAACTCATTTTGACACTGAACAAGTGAACATTTCGCTCGTACTGGACACAGCAAATGCTGGAGTGCGTGTAGGGGTGTTAAACGAGCAACCCGTTCGTGAGTTCGCTCAGGATCGGCTTGTGCTCAATTCAATTATTAAATGAGGCATTTCGTGAATACAAATACTAATTCGAATATTAAATGAAGCAAGTTCGGCTCAACTCGGTTAAGCTAAGGCTCGAATTGGTAGTTGTTCACATAGTTACTTATATTAATATTAAAAATTGATGATTTTTTTTTTTTCCTAATAGCATCATTTTATTATAAAATAATGTATATCTTCTATCTTCGAAACCAAGTGTCTTGCTATTTTAACTCGGGTTTCATACTCAGCTAGCCAAGCTAAGTAAATGCGCATATGCAAGTTGGGTTCTTGAACCGTTTAAGAGTACTTGAAGTTTAAATTTATAATAAATTAAATATAAGAGCTCGACTTATTATGAATTTAAGCTTGGGCTCGATTTTTTTGCTCGCCCTTAAGTTCGGCTCGAGCTCGAGCTCGAGTAAAATTTAAACAAGCAAAGCCCAAATTAGGAAAGCTCGTTCAAGCTCAACTTGTTTACACCCTATGCGTGGATGTAATTTCCAATTTTAGCATGTTCGACAGTATATCTATTTTTATTTTTTTTTAAATGAACAAACTTCACAAAATTCATCAACTTTCATGCATTTTAAAAGTTTCATCAAAGGTAAATAACTCGTATTAAATTTTCAATTTCTCTCAATTACCCCCGTTTTATTATAATTTTTTTGTTAAGCCTTGTCAAAATTTTCAAAATATCCATATTTTCATATCATATAAAATAACATAAAAAATTGCAAAGATTTAGACCTTTATTATTTTATTTAAAAAATAAAAAAAATCTTTGCAACATCTTTGCAATTTTTATTTTTTTATATATATATAAAAAAAATGTATTTTGACAAAAATTAATGGAAAATCCTTACAGAATTTGGTAATTGAAATAAATTGAAAGTTCAATACCTTTAATTGATAGTTTTTAAACTTTGGAGATAGTGTCAAAATGAGTTGAAATTTTTTCTAAAGTTTCCCTTTTTTAGAAATAAATGTTATTTAGTATTCTAATTTTATTTTTCTATTCTTCATATTTTGAAAATTAACAATTAAATCTGTAGGATGTACACCTTCATTAATGTGAGTCCTCCAAATCAAATGATTGATTTTCAAAATATGAGGATGATAAAGAACCCAACAAAAAAAAAACCCTATTTTTAATTAAATAATAATAATAAAAAAAATCCCGACACATGGGTTCACGGATAGATCTAACCTACCCACCTTGTGACCCCGGGTCATATTATTATTAATTTATTATTGTTATTATTATTATTAAAAATAAGGAAAAAAAAAAGTGACCATCGTGGGTCACCAAGGTCACTTTTTATTATTATTATTATTATTATTATTATTATTTAATAATAATAATAAATTTATTTTTTGTAAATAAGGGTAATTTTAATATTTTCAAAATTTTCAAGGGTATAAAGGTCTTTTTACCTCTTCTACTGTTTGATTTAACTCTAATCTCTAACGGAATAGGGTAATTGGAAAAAATCAAAAGATTCATACACCAAAGTGAGAATTTTTAAACTTTTGATAGGCGTTTGCAAAATGCATGACATTTCATGGGGTAAAGTTACAAAAAAAAAAAAGAAGTTGATTTTTTAAATAAAATACTAAAATATTGCTATACTTCCAACTATTTTACAATCAATAAAAATAGATGTAGAATTGTAGACTCACAGTTTGAGCTCTCTAACACAATCAATATTAAAACGCCACTTATTTCAAATATTTAAGTTGATATAAAATAATAAATTTAACCATTTAATTATATTATAATGTCAGCTTCCCAACCATATGAAGCAAAAAATATTTAACATATAGGTTAGAAGGAAAACCCACCTGAAGTTGCCAATAATTCATTGTGGACAAACAACGCCCAGTTCCAACCGTCCTTTTAGAGCTTAATGCTATTTTTTCGTAGAGTTAAGGCTCTTGTATTCTTGTTCAAATATGAATAAAGAGTATTACCACTTTTTCAAAAACGCCCAGTTCCAACACCAACTTAAGAATTAGAGTTGCAGACAAGTATGCAAAAACATGGACAATTACGCAAAAACAAACACACTTAATTATATCAAATCTGAATTATTATTATTTAAAAAAAATAAAAATTTGGATGGAAAAACCACCCAAGGAAAGTGGCTGGGGCGGCCACCCCCACGCGACGTGGCCACCCATGGCCTAGGGGTGCCCGTGCGCTACTCCTACAAGACCCGGGGTGGTGCGCGGCCACTACAGGCACCGCCCTTTGGGTGGTTCCTCCCTTTTTATTTTTATTTTTAATTTATTAGTTTTTTAATTAAGATTTGATATAATTAAGTGGGTTTGTGTTTGTGTTAGTGTTTTGTTTTAATACAATTGGACACGTGGCGTAATTTAGACCCTTGGATGCAACTTATGGCTGTGATTTGAAATATGCGAAATTCATATTTTTTAAGTAATCGGAGGGATCCGGATAGTCGATCAATTGGGAACTTTCTGACTCCGGCAGCGGAGCTAAGTACCCTCTCAAGAAAATTTAAGGGTTTAGGTTTTCGTCCACCGAGGAAAGAACTCGAACTTCCATGGAGAGTGCCTTCGCGAGCGCCTCTGCGATCACAGACCAGAGGCAGAGGATCGAACAGTACAGGCACATCCTCGCCACCGTTATTTCCTCCAACGACGTCGTTCAGGCCAAGAAATTCATCGACCACGGTGAACTTTCTTTCTCACTCACTCTCCTTTCATTTGCTTGGATTTCAAGCGCCAAAGTACTAATCGTTCTAGAATTTCCCTCTTGTATCACAGTGTTATCCGACGACGTTCCATTGGTGGTGTCGCGGCAGCTCTTGCAGAGCTTCGCGCAAGAATTAGGGAAATTGGAGCCCGAGGCCCAAAAAGAGATTGCGCATTATGCTCTTGCTCAGATTCAGCCTCGCGTCGTTTCGTTCGAAGAGCAGGTTTGTTTCGGCAAAGCCATCGGTTCTCGGCTGTTTAGTTGTAAACTGTATTAGTTTGAAAGTATGATTGTCTTTCCTGGTCATCTACAAGCTGTATTTTCCCAGGATATATGTGGATTCAGTTAATTTTGTTTAACAAACTTTGTTATCTGTCTGTATGAGGTGCAGGTGTTAATTATCAGGGAGAAACTTGCTGAATTATATGAGTCTGAGCAGGAGTGGTCTAAAGCAGCTCAGATGCTCAGTGGTATTGATCTAGATTCTGGAATGAGGTCTGAGAGTAAGATCATTTGTTGTTGTTGTTGTTATTATTAATTATTATTTTTACTCATTTAAGGAAGTTATAGTTATGAATATTATGTTATTTTTTAATTATTTTTTATTTGGATGCCTCTATCAGAGTGATTGATGATACATTCAGGTTGTCAAAATGTGTCCAAATTGCTCGCCTTTATCTTGAGGTATTGGCTTTATTTTGCGAGTATAATCTTTTGATTGAGATTATTTTACTTAACATTGGTGCACTTGGGCATTACTGGACACGCTATTTATCGGAAATGGCAACGCTCGAGTGGATTATAGGGTGTGTGTGTGTTTGTGTCTTGGAGGCTCCAACGAGAGAGCTCAAATATGGGATATTGGGTTCAGGTGGAATTGCATTGGCAACTGTTATTTTGGTATTCATCTCAGAGGACAGTTGCCATACTGTGAATAAGAAATTGTTAGAAGATTCTAGAGTACCATAACTATTCAAATGTAAAATTTTTTAGTTCATAGGTGCTTGTTCTTCTATTCATATTCGGAAGTAAACTGATGTGGACACCCAGTATAGGTGTAGAAAGAAATGGGATATGTGTCATTCTAACAAGTGGTAGACATGGCCCGTTTACAGGATGTGATAATTAAGGTGATCTGTGATTTCTGTGTGGATAGCATTTGGACTCCTTGCTTTCATTCGGATGAATGAAAATCCCTGTGCAGTTATGTCAATACTAGATGCTATTTATTGTTCAGGTTGGTTAGTCTTGTCTAGGACTTGATGGTGGTGTTCAATTGAGGACTTTTATTCCTTATGCAGCATCTACATTCCAGTGATGCATTATTTAGACGAGCACAATGCTTGAATCAGGAATTTTCGTCTTGGAATATGGCCACATGTCACTGCAGTTATGGACTATGTTGCTTGCTTATTTTGCAGGATGATGATGCTGTTAATGCGGAAGCTTTTATAAATAAGGCTTCATTTTTGGTTAGCAGTAGTCAACATGAAGTCTTGAATTTACAGTATAAGGTTTGACATTATTTTGTCTTTGAAGATAATTGTGTAAAAGGCTGCATGTTGTAATACTTCATTAATTGTTTCCCGCTTGTTTCCTCATTGTTAGGTTTGTTACGCAAGGATTTTAGATTTAAAGAGGAAGTTCTTGGAAGCAGCATTACGTTATTATGACATATCCCAAATTGAAAAGCGGCAGATAGGAGATGAGTATGTATTTTTGCATTTTATCGATGTTTATCCAACCTTTTCATGAGGTTTATTTTTAAAAAGTGTGATTGTTGTGTTGTCTTTGGTCTCTGTTCGTTACAAATAGTTATTTGTTGAATGTGGCTTGGCTCTATGGATTGTTTTCCAGTAGAGCAACACGTCAGCTTTTCATGTTTCCAAACCATGGCATTGTTGGCTGCATTTCTTGATACTAGATATGGATTATTTCATCAACAGATTATAGTCTGGAATAAATAATTATATAATATCTCATTTATGATTGTCTTGTGAACCATGGAGTGCCTTCTCACTCTCTCCCTCTCCTGTTTGCTTTTTGGCACTTTAATTAAGCTCACAAAAGCTAATTATTTTTATTGCAGGGAGATTGATGAGGAAGCATTGGAACAAGCTCTTTCTGCTGCTGTGACATGTACGATTTTGGCAGCTGCGGGTCCTCAACGTTCTCGTGTTCTTGCAACTTTGTACAAAGTAAACACCCTCCATTGATGAATAGCATTTGTATTTTCAGAAATCCTTTGCACCATTTAACTGATATATTGGGATTTGGTTCAGGATGAACGGTGCTCAAAGTTGAAAATTTATCCTATTTTGCAGAAGGTATTCCCTCCGCTTGAAGAATATTGCATGATTTATGCTTTGTTTCTCACGTCCATATTTATTTATACTTTTGATAGTAATTTAATTCAGAGGCTGTGTATCCCAGGTGTATTTGGAGAGAATTTTGAGAAAACCTGAAATTGATGCATTTGCTGAAGAATTAAAAGCACATCAGGTTGTAAACAAATTTTTTTTCCATCTTTTTATTTTGATTTCACTTACAGAACTTACTAATTGTCGGAAGCCATAGTACTTTTGTCTCAACTGTTACTTTTTCCACAGAAAGCACTTCTGCCAGACAATTTTACTGTACTGGATCGTGCTATGATTGAGCATAACCTTTTGAGTGCAAGCAAGCTTTACACAAATATAAGGTTTAGAAAGTGCTGCTGTTTTTTTTCTTATTTTTTCCTCTTATGTTATTGTGGGCAACTGAATAATTTTTTCTTTTTTTTTTTTAACGAATCCTGGCATAGCTTTGATGAATTGGGCACCTTGCTGGGCATTGATCCGCAGAAGGTACGTTCATGTATCCTGTGTCAATTTAGTTTGTTACTACACTTAATTCTATGTTTGTATAGAAGTATGTACGGTTACTATGAATAGCACTATAAAAATTATCACTATTTTGTCACCAATTAAGTTTATGTGATTTTTTTCACCAATTGTGCCCTAAATATTTTATTGTGTGGGTTATCAATTTGCGGCCGCTATAATATTATCCAAGTTATTAAAGAATATTATAGGGGCTGCAAATTGATAACCCACACAACAAAATATTTAGGGCACAATTGGTGATAAAATCACATAAACTTAATTGGTGACAAAATAGTGATAATTTTTATAGTGCTATTCACAGTAACCGTACATATTCTTTTATAATTTTATAACTTATAAATTTATAAGTTATATTATAAAAATAAATGTTTTGATATATATATTATTATTATTGTCATTTGTAGTTGAAAAGAATAGTAACAAGAGGTTTTTTGAAGGCGAATATCTCTTTATCCTTGTTATCTTTAAATATTTATAACTTTGAATTTTCTTGATTCCCGACTAGATAAGAAGTTATAAATGAGTATATTTTTATAGCGTGTCTCTATAAAGTGGAATTCATCCCCCCTCTTTTTTTTTTCTCTGCTTTCCATTCATTCGGATCTTTTCCGTTTCATAAAGTGGAATTCATCTCTCAGTACCATACACCTAGAATAGTGCATTGTGGTCAATTTTTCTTAAAGGGCCTAAATATTTGACTTGCAGGCTGAGAAGATAGCGTCGAGAATGATTTATGAAGATAGAATGCGGGGATCAATTGATCAGGTATGAATAACTACTTCTTATTGCTCAGAGAGAAATAAAATAAATTTCTCTTCCCAGCTTTAAGTGCTTCCGTTGATTATGTCATAACAAACTGACAAATATTGTAATCATGGGTGTGTTTGATTGAAAAAATATTTACCTGTTTTCAACTCCTGCCAAGAAATGAAAAGACTTTGAATTGCTATCATTTTTGGCCCTTTTCCATGTTGTCACAAAAAACAAAAAAGTCATTTTATTCATAAAAAAAAGGTCATTTTAGATGAATCCCTCTGGATTTGGACTAGAATGATTTTTACTGCAATTGAGTCATCAAATATGAATTAGTAGGGTCAATTCAGTTTTGAGAATATCCTTTTGGGCTAATTTGAGATTAGTTCACTTGATCTTATGTTTACTGAACCTTAGCTTCTTTTAGTGACTGAAGGAGGTGAAAAGGAATAAAGAAGAAAAAGAACGGCTGCATATTTTTCTTTATCCATCTGACGTATTTTATATCAGGTCGAAGCTGTCATACATTTTGAAGATGACACTGAAGAGCTGCAACGATGGGATCATCAGGTGATTTTCTGCTTTGCTAGCAATCTATCAACGACCTATGTTGTAGAACAAACATGCACATGACTTCAAAGAAACTACTGCCTGCACAAATTATTGAAGCATTTAACTAACCCCCCTGCCCCTCCAAAAAAATAAAGTTAAAAGTTCTCTGATTGTGTGTCATCCTAAACTGGCTATTGGTCCTGCACTATAATATCGGCTGATAAATAGCTCTGATAAGTGAGTTTCTTATTCAGCGACCCTTAATTTCATTCTTGCGGTTTGTTGCAGATTGTTGGCCTGTGTCAGGCTCTCAATGATGTCTTGGATAGCATGGCAAAGAAGGGCTTGTCAATTCCTGTCTGATTGATATTTTCGATGACCGCTTAGAAGATGAATTTTTTTTTTTATTTAAACCAATGTATTCTGCTTTAAAATATTGCTGTTAATTAGCTGTTCAATTTGATTACGTCACTATGTAATATCTTTTAGCTTGTTAATTGTTATCTAAATATAGAGCATCTTTTTATCACAAGTTTTTATCCGTGATGGTTGTCTGTCTCCCTATGACCATCCTTCCAATCAACTTGCTTCTGGCTATTTGCATGACTTTGATTCTATTTTTTTTTTTTTGTTTCTCTCTCAACAAATGAAAAGATCTTTTTAAGTTAATTGACATAGCGTTAAGTTTGCTAGGCTGATTGGAAGATGGTTACTCCAGCCAAGTCAAAGTACCTCTCTAGGTCTAATTTTCATGTATGATTCAAACAGGTAAGATCCAACTCACCTCGTTTCCCAAACATGAATTATTTGGATTATTACTCATTGTCCACTTTTTTGCAGTAGTAGTACTCCTCCCCAATTTCAGAAATTGTTATTGGATGCGATGCATAAGAATTAAGACAGGTGAAATCTGCTTCAACCTTCAAGTAATTGACACTCCCAACTCAACCCTGATCCCATTTATTTGATTCAAGCTCTTATGGCATCAGCAAAAATAATAAATATTTGTGATATAAAAAGGAAAAATTAACAAATTCGAAATATCTGGTTGATAATACTATTGACTCATGGAAAACCAACAATCTTAAAGGAAGCTCTTGATATATTTTTGGAGGAGCTGACTGACAATCATCCTGTATGTTGTTTCTGTAGGATGATAGCTGTCAAAAAAAACATACTTAGAGTCATCTGCGCAGGTGCCCGGGTCTAGTTGGTTACATAGCATAGATACCTCAAAAATCCCTGTCCCACAGCACCCTTTATTTGCAATCTCAAGGCCTGAAGTGCAATATAGAAATTATTAGAAATCCTAAATATATAGAAAAAATTAATTAGAAATCTTTAAAAAGGTTAAATTTGAATATAATAAACCTTTTGAAAATATAAAGAAGAAAGATATATTACCATATTTCTTAGGATCTTGGACAATATTAAGTAGAGGGTTGTAAACATCAATATAAACCACCCTTGCGTGAGGCAGATTGTTGTTAAGGTAACACATCTCTGCTGATAGTTTAGCATTGAACAATTTTGATGCTTCATTGAGGTAATTTACACACCCTTTTCCTGAATACCCATTCAAAGTTTTCTGCGATGGCAAACATCCAAGTGGTGGTGCACTGAAAACACCAATCCTTCGTATTCCCAGTCCATATAATTCCTTCACATATTGATGAGCAAAATCATAAGCCACTAGATATACCCATTACCCACCAATATATTGTATATAATACAACCAAATCAAATAATTATGTAATTATACATGTGTAATATGCATGGCAGTGAGGCACTACTATGTCAATTAATATAAATTTTTTTTTTCACAAAATAACTAGATCTGGTGGTCACTCGACCAATGGATTATAGATCGAGTCCCCAAGCAGATCTGTTGGTTGCAACCACTCAAATTACTTGGGCACATTTGAAGCTTTGGTGGAGGTTGCTATCCAGTAGTAACTCACCAATGATTAGGCAAAAGAAGTTACCTTGACGAAATTAGAAGCTGATTCGACCAAATAATCAGTGTAAGAAGGAAAATCATAGTTCAATTTCCTAATTCCACTAATGAAATAGGTATTGGTAATGTCATTGCTGCTCGCTACCGAAAAAGTTACACATTTGGCTAAAATGAAGTTTGTTCTCTCTTCTCCAACCATTCCTTTTAGCTTTCCTATGTATTTCTTAAAGTCTTGTATTTGCTCTGATAGTGATATGGCTGACTGAAAGAAAAAAAAAAAAAAAAAAAAAAAAAAAAAAAAAAAAAAATTGAAAATGACAATATTAATAAAAAAGAAATCATACAAAAATGACCAAAGAAATAAATTATGAATGATAAAAAAGTCTAAGGCTCTATTTGTTTCGGCATAAAATGATTTCTTGAAAATGATTTTTATATTTTCCGTTGTTTGGTGCAACGGAAAATGTATTTAGCGGAAAATATTTTATTGAAAAATAATTTTCCTGAAAACATTTTTCAACGAAACATTTTACGTTGAAACAAATGGAGCCTAAGATGCACATACCGCTGTTGTTGATGTCAAATGATCATATCCTGCACCACCTGAAGCAAAGCTTACACCTGTTAGGAAATCTTTAGGCTGCAAAGTTGGATCCCTATATGCTGGTAGGAACTCCTTAACTCCTAAATCTTCCACTGAAAAAAGAAAAAAGAAAAAGAAAGAAGATTAATATATACTGAACTATTTTAACTAGAACAATCTTTTCCTCTAAATTTTATTGAATGAATTCCTCCAAGCCAATTATTAACTGATATGTGATTCTTGTATACATTTTTAATACGATTAATTGTGCAAGAGCATGTGATTATCACATACATTTTATTTGATTCTCATTTGTATTTTTTAATATTCATATAAGAATATGTGCGACAAGTATCAATTTAAAAGACTAGATAGGGCAAAAAAAAAAAAAAAAAGAATCTTCAATCTAGCGTTAGAGGAAAACTTTGTCATTTTAACTAGATGAAAAAAAGAAAAAAGAAAAAAGAAAAAAGAAAAAAGAAAAAGGTCTTAAGGACCAAAGTGGCCAATTTGGGAATTATAAATTTGATTAGCAATGGAAGTATCGAATTTGCTCTAATTGTTTTCCTTTTTTGTTTTTCTTCATCTGTTTTTGGACCCAATATGAATTTTTATATTCGACAAATTCATGTTTGTAATGGCTCAAAGAATGAAAGAACCTACGTACTATAAGAAGGAATGGTATTTTTGTTTTTCTGCACAAATAACGAATTCAAAATCCAGAATCCTGACATCATGGCTGATGATAATTTTGGGCCTTCCACCAATTAAGCATTTTAAAGAATTGCTAAAGTAATATTATAAATTCCTTACAAACCGCTACTATTTTTTTTTTTCTTTTTCTAAGCAAATTTGGAATGGATACGGGAATCAAAACACCGAAAAAGGGGTGGCTCTTCAATAACAAACCCAACATAAAAATTATAGTGCAAGAAATACAACAAAAAAGCAGGCAATGAGTCAAAAATGACTTAGAGCCACTAAAAAAAAAGAGCAAAACAAATAAAAAATGTGGATATTCATCTATGACAAGCAGTAAACGTATTGTTTGAAATGACTATAGCCCTTATGGTTAGATAATAACTTTTATAGGGTTGTGGCACAATATTCTCTTATAATTATTAAAAAAAAAAAAAAAAGGATAAAAATCGTGTCAAACTCGGTGCCAAAAAAAAAAAAAAAACAAAGAAGAGGCGGCAAGGTTCAATATCTAAAAGATATATATATATATATATATATATATATATATAGAGAGAGAGAGAGAGAGAGAGAGAGAGAGAGAGAGAGAGAGTTTTCCTACAAACCTAAGAAGTCCGAGGGAACTTTTCCATTAGAAAATCTTCCTGTTGGCATTCCTCCCTTAAACTCTCTCCCATACGGAAGAAAATTGCACTTTGCAATTGTATTGAGATCGTTGTTGTTGCCCGTATCAACAATAGAATCGCCAAACATTAGTACAGCCGATACTGTTTCGTTGTCCGGTATCTTGATAACAGCTTCGGTGGTGAAGAAAATAGCAAAAGCAGAAGAAAGAAAGAAGAATTTGGTTGATAAAGATACTCCTTTCATGTTCAAGTAAATATATATTGCACTGGATTATTCTAGGATTCTTCCAAGTTTGAATCCAAGTAAAAGAAGAGGAGGAAATGATACTACTTCATGCCTTCAATGTTTCCTCACGAGTCACGGGCATTTTATAGCACACAAGATTACAAAGCCAACTGTTAATATCATTTATTGCTTGAAATAAAAAAAATAAAAAAATGTATATATCTAGCTGATAAGCCTGATATGTCAAAAGAGTAGGTATGGTATCTCTTCAAGTAGTCAGTGTCGGATGAATAGGGATATTGTAAAGGGACTTGGAATAGGATGATGAAAATGATAGATGGTGTTCACTTGCCCAAATATTCTCAGCATGACCTAAAACAGATTTTCCAAAGACCAGGATGGTGGATAAATTGAAAACTATTTGTTGGTTCGATAATATATTTTGGAGGGTTTTTTTTTTTTTGAAAAATATATTCTAATATGACATAAAGATAAAAACAATTTTAATTATTATTATTATTATTATTATTATTTTTTGAAAATGGAAAATAAAAGTGAGAAGAAAAAAGCTTTAACAAAGGGATACAGATTTCCCTCAACCCAATTTATAAATTTGCTAAATGTCCCTTAGCATGTGAAAAATATATAATTTTTTAAATTAATATGTGAAAAGCAAGTGATTTTTAATATAATTAATCATTTTTAAAAATAAACTAGAAGACATTTCTTCTTCCCAATTTGGCTGAACTCACATGCCCAATCCTACTTGTATTAAATTCAACACTACACATGGCCCACATATATAAATTTCCTTATGCCCACCGAGTACGTTAAAAAGGTTATATATGATGAATTAGCCAACCGGATGTTAGATTGTTGAAATAATTGGTTGAGAATTAAAATTAATTTTTTTTCACTTGAAGCCATTTCACCATTTATATTTTTACGGAAAAATTCTCAATAATGAGGTTTGCCCCCTCTTCGCCTCACTCTCCTTTACCTAATATGAATGTTGAGTCATCAAAAGCTTTCTGACTCGGCTTGGTGCGGTTGCCCTATGCGATTAATACTTCAAATGGCGTAACTCTGAAACAGGCAAATATGCTAGGTCATGTTGGGTTAAGAGTACTTATGACTTTGTTTGATAACACTTTTTTCTTTTTCTTTTTGTTTTATCTTTTTAAAACAATAATTTTAACAAACAATCAAAATACAAAATACTCAAAATTACTTTCACATTAAAACATTTTTTTTCAAACAAAAACAAAAACTCACTTTAAAAAGCATTAACAAAGAAGCCATAATTGTTGAGGTGCCACCCTCCGCTCTAAAGACATGGCACATGGTAGCACCTAAGATTAAATAAATGTGTGTTCGAAGAGTGTTTTGTGTTTTAAGTTGTTTCTCCCTTTTCCTTTTCCTTTTCCTTTCCTTTTCCCTTTCCCTTTCCCTTTCCCCTTCCCTGATTTGGAAAGATAAAAAAAAAATCTACACGACTTCAACAACAATATCTCAACCCATATGGCCATATTCACCAAAGCCCTCTCTCTCTCTCTCTCTCTCTCTCTCTGTTGTGATTTATTTGAACAACTTTTATTAATCAACCAATTATTGTTTTTTATTAAAAATAAATAAATGCTTTTATTAAAGTTAAATATTGGTGTCGGTCTTTTCAATATATATATATATTGGTGTCGGTGATAACGAGCGCAAGACTCCTCAAGAAAGGCTTAAGCCAACCCCACGCGAAGATAATGTTATTGAATTCAGCTTGAACGTTTAATCTTATCTATCAAGGAAGGAATAATTTAGCGGTGTCATTTAATTCATTTCAGCTACCAATTGTGAGCTTTGTGGCCGCAAATCATCATGAAATTACTCCCTTCTCATTTCAAATCTCTTCTTTATGTTCGTCCAAATGCCTAAAGTCAGCATTTTTGATAGATTCTCAATCAAACTATTAGGAGGGGATGGGAAAAAAAACTCTTTTGTCAATTTGCTAAAATTTCACATGCAATAGGCCTAACGTCGACGATAATATGGATGGGTACTACATTATACGCTCATTATGTATGGTCTTCAAATATCAACTTTGTGACGGGGATGTTCAACTATGAACCCGAACATAAATTGGTTTTAAGAAACAATTAATGGGATGGATTAAAATGTCATGATATTGCACGGGGTGCAATAATTTTTATCTTGTCCGTTAACTTTTTTTTTTTTTTTTTTTTTAAAAAAAAGGACTCAAATTATAATAGTACATAGAAAAGAGAGAAAGTGAGACTTGCATTATCTTAAAACTATAAAGAGTTGGTTCAGCTACCCCAATGACCACATTAGTGGTGGCCGAACCACCCAAGTGATCAAAGGGGATGGTTCGACCACCCTGTGGTATGTACAAGGTCTAAGCCAAGTCTTCTTTTTTTTTTGGTGTGTCATAATCTGAATCGTTCATTTTAAACAAGCAACTCCACCTAGAATTATTGTAACTTCGTTTTATAAACGACATGAATGTAGTCCTTTTCTAGTAGTGTCTGTCAAGTAATTACAGGAAAGATATGTTAAGGCAGGAAATCCCAGTTATCCTCACCACAATCCTATAGCACCTGTCCTCTTGGTTTGAAGGGCAACAGGCCCAACAACCACTAGATGGTATTGTTGTTGCTGATTTTAAATTAATAAACAATAACATGTTCTCATTTTCTTTCCATGAAAGATACATGAGCTCCGGAAGGAGAAATGAATACCACTAGATGGTATTGTTGTTGCTGAAGCTATATTTTCATTTTTAACCCCTTTGATTTTCTTTTCCTTTTTGGTATATATATATCCTAAAATCACTATATATATATATATATATACTTTTATCTTTCTATCCTAAAATCACTATATACAGATTACAGGGTTAGCTGTACAATGCATTCAGTGTAAGAACTTCATGAACTATGAACCTGGACCGCAGGATGGGGAGGACTTGGCTGAATCCTTTCCAGTCTGTATGACCACCTCATGGTTAATAGATGCCAACTGTGACAAATTCTGCAAAGAAAACTTCCTTTAAGTAAACAAGTTTGAACATATTCATAATTTTTTTACAACTTCCAACATGCAATATATGAGAGGGATGTCACAATGCCTAAGGGAAAAATCGCTATTGCATTTCACAAGCACGAGGGACATTGCACATCCATTGCCTACATATAACACCATGTTGGAGGCACCAGTGAGGTGGTGGTTTTCTTTCTTTTTTCTTTTCTTTTCGGGGGTGGGGATTTTGCAAAGTAGAATAAAGGTGGTTGGGGACCTAGGTTGCAACAAACTATGGTAGTCAGCAACATGCAAATACCAGAACATCTGCGATTCATTTTCTATATCATCGATTGGGGAAATGGTGCAAGTGCCAGCCTGAGACATCTACTTTAATAAGGGATCCTTTAGCAGGTAATAATTCTAAGTCCACCGGGAATACTAAATAAGAAAAGAGGCAGCTGGTGCAGTATTGAATACATCTATTATTAATGGCTACCTTGTTTCCTTTTTAAGGACAAGCTTGCTTACCTTGAAAGAGAAATTTATCAATGAGAGATTTAATGGAGAAGCATCAAACTCGGCTAGGTCACCACATTCATCCGTCTGAGTAGGAGGAAAGAAACGTATAGAATAAGATTTCATAAGATCTATAGAATACAATTAACTGAACTACCAAACTCGTAATGAACGAACATAAGCTAGCACAATTCACTTTTAACCCCATGGGACATTCTTCTCAATCTACCAAGTACAAATTTCCCTATAGTAACATAAAGAGAGAAATTATTGTTTTGGAGAACCCTGTAGTGGACTAAAAAAATTGCTTCTAGTTTGAAGCACACAGGTGGTACACAGTCATTATTATGACTTAGAGTATCTCCAGCAGATGCTCTAAAAACTTTATATTTTGTATGTTGAGCCATATGAGGAAAAATTCAAGTTCAACAACTTGTCGTTTCCTTATCTAAAACACAAATTTTTCTTTTTGACTAGCTACTTTTGGGCAAGCACTCTAGCTTATGTATTCCTTTTTCAATCATTTATCTCTCTTC
Source organism: Corylus avellana (assembly GCF_965113065.1). Taxonomy (NCBI): domain Eukaryota; kingdom Viridiplantae; phylum Streptophyta; class Magnoliopsida; order Fagales; family Betulaceae; genus Corylus; species Corylus avellana. Next base: position 23,036,184 of record NC_142496.1, read on the forward strand.
TTTCTCTTTTTTGCTACAGTCATTTCTCCCTCTCCTCTCTTGAAATAAAAAAATAATTGGAAAATAATGTTTAAAAGAAAATAGAGAACGGAATAGAAAATCTGTTAAAGTGTGTATTGGAAAAGTAGTAGGTAAAGTAAAAAATTGTGCTTAGCTAAAATGCATAACATTGTTGGAGATGCTCTTAGCTGGAGAAAACGGAATTGCCCAGGTGTTACATTACTTCAAGGAAACTAAAAACATGAAGATTTTAAAGTGCAAGCCACCTCGTTTGGTAGGCCTTTTAGTTTCCTTTTATATTCTACATGGTATTAAAAATGCAAAACTAGCTATTTTGAGTAATCATTCCAGAAAAATCCTCCAATATGAATTATTAATAAAGTTTATAAAACTCGCATTTTAATTGGAAGCATAAACATGAAATATGAAGATGAATAAGAGGATGTTTACCTCAGCTCCAGAATTTGACGATGATTCCTGAGTGTCAGAATCAGAATTACTGCATTTCCGATCATCCAGCATTCCACCAGAAATTTGAGTAAACCGTGATATAAAATAGCTCGTGTCATCTGCACTGTCAGGCTGTGGCACAAATGCAGCCTAAGAAGAAAGTTGAGTGGGACAAAGTTAACAATTCAGGCAATCTCCATGACAAAAAGAAAGACTTCGCTATTTTAAGATATATGCATCAGAATAGTTCAATTCCTTTGCATTTATAATGCATAGATAAACACAAGCATGCACATACAATGAGATAAAATAGTTGTAAGCTAAGTTCTTATAAAAACTAAACCCACCAAGAAAGTCTTCTGAATGGTAAAATCAATGTTCACATGTTTGTCTTTTCTAAGTTAGCCTCAGAAAAAGCAAACTGGAGTATCAACATACATAAAAGAAAATAAACTGTTACCAGTTTTTCGATTCTTCTCGCTTGTAACCATGAAATTCTTCGCATGAATTACTTCAATCAATTATCTCAATGCTTATTGCATGGTAAGACATTGTAATGCAACATAGAAAACAACATATTTTCTCTCATAGTTTATCAAAGCAAAGAAATTTTAATATTAAGAATATAAGTCTCTCAGAACTACCAAGACAAGCAGCATTTCTACCTTTTGCATCGCTAGGTTGTCCCAGTTAACCCCTCTGAAAAAAGGATGTGCTTTTACCTGTAAGAAAACTTTCAATGTAGTCAAAACAGACAAATCTAAGACCAATTAGTATGAGTCTTTACCAACTCTTCATGGTGCAGAGAAAATGCTTATTGATTGGTTGAGGATCAAAGTTTAGATGTGGAATACTACCTCTACTGATCCATTTGCTCCTAATCGCTGCTCTGGATCATGTATAAGAAACCTATAAAGAATAGGATTGGGGTTTAATAACCATTTCACCAGAAACTTGCATACCATGTTACACAAACCGACAGATAAATCGACTGAGTGCATGGCTTGTGTGAATGGTAAGATATAGTTTATTACGCGAAATAGTACAAGAAGTTATTTAACTGATCCAAGTAGTAGGTTTGAAGCAATGTGAATGAAATGGCAATAACGATACTGATTTTGCAATGAACACATGCCGTTTGAATAAGAAAATTACACATGTCGCTAAAACAATAAACTGTAGGAAATAAGATGGAACAATATGCTAAGAACCTAATGTGAGAGCTATACATTGGAACACATATGTATACACCATGTTAAAATGAGATATTTTACAAGGTTTATTACTACCGTATCATACATCCATCCTGCGCTGTGCGGACAAATGTATAAGCCAATCTACAGATAAGCATTCACGTGTCAATTTCTTAGGCCAGAAAGAAGAGATGATTATCGATCTGAAACAAATCTATTAGTATTCTTTGCAGTATCTGAAATGTGTGGACAAATTTCAAGTTAGAAATATTAAATTATACATAACACTATCTTTGCAGCTCTGGAGATTAGACATGTAAAAAATATACACTTTTTTCTACAGATGTAGAAAATAATATAAATTTTTTTTGTCATTTCAAGTTTTTTTTTCACGAAACTTCTGTTTCAGACATTCTGTCTGTGCTTAATCACATACAGTGAATGAAAAAGGTCAAGAATATATATAGTATACATATCCCTCGGACATGACAGTTAAACCACTTCAAAAGGAGAATAAATAACACATAACGTTGAAAATTCAAGCAATTAGAAGCCATTACCAACACATCAAAGGTGCAAAGCCAACAACCAACCTATAAATTAAGTCTTGGGCCTCATAGGACATGTCACTAGGAACAGGTGGCCAGGGGATTTTTCTGTTAAGAATGTTGTCAAAAATTATCTGCACACCATGAAAATCAGTGTTAACCATAATAAAATCACTTCCAAATTGGAGAATTTTGTTTAGACATCAGTGCTGATAAGAAATCAGCTCACAAAAGGACGGGTCATCAGTAATTAAGATGATATACACAAATTACTCACAGAACGAACTTGAAGAATAAAATAATTTTCATCTTCGACAGTTACTGGGCAGCAGGTAGATAAGATCATGGGCACAAATTACTATAAAGCAACTATTTTGCACAAAGCAGATCAACTTTCAGCATTTTGGACATTTTGTCAAAATATTAAAATTCCTTTTATTTTATAAATAAAAAATTAAAATTACTAAACATTCAATTTAGAAGTGTAAATCCACTGATAACATTAGAAGGTCCATTAAATTCATCTAAAAGAATGGAAACAGAAAATTTCAAAGCTCCATCAAATTCATATGAAAGAATGGAAACAGAAGTATGCTCTGCTTGAGGTGCTGAGGATTCATCTTGTCCCTGTTTTCACGTTGCAGCAGGCAATGAGGATGTATGCAAGGATGAAGTAGTGTGTGTTAGTGGGAAACTAAAATCTCTGAGAAGTCAGCTGGAGTTTTTTAAAAGGGAATTGGATCAGGCGCTTGTTTTAGTGGATGAGTGCTTGGGTTCAATTGGGCTGAAGGTTGAGAAGTAGGCCGATGAGAAGGGCCTATCTACACCTTTAATTCCTCTTGAAGGCCCTTCTTCTAAAAACAAAGAAATAAGGGCCCCCTTTCTGTGAAACGCGCGTTACATGTGAAGCCTACTCCTAAGTGGGTCAGAAGAGCATGTGTTGGTAGTCCCCTCTTACAGGTTTTGACCCGGTTGTGGATATGGGTCATACCAGCTCAGAAACAGGTCATATCAGCTCCGCCCAATCTAATGGAGCACCAGATGGAGCACCAGTGGATCCGCCGCAAGCTCTTGCCGATATTGTTGCTGGTGCGCAAGTCGAGCAGAATGCCTGCGACTTGGCTTTGCAAGCTGTTAGCTCGCCGCTTACGATGGATTGTGGTCTACCCGGCAAAGTGGCTTTCCAAGCTATTTGCTCATCAGTGGACTCATGGGTAGTCGTCGAGGTTGTTGTGAGTGGTGCGCAGCCTTCTCCAAGCGATGCCGTCACTGTGTCTAAGCTTGCCGGTATCCCATGGAGGATCCATCGGTGTTTCGGTCAAGTAACATCACCCACGCTCCTTTCCCCTCAAGAATTCATCAATGATGTGGCTAAGCTGGTACCCATTCCCATTGTGAAATCTGGTGACTTGATTTGCAAGCCTGTGAGTTTGCCTCGCCTGGGTAGGCTTGAATTTATTGGGGGGCAGTGTCAGTTCGTTTTCCATCCTTCTCCTCTTTACAAAGATGTCTTGCGGAAGCAGTGCATGTGTAGTTAAGGATGAAGGCTCTGCTTTTGCTAAACTGGCTGGGGGTGAAGTGGAGATGGGGGAAGAAGTGATGCACTTGTATCCAGGCCTTGTCTGGATGTGGATTTGTTCTTTGAGGAGCCTACTCCGTTGAGATTCTGTCCAGCAGTTTCTAATCAGAGAGCAGCAGGGTCTTTGCCTTCAGCCTGCGTGCTGTAGACCGTGAAGAAAAGTCGTCATATTGTGGGGCTTTCGTGTGAGAGTTTTGAAGAGGAGCTGATGGCCTTATTTGCGGCCATTGAAGTTGGCCATTTGGAGCAAGCGTCACCTCATGTTCCAGTTTTGGAAAAAAAAAGCAACAAAAAATTAAGGCCAGTTTGCTCCATGAACTATGATGTGAACAGTGGCAGTGCTAGCTGTGGTAGAGTTAAGGGGAGGGCTGCTAGGGGTGAATGGCGTTTTTTCTGTCTTGGTGAATGGCAATCCGTCCGGTTTCTTTAGTAGCTCATGTGGATTGAAACAAGGTGATCTTTGTCACCTTTTCACTTCGTTATTGTGATGGAGGCTTTAAGTAGAATGCTTTCTCCTACTGTTAATAGGGTTTTAAAAACTTTACATGGTAGAAAATCATAGGAACTCCAAAGGATTCTAATAACACTGATCACTAAACAACATAATTAATACATAATGCATGGATATCTGCAGCATTTCCTGGCACTATGGCTGTAAGATCATTTTTTTGATAAGTAAAAAAAAAAATGAAGATCATTTTTTTGATAAGTAAAAAAAAAATGAAGATCATTTTTTTGATAAGTATACTGATCTTACTATGGCTGTAAGATCATTATATAAGGAAGATCATATGTAGTACAAAATCCGATGGAAGAGAACTCAATACTAACATCAAAGTCTACTGGGAACAGTACATACTACTGGCATAGCAGACACTGCATAACATATAATAAAAAAATAGTACGTTACAAAATGAAATCACTTAATCATACGCATCATAGTTAAAGATTCTATTAATTGGTAATTTACACACATAAGCAATGGGCCTTGAACCCATGACCTCACCCTCCTCTTATATGAATGGGAGAACATTGGCTCAAAGTTTTCTATCAAATGTTTTTTTTTTGATAAGTAAAATTCAAGACAAATAGAAGTAAAAGTTTTCTATCAAATGTTACTAGCTACAAATACTGCATACTAAGAAAAAAATATTTCATATAACCAGAAACTGTAGATAGTGCTTGATTTAATACCTGAATCACAATGGATCTATAATTTCTCAAGGAGCACTAGGATTGAAAAATATGTAGTGAAGTTGAATACAAAGAATACCTCTGGACGTTCGGCGGTGAAAGGTGGAATTCCAGTTATTAATTCAAATAGGATGATTCCCACTGACCACCAATCAGCAGCATAACCTGCATGAAAGAGCAGGTAATTTGAACTGCCCATTATGCTTAAAGTAAGCCCAAACTCTAGTTGAATACAGACCGTGCTCAGTTCCAAGAAGGATTTCTGGGGCCAAGTAGTCAGGTGTCCCAACGGCCGAGTGCCGACTTCTTTCCTCCGTTTGTCGAGCATGTGGGTTATGCACATCTGGAGAAGTAGTTCCATTTGTCTGAGGTCCTGATAAATCTATGGTGCTATTTATAAGGCCAATCTTTGATAGCCCAAAGTCTGTAAGCTGGTAATATAAGAAACAATTAGCAAATTATCATTAGCATCAAACGATGAAGCAGATAAGAAATCACACCTACAAAGTCAAACATAGACAAGGACATTTAGTTTGATGCATAACGAATTAGAGCCCTCCATTGAAGATCTAATGAGCAGAAGGTTTTGTAGCTAATTGTGTAATAAACTTAGCTCCTTGGATCTCAACAGAGTTAGACATATACAAGTACGTGTGATGCACAATCAATAGATAATGTATCAGCACCTTTGATCTCGTACAAAAAGAAAGGATATAAACAAGCATCAAGTAAGGGGGTTAAGATACAATACTGCACAAGAAATATTCTTAATACCTCAATAAAAAAGCACTATGAACAAGTAACAAATGCAGTATTAATTGGTTCACACATTCTTAATCTATTATTTATAGCATTTCTATGCAAAGTATTAAATCACCACTTATCTCAAAAGTGTAACTGATAAAAAATTGTGAATTTAATTATTTAATTAATGTTCTAACACTCCTCTTCACATGCAAGCCCAAACTTTTTCTCAATAAGTGGAATCCAACATGTGAAATATTTAACTAAAATGAGAGGTAAATTACAAAGTCAGAGTTCGAACTCAAGATTACTTCTCTTATACCATGTTAAATCATCACTTATCCCAAAGTTTAAGTTGATAAGAAATGGTAAATTTAGTTATTTAATTAATGCTCTAACACATGGAAACAAGTTGATCATCGAGTATATACAGCAGACCTTGATGTGCCCATCATGTGCAATCAAAATGTTGTCAGGTTTCAAATCACGATGCACAATTCCAAGAGAATGGAGGTACTCCAAAGCAAGAACCTGAAAAATAAAATAACCTAATTAAATAAGTTCAGGAAAGTACTGCAAAAACACATAATTACTCCAAAACCATAAAAAATAAAAAAATAAAAAATAAAAAATAAAAAAAGAAAAGTAAAAAAGAAAAAAAAAAGGATATGCAGTTGGTATTTTTTCACTAACCAATTCCGCAATATATAAACGAGCTACATCTTCCTCAAGGCAACCAATATTTCTGAGCAGTGAGTAAAGATCACCTCCATTGAGATATTCCATGACCAAGTAAATGTTATCTCTACAGGTGAATGAATAAAAAAACCGAACCTGCAGTAACAACAGCATAGATGCATCAGAAAGTACATTTTAAGCTAGCTATTCAAGAGTAGCAGCTGTGATATTTGAAAGAAATATAGAATTGGATATTACCACAAAAGGGTTTCGGACAGTAATTAGTATGTTACGCTCTGCTAATATACGCTCAATATCATTTTTTCTTATTATATCCAATTTCTTCAGCACCTGCATGAGCAACATGTTGCACAATATCAAGAATCTAGACCAAAATCACCATTTAACAGTCCAACAACAATAATTACTTATCAAATGACTGGATAAATAAAAAAGAATTGGAAGCAAGAAAGTTAAAACAAGAATGAATTGCTAGTACATTTCCCATAAAGAAGCATCATTGCAAAAGAAAATTTGAGTAGGAGCAACTAGAGTGACATTAAGGTTCTTGGAACCATATGATAAGAACATAGATGCCACTGACCAATACAGTGACCTAATAAGAGCCAAAATGCTACGACCATGCATGAAAATGTGTGAAAACTCCTCTGTGCGAACAGTCTGGGTGAAAGGGCTGATCATGGTCACATGCAATGAGAAGAGGGCCAAAGAGGATAAGAAAGAGATTATTGCAAAAGAAGCACCTTTATTGCAAAAAAATCTCCTGTTGTCCGCTTGCGAGCAAGAAAGACTTTACCAAAAGCACCCCTGCTAATTGGTTTAATGATCTCAAAGTGATCAATGCTAGTCCGCTCTTTGTGCACTAAATGTAAAGGAGATGACATTGTGATACTCTGAGATGCATTATCCAACAGAGGTCTTGAGCTTTCCTTATTCTTGTTATTACTCTTTGGACTTCTCATATCCATAAGTTCACAAGAAAGTATATATTTGTCCCTGTATATGTAGTTAAAGTGTCAGGAATAACTCAGTGAGATGATACTTAAATTCAATATAATAGGTAGTCTCTTCTAATACTAAAATTACCGCAAAAGTTTCTCCATACGGCCTCCAAAGGTGTCTATTATAAGAGCTTTCAGCTTGCTGTTGCATAGAACATCTTGCAAGTCTTGTATGCAGGCAAGCAAAAAATCATAGGACCCTTCTTCTGAAAGATCTGTTCCTGCCACACAGCGTGCTATGTCCACAAGGTCAATCATCTGCCAAGAAAAGGGTTGTGAATTTGTATAATGGCATTATAACATAGCTATAAGCTAATCAATAATATACTCAAGAACAGAATGAATATATAAGAAAAATAACGAAGCTCGCCAACTAAAAATGAACAAAAAATTAAAATTTTGAAATAAACGCCTGATAAGACACAATCTCGCAAGATTAGGAGGAGAGCAGAGCTTGGTATTCAAATACCACCAGTTACATAAAGTTGGCAACTTGAATGGCCTAGTTTAGAAGAACCTGAATGAGCAGCAAACCCAAAGAGGTAAGCAAAGTGGACCCAAATGATTGATGGTGTGCCTCATAAGAGTCCAAGTTTCCCACAGGAGTCCATCTAAAACCGACTGATTAGACTACACCAACATATATACATAAGCAACCAGCTCCCGTTTGATAATGATCAACAGGACTTATGGTCTTAACAGATAATTCCCGTGTTTATTTTATTGTGCAAAACAATGCGAGTTGTTCATGCTCATAGGACAAGTTATCCTGCATGGTTTACTCAAGAAATGAGGTTGACAATAAGGGTCATTGCTATAAATATCATGGAGCCTGTAAAGGCTTCTTTAACTCTTGGGGAACAGAAAACCTTTGTGAATAAGAACAATATCTCAGAACAACAAATAGCCAACTGCTTCCAATAGGAAAACCATAGCCCTATTTATATATACTATCTCAAGTCATTTGTGACCTCATATAAAATGTCTTCATTAATTACCAGAACCACTGTTCTTCTCCAATAGACACAAATTCTTCCAGAACACTGATTTGAAATATGACATGTCCTTATTTATTTATCGATTGCTAGGTACAGAAGTCCTTTATTTCTTTCTTTGCCACTCAACAAAATGCCTTCTAATCCTGTCCGCGCAAGTTAAAAAGTAATAGAAGTAGTGGCCCATTCAAGATAGGTAGTACTCATAGTAATTTGGCTGGCCCAGATTGTACTTATTGTAAGCAATGTCAATCAGTATATCAAACCATGCTAACAAGTACCCTATATGGAAAAATAATGAGAGAGAGAGAGAGTCAACTAATCCATCAAAATGTTTTGCCATTACTGTTGTTTGAGTCCAAGGGTTTATAAGATTCTCACATGAAATATTTCTTAATCGAGTTCTCAAGGACTGAACTTTGAAATATCATATATACACTTCCCAATTTATACATACTTGTGATATGAAATTATTTGTACTCATTCCCTTCATTTTGAGAAAATTTATGATTTACAGGTAAATTTCCTCTTAAATTTTATCTTGAGTTTTCTTTTTTTCTTTTTTTTTTTGGGTCAAAATCACTAGTTGATTAACATTAGCTTCTATCTCCAATGCAAATGCTTTGGCTGACCAACAGACTAAGGATTTTTGTTGATTTACTAGTGCGAACTAATTTTTCATATTGATATTGTTAATGTATCAATTAAATAATTAAATTCACTATTTCCTATTAGCTCAAACTTTTGGGATAATTGATGATTTAACATTGCATATGAACAAATGTCCTGTATTCGAACCCTGGTTCCACAATTCATCTCCCATTTTCGTAAATTCATCTGCGTGCATAAGTAATTTAACAATCAAGTAGTTTCAAAGCATCTTCCAAATGCAAAGCACAACTAGGTTTTTCAGCAGAATCAAAGGTCAAGAGGCACCAAAATCTTCCCAATGCCAAGTGAAGCTGATTCTCAAATGAAATGGCTGTTTTCAGAAACTTTTTTTTGCTTACCATAATTTTTTTTTTTTTTTTTTGTATAAATAAGTGATTCATTGAAAAGCACAAAGGGGCGCGACCCTAGTTTTGCTTACCATAATAATCATATCAACTACACTATCACAGAAGTGGATTGCATTTATAAGTTGAGATGATCTCTAAGGAAAAAAATCCATCACAAAAAACTTACAGACCTGTTGCAAATCCTCCAGTGCAGAAGGATTGTTGTGCTCCAACCACCAGGAGTCAAAATGACCAGCTCTAGGGGTATTTGTGGATGATACTGATGTCATGCTCCCAACTGAGGAGGATGTGCGATGGTAGCCAAGCTTTAAACCCAAATGGCCCTTCAGATTCATAGATGCAGAATGAGAATCATCTATGCAGGCTGTGTCCATCTCATGTATATCCTCAAACATTCCTTCAACACCTTTATTTCGCCACTCACTTATCTTGGGAGAACAACCTTCAGATGCAATTCCAAAGTTTATAGTTTGTGTTCCTGAGTTTTCAGGACTGTCATAAGATGCATGAAAACTCATATTGCGCGACTCTATAATCTGTTCCAATATCTCTGCAAGTTTTATAAGGCGCTCATCTACATCTAGATAACTTAAGTCACACTTATCAGCATATGCACATATATAAGAATGGAATTCCAGGTGAGAAGTAGGAACAATTTCCTCACATATCCGACAGAGTACTGAAACAGATCCACCTGGACTTCGTTCTTGTTCATGAAATGAACCAGGACTGGAATTATTTGCTGACTTTCCAATACTGCCATCAAATAGATGAAACTGTTGGACTTGTGAAAGGAAATCAGTGTGTGAATTCTGAATTGGCAATTTTTGTTCCAAAACCATGGAATCTTTTCTAGAAATTGAGTCACTCTCATCATCTGGCTCTACAGAACTGCAACAACTTACCTCAGGGACAGAATATAGCTTATTTTCTAGCTGCAATTCATGTTTGACATCATCCTTCTGCCTCAAATCATAATCTAAACCAGAATCAGCAATCTGTGTATTGGGCACCCAGCTTGTTTCAACAGCAGGAATACTTTCTAAACACTTCTTTAGTTTATGAAGAGATTTCTCATCTATTGGTTCCCTATCTTTCTGGAACTGCAACAGTCTAGTGCAGCGTGTTAATATGAACAGCATGCGAGTGAACAGCCACTTTAGCATTCCTGTTTGACACTGATACCTTTTTGCAGTCAATTCTTGGACAATTGTTTCACACTTGGCACGGAACTCAGAAGAGGTCATTTCCATACAGTTTTTAGCAAGAATCAGAAGATCCTCTGCCACTGTCTGCCCCTCTGGTGATGAGTCAATCTTCTCAACAACATCCATAACATCCACCGCAAAACTAGCCAGCTCCACATTCACCACTTCTTTGGCAGCATCAAATCTTGAATGCAAAGAACCCAAAAGCTCCTGAATATCAGCTCATTAAAGACCAAAAAAGGGAGGGATGGGAGGAAGGGAAAAGAGAAAAGAAGCAAATCAGCCCTAAATAAAAAAAGTCAGCAGTGTCCAATATTTTTATAAAAAATACCAAGAGGAGCATCATTTTGTTCTGATCTAATACAACCCTATCCTAAGAATATTGTGCTTCTGATAGTCAAACCAAAATTGGTTCTTCTTTTTTTATGGCATATTGGTAGAGTCAGCTACTGCTAGATGTGAAGAATATGCCAAAATTCAATAATCTTGCATAATTGCGAGCCTTGAAAAGGAGAGTAGCAACAGTTTATAGCTATCAGGATTTAGGACCAATAATCTAATCTCACCACAAAAGAAAAAAACAATATTCAATGTAAATGTGAAACCATTTGATGATGTTTACATGTCACAGGTCTTGTAAGACATTTTGCTAACCTTGCTCAAATAATTCTTTTGATATTGCATATTTTATTCCAACATAAATAACTCTATATAATTGTGATATTTACAAGTGAATTTTGAATAAAAGAACCAAACTGATATACAAACATGTAATTTGATCAAACACGAGAAAAATGAGAATTGTCTCTGTGAAACCTTATCCAGAAGCAATATTATAATTGCAGTGCACTAATTAATCTTTTCAACCTATTTTTATATAGAGAAATGCTATTTCATATTTTGCAATACATCTCCCATCCATTCAGTCCATCTTTTTTTTTTTTTTTTTTTTTTTCAAGTCAACCATTGTGAGTCCTACAGATCCAATGGTTGATTTGAACAAAAGATGAATGGGAGATGTACCACATATATGAAATAGCATTTCTCTTTTATATAATATACAATAATAACAATATAAAAGCTAACTAATGTGATGCAAACATATAATATTCAACAAACAATCCAATAAGAGCAAAAACTGTCTGTTTATTAAACATCTCACTCTTAAGCGCACTTGTCACAATCTAAGGATGCTAACCGAACATTTCTAACAAGGAAATGGATTTCCTTCTCAGCTATTGAGTAATACCTCCAGATTGCTGTAGCTGTGGGCCCGAGGCTGGGCAGGTGGAATGCCACCCTTTGGTCCTAATTCATGTGAAAAACTTTTTAGACCTTTTGGCACTTTACAGAAGCTTGCACTCTCCAGTGAAGAATATTTTTCATTTAAATTACTTCTCTTATTGTGTACTCTAGCTTGTGTAGCACCCTCCTCATCAAGTGTCTTGAATCTTGAGTCGTAGCCCTGTCAAATAAGTAGCATGCTTTTTTCAGTACTTAGTCTTGGAAAGGACAAAGCACAAGCAATCATCATATGCATCTTATATATATATATAGAAGTAACTCATAACCAAATATCAGAAGCATTAACCCTACCTCAATGTTTGAAGGAACATTATTAAAAGGTTGAGTTGAATCCTTGGAAAGATATGACTTGAACCAACGAGCTATCTTCTTTCCTTTGTAGAGTTCTAATGCCAGAAAGGATTAATATGTAGTCATTATGTTTCTATAAGTAACCAGGAATGCTGTATTCAAAAATGAGGAAAAAGGAAGACAATGTTTTTAACATGACCATTTCAAGCACATCTGTTATATTCTTTTACTAGAAAAGATTCCTAATAAGAGAACAGTAAATAAAAAATAAAATAAAACTTCAACAGATCCCATCACCCAATAGAGCGGCTTTTCGAGAACACTCTTTCTACCAACTCAGGCAGGTCAGAAGGATCTTAAACTACCCAAAAACTTAACAAGGAGGCCCAACTACATATGTGGTGTCAATAGCTAAACAGGTCTGGCTTCGAATCAGTAGTGGCAGATTCAATGTGCCAACACACGGGATATTCCAAATCATTTAAATAGCAGTGACAATAGTGTGTACCCTATGAACTTGCAACAACCAAAGAAAAAGCATTACACATTGCTTGGGCTTCAACAAACACCACTTTGAAGTGCCATCTCTAAAGGAAGAATAGATGGTCCTGCTCATATCTAGTAACAAAAGCTTCACATAACAAGCCTTGTTAGACAAAAGTATTATCATTCACTTGACCAGCCTTCATCTTAACAATTTTGCTGAAGGTTCTCCATAGAATTCAAGGGTTCTCCATAGAATTCAAGGTCGGCTTTGGCAATTAATTTCAAAAGCTTATCTATTTTCATCTCAGTATCCTTAAGAGTCAAATGAGTTTTTAAGCAATCCAAATCAATCCCATGGCATCAACACCAAATTATTGAGGCCATATGATATTCCATTAAAATTTAGAAAAAGCACAGTAAAAGTTTTACACCAAAAGCCGTGCAGTTTAGAACCACTTAAAAGAAACATATATATATGATGCCAAAAGTGACTAGAAAGGATAAATAAGCAACATTCTGCTGATTCTGAACTTATTTCTCTGCTTAATCTCTGGACTAAAAGTCTGTGCCTTGGGTTTCTTTCTTTCTTTCTTTCTTTTCTTTTTTTTTTTTTTTTTTTTTTTTGTTGTTGTTGTTTTTACCATACTCTGTAAATTCCAATAGCGAGCCGTTAATATTCTTCAAGCGCAAAAAAAGAGAAAGAAATAAAGGAAACCGAGCCGTTGATATTCAAACAATTTTTTTTTTTTTTTCTTTTCTAACATTTTCAGCGCAGCCAAACAGAGCTAAACGGAAAAACAAAAACCTATTGAACCACGATCAATAAGAAGACGCAACTACTTATATAAAAAAATAGATAAATAAATAAGAGGACGCAAACCTTTTCTGGAAAAACCACTGGTCTTTTCACGTCCGGGAGCCATAGTCCTTTGCTTTTGCTTCAGGGAAGGCCTTGAGGCCCCAAAACTCGGAGACTCGGTCGACTCGTCGAGCCTCAAACTCTGTTGGTCCTTGAAAGGAGCTCGCCGAGTCTTGATCCGATTCAACCCGGAGGGAATACCAGCTTCTGACGAAGACTCGTCTCGACTCGTTCCGTCCATTGTAGATAAGCTCCGTACACGTTTTGGATAACCAAAACTAAAACCCTAGCTCTCTGATTTCCCCTTGATTATTACACCGACTAGAATCGCTGTTCTCCATTAGAGCGACGAAAAGCTATGGAACATGCGCTAATGGAACGAGAAGATTACAAAGTTAAGATTAGGGATCAAAATGGAGAGCAATCGCAGCTCCGAGTTCCAAAGTGAGAGTAATCGTAAGGCCTAGGATGAGAGCCTTTCCTCTTGATTGTGGTTGTCACTTTCGCGTCCAGATTTTTCTTTTTCTTTTTCGTAATTTTCGTTCTGATGTTTCAACATCAAATCATCGCAGTAATTAACTAATTAGACAAATAAAGACAGACAGAGAGAGAGATCCAAAATTGGAATCCCTTGACTTTTTTTTTTTTTCTTCTCTTTTTTATCCCCGTTGCTTCCTTTAAAATATCTCATGAGTTTCGTAATACAATATGATTCCTCAATAAATAATAATTCTTACGCATTTTTGTAATAAAGCAGGTGCTTGTTATATATAGTTTTAAAAATAAAAATGAGAATCAAAATATAATTCGCCACACGCATGCGAGTCGCATCATCAGATAAGGTGGGGCGTCAGCATGCGCTTCCCTAGAGAATAAGTTGACTTGTGGCCTGTGACGGTTAGACCTTTTCAAGTAAGATAACGCTTTGACAATTGAGTTTTTAAATAAAGATAGCATACATCTCTTCTTCTGCCCCGCGGAACGGCGGAAGGGGCAGCTTCCAGAGGAAAAACTAGGAGGATATCTATGACGTGGTCTAAGGGTGTGTTTGTCAAAAATTTTAAAAAATAAAATCACTTTCTAAAATGATTATAATTTTTTTTTTTTTTTACCATGGTTACTGACTTACTGTGTTGGTAATGGAATAGGATATCTCAAATCCATTTTGGACTAGAAAATATTCCGTTTATAATTAAAATTTTTTCTTAAAAATTTTAAAGCCACAAATATGACATATATTTATTAACTAAAGATAATAATAAAATATTATTTTATCTTTAAATAAAAAATAAAAAATAAAAAATAAAATTATAAAATATTAAGGGGTGGCTAGTCTAGGGTAACCAAAGCCACCCCATGGTTGGGGGTGTTCCGGTCACCCCCAAGGGCCAAACGAATTTTTTTTTTTTTTTTAGATTTGGCCCTTGGGGGTGGCCGGACCACCCCCAAGGGCCATGGGGTGGCTTCGGCCACCCTAAATGGCTGGTCTGGGGTGGCCGATGCCACCCTAGCCCCCAACTGGGGTGGTCCGACTACCCCCAATGGGGTAGCTAACCACCCCTTAATATTTTATAATTTTGTTTTTTATTTTTATTTAAATCTAAAATAATATTTTATTATTATTTTTTGTTAATGAACATGTGTCATATTTGTGGCTTTAGGATTTCTAATAAAAAATCATAACCATAAACTGAATATTATCCAATCCATACTTCGGCCTTTGCACAACCCATTACCAGTGGACTAGGATCCTCTCCAGCCCAAAATGAGATTTTGGGCTGGAGAGGATCCTAGTCCACTGGTAATGGGTTGCGCAAAGGCCAAAGTAATTAAGGACCCATTTTATTGCATTTTTTTTTATTAAATAATAATAATAATAATAATAATAAAAGGTCTATGCTCGAAGCCAGTAGTAAGCCAAACTTATTGTTATATTTTTTTTCACTAGATGCAAGCCAAACTCCACGTGAAAAGGCAATTCTTTCTTCTTTTTTTTTTTTTGGTCTTAAAAAAAGAGAATTGCAAATCAATCCCTGGAGTTGGAAGTTGTAACAAATAACTCCATGTGATATGGTTATCTAACAAATAACTCCCTCCATACTATTTTGAACAATTTTTTTTTTGAAATCATTATTATATTATACATTTACACTAAAAACTTATTTAAAAAAAAAAAAAAAAAAAAAAAAGTGGGGAGGGGGGGGGACAATGGCCGAACGACCCCATGGCCGGTCAAAAGGAGTGGTCGAACTTTACACGGGCCTTGGGGTTGGTTTGGCAACTTGGCGGTGCTTGTTTTTCTTTTTCTTTCTTTTATTTATTTTTATTTTTTAAAATTATTTTGATGGTGAATGTGTAATTTCATATTGTCGTCAACAAAAAAATAGCCTAAATTTATACATAGCAAGTTATTTGTTACACAAGTATACAATAGGAATTTTAAACCTAATAGAGTTATTTGTCCAAGCCTCAAATTGCATGGACTAATTTAATAATTTTTCCTAAAAAAAATGCAGAACGACAAGAATCCGTGCTCAATAAAAATTACAAACACACGAGTCTTGAAAAAACATCATCAAATCACATGTGAGATGGAGGCAACCATTTCCATTTGCTTATTATTTCAAAAAAAAAAAAAAAAAAAAGGAAAATCTGGTCCTTCTGTTTTGTACCTGTTAGAAGTGTTGTGGGTGAGTGTTAGAAGTGTTATTGTCATTAGGGTTTAGGGGTAGTTTGGTCTTTGTGTCTTTAGGTTTAGTCTATATATTGTAATGTTTGTATTAGGGTTTTAAAGGTTAAATGAACAAGAAGCACTAGCCTCCATTCTCAATTCTCCCTCTCAAACTCCCCCCTCCTACAAATCTTTCTACAATACAGAAAATTGGGGGACTTAAAAAAAAAATGCTTAAGCTTTCCTCATTATTTCCTCATGCAACTAGAAGTTACAAAGTTACAAGTTACAGACATTGGCAGTTCAAATAGCCCATATTCCCAAATGAACTGTATAAAGGATAAAATCCGAAAGAACTCTGAAGTAAAAGTTCATGCAATTGATTCAACAAGTCAATTGCTATCCTCTACAACCTGATTGCCTGCATATAGACTCTCTCTTCTTTTTGGAAAACCGGAAGATTCTAAAGTTGAACCCCTAAATTTTAACTCTGAAGATGGTCTGAAATTTGGATCAACAGAAGCTGGTCTAGGGTTATGATCTGCAGAACCCTGCCTAAAGGAACCGGCTGCTCCACCAGGATAACGCTGGGGAGAGACATACCTTCTTGGAGCTCTGAGAGTGCCACCTCTAAGATCCATCATATCACCACCTCTAGAAGAGTCTGCAAAAGATCTGTCCCCGGAACCGGTTCCTAACGGAGCTCCAGCCATAGCCGACGCGGAGCTAAAAGGATCATCCGGCCCCCATGAAGTAAGTGCTTCCTTCTTCTTGGCGAAAAATTGCCAAGCGACGAATAGAAAAAGTATAAAGAACAACACGGGGCTGGTCCATAGCATTGCATTAGATTCCCCTTTAAATACTGGAAGGTTAGAGCGATACATTCCCACATACCCACTTCCAAGGCCAACAACAATAAGCTTTTCACGGTCACTGGCTACTAAGGGTATCGCCCTTCTCTGCTCGGCATCCACATCCATTGTCTGATAAATTAGGAAAGATGATCTGATATCATCCAGACCAGCAGAGAAAACAAGCCGAGGTGCACCAATCCTAACATAATGCTGAGATGAAACGTTGAACACAAAGACCTTCTCCCCGCTAACAATAAGCAAATACCCCTTAATTGACTGAAAAGCAAGAGGCTCATCCATGTCAAACTTCCTCTTTGATCTAACCCGGCATTTGAAGTTCATTATATCCCCCAAGAGCAATACGTGAATTAAATCACCCTCCGCCGTAAATCCATATGCTTTGGACCGCTCCGTGGCATCAAAAACATAATTTCGAGCAAGAGAACGGTTCAGCCCTTCACACTCAGACTCCTTAACTTTCATGCTCCTCAAATCCAATGACCCTGCACCAGCCTCCGTCAGAAACAAAAGCCGTTGCTTAAAGAACACAAGCGGCCTGCTCGTTGGCATGGCTGAGCCATAGAGAGTCCCATTTTCTGTTAATACCCTAATCTTTCCACTACCATCAACAGACAAAATGTACCTCATCCTCCCAACATGATGCACTTCCAAGATACTTATTGGCAACGAAACATCTTCCCTGCTGTCAGCAGGCACAAACTTACCTACATTTTCCATAAAAAGCAAAGAACTCCACTCCTCTCCATTCGACGACCCCTCCCAAACCCGATGCATCAAGACCGCACCATTGCGATGCCCCGTCACCAGAACACTCTCATTCTTATAAATCGACATGTATGAAAGCATAGCCGTAATTGGCGACTCGGACATTGTATAGAACTCAACCAAAACATCCCCATTTCTCAAAAACACATAAATCCTCCCTCTCTCATCCCCGACCGTGACGTACTTACTAAGCCCCTCATAATCCCGAAACGGCAACACATTACAACACGTTGCCTCCGAATCCAACTTCACAGCCGACACAAACTGAAACCTCTCCGACCAAAACGGACTATACTTCGTTACCGAAACCGCCCCCCCTTTGTCTCCCTCTGGGGTCTTACCCACAAAACCCTCTTCCTCATAATCTTCGGCTAATCTTTCACCATCGCGATCTCCTCGAAGAATCTTATCCTTTTCTTTATGGTACTTCTCCTTCGTAGTCATTGGCACCTTCGGAGACTCCGATAACTTTGACTCTAACCTAGTAACTATCTCACTAAGGCTTCTCACTAAATCTTCGAGTTTATGCAACAAAACTTGTTCTTCATTGAGTTTATGAGTAACTTCTGTTTCGGGTTCACTGTATAGATCGCGGTCGTGGTCGTGGTCGTGGTCGTGATCGCGATCGTGCTCGTGTTGGACTGGGACAGAGTTAGAGCTTACCAATAACCTAGAAACAGAAGCGAAAGTGAAAAGCAAAAAGAGTGTGTAAAACAACTTGCCTTTGTTGGGATTATTCGCCATTGGAAGGAGCTTGGAGGGGGTTGTGATTCAGTGTTTCGTCATTGACTCATTGTAGCGCACGCGTGAATTGCGGGTCCTTATGGGGGTGGATCTGGAAATCAAAAGAAATGAACTGAAATCCAGATGTTAGATTTGAGGAATCTGCGGCTGGAATATTATTGGGTTTTGGAGAGGAAGCTGTTGTGGTGTGAGGTATTGACCTTGGTCCTTGGTCTGAACGGTCTGAGCTTAGGGCAAGGAATTTCGATTTTTCAGCCGAAAATAAAAACACTTCTTAAGGTACGAAGCAGAGAAATTGAAGGAAACGTTTTAGTCAGGTCGGGCTTATCCCTGATTTACTTAGAGACCTATAATAGTGTGACACGTATGACACCTAAAGGCGTGTTAGAAGACAGTTGTTTAGTTCACAAGATGGTTCGGACATGGTATTTCTCCTCTTCCGGAGAAAGAAAGCCATCGTCACTTTTTGCCCCCTCGCTGTTTGGTCAATTATTTTTATTTTTTAATTGAGATTTTTTTATTTTTTTATTTTTTTTGTGAGTAATTGATTCATTTGATGCAATATCTTTGGGTATTGTATGGCTGCATTACTTTTTTTTTTTTTTTGGAGGTGGCTGCTTGGTGACCTTGGCAATAAGTATGGTTCGGCACCGTCAAATTACTTATTTTATGTGGCAGTATATATATATATATATATAAGGCATATAAATCTCCTATTCATTGTCAATGCCAATAAGACCGAAACTAGCAACGATCTTCAATCTATCAAACCATATGAAGAATAAACGGCGAGGTTAAATACATTTTTAGTCCATTTACTTGTGTTTTTATCAAATTGTTATCAAAAGTGATGACGTTTATTGTACTTTTACCGTTTATTGTTTTATTTGTGTCCATATTCCATTAACTATGCCACGTTTCAAGCCATCACATAATACCAATAAGACATTGGCACATGTCGATTCTTGATAAATCAACATATTATTTTTTTAAAAAAAGTGGTTATTGGGTCCGTCTTGAGGGAGGCCCCATCCCAACAACCGCTCTTCCAAGTGCAAGTTGTTGGATACCCCACCCCTTCGACCTATTCGGTAATCACTTTCTTCTTTCTATTTTTTTTTTTGAAATGATATACTGAAGTGACAAGAATAGATATGTAACAATATTTTATTGATTTTACGTGACAACTTGAATATGTTACAACATAAATCTGCTAACTTTTTTAATAAAATGTGGACAAGAAATAATAAGATAAATGGTAAAGACATAAATCTTTTTTCTTTTTTTTTCACTTTTAAAAACTCACGGAACCATTTGATATAAATTTAGAGTACAAGAATCAGAAAGTATTTAACCCTAAATTTGATTATTAAACCATCAGCTTTTAATGGGACTTGTTCATTAACATGAGTAATGCTATACATCACTCCCATCCTTTCATATAAATCAAGCAAACATCAAACAGATGTACAGAATATATGATAGACAAATGAACTGAAGTCAAACAACAATAATACATTATTATATATACATTAGGCTCTTCCTTCTGTCTTCATCGGCTTCTTTGCCAATTTGAATGCAGCAAATACAGATTCAGTTTCCAGAACCACATTATCCCCAGTGCGATGCTTAGATTGCAGGGAAGATTGCCTTAATATCTCAAACAG
Source organism: Corylus avellana (assembly GCF_965113065.1). NCBI lineage: Eukaryota > Viridiplantae > Streptophyta > Magnoliopsida > Fagales > Betulaceae > Corylus > Corylus avellana. Next base: position 23,056,477 of record NC_142496.1, read on the forward strand.
TGAAGTGCCTGACTTCATTGCAGCCACGGATTGTGTGCTCTGGGTACTAGCTTTAATTTGTGAGTTACTGAACTTGGCTGAAGCAGGCCTTGTTGGTCGATTTTCTCTCTGAATCTGTGCATTCTGATTCAAACCAAATTATCATTGGTAAAAAGAAATAAAACTCATAATATGAAGAGAACACATATTGGATATACTTCAGCCTTGTTGTGCTCCTTGTTAGAGCTTACCGTATCTGAAGAATCCTCTGATATTGAGATTGCACTCCTGCTATTGCTGTCATCTCGAGCAAAGATAAAAGAACGACCTGTGCTTGATGCATGCCTTTTGGATGATGGTAGAGAATGAGTTGACCCCCAACCAAGGAAAGAAGACTGCAACATTAACCAATGTAATAGTTGTAGTTAGTTTACTTAGTTCCATATCACTGATCTACCATTGGTTTGTGTACGTGCATGTGTATAATAAGATTGATAAGAAAATGCGAAAATGAGGACTGGATTTCCTGTCTGCTAAAGGTGTTCAAGAATTATTTTAAGTAAAGGTGCATGTTAAAACAGGGAAGGGAGACAGGAATCAGTCACGCACAAGATTGTGTTATTTGATATTTCACTTCAACACACTGAGTTTTAGTTTTGGATACTCTTTGTCGCGTAACCTGAATAATCAATTGAAGTAAAATAGCTGTCTAAACAGTTTTGCAATCTGCATTTAACATCCTAACTGCAAACTAGTTTACCTTGGACAATGTGTTCCTCTTTCCTCCAGTGAATGGCATATCAAAAACGGCTGCAAAAAAGAAAAAATAGCAATAACAATAATAAGATGGTAAGCTTAACAAAAAAAGATTCAGAAGACTGGAGACATTTGCTGCATACTTTTACAACCCTACAAATTGAGTGAAATATACAGCAGATCTTACAAGGTGTTTTGCCTTTCTTAGTGTCGGGGACAATATTCAGCTTCTTTATAAGACCAAAAACTTCTCTGGAACTCTCATCCTCTGCTGGTGACAAGAGCGTAGCTTGCTCCTCCTGTTTCATATCATAACCTTCAGCTACCATCTTGTGAACTAAATTATTACTCAGAACAAATAGCATACATATTAAGTTAAACAAAACCTATGAACTGAAACCATTTTTAGATGAGTTAGCATAACATTCCGACAAAGCATCAGAAAATAAATCATAAATCTGGAAATCATAAGCTGCTACAAACTCACAGATTTCTCAACCATGCACTGCTTAGATAGCCTCTTTTCTGTTTCCTCATCATCAGATGATAAGTATACATCATCCTTATCCGTAAACATTTGAGGAATCATTTGCTTTACTTTTCTTAAATTCATTCGTGCAACATTTGTTGGGATTAAATCTTCTGCAGCTTCATCACCAAAATCTTCTCCTTCTTCTTCACCTTCCTCATCTTCTTCGTCTTCAAGCAAAGTTGTGTCATTCAATTTTGAACCACACTTCAATTTCTGCAAAAGATTTTCTGTTCCAACCGCATCCTGTTGCTCAAGCCACTTCTGATGGAGTTCATTACGCTTCTCATTATCAATTGTCTTTTCTTCATATTCAGTTGCTATCATATCTTTAAGTTCCTCAAAATCTTCATTTTCGTCCTCTTCTTCATTATCTTGGAAACGATGCATGTCATTATCACTATCATCTTCTTCCTCAGCTTCATCATCAACAAAAGCTTTAACTGGATCGCCATCTGGAGATTCAGACAATCCATGTGGATGGGGATCATTGTTCTCTTTGCTATTGTCCTCTTCATCAGAAGAACTACAAAAGACAAACAGTAGTCAACATTACATTTTCGAACACATGTATAGTGAAGATAGTTTAGAACGGGGTATGGTATGTCTCAAATTTAAGAGCCAACAATAGTATGGAAAGCACATGAAAATAAAAACTCTTTTATGATTTGTGAAGATGATGAGAACGGGAATTAATTGAGATAGATGTAGATAATCAGAGTAAAAGCCTAGTTTGCAAAGACAGATATCCTAGTGAGTCATGAGGTGTAATGAATGCATAATTTATCAGGTCACAATGGTTAATGATATTGCCCACATGACACCACAAAAGAAGAAAAATATTCAACACTTACACATCATCAAGAGGAGCAGAATCAAGCTTTAAATTCATTGCAAGTATGGATGGAGCCAGAACTTCTTCCAAGGGACTGTTGGGTGTCTCACTAGGTAGCTCATCCGTAGAGTCACTTGTTGGGGAATCAGGTAACAGCTCCTACAACATACAATAGACAAGTAATTTTTTCATTATATGCAATCCACCAATAGAGTAATAATGCCTTTCAAACAGAAGACGTGAAACACCAAAAAAGAAAAGCACCTGAGTATCATCAATAGGTATTCGAAATGCTTGCCTGGACTTCTCGTCCACATCCTGCAAAGTTGAGGCAATACATCATATGGTAAGTCCATCTCAACATGATGCAAGCACCCATCTTGTACAAAATCAGTAGACAATGATAATAAAACTCAACAAAGTATTTGTCCCAACTAATTGGGGTCTGCATTTGGCAATATGAATCCCTTTTCACCATTCACCCGAGCAAATTTTTTTTTTCTTTAGGTCTTGGGCGCCAGCAAACTGGCATTCTAAAAATTATGAGGAAATTCTAACTTCTTTGAAGAACTGGCATTGATGGCAATTAAAATAACAAAAAACCTAGTTCAGATATCACACTAAGAGGGTTGAAAGTGATAACCAAAATGTTGTGCGATTATAAACACAAGGTTTTATTTCCAGCGTCTGATTATTCCCATTGAGCTTCACACAACAAGCAGGCATTACTTGCTTTCTCACACGATCACATCAACATGTATATTGCTCTATATTAATACAGACAAGTACCAATTTACAAACTTCCGACAATTTTCCATCTATGTACAAATAACAAAGTTCATTTATAAGTGATTTTTTGCCAAAACTGCACTCCAAATATCCAACAACACCCTCACAAACCAGATTCATGGATGCATCAAATGTTCTATTTGTTGAGGTAAGCTAAAATTTATGACATTTACAAAAACCATATATGCATGCAAGTTCATATTATTTATAAACTAGTGCACCATTGCCCTCTTCATTCCACGACAATCAAATTCATCAAGAATTTGTCCAGTCGTTTAACTCACCATCTGGGATGGTATACTTTCACAACTGGAGTGATCTTTAATGTGATTAGATTCATCCTTACACGAATCATCTGAATTACTCTTCTTGTTATCAGGAATTTCAATTGCCTCTTCACTCGCCATTTTCGCAATCCCATTATTTCCCCTCTCATCACCAGTAGGGCCACCTGCATTACAATCCACTACAGCCTCCATTGCAAAACCATCGTCGTCGTCATCATCATCAACTAAAGACATACTGTTTATAGCAAAAGATCTGCAACCCGCAAAGAATGCGTAAATACATTAACCAATTTATATATACCAAGACTGATTCCACGCAAATATATAACCAAAATTAAAACCACTCACTTTTTTGAAAGCTCAAGCTTTCTTTTACGAATCTTCTCCAAAACTGAAGATATCGGCTTTTGAACAAGCGGTACAGGTTTAAACGACACGTCTCTAGTTTCTAGGAACAACAAACACGCAATCAAAGACTAATTAAAAACATTAATTTGCACTACACAAACGAGTTCAATAAAATAAAGGGTCCTGGAATTAAGTTATTAATACAAATTATACCTCGCAAGAGTCTCTGAGATTCAGCACGGAGTTGCTGAAGATGATCTCTTCTTTCCTATAAAATAGTAACAGCAATGAATTAGAAGAAGAAGAAGAAGAAGAAGAAGAAAAGAGATCCACTAGTAGAGTACTTAGAGACTAGATTACCTTCTGAGTGATTCTCTTAGCGGTGGCAGTCTCGTGGGCATTAACACTCTCAACCCTCTTGTTCCTCTTCCTCTTCTTGTCTCTCTTCTCGTCAATCTCAACCGGACTACGTCGTTTCTTCTCTGGTTCCTCCACCCTCAGACCCCCAATTGCCTCCCCCATCTCAGCTCTCAGATCTTCGCCTTCTCCGTCTAAATCTTCAGTCACAGATTCAAACTCCAAGGCCCTCTTGGCCCCAGAACCGTCTTCATCACCGCCCAAACCATCAAAGCCACCAGAATCTTGGCGATTAACACTCTCAACTCTCATCATCTTCATCATCTTCTTTTCTCTCTTCTCATCAATCTCAGCCGGGCTACGTCCTTTCTTCTCTGGTTCCTCTACCCTCAGATCCCCAATCCCTTCCCCCATCTCAGCCCTCCCATCTTCGCCTTCTCCGTCAAATTCGTCAGCCACAGAATCAAACTCCAAGGCCCTCTTGGCCCCAGAACCGTCTTCTTCATTTCCCAAACCATCAAAACCACCAGAATCCAATTCATCTTCACCGTCAAAACCCTCCGATACTTGCCTAGGCGGCGACTCCTCGTTCAATTCCGGGGAATCTCGGCCGTTCGATTCATCAAAGTCTAGGGCCTCGGATTTGGAGAAATCCTCCGGAGGCGGCGGCGATGGATTAAGGGTAGGACCGCTGGAAACCCTAACTGCTTTCTTCAAGCGCTTCAGCTTTGTTTCAGGGACTGCAGGAGAGGGTTCCTCCGTGGGTGAGAATAGCTGAAGCTCGTCGTCGCTCTCCATCTCTGGCCGTGGCAATCTCACTGAAATCGACGGAGAACGACTTGTCGTTAGGGTTTTTTCAGGGACTGAAACATTGAAGACTGATCGAATCCAATTAATCTATGAGAAATGAAAGAGCTTTGGCGGCAAAAGTTTTAAAATTTTGTAGGACGGCGCGTTGTCTTTGTTTTTGGATTGGCATTGAACCGCCAAATTTACCGGCTTCTTTGGAGGTTCGGGCCGGGCCGGGCCTCCCGCTAATGGGCTAACGACTGTGATTAAAACATGGGCCTAGGGGGTGTTTGGCAAATGGAATGGCCTAAACACTGTAGTCTGTAGTTGATGTAGATTGATGTGAAAAAAAATAAGAATGTTTGGTATAAAAAAAATGAAAAAGTGGTATGGAAAAGTGAAAAAGTTTTGTTTTGTAGTAATTTTTTTATTTGAATAATAATAAAAAGTGAATGATTTGATATTAAAAGTAAAAAAGTTAGAATGTTTTGATGTTGATTTTTTTGGGAAATTGTGATGAACAGTGTTTGGCCCATCCCCATCCCCATTACCAAACAAACCCTAGATGGGAACAGAGTTTTTTTTTCTAATAGAGATGGGAACAGAGTTGCTCGCTGTAAGCAAAGACAAGAGAAGGGGAGGGCTACAAACATGTCGAGAGCAGAATACAAAGGAGAATTAGATGGATATAACCCAAAGGAGTTATGGGCTGCTGCCCATTTTGCAGCAAAATGAACTCTAAGATTGGCTTGTCTTGAAGCTTTAACAACTTCCAAAGAAGAGCAATGATATATATATATATATATATATATATATATATATATATATATATATATATATAGTTCGGGGCTATTGAGCGGCAGATGAAATTGAATGAGAAAAAGGATAGATTGTTATAGGAATGATTGAACCACCTCTTTGACTGCTAAAATGATTCAATCACCACTAATTTAGCCATTGGGAGTAGCCAAATTATCTCTAAACCCCATCTGCCACTCGTGCAAAAGTATAATTTTTAGAACAGTGGGAACAGAACAAAAAACAAAAAAAATTTAAAAATTGGTCAATTTCATAAAAACGTATAAAATTTATAGGAAATTTTATAAATTTAAAGACATTTTTGAAATTTTGTAGCGCACTCACCCCTCAAGGGTACCGCCCCTACACATGTGAAGTTTGCATACGATAACAAGCCTCTTTCTCTCCTATGTGTTGTCATGATTTGAACCCTTCATTTTAAATGAAGGAAGTAAATTAGAATTATTAGAGTTCATACAATACCCTAGGTATTGCATGGATCTTGATCCATCATAAAACATAATTGTGACAAATTTGGTATATATACATATAGAGAGAGAGAGAGAGAGAGAGAGATTCATGATTTGATCAATGGAGTGATTTGTTAAGGCGGCGTATTATTTCATATTTATAATTCAAATAGGTGCTGCCATCGGATGTTTTCGTCACACAAATTACTCAAGTGGGCATATTGTTGGCTTGTTGCGTTTATTTCTCACCATCTTAGAAGTTTTGATAACGCCTGCTATATCATTACAAATAGAGTTTATTTGTCCAGTATCGCCTAGATTGCACAGAGTCACAGTCAATATAACCATCTTCTCTTTGCTGAACCATTTTCTCCCAACTATACAGGCGTACTACATATAGCCATGTTATACCATAAAAGGAAGTAGTAAATGAGAAAGGCGAAACAGAAGAGCTCGGATATACTTTCAGAACAAGCACCGATTTTCCAAACATGATTTGCACTCTTGCAGGCGTACGCGTTTGGATCAAAATTTTGAGTAATACAAATATTATACAACTTGATAATGTAACAATCAAAATTAGTCTTTTTGATTAATATTCGTTAAAAAAAAATAAAATTAAAGACTGATTTTTACTATCTTGCCATTTCAATTAGGAGAAACTTCATTTTAGACTTTGAACTACCGCACGTTTTGAAAAAACCCTCTCAATTTTTTAAAAAACTCAATTTAACCGCCTGAACAATTAGTTTAATTCAATTGACCCATTTCCGTCAGATTCAACCGTTAACCCCTAATGAAAATACCTAAAAAATCAAAATAGCCTTCAATTTTTCGTTTAAAAAATAAAAGGAAAAATGGGTCCTTTTTTAATAACTTTGTTATTATTATTATTTATTTTTAATTTGAAATTAAGTATAAAATTGAAATTTTTAAAAAAAAAATCATAAGTATAAAAGTCATTTTATCACTTTTAATGTTTTAAACTTGGCGGAGGGGATTCAATTGAAAGTTCAACGGGTTAAAATTGAGAGTTTTTGAAATTTAAGAGTCTTCTCAAAATATGCAATAATTCAAAGGTTTAACATGAAGTTTTCCTTTCAATTATATAACAATCATATAACAAAATACTAAACAGTATTACTCTTGCACATTACTCGGTGAAAGAAAGTGTGGACAAACACCTTGTCCCCGACAATAGAGACCAGAAGTTCGTATTTCAAAAGAGGAACTAGCATTCGACAATCAATGCTACTGAGCTGGCCTTTAGCACGAGATCAGCTCACTTATAAATATACAATGTTCAAGGCCAAAAGAAAAGGCTCAAAGTCCCTAGCAGCCAATAGGAAGCTGTATCTCCGATCTTAAGAAATTTCAATAAGCAAATGAAAAAAAAAATGTATATTCTAAGATAATCAAATCTCCAGATTCCATGTACTCTCAGCAATTAATTTTGGCACCTTCTTTTCCTCGGCCAAATTGACTGATGCTGAAATCTGGGAGAAACAGAGTACTAAAGTTAGAAAACATTGTCAACAATGAAAAAGTGTGAACCTAACCAATTGTCAACTAGGAATCTAAACAGCTCTTTTATTCTCTGACAGATATCACATTAAGTTAAAGTTCAGTGCAGACATTAGAAATCTCATAAACTCTCAACTAGACATTCAAATGGTTGAAAGTTAAGTACAAACCTTTATCTTGCATTATTTAAGAGAAAAAGAGTCCTATCATAAGGAAAGAACTTTCCCAAGAAGAATTTCTCAACATTTCCAAGAGTTTCTCAATCATAACTACTAGTATTACAGTACATATACAAATCCTAAACATTTCTACGGTCTCTTTAGATTACATGGAATATTATTTACCACTTAATTAGATTACAGGAAAACAATGTTTTAAACTTGAAATACATTGACTACAGTTTTTCAGTACCATTATAATGCAACTATCAATATATATAGTTTCTCCTTTGGCACCCATGGCTACACCAACGATATTGCTACCATCACTATCCTCTCCACCAAAAAAAAAATTACCCTCTCCGCCACACTACCAATGTTAATGCTGCTACAGACATGTAACCTATACCTTCGACGCAGCACCACTACATTCACTCCAACAGCATTACCAGCACCAAAACCACTACCACAACCATTGCCATGGCCACAACCCCAACTATCAGTGCCACCATCTTTAACATACCCCAACCACCCACTTCAAACACCGCCAATGACCAAGGTTGTTAAACCAAGATTTCTATCTAAGATCAGTGGGAGGGTCTCTAGGGATCATAGGGCAAACCGCAGATCATAAGATTTTATAAACTTTGAAAATAACAACTAATAATGTAGATATATGATAATAAAAAATTGTTGCAATTAAAGGTCTATATTATGTTTAAAACTAGTAGTTTGCACATAACAATATGTTTCAGCTATAAATTTTGGGTGTGTAGCTTAAAGATTGGGGATTTTACACTTCCCACTGATGTTGATCAATATAGTTAATCTACCTCTTTCCATTAATTTTTACATTTCAGTAGGGATCTGGATTGTTTTGGGTTTTTTAGATCATAAAATCATAAGATTTTAAGATGTCTTTTCATAATCAAGCCCCTGAACAATGTCACTGGCAATCAGACGTACAGCACCACAATGACAAACACCAATTTCAAAACTTTCAGTATAGTATTACAACAGACGTGCTTACTATGTATCTCATTTACAAATGTTCAAAAACGAGGCTTTCTTATCTTCCAAAAATCTAGTAAATGCATGAGTTATTGATTGAAACTAAAAGACAATTGATATGAAATTAGATATACATGACATGCGTGTGAAGGATGTATAGTTCAGCAGTAGCTCTGGCAAAATATTGGCCTAATGAAAAGTTTTAAAGTGGTGTAACATTACAAAAAGTTACACCAGCTGTAACTTGAACCAACCCTATGTACTTATACAAGTACATACATATGTATATGCAAAATATGATAACTCTTACCATTGGCTCTTCACCAAATCCTAGAGTGGATGAAAATGATAATTTCCAAATATAAGTGCCCATATGTGTCAACGTATGTAGCAAGCTAATGTTAGCTAGTTATTAGAGAACCAATTCAGACTAATGCTGGGCTATGACAGATTTCTTTAGTTCAATCATTAGATAGGTTCAGGAATACATACGTAACGTAACCCAACGAGATTCTAAAATATACAAAATCATGATTAGATCCTCTCCCAGCAATCAATTGGCACATTCTAATTCCAATCACATTTTGATTTTCCCAAACAGGACAGTTATCAAAGTTCTTATATTTTATGCATAAATGGCAAAAATGCAACGCCAACTGCCCTATTTTAACTTTAAACCACCCAATAGCAATTGAAATGTGGACCTATGATCAATACACATGCTAATTTAAACATCCCACTATCAGCACAAATAGTAAAAGCAAGTCTCGGAAAACACCCATAATACAAGAACAAGAATTTCTGTATACCTTGAATGCGCCGTTCTGCTTCGAGTTCCTAAACCACTCCAGTCCCAAAACTTGGCTCGATGTCTGGTACGAAGCCCTCAACACATCATCACCATAAACCTTCCGCGCCACCGCAAAGTCCCAGGTATTCTTTGCCCAATCGTAGCTCGGTTCAAACGTTGTCACTCCTCCATGCACATAAGCGTACTTAAACTTGAAATTTCCCGAGCCAAGCGCGTGATTCACCGACAGCTTGTTAGCCGAATCAACCACCAGGGTTCCATCCAAAATGGTCCTGTTGTCTCCTCTGCTGTGAATGTAAGTCAGATTCAATGGTTTCTCCGCAACCCTAACCGTGTTCATGAACTGAAACCGAAAATCCTGCTCCACACACCGCAATATTGACAAGGATAATAACAGCTCTGGTCATACACACATCTGTCATACCTAACTACTATATGCGCGTGTACTAAAAAATAAGAAACCTAAATTATACTCTGTTTGGTAACTGAGAAATTCAAGGAAATTAGTACAAATTTTGGAATCTTACAACAACCATTTCAACCTCTACTCTTATTACATGATTCAATATCTTACGACTAAACCCTAACTCACCGTGACACTGAACGAAAAAAAAAAAAAATCGCTGAATTTTAACACAATAATAAAGACTTATGAGTAACCAAACATGGCTTTACTCGGAATTATTGGGACAAACAGGGGACTAGGGGAGTGAGTACCTTTTTGGGAACGTTGTAGTCGGCGATGAAGTAGCCGGGTTTCTCTACGGCTAAAGCCAAGCCGTTTAAGCTGGGGCCGTTGACGACAGTAGCGTCGGTCAAGGAAGCTCGCAGCTTGAAATCTCCGGCGTTAAAGACGAAAGAAGCAGCGGCGGCAGGGCCGTTGTTTTTCTCCGTTTCGTATCTGCCCTTCAAAGATGCCTTCATTTTGGGAAAGACAGCGAGAGGAACAAACGGAGATGTCGATAGCGGCTTATTTATTTGATTTTTGGCTTTGTGAATACAAATGCCTGGCGGTTGATGGGTCAGGGTTTTTTTCTTTTTATTTTTCTTTTTCCTAATGTGGTTGGTCAGGGGTTTATTTTGGCCTTTGAATTTCGAGGTGCAAATGTAATTGCGGTTGGTCCCTGGTGGTCTATTCTAGTGTGTATCTGTGTACAATATTTATCGTTTCAATATCTATTATGTTTTTTTATATTTTAAATTTAATAAATATTTGTATCATTCACATTTGATCTTATTTTCTTCAAATCTTGAACTTAAAATCACCATTCATCCGATTTTTTTTTTCTTCTCATTATTCGTTTTATTTTAAAAAATATGCTACGGTAATTAAAAAAAATAGAAGAGTAACTTTCCTTACCCCTTAAATGTTACGTTTTTTTTACAAACATCCTCCTAAAGTTTAAAATGTATCGATCTTTTGATTTTTTTCCAATTATCTCCCTACGTTAGAGATTTGGGTTAAATCGGACGGTAGAATGGGTAAAAAAGACATTTATATACTCCAAATACTTACCTTCCGAATATAATGTATGGTATTTTCGGTATTAATTAATTCAATTTTTCATAAACTTAAGTGTAAAAAAGACAATGTGCCAAGAATATAGGGCATGGTAATAGTGGTTCATCAATTTTTGCAAGTTATTTTTCAAAATTTAATCATTTAATTCATATTCTAACACCCTTTTTTTAATAGGGGGTAATATGATATTTTCCATTTCAAGTTTTCAACTATCCATTTCATGGTCATAGCTTAAAGTTTTGCATCATTTTTTTTTTTTTACATGTTTACATAAGAGGGGGGAGGGGGATTCGAAAAAGCGAACTCCGTTTCATTATGCGTGGTCCGAGCCTATTGAATTATCTCTTGAGGACCATCTAATGTTGTATATGAAATAAAATTTTTGCACGTCTTTTAAAAAATTTAAATAATATGAAATCATGTATTGTTAGATACATCGACTTTAAATATTGGTCATTGAATAGACTATCCATTTCATTTGAAATCTCAAAAACTTAAACTAATATGAATAGATGAATTTAATCATTTAATTTATATTATAATACACCATTTAATATATAAGGCCCAACATGTTATATATTTAATTGAAATTTGAGGTGAATGAAGGAAACGTGATTCGAACTTTAAACATTTGCTTTCATACCACGTTAAATCGCTACCTATAAAAAAATAAAAAATAAAAATTATGCTAATATGAATTAATAAATTTAATCATTTAATTTATTAAAACACTTTTAGTCGATATATGCTCGAAGCAAACAATTAGGCCCCCATAATGTTTTGCTAAAGAATTGTCTTTCTATATTTTAGGTACCAATTTTTTCAAAACACCTATATCTAACTCAGTATTTTAGTTATCTACTTTCACTATTATATTTAAATATTATTTATTTATTATTTCTCCAACAAATATATTTTTGAAAGTTTGTCATTTCATAACGGTCATATTTTTCAAACTTTTTCTTTTTTTAACAATCATATTTTTTAAAAATCCTTTTTTGGGTAACAGTCATATTTTTCATATTTTTCCACCAAAATATGAAATATAGTGAATTTAAGTAAGAGATGTTCCACATCATTATGTTGTCCATCTCTTTTACAAATCAGCCATTATATTTTGAAAAAAAAAAAAAAAAAAAACTATAAGGAGATGGAGAGTGGATGGACAGCACAAAGATTTGCAGCATTTTTCTTTTAGTAATTCATGAAGTTCACAACAAAAATAAATAAATACAAATATTCATCCATTGAGTTGTTTGGCCAAGAGGGAATAAAAAAAAAAAAAGAGTCATGAATTTCCCATTTTTTATTAAAAAAAATTTGACACTCTCGACTGTTAAAAATAAAATAAAATAATAAATATTGAAATTGTTTAAAACATAATGATGAAATCGTTACAAAAAAGTCTCACAAAAAAGCTTAATAAACTAATTAATTTTTTATGAGAGATGTTATGAAAGAATAATCCCATGTGCATTATTCACTCAAAAAATATGTGCATTATAAAAAAATAAAGGAGAGAGAATATATATAAATAATTTTGTGATTAATTTTTTGTGCGCATTGTTAAGCTATAATGCTTAGGAGCTAACCAATTTCTTAGTCAAAGTGGCCAGTAGAATGAGAAGACCTTTTTTTGCTACATACTGCCATATTGGTTGGGAGTAGTGATTTAGTAAACACTCGCGTGCATGAACAATGTGCACACTAGTGTATATATATATATATATATATATATATATATATATTATTGTTTAGAATATCTTATAGAAGGTGGGTTGTTGTTGTGCCAAATAATAGCTTATTGGCTATTAATTGGAAGGAAAATATAACTCTTTACATATTGACGTAATAGTTCATGTGTCAATTGACATTATTATCTCACTCATAATTAAATTTTATTGTTAGTGACTTTTATATATATATATATATATATATATAAAAAGAATGACGTGACAATTCACGCATCACTACCACGTAGTCTTAATTGAATTCAACTATTAGTTTTTGTAATCCCTTTACTTAATGCCCACTTGGAGAGCTTATTTCCAAACCTACAATTACACAACATAAATTTTGTTAATTAGAAAGGCACCATTTAATACATTGACTTTCAAGTATTAAGTATACCCTAATTCCTTACTCTATTTAATGGAATAGGATCCTCTCCAGTCCAAAATTGACTAGATAATATCCAGTTCATGGCTATGATTTATTCTCATAAATCTTACAGCTACAAATGAAACACATATCCCATTAACAAAAAATAACAAAAAAATATTATTTAAGATTAAAAAAAAGTAAAAAATAAAATAATAAAAGAAAAAGGGGTGGCTACTGGCTAGCCACCCCATTTTGGCCATAGGGGGTGGCTGGACCAATCCCATTTTAGCTGGAGCCACCCTCAAAGGCCATGGGGTGGCCGGCTGGTCTGGGGTGGCCAAAGCCACCCCAAGCCCAATGAGCCCAAGGGCCAACCCATTATTTATTTTTTTATTTTTAGTTTGACTCTTGGGCCACCCCCATGGGGCCTCAAGGTGGCCACCTATCATTTTTTTTAGGGTTAAATACTCCAAAACCCCCTGGGGTTTCACAACTTTATTTTTTCCCCCGGGGTTTCATTTTTATCACAGGAGGTCCCTGTGGTTTTGATAAGTGACCAAATTAGTCCATCCGTTAGTTGACCGTTAAACTGACACGTGGACCAATCAGACGTCGACACGTGGCACATATATTAATTTTTTTAAAAAAAAATTAATATATGTGCCACGTGTCGACGTCTGATTGGTCCACGTGTCAGTCCGTACAGTCAACTAACGGATGGACTAATTTGGTCACTTATCAAAACCACAGGACCTCCTGTGATAAAAATGAAACCCTAGGGGAGAAAAAATAAAGTTGTGAAACCCCAGGGACTAATTTAGTATTTAACCCTTTTTTTTATTATTCTAGTTTAATATTTTTTTTTATTTTTTTATTGAAATGACACGTGGCACATTTGTGACACTAGAATTTATTTTAAAAAATTCCAGTCATAAACTAGATAACCAATAGACAGAAGATGATCCAAAACCCTATTTAACTAGATCTCTCAGTCAATCTTCCTCGTTTTCATCGTCATAGACTCATATAGCATTTCTCACATATTCTAAAACTATGGGTCAGACTCTTAACTAAACCCCAATTACTCCACTTACTCCCATTGACCTTCAAATAAATCATGCCTTATTTGGTTTAAACTTAATTCATCGAGTCCCCAAATACTAATCCCCTTTCACAACGCAACTAATTGCATTAAACTCCTTAATTACTATTTCCTCATAACCAAGATTAATTAAAAAGCTATTTAACATTTATGTTTTAGTTCAAACGAACAAGCTACGATCAACATATTGGTCAAACATTTTGTCCCTAGTTCGTTCGAATGAACCCAAAACGTATTGTTTCATTCACATGCTGACATGCGTGACATACTTCATCACTATGGTTAGTTTGTTTGAATGAGCTACGATCGATCTTTTGAACGAACAATTGCTTTAACAAAATTCAAGCTCATTCAAATGAACTCACTAATTCACATTTTTCATGCACGAAACACATACAAAACCCTATTTTCCCCTACTTTTCTTCTCTCCATACTGAATCCTACTTCATGACGACCCCAAAACAACCATAAATCATCATTTACACATCAAAAATCATTATTCTTACAATCTCAACAACTATTTTCTCTCCCCATTTATCTATTATCTCAAATACAATAACAACTACATTGTCATCATAATGAAAGCCACCCTCCTCTGAACAACCCAAGAAAATCAAAGGTTATGAAAACAAAACTAAAATAAAGTCTAAAGATGTTGCACTTTTCTAGTATTTTGCTTATATTATCCTCTTCTCTAGCTTCCCATATTCTTCTTCATTCTACTACTCTAGTTTGGCCAAAGGGGGGAAAATAAATTTTCCCCTTCAAGGCTTCAATATTTCCTACTTTTAAACCTCTTGCTGCATATTTAATTGAGTTCGTTTGAACGAAACGTGACAACTTGAATACCCAACTTTCATATTTTAACCGTTTAACACCTAAAACAATGACCTGGAACTATTATCAGCCCCCGGCAAAACTTTTCGACATTCTTTGATCCTTCTTTGTAAATTAAAGCCCGAAATAAATCCTTCATAAACTATTCCAATAGTAAATAAATTTTCTAGATTTACCGAACACAATTCAATAACTTAAGGAAGGTTAATATTATTTTCATAAAATACCAAGAATTCTCATTATTCTCAAAATAAAATTTCTTAGGTAATGTAATTCTCACGTGGATTTTTTATAAACACATATAAAAAAGTAGTAGGGATATCGAAGCTTTGTCCATTCAAAAATTATTATAAAGTAGTAGGGATATCGAAGCTTTGTCCATTCAAAAATGTCTTATGTACAGTATTTAACTCGAGAAAAAGCACCCCTTCCCGCCAAACAAGTCTGGCGCGACAACTCTGAAATCTATTTCCTCTTTTAGCCCCAGACCACTCGTCTCTAATCTCCATCTCTCGGCCGGAACTCCCATTTCACGATCTAGTCCCAGCTCCTCTCTGCCTCTCCTGGTGAAACGGAGCGTTTACTCTCTGGTAAGCCCATGTAAGCTCCATTTTTCTTTGTTCTTTTTTAGATCTGCATCTTGAGGGGTTAGTGTTTCGCCAAAGAGTCAGATCTGCGCGTCATCGGCGCCGTTTCGTTTTCGATATTTTTCTCAGATTATCGAACTTTTTTGGGGGTTTTGTTTGTATGAGTTTTGGATATTAGGTTTATGGATTGCTTTAATTATATTTGAACCTAGGGTTTCTGTGGACGAAAATGCAATTTTGTTGATTCTGTACGTTTCCACGTTGATGCGTTTTCCACATGAACATTTTGAGAAATTTGGAGTTTAAGGCCGTGTTTGGCTGTAAGGAATTGGGAATTTTGGATTTAGAGGTCTCAATTCCCCTTCCACAGTATAGTTTCTGCATTTACTGTGGAACATATATTTGAGAATTTGAGGCCTAAGGAGGTAAAATTCAATTCCGAATCCGCACAACCCTTAGCTGAGCTCCACCAAATCCTTTTTTTTTTTTTTTTTTTTTTTTTTTCTTCTGAACTATTTATGCGCAAAATTACTTGGTTACCTAGAGTCAAAATTGGATATTTATAGTTGTAATCTTTTAAATAAAGGCATTTTTTAATTTATTTTTTATTTGTTGTTGAGAAATATGCATTTTAAGTCAATAATTTATTGTTTTTGTGATTTCCCATGTTTTTGCATTGCTCATGCATCCGCTATTGTTGCTCCATCAAGAGTGATATATAGCTATAACATATAAAGTTTCATGGCCCAGTTTTTTGTCTTCTTTCAAACCTCATGTTCTCCGAACTTGGTTATAAATAAAGATAAATTACTTTCTCCAAAGTTGGTGATTCTAATTATGTTGTATAGCATGTGAACTCTGTGAAAAATAAATAAATATAATTATAATTCATATCATGCTTTAATTGTAATGTCTAGACGTGTAGTCGATCTGTATGCCTCTTGGTGGACCCCTGGCAGTCCATGGAGTGCTGCAGTGTGGAAAATAGTGCCTACATGCTTTTTATGGTGTTTATGAAGGGAAATGAATGATAGAAGTTTTGAGGACCAGAAAAGTATGATAGAGGAGATTTTATCTTTATTCTTCAAAACTTTGTATATGTGGGCAGCTATTTTTGTGTCTCCTTTGTCAATTAGTTATAGTGATTTCTTTGTTCTTTTTGCTTCTTCTAGTTAGGTGTTTCATTTTGTATACTTATTGTGTACTTAGGGATGCCTTACGCTTTTAATGATATTAATCGATTACTTATCAAAAAAAATTGATGTGCAGTGGACTTCTTGTGAGAAGGATAATTTCCAAGAGTTCTCTCATGTCCTTGTCTGAGCCAGCAATCTTGTGAATGTAAAGTTGTTGTCTTTTATTGGGACTTTTTGGTTATTTGTGAGGCAGTTCCTAAGATAAAGGGTATGTTATAGTTATCACTTTTACCATCATTGGGCACACTGTACCATTTATGATCTCATTGATACTGTGTTATTAAATTTGGCCTGTTTATGAGTAAAGTTTTTGTTTGCTTCAGGACAGGCATTTTAGCTACTGTAATGAACGTGTACCTGAACTAAAGCAAAGAATATAAGTTTCGTCATCATCTAATGGAGTTAAGGAGTTGCAATCATTTGCACTTTATCCAAGCTGTTCAAGGTGGTTTGGTGACAAAAATCGCCAACATTACTCGTGGAAGGCCTGAGCTCAAGATCAAGATGCTCCAAGAAATATATGAAGCTGTAGATGCCAAAAATCACGATATGCTTCCAACACTTCGTCCAAAGATTGAGTTTGAGAGTTTTTCGTTTGACGGTGGCAGGATTGAGGCCAAAAGCCCACGTCTGCATATGGTGGACAGAAGAACAATCAAAAGGGAGCCTGAAACTTCTGACTTACTTTGCAATGGTGGTGACAAGAGAATTAACAGTGACTCAGATAATTCAGGATTTGGCAATATGACATTGAAACAAATAAAGGAGAGATGCAAAGCGAAGAAAAGGAAACGTTCAAAATATGTTGAACCGAGTAAAACTTCCTCCAGTTTAGAACAAGTCAAAACAGAGGAAGAAGATTTTGATCTCAAGGAGCCTCTCAGTAGTTTGAAATCTAAACTTTCAAAGAATAAGAAGGCGAAGAAAAAGCACATGAAAAGCCATGTCTCAACTTCACCTCAAACAGCCATATCAATTGTTAAATCTGAACAGGTCCTAAGTGATGAAGTATTGCCGCAATCTGGTGGGGATTTGTGGCCAGCTATAAATATTAAAGTTGATGTTCCTGAACCTGATTGCTCAGACTGCCAAAATATTGGTGATGATCCTTCCTTGCTTTGTGATGAGCCAGGGGGTTCATCTGGAATGGTGTCTAGTGAACTGTGTGAGACAGCTAATGAATATGTTTCGGAGAATCAGGTGTCAATTTTATTGACAAAAGAACCAAAATATTGTGTTACTAATGAAGTGTGTTATGAATATATGGAACCTGCAGATTCCAAGTCCTTTCAGAATGTAAGGTCCCCATGCGAGGATTCTGTGAAGCCAGATAGTACAGAAACAACCAGTCATGGGTGCTCAGATTTGCCTGTACCAGAATCTGAGATAGAAATCGATCCAGTTCCTAATGACACCTCTGCAGAAATCATTTCTTCAACAACAGATCATAGTTCTTATATTTCTGATATCTCTCAAAGTAGCCCTTATATGAATGGGGTATTGCATAATGGAAATGATATCAAGGTTCAAGTGCCTCTTATGACTATTCATAAGAGCCCTCAAGGCATGGAAGTATGTGGTGGAGGTGATGCATGCGTATTTGAGGATAGCATAACAGCTGATTTACCTTCTAATCCTGAAGTCAGTGTTATTGCCAGCTCTACTAGCTTGAGTCCTGATAGCTGTTTGGGTTCTATTGAGGATGATTCACCTACAACTGGAGAGAATGAACCCCCAGAGTCTGCCTGTGCTAATGTAGAGATAAATGTCTCTGGAGGGATCCATCCCTCTGATGCTACGGATGAGCTTATAAAAACAGTTGGATTTGGATATTGTCGTTCAAAATTACAGCATCCTCCTGAGAGGCTGTTTGCAACCAGAAAGGTGTGTGAATTTCAATGGTATATTTATTTGGCTTGATTTACAAATTTGGATATTGTTTTTCATAACATGTTTTCACCTTCAGGCCATTTCTCCAACTTCTCGGGAAAAACTCCTTAAGGCTAGGGATTCCTTTGACTTACCTGACGACGAATATAACAGTAAGTGTATGAAATATAATAGTTATATCTATGAAACCTTCATGTTTATGCCAAATGCATTTTGTTCCTATGAGGTGTTTGGATGATAAAGATACTGTGTCAGCCAGGGTGTCCTTAGTATTTAAAAGCCGTATTAAATGTACAAAGATTAAAATATGTGGGTAAATCAAGCAATTATATAGCAGCAGCGATATATCAAAATCTTTTTAAGACCTTTTGAAATATCCTCTTACAAAATTGATCCAAAAGAGTGAAGGAAAATAACAAGGAAAGACTAACATGGACTTCATCATACTGTTTAAGAGCAAATCCAGTTGAATGGTCAGTGAGAATTCTTGCGTATCATTTCAGGTTCCCTATTTCAGAGTTGTAACAACTGTTAATTCATGGAACAACAAACCATTCTTGTGCTGCTAAAGAGAAGCAGAGGGCTTTCTTGGAACTGTGTTGACTATGCATTTTCCATGTGTTTTAAATTAATTTTAAAAGATGTTTTTAGTATCACCAACTCACAAAATAAGGGAAGCTTTCTTTTTACAACTTCTCAAAAATAAGATCATGACTGGATGCTAAGAAATGACTTTGGTTCTGTTCAAACTTCATTTTAGTGATTTTGTCATCATTTCATTTTATGTTATTATTTATTTTATTATTGTTATGATCAAAGCACTTTGAGATTCTCTGTACCCATTCACTATCTGATTTATTTACTTTGGGCTGTGATGATTTAAGAATGTAGGAGGGAATACTTTGGGAAGAATAAGTTTGGTAGAGTCGAAGGACCTGATTGGATCAGGGGAGCTGAATTCAATATTAACCCCCAAAAAGTTATTAGGAAACCAAAGAATTATAAGAGAGGCTTCCATCCCTCAGGTGTTCCCAAGGTTCCTCTTTCTTGTGCTGCACCGCGTTTCAGCACGGGGTGCACCTCCATCCAAAGTTGTTCACAGAGTGCCATAGAATTCTCACAGCAGCAGATGAAAGACTTTGAATGTCTTGCCATGAAACTTACAAAGGAGTTGAAGACCATGAAGGACATTTTGGAAGAGCGGTTGATCCCTCAAGCCTGTCCAGCTTCATCCTTGAAATATAATGTGGATAGGGTGAGTTATTATGCAAACTGAAAATACATGTTTACTTTTTAGGAGGTAAAGAAGTATTATGTGTTGACCAGGGTTTTGTAGCTGAAAAATCTTCTGTGCTGTTTTGTCTTTCAAATTTGTTAAGATGCCATAATTTCAGTAAATATAAATCAAAGTAATGTTTTACGGTTCTAGTATTATCGCATGCTGTACCGTAAAAGTGTCACTGGATTCCCATTTGCTATCTATCCTTGACAGTTTGATGGTTGAATCAATAAGATGTATGTATACTCATGCGTCCCTCTATCCCAGTTAATCAATCTTGTTACCTGCTTTGATGTCTCATATTGGTCTTTAGAGGTAGTGGTGCTTATCAAACTGTCTTAACATTGGCTTGCTTCATCTACCCCTCGTGTAATGGTTGATTTAACAGCGGTGCTGGGATAGCTTTGGCTTGTATGACTTGCATACAAGTTAAAACTGGACTCATTGTTGATGAATCACGTCAAACTTTTACAAAGCTGCTGGGTACTTACCCTTGTATTTGACCTTTCTTAGCTTTAATGCTCCTATAAAGCTTGCATGATGCCTTTGTCTCCTTGCTAATATCCTTGAATGTCTTGATCAACATGTAATATAGATTCTTTGTTCTGCGTACTATAAACTGAAATTTAAAACTTCTCTTGAAACTTTGTTTAGGTAAAACTACTGTTGTCTTATATGGTTTATAGTTACTCGTATAGAAATTTTTAAATAATTCTACAAGTGTACACAACTGCATTTGTGAATATAGAAATCTTTTTCGATGAAGAGTATTATTAAAAAAGAAAAACATGCATATAGAAATCATCCTCCCCTTAAAAACATCCCGTATATTGGCAGGCAAGAATGGCCATTGACAGTGCGACAAAAGTTGAAGAAGGCACAAGAAGATGGATTTCCATGATGACAAGGGACTGCAACCGCTTTTGTAGAATCATGGTTTGTTCCTTTTCTCATACTATTGAATAGAGAAAGAAGCAGAAACGTCTTATTTGGGTCTTGATTTTGGAAACAAAATGATTAATTACTTGGTTATGACTTTGTGGTATTTTTTAAGATGTATTTCCTTTGGTTAATTGCAGAGAATGACTGAGAAAGGTTCTGGTTCTTCCGGAAATATAGTCCAAAAGGAAACGAAAAAATCTACCTTTGCTGATGAAGCTGGTGGAATTTCGGTCGATCAATTTCAGGGATTGACTGAGACAGGTTCTACTTCTTCAGGAAACGCAGTCCACAAGGAGAGGAAGAAAATTAGTTTTGCCGATGAAGCTGGTGGAAAGCTCTGCCATGTCAGGCTTTTTGAGGATGATGACACGGCATCTTTGTTAGAATCTAATACTGAAAAGCAGGTTCTGATGGTTGATTAACTTAGAGATATTTGAGTGTTGTACAATTACATTTTTTGGTCTCATAGATAGAGCCAAAGGGAAATTGCTTGTTAGGGCGGATACTATACGTTTGCTGCATAAAAAATTTCAGGCAGGCCTGAAGCAGCAATGTCGATCTGCTGTTCCGTTAATAGTCTTATTCTTGTTCATATTTCCATTGATATGCACTGTACTGTATCTGTGTGAAGGGAAACTAAACATTGGGCATGAAGGGATTGTTGATTTTTAGAAAAATATAATCATTAGTTGAAGATTTGTTTTCCGTCTATCGTTGTTTTAGTATCGATCTCCGTGGTCTTTTATCAACCTTTGCAAATTATTAATTCATACAAAGAGAATAGAAAGTATCTGCCTATACCTTATGGAAATCCCTATATTTCACTTGACCCTTTATATTCCTCACCAGTGACTCAAAATTCTACACTAAAACCACTGGCATCTTGGGAGCTTACTTATTACTTAAAAAATTAAAAAAATTTAAAATAATTAGGGTGGTTGTGTGGCAAGTGGCAACCCTAAGTGCAGGCATGATTGCGCGCCCACCAAAAAAATGTAGGGGTGGTTGTGCAGCTATCTTAATCTGATCAGGGTGACAACATAAATTTTATATGGTTGTGTGGCCATCAAAATTGGCATGAAATGACGGTATGACCATCATATGCTTGGAATGGCCACGCACCCACTACAACAAGGCATGGGTGGCTGCGTAACTACACTATCATTCTCTTTCTTTTTAATTTTTTATAAGTGAGGCATTTGTTCGAATTTTTTTTTTTTTTTTTCTTTTTCAAAATAATCAAGTTTACCCTATAAAAAACATTTTCTTAAATGTAAACCCCATCACAATGCATTTGTAAAAATATTTATCCCTTTTATGTCATATCAAAATACCTTTTAAAAACCAAAATCACAAAACACTTACCCAAATACAGTAACAAACTTCAAATAGTAAATTTTATCACAACAAAAATACAAGCTACGTCTATTACACAAATGCATGACACTTTCTGCTAAGAGCATTCATAATGGAAGAGCCAAATATTACTTTTATCTAAAATGATTAATTAGATTTGTAAAAAATCCTTACATTGGATTAGCCAAAAAAAAAAAAAAAAAAAAAAAAAGCTAAATGTAGCAACACTTTTTAAGGGAGCCATTTTATTTTTTATTGTTTTTCTCATCTGTTTTCTCATTTTCTCAAAACTTTTCTCACTTTTTCCCAATAACTTTTTCCAAAACTTTTCCCCAATAAAGAGTAAAAAAATAATATTTAAATTATATAAATAAAACATAGTTAATCAGATATATGGAGCATTTAAAAATTCATTAGCTAAACTAGATAAAATAAATTTTGAGAAGCCATTTTGAGTAAAAATTTGACTCTCCGTTATAAATGCTCTAATAACGTCAAATAGTAAAATTTTATCGCAACAAACCCCTTAAAGACACAGCTTACGTCTATTACACAAATGACAAACTTAGCCCAAAATAAAAAATAAAAAAATAAAAAAATAAAATGTTAAAGAAAAAGTACTTCTATAGAAAAAAATGAAATTTCATTTTGCTCGAGCAATTCAAAGTCCCAGCGAAGCTCGGTGGTCCTCCGGTGAATCACAGAACAAGAGCTCCCAAATTTCAGAGAAGGCCTCCACGATAACCCCGTGATACAACCGCGAATTGAGAGACAAAAAGCACTGCAATAGCTCCTCCAAGTCCTTGGTCTCAAAAATCTGCTTCTCCAATATCATCTCCAGCATCGACCTCTTGAAGTCCTCGTACGGATCCTCCGTCCTCTTCACCACCGCGAAGCTCTCCCTCACCTTCGTCCCATGCACCGTACGCGCTATCATCCGCCGCAACGCCGACGCTCTCGCCGAAATGGATTCGCATCTTCTCAGCCCCCTGCTGGCCTTCTTCACGTTGTCCATTTCCTTCTCTGTTGATTTTCCGCTCACAGTGTCCACCGAGTTGATGAAGTCGTGAGACCAATCATTCGAGAAGCTCGTCGAGGAATGAATCAGGGTTTCGCTCTCTTCATCTTCCTCGCCGTCGTTGCAAAACACACTTGTACGGACCTCCTTGCTTCGCTTTCTTTCGCCTTCGTCGCAAAACCTACTCTGGTTTGGCCCTTGAGCTTCCTTCTTCCACGTGTACGCAGGTGATGATACGGTGCTGTTCAAGTACCGTGTAGTCGTAGGCGATCTCGATCGGCTTCCGCAGCCGACTGATACGGTCTTCGTAGACACGTGGCGTTTGTAGGGATGTTGTTCTGGGGTCGACGGTGGTGCCGGGACGTTTGGGTTCGCGATGTCCAGTGCCCTGATGTTGACGGGAGGCAACCGGTAAATTGCCGGTGATGGATTTACCGGGAGAGTGGAAGGGTGGTTGAAACGACAGAATTGGAATGAAAATTTATGCTTGAAACGTTTAGCCAATGCCATGACTGAAATGGTATTGGTTTGAGAGAGTGAGTGGGCTTATAAGGGCTGAATATATATAGGCCATAGCGGCCGGCCATGAAAAAATTAGTATCATCATGACCAAGCCTGATAGAAAATCTGACTGGAGAATTAGCTATAGCTATTATATGGCTCTTCCCCGAAAGGTACATGGAATTTCCTTTGTGACTGTTGTGTTCGAAAATGCCTTGATGCCTGTCAAACTGGGTGGTTGGGTTTATTTATAAAAATAAATCCCCACTTGAAAACTAAGTATAGGGTAATTAATAAGGGTCGTTTGTTGGAAATAAGCCCTTACTTAGGGCATATTTGGACGTGTGTTTAAGGGATCTAAAAGTGCATTAACACTCAACAAATTTGTTGGAAAAAAAAAAGTATTTGTTTAATAAAAAAAATTGAAAGCGATTTTAAGGATCCACAAAGCAAAAAAATTGTCAATTAGAGTTTAACCCAGTATAATATGGACAGAGTTTTCCTCTAAACTAGGTTCTTTAATTAGATAGAGGAAATTTCGGTTGCTGCATTGTCTTCCTTAAACTAACATTTGGATTCTTGGGTTGAATGTATCCCTTCAGTTAAATTTTTCTATTAAACTTTCAAATCAATCTTAAAATGCATGAAAAGTTGAAACTATTAATAAAATGTGAATTTAAGGATAATGAATGCAATATTTAAAATTCACAGGGTTGATTTTCTAGATAGCTAGGTTCTTTAATTAGAGCTTGACCCAGTATATATTCAAATCAAAACAAATCAAATCAAGAAACTCAGTATAATATGGATAGAGTTTTTCTCTAAACTAAGTTAGAGAAAATTCTTCCAACCCAATTTAAAAAAAAAAAAAAAAAACCTCTTTCCATATAATATTATGATTAGTTTTTTTGAAAATGTGTCTTATTGTCTGCCACATTGCTCTCAAGCTACAAAACGAATTGCTCTCAAGCTGTAATGGGAAGTACAATGACGCCTTAACCTTTGGCCTCAATTGATGAAAATCATCTTTTAATAGGATACTAAAATTTCATTTCTTCAATAAAATAAAAATAGAAGAAAAGAAAAGGAAAAAAAAGCTTAAGCAAGAACATTTGAAGAAGACCTCAATCCCGTTCCAGGGGAAAGAAAACAAGGTGTATACAGCCCAACTTTTGACAGATTCGACGCGATTAATCAAACCATTACACAATCGATTTTGTCTCTAGTTTTCACTGGAGCCACTGAGACGCATTAGAGGACAAATTATCGCCAGGACCTGTCAGCCAGGTACGTCTAATTGCATGCCCACCTGGACAAATTAACAAACACTACACAGGCAGAACATACGATCTTGCTACAAGCCTACGATATTGCACACGCGCTTTGACCTAGTCGACTCACAGTAGCACGGCTGGTTATCCCCTTCGGTTTGGAATTTGGTGGTGTGAAAAGGATGTCGAGCCGACCCAAATTGTATCAACTTTCGGGTATAATCGAAAAGAAAAATGTTAGATTTACAAACAAATTTTACGAAAATATTGGGTCGGTTCGGAATTTGGGTTTGTTGCCGGGTTGGGTTTGGGCCTCTTCTTCAAGGTTGATCACCATGCACGGCTGCTCGGAGGATAACTACTGAGATTATCAAGCTTCTAGACAATATGCTCCTAAAGTTACGTGGGTATAATTCATCCTTAAAAATCGGTTTGCAAAAAGATCGATGATGTTCAAAGAGCTTATATATACATGGTTAAAATTGTACTTAAGCCATGTCAGACACTCCACAATCGACGTCTACATCAACCCACTCTATCTGTCTGTTCTAATATTGATTAAATTATTAAATTTGCCCATTTTTATTAGCTTAAGCTTTTGAGATAAGTTGTGATATATTTTTTTAATTTTTGAATTTATTATAGATATTTTTGTCTTATTGTAAAATTTTTAGGGTCATTTCTATATTTTTGTTGACCTCGGGGGAGGGACATTGACAATTATTTCATAGTTTGAGGGGAACATTAATGTCTAAATCTAAAATTTGGAAGAGATATGGTCAATTAGGTGGTAGCTTAAAGAAGTATGTGAGCTTTTTTTCTTAAATTAACAACAATTATTATTTTACACATAAATTTAGAAATATAGAAGAAATTGTTGTGACAACTCTCAATTCTATTATAGCCTATATCTATTTACCTGTGATGAAAAAAAGAAAGATTCCTTGTAATTGGTTGTGCCTACCTCGCACCTTAGCCTTCCCGAGTAGGGTAAACCTTGAAGTCCTATTTTTGTGGGACTTTTTGAATTGGGTACAATTCGGGTAGTTAGTTGTAAGAGATCTCGATCCATAATGAAGATCTTATGAGCTAGACTTTCTAATGTGCAATTAAAATTGGACACAATATTTTTGTAACTGTAACATTTTTTCATAACTTTTAGGATCCATAGAGCGGATTATTGACATTCGGTTATGGTCGGTCGATCGGTAATAGACTAATAGCATTGCAGCTTGTTGTAAAAGATGAAAGATCAATCAGAAATGTCTTTCAAGATGTCTAAGCAAATCCAAATAGAGCACATCTCCCACCATGTAGGAGGATGTTTCATCATTTCTCGTACATACCTTTATTTCTACCGGAGACAGAACCAGAGGAGACTAGGTTGCTCGATTTTAAAATTTGTGCATAATTTGAGATGCTAACAGATTTTATTTTCCATCTCAAACTATACACAAATTTCAAATCGAGAGAAGGAGGCCTCCCCAGATCGAACCCTGGTTTCGTCTCCGGGATATGAGATCAACAAATATTGTACCTTTTTAATTATCAACATGATGATATGGCTCTACTCTACCCAGTTGGTTACATGCACAAGTAACATATCCTATTAATCTATGGTCCGTTCTGAATTAGGTGGTGGAAGTTAATTTCCCTAAACAAAGGAAACTATAAATACATATATGTGCGCTAAAACCGCGCCTACACGACACCTACGCGCAAGGAGCGCCTTAGGCAACAAAGCCCTCCCTCCCCCTCTCCTTCTCATTTGCATCATCTTCACACAAAAAGCAATCACCTAGCTCCGTCCAGTTTAAGGGGTGAAAGAGGAAGGTTTTCCATTTTTTTTTTTCTTTTTTTTTTTTTTTTTTGCTTTTGTTTCCTCACAGGATTACCTTTCCTCTTCCCTCT
The DNA here is from genome assembly GCF_965113065.1 of Corylus avellana. Taxonomy (NCBI): domain Eukaryota; kingdom Viridiplantae; phylum Streptophyta; class Magnoliopsida; order Fagales; family Betulaceae; genus Corylus; species Corylus avellana. Next base: position 23,083,433 of record NC_142496.1, read on the forward strand.
TGTATCTTTCTCTCAGTGCCATTATGAGGTTGTCCCTTTCGATGAGGAAGCTGTGTCCTAATTTTGATAAGGAAGATGGGCTGGAGACGGTCCTGGAGGTGCCCATTCCTGAGGAGATGTTCACCAACATGGGCAACAATGCCACCGTGCGTTGGCAGAATTTGCGTGCTCTGATGAAAGCTCAAGGTGTAGATAAGTCATCACATCTCGCAGCTGCATCAAACAATGAGTTTATGGCTTTGCTAAAGCTTGTTGGTTCTCCTCTTATCCCTTTTCAGGTCCAGCCGGACCAACCTTTAACCCGCCCCATCAAAGATTGTTCTATTGTAAGCATATTATAAACAAAAGATATCATTTGATTTTTCTTTTTTTTTTTTATTATATCAATTCTGAAATCTTTTATGGAATTAGACAAAAGGATCAATTTAATAACAGAGACTAATTAATTAACTTTCGATGAAAAATGTTATACCATATATATCCTGTACGATGTGGTAAAAGACATTTCTCTTTTACCATTAATTACCAACAATATATCTTCATTGAAAACTACTTAATGAACAACATTATTGTTGGACGAACAGGAAGCTTCTACGGCCAAATATATAGTGCAACAGTATGTAGCCGCCACCGGAGGACAAGCAGCATTAAACTCAGTGAACAGCATGTATGCAGTGGGACAGGTGAATATGGTGGGGTCGGAAATGTGCCAAGGGGATGATAGTGTCCACGCCAAAGGCAACCGTGAGATTGGTGGATTCGTGCTGTGGCAAATGAATCCGGATATGTGGTTCTTGGAGTTGGTTGTTTCTGGTTTCAAGGTGAGTGCAGGCAGCAACGGCAAGATGGCCTGGAACCAGTCTTCCTCTCAGCCTTGTCATGCTAATAAAGGCCCTCCCAGGCCCCTGCGCCGCTTCTTCCAGGTATAAATTAAACGTTTGAACCAGAATTTGCTTTCATAGATGATCTTTATACACACAAGACAATGTTGCTTCATATATACTTTCTTTTATACACAAAAGATGATTGTAAGATTGGTAGAAAACATTTTCTTTTTCTCAGTAATCTTCGCCCATAGTTTTTACACAAGACGATTTTCGGTAATTTTTTTTAATAAAGGTAAGTCAAACTCGAGTCTCACATGACAAATTGACAATAGCCCAAAAGGTGAGAAGAAAAAAAGTCATATCACTTTAAACCCTTGAGTACACCACTATGTCACTATATTGACATGATATTGCCAATTTATCATTGAATTTTGTTTTGCGTTTAACAATGACCGATCTAATTAAGGGTGGATTGGCAATGTCACGTTAACATAGTATTACTCTAAACCCATATATATCTCATAACTGTAATACTAGAATTTACACTTTTATCTTATTATTATCTCACTTTGCTGATATGATAGTGAGAGACGGATTTAGGGGGGACTGATAGTGGCCTTGATCCCCTCCAAATTAAAAGGAAAAAAAAAATTTAAAGATTAAAAAAATAACAATTTAAAGTATTTTTTGCCAATTGGTCCCTCCTCAAAATTTTTTTAGCCCTAAGTCCCCCAGATTCAAAGATTGGCTCTGTCCCTAAATTGACAGTACCAATCAACTTTTGATCCAATTTGTCTTTGGATCAAGAGTTTATTCACTTTATTGGCATTGTCATGCCAATAGAATGAAATAATAATGAGATAAAAGTGTAGTTTTAAGGAAATAAAATAGTAGTAGGATAAACACAAGTTTTTCACATTACTCTCACAGCTTTCAATCGCTTATTCACTTACTTGACATACCTCGTATATGGGAAATGTTGGTAATACATTATTTAAGAATCAACTTTTGAAAGAAAAATTTAGAATGTACGTGTATCAATTCTCCTCGTATATATGTCATGGTAACAAAATGTATGTTGTGGATCCTTTGCATTTAACATAGATATGTGTGATCTCAACGTACAGGGATTGGATCCCAGGTGCACGGCAAACCTGTTCCTAGATGCGGTCTGCATTGGAGAGAAAACCCTCAACGACGAAGATTGCTTCATACTCAAGCTTGAGACGGCCTCCCACATCCTGAAAGCACAAAGCACGCCCAACACCGAAATCGTCCACCACACAGTGTGGGGATATTTCAGCCAACGCACAGGGCTCCTCGTCCAATTTGAGGACACAAAGCTGGTGCGGATGAAGCCCATCAAAGGGAACGACAGCGTCTTCTGGGAAACAAGCATGGAATCCGTGATAGAGGATTACAAATACGTTGACGGGATTAACATAGCGCACGGCGGTAAAACTGCCACGACGCTGTACAGGTATGGAGAGTCGTATAATCACAAGCGGAAGATTGAGGAGAGCTGGAAGATTGAAGAGGTTGATTTCAACATCTGTGGCTTGTCCATGGATTGCTTTCTGCCTCCTGCTGAGCTCAAGAGGCCGGAACAACAAGATGGAGAGCAAGGAGCAGTGTAATTTTTGCATGTCTTGCAAAAACAACAAGGCTAAAAGGAAAATGCGTGTACATATAGGAGATCATCGGAAATCCTTTTTTTCTTTGAATGTTATGGTCGATCTATTAAACCCTGCATGTTAGTGATTGAGGATGGTGACGCTTTGTAAATTTTCATAACCATCAAATAATTTAAGGATATTAATTAACCTATATATTAACCCTCTCTCTCTCCTTAAATAAATAAGTTTTTTTTTTTTTTTGGTTGGTTTGGCTGAGAAGATGATTTGGGTTTTCTATGGCTTCTGGTATTTTGAGTTGAATTTCTATGATTCTCGACTGATTTGGATTTGGATATGAAGGCGTTTGTGGTGTTGATCCCTGTTGGTGCGTTTTCTCGTCATAGAATTTGCTACCCAATGATTTTTCTTTATGGTTGAGAGGACTTCTGCAATGGTGTTCTTCCAAAACAATGACAAGGTTATAGGATGCTTAAGTTAGCTTCTTCATTTATGGATAACAAATATAATGAAAATTTATCTTTATTCATCTATAAATAGTAAGAGATGTATGTGAGATTTATAAGGAGAGAGAAGGTTCGAGAGAGAGAGAGAGAGAGAAACTTTCTGGAGTCCCTTGGAGAAAGATCCATAGGAGAGGAAGAGAGCCCCAAGAAAAGGTCCCCCTTCTCCTTTTATTTCTAAGTACAAAAAATAGTATGTACACGTATCATAAAGTGAGTGAGTGATGGCATAATGTAAATAAATGTCAATAAGTGGAGCCCACAGTGAGATATTTTCTCCCCAATAATCCCATTGTTTGAATAGTTTTTTTTTGGTGGATTGTATGTGTGAGTAGCATTACTCGGATATTAAGGTGTTTGGGATTGTTTGTGATGCAGGTTAAGGAGAGTTAAAAGGAGAGTGGGTGAGAGAGCCAAGAGTGAGGATTTGTTCTTAGAAAATGGGAGGAAATTTTTTTGGAGTAATGTTACACATTTTGGTTTTTAACATTATTATTGAATTTAGAATAAATTTAAGTTTGATTAACGGTGAGGATTATTGTACAGTATGCGTTTGCGACGTGCAATTAATCTGAGTAAAGTTCTCCTACGTTACAAAAAAAAAAATAATAATAAATAAATTTAATAATAATTTTAAAAATTACCTAAATAAATGTGAAAATAGGTGTATATAAGTAAGACCTAAAGGTGCGTGTAGCATTATTCAAAAATTTTTTTTTTTGGTCTCTCCCAAAGAAAGATTGGTCTTGAGAGAGGGTTTTATTTATTTATTTTTGCCCTCAGTTTTTGTTGAAGTGAGGGTGTGAGGGAGAGTGAGGAAGAGGTGGGGGTTTTTTGGGCCCATATTAGCTAAATGCAAGAATGGTGACTTTAGTGAAAATTGTTGGAGTGCTCTTGATAGGCTCATTATTTTAGTGTAGGCTAGGCCCAGCAGAGGACACTAAGGAAACACTGTAGTTTCAGGCCCAAAAAGGTTTCTACAATATCTCCATTAAACGACGCCACTTAATAACAAATAAACCGCGGCTCCTTCAAGTAGTCTAGGGTTTTAAAAACCCCGATTCATGTAAACCCCTATTTAAACGCCCGTATCCTTACAAGCCTCTCAACCCTCGCCGTCTCTTCCCACTATTCTGTTCACCGTTCAAAACCCTAGTTTCTGTAAACCCTAAAGTTTCCTCACCTTATTCCCCGTCTATTTGAATAGAAAAATGATCCGCTGTTTCTTCGGTATCTGTAACTTTTTCGTCGAATCGAAACTGTTATTCGAGTCTGAAAGTTTCATTTTATTTGCATAAATGTAGTGCATCTGTTTTACCCTCTCCTTGTGTGGCAATTTGAGTGCTCGAGGAGATATAACTGATGCGGAGAGTGAATTGGAGGCTTACCAGCCCATTGCATACACTCAGTGTTCTTGCCTTGGTGTCAAATAGACCTTCCAAAACTCTCATATCTCATTTCCATCCTTTAAATTTCCGTATTTTGCTGTGTAATTTTTAAGATCTGTGAGCTGAATCATAGTTGGAAATGGCAGATGAGGAATTTAACTAAACCGCTTATTGATATACTGATAATTTGTGCTGACAACAACTCATTTCTGATGCCATTTTGTGTATTCTCATGCCTACTAAATTGTTATTAATGTATGATGTGTTCTATTTAATTTTTTCAAAGTTTTATTGTTAATGGTCGATTTCATAGGCTAAATTCCTTTTGAAGGCAAATGATGAAAAAATTCTTATCCTACACACTGAACTAAATGTAGACTACAACTCCGCTTATTATCTGATGCCTTCCTTGTCTTTATCATCGTTATTTTCTTTCCTTTTTCTTTACTTTTAACGTTTTCATTTTGTTATTCTATTTTTTTTTTTGGTCACTTTTGCATTACTAGCTTGTATGTTTTTTATGATTCGTTGTGTGTGATACGATTTGCTGATTGTTAGACCACTTAATATGTACCCAATGATGAGAAAAAGCGGACGGGCGGTCAGAACCTGATGCCGTGTTGAGTGTCTGCAACTTTCCACTTTGTGGAATATTATCTGAGGTTCTCGTTGATAAATTTGTAGTTTTTGCTGCTTAATATGTATAGTTTATATAATCGTGTCGTTGGTTGCCATATGCTTAAATTGTGGTGGTTTTTCAGTCGTATAACCAAATTCTGACTGCTATGATGATGTCGCTTAATTATGTCTGGACATATGAAATTTGTCTGTGATTTTATATGCACCTTCTGAGCAGAATTGTGATTGCTTATTTATTTTCTTTATTGTGTGTGCATGAGTAATGAAGTTTAGGATATTGTTTTAATCTGTCAATTCTCTAAGTTATTAGACATGTATCTTTTTCTTGAGAAGATAAACACCCATTGTATTCTGTCTGTGTTGTGCCTCTCCTTTCGGCTTCAAGGTCTGAGATCTTAGGATCGGTTTCTTGATTGGCTTTGTTCTTGAGGCATAGATTGAATTTCGTCAAAGTCTGGGGGTTAAATTATGTCCAGATATAAATGTAATTGCATATCTGGATCCCCTTTTTTGATACATTCCATCATTCTTTGTAAACACACCATATTAGATGTTTGGCTTTACTTTGTTCTTCGTTTGGCTCATGAAAATGTATCGACAACAAAAAACAAAAAAAAATAAATCTAAATCATTTGTTGTTGGGATTGTTCTATTGATGGTTCTATATTTATTCCCTACTCCTTGTTTTCAATTTAAGTTTCTGAAATATTGTTATCCTATACCTTGTTGTCAATTTGTCGAAGGTCTGATTTTATTGGTTCGCAGCCATTGGAAGGCAAATGATGTCAAAATTCTTATCCTACAAACTGAACTAAATGTAGACTACAACTCCGCTTATTATCTGATGCCTTCCATGTCTTGATCAGTGTTAATTATTTTTTTACTCTTTTTAATATTTTTGTTTTATTTGAAACTTAACATCATGGCTGTTTCTTGGTCGTATAAACTCCCAACTGTTTTCTTTTGCAAGGTGTATCCGTTAACCGGTTGAATTGAGATCTCCTCCAATTGAGAAGAAATTAGAGATTCTCCAATTGTTAATCATAGCTTTTCATTTTAAATGCAATAGTCTATAAAATATCAGCTGCTTTTGTATAACTGAGGCATTAAATGCTGGCTTTTGTTTTACCAAAGTTTAAATGATTTTATAGACTATTAGATTTAAAATAAAAGGTCACGATTAATAATCGGAGAATCTTCAATTTTTTCCTAATAGGAGGGGATTTGGATCCTACCCAATTGGACCAGTATACAGTTGGTATTTGTGTGTATTTACTTATATAGAGGGAAGCTCATTGTATTAGAGTCAGGCTTCCGCGAAGTTCATAAAGAGCGGATTTGGTTTTGGTTGTTGTCAATTGTTTTGAATGTATTCAACTGTTGTTGCTCCCTATTTTTGTATCCTTTTCTTTGGCTTGTATATCTGACTGTAAAGTAATATAAAAAGGGCTTGGTCTTTTAGGCAATGATGCTATCTTGGAATGAACTAGTGCTGCATCTGAACGCGCAATTTTGTTGGCAATGGGCCCATCTTGCTGTAACCTTCGCCTTCTCCATACTTTGCTTTACATTGCTCTTTGGATTGTGTTCCCCGGGCATTTGATGTCTTCACATGCACCGGGCTGGGCATGTTGTCTTGCGTTGTATTTTTACCAGTGATTATTTATAGCAATTATTTCTTTTACCATATGGTATTGTTGTTTTTCAAATCAGTCGATATTCTTGTACATGATCTACCAACAAAAATTTAAGATAAAAAACGGAAGACTTGATCCATCTTAGAGGAACAGGATATGACAGGAAGGTTGTATTAATTATGGGCATATAAATGAAGTTATAATTAGAACTATAAATGAGTTAAGGTACTCTTGATACTTAAGATATCTTGAAAGAGCTCAAGATTAAAACTATAAATAAGAAAAAATGATCATATTTCATAATTTTAACCTCATTTCCAACTTCCATCTTGTTATTTCTATCACTGGATTGTCCCTCCCATTTTAAATATTATTTATCGCCTTTTATGATGCAAACAATTGGTAAAATGTAATAAATGAACAATCATGTGATAAATTTTACGGAACGTTGGAAAGATTTTTCTCCAAATTTGGTTTAATGCTATTTTTTAAATAGCATTAATAGGATTTAATTTGGAGGAGAAAAAATATATACATTTTTAGTAGCATTAATAGGGTTGGAAAAAATTATTTTTAAAAAGTATGTAATTAAAAAAAATGTTAATACTTTTTATTGTCGAGGCAATTTTGGAGACGTTTAGAGGAAGTTGTTCCAATTTTCAACCAATTTTTTTTGTTTCTTTCTTTTAACCATCCAAAAATAGTCGTAGACTAAAGCGTTGTAAATAACATTACTGTCTTGACCCATCTGAATTGAAATACCGTCTTATTAGGATAAAAATTTTATTCCTCAGTCGACCGGCACCGGCATGTATCTCCAAAACGCAAAACGGCGAAGGACACCACGAGCTACGCGGTCAGACTGAGACAGACGTATGGTCGTATAATCCTGCGGCCAGCTGGATTCCTGGCCCCACCAGGTGGGTAGTTTCGCATCCCTCATTGTCCTGTCATTAATGTCTTTGACACGCGACCTACCAGTTCCCATTAGTCCCATGTCGGACCCAACCTAACAAAACAAATTATTCCCCCTCTCTCTCTCTATTGCTCTATAGTCTGAAACCAGTAGTGGGAGTAGCTAGTACTGCAGTACCATTTCATCCATTAATTCCATAACGCGATGAGACTGAACGGCGACGTTCCACCGACAGCATTACCAGTACCTTCGTCAGCAGCAACGGTGAAGAAAGATAGCTCAGAGGCTGGCCTCTTCGGTCGGAGCCGCTCCTACAAGTTCTGGGCCCTGGCGGCAATTACTCTCCTCGCTGTCTGGTCCATGTTCACCGGCTCCCTCACTCTCAAATGGTCCGCCGGTAACCTCACGCACTTCTCCGACGGCGCCGACTCTCTCGTCCTCGACGATCTTGATATTCTGGTGCCTAATAATACCTCCCTTTCTCTCTACTTTTATCATATTCTGGTGGTACTGAATTTTTTTTTTGTTGATTTACTGTTTTGGATAGGAAGTGGAGGAGAGAGAGAAGGTGGTGAGGCACATGTGGGGCGTGTACACGCAGAGCAAGAGTACGAGATTGCCTAGGTTTTGGCTGGAGGCCTTTGAAGCTGCTTACGAGCATTTGGCTAGTGATGTTCAGGGCGTCCGAGACGCCGCTGTTTCGGAAATCGCAAAGATGTCCATGCGCTCCCTCCGTCTCGACCCGCTTCCTACTCACTCTAAGGTTACCTCTTCTTCTTTTAAGGGTTTTCACTTTCTTTTACAATTTTCACTTTTACTCTCGCAATTGGGCTTTTTGCTTCTGGTTTTATTTTTCACCTTTGAGGGAGGGAGAGAGACCGAGCAAAATTTAGTGTCTGCTGATCGAATTTTGCCAAAACTCACTAATTTAGATTCCTATTAAATAAAAACAAATTATAGAATTTTTTTCTTTTCTTTGATGGCTTGTTTAAGAGCTCCACAATTTGTTTACTGCTTTCTTTAATCAGAACATAATATGTAGGGAAAAAAAGGCATATTGAAGAGTTTCAGAGTGGAAATGGGATCACCCATGTGATTGTGGGTATAGTTTGGCTAAATTTCATTTGCTTCTAAAATCTTTATTATACTCTGTCATGTTTCATCCAACGTTATACAAATCTTGTCATATTCATTTTGCAGTCAGTCATTTTTCAAATGCAATTTGTTTGTATGTAAATGCCAATTCTCAACCCCAAAGGGTTGGCTCAAGTGGTAAGGGCCTTGTCTTAGTGGCATTTCCATCAAGTTTAATGTTCGAATCCCCAAACAATTCTTTCTTTGGGGCCAGCACGCCATTCCAATTCTCATTCTAAAATAAGCGTAGTAAAGTCTTTCTTTTGATTACATTTTCTTTTCTTTCTTTTTTCCCCTTCTTCTTTTCATTTCTGCTAATGTTATTCACTGTTTTAAATGGAGTTTATCTTTGCAAAAGGTAAATTTGCAACCCCTCCTTATTGCTCTTGATTTGTTCTTCTGGAATGCAAGTCTTTTATTTAAAATGTATAAAGAAATAAATTTGATGAGTTATTAGTTTTTAGTAGTTTTATGGAAATGGAAGTAGATTTTGAAATTCCTAGACCCCCAATTACGTTTGAGAGTGAAAATGAGATCCACCTTCAATATAGAAACCCTTTAGTAAAATTAGTTGGGGGGTTGGGCTTGAAATTCAGCATCCCCACTGGTGATGAGAGGCATGCAGATCCACATGGGTGCTTCCTACTTTAATATTCTTCCAATGGATGAACTGCTGTAGTCCCATCCCATATTTTGAATTCATGTCTCATTGGGATGCTCACTCGACTCTCGGAGAGGATAGGGTAAATTATGGATTTAGAATTCTAATGTCAGTTCAACCGATTGAAAAACAATTAACAACTTCTATTTTTGTTATTTAATATGAATATCATCTTAGACTTGTTCCTTATGAGTGTTTTCTCATAGGCGAACTCTAAAGATGGTAGATCTTTAGAGCATCCATAATAAGCACCTTATATTTAGTTTTTTTCAAAAAATTTAACAAAACTCATGAAAACACTCATTTAATATGCTCCCTTCTCCACTTTATCTTTAACTCTTGTCATAAATGCTCCCTACATTCTAAGAGCCAAAAAGGTAAAGTTATATATATTTTTTAAAGCTTATTTTTTACCTTCCTCTCTCTTGATTGGTTTAAAACTAATAAAATAATAGTATTTAACGAAGGGCGAGGCTTACATGCGGTACTATAGAAGTACTGCAATCTGCGGTAATATGGGCTGGAAGGCTAAGATCTTCCAAGGGGATTTTAACCCCAAAACGACAGTAGGAAAGGCTTTTTTAAAAAAAAAAAATTGGGATGCCTGTTAACTCTTTTTCAACTCTGTTTTATGGGTAGAATCTTTTCCTTTCACATCTCCGTCCACCTCATTTTCTCTCCTCCGCTGTCCAAATGTCCTCCCTCGTCTGCCACCCAACTCCAGCGCCGGCGTCAACAACCTCTGCCGCTGGTTCTACGGCACCTTCCAATCAACTAATTCCTCCAGCTCGTCGCTCTCCGCTTCCTCCCCATCATCGCTGGCGCCTACCTCTCCTGATTCCATCGGCACAGGCACCGACACTTCAGAACCCACACCCTCCACATCTCCACCATCTAATTCCCTCTCCAAAGCCCCAATCAGCCATTCAATCACTCTCCTCCATCCTCCCCGCCTCAACCCCACCTCCTTCTCTCTCCTCCGCTTTCTCTCTCCTCCACAAACCATTGTTGTTGCTTGCAGATTTTGTAATCGACTGGCGTGATAGTTTTCTGTTTCTATAATTCTGTTCTGGCCAAACCGGTGCCTATGCCGATGCCTCTTTGGCGGGGCTGGTGGTGGGTGTCGTTGGATATTCCCAGAGGGAAATAGGAAAAGCTGGAAAGCAAAATAGATTTTTTTTTTTTTTCAATGGCTTTTAGATGAGATCTGAGGTCACCGTCGTTTTATGACTGCCGGCGTCGACAAGCACCGAGAGTTTGAGATTTTGTCAATTTTGGGTTTTTCTACCCACAGCGCACCAGAGGGGAAGAGAGAACAAAGTTGAAAAAGAGATCTGAGAGAGAGGACGTTTTGGATGGGAGAGTTAACGGGCATCCCTTCCGTCAATTTTTTTTTTTAAAAAAAAGCCTTTCCTACTGCCGTTTGGGGTTAAAATCTCCTTGGAAGATCTCAGCCTTCCAACCCATATTACCGCAGATTGCAGTACTTCTAAAGTACCGCATGTATAGAGTTTGATGTTTGACTCATTTTAAAAGTGGCTCTCAAAATTTGATAAATTGAATTTTTCTCCTCAAATTTAGCTTTTATTTGAGGAGTCCATTGTAAATGCTCTTAGTCATCTCTCACAGCTTACAAAGCAGTTTTGACTGTTTAGTATAAAGAGAATTGAATACTAGAAAGGTAGTATTTTTTTCTTTCTTTCTTTCTTTCTTTCTGTTATGAGCTGAGAAAATGTTATTGTGTTTTTGTGTTATTATGCTGTCCAGGGTTCTAAAGGATCAAGAAAGAGTCTAAAGCAAGCAAAAAAAAGGAAAGGAGGTAGTAACTACAGTTGGGAGTAGCTGATAACTGAAAATCTTCCTTGTATTTGTTTATGCCATTTCCTGCTTGAAGTGAGCAGAAGATGGTGATGAGCTGGAGTAATACACAATCTATTATATTACAACAAACAAATCAGTTTACATGCTTTAGCTAAAGGACCTTGCAAAAGTCAAAACTGTTTGTATAGGTCGCCATTTCAAATAAGCCCATGAAATTGTGGGTTGTAATTTCTTGTATTATTGAAGGATATTAGATGACTTTCTATATATGATGGTTTGTAAAATCCCATGATACTATAAATAAAGCATAAGATAAAGAGATCATAAAAAGTTCTTACTGCTCGTAGTGCAGGGAATGTAATTTTGCTCATGCAGTTATGCTACCTTTTCCTTTTCTATCACTTCGATTCACGGACTTCACCTTTTCTCATCACTGAAAGAACGAGAGGAATGTGTCTTGGCGGTTTGACAAAAGTGGATAAGACTGGTGTGGTTGGTGTTTTTCAGTAGTGTTCAAGGGGTGCGGGAAATGTGGGCAGCTTAAGATGTGATTGTAAGGGCCACCTGGCTAGGGTGTGGCCGTGGAGCTCACTTGCCCCACAACGCTCTTATCTTGGGCTCCCTAAATTTCATTGAAATTCAGACCATCTAATTTTATCAATTATTAATTGCTACATCAATTTGTAATAACACTTGTTTTTCATTTTTACACTGAAAAAGATAAACCTATGAAACTTATAAATTGTCAACCTCACCTAAGAGCACTTTTTAATGCGACAGATAAAAAGACAGCCAAGTACACAACCTAAAAAGTAAAAGAGAAAGATGCTCTAGTGGTCCATGATTATCTCTTAAATATACAACTAGCTTCGACTCTTTACACACTTAACAGGCTATAAGATTTTTATAGATAACTCTCAGTGAGTCATGCGTGTCCTGATGTAACTCCTCGTCCCCCCAACTTATGAGTCGGATCAAGGGATTCCTACTTCTGGCAGCCCGTTAACATAGGGAACCTCCCTATGTGCAAGCAAAATATCATTATAGATAGACGTCAATATCACCATATTTTATTTTAGAAGAGGTGATTTCGTGCCCAACGTTGAAAATTACGGGTGATTTTGAAACTTGGTGGGGAATTAAATGGGGACCGGAATTCATTCTTCATTAATGGAGTGTAGCAAAAAGAAGAAAGGACAAACTGAAGAAAAAAAGAAAAAGCAAATGAATAAGGTTACCTTAATTTTAAAATTATACCTCGCTAAGGTTGTGTGACCAAAACAAGAACCCTACTGCAGACGTGACAAAACCGCTTGAGCAGATTAAAATAGTACTGCTGCTGTCGCTCTATAAAGGGAAACAAAAATCCTAAAGTGAGGAGCATTTACAAACAGTTAACATGCCAAAATGTATTTACAACTGGCTCGAGATCTTCTCCTAATCTTCGACACTCTGGATCTCACCCATCATGATCCGGTTACTGACGACATTAAACCCCAGAACCGAGGGGCTAACCTTCTTCCCTTTCTTCCCCTTCTTCTTGCCCCCCCCTTTCGAGAAGCCATCAGGGTCATTATCAACGTCCCCGACACCAGCATTGCCAGAATTCCCACTTCCAGTACTGAAACCAGTGACCTTTGTATCGTTCTGACTTTGAAAGGCAATTTCAAGGACATCCGCTGGTAACAGCTCCTTGTAGTTGAGGAATTTGTCAATGAACTCGTGATCGGGATCAAATGATCCAAGGTTCTCTATCAAAAGCACCTCGGCCTCAGATCTGGACTGCTTCAAGCAAAATTCAAGGAAACTCGTATCTAGCAAAGATGAGAGAAAACAGAACAGCATTGTGTTAGCTAAAAGAGCTTGAATGATGATAGCACATCTTAAGATTACTCACTCGACCAGCCTTTCAGGACCATTGAGACATGGCAAGGAACAAGACTAGGCTAATCATATTTTCCATCAATAAGTAGGGCATTGGACTTTTGGTCTCACAAGCCATGACCACTATCTTCTATTTCTGTAACTTTTGTTTTACTTTCTTGGCCAACCAAAAATACAGAGCATAATTTCCTAGGTAACCTTGTTTCCTGTAGCCAACACCCAAATTTCATCTATTTGAAATATCTAGAAATAAAATTTCAGCCAAGTCTGAGTGAAATTAAACTCACCTTTTGTACCAACAAGCCTGAGACACTCACCCTGGCACCAATCTCTAAAATCTGTGGCCTCTGCAAGGTGAGAAAAGACATGAGAAAAGAAAGGTCAATTGACAATATATGTGACGAAAGGGCAAAAAATCCAGCATGCCTTACCAGAATGATTGTTCATGGCATCTCTTTTCCCTTTCAGGGAAGCCTGAGACGAGGCAGGCGAGGATGAAAGAGATCGTTCAGCAGGTTTGCCAGCAAATGATTTTTGTCGGCTTAATGATGCAGCTGATGTTCCTTTGACAGGAGTGCTTTTCATCACCCTACTGCCCTGGCTTGCAAGATGAGGGAAATCCGCCCTGCTTATGGGAAAATAACAATTACAAATACATCTCATTAGACTGGTATATTGCTAATGTGAAAGAGAAATGAGTACATGGTAATGGAAATAATGGTGACAATTATGACACATGCAAACTGTAGTCAAAATGCAGAACATGTAAGCATTAAATTAGGACAAGGATGATCTTCACATGCAGCCCAGATTAATAATTCTAACCAAATTACCACTAAGCTCTCTCTCTCTCTCTTCCCCCCCCCCCCCCCCCCCCCCCCCAAGAAAAAAAGAAGAAAAAAGATACTGATAATGATGGCTTCACACATTGATTATCTGAAAATAAACACAATAATTGCAGAAAATTTTGGACCATTTCACCTACCACACAGAAAACTACAACACTTTCCAGAACGTAAATGAGCACATACCCAGACTCACAAAAACAGTGTTAAAATTCACCGACTTATTGTTCCAGTCAGGGTGTTCCAAGGAAAAAAAAAAGAAAACAACTGAAACTAAAATGTAAAAGAATCAGGGAGGATGACAAGTTCCATTCATTTCCCAAAAAGAACATTGACATTAATTTAGAGTATCCATGCAACAAGCTCAGACATATACATGCTGATGCATCAAGATCACTTAATAACATGCTGATGCGAAAAAGGCACTCTTTACACAACTGATTACAAGCCGGAGGGAGGGAATTCTGTCAGGTAACTAGCTGCCAACTCAAATTCCCAAGCATGATCCTCATAAACATGAGTCCGGTAAAAAAAAATTGTACTTTTTCATAATAAAACGAAAGTATGGCCACAGAGTGCAAAGGCAAGAGTTTCCACATGTCAAATGGTTCAGAATAAGACTGCTAACTTGAGAAACTTTTGACCCAGGGGAATGCCATCACAACTCCACAACTTACCCAGCAAAAGTTTCTATACTGTTTTAATTCACTACCAAACTACGTCACACAGAGCATCTTTCACATTACAAATAAGTCAGATTATCTAAAATATTGCAAACATGCAAACTAGATAGTAACAAATAAAACATTACAGAAATAACCAAAACCATATGCAATACCACCATTTTTTGGGGGTCAAAAGCATCTCTATAAATGTATAAAGCATAACTGTTAAATATATGCTACAACTCATAACGAACTTGCAGCATATTGTCAGAATGCAAAATAAAAGTTATGGATGAAATACCAGCATATCACATGGTGCAACTACCCCATTATAGATAAGAAAATGCCAGTTTTTTCAACCGAAAGCAGCATGCAATAGACATGACCAAAAACTAACACAAGAAGAGAGATAAAAACCATACTGCTTAGTTTCTTGCTTTGATTGATCGATTGGGCCCCAGAATAGGTCATCTTCTCCTTTAAATTTTGACTGAGAAGCAGCATGGGAATTGTTCAGGCTTGGAGATGCACTCTTAGCTGGAGAAGATGCAGAAAGCGACCACAAAGGACCACTAGTGCGGGTGACCTGAGTTGGCTGGGATTTCTGGGGAGTTGGAATCTGGTTTGGATTGTGGGCCGAAGAGACCCTTTTCTCCTGTTCCTTTTGGATGTCCCTTAGAGATGTAGGTTTAGCAAGCTTCCCAGAGTCAGTAAACCATGCTGGAGAAGGGGAAGAGTTAGCTGGCTCTCCCTTCCAAAGAACAAAGTCTCCTAGAGAAGGCCCTGATGGGATTGCAGGCAATACTTCCTTCTCCTGCGGTATAGGACGAGAGCTTTTCCCTTTCTCAATGGGACTTGAACCAATAGAAACATCAGAAGCAAGGGATACAGAGACCTTAGCTCCAGCACCCTTAGCCTTTGCTGACTTTTTGCGACTCTTTTTAGTATCTTTAGCCTCAATAAAGTTATCATCATCTATGGATTCCGAATGGGTGGTCATAACTTGTGGAGTAGCCAGAGTAGATATACTGTCAGGAACTTCAACATCTCTTTCACTAGACTTTGCCAAAACTTCTTCTGCCAATAGGTCATGCAAATGGCTCTTCTTGTTTTTTGGATTCACAGAACCTTCAGGTTTCCCTAGACTTAACTCAGCACTCCCTGCATCTCTGCGAGTTTCCCTAGATACTTTTGCATCGGGATTAGCTAAAACTCCCGCCCAAGGAGTTGACAAACTCATGGAGTTGACAGAAGTGGTGATCTCAGATACTACTGTTTCTATCTGTGCTTTCCTCTGTTCTTCCTGTTGAATTTCCAATAATGACTTAGGCTTGAAACCAGAAGCAGGTTTCCAAGTTCGATGTCCAGTATGTGTTTGGGTATCCTGCACTGAGGTAGAACCAAGTACTCCTGAGTTGCTCTTGACATCAACAGCTCCAATGTCATCCGCCGAAACTCTGGCAGGTACAAAGCTTTGAACTTGTTGTGAAGCCACATGTTCCATAGTTGCGATCCCAGATTTACTGCTTCTGTTATCTCTTGCCTTTTGCGGAGATGTTCCATATAGTGCATCTCCAGCACCAACATCTGTCTCAACGCTCTGCTTTTGAACATCAGATTGCCTTGATTGCAGCGAAGACGAAGTCTTCGGCACTTCTTTCACCTGGTCAGAAGACTGTGACTTGGAAGATTTTTGCTTCTTAGGCTTCTTCTCAGAGCCTTTTCTTTGCTCACGCACTTCAACACTCTTAACTTCTGTCACCATAGGGGGCTCAACAGTGCACCTTTCCCTTTCAGCTTGCAGTTCTTCATGTAAAACACAAGGTTGAATCATTAAATCACTTTGCTCTAGCGCAGGCATTTCACCCTTACGAGTTCCTGCTGATGACACAGAAACAGGTACTGATTCTGCAGTAACTTCCGAGGTCTCAACCAAGACAGTTTCATTGGCCCTCAAAGTGTTGTCTGATGGCTGCTCCAGAGTTCTGGTATCATGGAATTCAGAATCAGGAACAGATTTCTTCACAAGCTGAGGCTCCTCCACAGATCTGTTCATCATCTCAAATAAACGGGAGCTTTCAACAAAAGATGATGTCGGTAATGATTCTTTTTTATGGGTATCAGCAGTTTCTTCTGGAACAGTACCGTCCCATGTTTTTTGACGGGCGATATTCCCGAATAATTGATGAGGTGGAAGCAAGGAAGAGGCTTCAGAACTTACATTATAATTAACATCATGATTAACTTGTGGAGGCAATTTCACAAAGTTAGAATTATGTTGATCTTGAATAATGGAAATTGGCGTCTGTGAACCAATCTGAAACATCTCTTGTGGTGGCTGAAGCCGAGGAGGATCTACAGATGCATTCCCCGATGGTATTGCAGCTGCCTGTAACTGTCCAAAAGATGGGTCACCAAATAACTGGTGAGGTTGATGCTCTAGCAGAACCTGAGAAAGCAACTGTTGTTGTCGTAACAACTGTTGCTGCTCCTCCTGCTGCTTCTGTTGCTGTTTAAGCAACAGAAGCTTATCTAACAATGACATCTGCTGTGTTTGAACTGGTGCCTGCGAATGTAACTGCAACAAGTACTGTTGTTGCAGCATATTTAACAATTGTGGATCTTGTACTAAGCCAGATGAAAGTAACTTTTCTGGTGTAAAAATACTAGATGGATTATCTATAGCTTGAGCAACTGGATTGGTTAAAGACGGTTGGTTTTGTGATTGCAGCCTCTGTTGTTGGATTCCAAATGGGGCTTGGGGAGGGAAACTCTGATCATGATGGAAGTCGATCTTATTTGGAAGTGGATCTGTTCCACCTTGGACAGGAAAATTCGACCAACCAGCAGGACCATTATTTACACCAGAGGATGACCGGTCAGATGAGCCTTGGAGAAGGGACAACAAGTCAGCATTATTTGAAGGAAGAGGTTGACGAGGATTGTCATTTATAGAAGATAGAATCTTTGACTGTGGCGTTGGAGAGTCCGGGACAACATCAGACTTCGAAACCAAGGATGAGGCGTCTCTTCCTGGCCAATAGGGATAAGAATTGGGCACGGACCTCTGCCGTTCAAGAGCCATTCTCTTCGCCAACAGGTAAAGGTTGTTTCCACTATCTACTCCTGACGGCGGCATACTACCTGAATTATTTCCAATATATCCTTGCATACCTACAAATTAATTTTAATCATCCAAGTGAAATTAGGCAGCTGTCTGGTAATAATCAATACAATAAAAGGAAGAGAACAGGGCTTGGCTAAAGCACAATATGCCGTCACAATTTATAATCAAATATATTAAAAAACAAAAATCATTAACAAAACTAACCTTCAGAAGCAAACTTCTCCAGTGATGAACTGCTCATATTACCAGACATCAGTGACTCCAAAAATCTGTTCTCAGCTTCTGTCATGGAACCATGTCTATGCCTAGGTTCGTCCCTCTGAACATCAATCTCGTTTACAGTAGCGTGGAGCTTCCCGAAGCTGCCGAAGTTTGGCTTGCTAGATGCATCAGCATATTCATTCTGTTTTGGCATATTAAATCCAGGTGGTGGCCCAGCTTTAGCTCGTAAATGGGGCATAACATCACCAAGTGGTAACCATGGCAAGCCATTTGGACTTAGGCAGACTGGCAATTCTAAGCCAAAATACCCACTCTCAAACCATGAAATAATATCAACCCCATTGAAAGGGCCTTGAATTCTCCCTTGGGGATCTTTATAATAAAGTATTAACTCCTCTGGAGAAGGCTGCAGAGCCTTCCTAGCTTCCTGTTCCCTGTCCATAATTCCAGATGGCTGCCTCTTAAGAATGGGATCCTCACTGGTTCGCCACTTGGTTTCATCTTTGGTTTCTGATAGGTTAGCCAATTTACTTTCCCATTCATTATGTAGTTCCTTGGGTGGTTCTGACCAGCCCAGAGCAGAGGACCTGGACCTGCTATCACTTGTATTATCTCTCCAATCATGCAAGGCATTATGTGAACGTTCTCCCAGTGAAGGGGATCGCCATGTAGTGGCAGGAACAGAAGTATTTCCTGGGAGACTTGATTCCTTATTAATGGGCACCTCGTCAGCCTTTCTATAATGATCACCATCTTCTCTGAAAGCTGCAGGTAGAAAGTACAAAGAAACACATTTCACAATAAATGGCAAAATTGATTCATGCTTATGAGACACAAAAACTGGGTGTACCATCTACAAGGATCCCAGCTCCCCCCAGTCACATGTAAAAGTTGAAACAAAGTTCAAGATGCATTTAGTAGGTAAGATCCTAAGATTACATAAAATTCTGGTCAAGTAAATTACTGTTTACACTCATCAAATGGCATGCAAGACTCACTTATAAAATCAGACCAAATGGGAAAGTGGCTTTCCCTTTTCTTTTCTTTTGCATAATCACTGAGAACAACTTTCTAAAATACATACCTTCGGCTTTAAACTTGTTATCTGAGCAAGGCTTATGATCTCGTGGAATTTCCATTTTCAAGTTGGACCCATGATAGGGTGTCTGCCTTTCATAGGAAGAGCCTTCTGAAATATTTGCAGAGCTACCTCTTAAATTTTCAGCGCTTTCATCTTTATAATCATCCACAGCATGCAGTAAATCTTCCTTAGAGCCTACGCAGATAATACAATTCCCATAGATGTTAATTCTTACACAAGAGTATGTGTAAGTGAATATTTTAAGACATTTGGTAATGAGTACTACCAAGCTTGGCTCGTCTTGTTTGTGTAAAATCTGTTGAGGTCCTTCCATCTTTAGCTACCTGTGGAGCACCACTACTTACTATATCCCCTTTGTCAATTCCCTTCATAACAGCCTACTCAAGCAGATATAAATCAAATCAACTGCTGAAAGTATAAATAACATTCTCAAAATCAATTCATAAATAAAATTACCATTTCCTCAGAATTTGGTACACATAGTGCCAAGGGCTCTACTGATTCATCTTGTGTCAGGTTTGGCACTTTTACAAACCCATCAACCAATCTTCGATGTGAACTCATATCGGTCGTTCTGTATACATCAAGCAACTTTGTTCTACTATATCTTAAACGGTAAGGCTCCCCTTGGCCACTCTCAACTTTGTCTGCCCCTGTTCCAAGAGAATGTGTGTTAGTAGTAGAGCTGCCACCATAGTTTCCCCGTCCACGTCCTAGAGAAAAGGTTGGAGGTGTATTTTCCCCACGTCCACGGCCATAAGAAAATGTAGAAACTTGTTTGTTTGGTGTTAAGCTTTGGTGGTGAGGAGGTTCTCCCCGTCCTCGGCTTTGTAAGGTACTAGATCTCCATGGACGATAATGATCCCCCTCCTTCTCATCCTTTCCATAATTGGCAACATGAGACATCCCCTTATCAAGATGTACATCACCATCTCTGCCAGAATCGATCCACTTCTCACGCAAACCTTCAGTCTCCTTATCATCAGGCCCCCAGCGTGTGTTCCATTTGCTCTCACGCCGTTGTTCATAGTTACTATCCCGGTTACTTGAGTCAGACCACCGCTCAGATGGAGCACGACGCACTTCTCCAAGTTGTCTAATGGATGAATTTTCCATCCAACGATCCGTCCTACGATTGTCACCAAGGTCTTTCTCTCCATCCCTCCAACGATCTTTGCGCATGGAGGAATTAGTGTCCCTTTCTTCATCACGCCAGCGGTCACGGCGACCTGGTTCCATATCAAGCAAGGATGGCCTGAAGACATCCTTTTTCTTATGGCTTTCGAGCATCTCCTCACCATTTCCAGGAGACTTCAAGACATCCGAGCGATTGCCATAAGCTGGATGCAGGCTGAAATGGTTTTCCTGAATAAAAAACAAAAAAGATCTGAAGCAATAATAAATCACCAATAAAGAACAAAGAAAAAAAGGACAGGACACATGCTGATAACAAAGACATCCCAGTAACTGAAAATATAACACATTCACTTTTCCTCTGTAAATATGCATGCTCAGCTAGTCTACATAAATATTTGGTCAAAATGTAATGAAAACATACCACAGCTGCTATTCCAGGCTTACTCTCCCCTGGCTTTGGCAGAAGCCACTGTGGTGAGAGTGGAATGGTATTTTCAAACCCTTGAATATCTGGATAAATCAAAGAGAAGAATCAATAATAATAGTAAATTAAAAAATGAAAAGAAGAATTAAATATTATCCAAAGCAGGATTTGGAATCATTAGGCTTAGCTCATGAATGATGTTAAGTGACTGACACCACAAGTACATATCACACTGTCCACACAATCCTCCAACTTCTCATATTTTGATCAGAACCAGAAAAAGTGCCGCTAACATTTTCATATAAAACAAGATTAAGTATTGCTCCTTCTTTTTTCATGTGTGTGTGTTGAACCCTAGTAAAGCATGAATTAGAAGTGACACATGAGATAAAGCACCAGAAAAGACTAAAATGGCAGAAGGGATTTAGCAAGGAATTTTTATTTTTATTTTTTTTAATTTCTTTGGGTGTGTGGGGGGGGGATTATGAAGAGGAAATTATCTTGATGAATAATACATAGACACACACACATATATATATATGAAAGAAATAATGATATATGTTTATCCGCAAAAGTTATGTGGCCTAGTATAAAATCTGGCCATATCATTCTGTCATTTAGCCTCAACTACAACTGTAAACACCGCAATTCCTAAAGGTTGTAGAATATACTCTCTCAATACATACAAATACTTCAAAGTCCTTAATAATCATCAATTTACATATTTTTAGTCCTTTTAAGTAATAATCATCAATGTACACCATTGCAGAAAAGGCTTCTCACAACATCCACATACTAAAGAGAGTTTTTTTTTTTAATAAGTAATCAAATATCATTAAAAGTGTAAGACATCTCAGGTACACAGCAAGTATACAAGAGAAGCCATCTGACAAGATTTTATTCAAATAAATAGTGGAAGAATGCAGTAGTTCAATCAGTAACTCGACAAATTGTGTTTTTTGGGTCTGGACCACAGACAAGTTAGGTATTCGGCAATTTACTCCAATGTCCAAAAGCTCTTCTACCAACGAGACATCTTGAATTTGGTTGGTTTCACGCTATAAACCACAAGGCTAGTATGGTCATTCCGAATAAGACTATAAGCCATACAATGTGCTAAATAATCCGATGATGAGCAACACTAACTCAAAACATGTACAGGATACTAAATATCACATCCAATACATGTTGAACTCAGCCAAAACAATCTTTTGGATCCACATAGACCATAGCAAAATGAACTAAATATAATTAACAACATAAAAGACTTGAGGGATGATTATAGCATAAATACACCAACTAACTGTATTTCCTCTTCTTTTTCACCGGCTTACTCTTCCTATTTGCTACCTTACGCACTTCATTGACAGTAAACTACTTAAATGAACGATTGTGCATCACTAGCCTGGTTCCAATCAAACTACACATATTGTTCTTAGTGGCTTCAAAATCTTTGCACCAAATAAGTCCATCTGTAGCAGCTAGTAAGCTAGTTACTTTACAATCACAGCATACAAAAGAGACTGGAACCAAATTACAAATATTCTCACAGAAACACCAAATAATAAATTAGCCAATTCACTACGTCAGAGCCAATTTAGGTAACAAAAAATTAATTAACAGGAGTTTTTATGACACTTCCACCAGGAATTAAGAAAACAATACTTTTGCTTTTGATTCAACACATATTTTCTAGCACAAATTGGATGAAAATTATGCTTCCTACTCCTCCCAATCTACACCAAACAAAAAAGGTTACAGAAAAGCCCTCATTGTCTGAATTATAATCTTTATAACAAGTTAACACAACAGTCCAAGTCACCAGACACCCATTCCCGACATTTCCTTAATGTAGGAAAGCTTGCAAAAAACGAGGTTGAAGACAAGAAAATAATAGATGTACAAGTAAAATAATATCATAATAATTGCTATTTCATACCCATTTCCTTCACATGTTTTGGCACTTACACCAAAGTTTTACTAAATTACTTCAAACAACTTAAGAGGAATATTACGAATCTTATCACCTTAAGAGATGGAAATCTTAATTCATACCCTCAATGGTTTTGAAATGTGTGAAACTGTAGAAAACTTTTTTTTTATAAGTATGCAACTGTAGAAAACTTTATGGACAAAAGATACACTATTTTCTTATTGAGAAGCTATATCAATTCCCAACTTCTAATGTGAAAAGCATAAGCTTTAACAGTAAGGCCTTCATTTTGATAGTTGTAATAATATCAGCCACAACCCACGTGTATAGGTAGCAAGGAATTGGTCAACCAACTTCTAGCTCCCAAGTCCCAAGCAAGTTGTTACATTACCAATTCAACTTAAGTTGACCTAGACGAGGTTATATATCTCTTTCATATCTTGCTGCACCAAGCCCACAAGCAACAAAAAATCTCATCATATACACTAGACCAAGTTCGGAGAAAAATTGAGTCACAAAGCCAGGTTTGTGTTCAAATGCCGTAAGACATTTTAGCCCACACAGCGGCTTAAAACCAATCATTTGAAGTCCGTGAATCAAGAGTACTTTCCTCTACCAAGAACGTCTTCAGCAGCATATTGCACCCAAAGTTTTCACGGTAATGATGATGCGACTACTGATAATAAACCAACCAAGACGATTAGCTAAGAAAAAGCCCTAGCGACAAAAATGCCAATAAAAATCTGATCTTTACCGTGCAAATGCTGGGTCACTAATATCCCGCAACTTACAAGAGGAATGGAGCGTGCAGCGAGTGAGTATAACTAACCAAACGTGCAAGATCAGTGACGAAATGTAGCATAACATTTCATACACAAAAATGTGAAATAAACAAAACAACCTTTTAACCTTTTCAAAAGTTAACTAAAAATGGTAAAAAAAGAAAACCCTAGAGTGTTTTAACTAATGCATGTATCAGTAACCATTTCGAAGCATGAGCATTTCCCTCCTTCCAGGAACCAAACTAAGAGTTACGTAAATGCAAAAACGGGAACAAAGAAATGCATTACTGACTATAACCAAAACCCTAGGTACAAAAATCACACAAAACCTAAACTCAGTGCACGAAATTTTTGATATCAACAACGGTGCGATAAATTAACACGAAGAGCTCGACCCTCTCAGATAAGCTAGGGTTTACGGACCAGCACGGATAATCGAAGAAGAAAACAGAGCTTCGGGGATTTGGGAGACCAAAATACCTTTGGAGATCTGCTGAGGGGGAGGCGTGACGGAGAGGTGGTGGCGAGAATCGGAGTCGTTGCGGTCGGCCATGGATGATCGGCGAGAGGGGACAAGAGAGATAAGAAAGAGTGAGAGCCAAAGAAACCCTTTCTTGCTTTTGATTGCACCTTACAGAGAGCGAAAGCTGGAGAGAGGGGGAGAATATAGGTTAAGCGCGATGGAAGATAAATGAGGTTCGTGGTGTAGGTTAAGAGGATATCACTGAGAGGCGCACGTTAGTCAGAGTCGACGTTTTGTTGTCTGACCCTAGTTACTCTTCGACGTGCTCTTCTCCTCCTCCGGAAATGTTTTATATCCACACGCGCCGTACTGAGGATTGCACGGGACGCCCCTGTGAAATTTATAAGAAGATTGCTTTCGTGTTTTATACGCGACTTGGTGGTGGATAGAATTTTGATATTTAAGTGGATATTATGGGATTTTGCGTTTTATGAACGGTGGTGCGCACTGCGCCACAAACCCGCGGGCTTATGATGTCGAAACGACATCATTGCATTGCGTGATTATAGGTGCCCTTGTTGATTTACTTTATCGGCCTTGGCACGTGTGCTATTTCTGTGCGCACGTATATAAACTTGGGTGTCATGCGGTTTTAATTAATTATTAACTTGATTTCTTTAATTTAGGTCGCATTTATCATGATAATAAGTATTATTAAAAATACAATAAACTGAAAAGGAATGATTATTCCATATTCTACCTGAAATTAAATCATGTTTCACCCAAATTTCTTAAATATCTTTATAATTAAGTTATTATCCATTCTTCGTTTTTCCTATAAAAAAAAATTAAAATTTTTCTTTTTTGGGCATATTAACTTTTTATTGGAATTAACTATTCCCCATTTTAGATAAATTGTTATTTCATGAAAATTGTTATTATCAGTAATGATAGGGCAACCAAATAATATAATGAAATACAATTTTATAGGGATAACTTTTTTATTCATGAATCTATTAGAGCACTCACCTTTTGCTATTTCTTACTTTTATCTAGAATAAATAAACAAAATACTAAAAAATCATTTGTATTAAATTATGCATCTAAAATGTAAAATATATTATTGTTGCATTTTCATCTCATTAATAATTTATTTCTCTCTCCATATCTCTATTTTTCCAAAATTTTCTCCTACTATTTCTCTCTCTACATCTCTATCTTCCCAAATGTTGAAAAGTAGGAAAAATACAATCCTTATAAAAAATAAATAAAGAAATCAATATTTAAATTATATAGATAAAAAATAATTATAATAATCGGTTGTATGGTGTTTTTTAAAACTCATTAGCTAAATTATATAAAGTGGTTTTTTATTAGCAATTTTATATAAAAATATACATAAACCAATGTGAACGTGGTGTGTTCCAAATATGAATGTTATTTAAAAAAAAAAAACAACAAAATGAAGAGATTGCGGGTAACTTAATTAGATAAGTTAATATATCATATCTAATAACACAATGAGATCCCTTACACAATTTAGGAGACGCCTAAACCCTAAACTCGTGCTTCCATCTCCCTCATTTATCTCACGAGTCACGCCTCCCTCTCCCTCAACCTCACTCTACACCACTCCCGCTTAGCGTCCACCGGAGCTCCGATCACAATGTTTGTTTATTTCTCTCTTTCGCTCTCTCTCTTTCATTATCTCTCTTCTACTCTCCAATCATAAGTTCTTTTCAGTCTCGTTGAAATCTTCATAATCACTTCCACAAACCAAACGATTGTTATATGCCAAAGCCACACAGAGAGTTTGAGAGAAATGAGGGAGATTAGGGCTGTTAAGTGAGCGAAGTGTCTTGCGAGCAAGCTCGGGCTCGGCTCGAATATTAAATGAAGCACTTCTTGAACACAAATCCTGGCTCGAATATTAAACAAAGCAAGCTCGGCTCGTATAAGGCTCATCTCGCTTATTAGGCTCGGCTCGTATATTTTTTATTAAGTAACAAATAACAATATATAATCAACATTACTCATTTATTCAATAATAACAAATATATTATATACCTTTGTTTTTTTTTTTTTTGTTATTTATGTATATGTGTGTATATATATTATATGTTTTTATATTATATATATATATTATATATATATAATATAAAAACATATAAGAAATATATGATATTATCATTAATCATTTTATCATGTGATATAATCATATAGTACAACCACGCAAGTTATTGTGTCATTTAATACAAATATTATAATTAGATAGTTTATACTTTGGAAATTGAAATCATATATATCACATAATCATTAATCATTATATAATTATATAGTATATATGTATAAGTTATTGTGTTATTTAATCAATACATTATAATTATATACTTTATTCTTATAAAACATATATGACGTATCACATGATCTTAGATCTAAGATAATATTAATATTAATTGTGAGATAATATGATCATAAAATTTAAATATGAGTGTACGACCATTAGATCATATGAATTTATTACTTAGAGTTTGAGTATTACTATTAGATTTAATGATTAATAATTAAGTAACTTATGTGTTTCTTATAATTTATACATTATAAATTTATAATCACAATTTGCGGTAAGTAAAAACTTAACAATTTGAATTTAAATCATATATCATGAATCATGATAATGAGAACATATAATATAAGTATATAAGTTATAACAATTAACATTGACCCATTACTCATATAAATTAGATAATGATACAATCATGTAACCATATAAGTATATAAATGTTTACATATAAGATTCAATATATATTAATATTGACATTATATACTTGACCCGAGTTAAGCATTAACATTTTAACATATTAACTAAATAATACTATATGTAATTTGATAATAGTGATTAGTGTGTGTGAGTGTGTGACATAAAGCGTTTTACGTAGTGATTTAAAAAATACTTAATTTAAAATAAGAAAAAAAAAAATACGCGATTGAAAAAAAACACAATTTTTAAAATTGTAATTATTAAAATTGAAATAACAAACTGACCCTAAATAATACTACATAACACAATTTTTATTCATAATTCCTAAATTTTGAATTTTGATTGAATTTAATAATTTAATTGAATTTGAATTTGATCTATGGTATATAAGTGTAATCGTAGCCGTCCAAAATGTTTTGATGATCTAATAGCCGTTGGATGATATTAATGGATGACAGCTATCAAGCATTTACTAAGAAGAATGTATATGGTGTAATAGAGCCATCGTAAGCTTGCCTTGTTTGATCTAATCTGACGAGTAATATTAAATGTTGAAAACGAATATATAATCGATGGATCATATTGAACAAGCACACCAGATCTAAGTAGAGACAGCTACATGGGATAATAAGCTTTTGGTAAAACGAATCCAATCGTTGATATTTAAAATTTAATTATTTTTCCAAATCCAACGGTTGCAAATTAGAGAACCCAAATTTAACCTAAATCTATCTTCTCTGATCTCTTTTTTCTCCATTCTCTCGACTCTCCTCTCACTGTCTCCATCATACTCCACGCCTCCTATCTCTGTTGCCGCTCGGCCCGCTCCTACGACTCCCCCAGTGCCCCCAACAGCAACCACGACCACCACCACCACCGCAGCAACCACACACCTTGACGCCTGGCTGAAGCTGAACGGCTCGTGTCCGCTTTCCAGGAACTTACCACTGCCAACCCCGCTGTCCACGCCGCCCTCGGAGGTCGTTTCACTCTCGCAGACTCGCAGTACGCCGTGGATCGGAGGCGGAGGAGGTGATAAGATTTGTGGGTTTTTCTTTTCTTTTTGAGTTTTTTTTTTCTCCGTTTCTTCTTGGGTGGTGGGTGGTTTGGGGTTTTGTTACACGGGTGGTTTTTTTTTTTAAATAAAAAATAAAAACCACAATGGAAGTTCAGGTGTGATTTTTTATCATTAAAGGGAGCATGATAATGGTATGATTTTAAGAATGTTTTTGACATTCCAAGGAGAATGAAAGTACCTCCCAAAGGAATAATTATTTGTCAAAAATGGACGACATCCTGGGCCCTGGCTAGTTTAGTAGTTTTAGATGAACAATGATTTTTCTTTTTTGGATGACTAGATGAATGGCTTTTCTGCTTGCCAACTTTCTGGTATTCTTAGTTGTAATATGAAGACCTTGTTGTTTATTGATGGTTTAGGTTGTGATTGCTGAACAAAGATGTCCATATTCAAAATTGGCACAGTTCATGAAGTTTTGTTGTATTACAGCTGCATAAGCTGTGTTAATTCAGCAGTTTTGAGTTTTATTTGCAGTTTCCCTTCTTTATTGTTAAAGTTTTAATTAAACATTAATGGATGCTGATGATGTTATAAGAGATTGATTAAACAAAAAAAAGATGTTATAAGAGATTGATTAAACGAAAAAAAAGATGTTATAAGAGATGGGTTAAGGTGAGCTTTTCATTTTCCTTTTCAATCTTTAGTATTTTAAGGTGCAAAATATTCTGTATGGATGATTTTTATAATTTAATACACTTAAATTAAAAAAAAAAAGAAAAAGAAAAAACAGAAAATCGAGCTCGAGCTCGAGCAAAATAGACGAGCTTGAGCTCGAGCTCGAACAGGGTTCCAACCCTGTCGAGCCGAGCTCGAGCAGCAAAGTCGGGCTCGACTCGAGCTTGAGCCTAGCCCAAAAATAAACGAGCCGAGCCTAGACAGCCCAAGCTCGGCTCGTTTACACCCCTAAGGGAGATGGAGGCATTCAACCCGACTCACCCAACCCGAAACCCGACGGATAGGGTTCATTATATTCGGGTTTCAGGTAGATTTCTTAAAATCTTTGGAGTCGGGTTGGGTTTCAGAAAAGGCCGAAAGCCAACCCGTGCCCACGCCTTTGTGGGACAAAAAAAAAGAAAAATCATATGTTTGTTTGTATTTGTATTTTTTGTTCTTAAAATAGAAATACATTAAAAAAGAATTTTTAAAGACTCACAATGCGACGCACGAAAAGAGTGTTTGTTTTGGAATACAACCCACGACTCACAAACACTCGTCCACGGCGCCGCGCTTACACTGCAGGAAAAAATGGCGGGAAAGATTGGCGCCAAAACCCTGCAAAACACCGATTTTTCAGTGGCTCTTGGTCTATTTAAACGCATCCCATATTATACTTTTCACCCTCTAAAACCCAGTTTTTGGCAGATACTACCATACCCATCTCGTCACCGTGCTTTAAATTTGGCTACAATGGCGCACTCAGATCTCGAAAGCAACAGCCCTCCCGAAATCAAAGAGCCTTTGCTGAAGATCCCCAAGTTGGACCAAAACGGCGTCTCCGCCGCTGACCCCTCGTTGCTCCTGAGAGTGAAAAAGCTCTCCGAGAAAGCGGTTTTGCCTTCGAGAGCCTCTCCTCTCTCCGCAGGCTACGATCTGTCCAGGTTGAAATAATCCACGATTTTCTGCTGTTTCATGAATGAAAACATGTGGTTGAATCTGATTGTTGATGGGTATTCATATTTGTGCAGTGCAACAGAGACAAAGGTACCGGCGAGAGGAAAAGCCCTGGTTCCAACTGACTTGAGCATTGCAATTCCTGAAGGAACATACGCTCGCATTGGTGAATCCTCTCTCTCTCTCTCTCTCTCTCTCTCTCTCTCATTTTCTTTTTGTTGGGTTTTCTTTTTCTGTTGTTTAATGAAAAGAGTTTGTGTGGATCTGTAGCGCCGAGATCGGGCTTGGCGTGGAAGCACTCGATCGATGTGGGTGCGGGTGTGATCGATGCTGACTACAGGGGTCCAGTTGGGGTTATACTGTTCAACCATTCCGATGTCGATTTCGAGGTGAAAGCAGGCGACAGGATCGCGCAGTTGATTATTGAGAAGATCATGACGCCCGATGTGATGGCGGTTGAGGATTTGGACTCGACCGTGAGAGGCGAGGGTGGGTTCGGATCTACTGGCGTATGAGTAGTTCTTCCAGTCCTATTAGTTACTTTGCTTCAGCCATGTTCTGGTTTTTTTGTTTCTTAGTGACAAGGATCAGGGACTCGTCGGATTTTATTATGTGTAATTTCGTCGAACAGATAGTGAGCAAGTGCTGTGGTATTGCTTGCTAGCATCCTTAATGGAAATTAACAGGTTTCATTTGTACAATATTGTTTTCAATGCTTAAACATTTACGACATCACAACTAACTGACACTGATTGGCCTAACTCAAAGTACTCTCAAATCTTTATCCTGCAAATTAAGCTTTTGTATAGCTAGACTGAATCTCCCAGATGTAGGTTTTTTTTTTTTTTTTTTTTCTCCCTTTCTGATCAACTATTGATCCACAGAAGTGGGTGTTTTTCTTTCTGAGCAATTAGAGTTTCTATTGTCTTTTCTTTGTTTCTTTTAACATGATTATGGTTTCCCAAGTGTAAGTGTTCATCAGAGTCTCATACAAATGACCCGGCCAGAGAATTGGGTTTTTAAACGTAGAGAAATGTTGAGACTTGCCAAAAAATTTCTTAAAATTTGTTCTCTAAATGACATGTCACAATTCTATGAAATTTATTTATTATTTTGAAAATTTTGGAGATTGTGACACAATTTAGAGAGTAAATTTTGGAGAATTTTTGGAAAGTGTTGCATTCTCAACTGTACTCTTTAAATTATTGTCATTTGCATCATTTGTATGGCAATGAGAAATTGCCATCCAGAATCCATATCCATCCATCCATGCATTTGTGTGCGTGCAGGGTGCACAATATGAAAAATTTGCACACGCCAAGAAGGGCGAATTAGGAGCATGAAGATACTGAAAAGCTTCTCAATCTGAATTGACCATATTCATCACACAACTCATCTACCAGAACATTGAAATCCAAATATAAGGTTTATTGGGGCCTTTAAGGGCAATCCCATCTTTCAAGTAGTCTCATCTTAATAACCACTCAGAAAAAGCCTCATCTTCATAATTAAAAGTGGATATTAACCCATTTTTCGAACTTGAGACACCAAGGAGCAGTTTAAACAGAGCAAAGACGTTGTAAAAAACATGTGCATAACATTAGCAAACTCGCATGAAAACATTAACAAAATTGCATGGATTGGTACCAATTATTATGCTGATATCATCAGCTCATCTTACTTTGAAGTTGACAATAAGTTAAAAAGTGAATATCCACAAGTATGAGGTTGATACCATGAGGTCTCCTCACTTGAAAAGCCAAATGTTAAGCAATTATATCCTTGGTAGAAGGGTAGGAGGATCAGAAGGGATATCTGCAGTAGCCTGCAAATAGGAAAGACTTTAGTTACAGTGCCAGATATACAACAAAACCCGTCTAAAAACTGTAGGATGATGATTTTCTATACCTTTAAATATCTAGTTAACAATGTTGTAGTACTAAAGTTAAAGCCCTCCACTGGTTCCCCTTTTGTGCGAGACGCATGTAGTTGCTTTCTGACTTGAGTAGCCAGTGACTGCATTCACGAATATGGCCCGGATATGATAAGGAATGTGGAAAATTTGGTAAAATTTGTATTGCTAAAAAAATGGCAGTAAAGGCTACTATCAGAAACAAAGAACAAATTATTTTATCTTACAACAGCAAGCTTGTGTGGTAAGGGAACAATATGATAAGGTTTCTTAGGTAATACGTACCTTCCCTAACTCCACTCCCCACTGGTCGAAAGAATTGATACCCCATACAAAACCTTCCACAGCAATTCTGTGTTCATAGATGGCCAACAACTGCAGAACACAGGCAAGAAATTGTAGTATTAGCCCAAAGAAGCAGTTTACATTTACCACCTCGCAAGAAAACAAAAAGTACTATTTCATCCATCTAACAAAATTAAATTAATTAATACATTTAATTAAAAAATGCTTTAAGTTATGAATTATATGATTACATCTCCAATCACTTTTTGCATGCAAGACATGTACATAAGTATATGAGACCATGCACAGAATTTTCAGGATATAACCAATCCATTCTCTAAGAAATTAATAATGCCATAAAACATGTGCATACTCTATTTACACTGGGGCATCTCTACTCACCGTGGAACAGACGTAGCACAATGTTCAACCAAATACTGTAAAACAATGAATTGTAACTAAAATAATAGCATGTAGGCAATGCACTCATATATGAAAATGCAAATTCGTTTTCCAACAAATAGAGGTTAGTAGTAATATTTTGGATGCAAAAGCAGTTATCAAGGGGGCTGTGATCCAATTATGCAAATGAGTTTCTATAGGCTCAACAAAAAACCAATCCATGAAATGTTCTACAACCACAGTGAGAGATATAAGTAGACAGTTTCTATGCTTGGTATGACGGTTGCATATCCACTATGATCAAAGAAGTTCATTCATACGCAAATTTCCATTTGTAGAAATTCAAGCATTTAATTATGCACAAAATCTCATTTGACCATCTAACTTCACATGTGACACTCCGATGCAGAGAAAGCATCAGAAGTTTCCTATCTCCTTCAGTAATTTGAACAATCACGCATGAAATGTTCATTGAAGAATTAAGAAAAAGTAAAAAATCTCAAACCTGTCCAATATTGTAAGCATTTAATGATGGAAGCAGAAGGCTGAGAGAAGGTCTATTGCCAGAGAAGGTCTGTGAAATATGAACCAATAGTTAGGAGTATTCATTTATCAGTTAGTCATGAAGATTAGTACAGAAGCAGAAAGAAACTCACTTTATGAGGAATAAGATGCGGCGGAACATTCTCTTTATGCAACTGCTCTGGGGTCTACATGGAAACATTATTTAATTAGATAGTTGTATTTATAAGCAGATGCTTCATCATAAGTCGGATGGAATTGCATGTCCCAGCAGTATGAGAAATTGCCATGATTTATTTGCTATTCATTTTTATTATTATATATTTTTGGACAAAGGACGGACATACATGAGAGAGAGAGAGAGAGAGAGAGAGAGAGAGAGAGGATAAGACATAACAAATTCAAAAATATATACAAAAACATTTTAAACCTGATAATGCAAATATATAATTTCAAAAATATATACAAAAAACATTTTAAACCTGATAATGCAAATTTATAATTTATAGATCATAAAAAAGACGGCTGTACAAGCTTGCAAACTTAATTTACAGAAAAAACAAAACAACATTTTTTCTCCTATTTCCTTTTGGTTGATTGGGGGATGGGGTGGTAGACAATAGTTAAGAACACTTCATTCTCTGGAATACTTTTAAATGATACATTAAAAGAACATCCCTGACAGGAGAGCGCATAAAACTTACCTTCCCATACGCAAGGGCATCAGGCTGTGCAAAAAAGTTTGACATGAGCTCGTCGTGGTTACTCACCACCTCGCCTAAAATAAAATGAATCCAATATCACATACCGAAAATCAATGCATGACAATATGAATTCAAGGAGTAGTGCTAAACATCACATCGGTATGAGTGAACAGTACTCACACTGGGTGGTGTGGCACCTAGGATTTAAACTTTTTTAATGTTTTTAATTTTTTTTTCTTTTTTTTTTTTTGAAATCCTAGGTGACACACCACCCATAGTGAGTACTGCTCACTCACACCGGTGTGGTGTGTAGCACTACTCTCAAACAAGCCATAAAAAAAAAAAAAAAAAATGATCCAACAAGATTGGTGTTAGATACCTTTAAGGTAAACAGGTTGCTGGCTCCTCACAATACCAATAAAATCACAAGGAATAACACGTCCCTGGAAGTTCCAAAAAAATCATTTAACAAATTTTGTAGGCTAAAGACAACGTAATTTGTAGTAAAGCTCAGTTATGTGAGACTCAGGAAATAAAAAATAGAGTCCAATATCACTCACATATGAGAAAAGTTAAATTCAAATCTCTAATACATTCTGGTTCATTGTGTGACATTGTGTGAAAACAAGTGTGCAGTTAGATTAATACAGGTAGTACTCACATCTTTAAAAAATAAATCATAAAAATAGGCAAGGATATTGAAATCTAATCTAGACAGCCATAACTAAGGCTGTCCAACGCATCTTTTTTTTCCCCTCTTTTTTGCACAATATCAAGTTATCGTCACATTTACATAGGGGGGCCTTTTTGTGCCTTCCTAATCCATCAGTGCCATATTTGAACAGAAATTGGCAACTTCGGCAGGGAACAATATCAAATAATTAAAACTGCGCTTGTTTTTTCCTCATATTTATTTATCAATTTATGCATATTAAAAAACATGTTTCCTATCAGATCTAGTATTTCCCACAAATCAACCAAGAATCCACAGGACATCATCATAATCATCTCAGTCACAAAAAAGTTATTTGTGTAGGAATGAAGTAGATAAAATGATAAGCTTAGATCACTTGGAATTTAACCACTTTGCATTGGCCTTCAACGTGTAATCCCTCTATACTTAAAAATAATTTCATAAGAGGAATAGAATATAAAAAATTCAAGGATTTAATTAATTAATTAATTAATTTATTTTTATAAGTATTCAAGGATTTGATGTAAATGATAATAACATGATTTTACCATCATTTTAAAAAGAAATGCCTAGATCACCTGGTGAATTAGCTGGTAAAAGCTGTGCTGACCATTTGTTCCTGGCTCACCAAAGTCAATTTCACCAGCCTCAAAAGGTAGTGGCACACCATCAATTGATACACCCTTGCCATTACTTTCCATGCTAACCTGAATTGCTTAAACTAGAAATGTATAAGAACATTTGAAGAGCAGCTCCCACAAATAATATGCAAGCAGAATCCTGTCAAATACCTGCCTGTTGAATGTGTGGGGCAAACTTCTCAAGGGCTTGGGAATAAGGTAAAATGGCCTGGAGGAATACCAAAATTCTCAATGTTACCCAACAGCTAAGAAAGAGAACATAGAAAATGCTTATAAGTGGGAGTTGAAAATAAAGTCTAGGGCAGATGGTTAGTACTTACTCTTGCAGGATGTCCAAGAAATGAAACATTCCAAATGCTCAGCAAACCTAAAAGCACCTGAAGCACCAACACAATGTTATTGAACATGTCATCACTAATCCAATAGTGCAATATTGAATATAGCTTTTGGAAGGTCATCAGGATAATCTACTCCCCTCAAAAAGAGAAAAATTCGTAAATGCAGTGCACCCCAATAGATCTATCCTACGCTATATCCAGTGGGTGAGACAGGAGTATAACAGTACTTAAAATCTGCAATATTAGGGCACTTACAGGTATATTTTCCTCATATGGTGCGTTGAAGAAATGTTGATCAATATATGAGGCTCCCATTAAGAACCTTTAATTAA
This sequence comes from Corylus avellana, assembly GCF_965113065.1. Lineage (NCBI taxonomy): Eukaryota > Viridiplantae > Streptophyta > Magnoliopsida > Fagales > Betulaceae > Corylus > Corylus avellana. The sequence continues at coordinate 23,118,457 of NC_142496.1, forward strand.
GAAAATATAATTTAAATCAAGTAAATGACAAAATTATGTCAAATCTTTCTAAGATAAATGTCAGAGCATTTCAAAGGTATAAATCATTGGGAATCAAAGCAAGCAGCAAATTTTAGCAACTAAAATGTGAAAAAAGTAATAAATTAACTTGTATAGTCTATAGAAAGCACAAGAAGTTCCAATTCATGATAAATAAAATGCATGAACAAAGAAACAAAATCTTATCAAATATTTTATAAAACAGCAGTAGGCATTTCACATTAGTTAGTACTCTTTAATAGGTTCTTTTGTTTGAGGAAAATACATGCCACTTCAAATGTTACAAAAAGAATGTAGGATAAGATTTTGCTTCTTTGTGACATATATTTCTTTATGTCACAAAATTAAGAAGTGCTTCCTATTGATGAAGTGCTTGCAAAAAATTTAAAGAAATTATAAGTTACGTACTGCTCAACAACTGAGAACCCGTATTGGAGAGATAATGGCAACACTCCAACAGCACTGCAAACTGCAGCAGCAATTAAATTACCAATTGACCAATAGATTAGCCATAAATGCCTCCAAGGAAAGGCAAATAACTTACCACTATAGCGGCCACCAACCCAGTCCCAGAATGCAAACGCATTATTAGGATCAATGCCAAACTTCTCCACAAGCTGCATGAGAATCAAACAAAAATTAAGATGAGGTCAGCTATATTTATGGATTTTACAAAATCACATGCCTAGGGAGAACAAAAGAAAATTTTAGCCACATCCATAAGAAATGCTAAAAGGGAGGAAAATACATTGGCCAATCTCAATACGTTTGCTAAACATTTGATTTCATTCAGTTATCATGGCAGATCTTTAAAAAATTGTAAATTTTCAGACTGAATTGGTTTTCTAATTGTTGTAGGGCCTGTCTGAGCCATCCTCAATAAAGGTATGTGAATGTCCACCATTTACTAACCCATGAATCTATACATATACTTATAGGCACACGCACACGCATGCACATGCACACACACACACTGTGCGCGCGCACACACACACAACACACGCGCACACGCTCGCGCGCACACACAAGTAAAGAAAAGCTGTAAAATAGGGGACTTCACAAAGGGGGTTCTTTTGCAGAATATATGTTTAGCATGACCAACGGAAAACAGATCATGCTAAACATACATTTTGCAAAAGAACCCCCTTTGTGAAGTCCCCTATTTTACAGCTTTATTTTACAAGTGTGTGTGGGTGTGCGTACATGTGTGGGTGCGTGTGAGTGTACGTGTGTGCCTATAAGTATATGTATAGATTCATGGGTCAGTAAATGGTGGACATTCACATACCTTTATTGAGGATGGCTCGGACAGGCCCCACAACACGCCCACCCACCCACACACATGCACCGCCCGCCCACACACGCGCGCACACATAAATATACAAGTAAGGTAAAGCTGTAAAATAAGGGACTTCACACACACACATACAAGTGAAGTAAAGCTGTAAAATAGGGGACTTCATAAAGGGGGTTCTTTTGCAGAATATATGTTTAGCATGACCAATGGAAAACAGACAGTAACAAATATATAAAGATTGTGGTGAAGCAGATGCTTAATCACTCAAACAAGAGATGCAAGGATATGATAATACCGTAAGGTTAGTACTAACTGCCACCATATGCTTTGCAACTGCAGAAGGCCTGAAAAGAAAACATTTTCAATCATGTACCAGTCTCAAATTCATTCTTAAGCTTTCTTTTTGAATTATTTCCAGTATCTTCCAAGTTCCATACTAATTCACATATATTATCAAATCTGGAACTTCAGAATCCCAAAACAACCACTACACCCATATCCTTGAAGTACTACTATCATAGATCACTAACCCAAGAGCAGCTGAAATCCATTCCCTAAGAGTTCGAGCATTCAACATAGTTTCAGCTGTTGTAAAAGTCTTTGAAACCACCACAACTGCATATATCAAAAGAAAAATAAAAGAGCCTAGGTTACACATAAATAGTGAAACATAGTGATGTTAATGAGAACCCAAATAGAGCTTAGGTTACTCTTAAATAGAATTACTTAGGTAGATAAATAAACCAAATATTTTCATTTACCAAGGGTAGTTTCAGGGTTTAATCCCGTGATATTTCTAGCAACATCAATAGGATCAACATTTGCAAGACTGTAGGCAGATGAAAATAGAAGGTTAGCTTTATAATAGAAATAAAATAGTTCAACATTATAGCATTTAACTATTCTACATTGAATTCATAATCATAAACCAAAGCAAAACACCCCTCAAACCTACCATCACAACAAACACACAGACACACGTCACGTTTTGCTTAAGTGGAAGAACAAAATTCACCATTTTCATTCCTAAGTCCTATGAAATACTTTTAAAATCCCTAGCAAGCACATGCACAATTTCACTATAATCAGCCTTCTCAGACAACACTAGAAATATCACTCTCTCTCTCTCTCTCACACACACACACACACACACACAAAACTAAGGCCTTTAAAAGAAGATTCATACGACCAGAATTTTTGTTCTTCATTACTCATGATATTATAGTGAAACATGAATACTTACAAACGAAGCTGGCGTCCCCTTGCAGATTCGATAGCCCCTGGATCCGTAAGATGCAAACACTAAACCATGAACATGTTGACTGTACAACAAGCTTTTTAAAGATTTCACAAGGAAAAGAACAAAACTATCTTCAAAAAGATAAGACTGCATAATGGTGGTGCAGATTTATAAAGGAATACGACGTCCAACCTGTTTGAAGAGCAGTGTGCACAAATAGAGGACCTAAGAAGCTGCCACCAATACCAATAGCAACGACATCCTTAAGTGCTTTTCCTGTTGCTCCGACCTACCACAATTTCCCTCTTACTCAACAATTCACACATTTCATGTCCAAATTAGATACTAAATAACAGCAGTAGATTACCCAAGAACCATTGCGGACCCTCTCAGAAAACTCCTGGATCTTGTCCAAAACTTTCCAGACCTCCGGGATCACATTCTTCCCATCACTCAGCATAACATAATCTCTTGAACCACGAAGAGCTACATGAAGTACTGACCTATTCTCTGTGCTGTTTATCTGGAGTGCCACCAAAAAAAGATGCAAAAGTAAACAATTTTTCTTTAGGCTTTGGGGGGATTTGAGGGGGAAGAAGGCAAACTTGACCAAGAAAGATAATACAACTCACATGCTCCCCACTGTACATGCGTTCGATCTTTTCTTTGAGATGTGCGGCCTACATTAAGACAAGGATAACAATGATTAAAAGACCATATAATCAATATCCCAGAAACTTAATGGCTCAGATACACACCTCTGCCAACTTGAAGAGCTTATCCATGGTTTTAAGAGTGACGCGCTGCCGTGAGTAGTCCAATAACACCTTATCGAACTCTCTATAGAGGATATACACAGTAAATTGTTATTGACAGAATTGCAATTAACTTAATTACAATAATCCAATATTCATCTCTTTACTCCATGTTTCACCCATTGCTCTTAACAATGAGATAACGATATTAACATAATCATAGCATCTAAAAGTCCAATGGAGAATCATACACTGTCATTGACTTGCATCGGTCTGCATCGCTCATCAAATCACGTAAATGAGTCTTCTTAATCTCCTCAACATGAGCCTACATAATAAAACATATCATACACAGATTTTATGATACATTCAGAATACACTTTGCCTTAGTATCGGCTTGTCCAAAAAAAAAAGCCCAAGTATCATTCCAGCTACCTTCAAGTCCTTCCAAGCCTCGGTGTCAGAGATTAGAGTGGGTGAAGCCATTTGAAATTACTATGTAAAAGCACTCCACAACCAAAACCTGTTCCAAACAGTGTTATTATAATTGAGTACATTAGGAACAGATCGGTGACAAAGAAAGCTGTGGAAGAAAAGGAGTTATATAGACCATGCAATCCCACAAGGATTAAAGGAGTCCTTATCTTCATAATTCATCGTTTTTCTTTGTCCAAAACAATCTCAAGGCAATTCCACAGTTATTTCTTGAATCAAATTTTGTATATTCATCATATACTTGTCACAAGATCATCCCTTATAGGTGGACCAAATCTCATTACCTCCTTTTGATTGTTGCAAAGGCTGCCAATAGCAATCTATTTCGTTTAGAAAAAAAAAAAAAAGAACTCCTTTATGACACAGTGAGGTATACTGTTCAGTAGGGCGGCAAATCTGATTTAGTCAAACTCCGATAAACAAAATCGTTGAAATCAACGATATGAACTCAGCAAAAAATAAAATCAATTCAATAAAAATCATTGCAGCTGATGATTACAAGTACAAGACAATTATACAATAATTAAACTTGGTTCAAAGAAAAACTGATTACCGATTTTGATGGTGGAGAACGAATAAAAGCAAGAAGCAATAAATCGAATCGGAGCAACGACAAGAAAAGCTGAAAAAGAATTGGAATTGGGAAGTGAGAGAGAGAGCGTTACCTGAGGGAGAGTTGCGCTTAGTTTATACGGTGGAAGTTGACACTCGTAGCGAGAATAGGAGAGGATGTGGGGTATGGTAGGGTATATCCTTGTGATCCTGATGAGATGCTCAGGCTCGAGGTTGTATCTAATCGAACGTCGCCATTCAAAACACTTTTCCCGTTTGCTTTTCAAAAATGGAAAAGGACATTCCGTTGCCGGGAATCGAACCCGGGTCTCCTGGGTGAAAGCCAGATATCCTAACCGCTGGACGACAACGGAATTCTTGTTCAATTGTGACTAAAAAATAAAATTTATAATATCAAATTAAAGAGATAAATCATAGTTTCTGACATTGTGTCACAGAAGTCAAGTGAAGGTGTTGGACTTGTTGGTATGTTATGAGGTGTTTGCACAAGTATGAATCAATAAAGCATGCTGAAAAATTATAATCAACAAATTTTTTGTTGTGAGGCTCGAGTTGAACTTACCCCAAATGAATAATCCTGTTACGTGCTTCCAAATAAGCATGAAACATAACTCTAATCCAAAGCATGACATGATTAGTAATAATACAAACATTTTCTTAGCCATATGCTGGAATTTCCTTTTTGTATTTAAAAACAACCCCCCCTCCCCCTCCCCCAAAAAAAAAAATAATAATAAAAATCCCCTTCTCCAATGATTCAAAGTGGCGGATGCATTGACACAATGCATGGTAGAATGTCATTTTTTTTCCCTCAAGGAAAAATAATAATAATAATAATAATTTCCTGTTATCCAATGATTTGATTTGTAGGGACTAGGGAAGGGAGTGAAGCATGGGTCCCCGTGATTATTATCAAAAGAGTATATTTATACACTTAATTACAATAGATCATGTAACCTATCTAACTATAGTTTAAATTCAAACATTCAAGCAAACAATATCTAGCAACTGCAGTGTATCAAATAAACTTGGTTGTTGAGATAGTGTTGGAGGTTGATGATGTGGCTGTTAACAGTGTCATGCTTCCTGGAATTTTCGTTATTTTTTTTGTCACATTAGATATTTGCAGAACAACATCATTTTTTTAAAGAAAAAAAAGGACATTCCGGAATATCTTGTTTGCCAATCAACAAAATACGTTCTTGATGAGGTGGATGGTACTGTGGTATTGGTAAAGGAAAATGTTAAGGTCACAACATAAATTTAATTTATGACCAATTTCTCTCCTACATGTCATTTAAAAAAAAAAAAAAAAAATTGATAGAGAGAATTTTGGGAAAAAAGACAATTTGTTTGGTTTAAAATTCAATTTTCTTTTACACATAGGAGAGAAGTTGGCCATGAGTTGGATTTGTGTCGTGTTCGTATCAAACCTCATTGGTAAAATGAAGTTATGAATGTTAATTTGTGTTTGTGTGTCGGGTTTAGATTACGTCGAACTAAATCCTAAATGAAGTATCAATTCATGAGAAATGATAGAGATATAACTTTAGCCCAATTTTTATCTTATGTGGTCATTTAAAAATAAATAAAATTATGAAGTAATAACATCCTATGTGGGTTTTTTTTTTTTTTTTTTTTTTAAATGGTCATTATTCAGAAGAAAAATATCTTTTTTTTTTTAAAAAAAAATACCAAATAAAAAATGACCACATATGATATTATTACTTCAGAATTTTTTTGTTTGTTTTTTTTTTTTTAAAATGACCACATAAAAAAAAAATTAAAAAAAAAAAAGTTGAGCTGAAATTGTGTTTCTATCATTCCTCTTAATTCATTGAGTCCTAAAGTGAAGTTCAGGTTCAATGACAGTCATTCAAAGACAACGGGCTTATACTGCAATTTTCAATCGTGTAGGAGAATAATTTTTTTTTCAAATGTAAACGGTTACGTGCCTTTAAGGTGCTTATAATTATAAAAATACATTGACATGGGCCGTTCACCCAATCTTTGCATTAAATACCACAAATAAGCTGCTTGGAGAAATACACTCTCTTTCATAAAGAAGACAGAAGGGGACGCTTTAAACTGAGATAATTCCCACCATAAACAAATAGAAAAAAGAACGGCCATAGTTGTGCCTGTACATGTGTCATTCTAGAGGTTCTTGATTCTTCACTTCACTTGGGATTTCTCCACTGGTCACCTCAGTGCATGAACTGCCATCACATTCTCTGAACAAGTGTCTAGCAACTTTCAAGCCTCAACACTTTCTCGGAAAAAACTTGTTTGGCTAGCGCTGTTGTGTTCCAGCTCTCATCAATTAGTCTAAGGACAGAATCATAATTCTGATTACTCAGAAAAAGAACAAAGTTAAAAAGAAAAAAAGAAGAAAAAGGAATATGAAAATTGAAATCTATTCCCACCATTCATAGTCCATTGTTATACTTTCACTGGTCCATAGTCGCCAATCCTTGCTGCTGGACTGGGCCGGGCATCAGCTGTACTCAGTATTTGAGGTACTGACATGCCTCCGGAGATGACAATTTCTGCACCTCCCATGACAATCAAACCCGTTTTAGTTAAACATTCATATCAGAAAAAAAAAAAAAACAAAAAAAAAAGGGGGTCGATTTCTATGTTTAAAATCATACCAATTCCTTCTCGAACTGACAGACTGGGCCTAATTATGTCATTGGAATTAATGAGAAAAATATCTCCTAGATAAAGGTGGTTGGTGGGCACATAAACACAGCAGAGTTCTTCATCGCCCATGCTTCTCTGAAGAACAACTGTAGACGTGATGAATCCAAACGCATATTCTCCAACACGAGGGTGCCTTATGATAGCTACTTCCTTGAAGGCATTAGAAGTCTGATCTGTAAGGTAATGCCCAGATGAGTGAGTATGAGCTTCAAAACCCAAATGCCAAGAGCGTAAATATATTGATATGTATATTTACCAGGCGATATTGCAGCACTTATTTGCTTAGAGGCAGCATAGATGTAGCTTACAAGTGGCATTTTCTTAATGAACCATTCCCCAAGAGTAAGAACAGAAGCACCCAACCACGATGACATGAAAATACCAATTAAGAATATGAAAGTGATGGAGGTCACGAATCCAAGACCTGCAGGTTATCTAAATTATGCACATGTTGAAAACTAAAATAATAGCACATGGCATGAAATATTCAACTCAATTGACTTGGTTAAGCAAGCACTCCCTGTAACAAGAGTTAAAACTATGTTTCCCTCCATCTCGGTAAAGAATGAAGTATATTTGCCTTCCTCAGATGAATTAGCATTGCCTTTAAAGTTGTATTTTGACTATTTGATGTAATAGAACCCAATCAAATTGATCTTAACAAGTTATAACCATAAAAAGTTCAAGTCGTCCCAATCCTCAAAAAACTGCTAAAACACAGAATAAGTAAATTTACTCACCAAAAATATTGATCCCTAGATGATTATAGATCGGGGAGAAGAAACCATCCACAAAATGAACGAAACCCCAAGTGATGTAGAATGTAATGGCTATCGGAAGAAGAATGACACTGCAAACAATATAAGATTTTCATGGAACATATCCAAAAGATTTTCATGTTACATACTTCATTGTTTATTTATGTTCAAGCTCAATTTAGATAATATCATAGCAATTAAACAATGACCTCCAAACTTAAGTATTGAGAAAGCAATGACTCTATAATCATGGTGACAAAAGCTCATTTCGTTTTTGGTTATAATACCTTTGTTTTGCAACGGGTCTATTATATACCAAGAACAGCAAAGATGGGTTTCTTAGTGCACACTTGGTCTACCGGTTTGAAAAAATTGTGATTTAAAACGCACTAAATGAAAACACGATTTATAGAAATGCAGTTAAATGTCCAAAAAACCTGTAAAAGAGTGTTGCTTTTGCGATTTTAAAAACCACCTCTTATTTACAATTTGAAAATGTTGATTTCCGTTTTTTCAAAAACACTCTTAAACATAACACTTTCAGTAATTTTGTTTAAAAACGCATTTTGACATGAGAAATCACGGGACCAATCACACTCTTATACTTGTGCTTTCCTCAACAGGAAAGTGCAGATCTACTGCCGTATGGTGGAAGTGTGTTTCGTTTCAATAACCATTCATTGGCAGAAGTGCCATATTGGCTTAGGAATTTGACAAAATAGTACCACCATTTAGTTACAAAGTACATGCAACTGGGGAAGTATTATTAAAACTTGTGGACCTATCCAATAAATACTACACCAAATGCCCCGAAAGGCCAAACCCCCAAAACTTGATGCAAAGATCATCCAAAAGAATTAACATAAGGAGCTTACCATCCGCTCATAAACTTCTTGGAGGCCCAGCTGCGGATGACTTTAGAAAATGCCTACACAGCAAACAAACAATAATTTGTTTATATAATTGTCAAGGAGTCGTCAGCAATGGCACATGCTCCATATATTGGAGTTTCACGCATGATAGAATCTCACATATAACATATCGTTGGGTTATCGTAACGATTGTCACATATTGTTGATCAAATGTAAATTCCACACGAACAATAATCCAAAAGGCCCAAAACTCTATACGATATACATGTACCTCTTTCAATCAGTAGATCCATACGTGATAATACAAAATTGAGACAAAAGAAACTGAAATTGCGGAGGAATTACTAGTTTTTTCACAGAACAGAAGCTAATAAAAGAGAGATTGAAACGAGACCTCTCTGCCGGAGTGATGATGCGAGGAGGCAACCGCCGGAGAGGACGAAGGGGACGAAGATTTGGAGCCTCCATTTTCGATAATTCCCGCTACGGGAATCAGGAGCTCCAGATCTCTCACCCTCTCCCTCTCCCTCTCCCTCTCTCTTTCCCTCTCCCTCTCCCACTCCCTCTCCTTCTCTCTCTCTCTCGTCGTCGTCGTCGCCATTTTCCTTCTTTCTCTTCGTAGATTCGTTTTCTGGGCTTTTCGCCTTCTCTCTTTCGCGCGCACGCAAGAATATGGAAGAACCGTGTGATCAAGTTGGGTCAGGATACTCGGAAGCTCGTAACGGAAACTCAATCTAGCCAATTAGAAAAGAGCTTGGCACTTACAAAAAAAAAAAAAAAGAAAAGAAAAAGAAAAGAGCTTGGCGAGGATTTTATTTCGGGGGGAAAAAATTACTAAATTATAGCTATAAATTTATAATCATCATCAAACGACGACGTACCAGTAAAATGAAAGTCGTGACGACAATTATTTGTCACTCTTAAATACATAATCATCACGTGAGTAAGAAAGAAAATGAAAGGATGGCAAGAAAATGTTGTTAATTTGCAATTCTTTTTAACTTGTTAATTATTCGTCATGTAAATTGCTATGTAACGGTCCATATTTAGTAACTAAAAATAATAAATATAATGTGATCCATTCGCACTAATTTATAAAGGATTTATAGTAAAATCTTTAATTCACAAAGAAGAATTCAAGGAAATACAAGCCTATTACCAAACACGAGCACTATTAAACATTTACATTTAGAGATCGTTTCCTAGTTTAAATATATAAACATTCCTTCACAAGCATTAATACTCATACAAATTCCCTCTTTATTTTAAGTGAGAATCCTTTATTCGTTTGATAACATAAAAAGTCTCATTTCTCAGGTACTCTCACCCGGATAAACGCAGTTGTTATAGCCTGCAAAAGAGATATTAATCATAAGTATACAAAAATAAAATAAAAAATAATAATTTCAAAACGTAGTTAAACGTTATGTAAAATTACGAATGGTGCATTCTGTAAAACACATGGTAAAACAAAATAGTTTACACATTTTTAATTATTCATTTTTTTTCTAAATGCACTCTTAGGTGAAAGATTTTTTGCAATTTTATTTAAAAAAATTCCAAATAGCAGGCCAACCCCATTCTAGAGCATTCATAACAAACTCCCTTATTCTAAGTTTAGAGAATATGTCCAAAAAATCGTAAAAAACGTCTTACAACAGACCCCTTAAATGAATTCTAAACATTAAGATTGCTACAATGAAACTCAAAACATTGGGTTCCACTATTGCAATCTTTATAATTATTAAAATAAATAAAAAATAATTCTCTCCTCACTTCTCTCATTAGTCATGTCTCACAATTCTCTTTCATCTCTCTTCTCATATATATAATATAATTAAAAAAAATAAATATTTTAATAAGGAAAATGCTAGGTGTTCTTCTAGTGTTCTCCTGGTGTTTTTCCACTGTGATGTGACTTTTAAAATTATCATTGAATTTAAGATTATTATTATTGACTTTTAATTTATTAGTGATTTTAAAAATTACATCACAATTGGGAGGATACTAGGAGAACACTAGAAACATACCTAACATTTTTCTTTTAATAATATAAGGAATGATTAAGCGAAACTATTGAAGTATATTTTGACATAGAGAAGTAAAGAATAGTTTAAATCTTTAAATATAAGAAAAATAACAAAAGATATGCTGAAAATGCTCGAGAGACAATAGAAGTTTGCTCATAACGGTCACATTCTTCTAGAGAAATAGCTACCATAATAAAATAAAATTTACAAATTTTGAACATCGAGTATGATGACGATAGGAGGAAAGTGGCAGATGGGAAGTACAGAAAATCAATATAAAACACTTGTATGCATGAACTAGCAGCTTAAAAACATTATAGAATTAATGTCACCTAATATTCTGTGCCAAATTAATACAATAGATATTGAGGCAATCAAGAAAAATCCGTTTATCTTTTGTTTTGACATGGGCAAATTATCAAGCTCAAACAAAACTAGAATAAAAAGATTAGAGAACATACTGGGGTTGTTGGATGAGAGTGTGGCCGTTTGTGAGAAATCACAGTTCCATGGATTCCGGCCGGCAGTTTGGTAGAGGAGATTCATGGCATAAGTAGCATGAGATGGTATCGTGTTAGGTTCAAAGCAAGCCCCGCCTGGTTGGATTGGACTACAGTCGATTCCGGGCTGTCCGCAAGCATAATCCAAGTTCGTCTGCAATTGGGCATCTGATACGCCCGCCTTTGGCACGCACCATGCTCCTCCTTTTTTCGGCTTTGGTGAAGAAGGAGTAACCGGAGTAGGTGACGGAGTAACCGGAGTTGGTGAAGGAGTAACTGGAGTTGATTTTGGCGTAGATGGAGTCTTCAACAAGCAAAAGAAAAGGATTTCAAAAATTCGGCAGCCTAATTTCAAAATGTTAAGAATTTATGCATTGCATTCTCTCACCTGGCTATTCTTGGAGAGCCCAACATCATAGGTCATGGTTAGATCAGGCTTGAAGAGCCCGAAGGCTCGCTCAGAAGCAAGTCCAGGTTTCAAGTCCTCATCGTACAGGGCAAACAGATACGTGTCCACCGACGTTCCCGGCATCAATGGGGTCCCAACCTTCGACCTCAGATGCGCAATCAAGTTACCGTTATAAGCCTTAGCATTCTCAACGCTCGCCCCCGCCTCGTTAGTGTCTCCTTTGTACGGCCAACCAGTCTCCGCCACTACAATCTCGACGCCCTTGAAGCCCATGGAATTCAACGCGGATCGAACCGCATCGACCTGGGCGTCAAACATGTTTGTGTATTTGATCTTTGTGTTTGAGTCGAACCGCCCCGAGTTTGGCTGGAAAAGACAAAAGGCCAAAGTCTCCGGCCTCGTGTCGCCCCTGTATGCGAAGTACGGGTACGGATTGATCGTGAAAGGCGACCCGGTGGCATTGTTGAACGCCAAGAGCCCCTTCATCAGGTCGCCTAAACTTGGGTCGAAGCTTCCGGAAGACGGAGGCTCCGACTGCTTGAGCACCGCCATGGAGTGGACCGTCGAGACCTTGATCTTCCCGCCCAAGGACGCGCCGTTGAGGGCGTTCTGTAGGTTCTGCATCGCCGGCAGGAGCTGTTCCATGAGACCCCGGTCGCCGAAGGTCATGACCTCGTTGCCGACAGTGATGAGGATGATCTTGCTCGCAGGGTAGAAGGGCATCACGTTGGAGTTGATCCAGTTCTTGGCGAAGTTCGGGTCGGAGGCTAGCGCCGAGATGTCGCCGTTGGAGGCGCCGATGACGATTCCGATCCCTGTGTTCGCCAGGGCTTTGATTATGGCTGGGTCGGATCCGTACAGTCTGACCTTTTGTATTGAGGTGGATTGGAGAAGCTTAGCGGTGGCTGCAGGTGGCGGGAGGTTGTCGGCAACTTGCCCATAGTTCACACCGATGAATGATTGCGAGTCTGCACAAAGAGATCACACCGTTACGGCCAAAAAAAAAAAAACAGAAATGGGTTTTTGATTGTTCTCAATATTATACTTTCTTTCTCTTTTTCATTTTTTTTTTATTTCCTGTGATTTCTTAGCTACCAAACAGAGCGTTACTTCTTTGTTTTTCTCCTTTGGTCCTGGGAGGTCAATGTTCAAAGAAGCCGTTACGTTTAAAAAGCTTAAATTGAAGAAATTAAGTGACTGCTTAGGAGCACAGCAGGTGAAAGACAATGATCAGCCGGTCTCCTTAAACGAAGAAAATCAAGAATTCAGACAGAGACATTAAACTGAAGATAAACTATAGACTTACTGGCGACGTGTACAGCATGGAAAAGGCCAAGAAAGACGAAAACGGCAACGTAACGAAGCACCGCCATAGGTGAAGATGACTCTCTGTTTCGCATGTTTCAGAGTGTTCGGGAAGCTGGAAGCTAGTGGCCAGGAAAGAAATAGATGGAGACGCGAAAAGGAGAAGGGCAAGACCGTAAAAAGAGCTTTCGGTGGTGGCAAGAACTTCTGTAAAGTGTACGCTATGCACCTCTGCGCATCAAGATGGAGTAAGTGCGAGCTGAAAGTTCTTGCGTGATTTGAACGCGTGGCTTTGGAAGGGAACGGAGTCGAATTGGCGTTTTTGAGAATTATTGTGAGCTGAAAGTCGCTTTTTATCTCTGAGGTAGTTCCGCAAATGACGTGAATGCCCATGAATTGCGACCGTTGGAATGCCCCTTTCGGATGAAAAATGGGCATGTGATTTGGATCCGGTGTATCGGTTTGTGGGATTCTATTCGGGGCAACTCGTAAGTTTTATGGTGTGTTTGAAATTGTAATTTTGTAATAATAATTTATGTTTTTAAAATATATTGTAAAATATAAGGCGTTTTATATTGCAATTTAAAAAGTACTTAATTTAAAATATAAAAGAAAATATGCGATTTTTATAAATAGGCTAAGTGCTTATTTAAAAAAGCGTGAATTTAAATCAAAATCACGCTTTCGCATCACAAAATTTGATAAAAAAAAATATATATTTTTTAACATATTTTATCAAATGCCTTTATGCTTTCAAAAAGTAACGATTTAAAAAACTCAATTTTTAAAATCGCACTTATTGAAACCACAATCCCAAACGAACCCTTACAAAATTGCAGACAAGTTCAAATTGTCAAGATCTTACTCATTAGGGTAGGTAAGAACTTTTTTGACATGTCCACACAAGGGAAGGGGGAGGGGGGATTCGAACTAGTGACTTCCGCTTCATTAGGCGTGGTCCCAGCCAATTGAGCTACCTCTTGGGGACGGGTAGGTAAGAACTTATGTTAATGCTTAAGGCAATAAGGCCAGAATTAAGATTTTAGATGTAGGGAAGGAAATTAAAAAAATAAAAAATTATGGGGGTAAAAATTTTATTTTAAAGAATTATAATGATATTTTCCTTTCCCATTTCCCTCATTTGAAAATAATAATAATAATAATAATAATAATAATTGTAGGGATTTTTTTTTTTTGAAAAATTGAGAAACATTTTGAGGTTAATTTGGAGGACTTTGTTTCGCTTTAAGCGTAACTTGTTTTAAATGGATTCTCATGTTACCATTTCACATCAATGTGTTTTTTTTTTTAACTAACAAAAAAATTTATTCTTAATTTTTTTTTTAAGAACAAATTTTTCTTTGAACTATGTTGAAAAAATTTCCTCAAATTCAATCGATTAAACATTTGTTATTGAATTATATAATTTTTATATACATTTTTACTTATGTGATAAGAAATTAATAAACAACTCCCACACGCAAAAGGAGAGACAACTCCATAAGCAAAAAGAGAGAAACAACTCCATTGGCAGAAAGGCAAAGCTACGTGGGTTTTTACTTATGTGCTAAGAAATAGCAAGGTCTGTCTTTCTGGAACGTGACAAAGTTTCCAACATACAGAAGAGATTTGAGCAATATGAAAAGCAAAGAAAGAATTTCCAATTGAATGAAGCACGCTGCAAAAGGCTTCTCATATAATTGGAGAAAACATGTTACTTTAAGGAGGAACCCACAAAGGTTAGCAAACTTTAGGAAGGATGGTATAATTCATGCACAAGTAAAAGCAAGATTTCAGACAATTTCAAGCTTTCCAGTACTGGACGACTAGTAGTACTCCAAGGATAGATGCCTCACAAGAATGTTTTGAAATTGAAGTAATACTTTTAACAGAGAATCCCTCTCATCATTTATAATTTATTGTCTTTAATTATTGTTCTTACTATATCTAGACCGATTTCAACTGTTATGGAAATTACATCCTCTCTCTCTCTCTCTCTCTATATATATATATATATACAATACATGTTTACACAAGGGAAGGAGAATGGGGGATTCGAACTAGTGATCTTCGCTTCATGAGGCGTGATTCATAGCCGATTAAACTACCTCTTGAGGACCTAACCATATATATATTAGTGCTATTTATTATTTGGTAAGATGTTGATAATATGTTAGTAAAAATAGTCATTTGATCGTCACTTGTAAAAAAAGAAAAAAAAAACTATATCATTGTCACGTCATTCCAATTATACAACAGTCGTATCTAAATAGCATTATTCATATAGCACAATAACTAAACTATAATCTATAGTTTGGGTCTCTAATCTTATTAAGTTTTGTGTTCTTGTTGACAAATTTCAGTGTGAAAGCATGGGTGTTTGGATTGTAATTCATAGTAGTTGACTTAGAGTTGAGTATGGTTAGAAATTCGGATTAATACTCATACTTTATAAAAAAAAAAAATTAAAAATTAAAAATTTGTTTATAATAACATAATCAATATTGGACTGAGTTTTTCTCGAAACTTGGTTAGAGGAAATTCCTTCTATTGAGTCTATAAAATTAACACGTGAGAATCACATGTTTTTTTAATAGAATTATCTCCGACTTTGTTAATGTTATTAAAAGAAATATGTATTTCTCACATGCTTAACGAATACATGCAGATTTTATAGACTAGATTGAAATAAATTCTAGCGGCCAAAAATATTAAATTTAAAAAAAAAAAAAAGAAAAAAAAAAAACGACCTAATGAATGCTAACAACACCACCATGTGAAAACAATGTGAACAACCAGAACCCCTTTCCAATCATATACCACTTTTTGGTATAACATACCCACTCGTGCTTAAAACAACATAAAGAAGGCAGCAATGCCATTATGCCAAAACCATTACCTATACCAAAACCAACATTTGTTGTTGCATTTCTCTGTGGATTTCTTTTATATTATTTAATTTAAATAAAGGAAGTTTACAACACGAAGCAAAGATGAGTGAGAATGCCTTTGCCCTTTTGGACCAAGGTGTATTTTATAGGGAGATTTCTCCGACAACGTGTTGTTGGTTGGGGTCGCTCCTTTTTGTAATGATCCATTCAATTGCCCAGCTGGAAGCAACACGCAATAGAAAAATCAAGGCAGCAATATTATATTTATGAAAAATGCTTTAATGCAATAAAAAGATCTTTTCTTCTTATAAAAGTCATAGATGATAAGAGGTTATAGGTTTCATTCGTAGTTGTTGTGACCCCACCCACTAATGGGCCTATGGCATCTTGCCATCTAAGACTTTTACGGGAAAAATGCTTTAGTGTAATAAAAATATAATTTTTGGCCCATAAAAGTCCTAAGTGATACGAGGTCATATGCTCCATCTGTAGTTGTTGTGATCTCACCCACTAATGGGCCTGTGGCCTCTTACCACCTAAAACTTTTATAAGAGAAATGCTTTAGTGCAATAAAAATATCATTTTTAGCCCATAAAAGTCCTAGGTGGCAGGTCATAGGCTCCATCCGTAGTTGCTGTGGCCCCACCCACCAATGAGCATATAGCCTCTTGCCACCTAAGACTTTTATAGGTTAAAAATAATCTTTTTATTGCACTATAGCATATCTCTATATTAATTGTTAAGAAGATAAGTCTATTATCCTCGACCTTGATATCAAATTATTTAAACATGGTCTTGACCTGAAAACTTAAATTTATAGATTTAGTCTAAATTATATTGTATTGATCACTCACACTTATATTTCGACCCTAACCCTAACGGTAACTAAGAATAGAACTCTAAAACTTTCTAGTTTTATATAATTAAAGGATAAAAGCATAGATCATTTTTTATTTATTTTTGGTTGCGTCCTGATTAGGAGCAAGTATTACTTTTTAATTGTTCACACTTTGTATATAATCGATCAAGCTAAAAGAAAGTAGGGGAGATGATTATATATTGTCCTCACCACCTTGTTATGAACGTTGCCTTTGAAAAGTTGCCAAAGTATCTTTAACACATGGGACCTGCCAAAGCCATTTGATCCACAAAGCATCTTTAACACATTGCAATGTTCCTCACGGCCCAAGAGCAAATTTAAAAACCACAAACTAAAAAAGCAGAATCTCTTCATGATGATTGCTCGCAATCAGATTCGTCGATCTGTTATATATATATATACCACAAAAAGTATATATATATATATATTACCCCACCCTTTTACGATGTTTTGGGCCTCAATAGTCAAAGAAACCCACAACTACACATATATACCAAACACGTGTGAGGTAAATGGGCCTCATGGATTTTGTGTAATCTATAGGACATGCATAGCCCATCATAAGGTTTAGAAGATAAGAGACAAAGAAGCTGTTTGTAATTGCGTTTGAGGGGCTTAAAAGTTCTTTTAATACTCAAAAAGTCCGTTTGAAGAAAAAAAAAAAAAAGTACTCGTTTGATAAAAAAAAATTAAAAGCACTTTTAAGGGTCCAAAAAGCCTAAAAATGGTCAAGACGTACTTTTAGCAAAAGTTTAAAAATGAAACTTTTGCTCAAAAACTCATTTTGATTTAAAAGCTTTATTTCTCAAACTCAATCCCAAACAGGTTCAAAGTCAGGCAGCTTACAGGAAAAAGTAGAGGGGAAAGGGAGATTCAAAGCAGTGAGGAGTCTCTAGGCAATTTATTTTTTATTTTTTTGATATGTTCGCACAAGGGGAGAGGAATTTGAACTAATGACCTCTATTTTATAAGGCGTGATCTCCAGTCAATTAAACTATCCCTTAAAAACGAGTCTTTAGCCAACTGAATTGCTCCTCGAGTTCACAATTTTTCGTTTCTTTGTTACAAATGGAAGTTGATAACCGATTGTTGAAATTATTAAGCAAAAAATATTGATTTTTTTAGCTTAATTAAATATTTATTGTGTTGTCAATCATATACTCTAAATTATTTCAATTAATTATAAATTGATATATTAGTTTGTAATAAAAATTATAGTATTTCAAACATTTTTTTTAAAAAAAAAAGTTGTTTAGTGATCGACTGATAGTAAAAAATTTGTAATAAAAGTTAGAGTAACCTTTGTTTCAAGCCCGAAATAGCTACAAAAAAATGAACGAATATCTTATCTTTCCTTATTATAACAGGACATAAATAAATATTGGCATTAATCCAATTTCCAAATTGGAGATTGGAGTTGTCAAGAACATGAATATTGAATTTTGAATTGAGAATTGCATATACTTTAATTACCTTATGAATTGCAAACCTGCAAGTGAGCATTACATTGTAAAATTCATCGTTTACAAAACAACGCAATCGACATGAAGAAATTCCGTTAATAATCAGAAAACCAAAAGACAATATTGTTTTCGATCAAACACAGACATGCAGAAGGTCCCTGGTGATCTCCTCGATGAGTCCATGGAACACGTGCTTTTCCACGTCCCTTACAACATCGTCCTTTTCAAGCAATGCAAACACGATGTCGTTCCAACCCAAATCCCACATGCAATTCACGTCGGTATCCCTGTTGTGGACATCGATCTCCAGCATTTCCGGAAGATAATCTTCAACATCGCACGCAGGATTCCCATTTCTGCCGTAGAGTTTCAACGTGTCGAAGTCTTTGTATAACTGCTTGACCAAGTCGTCCAAGGAGCTTACCTTTATGGGTCCGATTGATATCTTCACGCAGGGATGAGCAATGAGCTCTTGCCTTCTTCCTTTTCGTTTCATCACTTCATAGCCGCAGTCCAATATGAGCTTGCTTTCTTCGTCTCGAGTACAGTCATGGCCGCCGCCGGCATTCAGAATCTCGAAAGGAATGTTTAGCATGAAAAGTGCCTCTGCTGTGTTGAGGAATAGTTCACTTGTTATCAGTATCTTCTTCAGGCAGTTTTCACTCTCTGTCAATGGCGGCTCTTGCATTCCTGATTTGACCATTTTCTGGTGTTCCGGTTGTGAGGGGTAAGAGATGTCTACATACAACAATGTTCATCATTTGTTCACATATTTATTGACTGAACAAGTATGCCTACAAATATTGAAACTTTCTGCTAATTCTCTGCTCTGCTTTTTGGTGGAAAAGAAAAGTAAACATATCTATTTCTGGAAGTTGGATACTTATATTGAAAGCATAAGGCTTTTCTTACCCCTTGATGTAAATTTTGCCTTGAATTCATCTCCACCAAAAACAGGTACTTGATCTTGCTGATCTCTACTGATTGTTGGGACCGTTCTTTGACTCTGCATAACACTCAATGAAACTCTTGTGAGCTTCCTATTGAATTGCAAAGGTAACATGCTTTGTAGACGATGAAGAAATAATAGCTATACGATTGTCATACAACTTAAATTAGCACTTGTAAACAAAAAATCAAAGGCCAATTTTTCCTGCACGGCGTCTCGGTTGCATGGCAGTCGTATAGCAAACTACTAAATAGTATTACTCATAATAGCTAGATGAGGTTTATAGGTAATGAAGCTTTAAGATCTTAATTACACTTACGCTGGCATTTGAAGGCAGAGTTGGTTCTTTTAGTCTTTGGTATCCACCTCCTGGAGGACTGTACAAATGGGAAGCATGCTCAGCTTCTTCAGCTAGTTCTGCCACATTCAATTGTTGGATAATTGATGCTGATTTGTTGGATTTGATGATATGTGCTCCTGGAGGACTGTACAAATGGGAAGCATGCTCAGCTTCTTCAGCTAGTTCTGCCACATTCAATTGTTGGATAATTGATGCTGATTTGTTGGATTTGATGATATGTGATTCTGCTTCTTTAGGCCTGCTGATTCTGACTTGTTCTGCTGATCCTTTGTAACCACTGAGTTTGTCATACATTCTTGGTTTCGCTTCTTGCAAAATGGAGCTCTGATGTTTTAGTGGCCTTGCAAAATTGTGCAGTGTTCCATTTCTTCTGGTTGCTACTTCATCAATCTTTCGAGGCGTCTCGCTTTTATGTGCTTTCGTGCTTTTCGCCTTCTGCGGCATGGCTGGTATGTAAAGAGGCTTCTCCTCCATAACTGGCAGAATTCGAGCTTTTCCTATTCCTGATTCAGGCTGCATGTCTCTTGGAGAGTAATTTTGATCTGAGTTCCTATTCATTAAAGACTTCATGTGGAAGTTTAAGTCTCTAGAATTTTCCTCGTTGACCAGATCTTCATGGTGTCTGCCAGTTGGAAACCCTTCTGATTGAGTTGCACGAACAGCTTCTTTAGAAGCTCTCTTAGTGTGTGTGGCTTGGCTCATATGTTGATGCTTCTTTTGCAAATTTATTTCACTTCCTCTTTGTTTACTCCCCTGCAACTTTTGTTTTGCACTCTGCTGCTCCCTCTCTTCTCCATGATTCTTTTCTTCTTGTTGCTCAGGTTTCTGGAAACTATACCTTTGCTGATTGTTGTTTGGCAGAAGCTTGCTTGTATTTGTATATCTCTTTTCTGTTTGAAGCATGCTTTCTTTGTACCCTGCTTTTCCTTGCAATGTCACTGCAGCTTCTGATCTTTTAGATGCCTGTGCTTCCATCTGCTGCCGATGCTCCCTTGCAATTGGTTCCTTGGTGTTGCCCATTCCTGTGCCCTTCTGCTCTCTGTGCTTTATATCATCCTGTCTCCTCTCCTGAATATTCTTTCTACTTCCATTATTCTGATTTGGCATGCTGCTTTGCTGCTTTTCATTTTTGCTGAAGGCCTTCTCCGAGCTTGTCCCTGGTTGAATTCCTTCCAAATCTTTCTGGGGCGGTTTCCTTTTAGCTTCCACCACTTTTTGTCTTTTGGAGGGTTCAAGATCTTTGGTGTCTTTAGTTTTCAGTACAGCATTCTTGGTACTTCCCTGTAAGGCCACCCCTTCTATTTTTTGCTTTTGTGTCGAATCTTTCTGTCTGGCTTGCTTTCTATCCAAGTGTTGTGGAATTTCATCCAGCCCCATTAGTTTTGCAATAACATTTGGAATCCTCCCCTTTTCTGCGTTGGATCGAGATGAACTTGAGTGATTCCTCTGTTCTGGGAATGCAGCAATGTGAGAAGCAGATCTTGAAGTTACTAGAGCTTGATTTCCATGGTTGTAGTTAGCAGCTTCAGTAGGGTAAGTCAGGAAGTTATGAAAATGGCTTGAGGATTTGTCAAAGGAGAATCTTGGCCGGCCAAGTTGCTTCTGCTCGGGTTCTCTGACAGTGTTGTCTTCGTTGTCTTCATCATCCTCCAGCAATATGATCCGATTTTTCCTCTGTGGGCTTACCATGTAATCCGAAGCATCTTGCAAGTTTACAAGCATCCTGAGAGACTCTTCCAAATCCATGGCTCCTTTCAAAAGTTCCTTCCCAATTTCTATTGAATATCTATCAAAGTTAAGGCCACTAGAGCAGGCTCTTAGAATCTGGTTTAGCTTTTCTGCCCCTTTTGATATTTCTTTAATGTGGAGGTGAGAGAGATTGGGGAAGCCACTACTTGAAGACCTGTGCCTGCCTGCACTGCTTCTCTCCATGGATCTCCTACCAATTTGGTTTAGGAAACCCAACACTGAGTTATTGCCAGAGGAATCTGTTCTGCGTAGCATTCCTCCATTTTCAATGGCAAAAGCCAGAGCCATTGACAGATCTCCTACTTGTTCTGAGCTGCGACCTCTGGCGTAAGGAACAATCTGTTTTGAACCTTCTTCAATGATGGATGATCTATTGCTTCCAGTAGACCTATTGTTGTGCATGTTTGTTGTTCTGGAACCCATCTGCATAAAATCAAACAATTGATTAAAGGAAGTTCCTGCCATCTGCTTAAACTATATTACAAAATAGATTGCACCGAAGTTGGGTATTTTAACTTACATTTTCATGTGCTTTTATGCTTCTGGATCCTTTATGAGTTTGCTTGGAGTATGTATAAGCACCTGCACATACAAAAGACACAACAATACAGGATATAACTATATATCCAGTCCTAATTAACCACACAATGTCTGAACTCAAAACAGCATTGTATTGAAACATTAACATGTATGTAGTGCACGTGCATGCAATATAATACTACACCTACTTCTGTTCAAAGTGAGAAGAAATCTCTCTCTATCTCTCTTCCTTGGCAAATATATCTCCTGTCTTCTTCTTTTTTTCTTTTTTTTTTTGGTTGAATTTTATAGTTTCCCTAACTTATATATATTTATTGTTCTGGTTATACAATGAGTTGGAGAAGTTTCCATCTTATGGAAAGTGAGCTGTGGACATTGAATAGACAATCATGGCCTTTTCCCACCATCTTGAATTCAGTAAGTTGAAATACCTGCTTTTTTGTCCCCCTTCCCCACAGAAGAAAAAAAGAAAGAGTAGACAGAGTAAACTCCCATCAATGTCCTAGTTAGCAAGACAGTCAGTGATGTCAGTGTGTGTCACTTTTTTCAGAAACCCCTTGTAGACACTGTAAAATCACTAAAGATTGATTAATTTTGTGTACATGGTTAACTTGATGATACCCGATAGATCCGGAACCGAATCAAAATTTCTCGGTTAAAAGCATGAACGAGGAGTTAAGTCTAATTTTTAGGCCCATATGTACATATTGGCCTAGGAGAAAATTTCAAAACCAGGCCGGCCCGTGGTTCCGTCCCTGCAAATATATGATTGATCTGTATACTTAAGAATTTTTAAAATTTTATCTTTAAATTTTTTTAAAATCAGAATCATCTGGAAGTAAAATAATCATTCATGGCCCATTTCTTAAGTTCTCTAGGAAACAAGTGAAGTAACATATGAAAGACACTTCAGAAAGTTCTTTCTCTGAATATTAACATTATTTCATGCTCTTAATTTGCTTGTGTGGTACAATATAAATGCTTGGATACCTACCTACAGCCATTGAGTTTGAACGGTTTGAGCTTTGAGACGCAGCTATTCGTTCCTTTCGTGACCGGAGATCATCCAACAGCTTCTGGGCAAAATCTGATCTTTTCGCCATGTTGGGGTTGCAGAGGAATCTCCCAATCTAGCACCCTTTCAGCAGCAAAAATGGCAGAATGTGTTTACATTTGTTTTACAGACAAGAGAGAGAGAGGAGGAATGTTGGGATTGCTTTGTAGATGGAGGGATTCTTTCAGAGTTGGGTGGGGGGTGGAAGTCCTGTCCCAAGCTATCTAGTTGAGTTTTGAAAATCTATCCTCAAAGATTGACGTGAACGTTAGCTCTCTCTGTCTCTCTCTCTTGTTGTCCTAGCTTTTATTCTAATGCAAGCAATGGAAGAGGTCTCAAGGGGCTTCTATTCCAAGCCTCTTTATGAGCAGCTTTCTTCTTAATCTTTTTCTATATTTTATGTCACTCCCCTGAGAAGAATCATCACATTTTGAGCAAGATTCCATGATGATTCAAGAAGGAGAGTGGAGCTGTGGAGGAGTGGGTAAATGGTTTGGTGTGCTGGAGAGACAATTAGTGAAGTTGGTTTGTGGAGAGAAATCTAAGTCGTTGTAAATGTACACATTGATGATATTAAGTTGGAATTTTGGAATCTACTATTTTGAGTCGGTGGACTGTCTTTTCCTGTCAAGAAAAGGCATCATATGGAGTGGAGAGAGAGAGAGAGGGGGAAAGAGATAGGACAGTTTCTTTGCGTGAATGAATCAATTTGTACAAATCCTATGAACTTAACTGTCTACATCTAATTTACAATTGCTTGTGTTGGGTATATGGCTTTTAGTGAGCGAAGTGTCTCGCGAGCAAGTTCAGGATCGGCTCGCATAAGGTCGACTCGAATATTAAATGGAGCGTTTCGTGAACATAAATCATAGCTCGAATATTAAATGAAGCTAGCTCGGCTCGACTCGGCTAAGCTCGTGAGCAGCTCGTATAAGGCTCGAATTGGTAGTTATTCACATAATTCCTCATATTAATATTAAAAATTGATGATTTTTTTTTTTTTTTTTTTTTTTTCTAATAGCATCATTTTATTATAAAATTATGCATATCCTTTCTCTTCGAAACCAAGTGCCTTGTTGTATTGACTCGAGCTCTATACTTCGCTAGCCAGACTAAGCAAATGCTCATATGCAAACTGGCTTCTTGAGCTGTTTAAGAGTACTTGAAGTTTAAATTTATAATAAAAAAATAAATTAAATTAAATATAAGAGCCAGCTCGTGCACTAGCTCGGCTCGGCTCGATTTATTTTGAGCTCGAACTCGATTTTTTTGGCTTGTCCTTAAGCTCGGCTCAAATTCGAGCTCGAGTAAAATTTAAACAAGCCGAGCCCAAACAAGAAAAGTTCGCTCAAGCTCGACTCGTTTACACCCCTAGTTTGGTAGAAAATATTGTTTTTGTATTTTGTTTTGTTTTTTTTTTTTTTTTTCTCAAAATAAAAATATTAATAAACAATTCAAAACACAAAATGTCAACCTAAATATATATAATTTTTTTCTCCTGCAAAATCCTTCCCATTCTTGACCACCGAGGAGAGCTTCTCCGCACCACCCCGCTCTTGTAAACTTTTACATGCCTTCTTTTGGTTCCTCTTCTCTCTTTTCCTTTAGTTCAACCTCTCTTTCTTTATTTTCTTTATTTTTTTTTTTTTTTTTGGGGAATTTGAATCTTAGGCTCCGTTTGTTTCGACGTAAAATGATTTTTGAAAAATGTTTTCCTTATTTTTCGATGTTTGGTGCAACGTAAAATAATAGTCAACGGAAAATATATTTCCGTTTGATTGAAATTACTCTTTAATTTTCAAAAAATAGTTTTTATTTTTGAGAATCGTAAACAATTTTTCGAATTTGAGTATCTCATTCTCAAATCGATAGACCTAGCCGAAACCTGGTTGGGACACCATTAGACTCGCACGAGACACCGCCAGAACCCGCCCAGAACCTAGTTAGGACACCGCCAGGACTCGATCAGGATCTGTCGGGACTTGGTCGAGACTCGCGGGATTCGACCAGGTCATCGCTGAGCTAATCGAGACATTTTCGTAATTTAAGGTTTAATATGATTTGAATATATATAATTGATTTTCCGTACACGCCAAGTACCAAAAAATATTTTTTAAGAAAATGTTTTTCACTGAAAATATTTTTCAATAAAAAACATTTTATTTCTAAACAAAAGGAACATTAACTAGCTAGTTCTTACAACAATCTATCTCCCACTCTTTAACCGGCCACAAGGCTTTCACTGGATTGGAGGATCCAATCTCCACCTACTCCTTTACGTACCAAGTGAAGAGCGACTAGCTAGCCTA
Organism: Corylus avellana; assembly: GCF_965113065.1. Classification (NCBI taxonomy): domain Eukaryota; kingdom Viridiplantae; phylum Streptophyta; class Magnoliopsida; order Fagales; family Betulaceae; genus Corylus; species Corylus avellana. The sequence goes on from NC_142496.1 coordinate 23,143,632, forward strand.
GCTACTATGATTGATGGCACGTGAGTGCCACATGCAACAGGACCATTAGCAACTAGCCTAATTAACTATGATTGTGATTTGCAAAGGATCATGCATCAATATAGTAGATTTATTGAATTCCAGAACTATTTCCATGTTTGTTTGATATCGTAATTTGATTTTATTGTGGTCACTTAATTGACATTCATAAAACAAATCAGATACTAATTTATTTAATTTCTTGTAAGGTTTGATTTGATTCGGTAAAAATGTACGTTAATTGTTTGATTGCATTTCCTATCATGAGGCCACACCTTATTCAACTATAAATAGGCCGGCTTGGCTTATGTTAATTTACGAGTTCCAAATCTTCTAGTCCTAGATTATTTTAACACATGGGAGCTAGGCAGTCATATCAAAATCATGTTTCATTCACGCTTTGTCATTGCATTTATTCTCTCCAATTATCTTATAGAACTTTTGGTTACAGCAGCTAGCAATGGTGGGTTTACCGTTGAGTTAATCCGACGAGGCTCTCCTAAATCTCCCTTCTACAACGTTAATCAAACTTCTAAAGAGCGCTTGGATGCTTTTTCTTCGCATCGAATGAGGAAAGTCTATCCAAATACCCTCCAATCAGAAGTAAGTGAGTACCAAGTTGATCATCTCCTGAAGCTCTCCATGGGAACACCACCAGTAGACATTTATGGCGTTGCAGATACAGGTAAACGTACATTTTTATTTTATGTCATTTATTTTTATTTATGTTTTGTTAACACTAAATTGATATTGGTTTTACTATTTATATATTAATATAATCATAGATTTTAATATATATATATATATATATATATATATATATATATATATTCATTCATGTAATCTCTCGTGTTTGCAGGTAGTGACCTTATTTGGACACAATGTGTACCTTGTGATGGGTGCTACGTACAAGCAGATTAATTTATCCCCTATTCGATCCTTCAAAATCCTCAACATATAGAGACATTTCTTGTAAATCCGAACAATGTAGTGGCACGTGTTCTCCTGAAAATCTTTGCAAGTATTCTCAAGGTTATGTGGACGGCTCCTTAAGCCAAGGTGTTATAGCCAAAGAAACTGTCACCATGCATGACTTCCACCTCAGGGGAAAAAATATCCGTAGACGCGCGTAGCTTTTGGTTGTGGTCACAATGATACGGGGATTTTCTATAGCCATGAGATGGGAGTGATTGGGTTAGGAGGAGGGGCTATGTCACTTGTTTCTCAAATAGCTTCCATTTCTGGCAGCAAGAGCTTCTCCTATTGCCTCACCCCATTGGGTACTGATCCTAGCATTTCAAGCAAGATGAGTTTTGGTAATGGCAATGAAGTTTTGGGTGATGGTGTTGTTTCAACACCTTTAATATCCACAGAAACCTATCCTAGTTTGTATTTAATTTGTCACACTAAAAGGAATTAGTGTTGGAGATAAATATGTGCCATATGACTCTTCAGGTAAGGTTTCTTTGGGAAATGTGAATCTCGATTCAGGAGCTTCGCCGATGTATATGCCACAAGATTTTTACGATCGGTTGATAGCACTGTTGTGCAAAAGGTCGCGAATCTCTCACACAATCAATCAAGCGGAACAAACTTGATATAATGTTTAAAGAAAAATAAACAACAATAACAACAAGAACACAAGATTTACGTGGTTCGGCAACTTGCCTACATCCACGGTGCAACAGTAGAGAGATTTCTATTTCAAAAGGGGAGACACCAAAGAGTATTAAAACACTCACAAACCCAAATCCCCAAATACACCCAATTTCTTCCTCACACTCAAAACAATACTGGTTCTTCCTAATTTCTGTAGAGCAATACAAATTTTTCAATCTCTTACAGGAAAGACCAGCACACTCTCTCGACTCCTCTCTCGACTCCTCCCTTGCAGAAAAACCAATGAATATCTATAACCATATTGTACAAGAAGTCAAAAATAATGGCTTGCTCCTTTTGTTGACAAATGAAGAAATGATGAAGGAGATAATGTAGTTGCTTCTTTTGTTGACAAAAGGAATTCTAAAGAGTTAATGCAAACTTTTCAACAATTTGACTTCATTGTTGGAGAAGGCTTCATACGGTGTAATTGGAGAAGAAGAGCATGACAAGTTTGACCAAGAGACAAAGTCTTTCCTTTTTGTCTACTATGAGCCAATTTTTCAACAATTCTCCACCTTGGCGAATATTCTCTACTTCACTGTTGCACTCCCAATTTGCTTCAAATCTTCACGATATTGGCTAAGCTCAAACAATGTTTGAACTTAGCTCCAGTAACCACTTTGGTTAGCATATCTGCAGGATTATCTGCAGTTCCAATCTTTTGAAGAAGAATGTCTCCTTCTTCCATAATTTCACGAACAAAATGGAAACGGACATCGATGTGTTTTGTTCGAGCATGATGAACTTGGTTCTTCGCCAAATGAATAGCACTCTGACTATCACACAAAACTTTCACATGCTTCTGAAGAATACCCAAGTCCTCAATCAAACCATGTAACCAAATTGCCTCCTTTATGGCATCAGCAACTGCCATATATTCAGCTTCAGTAGTCGACAAAGCAACTGTAGTTTGCAAAGTTGACCTCCAGCTAACTGGTCCTCCTGCTAGTGTAAAGACATAACCTGTTGTAGATCGTCTTTTATCCAAATCACCAGCATAGTCCGAATCCACATAACCAACTAAAATTTTATCAAGTCCATTCTGAACTCGTTCAAACTTCAAACCAACATCTATAGTACCCAGAATATACCGTAGAATCCACTTTGCTGCTTGCCAGTGCCCTTTTCCTGGATCATGCATATATCTGCTCACCATACTGACTGCTTGCGAAATGTCAGGCCTCGTACACACCATAGCATACATCAAGCTACCCACCAAATTTGCATATGGAACATGAGTCATGTGATCATGTTCCTCATCTGTACTCGGAGACATAGCGGCGCTAAGCTTGAAGTGCGGCGCTAATGGAGTAGTTGTAGGTTTGGTATTATCATCCATACCAAAACGCTTCAAAACCTTCTTCAAGTATTGTTTTTGAGTTAGGCAAACAATACCTTTCAACCTCTCTCGAGTAATCTCCATACCAAGAATCTTCTTGGCTTCTCCAAGGTCTTTCATTTCAAACTCATTTTTCAACTGAGCCTTCAACCTATCAATCTCCACAATACTTTTACATGCAATTAACATATCATCAACATATAAAAGTAAATAAATGAAAGTACCGTCTTGTAGCTTGCGAAAATACACACAGTGATCAAATTGGCTTCTTATGTACTTTTGACCCATCATAAACTGATCAAATCGCTTATACCACTGTCTAGGAGATTGCTTCAAACCATACAGCGATCTGTTCAGTTTGCAGACCAAATTTTCTTTACCAGCATCTTTGAACCCATCTGGCTGAGTCATATAAATATCTTCTTCTAGGTCCCCATGCAAGAAAGCAGTTTTCACATCTAGCTGCACTAGCTCAAGATCAAACTGAGCAACCAAAGCCAATAAAACACGTATGGAAGAGTGTTTAACAACTGGAGAAAACACCTCGTTATAGTCAATACCTTCCTTCTGAGCGTAACCCTTGGCTACCAATCTGGCTTTGAAACGAATGCCATCTTGCTCTGTAGAACCCTCCTTCTTGGTGTATACCCACTTGCACCCAATTGCCTTCTTTCCTTTTGGTAGTTGAACCACCTCCCAAGTTTGATTCTTGTAAAGAGACTGCATCTCCTCACTCATGGCTTCCTTCCACCTAGCTTTCTCTGAGTTGCCAATTGCCTCTTTGTAGGTTAAAGGAATATCATCTTCGGTAATTGGTAGTGCATAAGCTACTGTGTCAGTATACCGAGCTGGCTTCCTTATTTCTCGCCTTGGTCTACTGACTGCAATAGAGTCCGGTTGCTCTAGAGACCTTTGGGTTGGGATCTCTTCTTCAAATTCATTTGAAATCTCCTCTTCGGTCTCAAGTGGGAAGTTTATCTGTTCAGGTTGCACAGATACTTTTGGAACCTCAAGCTCCACCTGCTGCGTACTGTTTCCTGTAGAATGATCAGATTCTTCAATTTGAGAATTCTCCACCTTGCATTTTCTGACCATTTCATCTTCATTGAAAGTTACATCTCGGCTAAGAATAACTTTCTTTAACTCGGGACACCAGAGTCTGTATCCCTTCACACCTGTGCTAAATCCCAAGAATACAGCTTTCTTGGCTCGCGGATCCAACTTGCTATCTTTGACATGGAAATATGCTGGGCAACCAAAAACATGCAATTTATTATAATCATTAGCCGGTTTACCTGACCACACTTCAGTAGGAGTTTTTCCATCAATTGCAGCAGCTGGCAACCTATTTATAAGGTGACATGCATAATTCACAGCCTCAGCCCAAAAACTCTTGCCCAATCCGGCATTGGACAACATACATCGTACCTTCTCCAGAATAGTACGGTTCATGCGTTCTGCCACCCCATTCTGTTGCGGAGTCCTACTGACCGTGAAGTGTCTGACAATCCCTTCATCCTGGCATATCTTCAAAAAAGGATCCGATGTGTACTCACCGCCATTATCTGACCTCAGTCTTTTAATTTTTCTGCCAGTTTGAGTTTCGATCATTTTCTTCCATGTCAAGAAAATTCCCAAGACTTCATCTTTATGCTTCATGCTATACACCCAAATTTTCCTAGAAAAATCATCAACAAAGGTAACAAAATAATGTTTACCTCCCAATGATGGAACCTTCGTAGGTCCCCATACATCTGTGTGAACATAATCAAGAGTCCCTTTTGTGTTGTGAATTGCTGTGCCAAACTTGACTCTTGTCTGCTTGCCCAGAATGCAATGTTCACAGAATCCAAATTTGCCTGTTGTGGCACCATCCAACAGACCTTGCTTTGCTAACCCTTGCAAAGCCTTCTCACCTGCATGACCCAATTTCATATGCCATAATTTATTTCTATCAGGGATTACCTTTTTAAAGTTGTCAGAAATTGTGGCAGCTGCTCCTATAATGGTAGTCCCTTGCAGATGATACAAATTATTTTGTCGAGCAGCTTTCATCACCACTAGTGCACCAGAAATCACTTTCATGATTCCATTCTCCATAGTGATTTTGTAGCCTCTCGAATCAAGAGCACCCAAAGAAATCAGATTTTTCTTCATGTCCGGTACATACCGAACTTCTTTCAAAACTCTAGCTGTTCCATCATGCAACTTCAACCGGATTCTTCCTATCCCTTTCGTCTTACAGGCGACGTCATTTCCCATAAGAACTACTCCACCATCAATCAAATCCAAACTAGAAAACCATTCCTTGTTTGGACAAATATGAAAGGTACAAGCTGAATCCATTATCCACCCTTCTGAATGGCAATCAAAAGATGCTCCAGCCAAAGCAACATCTGAATCTGAATCTTCAATTTTCGTGCTCACCACATTAGCTTTATGCTCCTTGCCCTTAGCTTGTATTCTAGGACAATCCTTCTTCCAGTGACCTTTCTGATGACAAAACGCACATTCATCCTTCGCAAGAAATTTCCTGTCTGATGAAGTGCCTCTTTTCCTTGAAGCAGAACGGTTCCTACCCAAGGGTTTCTTACTTTCAGATCTGCCTCTTACTGTCAAGGCCCCTGACGTTCCACTGTGTGCCTGCTTATCCTTCCTTCGATACTCATCGTTCGTTAGTGCATTAGATACATCATCAAATTTAAGCGTATCTTTACCATACATTAAAGTAGTAGCAAGATGTTCATATGTATCCGGAAGCGAATTAATCAACACCACAGCTTTATCTTCATCATCAATTTTAACATCTAAATTTTGCAAATCAGCAAGTATTTTATTGAGATTATTCAAATGCTCTGGCATAGAAGTACCTTCAACATACCTGAAGCCGAAAAACTTCCTCTTCAAATAGAGCTTATTTTCGATGCCCTTGGTCATATACTTGTCCTCCAGCTTGTTCCACAACTCCTTTGCCATAGATTCCTTCATAACAAAATACTTCTGATCCTTTGCAAGACAGAGCCTGATTGTTCCACAAGCTTGACGATTAAGCTTTTTCCAATCTGCTTCTGACATCTCCTCTGGCTTGTCCTCCAGAGTCACATCAAGTTCTTGTTGCGCCAAAACATCCATAACTTCGCATTGCCACATGCCGAAGTTATTTCGTCCATCAAACTTTTCAACATCGAATTTTGCATTCGAGACAACAGATCTCACCACAGGTGCAGGTCCACCAGATTTCGAAGTTAATTCCTCCGTCATCGTGGTATTCCAAATTTTTCAATAAAACACTAAATCACCCAAACAATTGCCTAGGTTGAAACCCAAAGCTCTGATACCAATTTGTTGTGCAAAAGGTCGCGAATCTCTCACACAATCAATCAAGCGGAACAAACGTGATATAATGTTTAAAGAAAAATAAACAACAATAACAACAAGAACACAAGATTTACGTGGTTCGGCAACTTGCCTACATCCACGGTGCAACAGTAGAGAGATTTCTATTTCAAAAGGGGAGACACCAAAGAGTATTAAAACACTCACAAACCCAAATCCCCAAATACACCCAATTTCTTCCTCACACTCAAAACAATACTGGTTCTTCCTAATTTCTGTAGAGCAATACAAATTTTTCAATCTCTTACAGGAAAGACCAGCACACTCTCTCGACTCCTCTCTCGACTCCTCCCTTGCAGAAAAACCAATGAATATCTATAACCATATTGTACAAGAAGTCAAAAATAATGGCTTGCTCCTTTTGTTGACAAATGAAGAAATGATGAAGGAGATAATGTAGTTGCTTCTTTTGTTGACAAAAGGAATTCTAAAGAGTTAATGCAAACTTTTCAACAATTTGACTTCATTGTTGGAGAAGGCTTCATACGGTGTAATTGGAGAAGAAGAGCATGACAAGTTTGACCAAGAGACAAAGTCTTTCCTTTTTGTCTACTATGAGCCAATTTTTCAACAAGCACAAGTGAAGCAACAGATTCCGTTGGATCCCATTGTGGGTGACATAAATGTAGGGACGCAGCTTTGCTATAGAAGTGATCAAAATAATTTCCACGGACCAATATTGACTGTCCATTTTGAAGGTGCAGACGTGATTCTAACGTCGATACAAGCCTTCCCACAGTATAGAGGTGGGATTTTCTGCTTTTCATTGTTAACTTGTGAAACCGATTCAGGAGTATATGGAAGCTTTGTTGAATCAAATTTTTTGATCGGGTATGATATGGAAAAAAGGACAGTCTCTTTCAAGCCGACTGATTGCACCAAATACTAAAGTTGGTAAGTTTTTTGTTGACACAGTCCATTTTGCATGTGGATCAACTTTTCGTGTGAGTTTCCAAGGAGATAAATTCTACTTGTCTTTTGTGTTTGAGTTGTAATCATTCTATTGTTTGTTTACCTTTATCAAATAAGCGGCTGAAGCCATATCATTTCATATAACACAAGATATCAAGTCAGTATACATGAAATTATTGATTTCTTCCAAAATAAATTCGAAATTATAAAGCTGGAAAGAAAACAATATTAAGTTCAAGGAGATCAAAAAAATTTGCTTCATAATTGCAGATTACAATTCTTTAAACGATAATTGCAAAAGAGATAATTGTTACAAGAGGATAAATGAAAGGAGATAATTGTTAAAAACCTTCTTTTTTTTTTCTTTTTTTTTCTTTTTTTTGGCAAAAGTTTCATTTTTTAAGTTTTTGTGGTACGTTTTGGCTTTTTTTTTTTTTTTAATGTTTTTTGACCCTCAAAAGTGCTTTCAAATTTTTTTACCAAACAATTTTTTTTTTTTTTTTTTCAAAAGAGCTTTTAGGGTGTTAAATGCATTTTTAAAGCCCTCAAACACAATCACAAACTTGCCCTAATAGTAGAAAGTCACTTTTAGTGAAAATGCTTTATGCTAAAAGCATTTTTCGACAAAAACATTTTACGTCAAAACGTGCATCAATTGTAGTTGTCATGTGAAGTGCTACATTAATTACAAAGAAGTTACTATAGCTGGGTGTTAAGAGAGCAAACCGTTTGCGAGCGAGCTCGAACTCGGCTCGTGCTCGACTCGAATATTAAATGAAGTGTTTCGTGAACACGAATCCTAACTCGAATATTAAATTGAGCAAACTTGGCTCGATTCGGCTAAACTCGCGAACAGTTCGTGAGCAAGCTCGTATAAGGCTCGGCTTGTATATTTTTTAATAAGTAACAAATAACTATATATATATATAGTCAACATTACTCATTAATAACAAATATATTATATACCTTTTTTTTTTTTTTGTTATTTATGCATATGTGTGTGTATATATTATACAAACACATATAAGAAATATATATATATATATATATATGAATTGTGAGATAATATGATCATATAATTTAAGTATGTGTGTATGACCATTAGATCATGAGGAATTTAGGACTTGGAGTTTGAGCATTACAATTAGATTAAACGATTAAATGATTAATAATTAAGTAACTAATGTGTTTCTTATAATTTATACATTACAATCACAATTTGTGGTAAGTAAAACTTAAAATTTTAATTTAAATCATATGTCGTGAATCGTGAACATGAGATCATATAATATAAGTATATAACAATTAACATTCACGACCCATATAATGATACAATCATATAAGTATATAAATGTTGACATACAAGATACAATATATATTAATATTGACATTATATACTTAAGTTAAAGAAAAGAGATGCATGAAGAAACAGAGAACTTCATCTATACAGACACAGAAAACTACAGAATCCTAAGTCATCAGATAGAAGTTTTCATTAGATTCAATGATCTGAAAAAGTTTCCTTGAAATCGACCATATCGTTTGATAATTAAATGAAATTAAGGGATAGTAATCATGAAAACTTAATATGAAGGCCCAAAATTGATAATAAAATTCCAATTAGCTCCCCGGCCTCTAAGCTGTGACTTGGTCCATCTACAAATTTTCACACCACTATGCGAACCAATAATTTTATATCCCTGCAAATGTAATGGCATTTTAGGAGATCCAGTAAAACAAGAAAGTATATCCTATGTGGAAAATAATTAAAAGAGTGCAGCATATAGAATGCCACATTGGAAAAGATGGGAGGCTACTAAGTTTGTTATTATGATTGAAAGAGGGACACCGCTGCTGGCAATTATATCATTAACCAAAAAATGTCATGCCATAAAATAATCATAAAACATTTAATTGTACCCTATCTTGAGACCCATACATAGTTAAACAAAAAACAAAACAAAAAAACAAAAAAAATTCCAAATCCTCTATGCAATAACAAATAACATAATTTTTGTGATACTCCGGATTGTGGAAAAAGTATCACCTAAGTCTCATATTGGATGGATAGATTATGAAGGCTTAAATGTACCAAGTCTTACATTGGTTGTGTGCTAGGTGAGACTAGTCTATCTATATAAGTGACTCTACTGAATTTGGCTAGTACTTTTGAGGCAAACAAATTAAAACAGCACATGGTGTTTGGGCACTAAATAGAACATCCAAAATTTGGGTGGAAGAGATTGCAAAGTTGCATTATTAAAAAAGTTAAGGCCCACCCAAGTCACTAGTCCCACATACGGTAGGTGAATTATGAAGGATGTATTTTCCAAGTCTCATATTGGTTGTATACTAGGCAAAACTAGGCTATAGAAGTGACTCTCGAGAACTTCAATTGTAGCTTTGACTAGTGCTTTTGAGGTATAGCATAGATGAAACTAGCGCTTCCATAGATTATACAATTTTGACACATAACATCCATGTAACTTGTAATTGCAGGTAGTTTCATTTTAAAAGATGATTGAATGCATTTAATTGCAGGAATTGAATGCAGCAACCAAATAGGTCATGTTGTCGCGCTTGATCTAAGAGGTAAATTTTTATCAGGTGAGATAAGCTCTTCATTACTTGGATTGCAACATTTGACTTACCTGGACCCAAGTTTCAATGAGTTGTCCATCCTCCCAGAGTTCATTGGTTCACTCACTAAATCGCAATATCTCAATCTTTTCAACAGCTATATTTCTGGAACCATTCCATCGCAGCTTGGAAATCTCTCAAGCTTGATTTCTCTTAATCTCTCAACCAAAAATAGCATGAATCGTATAAACACTTTAACTTATTAGATTGTCTGTAATAAATGCTGTGTGCATATCGCAGTTTGATCACAATACAATGGTCTCCTACCCAACCCCAGGAAATAGCAGCAATTAAAAGGACTTATCTTTCTAAAATTTGCGGGTGGAATTGAAGAGAGATTATTCATCTGAATCTAAACTCAATTAAGATAGATATTTTGTTATCAAACAAAAAGCTCAAACAAATCACATTGCATCAATTTCAACCCTTCAATCACACACTTCAAACAAAAAATGATTTAACGGTGACTCCACCATGAACACCTTATGTCCATCATACATTATGTGATTGAAGAGTTGTAAACAAAGATATTATGTGATTTTCTTCTCTCTTTTCTCTACTCTTTCCCCCTCTTAGAACTCAAAGAAAAATAACTAAAAAGGTGTATAATCCTAATTTATCACAAGGAGAAGTGCACAACACTAGACTTGTAAACAAAGAAATAAGTTATGGCAATGTTCAAAACAAATAAATTTGCAAACACAAAATACTAAATTAACAATAAAAAAGCCTAGTTTATCAGAAGGAGAAGTGCACAACTGTCGACTTGTAAACGAAGAAATAAGTTTGGCAATGTTCAAAACAAAGAAATTTGTAAACCCAAAATACTTGAATATTAATAAATTAATGAATAACACAGAATCCATACTCAAAGCAAAGCTCTTCTGGGAACCAAAACTCTTCTGGGATATTAATCACAAATCAATAAGTGATTTAAGCACTTAAGCACCTTAATTAGAAGAGCTCTCAGCTAAAGATATCTCTTCCAATCCTTTTTAAGATTTCTAAGTGAATGCTATAGAATTAAACGCTATGTCTCCTCCTGAAATGCAGTTACGGGGCTTGTAAAGGCTGCATTTTAAAAAGATAATGTAAGAATCAGAGTTAAAGAAAAAGAAATTCTTATAACTAAATAATTAGATAAATCTATCATAGAACAACATTCATGAAACCACATGAGCCAAGAAGAAGAAGAAGATAGTGACAAAACTGTGAGATCAACACATATAGGTAATATTAATACTTCTTAGTGTTACAGGCGAAGGAAGCAACATTCAGGCTGGAGCATTGGCTCTCTTTTTTTAGAGTAGATATGTAGTAATATTAGAAGAAGGATTGCAAATGAGTAAAAGCAGGATTCAAAGGAAGGATAGAATAACCGCTCAATGCTTTAAAATGTTTTCTGAGACTCCTTGCCTGGCATGAAAATCCACCCACGAGCCAGATAATGAATTTGGCAAGAACTTGAAATGGTTCTAGAAAAAAGGTTTGATTTTTCTCTACAGCCTTCAATTCTCACCCTGAAATTTATTAGCTAATGATAATCAATGCCAATAAGTTGGCCTTTGAAGAGAAACTTCACTAAATTGTTTATAGGAGATATCATGCAGATACACAATATAACGGCTGTTCTTCAAAATGAAACCAGACTAAAGATGCACCCAGAAGTAGTTCTTAAACAAAAAAATCCAAAAATAAATTTTAAACATAGTTGCATAAGTAACAATTGTTATACATCTATATGTAAAATATGAAGCAGTTAGAAATATGGCAAGTGGTTTAATTTTAGCAACTTAAGACAGATACTAATCCCTTTTTAAAAAATCTAAATTATTACATTTCTCCATATCATAAAGAACAAAACGAATCCTTAAAACGCAGAAATTACAACATACATTTCTGGCTTTTAGCTTGTAGCAAGACAACTAGGAAACGCAAAGCAAATATATATATATATATATATAATTTTTATTTTTTGGCTGAAATTTATACATTGGAATTGCAGAAAACGTGGTGCGTCGCCAACCCTGGTGCCGACAATACTACTCTTGTGTCGAACATAGAATACTTGTGCTCTATGGTTGACTGTGAGGACTTGCTAAATCATTGCCCCTGCTTCTGCGAGAACCTCATAAAACAAGCGTCATTGACTATGAACCTGTATTATCAGGCCAAGGGAAGGAATAGCTGGAACTGTGATTTCAGGGGCTCCGGTTTCATTGTTATTATAGATCCAAGTAAGATACATAAATTTCTCTTTTACTATTTTTATTATGTGTCTATGCTGGCTACTATACTGACTACTGAGAGATCATCGCTTCGCAGGTGGTGCTGACTGCATGTATGCAAGTGGATAAGGGCGGGATGTGTTGTGTGTGTAGTAGTCATCACTATTGCTATTTGATGGGTTTATCACGTAGCATGCTTTATTGAGTTATTTTTATTGCTTTAGGAGTGGCTCTATTGACTTTAAGTCGATAGTTTGACTTAAAGTGAGTCTTAGGTAGTGTGAAGTCCTTTAATGTATTTGGACTATATTTTCTACTCCAATTTTAGTTTTGGACTATATTTTCTATTGTAATTTTAGTCTTTAAATACTGCATTGCTATGAAATAAAAGATTGTCAAAAACCATCAAGGGTGTGGGTTCGAATCTTCACAATGGATAATTCTCATGCTTGATTAGTATAAATCACCTTGGTTTCCATTGATGCCTTGGTGGGGCAGGGCAGTTAAGCTATGACTCGGCTAGTCTTGAGGGTGCGCTTGCGGTTTCCACCATCTAGGTCCCTCCTAAGCAGTCTCCCGTGAGTTGATAGTACTATGGTCATGCCCAGGTATATATATACTATTCTACCTGGGCATGATCATAGTGTCATCAACCCACGGGAGACTGCTTAGGAGGGACTTAGACAACGAAAACCGCAAGCACACCCTCAAGACCAGTCGAGTCATAACTTAACTGCCTCGCCCCACCAAGGCATCAATGGAAACCAAGGTGGTTTATACTAATCAGGCATGAGAATTATCCATTGCAAAGATTCGAATCTACACCCTTAATGGTTTTTGACAATATTTTATTTCATAGCAATGCAGTATTTAAAGACTAAAATTACAATAGAAAATATAGTCCAAAACTAAAATTGGAGTAGAAAATATAGTCCAAATACATAAAAGGACTTCACACTACCTAAGACTCTTAAAGAAATAAAGATAGTTTGACTTAAAGTCAATAGACCCACTCCTAAAGCAATAAAAATAACTCAACAAAGCATGCTACGTGACAAACCCATCAAATAGCAATAGTGATGACTACTGCACTGCACACACAACACATCCCGCCCTTATCCACTTGCATACATGCAATCAGCACCACTTGCGAAGCGATGATCTCTCAGTAGTCAGTATAGTAACTAGCACAGACACATAATAAAAATAGTAAAAGAGAAATTTATGTTTCTTACTTGGATCTGTAATAACAATGAGACCGGAGCCCCTGAAATCACAGTTCCAGCTATTCCTTCCCTTGGCCTGATAATACAAGTTCATAATCAACGACGCTTGTTTATGAGGTTCTCGCAGAAGCAGGGGCAATGAATTAGCAAGTCCTCACAGTCGACCATAAAGCACGAGTATTCTATGTTCGACACAAGGGTAGTATTGTCGGCACCAGGGTTGGCGACGCACCACGTTTTCTGCAATTCCAATGTATAAATTTCAGCCAAAAAATAAAAAATAAAAATTATATATATATATAAACCAATGTATAGATTTCAACCAAAAAATAAAATATATAAATTCCAATGTATAAATTTCAACCAAAAATATATATATATATATATACTTGAAAGAAAAGCCATCACCATTCTGATTGATAGTGCCAGTGCCCATATGTGGACCGGTTAATATATATATATAATTTCTCTCACTACAAAAATTATGGTCATTAGCGGCAACCCAAAGTCGCCACTAATGAGCAAAAAGTTGCCGCTATTTACCAATACCGGCAACACGCGACCGCTATTTGGTGGTTGGTAGTAAGCCGACAGTAATCCTAAATACCGGCAACTTTCAAGGTTGCCGCTAATGACAACTCATCAGCGGCCACTCTAGATCGCCGCTAATATTTTTTTTTTTGCCGGAAAAAAGGTTCAAAATGGTTCTAGGGTCGCCACTATTGGTATATCATTAGTGGCGACCACAGAGTTGCTGCTAATTGTAAAAAAAAAAAAAAAAAAAAAAAGACTCAATAGCGGCCACAAGGAGTTGCCACTATTTCTCCATCATTACCGGCAACCTATTGTTGCCGCTATTCTTCTGTCATTAGCGGCCACATAGAGTTGCCGCTATTTATCTCATTAGCGGCAACTTATAGGTTGCCACTAATGATATGTGAAAATTAAAAAAAAAAAAAATAGAAACTCAATAGTGGCGACCCTATAGTCGTTGCTAATGATTTTTTTTAAAAAAAGCATATATATATATATATATATATATATATATATATATATATATATATATATATACTAGTGGGATGGCACGTGCTTGATTCCCTGTGTTCATCAATAATATATTTTTTTTGATAAGTAATAGCCAGTTTTATTGAAAGCGTAAAGGCTCCCCAAAATACACCGGGAGTAGAAAAGAGAGAAATAAATATTAAATATTATTGTTGTTGTTGTTACTTCAACAATAATATATGTAATTCATTATATGATATTTAACATTAAAATCTAAATACTATCTATAAAAAGTATTAATAACATAAATTTAATATTTAGTCCTTAAACAAGTGCACATTTAAATTCTTACACATGAATAACATTACAAAAGTGAGTAGATATGATGTACAAAAAAAAAAAAAAAAACTCCTATAAAGGGCAAACACATATTGTAACCACAAAAGAGTAGTATTGTGTTTCTTTGCGTATCTTAGAAATAGCAAACTAGAACTAACAGTTTTACTTATGAGCAATGCAAGATCCATTATATTACAGAGCATATAACAACTAATAGCATTGTAGCCCAGTGATAGATATCCACTCTAAAACGCAGGTATATGATGCAACTTATCATGGATACCATACTTGTGGATTTAGGAGCTATCTTGTCATTAAAATAAATAAAAGAAACACTTAAGTAGTAACATAAAATTATGGAAGACATCTACACCTAAAAGTTGCCAATTACAAAAAAGTTTGCATAGTATAAACAAGTAAATCATCCAGGCTATTTGTTATTAATTTGCAGTAGCAATTGTTGCAAGCATAACAAAAATACCATCAAGACATAAGACCTTGAGAAAATGGGGGCCCCTGATGGTACAGTGGCCTTCAGTATTAAGAGCCTCCAGCCCAAGGAGAATCTCTTGAATTTTCAGCCAATCCACTACAGGGTAAATGTTATTAAATGGGTCAATCACACAGCAATCCGGTTGATGCTCCATATATCTGTGTGAGAACAAATGTTTAAAGAAAAAACCTTAGAAACTGTATCACATAATGCCCCTTCCCTTTGATACCAAAATAAACAGATATGCAACAGTCTGCAAAGATACCTCGAAGTTCCCTATAGATATATTCTTTTGGGAACCCTCCGCTTACAAGCTCATAAGAAAATTCAATATGATTGCTGCTTGGCTAATACTCAGCTAATTACGCTATTTCGTTGCACAAGTTGTCAACTCCATTTAAGGCATTTTAGTATCAGACAACTCAAACAAGGCAGAACCCTTTTTTCTCTCTCTCTAACAAGGCAAACATTTAACTTTGGCCAAGAAGAAAACATAACAAGATTAATGGTGACATAATCACAAAAAAAAACTCCTACAAGAAAATAATTTAATGGAGCTTCATGTGATAAATCATCAATAGCTGGCATTGGCATGTTGGTTCCACCCCTCCCCCCAAAATTACCCTGTTCATGTTAGATGGTGCAATGGCAGTTCTATGGACTTGAAAAGTCACCTTTGCAATTCCTGCATGCCCCTGGTGTAAGATATTATTTCAGAGAAGTTTGTAGAACTGCTCAATTCAATGGATACAATTTCATCAGTTGCTTTGTGGAGAACTATGTCAACTTCTTGCAACTGAGGTGCTAAAGGAAGCTCAAAGGTGAGGGGCAAGAACATCAATCCATGTTGAGTAGGATACAAAGGGAATGCGCACCCCTCTGCAAAGATCAGGAGAACTCATAAGCTTCAAATTGCATGAATCCAAATAGTACACATAAAAGACTAGAATTTATCATGAGCATAACTCCAGACATGAACATGCAGAGTGCTAGCAAAATCAAATCAAACAAGATCTCTTGGGCCAAAAACCACTCAATCAGATAATTACAGTATTCGGATCCATCACATTTCATATAACCATCGAGTCTACTACTTTTATTTCAAGAAAAAAGCAATGTCCTGAAGTCAAAGCCGCTTCGAAGTATAAAATTCTAAACACCAAATTCAGTTAGTTCCAATATCACCTTAACGTGACAAATAAATCTGGGAGTAACCTGCTTTTGTGCCAACTTCACCAGTTGCACTTCTTTTATTATCTTTTAACTTTTTTCTAACAACTACGATTTCCTTCATTTCTTCATAGAGGGCTCACCTTAGCAAAATCTTCTTCACGAGAAGGTTTCATATCATATCCAACAGTTGCAGCACTGCTGTGAAGTGCCTGCTTGCAATGCAAAACATTAAAAGAAAATTAAAAGGTCATGAACATGTGTAACATAAAAAAGAATATACTCAGAAAAGAGATAGCCTTATCTAACCCACAATACATGAATTATCAGATACATTCGTACAACCTACATCATAATGCAACTCATGCTCTTCAACTTCTCAATTTATATTCTATATGGTTAAAAAGGACTGTGGCAAGCTATGGTAGCCACAAGACATTTATAATAATACAAACCTAAACCTTCAGGAACAGCGGAAAAGTTCATTATATGCTACCAAAGAATATGAAAGAGCCAATGCCCCGATCAATTAATAAAAGTCAAATTGACTCCATTTTTTTCTTCCAGCCGGGGGGATACACACACACACACACACTCCACCAATATGGCTGACAAAGTTAACCAAACTGTTAATAAACACAGCCACCCAATGGCTAAACATCATGGTCCAAAAGTTTGAATGGGCCACCGTAAGTGACAACATTGCACCTAAGAATCTGTTTGTTAACCAATAGAACCAAGGAAAAGAAACACACATAAAGTGTAAATCTTATTCTAAAATGATCTTCAACATATTACTTATTAAAAAATATTAAGATACAAATCAATCAGCAATCATATTACAAATTAAACCAACGCTTTAAAAATATAAACTTTATTCGACTTCTTCAAAATCTAGCATTATAACAAACCCAATCTCAGAATAATAAAAAAATTTCAGAACTTGCTAACAGAGTCACAAATCTGTCCTAGTTTGAATGTATGTGGATAAGTTATTTATATAATCAAAAGGGATACTGTTTGTAAGGTATATAATAGCAAGACACCAGGTCAGCATCCTTTTATCCAAGCTCCAACTGTTTCTTACTATGAACCAACTGTTGACTATCTAGGTTCTGATTTTCATTTATTTGAGGATTTTGTTTATTTGAGGAATTTATTTATGCGTGCATATGTGTTTGTTGCCCTATTAGATTTTAATAAATAGTGTGGGTGTGTATGCAGTGCAGATAAGCCAGAACAAGCAGATGGTAGAAGTCAAGCTTGTAGAAGTATATAAGGAAAGGCTTTATGTTATTACAAACTCAAGTAACATTCAATGAGAAAGAAAATAACTGGTACTTGAGCAGTACAGATCAAAAATAAAGTTATTTTGATAAACATACTGGGAGTGTCTCCAAGAAGAGCGGTAAATGGCTGCCACAGGCCACGCGAGTTTTCAGCTCTAACTTGAATCGCTCTCAGCTTTGAGGCTGCAACCATTTTCAATGCTTTCGTAATTTTCTGGATATTCTTCACACTCTTCATCTGGTTTCTGACTGCACATAAAAAGCACCAACATTATCAACAGTTTCTATCTGAATAAATGTGATCATAAGGCAGCAGAATGCAAGTCTATGGCAGAAGAGAAGACAGCTACAACGTGATGACAATAATTTCTTACCAATTTGGGTTGAAATTGAGCGCACTCCCAGAGGTGCCTGCTCCCTGCCCACCCAAACCAATTAATTTAGTAGCTCCAAAGGCAAAAGGAAATGCAAGATCTTTATGAAAGCAGATATGAAGCAATCAGTCAATGAAAATGAGGTTATGACACTACAATTATTAACCTCAAACATACTTGATGTAAGTATTCTCCAGTTCCATTGAAATTCTAAGTTTTTCTAAAATTTTTAAGAACTTATAATTTCTCTAAATAATAAAGCTTGACTTTACTAGCTTAACTTAAAATACATAATCCATAAATTGGGGAGGGCTCAATGTTACTAACTACAATTTCAAGCAATTGAGTAGAGGCTTCAATTCTAATTAAACAACAACAAAAGTAAGCAAATAATTATGTTTTTTCTTTTCCTCAACATCAACTAAAAGGAGGAAGGTTAAGGTAACTCACAATTTCTTATTAATAAACAAAACCCTACCACACCTTTGATAGCGAAGCTCAAGCTCTTTAGTTTTTCTGTTATTATTATTTTTAAGCTACTCGATGATGAACTGTAAAACAAAATTTATCAAAAGAAAATGAAATTCCAAGAAAAATTTACATCGAGTAATAAGCATTACTAATATTAGAATCCACATTACATACAATTTACATTCAGATTGCTCAGTAATTTTTATTACTGACACTACTCAGAAAATAATAACAACAATAATAATTAATTTTAATTTATGTTTGAATAAAATTAAAAAAAGAAAAGAAAAGAATGTATGTCATAGAGCTGCCAATAACAGTAGCCAAAGCCTAGCAGTAATAACAACAACAAACTTCACTCAACCAACAACTGTTGTCCATCAAGTATTCTTATTTCTGAAGGTCATTACCTGTTCAATTGCAAAAGTACCCCCTGCAACTAATAACAACGATTCGTATTAATACTGTTCTAAAAAAAAGTGTGAAAATAAAAGAAGAATTGCAAGAGATGTGTAACACGTGGAAATTAAGGAAAAACATACCTGAAATGAAGAAGAAGAAGAGCAAACCCAAAATAAGCGTGAGTCTAGCCATAGGATGCTGCGATGAAAGCAAAATGAGTCAGAGATGAAAGGTGAATCAGAGGTGCCGGGTGAATCAGAGATGAAAGAAGCGGCATTGGGCACGGGATTGCTTAAGCTTTCACCCGGTGTGAGAGAAAAAACAGAGGTGCCGGGTACTTGTGCCGATGACAGAGAAAATTTCTGTATGTGAGAGAGAAAGAGAGGGAGGGAGAGGGAGAACCGGGGACAGAAATTTTCTAGGGAGCACCGGAGAACTTACCAAGTGAAGATCAGGACCGGCAGGCGTGACTTGGCAATTAAGGTTTCTCAATTAAACGATCTCACCTACTCTCCTGACATTATTTAGTTTTGTTTTATGAGAATAATTCCTAAAAAGGATGTTAAAAGAGAGAGATTGTGAGGTGTATTTGGTTTTTTTTTTTTGTAACAAGGTGTATTTGGTTTTGGGTGATGGAAAACGTACCATTATTGTTTCAAACTTATCTCCTTCATTAATTAAGTTGCACATTGAAGAAGATAAGTTTAATAAGTCACATTGAATTAGATATAGCTAAAATGGATGTAATTAGGTGAAGAAATAGGTTGCTTGTTTAATAAGTCAAGCATGAAGTTCATATGCATGGAGAAATAGGTTGCTTGTTTAACAACTCAAACACAAAAGACAGGTAGATGATTATAAAATAAAGAAAAAATTACGCTTATCCACGAAAGTTTTATCAGATTTTGTAAATTGACATTCAATGTTTAAAAATTTGTAATGTATGATAACAAAATATCAAAAATTTGCAATGTAACCACTCCATTAACTATTTTCATCAAATTTGACAAAAATTGCTCACGTGTGAGGCACATGCATTTTTTGTCTAAAAACTCCAAAATTACCCCCATGTGTTTTCAGAGATTCCAAAAATGCCCCAAATTCAATAAACATTTTTTTAAAAAAAAAAAAAAAAAAAACAAACAAACAAACAAAAAAAATAAATAGTAGCCCACCTCAATCCGGCTATTTGGGGGTGGCTCGACCACCCCCAAAGGGTTTGGGGGTGGTTTCGGCCACCCCCATTTGGCCCCTTGGGGGTGGTTGGCTACCCGACCCAAGCCACCCCCTTTGTCCTTTTTAACATATGGCATTTTCCAAACGTTTCAATGCTTAAAAACGACTAAAATTGCATAATTTGAAAATCTATCATTTCTTTAAAAGTATTGAGGATCCTAATTTGATAAATAGTAGATTTTCAAATTACGCAAATTTAGTCATTTTTAAGTATCGAAAGGTTTGGAAAATGTCTTATATTAAAAACTTGGTATGTTACAATTTAGAATTAAGTATATTTTCATCAAGTTCTTGCTCTTTATTTTGTAAAAAAGCTTTAAACAAATAATTGTTTTCTAATTCATCTTGGAGCGTTTAACAAAAAAATATTTCACCCTCATGCATTGATTTTATGAACAAGAACTATCTCTACAAAAGTGAAGATAAAGTATTTTTTACATTTTCTTCTACAAATTCAATATATCAATCATTAGATTTGTGGAGTCCACCATTGACTTATGTGGGGTCTACATAAGTCAACAAATATAATAATTGATTTGTAAGATGATATATAAGAAATATATTAACACTAATAATTTTTCTTTTTAAATTACCGTAATTAATTTTGGACAAAATGGTAGGTCAATATATATATTTTTTAATATTTGGCCAATCTTATTTTACAAATAAACCATTATATTTGTAAACTTATGTAAATTTTACATAAGTCAATAGTACACCCCACAAATTAATCGTTCATCTATTAAATTTGTAGGAGAATATGAGCCAATCTTCAAGTAATGTTACAAGTCTTTCTAGAGTAATCTTAAATGTGATGTGATGTGACTTTTAAAATTACCGTTGAATTTGAGATGTGATTTATTGACTTTTGATTTATTAGTAATTTTAAAAGTCACATCACATTTTAGATAACTTCCAAAGAACTCTAAGAAGACTTAACATCTCTCTTAATTATGGGGCAGGCTGACGTTTATCTACGTGTTACATTTTCATTAGTCTGTACATCTTAATTTAGTCGGTGGCCATGACCGCCAGCATGTAAAACGCGTGTGACAGATAGAAATATCTCATCCAACAAATCAACGATACGCATTCCAGAACGTTCGATGCCTTACCCCAATCTTGCGCCCTAATGACACCGACTCCGTCTTCGCGCAAATCCAACCGTCTATATTTTTAGGTCAATCAATCACAACCATCAGATAAATCTAAGATTCCTCTATAAATAGAATTCTTTCTTCTCTCTCATTCTCATATTTCATTCTGGCTGCCGCTCTTGCTCTCTCAAAAAACGTTTCTCCTCTCTTTTCTCCTAGATCTGGTACTGACCTTCTGGTTTCTTTCAATTCTTGCCCCAGATTCGGTTAGATCGTTTCTCAGCCCTCGTTTCGATTATGGAATTTTGTCGTTTCGTTCTATATCTCGCTTATGGTAGCTATCATCCTTTTTTAGACTCCGGTTCGTTTTCGCTTTAGATCTTGCGGAGTTTTGGTCGTCGAACGCTTCAGAAGGTATCTTTGGTAGATCTGCTTTGGTTCTTGGCTTCTTTGGCCTCTGAATTAGAGGCGATTTTTGTTGTTTCATTCAAGCAACCACAAACAATTTGGGATCTGCTCCGTCTCTATTTCAATGGTTTCCTTTCGTTTTGAGGTGTCGAAAAGGTAACAAATCGAAGCCTTTTGTAATTTCTTTTCGTTCGTGGCTTTGTTCATCAGTTTATTGATTTCTTTTATCAACTTTCAGAGACTTGTACGACTTGTGATCAGCCTTGGGATGATGGGATCTTGGTGATGGACATGCGTGCTGTGGTGGAGTCGTCGAGCGCGGTAGACACCTGGGCCCGTGGATAATCTTGAGAATTACAATCGGTTTGATCTTATATGAAGTGTAACATACCTTTCCTTGCCTGTTTGTTATTATACCAAGGCGAGGGTGGTGGCTATTTGTGACACCTGCAGGTATTATCGTAGGTTATGATAATATGGTTGTAGCCATGTATCGACCTTTGCCATGACGGGTGCGCTTGCATGGCAGGTCAAATACGCTTAATAAAATTTTGCTTTTTTGGGGGGGGAGAGACGGCCCTGGCTTTCTTTTCCATTTTGGGCCGTCTCCTCCCATGTGTGTGTGCGCGTGTTCTCTCTCTCGCTCCTCTCTCTCTCTCCCCCTCTATCTAAATGGCTCGATCGCGCTCTTTTTTTTTGTTATATGTCCACCAAGTGCTTTACTGGTTGTGGCTATAACATTGACACAAACAGACTACGGATGAAACAAAGAAAGGTACTGCGGATCTGTTCACTCGCCCTATTTGGGTATATGCATGATGGGATATCTTCCTGATTTCCACTCTAAAGGTACAGCGGTCTGCCATATCAAGTTTTTAATCCAACCAGGTAATACCTGCCATTTGAACTTGAACGAAAGGTGCGTCAATCTTCTATATGAAGTTTCTCAGAAGGTATTATCTACTATTTGAATCTGAAAGTGAAGTCTGTTATTCAATAATAATGGGTCTGCCATATCAAGTTTTTAATCCAACAAGGAATTATTTGCCATTCGAACTCAACAAAAGGTTCATCATTCTTCTATATCAAATAGGTTCCCCAGAAGTTAGTATCTGCTATTCGAATCTGAAAACATTTTATTCTATAAGCGTGGTTTTTTATATGCTATCTATTCATTATCCGTTTACTTAGCCAAATGATTTTTAGCATATACTATTAAAACAAAGCATTAAAGGGAGATGCATGTTGTACATCATTCAGTCGACTGTCTTTTAACTTTCTCTTTTTTCCAATAATTTAATGGATCCAACTGGTGTGATTCACCCATTTGTTGAAAGATGGTTGAGAGAATGAATTTTATCATTTCTTATTAAATAATCCTCTAGTTCTACCAAGGTAAAATTTCTATACGACCCTGAAGATTCAATAGTCTGTCTTATCAAAACGAAGCTATAAGCATTAAAGGAATCCTTTAGGTTCTATGAAGGTTATCCCACTCAGCTATTTACTAACCCGAAGATGCAATCCTTAGTGTCCATTGGTCTTTACATGCCATTAATTTGTTTTTGCCAAGGTTATAAACATGATCTAATAATGAGCCTATTAGTGCTGCCATATCAAGATGCGGTTAGAAATATACTGAAAATATTTACACGGTTGATATTAGCAATCATTCTTTTAAGTTGCTACCTGCACTCATTTCTTTGGTTTCCATTGCACATGCAAGTTGCCACTCTTCGTTTAAAGCTGGCAGTTCATGAAGTTGATAGTATTGATATTTTTTTATAGGCTATACAATTACAATTCATGATTTGAAATGGTACAAGAGTAAGGATGTGTATTTCAGTTGAAATGCTTCTTTGTTTTTGTCCACTTCATTATACTTGTATAACTCCATTTGCCATGAGCATGTACTCTTAGTGAGTTTTGGGTGGTATTTATCATTGTACTCCTCCTAGTTTAAGGCATGGGTGTTATTTGTTGTATTTCGTTTCAATCGGTGGATATATTAGTCAATATTTGGGTTGGTGACCCCGTGTCCTGTTGCAGAGGCTTTATGTCTTGCATTGTAATTTCTTTTAGATGATGATGAGTAGCTTCTGTAGAGTAGAGCAATGTGCTTCGAGTTGCTGGTTTTGGTTTCTCTTCTTTTGGAGCATCGTGGATGGAGTTGGGCATGCTTACCTCATTGATGCTATGGCCTGCAAGTGTTTTGACTCTTAACTTGTCTATCCAAGTTGCCTTAGTGTTCTGTATGGGTTTTAAGGTAAAAGATTGCGGAGAAATTGTTTTTTTTTTTTTTTTGATGTGATGCAACCTGATTACACTTCCAATTGCTGGAATTGGGTTCTCTCATTCTTTGACACACCAGAATCACTGCTGTCAAAGTTCCGAAGCATCAACTATGGAGTTCACGAATGCTTACGAGTGATGTAGTGGTTTGCAAAGATCTGTTATCACTTTGAACCTGCCAATCCAAGTCGAGGAAGTGATCTTCTGGGTATCAAGGTAAATGTCTATACTAGGACAGGTGTTGTGTTTGACTATAGTTTTTCAGCAATATTATTATAATTGTCTAGTTTTCACTATTCTCCTTGCGTGAGTTATCATCTTGTGTTTAGGTGTGCTGAAAATTATTTTTGCTGTCATGATGGGTTGTTTACTTTCTGTGTATTTGGACTATTGGTTGCTCACATTTAGCGAACTTCAGATTTTGTATAATTGCATTATTTGTTCCCCCCCCCCCTTTTTTTTTTATCCCTTTTCTGCTTGTTAGTTGCTGATGTGATTAGCATATTAGCAATATTGGAGCTTTGGGGACTATGGCATATTTTTCCTTTTTGCTTTTCATTAAAACCGTCTTAAAGCTGTAAATATTTTTCTTTCTTTCAATATGATGCCAATTTTTAGTGTATTTTGCCTATGATGTTTATGATGCCTGTTTTTTTTCGTGTTTGTTTTTGACATTAGGATGTTTTCGTCCATAGGATAAGCTGCTTCTGTTGATTGAATCTGATAGATCTCTGGTTCTAACGCAGGAGACATTCTATTGTTTTGTTCTAGAGCTCGTGATACATAGTGTTATGCGGTAGAGTTCCTGCAGTCTACTGTTTTTTGTGTAGTTCTTCTACATGTTCTTCAACAGTGTCATTGCTGCTGTTCTTTTTGCTCACTGTTGGAGCAGGAGACTTTGTTGATGGAGAATGATCCTTTTTTCACTCGAAGTTGGAGATATGATTGAATTTGTTTTTTCTCTAACTTGACCGATGGGCTCGAAACACATGCTTGTTTGCCGTGAATCTGGAATTTTCTTGTATTTCTGCAGTCTACTGTTTTTTGTGTAGTTCTTCTACATGTTCTTCAACAGTGTCATTGCTGCTGTTCTTTTTGCTCACTGTTGGAGCAGGAGACTTTGTTGATGGAGAATGATCCTTTTTTCACTCGAAGTTGGAGATATGATTGAATTTGTTTTTTCTCTAACTTGACCGATGGGCTCGAAACACATGCTTGTTTGCCGTGAATCTGGAATTTTCTTGTATTTTGGTGTTTTTGATGACCTTAGAAGGTAAATGCATTTTGTGAACCAGGACTTCGATCCCTAATTGTATTATTGATGTCACCCAGTTCTCAACACCACGCATTTCCTGGGTTTTCGAGATTTTGCTTAGTTATGTGTATTTATATTTGCAAGTTATTTCGCCCTCTGGAGTAGATTTGGATGAAGTAAATTTATTTGTTGTGGCTACCTCACATTTTTGGGATTCTGTCAATTGTGTTGTATCCTGCTGCATTAATTCATTAACTCTCAACTCCTTATTGTGGATAGTTGATGTGTTTTACTTGCTCAAAGAGATTAGGCAGCCGAAATTATTATGTTGACCTAGATGCCAGCAGTGTTTTTCTAGGTGTTTAATATTTTATTCCATCCCTTGCTGGTAATTGCTGAAACAATTATTGTTTTGTAGTAGAACTACTTTAGGACAGCGGGTTTTTTGTGGCATGACACTAATTTCAACCACAGGAATCATTATCATAATTCATCTTCATCTTTGGGACCAGAAGACTATTTTAGCTGAAGGCTCTTCATGCTTGTGGATCCAAGACATGCTTGGAATTATGATTTTACTCAACTTTGATCCGCTTGATGTATTTGTGGGCTATTCGTCTCACTTAAATCTTCAACCCCAGATTCAAATCTTCTTCACTGGGATCAGAAGAAAACTATTTTGGCTGAAGACTCTTCATGCTTGTGGATTTGATTTTACTGAAGTTTTATCAGCTTTAGTTGTGCAGCACTTGATATATTTCTGGGCTATTCGACTTACTAGGATGATGAAAGGCTGGTAAAGGTAAAAAGCAATTCATGCCATAGCCCCCATTTGTAGTTTCTATGCCATGTAATTAGGTTTTTTGATCCTCTCTTTTTAACCCTCTTTTAATTAGATTTATTGAATAGTTGTCAACATTTTTTCTCTTAATGCACTTTTGCATTTGCTTAACTAAATTTCTATCTAAAATTGATTAGCAAAATTATTTTTTTAAATTTATGCATATCTTATTATCATTTTCTTTAACATTTAAATATTTTTTTATTATTTTATCTCTTTTTTAATTCAAGGAAGAAGAAAATTTATTCAGGAAGAATGAGTGAAAGTTTTTCGAGTAGTGATCACAGTTGGAATGCCATTGTAGATGGCTAATCCGATCTGGGATGTTTTTGATTCGATCATTCGTGTTATTTTGTTATTTTTGCTGGCTATTGTCTTTTAAGTTATTTTATTCAGACCTACTGTTTTGAATCATATTCTACTTGCAATATATTTTACCAACTTGCTAAACACGTCCTGACCGTTTTAATTCCTTCTGATCACATTTTGACAAGTCTCAATTAGTTTTTGTAGTGTAAAATCAGTTATAGAAATTTTAAAGACAATTAATTATAAAGGAGTTGGTAGGTTTATTGTTTTTCAATTTTTTTGGTTAAAAAAGATCCGCTTCCCTCGACTCTCGTTCTCTAGAAGACCAAAACACTGTTAGACGAAAGGTATACTTGTGAACGGTAATTGCGAAGAACATGATGTGGATCCATAAGCTCAAAATGGGAAGAGCGCTCAAACCGCGAGGTTTGGGAGGTTGGTGGTTCGACTCCACCTGGATTCTTGCTTTTATTGAAAAATTTTATGGAATTTTTTCTATTTAGAATATGATGCTTAAGATTTTTACTGTTGTAATAAATATTATTAGAAATATCTGCTTGGGAACTTTTATATTGAAACAGCGTCGAATCGGTGGAGATGCAATTTATTTATCTTACATTGAAAAATGAAATTGGTAATGGTTAATAATGAAAATAA
The DNA here is from genome assembly GCF_965113065.1 of Corylus avellana. NCBI lineage: Eukaryota > Viridiplantae > Streptophyta > Magnoliopsida > Fagales > Betulaceae > Corylus > Corylus avellana. The sequence continues at coordinate 23,170,691 of NC_142496.1, forward strand.
AAGTGGGGAGAGGGAATGATTTTTGTGTTGCGAAAGAAATTTGTACATTTGTCAATATAAATATTATAAAATAGGATTTTTAAAAATATAAATGTAAAATTATATATTCTACTTGATTGAAGGGAATGATTCTTAGGTTTGTTTGGGCTTGTCGTGCAATCTGTACTTTGAAGCACTGGTTTCGGAACGATCGGCCCAAGGGAGTCCAAGGAAGGCAGCTGTGGAATATTTAGGGTGTCGTCTAGCTGTTACGAGTTACGACACTGGCGACACATTGCCTTATCATTGTCAACAAGTTAAAGAGGAAGGGAAGCGTCCACTGGGGGTAGGGTGGTGAACGTGCGGTCCGATGTTGTTTGGAGAAGATGTTGGAATTCTTGTATTTTATATTGTATAAAATGAAGTAGGTTCTGTAGTTAGTGGATATGTTTTCATGAATTTTAATGTGTGTTGGTCTGAAATAGCAAGATTTGCATCTCCATAATGAATGACTTCCATAAGAACTAAAAATAAATAAAAAGTAAAAGGTGGCTCTATTCACTCCTTTAGGATGGTCAACTACTTTAAAGAGTTGTTAGCATGATTCGACTATTCTGTTCTTTTAAGAGACAAAAACACCTTTTTAATATAGCTAATTCGATGCCCAAATGAACTGAAAAAAAAAAAAAAATCTTAATTCTCCTTTTAAGGGTGGTGGTCAGCCAACTCCTTATGAAGTTGACCACTTCTTAACATGATTCAATTGAGGCGATTTATATCGAATGAATGGTCTGAATGAGGGTAATTACGGTGCTAAAATTAGGAAAATTTTTAGTTACAATCGTTTGTTATTTTCTTGTAGCTTTAGTGGAAAAAGCAGGATGGATCAGATGACTACCAAGTGGGAGGATGTGATAAAAGAGCTTAGAGGAAGTGGTTTGAAAATGTTGCTGTGTCGATTAAGCCTGGAAGAGGAAGCTATTGTTTACAACCTCTGGCAGCCTAGATCAGAGGAGCAGCTTTTGAAGTCTATCATTTGGGAAGTGTGTTCTAGAACTATGGCTAATCTTCCTTAAGTGAAAATATATAAATATATATATACATATAAATAAATATATAGATAATCTCAAAGATTCGATTGGGCATCTAATGGAATCAGATGCCCACCATCCATAGGATCTTTAGCCTTTAACGTTTTGATGGGACTCCCCTGGACTTTACTTAACGTTTCTAGTGGTGGGTGGCAATTGGTTGCATTTCCTAGTAGACTTGTGTCACCTTTTTTTTTCTTTTGACTTGTCATCTTGCTCTTGCTCTTGCTCTCTTTTTCTTTCTGCTCCTTTTGTCTATTTTTGTTGTTTTTCTTTTACTCTTATTTTCAATTGATTGGCCAGGTTCTCCACTGCCTTCCCATTATCTGCAGCTGTCCCTCTCTCTCTCTCTCTCTCTCTCCACCCCCCACGCCAACGCTCAACCATTTGTTAATATAACTGATTTTAAATTAAAAAAAGTAATGACCAACCAATATATATATATATATATATATATTCTGTTATAACACTTTTTCTCAGAAAGTAAACTTCACCAAATCAATTTTTAATTTTTACATTTTTCAAAAAAGCCCAAAATAATTTTATTTGGTATAGCCTAATTATACTTTTCTTCAAGCCAAGTGGCTGTGGTCGGCATGACTATTCTTTGTGGGCCTTATTCTAGAAGGAATCAATGTTCAAACATATAATCAATTTAAAAAGAGGCCATTCCATTCACATTTGAAGTCAACAAAATTATTGACTTTGACAATGATATTTTCTTTTTCATCAAACCAAAAAAAATAATATAGAAAAAAAAAAATGGGCCTCATCTATTCACGAGAACAATGACAAAAAGGTCTATTTATTTTCTCATTTTCTTTCTTTCATTTTTTTTACTATAATTTTTTTTTATAAATTAATGTGACAATTCACAAACAATTAAAATACCTATCAAATTTTATTGTTTAGTGTTTTTTCGACCTTATTGTGTCAGGAGTTTGAACGGATCGGATTCTCTTTATTTCAATTGAATTCAGTCAGTGTAAATTTAAATGGTAAAATTCTCTTTTATATATATATATATATATATATATATATATATATATATAATTTTACCTTACAAATTTGCATTAATTGAAATCCTTCTCCAATCACTTTGAACACATAATTACTTGTAGTGGATGGCATTTCCGAAATATCAACGACTCATTGGTCCAACAAAACTCCGCGGTTATGAAATGGATACGGAGAATTTTAAATGTAACGTGACTTTTAAAATTATTATTGAATTTAAGATGATTATTATTAAATTTTAATTTATTAATAATTTTAAATGATATGTTATATTTAAGAAGTCGCTAGAGGTCTCGTTAATTCTCTAAAGCAGATTTTCTAAAAATAAATTAAATTAAGGTTGTCCGAAATTTTCGGAACAAATCGATGTCATAAAAAATTGGAGAAGGATTAATTTAATCCTCGTCCACGGAGAGCACGCGTGTAAGTCAACTGACCAGACACGCGTTTAGTTGAGGTGGATGAAAAAGCAAAAGCATACCTATTTATGAATTATTTATGATGCTCCCTTCTTCTTCCACACGGGGGTCGCTTTTACAAATTTGGAAACTTCACCTAACAAGCCCTTTTCAATTCATCTCAAATTACCCAAAAATATTTGTATTTCATTAATTCAAACAATTTCTCTTATACTTTTATAAAATTTATAAAAATTAAAATTAAAATTAAAAAAGGGATGATGACCCAAGGAGCAACGACCGTTGCTTTGTGTTTGTCTTTTTGTTTTTTAAACAACTTGTGTTCCTTTTATTAAGAGTAATCACATTGGGTTGGGTTACTCAAAATAGTTAATAGATTATTTTAGCTGGCACTATAATAAAAAAGTTCTCAAAGAAATCTTGCATGTGACTAGTCAAGATAGTTATAGATTTCCTGAGCTGTTATGATAAGCACAATGCATAATTTATATCAAGAAAATGTTAGGTGTTTTTTTTGTCTTACGTGTCTATTATTTTCTAAAAATTAGATAAGAAAAATAAGTGTAAGTTTTTTTATTTACTTTTTTTAAAAAAATATTTACTTAAGATCAGGAGAACAGGATGAGAACATTTAGCATTATCTTTTATATTATAAAAAAAAATATCTTATTTGAGAATAGTGAAACTAGATAAAGAAAAAAAATATTTTAAATGAAAAAATGAAAGTTAACAGTTAAAATATTGAGTAGAATATATATATATATATATATATATATATATATATATAAAGGGTAATTAAAATAAATAAATGTAATTTTTGTAGCTGGATATTTAGTATGACAAATGTAAATACTGTAAAGAATATGATTGAATTCAGGTCATGCATGACACATGGTAATTTTAGAAGGCGTGGTAAATCCTGGTAATTGTAGGGAAACTTCCGAGAAAATATCTAGAGCGAACCACAAAAAGACAAAGGTAACTCCAATTCTCTCTCTCTCTCTCTCTCTCTCTCTGACTTTCGCTTCTCCCTGGTGCTCTGTTTCTCTGACTTTAGCTTCTCCTTCAAGAGACAACAATAGATTGGAGGAGCAGCTGCAGGTACTCCCAGTTTCTCAACCCCGTGAGTGCGCTTAATATGCGTCTTCTTTTCTTTCTTTCTTTGTTAATTTGAATTTCTTCGAAATGTGGTTTTTTTTGTTGCATGAGAATCTTTCTGTATGAATGGATGGATATTTCATGCTATTTTTTCTCTACTAATTTCTGTTTGCGACTGAGAATAGAGTTCTTTGAGCTTCTTGGAGATCATTAACTATACCATTGAAGTATCTGACTAGATGTTGAATATTCTCCCCCAAATTTCTCTTTGTTTGCTGAGAAATCAAAGAAAATATCAAGAAATTTGACCCTGAACTAAAAATGGTGTTCGTACGTTGCGTTTTGAGCTGCCTAGGTGCAGAATATCTTGAGCTCGTTGATTTTATTTATATGGTTGGATCCAGTTGAATTTCCTTTTTTTTTTTATTTTTTTTAATAATAATAAAATAATAGGAATAACTATTATAATAATAGAAAACTCATGCTTTATCTGTTGAAATAGCATACAAATTGCGTGGTAGGTTTTAACTGTCATTAATATTATTGTTATCAACAATTATAATTGTTATTGATATTATTATAGCATGATTATCACTTGTGTTGACAGAATTCGATCAAGATCTCCAGCACAATGCTAAGAAGAACTTGATCGGGTAAGCTTGTTGACATCTTCTACTTGTTCTGTTGGGACAGATTGTTGAGTGGGGGATTTTTCCTTTAAAGCTGACTTAGAATGTTTTCGTGTGCTCTTATGTGGTGTTTAATGTTGTAGGTTAAAGTTGGTTGCCAAATTGTGGAATCAGGCTGCCAGTCACGATGTTTGGTTTTTGGAGTAATTCTCATCATGGTCAGGAGGATGATCCATTACCGGCCGAGTTAAAGGTAATTATAAATTTAAATTTCGGAGATTAGGGCATGGATTTCGCTTGACTATGTTAAGTTTCTTCAATTTCTAATTTAGAATGGCTTTTGCACCCCCTACTGATCATTTTGTTGATAAAATCTATCAAACAACATGTTAGAATATAATTTAAATGATTAAGTATTTCCTTTCCTATTAGCTTAAGCTTTTGGGTAAGTGGTGATTTAATATGATATCACTGTTAGCTGTTAAGAATTTGAACTTTGACTCCACAATTCAACTCCTATTTCAGTTAAAAATTCTAACTTGAAGGAGAGTGGTCGAATATAATTTAAATGATTAAGTCACCTATCAACTCAATTGAACCAATTAGAAACACTTGGTGTAGGTACTAGACAGGTTTTTCTTCATGATTTAACTTTATCCATAGCCATAGTTTTGTTTGGTTTTCGATTTTTTTTCTTCTTCTCAAGATTACAACAGGGACAGGGGGAGGGGACTAAGAGTAGATAAACAACCAAATAAAAAGGGTTGGGGAACCTAACAATAAGCCCCGATTAATATGTATAGAAAAGGTTTTTGTGATAAGAAAGCTCATTTGTACTTTGTCATACTTGCTTTATACTTTTAATTTAACAAAGTAAGATAAATTGTTGATGGCATTATTTTACATGCAGACCAATGAGCTTAAGGCTGCAATCGGACCCCAATCTGGTCGTAGTCTACAGTATTGCAGTGATGCATGCTTGAGGAGATATTTGGAAGCTCGGAATTGGAATTTAGAGAAATCAAAGAAAATGTTGGAAGAGACTCTCAATTGGAGATCAACCTATAAGCCTGAGGAAATCCAATGGGTATGTTGGGTTTAATTTTCCTGCATGGTAATGCTTGCAAGAGCCAGAAATTCACACTACTCTATATAATGATTTTGTTGCCAGAATGAAGTTGCAATTGAAGGGGAGACTGGAAAAGTATACAGGGCAAATTTTCATGACCGGCATGGCAGGACTGTTCTTATACTTAGACCAGGAATGCAGGTACAGTATTATTTATTTATTTAATATGCCCTATTTTCCTTGTGCTTACAGGTTTTGAAAATTAATGCTAAAATAAATGTTGCAGAACACGAAATGTTTAGATAGTCAGATGCGGCATCTAGTGTATCTCATAGAGAATGCTGTTCTTAACCTTCCAGAGGGTCAAGAACAGATGTCATGGTTGATAGATTTCACTGGGTGGTCCTTAAGCACCAGTGTGCCCATCAAATCTGCTCGAGATACTATCAATATTTTGCAGAACCACTATCCTGAGAGGCTAGGCGTGGCATTTCTCTACAATCCCCCACGGATTTTTGAAGCATTTTGGAAGGTTTGAGTTTTGTTCTCCCTACTTGTATTCCACTTCATTAGTGAATAGCAGAATGATGACTAGTATTTAAATTTAATGAATGTGTGGTAACCAAACAAATATGGGCAGTTTTTTCGTGTGCCCCTAACAGATGGCGGCGAGTCCCGTGAAGGTGATGTCGCTAATAGAATTAGTTTAAATCACTTTATAGGTAGGAGTGGCAATTTGTGTTTACGTGTTGAGCTCGGTTTGTTGAGACATGGGTATATAAGATTATATAGGTCGATTCTAACCCAAACCCATTTAATTAAACGGATTAGACTCCTCAACCCAAATCCACTAATTTCATGTTGGGTTCACGAGTCGTGCCAAAAATTGTTAGCCTTACTTATAACTTAACCGAAGTTTCTCCAAAGTCTGGTTACCTTCTTTTCTCTTTCCTTTTTTCATTATGTAAGATTCTGCTTTTAGGATATATGACTTGCTCTGCTTCCATACATACAGATCGTCAAATACTTCTTGGATGCCAAGACATTCCAGAAGGTGAAGTTTGTGTACCCTAAAAACAAAGAGAGTGTGGAGCTCATGAGTTCATATTTCGACGAGGAAAATCTTCCTACAGAGTTTGGAGGGAAGGCCATACTGAACTATGACCACGAGGAGTTCACCAGACTAATGACTCAAGATGATGCAAAAACTGCTGCCTTTTGGGGATTTGACAAGCCCAAGCACGTTGGCAATGGATATTCAGCATCTGAGGTGGCTCCAGAGCCGGTGAGCTGACGCTCCCCACATATTTGGCATAATAAAGTCGTAAAATTCTCTCCAAGCCTCCATGCTTGTCCACTGACTAAAAGAGATGATAACTTAGAGCGGCCGTAAGCCATGTTCCGGCTTAGGATATCATGAACACATTCAATTTGAACTCCTTACTATTTAGCAGGGAAAATTATCTATCTTCATGTATACTTCATCTCCTTCCCACTTGTCCCTGCAGAAACTATAAGAAATGAAATAGGCATATGCCAGCGTCCTTTAAGTAAAGATGGGATCAATACAGGCACATGATGGGTCTCTCTCTGTGGCTTATGTCTGATACTGCACAATCTTCAAACTATTGGACACTGATTTGCTTAAACCCTTAAATCATTAGAATCGTAACGACCAAATTGTCTTTGTATGATACCCCAAGTGGTATTGAGAAGTAAAAAAGTTTTATTTTGTAGTGATTTTTTTTAAAAATAATAATAAAATGTAAATAATGTGATATAAAAAATAAGAATGTTTTTACGCTGATTTTTTTGAAAAAAAAAAAGATGAATAGTTCGAAAAAGGTTGTTTAACAAGCAACCAACGGGTGAAAAGCTAATATGAAAGTATTGAAATATATGGTCACAAGCTTTCATATGCCATTCATTTTCGATGAACGGCTGCATATTCAATCTTCACAACTGAACTGTTTATTAATGTGTTTCATAGGGTTTTTTATTTTATTTTATTTTATTTTATGTTTAATTTTAGTTTGAAAAAGTGTTTTGAAATGACATAAAATTAAAAACTTTTTGGGTTTTTTTTTTAAAAAAATTGTTTTGTGTTTTGAATTGTTTGTTAACGTATTTATCTTCTAAACAGAAAATAAAAGACAAAAAAACAAAAATTTAACATGAAGATAATCCATATCCATGTCCATGCCAGTATCATTAACATTTTTGGAGGCATTAGCACTAGGATTTCTATTTTAAGAATATGAAGAGAATCCATATCCATGTCCATGCCAGTATCATTAACATTTTTGAAAGAGGATGCTTCACTTCCCAAAGACAAATTTATTTACAGAAAAACACTAGTCCCACAAGCTTCAACACGTTACATGTACAGCTTCATGAACTATATAACAACTTTCATCCCTTCCCCTTTTCAGGAACTAGTTATCTATTCATACGCTTATAAACAAACATTTCATAGAATTTTATGGGGGCAAAATCACGCACAGTGAACAAAGATGCCTTAGCTACATAGAGAACTCAAAACCTGCAATGAAAGATGCATGGCAAACAAGCATGAACGTTGGAGAAAAATGATTAAGTTAGCCTTTGGATTTGAGGGAACTTATTGCTTCGAAGTTCTAAAGAAGGCAATCAGATGAGCCGCCTTTTGAAGCTACGCGTAGTCGATTGGTAAGTGCGGACTAGCAACCCGACTCCTATACCGACTCCAAGGCAAATGCCTAGCCCGATCCCAACACCAACCCTCACACCAGCATTGAACCAGGACAATTCACCATCTTCACCATCTATGTATTCCATCCTCCTCATGTACATGTCATTGTACTCGTCTTCATTTTCTGGTTTGTAGGTTCTGTATTCTGGCACCTGCAATTCAAAAGACTAACTATTGGGATTATGGCAGTCAAGGTAAAGGCTAAAAGCATACATATAACATAAAATATAAAAGCAGACAAAATTAGAAGCTTTTCACTTCACTAAAAAGGCCTAGAAAGCTAGAAATATTTACTGTGAACAGTTCAGGATTAACCAATGCACCAAGAAGTGCTAAAATGCTTGATGAACTAAAAATGGCAAAAACCTAATTGCTGGTTTACATCCATTCATTAGCTTTTTTCCTATTAAAAAATTTCATATAAGCAACACTAGATAGAAGAAAAATCGTGGAACTACACCAAACTAGCATATTCTAATCCGACAGCTACTTTTTCTTTCTTTTTTCTTTTTTTTGGATAAGGACAGCTACTTGTCACCAGCCGTGAATTTTTTTTTTTTTTTTTTGATAAGTAAAAGCCAGTTTTATTGAAAGCGTAAAGGCGCCCCAAAGTACACCGGGAGTATACAAGCAGGGTCGTTGATATTACAACTTAGCTAAAGAAATGACAAATGGGGAAGAAACACCCCATGTAATAGGAACAATATCTAACACATCACACACACATTTGACTGTTACCAATAGTTCATATACAATCCTTTGTGTAATTGGCCTAACTAATGTCCCATGATGAAAGAGAATCCAGTAAATCAAGCGGTGGAGCGATCATAGAACAATTACAGAAAATACAAGTGGCAAGTATCCATACTACTGAACCCATCATGTCCTTTGAACTTTCTCCATATCATCATGTAAGAATACCACTACAGGAATATGATTTACAAGCACTCGATAATAATGCTCAAGATTCATTACAAGCACTCTATAATAATATTCAAAAGCAGACAATTATTCTTTAAGATATATAATAATCTGAATAGAAACCTCAGAAAAGTATCTAAGACATTCAAAGGCTTGCACCAGTTTTCATCAAAGCTAAAACCATCCTAACTATGGAAGAGGAAATTGTATGATCACAAGGAAATGATGAAATGCAGGAGAATAAAAGGGCTACCTCTCAAAACTTGGATCTAGATGTCAATAATAAAGGAAGAATATATGAATTTACGGGATATGATTGATTAAAAAACTCCCAACTCTGCAGCTTGCAAAGCTATAATCACCAAAACAGGCAAAGAAAAGATTTCCAGAATAATGGAAGTATGGAACCAAATCTCGGTGTTTCCAAAATTACATAAACCCCAAAGACTGAAGTAAGATTCCTCTCAATTTAACACAAACTTCGCCCTCTCATCCCCAAATGAATAGCCCCACTCGAGCGCATAGTTTGGAAATTCTCAGCAGAATGCTTAAGAAAATTTGAAAGTACAAATGAATCCATGAAAGAAACTTAAAAGATTTACTTCTTTCATTTTAGGAAAGAAGTAACAGATATTAATATCATATCAGTTCTCAACAGAGATGCATTCTATAAACTATAAAGTTAGTGAAAGACAATGAGGTTAAGGAATTAACTTAATGATATTATGCATGCAAGGACAGCAAGCAGAGAAACAGAACTAACTTGGAAAAAAAAAAAAAAACAGAGAAACATAATTATCTCAATAACAAATAATATATTCTTAACTCTTCATCCAGTTTATTAATTTCGAGAAACATTCAATATATCTGACAGCCAAAAATATGCCATGCTCATTTCTGGCAGATATAGTCTCTATGACAAGTCCAAGTACAAATCACAAGGGTCCACTGATTCAATGTGCATAAACAACAGAACATCAACGAGCAAGATAATCTTGGCTGTCAATATTTACTGACTCAGCCTGAGATGCTTATGAAACAAAGCAGAGAAATTATAAACAACCCCTTAAAACTCAAGCACATATGATGCAGTTGTCAATATATCCTCAGAAAAACAACCCAAAAAGTGGAGTGGGCCCGCAAGTGCAGACCATCCTCCACTTGAGTTTGGGATGAGGCCCATGCAAGCCAGATACTGCCAGAAAAGGGATATTTTAAAACAATGCAACAGAAAAGAAACAAAAAAAAGGGGGTGATCCTAATGTTATATATTATATTTATATCCCACAGTACTGGCGTCAGTGGCGTGGTAGTCCAAATAACAATTGATTTTCTTTTTTTAATAATCTGCTATGACAGCATTTGATGTATAAAATAATAGTTTAGTTTCTAGGATTACTTGGTGACAGAGTACTATCCAGTACCCTTGGATTTAAAACCTTGTTCCCTGCCCATACCCCAATGACAACATGAGGATAAGATTCTCTTCGCCATCCCAGACATCAATGTGTAACAAAAATTGAACTTTTTGTAACAAGAAATTAAATATGCTTCAACACAGGAAGCATATAGGTAGCCATAACAGAAAGGTAGGCAAATATGATTCCTCAACCGCACTGTAGTTTTTGGACCAGAGCAACCCTTCTCTCATAATGGATGGGTTGCTCAGTCACTCCATTGATTGGACATTGCCAAGACTTTAGAGAACCTAAATAAAAAAAGAGTTCGCTCCCCTTAAACATGCAGAACAGTAAAGTGAACGCCAAAAATATTAAAACCAGAGAAACAATGAGAACATAACAATATTTGAATTCCAAACTAAACAATTTTCCAGTCTAATTACCTGTAGGTCTTCAGGACACACATCTTTCTGGGATTCAGTTGTCTCATACTCCGGAATTGCATCCAACATGCCCTTCCGGTTGTGCTTCTTCCGAAAACCAAGCTGTAAAGTCTTGGTTAAGATGATCGGTGTTCCAGAGAAAGAACCTGCGACATAAACCTCAATTGTTGGTGTCGGAAATTCGGGGCCACCAAGATGTTTTCCCTTTAAGAATCCAGTGCCAGCGGTGATCGCTGATTCACAATTCATGTTCCACCGTTTGGTGTTATTGTTTTTTGATTCCCCAATGAAACCATTGCTTTTAGGCATCTCCAAAACCCCAGAGAGAATGAGATCTTCTTTGTCCAAAACCTCAAACTTTACACTCCCTGTCAACCTTATACTGTCTGTGCCGACAAACGTGGCTTCTTCAGATTTCTTATCTGCACGATCCCTTCTAAGAAGGGAAGTGACCCCATCAGAGTAACTACCACTTCTAGCACCATTGACTTCCAAAAGGGTGTCAGGGCTTAGAGGGATATGGTTTAGAGTGAAGAACTCAGGGGTTGATTCATCCACAAGGAAATTGCTGATCCTCACGTAGAAGACTCTCAAATCAAACCAAGGTGATGATAGTTTCATGTAGGGTTGGTACCTAATAATCTGAAGGTTGTGATTGGCCGCTCCACCATTGCTCAGCCTTGTTTCACAAAGACCTTCCATAGTTCTCAAGCTTAATCTTCAAAGCCCTCCAACAATGCCAATAGCCATGCAAGTTGGAAAAAACTGCCTTAAAAATCAACAGAAAATTTGTTAGTCGGCTAACATAAGAATTCAGTTTTTTTTCCTCCATCTCCTTTTGAGTCAGGTTAGAAAGATAAAAATAGGGCGGGGAAAAGAGAGAGAAAACTCAGGAGTCAATTCTATAACAAAAATAGAACAAAGCTAAATAAAGGTTGCCTTTAATTTACTTTGCAAGGGGGGGGGGGGAGAAGAAATGAAGACCAAATCACACCTGCAAAATGCAGGCTGACCAGGAAGCAACCCCAACAAAACCCAAAGAAAAAAAATAAACACGTGAATTGTCTAATATATGCGTGACAAATACATAGTTCAGTTTCAAACAATTATAACAGAGAAGTAGAGAGCAAGATCCAATTACGATTCGTAACTGATCTAACTAGTATCAGCCGAAATTGACGAAGGAAGAAGCTCAAAAAATGTCTGATGACCAAAAAAAAAAAGTATATACAAATTCAGAATTTAGCATAGCAGGAATATATCACAGAACAGGAAATTAAATAACTTGGATTAAGGAAAAGGAAAAAGAAAAAGAACCCACCAGCAACCACAGGGATCTACAGCCAACCCAGAAGAGATTTCACTTCTCTGTCTTCATTTCCATTGATCAAAAGATTGAAGAACCTTTCAAATCTCTACGACGAAAAGAAATTACCCAATATCTGAACAGAAACGCCGACTAATTATCAAAATAGCAGACGCGTGACACCTCACACACCCCGCCAAATATCTCGCTCCTGTTTTTTCTCTCTCTCTATATAGAATGATACAGAACCACAGACAATTATATAGTTGAATAAACTAATTACCCAGGAAAATGTTTCAGCCACAAGATCAATTTCGTGCTACCATATGGACACCCATGTAATCCAATCCTTACAGCATTCGACTTCGCAAATCACTTTCGAGCCGCCAAGCTTCGAGCTTTCCATTCCCACCAAGCCGCAATTAGAGGCCACCAGGCATTCTTAGGACGACCCGGCTCCTCAATAAATCGACCAGCTGTGTTTTTGTTTTGTGCGGTGGTGTTTTGATTTTTCTGGGTCCGATGATACTTCGAGGAAATTATAGAGGTGAATAGTAATCTCAATAATCTCCACTAAAAGAGAAAAAAAAAATCATTTTAAGTGTTTTAAGAAAACCTTTTCAAATTTTAAAAACTATCAATTTTATTTCAGAACTTATAATTTGATGCAATATACTTTTACGTCAGTTTTTTAATATTAAAAGTGATAAAATGATTATTATATTCCTGACTTTTTATAAAATTTTAAATTTATCCTTATTTTCAAATTAAAAATTTAAAAAAATAAAGTTATTATATAAAAAAGATTTTTTTTTCTTCATTTTATTTATTTATTTTTTTTTAGAAAAAAAAAACTTAAAGATAATTTGATCTTTTTAGAAATTTTTATTAGGGTTTAATAGCAAAAAATTGACGAAAAGAAAATTGCATCAAAATAAAGACTTAAGAGGTGAAATTGAAAGTTTTTAAAATTTAAAAGGTCTTTTTCCAATTTATTATAGTTCAAGAGTCCTTTATAAAATTTCTCTTAATAAAAATAAAAAGATACTTTGGTCACCCAATGTATGTATGAAATTGCGTGAGGTATAGTTATATTATTATCTTGGAAGGAAATGGGCCAGTGGGGCTCCACTGACCCGAATATTTTCCATCTTATCCCATTGTAGGGTGAGAATTTGCATTCACGAGGGTCGAGGGCGGTGCGTTTTGAAAGGGATATGATTGTGAAGGCTGATAGAGCACGTAACGGCTCTAACAGCAGGTTGTTTATTGTTTTGATCATTAGTGGGCCGATACGAGCCCATTGGGTTGGGATACGCATGCATGAATGTATATAATAAAATAATCAACGAGACCATGGGCGACGAGAAACCACCTTCATGGAGTTGATTCCTTCCGAACCATGAACACCTCTTCCACTTCTTATTAAATTACTACTTACCAAAATATACTTATTTATTAAATTTTGTAACCGTCTCTCTCGCATGTGAGAAATAATAATTAGTAGACTCTTATATAACTGTCATACAATTATGATGATGTGACCGTAAATATTTGTTACTAATTTTTATTATTAAATGTTAATTTAAATTATCACATCAGCATAATTGTATAGCAGTCGTATTAGAGTCTTTAACAATGAGTAATGCTATATATAACCCTAACAATACTCTTGAACTATAGGCATTTTTTGACATTTTATTGTTTGAGTAACAAATTGATGGTCAAGTAAGCAACATTGTGAATAAGGATCCCTATTATTATTAAGCTATTTGAATTTCATATAAATTCGGACAGTTCAAGAGAGGAGGGTTGCGAGACTCATTTGATCCAAATAGTCTAAGATGCGAAACTCAGGGTAGGTGAATCTTGCATCTTCTTTCTTAGGTTGTCTAAATTTCTCAAACAAACTAATACTCAAGAAGAGATATGCTACTTAGGGTAGGTGGATCTTGCATCCTCTCTCCTAGACAACCTAAATTTCTCAAACAAACTAATACCAAAAAAGACATACTATTTATCATTTTCTCAGCATTTTTAGCCGACTTGTCATGCTCAATTCAACTCTTAAATCAATCTTAATTGAAAAGAAAAAAAAAATGACTGACTGGACATGTCACCTCAGTAAAAGTGTTTGCGAAATAATGAAAGGAAAAAAAAAAAAACTAAATAACATATATCTACGTACCAAAGAGTACCAATCCAAAGACTATTCCTTTACATGTCACCCCATCCGCACCATAACCAAAGACAAGTTTGTAATAGATTATGAATAATCAAAGATGGTACTGAAAAGCTCGTAGCATATGAAAATATTCTAAAACCATCCATGATAAAAGCACTACATGCCAAACTATGAAAACAATCCATCCATAATGATAGCCAAGATACAGAAAATCAAAAGAACCAATTGAGGCCGTTGAGAACTACACATCATGATCTGTTAGATTCTGATCTCCTCCTTTTTCATCATTCGAAAGCCATTGCATTTCCAAAAGCAACAAACTTGCGTCTTCAGTCTTCAGTCTTCAGCACGGCGTCGTTTTACGATGGAGCTTCGGTCAGATGACTCAGATAGATCATGGGTCCCACCTCTGACGTTGACGTGGTAGGGACTTCACCCCTACCTTGACCACAATTTGACGTTACGTAGCTTGGGAGAGCGTCACCGAAGGTAGGACGAACCACAAAATGAAACCCGTGAATGCTACCATGTGGCGGCTCCGTAAGAAATCAACTAGTCCAACCTATTTTTCTTTGCCCGTGGCGGCTCTTTAGAAATCGATCGAAGGGACTTCTCAGCTGCACGTGCCTCGGACCCACAATGAGGAGGAAAGATTTTCTGTGATTCGGATTTGAATGGTCATGATGAAGCGGGCCCACGACTCGACGATGATGTTATACTGCGCTTCCAGAGGGCCCACGATTTTTTTGTCGCCGGTCAGTTCAATACGAGACGGGCGTCCGTGATGCCGACGCGTACGTCTTCACGACTTTTCACGGTACGCGTGCATGTTGTCCAAGCCCTATACTGCTACTACTACAACAACTCTTTGACGTTGTTTAGTCATTAAAGGTAGGAAAAATTCTTTTTTTTAAAAAAAAAAAATTCTGTTCATCATAAGATTCGACTTTGTTTTTCACTTTGTTAGTGGATATGAGATGCTCTTGTGAGATGTTTATTGTTTCAGCTAGGTATATTTCTTATATTGTTTGAAGATTTAAATTCTTAAGCTTAAATGATATTTGGATTATGGATCATTAGATATTCAAATTTAATATTTATTTGTTAGAGCATTAATTAAATTTATTATTTTTTATAAGATTAAGTTTTAGGAAAAATAGATTATATAACATATATGGTATGAAAAGATCTTGTGAACCCTATTTCAATTAAAATATTCATGTGTTGATTATTAAATACCAACATTTTTCTAATTATAATTCAATGGTGAATTCTTCTTTTCACTATAGAAATGGTTAAAAAATGAAAAAATGAAAAAGAGTAAATTCTATCATTTCTCTTATATAAATAATAATAATGTCTTAAAATAATAATAATAATAATAATGGATATAAAATCAAGGTACTCTTACTATCAGTATGAATGGCCTAATCATTTTTAAGAACTCGTGTTTTAAAATCAATGATGTTAGACACAACATTTTTTTAAATGGTCAAATTTTAGCATAATAGTTTCAAATTGAAACACACATATAAGCAATTTCCGTTTGATAAACGGTTTTGACATGATTTCGGCACAATACTATTCATCACAATTTTTCATTTTTTCAACATTTTCTTACTTTTTACATCACATAAATTATTTTTTATTACTATTCAAATAAAAAAATAACTACAAAACAAATTTTTTTCATTTTTTCAAACTAAACATTCTTAACCCCCCCTTTTTTTTTTCTTCACATTAATCAATTTTATATCGAACTAAAACCAAAACGAAATCGTTTATCAAACAAACCGTTGGTCTACCATAGAACCCTTGGTCTGCCATATAATAAGCTCCTAGGAAGTGAGCCTTATCAGCTAGCCCAAGCAAGGCCGATCAGATCCAGCTTAAACAAGAAGCGTGGGTGTACATGCATTAAAAAGAGGTTGTGTCTACTGTACATCTTAGCCATTATCACTTGAACTATGACATCCCATTATTCTCGGAGGCTTAAAGAATGTGTCTAATAGAGTGAGAGTCCCCTAATCAAATCTATTAGCTTTCATTACCTTTCTAGATACCATTAAAATATTATTTATTTACAAAATATAAGTTTTCTATTTACTTTCACTTTTTTTTACAAAATCTCGACACAATCCTTAATAAAAGACAAAAATATGAAAGAGGAGAGAGAAAATATAAATGTTTATATTAAAATAATATATAGGGAACTACTTTTTTACCCAATGGTATTGGTTAAATTTAGAGAAACTGATGTAGGTAAGTTTTTGTGATTTTTTTGAATTTTTTTTCTAAATATAAAAAAGATAATGAGCTATATATAAGGTATCTGCTGCTAGTGCTCTTAGTACGTGAACTCCCTCCCTTAAGTCAATAAGGCGTCAAAAAATGAATAACTATAATGTTATATTCAATTCTAGCAGAACACCCTCCTTATTTTATTTTCTTTTAGCTCTATTCATTTTCCACGACAAATTTGACTTAAAAATTGGAATGACTAAACAGTAAAAAGATAATAATTAAGACAGAACTCAAATTATTATTTTTTATTAGAGACCATCTCCACCGTTTATTTTTTCTGAGGAGAATTTTCATCGATGCAAGCCAACCCTATCCCATCAATTGTACTTCTCACTCAAAAATATTATCCAAACATGCATGCTTTGGTGGTAGCAGACCTTAGTTGATTAGTACTTGGTGATCTAAGATGTTTGAAGGCACGTGACTATTAGACCCAACTATATGTGCATGGATAAATAATTAAGATCTATTTGGGTTTGTGATTTTAAAAAGTGCGATTAAAAATAGCGATTTTAAAATGTACGATTTAAAAATACAGTTAAAGCATTTGACAAAATCACAATTTGACCTTTAAAATCGCAATTTAGTTTTTAAAAGTGTGCGTTTCTAAAAAGCACGTTCTTATCACTGATAAAAATGCAATGCCAAACAATCAATTTTTCTGCGATTTGATTTAAAATCGCATTTTTTATCTATAAAATTACAATACCAAATACACTCTTAGTGTGATTTGGAGAATATTTAATTTCAATAACAAAGCTAGCTGGAGAGCGTTCCCAAAATTTGATGATTCAAGGCGCACCATTCGATCACAATATTATGCTTGTAAGGATTGCAGTTTTTGAGAAACTAAGTTGATCAACATATGATTTGGGATCTACCAATGATGCTTGCAATTCATGATGTCAGTTTAGTTTCCTTTAGAATTGGATCTGTTGAGATTGTGACATGTTATATACTAGAACATGAGAAATACATGTTAGAGGATCATATTGGCGATAGGAGCCCCCAAAGTATGTTCAACTAGGAAGCTCTCAAAAGATGCTCATACCAACAAAGCCATAACTAAACCCGACGGCCTAGATCGACGGTCTTGGACTGGAGCATACCCCGCTCAGGTGAAACGTACCGCATGTAGTCGATTCATTCATTGCCAGCTCATTCAACCACTGACTCACATCAAGCAGTCATCCACTATATTATCTAGAAGGGATCTCCACGTCAATAACAAATTACTAGCGAGAATCTCTAAAATTCTAAAGAGCAATAACAAGAGCGACAAATCTACAAAAAGGAGGGAATTAAGTCTCTTTACTAAACATACAAAATATACTTATAAACTCAAACTAGTTTTCCTCTTTCAAAGAACCTTCATTAACTTGTGCATCAGAATGTCTCCGGCGTTTCGGAACCGACGGTTTTCCTGATGATTACTCCCTTGTTTTGCAAGAGCTCCATCGCCAATGCTTCAACACATATGTATTAATCTCATCCAATTCGGTCCAACTTGGACTGAATTCAAAGCCAAATGCAGATATATAACTGTAGCCTATGTATGTTACGAATTGTACTATAAATCCCAAAAGAATGTAAGATGGACAAGCCAAAACTGAGAGTTTTGTATTTTAATTCCACTGGCGAAAACCATGGAGGCCAAACTCAGCTCTTGGTTTGGTTTGTTTATGGTGTTATTCATGTAGTAGTTGTATCGTTATATTGCATCTCTCTGTGAACCTTTGCTCCACCACATCAATCATGATGCTACGAGTCACTTCAAAATAGTGCGGGTTTTTCATTGGTCATCAACGATTCGATGCAGCATGAACAAAGCAGGTACAGGTACACCTCCTGAGTACCCCATCAAAACTAGAATACGCGAAAAACCCAGGAAGCGACATAAGTGGTCAGACTGAGACACTACTGAGTCCCGAGTCGTACAGCACCCTAACCTTACCCACGTAAAAACCCCCACAGGCCCTTTTTCACAACAAACCTAACCATGGTTAAGGGCTTTAGCCAACGCCTCCCTTATTTTTCCTCTCCTCTCACTACTGCAGCCTTACGACCACATTTCCTCCTTGTCTTTTTCTTCTGCAACGAAAGAATAATAATGAGATATATATATATATTATATATAGGGATGGATTGGATACATAGACAAAAACAAAAAGAAAAAAAAGAAAAAAAAAAAAAAGGGGAAAAGGGAAAGATGGTGTTAGTAGTGGCTGATGAGCTTTTAAGGTTTTGTTTATTATAGTCAATAGTATGTCTAATTTTATTGGGTTTTGGATGAGAGAGAGAGGGAGAGGGAGAAAGGCAGAAAGGGATGGTTTTAATGGGGTTTCCAGAATCAGGATGTTGGTCAAAGATATGATTCCAGTTGGTTTAGAGAGAGAGAGTTGTGATTTAAAAAGGGAAGGGGGGTGTCTTTTGGAATGGTTTCTGGGATTCAATACAGCGGCAAAAAGGATTTGAACATCAAGCTTCATTTAGGTGGTCTGCTTTCTTGTCTCTGAGAGTATATGTAATATTATCAGGTATAAATAAGATTTGTTTTGGGGGGATATAATATCAGAGTTTATTTTTTTTTATTTTTTTTTATTATTGATCTAGAGAGATCGATATGGGCAAGAAGAAGCATCAAAAAACGAAGGAGCTTTCAGTAGCAATAGCAGAAGCATCATCGACAGGAGATGAAACCCAGCAAGAGTCACAGACTCAGACCCCCAGAAAGAGAGGTAGACCTCGCAAGATCATTGAGAAACCCGAAACCCAATCTGGCAAAGAAGAAGAGCCAGAAGAGAGTCAACCCAAGCAACTTAAAACGGGCGAGGAGGAAGAACAACAAGAACAACAACAGCAGCAGCAGCAGCAGCAGCTGAAGGGAGAGGGTTCAAAGGAAGAGGGTCAGCCCGAGAAGAGGGAGGTGCCTCCAAGAAGCCGAGCCAGGCGAAAAAGCAAACCCAGAAAGAGCAGCTGAGCTTTAGGTAATAATATCAATCAAAAAGATTCTTCCTTTAATTTTGTTCCTTCATCTTCATGCTGCAGCTTCCGGATTCATTGGTTAATTTATATGCTTCTCTCTTGTTTGTATCAATCACTAAGAGAGAAAGGGGATAGCTTTTGTATTAATCTCTGATGCTAATATTGCTTATCAATCATCATGATCATTCTCTCTGTATTTTTTTTTTTTTTTTTTTTTCTTTTGGTCTGAATTTAAAAAAAAAAAAAAAAAAATCATTTTCTTTGTAACAAAGAAGCTTAAGAAATTTATCACAGTATGATGGAGTGATCAGATATTGTTTTCCACAATTGCTCTCTGTATCGAGTGATCAGATTCTTAGCCTCGCCATCATTTCTTCTGGTGAATAAAGTTCTGGCTTATCGTTTACATGGCAGCCTTTGAGAGTAGGACCATTTCGTTTGGTGAATTGTCAGGGCTGTAAGATATTGAATGAATGAGCTTCTTCTGTTCACTGACACCCAAAAAAAAAAAAAACAAAAAAAACAAAAAATAAATATGCAACGAAGGAGTGGGAAGAAAATGGTTTCATTTCATTGCTTTCTGGCGTGGAAACTCTGAGAAATGGGTTTTACTTGCTGGCAGTGTCAGGCTTTGTGTTGTATTATATTTAACGAAGGAAGAAGAGACGGTAATTGATACCAACTCAGTGGCACCGCACGTGAGAGTCACATCGCAATTATCCATAATATAAGTCCTGCGTAGCCGCGTCAATCAATCAATGAGCGGCGGGGACGGTCGAGGGGCATGAGAGGCTCTTTGTTGGACGCACTCGCTGGCGCGTGGAGCAGGGGCCACCGCTGACTGTGTTTTATAGTGACTCACAGAAGAAAGACAGCTCTACGAGGACGTTTCGTACGAAATGGGGGTGGTGGGGCTTTATAGTGCGAGTGAGGGAGAGGACGAAGTCAAAAAGTAACGGAGTTGAGCAGCAGCCACTCACAGTCTCAGAACTCAACTCAGACCAGCCGTTTGGTACAAACTTTATTGCATAGTGATTCATTTCATGCTGACTGAAAAGATTTTCCATTAACAAGTACGACGTCAGCATGACACTTAAAAAGTTCGTCGTTTTGCATGTTAGAAGTGCGTTTTTAAATAAAATTGTGAAAAATATCTCCTTTGGAAATGCGTTTTCTTTGAAAAATGAATTCACATTTTCAAATTGTACATAAAGGATAATAATTTTGAAAAAAATGCATGATACATATAATTCTCTCGATCATCTTTTTATATATATATATATATATTATTGAATTTGTGGACACGAATGATGGGTCAATTGGTTCACAAGATAAAGATATTTAAAATAATAGTTTTTATTATTTCCTTTTTTAAAATGCACAATTTGAAGGACCAAACTACAAATTAGAAAACTAATTGTGCTTATGTCAAATATTTAATTGTATTTTTAAAAATTGGGTTTTTATTAACCGTGTTTTGAAAGTTATTTTTTAAATCTTACGTCTCGAAACCGTTAATCTATATGGGTGAGTGGTTGTTCACATTGAGTAAGTAGATTTTATAGGTGCTTATAAATGTTAAGTTTCACAGTGATTTTGTATTAGATGAGATTGGACTTTTAAGTGATTATAAAGAGCTCAATTTGTAAATTGACTAATTAATTTGACCTTTGATAGGGTAGATATAACTAATGTTTTTATTAGATTGTCATAATAAAAACTTACAGCTGCTTTATTGAAGCCCAAATAAAACAAACCACCGGTGACGAGACACATGTAGTCTTGTTCGATCTCAACCGCAATAATGAACAAAAGGGACCCCAAAAGAAAAGAAGTGAAAGATGAGGATGGAATTTTATTATTTTAATCTTTGGGACAACATTTTTTTTTTTGGTAAGAATCTTTGGGACAACTTAAATTGGGGCTTTGGCAGCCTTGGGTATTATAAATGATGGATTTTAATTGACTACCAAATCAATAGGGGCAAATGACCTAATTTGTATTAACAAGTTGTTGACACAGAGAGAGCGAGTGAGAGAGAGAGAGAGAGAGAGGATGATTGCGAGTTATGTGGATGTGTCACACTTTCTACAGAAGTAACGTGGAAAAGTTTTCCTCATCGAACGCAGCAGCAGAAGCACTCTTTTTTCAACAAACGTGAATAGAGTTAGTTTAATTTGACTATGACTACGCTTCCCATTAAAATTCTGAGGATACCCAGCACGAGAAGAACATAAAAAGTTAAAAACTGAGGAAACAGCCGTTCGAATCCATTCTCCCCCTACCAATTATTTTCCTGAAACCATTTTTACAGTGTACTGCCATTCGCTGCATCTTTTATAGCTCAAGTAGAGAGATTTGGCTCAGTTCGTTTTCAAAATTCAATTTTTACCAGTCCACCCCATATGAAAGATCTCATTTCACGCAGGATCTTTTACCTTAAAGATCTCATAGAGAAAGGAAGCTTGGGGTACAAACAGTTTTTACAACCTCCTTAAAAACTCATGTGCCACATAGCTAGCAATCTATAATTTAGTGATTGACATGATAATATTTTGAGTAAATCTAGAAACCACATTTTTATTCAACTATTTAACGATGTTGACGTGGTAATCCTAACCATTCTTTGGATTTTTCTTTTTTATAATAATAATTAATACAACGTTTGGCTGAAACTACTACATTAGCAAAATAGAATAGTTGATAAATAAAAATGTAGTTTCTAGCATTACTGAAATATTGATAGGGCATTTATCATAATTTGATTCTTACACAACTCACTAGTTGACGCCTTTTCAAAAGAATTATTACGATGATAATTCATGCACAAGAAGAAACTTGCTAGGTATCCCAATCAACATCAAAGTATCCCGTTAATATCCGACATAGAAAGTTGGGAAATGGAATAGTATAGGTTGGACAGGAAGAATATATTGTGATCCAAATTTTCTTCACCTAACAACTTTCATGGCAACCAACCGGATTGCAGATAGGAATAATAGGATGAGAAAGGCAAACAATAATGCCAAAAGATAGTGGCCGAATTATGAGGGACTTTCCTAAAATATGGTAGGGGCTTTCACAGGTCAAGAGATACATGGGCTACTGCCTAAAATAACATTGCGCTGAGTAGTCCATCATCATCATTATGACAGTGAGAAAATTAAGATAGATGCTGAATAAACTACAGAGGTGGAGTCCAAGAAAGGGCACATCATGCTCGTTGTCTGTTATGGACCTATTTCCTTGAGGTATTAAATCTATGTTTCTGTTGTAAAATCATAAGTAAATAAATTATTGAATGGCCACAAAAAGTTGATGAGCGGTAGAAGGTTACAAACTCATCTGTACTGCAAGACTAGGATAATAACAGCCAATATCTGGTTTCAGCATTCTAACCTCTTAAGAAGCTGCAACCCGCAAACAGAAAACTGGTCGAAAGAGCGATGCGCAGCAAAGGGGTCCACTTTGTTGACTTTGGTAGTAATGGCCCCTGGCCCTACTGTAGAAGTTATGCAATTTATCAACCATGTCCACGAAGGACAAATACCCTTCAGAAGTAATTTTCTCGGATCAACCAGTTTTCTTAGAGCAAAACTATCAAGCCAATCATTAACACTCGAGAGGAACTGCATAACATGCATAACAGGCAACAATATTGGAATCAATGTAGAAGAAAAAAAAAATCATACAATCACATAAAACCACCAAGAATATTTCCCCCTGAATTTATTCGAATTAAATTCAGATACATATGGAGCACAGAGGTGATCGACCTCTCCAACTCTGAAATTACAAAATATGACCTCGGTGAAACACTAGCACTATAAGATTACCTTTTTCTTCAAGACAAACTGAAAAAAAAAATTATACAAGGGCAACTTGCTATCGCATCAACCAGTATATTTGGACTCATATAACCAATCGGCCATGGTGTGCAGTAAAGTATGACCTAATGATTGATCATTGAAAAAGAAAAAAAAAAAAAAATCTGTCAACTCAATCTAATTCAAATTTCTAACCTGATCATTCAGCGGCTTGATTTGTGATGTCGCTCCTTCCTATACCGAGACTGACCCGGATCAAATCCACCTTCCTCTGCTCCATAGACAGCCCAGGATGGTGAGGCAGCCATGTAATCCATGCTGTTAAAAGGTTTTTCAGAAGCCACCTGCATTATCAATGACAAAAAAATAATAACTAAAAAACATCAATGTAAAGGAATTCCAGAAGAACAAAAACAGAGCTGCTACGAACCAAGTCATGGAACTTTTCATAGTCTATCCATGTAAACCACTTGCCATTGACCTTAAACTTCTCAGTGTTTGCCAGGAGGACACAGCAGGAGTGGACATGTTCACATGCAACCTCATATTCCCCTTGGCTTCTTAGAGCTAAGGCCTCAGAAAAAGCTTTCACATCAGCATGCCAGGGCACATTTTCCATTGTCAATTTTGATGTAGCAGACCTGTAAACATATCACAATGATTATCCAGCACAAGAAGACTTTCTAGGACCAGGGAAAAGGAGGAGGGTTGGGGGTGAGGAGGGAACTCACGATCCACAATATGTAACGCCTTTGATTTCAACAAAATCAGGTTTTCCAAGACTAAAGAGATTAGAATAAGCATCTATTTCCTCTGTATTCCAGCCTTTCACCAGAGTTAAGCGGTAGACAGTTCGTTGCTGTTTCTCCCTGAGAGCTTTTAAAGAATCCTGCCATATATATTTCACAGTACACAAATAAGTAATGCCAACGTCTCTTAAGTTATATCAAGTTAAAAGATCAGAGAAAAGGAAAATAGAGTGGCAATGTGACAACTACTACAAATCGTGTTTCTTCCTTCATTACATCATGGAAAAGTGGGACAAATTATCAGATGGGTCCCAGCGATATTAACATCTTTAAATAAGAGCTGTATGATGCTCAGTTATTTGAACAAACTACTAAATACAAGACTTATGTTATTCAGTATTTTGAACCAACTACTGTGCTGCAATCTAAATTATAACCTACATCTATTCAGGGTAGAGACAAAAGGCAGTAAAGAAGTAAGCCAAACATTGCACCCTAGTAACTTCTTTTCTTCACTCTCCTTTCTCCTTGATGTGCTTTATTATCAATACTAGTTTTGAAAAGAATTAGTGCCAAATAGTTTTAGCTCAATAATCCTAGATTCTGTAAAAATTAACATACAATGAATCGCTCCCAAAAATCCCCAAAGAGTGGCCTGTCAATTGCCTTCAAGCTCTCCTTTGTTGCAGCATCCACACTCACATATAACTGTACATGTTAAAGAAGTCAAGTCAAATATGTTTGCAATTAAATACCAAGCCTCCTAGGATCTTCTATACAAGCTTCTTTCAACAAAGAATTACAGTAGCCATGCAAACCTGGGTGACAGGCTTTAGTGTTTTAATCTTTTCAGGAAACTGTGCATTTGTTACAAGAAAAGTAGAAATCCGTCGGCGGTGCAACTCATCCACAAGTGTATTGATCTCTGGGTACATAATGGGTTCACCAACAAGGGACAAAGCACAATGCTTGGGTGAGAGACCTTCCATTAATCGCTCAAGTGTAACGCCTGCATGAACAGATTCTTGGATCATTGGTAGATGAGACTATTTGTAACATAACCAAAGAACTACCAATTAATTCTATGCGCAAATTACAATAAGCCACAATATTCAAAACCATTGATTAAAGTTGCAGACTTGTCACACACAATAAAGATATCAAATATCATCATTAATGGGAGAAATTCCATGGTTAATGAACTTGAAGTTTCAAAAAAATAAAATAAAGTTCTGTAAATATGACTTGAATACTCAGCTCTAGGAATCAGTAATCAATGATTCGACTAAATCATATAACAGCTACATGCACTAATTTTTACAATACATATTTTGTCTTAAAATAAATATCCCAACACGGACAAAGACCCGAGCCTCCGAAAAAAAATTTAAGGTCAGAATCACATGAGAACATCTGATTTGCTTAATTCACATCTATACATACAATCAGATATATTGTTCCACTTTAACAAATAGTTAGTTAGGTAGCTTGTACCACCTGGCTGTGAGCAACTTAGTGATTTGTAGGAAGAAAGGACCCCATACCCAGAACTTCTTCCATTCACTTAAATCTTTTGTAGACAGGATTACTACCCCAGAGGATTATCCAACTAATTCAAAAACAAATAAGTTACCCGGAACTCCTTTCATTTGCTTAATCATATTTGTATGCAGATCTATGGCAGAATTCACAATCTGTAATGGATCATCCATCTTCCACTGCCAACTCTTTCCAACAGGATTTGTGTGATGTCTCCAACAGAAAACGCATTTATTGGCACATGCCAAACTAGGGGTTGCCTCCATGCACCTGTGTCATACCAAAGTTTTGACAAATTTAAATTGCTAGCTCACACACTATGATGAGTATGGCTTTTTATTGAAAAACAATAAGTTAAAGAAAAGAGATGCATGTAGAAACAGAGAACTTCATCTATACAAACACAGAAAACTACAGAATCCTTAGTCATCAGATAGAAGTTTCCATTAGTTTTTGTTCAAATTCAATGATCTGACAAAAGTTTCCTTGAAATCAACCATATCATTTGATAATTCAATTAAATTAAGGGATAGTAATCTTGAAAACTTAATATGAAGGCCCAAAATTGATAATAAAAATCCAATTACCTATGACTCTCAATTCCATAAAATGAGTGCTTGTAGCAACCTCCCCGGCCTCTAAGCTGTGACTTGGTCCATCTACAAATTTTCACACCACTATGCGAACCAATAATTTTATATCCCTGCAAATGTAATGGCATTTTAGGAGATCTAGTAGAACAAGAAAGTATATCCTATGTAGAAAATAATTAAAAGAGTGCAGCATATAGAATGCCACATTGGAAAAGATGGGAGGCTACTAAGTTTGTTCTTATGATTGAAAGAGGGACACCGGCACACTGCTGCTGGCAATTATATCATTAAACAAAAAATGTCATGCCGTAAAATAATCATCAAGTATTTAATTGCACTCTACCTTGAGACCCATACAAAGTTTTTTTTTTTTTTAAGTTTAAAATCCTCGGTGCATTAAATTTTTTTATTTTTTATTTTTTATTTTTAAGTTTCAAATCCTCAGTGCATTAAAAAATAACATAATTTTTGTGATACTCCGGATTGTGGAAAAAGTTAAAGTATCACCTAAGTCTCATATTGGGTGGATAGATTATGAAGGCTTCTGCACCAAGTCTTTTACATTGTTTGTGTGCTAGATGAGACTAGTTTATATAAGTGACTCTACTGAATTTGATTGTAATTTGACTACTACTTTTGAGACAAACAAATTGACAGCACATGGTGTTTGGACACTAAAACGCGACATGGACACTAAAGAGAACATCTGAAATTTGAGTGGAAGATATTGCAAAGTTGCATTATTAAAAAAGTTGAGGCCCACCCAAGTCACTAGTCTCACATACGGCAGGTAAATTATGAAGGTTGTATTTTCCACGTCTCACATTGGTTGTACACTAGGCGAAACTAGCTATAGAAGTGAGTAAGCTTTGACTAGTGCTTTTGAGGTATAGCATAGATGAAACTAGCGCTTCCCTAGATTATACAATTTTGACACATAACATCCATGTAACTTCTAATTGCAGGTAGTTGCAGTTCAAAAGTTGATTCACAATTCCATACAATTTGCAGCTTTGCTTAAAGCATACTTACAAAATTTGGCTTGTAGTAGTACCAGAAATTTTGACCTATGTACTAACAACCTCCACAAGCTTCAATGTATGAGCTAACCTATCGTGTTAACAGTGGTACATGTTTGAACTTACACCAATAGCCTGGCTGAGTTGTACAGAAACTACATGGAAAGCAAAATAACTTCATTGTTGAATTTACTACGTAAGAGCTTATAATACTTTTGTTTGTCTATTACAAAGCGTTGTAATTCAGTGGACCAAAAACTACACTTTATAAATAGCCATATATAATATGGTGAATGGTGCTACAGTTCAACCTATAGAAGACAACTAAGTATCTAATAAACATCTTCAATACTTTGTGCAGAGGAAACATTCATAAAATGTCTAGGAATTCTATAAGAAGTATTAATTAGACAAATCTAGTAGCTCTAAGTCAAGTATCAAAGTAAGTGGTGTGGCTTTTAAAGGTCCCATGACAACTGCATGCTCTACTTGAACTATTACGGGACTTCGAAATGCCACATTTACAGTCATGGATATATGCATTAGATGCCATACAAATTGAATATGAAACCATTCAAGCCACAAGGACAACCAAACACACCTGCTTCTCTAAGCTAGCTCTAATTACCGGAGTCACCATCTCTTTTTTCCCATTCAGTCTCCCATTAGTTTCAGCCACTGTGACCGTCTTCCTCGATGGCACTTTCCCTGCAATATCCTCAACATCGACAATCTCTGATCCCGTGCCTCCGTCTTCGCTACCCTCATCCTCATCCGATACACCAACACTCTCAGCATCACTCTCACCACCAACCTCTGAACACAAAGCCCCACCATTTTCTACCACGCCACCCTTCAAAACCCCAACCACCTTAGCACTCCAAGCACCAAAGACCTCATCAATATCACCACTATCCACATCCCCCTCCCAAACAGGCAAAAACTCCTTGGCACCCAACGCTCTCAGTCGCCTCGAGAAATCCCTCGCGACCGCATTGAATGCCGCGCCGTAAGCTTGGCTTCCGACGCCGAAAACCGCGAATTTACACCGCGAAAGCAAAAGAGACCCCACCCGGAAGTCCTCGGCGCTCTCGGAAAGCCAATTCGAGAAAAACTTAGCGTTCTGCGGGGGCTTGCCATCTTCCCAGGTCGAGGCGATAATCAAAACTAGGGTTTCTTTCGGTAGGTCCTCGGGCTCGTAGTCTTTGAGATCGACCAGGTCGAATGGGAGATCGTTCGACGCTAAAAGATCGAAGAGACGGTCAGCTAGGGCTCTGGAGGTACCTGTTTGGGAAACGAAGAAGAGCTTGGGTTTGGAAATAGAGGGATTAGGGTTAGGGTTTAGGGAGAGCTTGAGGTGTCTGAGGCGGCGAGACTTGTAGAAGCAATAGAATGTGGAGGCTGAGAGGAGGGCGAGAAGGGTGAGTCGAGCGGGTACGGAGGAAAAGGACATGGTGGAGATTTCTTTCTCCGGCCTTGTCCTTCTAGGGAAAATTGCTAGATCGTCTGCTTGTGGAATGGAAGGGAAGTAGCGCTAAGCTCATGTTCGTGATCACTGAGAAGCGGGACTTACAGTAGCGAAGGTTTTAGAATTGAGATTTGAGAAGTAGAAGGAGACGACGGCGTTTTTGTACGCAAAGATGGTAGGCTTGGCCGAGGCCGTGTTTGATTGATTTTTCAATTGGACTGAGTGATTTACGGGCCCATGATAACCAATCAATTTTGCCACCAAAGATATGGATTTGGACTTCCAAACTTCCTGGGGTATGGCCCTTTGATATTATTTTAAGGTATCTTTAGCCCATTAGGTTATGTTGGTAAAATATACTGTATAAATTGCCACGTGCTATCGATTCGAATAACAAAATTATTGAAAATCTCGGTACAAAGATATTGGCTCAAACCTTTTTTTTTCTTTCTAGTTTGTCAATTTGTCATTGTTCAGTAATAGGGTAAATAAGGCTAAATTCGTTAAATTAAGTCTATTAAATTGACACTTGTCCTTAAAATATATGTGATTTTCACATGCCTCCTTTTTTTTTTTTTATTAAAAAAAAAATTAACAGAACACAATCACATGCTCTAAGAACATATATCAATTTAATTGATTGGATTTGAGGAATTTTCTCCAATTTAGTTTGAAGAAACACTTTGTCCGGCATATAATGCTTTGGAATTCAAGTAACTCAAATAGAAAATGACAAATTTTATCACGTAGTTAATATTCTAATACATGAGATCTATCCAAAAATATAACCCATGGGTTGAAAACCCCTCCTATTGTTCCTCTTTACATGCAGGGCCAAAAATAGAAACAGCCAGGAAAATCTAACATGGTAACATTCATTGTGTCCATAATAAGAAAAAGAAAAAAAAAAAAAAAAATTCAAGAATCTGTATAGCTCTTCTTCACTTCACACAAACATGAAGAATCAGTATCTGTTGTTTTGCTACAAAGGGAGCCGAGAAGACCTTTTCACCTTGTACTTTCGTAAAAGGAGGAGCCATGTCTACTTGAATTTGAGATCATGCAGTCACAAGCTGCTGCATAAATAGAGATTTTAAGGCCTCCACATGGTCTTTTTTGCGCATATGATACCCTCCTTATCCTGAGCATAAGTCATTCGGATTTCCCAGTGTAGACTTCTCAATATGCCCTCCAATGGATCCAATATCTCAACCTTATCACGTATAATAGCCCAACCTCCAGGCCGTAGAATACGATCCATCTCGACCACGATCGATACCGGCTGCTTACACCTGGAAAGTTATCTATCCATCAAACGCTAGCTTGTATAATTGAAATAGTCTATCACATTGTGTTTTATAGAGAATCTGTAATAACAGCAAAAGCAGCCACAAGAAAAGGGGTACAAAGGAAAATTATGACATCCATAGAACCAAAAAGACTATCACACTTAAGTGAAATAAAATCTATTATTTGCTAGATGATTACTAGAATAAAATTCAATCCATTAGACCAAATAATGATATTCCAGTACGGAAGTAACAAACCAAGAAAATAGTTGCCAACATGATCTAAGACACTAAAAGAAACAATCAATTTGATTGATCAATTGAACCCACAAAATGAATATTATCTGTACATCCAAGCAATGACCCAAGGGATGAGCCATTGTTAGGATAGGGTAGTTTGGACAGCCAAATAGGCACCCTGCTAAAAGCAAAATTCTAAAATCTCATTCTCAGCTCCCATAAACGCAAGATTCAGAACCTGTCCATGATATACCGTGGCCGAGCCTCTTAACAGTCTCTGTAAATAGGGCAATTGGAAAATAACAGAACCCATTATCCATAGAGAATACTTCAACAGCTCCATTTTTTGCCCAGATCTTAACCAGAGGAAATGGTAATCTCTGATAAAGGAAATAACTGACCACGGGTTTTAACAGGTAACTAAGACTGCAGTAAACCTAATGGGAAAAAATAAATCAAGTTGCAAAACCTGTCTTCATGAAAACCCACTAAAATCTAACCTCGCCCAGCAAAAAAATAAACACATAAATCAAAATTAAGTTGCAATCCACAGATTTAGTCACATAAATTAACTAACAAGGCACTAACTAGAAAGTTCATGTTAACCTGTTCTTGAGCCGTGAGAAGAGATGATCAGCATGCAAAAGATCATACGATCTTGGGTAAGTACCAAAAGACTCACACCAATCATGGTAGACGCCCACAAGCCCACGTTCATAAATGAAAGGAAGAGTGTCCGGTGCATGGACGGGGACCACACTCATCACCCAAACCTTCTGTTGAGAGAGAGCTGCTGCAAATCTGTATTTCCACGTGCACAATTACTCTACTTCCCAGCATATTTTTATGGAGTTTAAGTAATCAGAAAAGCCCATGGAACCAGAAGGGGACAGAACTAGCGTTTAAGCAAAGAGAAAATGTTTACATTTTGGCACTAGCACCTTATTAAATATAAAAAACAATTAAAGGAAAATTGATTCTTCAGTTCTTTTGGTTGCATACCCTCCATAGATGGCTTTCATGTCCATCACATTCCGTATATTTGACCAGTCAATACCAATTCCAGTAAGATAGGACTTGTCAACTATAGCTTTCCAGTGGTTGGTGTCTGCAATCAATTTTTCTTTATCATTCATCCAGTCTGGATAAGTTTCGAGCCTCTTGGGCCATTCCTCAGGCCACTCTGTCCCATGTTGTTCAATTGCAGATGGAATGCTGTGCAGGCATGTCCTTATATGAGTATACCTGTTCAAAGAAAATGGTTCAACTACCATGTAAATGGGCATAAAACTAAAATAGAGAAGACAAAAAGGAAAAAGAGCAAAAAAAAAAAAAAAAAAGAGAAAAAAATGGAAAGAAGCAAGAAGAAAAGAAAAGAAAAAAGCTAGAATTACCAAAGCTAGTGAGGGTTATAGTCATACACAAATGTCTACTTGATTTGGACTATCATTACTCAATAAATATTTCTTCAGTTTCAACTAACATTAGACAATGACACCAATAGATAATGAAGATGGCGGATGGATAATCATGACTGTGAATGACAGTTAGCTGTAGGAGTACTTATGAGAAATAAATAAATAAATAAAAACAGTCAGTTTTTTGTTACTTGAAAATTTTGTATGTTGGATCATAATGTTTTTTTTTTAGTAAGTAATTGGGTAATAATGTTGAACTAGGAGAAAATTGCTTTGTTAATATTTAATTTGGAGAATTTGAGAGTGTATGTATAAAGCCCTAGGTTAGAGGTCATTGGGCATGGCTACGTCATTGAGGATCTTCAAAAGAAGAAACAACTGATCAGCTCTATTATTGGATTAAGTCAGTAACTTGACGACAATGACATCCAACTCTGACCAATCCCAAATATCATCGACTCGGTCACTTTGCATCCATCCTTTGTTCAAATCAGAACGTTAATTCAGTTTTTTATGTCTAGAATGGAAAAGTAGGCTTTCCACACTGATAATCGATGTCACTTATTTTAGGTTCAAATTCAAATTAACAAAACCAAACAGGAAGATGAATTTAAAAAAGCAATCTCATCTTAGCATACCAGGCTGCATCTGGATTTTCATTTTCCTTGCATAAAGGTGGATTTTTCTTCCTTCTCAATTCATAAATATCATTCGATTCAGGCTTCTGATATATTTTAACACCAACGTCACTGACTTCATCAGTTTTATGAGCCAGAATATTCCAACAGATGGATGCTGTTAATCTGGACATGGCTGGAAATACAAGTAGTGTTAGTAAATATAATAAGGGTTTTCTTCAATAGATAATGCAGACAAAATAAACAAAACCAGTTCTTCTGCATATGTGGTAAGAAGAAACCACATTGCAGATTGGTATGCATTGATGTGGCATAGGATCCATTAGGTGACCCTAGAACAGATAAGACTTCCAAGAAGTTCACAATCCTATATCCCACTTAACAAGTTAAAACCAGTTCTTTTAAGTACATGCATCTGGCCAGTTCTTTTAAGCACATAGCCTGTGAAGCAAACCTCCTTGACTAGCATATAAAACCTACTGCAAGATAGAGGCTAAGGTGGTGAATGATATGCACTGCTGTAGATGGCAAACTTAATTGCCACCAGAAAAGGAGGATGGTAAAATTTTGGAAAATTCAAGGCACGGGCAGACTTAGTTGACAGCATCATTTCAAATGAGACTAGTCCTGATTTAACTCAATAGACGTAGGTACTCCATAAATTCGTGAGGAAGGATAAAGTTTTCTGAGCTTACATTTAAACCCAGCACGTCAACTGCCTATAAATTCAGTCATCCAACTAATACTCTCAAATGGGTGACAGCATAAGATTAAAATCAACTATAAAGTCTATACAAATGGAACTAAAATGTTCAAGAAAGACTTTGTTAGTGATAGTGGCTCATATTTATAATGAATAATTTACACTATACTCTAGCTCTAAAGGGAGAGGGACCTGAGGGCTAGGGGTGGAATGAAGCGGAGCCCTTGAGGCCCCCCTCACGACCCTTCTGGGCAAAGAACTTTTTATGCCAGGTCGAACCATAGGTCGGGGAATGCAGGGGGTTTCACCCCCCACGTTAGTGACATTACGATAAGGGTATAATGCAGATTTTCCATGTATTGAGCTAAGGTTGTAACTAGTGGCTAGAAATATATGTTGTAACCCTATTTTGTTTTCTGAATATAGTGAAAACGCTCTCTCCAACGAACGTAAGCATAACACTGAACCACATAAATTTGTGTGTGCAGTTTTTCTTTCTTTTTTTGATTTCACCATATTTGCATAGCAACAACACAATATCATGGAAACAAACGAGTTTCAGCAACCAAGGAAACCACTCTTAGATCTTACAGGCCAACCTTCTTCTTCTTCAATGTTCTCATGTTTAGTTGACAAAATAAAGTATCCACTGGGCCTTAAAATCCGATTCATCTCTAGAAGAAGCTTACCCCCTGATAGTGAAAAAACATAAAAACAAATAATATGTTCATCTAGTAATTTAAGAAGTAATGAAAGTTAATAGAAACAGTAGGAAATAAAGAAAGAAAAAAATAGAAAAGAAAGAGAAAAAGTTAAGGATAAGACAAACCATTGGAATGCCAAGACAAGCCACACCCACCACAATGAATAGCATCGAATACATCACTAGGAAAAGGAAGCCTTCTAGTTCCTAAAGGGCTAACTACTGCAGGAAAACCACGCTCAAGGGCAACCTGGGCTAGGTCCACCAGGTCATCCTTCAAGCCTAGTGACAATGTTAGTACCTCCTTATCAAGAAGAGAAGCCGAAAGGCTTGAATCTGTACATCCAATGTCCAGCACCACACGGATATTCTTTCCCCATTCAATGTCTGGCACCATCTATCATATCCAATCAAATTTCAAAGGGCTAAATACGCTAATGATGAAATTAAGGTTCTACCATTTATTTATAAAGAGCAGAGAACAATGGATAAGACAAATAATCATGACTTGCAGATTCCAGCCAGATGACACAAATATAATGTCATCTATAAGTAGATAATTGCAACAAACAGCAAAGTATTTCTTAGTTTGCCCATTACAATTCACAAACACTGAAGTTTTTATCAAGGAAAGATCGTAATTTGGGAAATTTACATTATTCTTTCCTTTCTCAGTTATTCACAAACTAGGCACACACAATTTGTTCAAGCAATACATCATAGTTCTTACATATATCTGGCGGTGGGGGTCTGTGGTTGGGTAATGGGGGTGGGCTTGAGCATGGCGGCAGCAAGAGCAAGAATAAGCTACGATCATGGGTTATCGTATATTACAGTAGTGGTAGCAGTGGTGGGTATTGGGTAGTTGGGATGATATCTATTGCTTGTGTTTTATATATCAAAAAACGTATCAATATCCTTAAGAATTAATTCAAAATATTCAAGACCTTTAGAACAGGAAAAACTCACCTCTTCAATGGACTCGAGGTAATGAACAACTCCACCCTTGAACTCAGACTGGTCTTCAGGAAAAGTAAGATATTCTCCAGACTCAACCATCCAACTATGTTTCTTAACAAATGCAGCAAGTTTTGGATGTGCGACATTCTTATACAGTATCTGCACTAACAGAAGAACATTACCATGAGAAAACGTCAAGCAAACTCTTATCTCTCTATATATGAGATTCATAAAATATAAAAGACTAAAACCCCACATATATGATACACCTTCAATTTGCTCTCAGGCCAGCGCACTGGCGATGCATAACCACCATGGATTAGAGGAACAAGACACATCAGAGGTGTTTTTGGGCAACTCCTCTCTGTATGCCGATAGCTCTGCAGCTTTCCCGTGCCACTTTCAATATCAATACAAGGAATGTAATTGTGCTTGCTCCTTGTGCTACATAATTTCCATGTATAATGCGATTTAGGATCAAACAAAGGACCTTTTATCTTTCTCTCCATTCCCCTCTTCCTTGACTCACCACTTCCATCTTCCAACTTCTCCTCAAATTCCTGATCCACTGGTTCTACTAAGTCGTTGTCTCCTTCTTTTTCCCCATTTTCTTCACCTTCAATATCCAACCCTTCTTCCTTACCATCTACTACTTCCTCTTCGTCTTGCTCCTCCTTTTCTTTACGTGAATTTTCACCCTCAGAATCCTCTGACCCATCATTCTCTTCAGCAACTTCCTTTATATGTTTCCCTTTTTTCTCCTTAGCTACTTCTTTCCCACCCTTTTTTGTAGGCTTGTGCTCCTTAACAACTAAAGCCGCAGACCCATTAACCTTTTTCTCATCCTTCCTACCCAAATCAGACTCAACTTTCTCCTTCTTATCCTCTTTGTTCAATCCATGCTTCTGCACTCCCTTCTTGTTGGACTGAGTACCAGAACTGCTTGTCCTTGCATTTGTTGACACGGGTTCGGCAATGTCATCAAAACTTTCCCTTTGAGTGACTACAGAAGAGGAGGAAGAAGAAAACATAGACCACACAAAGATGAAGCAGAGACCCAAGATGGCCACTGCAGCCATCTTTATGCAGAACCCATATGGGCGTTTTGCTTGGCGACCCAACCGAGATATTGCCATCTCTCTCTACCCCCAAGAAATACTACTTTGAAGTAAGTAAATCAAACGAGGAAATCTACACTCAAATATCAAAAAGCTTCCGAAAAAAGAGAGCAAAGATTGAAATATTCTATTCTAAAAGTACGATTACAAGCAACAGATTCAAGAATCACATATAGGAGACAAGTTCTACAGGGATTTTCAACCAAAACAAGAAAAACTAAGTGCTCAAATGGATTAGTCCCGCATCAACCAAGAAACTTCCAAATAAAAAACACCCACCAAAATATACATGTGCAACATATATATATACTAAAGACGTACAAGATTCCATTTCTTTAGTAAAACAACCTGTGAGAAATCAAGAAATCACAGGTGGGGAGATAGCTTCCACTTGGGTTTCAACTAGAGCAAGAGTAGCTGAGGGTGCCCATTGGCCGAATCAAAGCAAAAAAACTCAATCACGATTTTCCCGAGAAAGAATGAGTAGATTAGAATTACCCCAGATCGGCACGGGTTATAGATCATGAGGTCACCTGTATTCTTCTTCTAGTGTCGTCACCAACCGAACTCAGCCCTCAAAGTTTGGAGAAGTCTCTTTTTCAAAACGGGAAAGTGATGGAGATTGAAGAATATAAAATGGGAGGGAGAATACAAATCTGAAAACAACAAAGAAAATGTTTCGTATTGAGCTGAGGAACGGTTGGAATTACATTGTCTGGGCAGAGACAGTGTCACTTCGGAGTACCGGGCACGGGACTTGAGGCCGCTATTAACGGAAAAGGACCACCGGTATCTCAGTCCAACTGCTTTCCTTTTCCCTTCGAAAAATGAGACTTTTTTTGGCATGCGAATCGTGACTTGTACCCAACACAGTGGCCTGGAGGGTTGTAGTTAATTTTATACGGTAACATGCGATACAAATCACTTTAATAAACTGAAATGTGTTTTTAAAGAAATATATTTACAGTTAAGAGACATGCTTCATCCACTATTATTTATTTTTTTTCATTTTAATTAAGAGTGAATAAAGCATGCCAATTTAGCTCAAAATGATTGAAGAATGCTAACTAGAATTTCTCCTCCCAGTTCGCATGCCAATTAATGGCTCACACATAGGAGTAATAGACTACTCTATATTCTGTGCGGCTCTCAATAAGTAAATGCTACTATAATCACGTCCAAGTAAAATAGCCACAATTAGTCTCTCCGACCTACCCTTTTTGCTCAAATCTCCTCTTTTTTTTTTTCTTTTTTTTTTAATATTTTTTAATATTTATTACTTTAATTCTTCTTAACTCTCACTATTTTAATTCTATTATTACTATTATCATATTATTATTGTTATCCTTTGTGTTCCTATTATCCCTATTTCAAACTTTTAATCGCTTAAAATTGTGAACATTGACATGCCTTGTTAATCCTATCAAAGATAGCATGAGATTTTTCTTGTGTACACCTAATTCTTGACAGTCAAAATTATTGTTTTTATTTCAAGAAAATTAACCTGTACCTTCAGTTTGATTTTACATACAAAAAGCCACCAACAACTTGAACGGTATGTTTAACTGACACATTAGAGCAAATCAAAGAGAGAGCAGCTCTTTGGCTCTTTCTATAAAATTACACAACATGATTCCAGGCAGTCACCCCAAGTTTCCAAGTTGTGTAAGCCACTGTTCTTGCCAAGTAACTAACTATACAGAGCTTCTGTGTTGTAACTGAATCTAATTTTAATAGCCATATGATGAGCCAATCTCTTAATAAGTCTGCTTACAAGACTTATTAATAAGATGGTGATGGCGTGGGAGCTGGAGATACAATGGAAGGAGAGAGTCCAGAGATTAGAGGGCGAGTGATAGATGCGCCAGGGGAGGGCTGTTGTGGTGAATTTGAGTCGGGAGCCATTTCCTGAGAAGCATTCATGTTGATCTTTATCCTGCATTCATAAGCAATAATGTCAGTTCAGGGGTTCATATAAGAGCACTCCGGCAAGGTTTGTAAATTAGCTTTTTAGCTAAATCTAGCTATTATGTTCCATTTTCTTGCTCCAGCAAACATTGTAAAATGAAAGTTTTCCCTACAATTGCTAGGGTAATATGAAAGTTTACAGTAGCAATTCTAAGAGCATCTCTAACAAGGGTTTTCATTTTAACTACTCAAAATGTAACTTTTTTTTATTTTAACTACTAGTTTTTCACTACACACTCTAACAGAACATCTATTTTAACTATCTACTCTAATTAAATATTGTTTTTTAGTATTATTTTATTATTTTTTATCATTTCCTTTGTCTTCCCCAAAGAGAGAGAGAGAGAGAGAGAGAGAAGGGGAGAGAATTAAAAAAATAGAAAGAAAGATAAAATATTATAAAATATTACTTATAAGTTGTTATAGTAAACTTTCATATTATTTATGATATGAAAGTTTACTGTAGCGATTGTAAGGAAAACTTCTATTTTACAAGAAGCTGCCTGCTGGAGCAAAGAAATAAGGCATAATAATGTATGGGTTTTATTCTTCTGATCAGTTATCTTCTACTTTCTGACGATGTGCTATTTCATATAATTAGATATTCTAAATTTCACTCGACACGTCAGCATGATTTTCTCTCTCGCCCCAGCGGCGGGTGAGGCGTAGGGACGGAGCGTGGGGGAATTTTGATCGGTATTCCGGTAGTATAGGTTGAGAATCATCGAATTTTGATTAGAGATATGGGTTATCTGGGGTTTTTTTACGTAGAAACTAAAACTTTTGAGATTAGATCGAACGTGCAAGGCGGAGTCCAGTTGGCGGAGAAGAGTCGGGGGAAAACACGAGACGTGATTATGGCATGGCCAACCATTTTCTGGTTAGCGAGTGCATGGGACTATTTGACGAATATCGAGATCGTTCGTGACAATTGGAGGACTTTTCGCTTTGGCAGCTTTTCATACGTGATGCAGCGAAAAAAGAACTCTCATGGTAACTATTTGGAGTTATCAGAATATGGTGGGAAGGGACGGAGGAGCTTTGTGATCATACCGGAGGGGCATGAAGGGAAGGGATGGACAGATTGCCGGTCGCAACTGCAGAGACTAAAGTTGCATTTTGAGAAGAATAGCAAAGGGGTGATCAATGGGGAGGAGGCGGAGGGAAAGAGACAACCCAGTAGGGCTCCAAATGAGACAAAAGAGCTGCAACCGACGAGCGGAGGGACCATTGTGATGCCACCGGCAGGGCCACAAAACCAGCAGAAGGAGTTTCAGAACCGGCGTTCGTATGCCGAGGCGGTGGTTGGGGAAAAAAGCACGACCGGCACCTCCGGTACACAGCCAGCCGGCGAGGGGGGGTTGAATCTTTGTAAGGAAGGCGCGCAAATCCGGGAGTTGACGAACGGAGATCACGCCATGCAACAAAAGGAAAGTCTGGCGACACACAATTTGGAGAATCTCACGAGCATTAAGGAAATTTTACTTTCCTTACAAAAACAGATATCCAGCTGTCTAGAAAAGCTGGAGCAGGGAGGTGGGAAGAAGGGGCTGGAGATGGGCTGGGGGAATAAGGAGATGGCGATGGGCTGGGGGAATACGGGGAAGGAAATCCAGATGGGCCAGAGTAAAATGGGAAATGGGCTGAAGGAATGGGCCTCAAATAGGGGGAATGAGAATAGGCTTAAGGATCAGCCCACAAGGTTACAGATTATCAATAGATATCGGAAAATATACGTTCGCCGGCATCCCATCAGAAACAGATTATGGCGTCCAAAACCGGTGATTGCAATATCGCCGGTGAAAGACCAGACCGGGACGTCGGAGCAAGAAGTGAAGGATAGTGCCACAGAACACACCGACGCGAGTGACCACTTCCAGCAACTGGCCAGTACAGGTGCGCTGGAGTCTGATCGGAGTGGAACGCCGAAGCAAACTACGGAGTCCATTGGCACAGATCACGCCGGCGAGACGGAGGGACCACTTGGGCAGGCTGAAAACAAGACAGAGATGGACGAAGAAGGGACTAGAGCTGGCTCAGACGTTGCCGGCATCGCTGTCATGGCGCCAGCGACGGCGATGGGAGGTATGGCGGCGTCGGGGGTGGCGGAAAAGGGGAAGACCGTCACAGATAGGGCCGAAGAGGGGAAAACAGACTCTTTGGGAGATGTTGAAGGCTTGTGTCAGTCTGTGGCTCAGTGCCTGAATTTCTCTGACAGCGCCGGGAAGCCTGCCGGAGACATACCGGAGACAGATGAGGAAGTTGAAGGTGCGAAAATACCTGGGGAGATAGGATTGGCCGTGGAGCTATTTATGGAGCAGCCTGAAGGAGGGGAACTCGCCGGGCAGGGTTTGTTAGTGGATGAGGGGGCTGGAGCAGAAATAGAGAGGATCAGCTTAATGGAAGAAATGGGGGGGGAGGAGATATTGGATATTACACCCTTAAACATATTGGGGGTGGGAGACAACATATCTGTGTCCCCAAATTGGGTCCTAGAACGAGTGTTGAAATTTTGCCAAGATTTGGGTCTCAATTGCAATGGGCATGAGGAGGAGCTGCTGGCTCTGTTTACTATCATTGAAAACAATAGAGCAAATGGGCGAAAGGGCAGTGGACACCCGGGGATTGCTAAAGTGGGGAATCGAGGTAGTCGGGAATTAAAGCGATTGGAAAGCACAGTGAACTATGATGTGAAAGGATCGCGGAAAGAGAATGGTAAAGGGAGGGCTGGAAAATCTTGTCAATGAAGCCAAAAATAATTACTTGGAATGTACGAGGCATGAATGAGCCGGAGAAAAGAGTGAAGATTAGGCGGAGACTACGAGAGTGGAAAGCGGATATTGTGTGCTTGCAGGAGACAAAAATGGAGATCATTAATATTGAGGTGATTCGGAGTGTATGGGGGTGTAGTCATGTTGGTTGGTTGTATTTGAGAGCTACCGGTGCATCGGGAGGTATTTTGTTAATGTGGGATAGACGAGTGGTGGAGAAAGTTGAGGAATGTGTAGGGCAGTTTATAGTAGCATGTGTTTTCCGAAGTGTCACGGAAAATTATGAATGGGCTTTTGCGGGCGTGTATGGGCCAACGGACGCTAGTATCCGAAGCAACTTTTGGGATGAACTGGGAGGTGTAATTAATGTGTGGGATCGACCTTGGTGTGTGGGAGGGGATTTTAATGTCGTGCGCAGTATTGGGGAACGATTGCGGGCTACAAGACAAACCCAAGCAATGACCGAATTTGCTGATTTTATCCTCGAGCATGGGCTTATTGATCTTCCAATGGTAGGAGGGCGGATTACATGGTCTAATAGGCGTGCAGGGTCCAGACTTGACAGATTTCTGGTCTCCACAGAATGGGAGGAACACTATCCAGATGTATGTCAAAAAAGATTGCCTAGAGTCTTATCCGATCATTTTCCAGTGTTGTTGGAGTGTGGAATTGGAAGAAGGGGTCGTCTACCTTTTAGGTTCGAAAACATGTGGCTACAAGCGGAGGGGTTTGTGGAGCAGGTCAAGAATTGGTGGAATTCCTATTTTTTTGATGGTAACCCTAGCTATGTGCTGGCCCGAAAGTTGAAAGCCTTGAAAGGGGACCTCAAAAAGTGGAATGTGGAGGTTTTTGGAGACATAGGCAAACGTAAAAAGGAGTTGGAGGAGGTTTTGGGTGGGCTGGACAGAATAATAGAAAGCAGAGAATTGACGGAGGAGGAGATACTTCGGCGAGATGAATGCTCTCAAAACTTAGAGAAGACACTCTTACAAGAAGAAATGAGTTGGAGGCAGAAATCTAGAGCTTTGTGGCTAAAAGAGGGCGATCGGAATACGAAGTTCTTTCATAGGTTGGCAAACTCACACAAAAGAAACAACACAGTTGCAGCAATGATGGTGGGTGGGAGAAGGACAGAGGATCCGGCAGCTATACAAGATCATATTGTGCAGTTTTATAAAATGTTGTATTCTGAGCAGTGCCAGGAGAGACCAACCACATTATTAGATCCTCTGATAGAACATATCAACTCTATTGAGGAAGGGGAGCGGTTGTGGATGGAGAGAGATTTTGAGGAAGAGGAGATTTGGGCGGTGGTGAGGAATTTGCAGGGTGATAAGGCACCTGGACCGGATGGCTTTACCATGGCGTTTTATCAGAAATGTTGGGAGGTTATTAAGGAGGACTTGATGGCGGTGTTCAAGGAATTCCATGAAAGTGGTAAATTCGAAAAGAGCATTAATGCTACTTTTGTAGCACTTATTCCAAAAAAAGCTGGAGCGGTGGACATAAGGGATTTTCGACCTATTAGCCTGGTAAGCGGGGTGTATAAGATAATCTCAAAGGTGTTGGTTAGTCGGTTGAATTCTGTCATGGGGAAGCTCGTGTCACATACCCAAAATGCTTTTATACCTGGCAGGCAAATTTTAGACTCTGTTTTAATGGCAAATGAATGTGTGGATAGTCGGATTCGATCTGGGGAACCAGGTATTATTTGCAAGTTAGATTTGGAGAAGGCATATGACCATGTCAATTGGGATTTTTTATTGTATATGTTGGAGAAATGTGGTTTCGGGGAACGGTGGAGAGCGTGGATCCGGCATTGTGTCTCTACTGTAAGATTTTCAGTGCTCATTAATGGAACACCGACAGATTTTTTTGGTAGTTCTCGGGGAGTGAGACAAGGGGATCCTTTGTCCCCTTTGTTATTTGTGTTGGTGATGGAGGCGTTCAGTAGGATGATGAAGGCAATGGCGGAGAGAGAGCTTATGGCTGGCTTCTCAGTGGGTTCGCAGCTTAATGAGGTAATGGAAGTGTCGCATTTACTCTTTGCTGATGATACTATTATTTTTTGTGAGCCAAAGATGGAACAACTTCGGAATTTGCGATGTTTGTTGTTGTGTTTTGAAGCGGTTGCAGGGTTGAAAATAAATTTATCCAAGTCTGTAATTGCGCCTATTGGTATGGTGGAAGATGTAGAAGGATTGGCAAATATACTTGGTTGTGGTGTGGATTCTATACCATTTATCTATTTGGGATTGCCTTTGGGGGCTCATAGTAAGGACCCTGCTATATGGAATAAGGTTATAGAGAAGATGGAGACGAAATTGGCGGGGTGGAAGCGAATGTATTTATCCAAGGGGGGGCGAATAACGTTGATCAAAAGTACGCTATCTAGTATACCCACATACTATTTATCGTTGTTTCAAATCCCAGTGAATGTGGCGAAACGGCTCGAAAAAATGCAAAGAGATTTTCTATGGGGAGGTGTCGGAGATGAGTTCAAATTCCATTTGGTCCGATGGTCCAACATTTGTATGCCTGTGGAGGCGGGGGGATTAGGGGTAAAGAATTTGACACAATTTAATCGAGCCTTATTGGGTAAATGGTTGTGGAGATTTGCAGTTGAAAGAGATGCATGGTGGAGGAAATTAGTGGAGACAAAATATGAGGTGATGAGGGGTGATTGGTGTACCAAGGAGGTAAGAGGGTCATATGGGGTGGGATTGTGGAAAAGTATCCGAAAGGGATGGGATGAGTTTCAGCAACATGTGCGATTTGAGGTAGGAAACGGGTCTCGTGTGTTGTTTTGGAAGGATGTGTGGTGTGGGGAGGCATCACTACAGAATTTGTTTCCTGCTTTATTCAATATTGCATGTGAAAAGGAGGCATGGGTAGAGGAGAATATGGAGAGGGTAAATGGAGCTATCTATTGGAATGTTCGATTTATTCGACATGTCCATGATTGGGAATTGGAAGAGGTTTCGAGATTCTTCGAATTGCTGTATTCCCAACAAGTAAGGCAAGGTGGGGTAGATAAAATTTGTTGGATGCCTTCAAAGAGGAAAATTTTTGAGGTGAAGTCTTTCTACAAGGTGAAAATAAATTCAGCCCCGGTGGATGGTCCATGGAAACTTATTTGGAAGAGTAAAGCTCCACCGAGGGTGGCTTTTTTCGTATGGACGGCAGTTATGGGGAAAATTCTAACATTGGACAACCTACGGAAGAAGAACATCATTGTGACGGAATGGTGTTGTATGTGCAAGAAGAGTGGCGAATCTATTGATCACCTTTTAGTGCATTGCGAAACTGCTGTTGAGGTATGGAACATGATTCTCCAACTCTTTGGTATAACGTGGGTGATGCCTGGGAGTTTGAAGGAATGCTTGGGGAGTTGGGGAGGGCAAAGGGGAAAGCGGACAGTCATGTACATTTGGAGGATGGCTCCTTTGTGTGTAATGTGGTCATTATGGAGAGAAAGGAATGCGCGGAGCTTTGAGGATCGTGAAATGGGAATTATAGAATTGAAGAAAAGGGTGATCCAAACACTCTACTCTTGGAGGGTCATGGGGTTTTCTTCGCAAGCTACAACGCTTACGGAGTTTATCGATCTATGTGCGTCTTTTTCAGTTTGAAGCTCGTGTAGTGGGCTCTTTTGTATACTTCCTGTGTACATGGGTTGCGCCCCTTGCGCTTTTTTTATAATGCCT
The DNA here is from genome assembly GCF_965113065.1 of Corylus avellana. Taxonomy (NCBI): domain Eukaryota; kingdom Viridiplantae; phylum Streptophyta; class Magnoliopsida; order Fagales; family Betulaceae; genus Corylus; species Corylus avellana. The sequence goes on from NC_142496.1 coordinate 23,214,978, forward strand.
TTTACTTATCAAAAAAAAAAGAAATAAGGCATAATAGCTACATTTAGCTAAAAAAACTAGTTTACATTTTCTGCTGTAAATGCTCTAAGTAATATAATATGATTTCCAAGGTCTCATTTTCTTAGTTTATTCTTCTTTCTCTCTCCCTCTTTTTCTTTCTCTGGTTCATCTTCCCCGAAACACATTCTCGGCACCCAACATTTTTTTTTCCTCTTCTTCTCTTTCTCTCCCACTTTCTCTTCTTCTCTCTTATCACGGATTCTTCTCCCTTCTCTTTCTCTCCCACTCATCTTCCTCCACCACACATGAAATCACTGGTTCACTCTCCTTCAATTAAATCCGAAAATCACACCCCAAAATCCTTACCCATCAAACCAAATCGACACCCATCCAACCATCTGAAAAGCACACCTCAAAATCCTTGCCCATCCAACCAAATCGACACCCATCAAAAAATCACACCCAAAATTGACACCCATCAAACCAAATCGTCCCCAGTGAGAGATGTTTGAAAGCATAAATGGATTTGTTGTAAATGGATAATCTTTGCAATCTTGGTTCTATGGTGGTGAGCGAGAGTGAGAGAGGGGAAGGGGATTTGGGCTGGAAAATGGGTCAGTGGGAGGGTTTGTTGTGCATGGTGAGGGAGAGTGAGAGAGAGAGAGAGAAGTGGGAAAATATAATAAAAAATAGATTAAAAAACAATATTTAAATAAAGTAGATAGTAAAATAGATAGTCTACTGGAGTTCATTGTGAAAATGTAGTAGCTAAACTAGAAAAAGTTGATTTTGAGTGGCTAAAACAGCGATCGCTGTTGGAAATGCTCTTAACAATTTTGTATATATTTGGTTCAAACACTGCTCAACTCATCATGGCAGCAAACAGCACTTCACAAACATACATCATGTTTCACTCAAAATCCCTCTCTAATCACCACAAATTCAATGATTGGTTTCTCGCCATATGACAACCTAGGTCTAGTCATTTTCTGACCCCAACAAGCAAAGGATTGAGCTTTAGTGTGTTGCTTGTGACACTCCCTTTGCTCACTTGTCAATTGATCACCTGTGTGGTTGGATTCTATTCAACAGCCCAAGGACTTGGAGCACATCTTTTGTTCTTTCCACCGCTTGAAGTGATTGTTACAACCACAAAAATGGCTAATCAAGGAACCAAGGTATTCTTTGATTTGCCGAGAAGCAAGGGACAAAGTAGTTCCTAGTCCTGTGGCCATCGGAATTGGGATTTCCGATATTATTAAAACATGTTACTAATTTCCGACCCAGCCCAGTCGGAATTTTTAAAACATATTCCGTTTCCAATTTTTAAAAGCACAACATCCATACTTTCGGGGCAGGTTCGTCAGAGGGCTTTGCCCTCCAGTATTTCTTGGTGAAAAGATAAATTAAGTAGTTGGTGCATGTATATATTATTCTGTGCGAGCATGAGCACACAAGCAACAGAGCTAAATAACATAGCAAACGCCAAACGATAACTTTTTACCTGTTATGGATGTTGACATACTCATCGGTTTCATCCAATATTTCCTCCTGACAAAAGCAAACATTTGAACTGAGATCACGAGATCACCGTATAAAACAAAATTCAAATAGAAAGCTCAAACACTTAAAAGAGGGGCAGTTCTATAGAAGCAGTTTCAGTTACTCATACCTAATATTAATATTGTAACTAACTAAAACCAGCCTCGAGAATTGAGCTCAAACATGTACCCCTATTCACTTTTTAGTAGAGTAAATTGTACCACAATCCCGTGTATCCAGGAAAGGTGTCTAAGAGTAAACAGGACCACAACATGGTTTCCCAAGCCCGTGTATCCATTCCTTGTGTATGCCTGGCCATGATTTTATACTGAAGAAAACCTTCTTTTTTTTTCTTTTTGATAAGTAATGTATACTGAAGAAAACATTACCTGAAGAAGTTCTTCAATGACATCCTCCATGGTAATTACACCAACAACCTCTTCATTGGATGGGAACTCTGGAATTGCTGCACTTTCAATGTCCAGAATGCAAAATGAACAACCTCTATGTCGTTTTTTATAGGCAGCAGCCTGTGGATTCTTCTTCATTTGTTGACCCCCATCAATCTTAGCCATAGCTGTCAGACCATCATCTGATTTTGATTCAGTCCCCACATTTTTGGTACCAGAAGTGGGGCCAACATCAAGATTATCTGGTTTACATAGAGCAAATTAATTGTAAACTTTGCAAAAGAAACAGATGGCTAAACCTAAAATATGAGGTATGACAAACCCATAATGAAATATCAATCAAAATATAATTTTTAAAAATGATTAAAGCAGCATTAGTTGAGGCATAATCAGCCATAATCAAAATCAATAGAAACATATTTACTAACCACATAGAAGGACACAATGACTTCTGGAATGGAAATGGAAATATTCAGAAAAGACAAAACAGATAAGAGGAAATACAAATTCACTCATACTTCCAATGAGGATTCAAATATGTTGGGAACCAATCAGGTATCGAAATTGTAAATAAGGTGGAGACATCACTGATCATAGAAAAGTTAAGCAATATGTTGGGGCATGAAAAATTAGGAACAATTTAGGGAGAAAACGTTCTTGAATTGTGTAATCACATGTGATAGGTGGGACACGCTCCCATTAACAAATACGGGTCTTACACAACCATTGGCAGGATAAGATCTAAATTAAATTAAGTGTAAAAATTCAACCTCAGAAGTCAAAACTACGAGCCTGCAAGGCAAGCTAGTTGCTAATACAGCAATAGGATAAAATATCAACAGGGTCCTTCTGTTCGTGTTTCCTACATTCTCACCATTATTTGGTGATGCCTCAGATTTGCCCCTATGCTTCTTACAGCTGTCCTTAAACTCGAGCTGTTCACCCCCTTTACCTTTCTTTGAGACCTCTTTTTTCTCATTATCCTTATAGACAACAGCAATGTGGCTGTGACCCTTCTGGAATTCATTTAGAATATCATACAGAGGCAAGTCTTCTGAAACCCTAAATGAGGTAGTAATGCAAGACAAGATATCAGAAAAGAAGATATAAAAGATAAATAACCCAATTAACAAATGCAAGACAGCTACTAATGAAATTATACTTTCAGGGTCATATCCCCTTCTTTATCCCAGGCATACATGTCTTCTCCCCTCTATACAGAAATTAAAAAATGAAAGTATCATCCTACCGAGGAATTTTCCTTATGATCATTTTTCTCACAGGAACCACATCATCTGGATCAACTGCCAAGAGATTTTTAACCTGTACATGATAGAATGGGATATTCAAGTGGATACCATAAGAAAGAGAAAGCATCAAACAAGAATTACTACAGATTTTTGCATCCTTTAAAGGAACTAAGTCTACAGTACTACGAAAGAATTATAGGTCATTAAGTTTGGGGCAAAAGAGGTTTACATTATAATGACTCTAACTACAAACAGTGGCGGAGTAAGGATTTTATTTCAAGGGGGGCCGGACTCATAAAATAATATTTTAGTCAATTAAATTGTTTTATCTTATGCAACTGATACTCTATTCTTCCTATACGTTGACAGAATTATGTGCACAAATTAAGCGAAAAAAAATACGAACTTACTTAGACGTCAGATTATTTTCTTTAACAATGAATTGAATAAGTAACCGATTCTCTGTTTTGTTTTGCCAAAAAAAAAAAACTAAACAAGTGACTGGAGAAACAAAAGGAGACACAGCAAAACCATTGCATCGACAGATAATGTGCTTAGGGAAAAAAAAAAAAAAAAATCAACTTCTTGAATGGAGCTTGGTATTTGCTTCACCTAATTGCCTGCTTACAATCAAACAATAAAACGCCTTGGTAAAATCATAATTTAGCAAATTTTGCTTTGTCTATCAATGTGGATGTGGCCTGCATAGGAGCTTGACAGCCAGAAACTAACAACTAAAGCAGTTACTTCTATATATAACTTGGCCAAAATAACACAATGAGATTAGCTAGGAGAAGAATATTAGGACTAGAAACCGAGTCTCTACCAAGCTTTAGTCTTCTAAAATCTGTATCTTTTGGGCTTTGGATTTTCTGCTTGCAGAGAAGAGAGAAAGAAAGGGAAGAAAATGGGGGCACGAGGAGAGAAAACTGAAAAGAATGGGAAGAGCCAAACTGCTGAAGAGGGAAGAAAGCTTTGAAGAACGGAAATGGGTAGGTGAAAAAAGTGTGAAAACGTGACATGTTTTGAGAGACCATTCTATATAACTTTTTTTTTTCCTTTTAGGGGACCAAGCCATCTTATGGATTTTTTTTTTTGGGGAATTTTTCATGACATACCATCATGCAACAAATCAACTAAAGTTAATTTATCACAGTTTGGATTCTGGTGCAGATACTACTACACCATCCCAACCACCACGTTTTGGTCAATCAACAACCTCAATAAGAAAAAGATTCCAGGACATGGTCCCAAGGGTTCAACCAAATGATTTAAGCTGGCATCCCACCCTCAAAACTGTCCTCCTTGATCCAGGCTTAGCAGCGGTTGCATAAATGACAAGGTATTAAAATGATCTAGGCATTCTACAATAAAACTCACACTTAGCTTAGCACACTACATACACAACTTGGATAATCACACAGCAACATCTACCTTTAAGTTAGACAAAAGAGACCGGTTTATCTCATCAGCTGTTTACCTAAGGCTACCCTCTTGTCACTTCCTTAGACAAATGGGAGATATGATCATGTGAACAAGGTATATTATATAAGCAGATGAAAAACTTTTTTTTTTTTTTTTTTTTTTGATAAGTAAGATATATGTAGATCATCGAAAACAATAATCCATTCAACTTACCCAAAAAAAAAATAAATAAATAAATAAATTGTATCACACTGACAGAAAGAAATGAAATTACCAGAATAAGTCCAACTACGTTCTTCGAGTTTCCAGCATAAACCGGAACTCTACTATGACCCTTTGTCATTATTTCATTCAATGTCTCCCTGTATAGCAGAAAGAGAGAAAGAGAGAAGGAGGGGTTAGAACACAGAATAACATGATGAAGAAAACAAAAAATGAATCCAGAAACCCACAAATCAAGATTTGAATCCAGATCTAGGGAAAATGCATTTGATATGGGAGTCATGGCATCTTTTGCAGTCTTTGCTGTCAATTCAAGTGCCCCAGTGATGATAGTAGTCTCATCATGTGTTAAATCCCCGCCTTTCCCGGCCTAAACAACAAAAATATGCATACCATTTTACATCAGAGAACCAGGGGAATGGGAGACAGTCCAGAGCATTGAAACATAAGCCACTAGGTTGTCATCTCCCTGGGAATAAACATCTTGCACAAAATTCCAAGGAGACAGTTTCAACATTCCTGATGCTCTGCGCTCCATTACCATACCTCATTTCCATGAAAAGTCACAAAAGTTTGGAGCTCTGCTCTCCGTAAAAGGACAGCATGTCCCTTACCCAACATCCAATCCAACACCTGCACTTAATATTGTAGCGCATTAATTGAAAGGAAAGAAAATAACATGAAAACCTTGGTTATAAGAAAAGAATAGTAGATGTTATTCTCCACACAAGTAAATAAAATAAGCAGCCCAACTTGCACAAAACACAGGATAAAAATATGTAATTTCATATAATCTCTACATTCATTCTACCTTACTAATTGGGTAAGAAATAGGGAAAAACAGCCAAAGAAGAACACGAACTAGAGGGGCCATTGTTGCTCCAACTTTCAAGCCATAGCGAGTACAGACCGCTTGTGGCATTATCTGTAATGAAACATACGCATATAAAACTAGAAAAATTTTGGGGAGCAGACGACATTACAAATCAAACTATTCCCATTTGGATTTGATGATAAACTACCTCACCAAACATGAGGATGAGAGTCACTGATATCAGAATTGCTGCCCATGGAGGCACAAGCTTGTCCAAGAATATGGGAAGAGTCTGCACAGAGAGAGAGAGAGAGAGAGAAAGATCATTTGAAAACAATTGGTAAGATCAACCAATCTTTACACGATATATTTTAGGTTCCACAAGAACCATGTAGTTACCTCCATCGCTAAAGCGTTGCCAATCAATAGTGTACAAAGTAGAAGATGCTGATTCTTTACCACTGGAAATATTTTAGCTGAAAGAAAAAAATCACAGCACATCACTTCAAACTTAGATCTCTTCAGCCGAATCCATGTGAGATTTTCCTACCAACAGGATTAGCTCAGATGTGCAACTTAAGCTTATACCTTTTCTTTGGGAAGGCATTTCCTACCGAAAAAACTACCATTCACTAGTTGCCTAATTCTAAACATGAAGAATTACATAAAATTATAACACAAGCCGTTCAAAGCAATGGAAAAGCACCAAGTTCTCCCATTGCTAGCATAGTTAATCCTACTAAAACCTCCACAAATAACCCCTCTTAATCCTTAAAAATTCAGAAGCCCGAAAAGGCAAATAGAGATTAATTAAATCAGGAGCCAACTGGGTTGTGGGATTAATATAGAAATTCATAGTTTTCTTTTCAACAACTTTCATAAAAGTTTCTTCATTTTGACCTCGAAAATTCACCCACCAAAAGAAAACGAATAAAGGAAAGGAAAGAAAAGAGGAAGAAGTGTGTGAGAGAGAAGTACCGGCGTACAAGCGATCCTTAGGCCGGCCGGATTTTATGAGGACCTCCAGGTCGACGAGTCCCAGAGACATGAGCCCCAGGGTGAGCCCAGCCATGAGCCCGGCAAAGCACACCAGCCCTATGATCACCAGCACGTATAGGAAGAATTGCGTCCCACAGCACACCAAGTCGGCTGCCATCTCTCTCTCTCTCTCTTTTGTCTCTCTGTCTGCCAGTAGAGCTGTAGAGGAGGATCTGCAAAACGTGCGGGTTCGTCATTTTTATATGTTCCACTTTTCCCACTCCCCAATCCTCGGTTTGATCATCAAAATAATCCAACGGTTCTGCGCCCAAGCGTTTTTTTCTTTTCTTGTGTGTATTCCGTAACACCAACCGAACATAATGCTCTTTTCTCAGGTCCAATCACAAGCCTACAGCAAGAGTGTCCTGGACCCACTTTATCCCATATTTTTATGTAGTAGTTTTAGTGTTCTACGTCATCGTTTTTGCTTTTATCCCATATTTTTATGTAGTAGTTTTAGTCGTTTTTGCTTTTATCCCATATTTTTATGTAGTAGTTTTAGTGTTCTACGTCATCGTTTTTGCTTTTATCCCATATTTTTATGTAGTAGTTTTAGTGTTCTACGTCATCGTTTTTGCTTGTGTTAATGTTATTATTGTTTGGGGGATGGGAATATATTTAGATTCGAATATGGAAATATATACATGCCCTGTGTACGGCCCAACTTTTTCTATGAATAAAAAAAAAAGGTTAAACAAAAATTAATTAAAAATATTAAAAAAATATATAATTAACATAATAAGTGATTTGGTCTCTATCACTAAAATGATAATCGCAATTTTTTTTTCTTAAGCAAGGATCTCTTCATAGTTTGCTAAATCTACTTCAACACAAATTCGTTTATAATTTGATTGAAGCTCAATAAAATTGTTATTTTTATCCTTAATCTTAGATAACCACAATTATATATATTCATAAATAATTAAATATAAAAATAATTATCAAGAATAGCAATATAAATATTAAATTTAAAAGAACAATCTAAATCTAAATATAAAAAAATTAATTACATACGTCAATATGAACTTCGCCAGGAATTTCTCCTCTGTTAAATTCAATGTATGAATAAAACCTATCACCCTCTTCAACAATTTTTTGGACTTCAAAATCTGCAAAACCATGTACAGCGGCTTGACTTGAGTTACTAAGAGGGGATAAGTCGCATAACCATGACACAAGTAAAAATTCTACCCCATAGGTAAGAAGATTTTTAGGAGTTGAGGGTGGGCCCCCCTCGACACCCCCCCCCCTGCCCAATGCTCTTTCCTTCTCCTTTTCTTTTCTTCTTTTTAGGAGTTGAGGGTGGGCCCCCCTCGACCCCCCGCCCCCCCTGACCATGGCTCTTTCCTTTTTTTTTTTTTTTTCTTTTTTTTTTTTGGGGGGGGAGTTTTTGGCTTCGCCAAATTCTACTCATCAAAATAATTAAAAGTACATTTTTATCTATTTTAATTACCTACTTTTTTAAAGTACTCCAACAACCTTATTATTTTAATTATCAACTTTTACTATTTTATTTAAATATTCTTTTTCAAAGAAATATGGAACGAGAGAAAATTTATATTATTTCTTATTTATTTAGTGAATGAATAGTACTCACTATCTTTAGTGAGAACTATTCATTCATCAAACCAAAATCGTTGTTTTGGTGAGGCTGTTGGGGATTATTTTTTGTGATTTTTAATGATTTAGCATACCAAAATAACTAAAAAAAATATATATAGTTTGGTAAGGATACAAAGAATGCTCGATGTCTCTAAAATTGGTGTTTCACGTTAAAGGTGAAAAAGTTACAGGACTTATGGTGTAAAACATTAAATATGGCTTGACTTGTGTGGTATTAAAGGTGTAAACATTTATATTTACCTTTAAAGCAACGACAAGATATATTAATCTTTTTTAGAAAAGTGAGAGTTTCCAACTATTGGATAGTTAAAGCATTAGCAAACCGTACCGTCCTAAATGGCTTGACTTGAGCTACTCGAGGGGGGCATAAGTCGCATAACCATGTCATAAGAAAGAAATTCCACCATAAGTAGGAAGATTTTTAGGAGTTGAGGGTGTGCCCCCCTCGACCCCCCCTCCCTCCGCCCATGGCTCTTTGCTTTTAATTTTTTTTGGGCTTTTTTTGTTTTTTTCTCCAAGGCTTCGTTAGAGCATATTTGAATAACTCTAAAGTTAAGAATTTGATTATGATTGATGAAGATTAGATTAGCTTAATTTATGATTTTTTTTTTTTTTTTTTTTTTTATAACAAACGGACTTCTCATTATAATTCAAGAAACTAGAGAAGCTTGCTCTAGTAACACAACATCACGAATACAGTCAGGGGTATATATTTCCAACAAGATTCATGGGCATGTTCCACCGCATATTTTGCTAATAAATGGGCCACATGATTTCCTTCTCTCCTAGTAAAAGTAAGCTGCCACCGTTGAAACACCCGGAGTTCCAATTTTATACCCTCAATAATATGCCCCATCTAGCTGCTATCCTTCTCTCCCGAGTTTACAGAATCGATCACGGCATTTGCATCCCCTTCAAAGTGCACTTGGGGGAGACATAAGTCATGACATAATTGTATGGTTACAAGAAACGCCAACGCCTCTACTGCTACCGGAGCCAAGCATCCATCTTGAGTCACACATTTTGCTGCCAGCATGTTCCCCCAAGAATCCCTTACAACCACCCCGAGCCCTATACACTCATGTTGTCTTGCAATGGCCGCATCGCAGTTCGCTTTAGCCCACCCAATCATCGAAACTTTCCAGCAAATTCTGGGACTAGGCCTGGTTTGCGCTGCACAAGGAAGCATGGTTGTTGCCTCACGCTCATGGGCCAAGTCAAAGTCTACTATAGCCTGATTTGTCTGGGCAAGAATTATCTTCGGATGAGGGAAGGTACCACCATGCAGCAAATCATTTCTTCTCAGCCAAAGCCGTCGGGCCATACCAGAAAATTGCCGCAGATCGTCCTGGCCGCACCTTTCAAATATATACTCCAGTAGCTGCAAAAAATTAAATCCAGAGAAGGAACATTTTTGAAATTTTGCATTGCCCATAGACCATACATCCATGGCTGATGGACATTGCCACAAAATATGTAAACTCATCTCCACCTCCATGGCTGATGGGCATTCCTCTAATTTAGGAATTTGATTATGATTTGATCACCCTAAATTAGGGGATTTGATTAAAATTACATTTATTTGTGAGCTCTATAAATAGAGCATTCTGTATTGTAAACAAATCATTCAATAAGAGCTTAATGTAGCCCTTTGTGCTTTATATGTGGATGTAGGTTGTTGATCGAACCACGTTAAAATCTTTGTCTCTCATTTATTTTATTTCCGCAATTTATTTCTATTTCTATTTCATTATGAATTCTATCATTGTATCAGAGCCACCCGGCTTACACCAATGTTGATCCAAATGGTCCTGTGGATTTTATTTTGGTTTATTATATTGTCTTGTTCTTGACGGTCAATATTTTGCAAATCTCTTCGCCATAGATCTTGCATTATATTTGACGAAAAAAAAAAATACATGAGGTTTCCTCCGTGTGTTTTCACAGCCTTGGTCATGCACATGGTTGTGCCTTAAGCACGATCTCCGGCGTCTCCTCTAGCACCTCTGCCCAATGGGTCTCTCTCCAAACCCCAGTTTGTGCCGCCTTCATCTCACGCAAGTACCAGTTGTTCGCCACCTTCATCGCACGCCAGTCTCAGTGCATCCGCCGTTGTTTCCTTTACTGTGAGATGTGAAGATTCATTCTTATGAAAGAAGACATCTCTGCATTTCTTCATGGTTGGTTTAAAAGAAGAGAATTGTTTTTTTTGTTAAAAAAAAAAAAAAAAAAAAACAGCTTTGCAGCGCACATGGCTGCTTCCCAGAGAATGCCGTCAGCCACCAACTTCCGTTCCCGCTCACGGCCCAGGCCCGGCATGCCTCTTCTGGCCTTCCAGCCCAGTCTAGCGCCGCCGCACCTCCTCTAACCTTTCACTGAAGCTTCCCCGTCGTCTTCCATGGCTGTTTCCAAGTCCTTCACTGCAAATCTACGGCCCTTAGCCGCCGCTCTCTGTCAGCATCCCAATACCAACTCCGGTTTGCTCCTTACAGCCACCGTCCAAACCGCGCTGCTCATCCGCCCCGATCTTTGCCTCTCCCAGGTTCCTAGTCGCAGACATTTCATCTCACAACAGTAAAAAAAACAACAAGCTTTCTTTTGCGGTTCATTGAGAAGATGAAGTGAGTTTAGTTAGAGGTTTGATTTAATCTCGTAGATGTTCCTATTCTAGTTTAGGAATGTGTTGTACCTGGTTCTGCTTGGTTATGGGATTAAGTAATCCTTATCCCAGTTTAATGTAATTTATAACAGGATTTTCATGAAAAAAAAAAAAAAAAAAAAAAAAAAAATCAAAAGAGGCCAAGTTGCCCATCAAAATTCAAAAGAGGCCAAGTTGCCAATAAAAAAAAAAAAAAAAAAAAAATTCAAAATAGGCCAAGTTGCCCATCCATTGGCCCATAGTTGGCCTAATTTTTGCTCGGCTCTGTGGTATTATTTAAAACCCAGGTCATTGCAGCCCATAGTTAGCTCTAACTTCAACCCAAAGTTGGCTCTCTTTTTATTTGGCTATGTGATATTGTTTAAAACCCAAGCTCACTTTAACCCACAGTTGGCTCTCATTTTAACCCAAAGTTAGCTCTCTTTTTTGGCCCATAGATGGCATTCTTTTGTATTGTTTTGCTATCTCAAAATAATAAAAAAAAAAAAAAAGAGTCAAACTCAAGGTTTCAGGATCTTCTACCTTGAGTTCGAGGGAGGATGTTAGAGTATATTTGAATGACCCTAAAGTTAGAGATTTGATTATGATTGATGAAGATTAGATTAGCCTAATTTAGGAATTTGATTATGATTTGGTCACCCTAAATTATGGAATTTGATTAAGATTACATTTATGTGTAAGTTCTATAAATAGAATATTATGTATTGTAAACAAATCAAGAGCTTAATGTAGCCCTTTGGGTTTTTTTTTTTGAAACATATCATACTCATTCATTGATAAAAGTTGCGAGCCTAAAGCTCTTACAAACAGAGCAAAAAGCTCTGAAGTAAATCATAGCCGAAGCTAAAGATACAGTCATCAATAACAGACCAAATCAACCAAAACAGAGCATCCGCTAACCTATGACTAAAAATCAGGTTGAAAACTCAGATCTGCATCAAACAGACACCATCTAATGCATATGTAGCACTTATTCCTCGGCCTTGAGAGCAAAACTCCCAAGCCGATACTTATTCCTCGGCCTTGAGAGCAAAACCCCAAGCCAATACTTATTCCTTGGCCTTGAGAGCAAAACCCACAAGCCGATACTCATCCTCCTCGACTCGAAAGCCAAGATAAATTTCACATCCACAACCCAAAGGTTTGGACCAGTAATATCGGGCAGCAACCGGGCGCAACAAAACAGAAGAAGAAAGCCTTATTACAAGCATAAATAAAACCATACAGGGAAATAAAGGGAACAATAAAACTAATGCAGAAAAAAGAAATTACAGCAAATAAAACCAAATACATGGGAACTCAAAGGAAATACAAAACAGAAAAATAACAAAACAGGAAAATAAATGCGAAAAACACTCAAAGCGGGTCACAGCAGCCGGAGGAGGCCGATCGCGAGCTGGCCGGAAACCGCCGCGGAAGGTGGCACAAAAAGCTTGGCGCTGGAGGGGCGCGTGAAAAAGACCCGACAGTGAGCGGTGAGCAGCGAAGCGAGCGCGGAGGAGATCGGCGGCACACACAAACAAACAGGGAGGGGGAGAGTTTGAGTGAAAACCCCCAAAAGCAGTACCCACCTAGAGAGAACACAAACACAACAAAACAGAAAACACCAAAGACAGAAACAAACCTAAAACAAAAATCGGGAAGCAAGGAAGGGAGGAGGGATGTAGGCAACGAGCATCCCTCCTCCCCTGAGGCGGCGGCACTCTGGAGGGGGGCTTAGGGTTTCACAAGGCTTAGCACTAATCGTAGCCCTTTGGGCTTTATATGTGAATGTAGGTCGTTGACCGAACTACGTTAAAATCTTTGTCTCTCATTTATTTTACTTCCGCAATTTATTTCTATTTCTATTTCATTATGAATTCTATCATGAGAGATATATGTCATGGTGTTATGGCCACTGTAGATAAATAATCCATTCAAGAAATAAGAAAGAACACAATTTTTATTTTAAATTTGTCTCACAATGTTAATGTAAGAGTTTCTTTTTTATTTTATTTTTTATATGTCCGTACAAGAGGAGAGAAAAAAAGAGGAGGATTCGATCTAATGACCTTCGTTTTATGAGATATAGTCTTACAGTAGATTGAGCTACCCCTTGGAAATCAATCTCAATTAACTATTGAATTCAAGGGTTAGTTAGAATTGACATGTATTGGTTGGACTATGCCAATTCTAGTATTATTGTGTTATAATTTTCATGAATGCTATAAACCACATTTTATCTCATAATTATCACAGTTCTGATCATTCATTGCTCTGCCATGTTAATATTGTGTGATATTTGTGAGACAAAAGTGTGGTTCTTAACATTATTCTATAAATTTCACTATACATTTCTTACAAACCAAAATAGTTTTTCACATGACATTTATCACTTGAACAACTAAATATTTTAAATTTGATTTTTGTTAAAGTGGTAGTGCGGTGTGAATAGCCACGTCAGTTTATATTAAACGATAAAATTTAATTGTAAATGATATAACAATGTAACATAAAATGTCGCTTTATTACAAAATGCTATTGTGAAAACTATAGTAAGGAGGAAAGTGTTACTAAACGCAACCAAAACTCATGTAAATGGCGCAGAAAAGGGTTGCCTTCGTCCATTGGGTCACCAAGTGGGTTGTATTCTTATATGCATCGTTAAGAAGGGGAAAAAACCAGTCTTGATTAAATTTGAAGGCAACTGTCTCTGTCCATGTTCTAATCAATGCAATTACTGCTTTGAATAAACTCCTCTGCATCTTCAATTCTTCATCATCAGTCCCAGGTTTTGAGTTACTTGCAATTCAAACAAGTGACCCTCAGTCACGTGTTTGAATTATTGTTTAAAAAATACAAAAAAAAAGGGGGGGCGGGGGAAGAAAGAAAGGGTGTGGGGAAAATATAGAAATTTCAAACTTCTGAGTGATCAGAAGTACAAGACAAGAGAGTAGGAAGAAATGGGGACCAAAAAACTACAAAACAAAAATGATTTCAACGTGATTAGAAGAGTTGTCCTCGACCGCATCTTTAGGCTGGAAAAAAATAAAACTCCATCAAGCATTTCGGAGTACAACTCACTTACAAGCAGGACCAAGTGACCAACAGTTGATGCACCAGTGGTCCAGTACCACACAAGAAGAGGAGCTAAAATTCCAAAGCCCATAAAATTTTTTTTTTTAAAAAAAAGAGCTAAATTCCATGTAAGTTGTAAACATTCCAACATCCTCCCCTTTTATTGCTCCTATACATACCGCCACTAAGCACCACATTTAAGACAACCAACCACCCCCCATGAAAACCTCTCCCACCAGTTGTCCAGATGGATGACATGTGGAGCTCTAAGCATGGGAGATAGAGACACGCCTGTCACTGGCAACCAAGTAATCACCTGGTATCTTTATTAACGTGTTTTGCGTGTAAATACTACTTTTTTTTATTTTACAATACCGACAGTTTTTTTTAGATATTTTATTGGGGTAATTTTACAAAAAACTTCATAACTTTCATCAAATTTGGCAAAACCCTTCAATTTTTAAAATCTCTCAATTTGGTTCACTGAACTTTCAATTGCTCTCAATTTAAACATATCTGTCAAATTTAGGGTTTAAAAATACTGAAAAAGACCAAAATATCCCTAATTTTCTTTTTTTCTTTTTTTTTAATAAAAAAACGTTTTGGAATTAGGGATAAAGTTAGAATTTTATAAAAAAAATCAGGGGTATAAAAGTCATGTGACGTTTAAAATCTGACGGAGGGATCCAAATTGATTGCAATTGAAAGTTTAGGGGACTAAATTGAGAGATTTTGAAGTTTGAAAAAAGGTTTATCAAATCAGGTGAAAGTTCAGGAATCTTCAATAAAGCTACCCCTATTTTATTTATAACAATAATTAATTCAAAGATTAGTTGAAATTGGTACGTCACCATTACGAGATATTGGTGAAATACAAATATAGTTTCTAGCATAGATATGCTATTTAGCATTCTCTAAAAAGCATAAAGGATAGATTGAACATGTCATGTTAGTTGAAAATGCTAAGAGAATACTAAATAGCATTTCTCTTCTAGTGTTACTCTTTGCTTTTTGTTTGAAAAAGTTTATATTCAGATATAACATAAATGTAGAAACAATTTTGAGTATTTTGTGTTTCGAAAACATAAAACAAAAGCAAAAATAAAAATATCAACAAACATAGAACTATTTTGTGTGTTGTTCAAGTTGGGAGCCACACATCTAATAACATGTCGTTTTTGGTGGAGCTACTCTGGTTTACTTATTTAGGAAAGAAAGACACTACAAAATTGTGGTAGTCGTGGACTACGCTGACACCTTCCCTTTCAGAAAGGCAAAGAGGCTGGATACGATAGAGCTATTTTTCTCAAGCGTTGGTTTTGTGTGTGGCTCTCTTTTCTTATCCCTACCATTCTTCTCATTTTTCTTATATATGCATGCATTATGTCCTTCACTCCCTTGTAATAATTTCCAATTTGCAGGCATGTCAGATCAAGATCATGAAAATGCCTTACCTGAAGACCCGACGTGGCCGCCCGAGCTGAAGCTTCCAGGCTTGCTGTTTACTAACGCCGTTAGGGAAGTCCATGCTACGATTGAGAACGAATGGGATCCTCTGCAACGGTCGGCGTGTCAAACGGCGGCGGGAAGAGCCCTGTGGAAGCATTTGATCCACGACCCACTTGCAGATTTGCTTGCAGGCGAGACGTACCTTACAAGCCTGTATGAGAAGATAAAGAAAGACCGCATCAGCAATGCACGAGAAGTCTCCGGCGTGATTCTCGCTGTTCGAACCCTTTGGTTTGATTCCAAAATTGAAGCCCTTCTTAATTCATTCACCATGAAGGAGGCCCAAGTTGTTTTCCTCGGAGCAGGTTGGTAATTTGCCTTTCCACAATTGTTGCATTTGGTTGACCAGCATGTTTTATTGCATTATACATCAATGAATACAGGAGAAATCAAAGAAATCCAAAAATCATGATTTTGTAATGTGAGGAGTTTGTTCGGGTGACTAACGGGCCCTCGAGTTATTTTTAGGAAGACAAAAAAATTATACTCAATCCCATCAACACCCACCTCATTCGCACTTACTCTCGAACTACCATTTATAATATTGGACCCTTTAAACTACTATTTCGTTACAAAATAGCTCCTCTGTTAGTTGTTGAAGTTAAAATAGATGGAATTTGTAACACTTGCCCCTGTATATTTTGGACTTGAAATACCCAGATTACCCTAAACTATAATTTGCAAAAACAACATCAAACTACAATTTTGTGACACTTAACCCCCTCGAACGACTATTTCTTTATAATTTGGCTCATGCAGATATTGACATTAAAATGGCCAGAAAGTGACATACATGACTTACGTGCGCATTTTGGACACCCCAAAAGCCTTCAAAGGGTAGTCGACTACCTCTCAACTCGTAATATTTTGCATTTATTTCTCCAAAATCAAGATAATTTGGGCTTTGAGTCTAAAATATGTACATATAAGTCATGTACATCACTTAAAGCATACAAATGACAGTTTAAGGGTGTTTTTGCAAATGATGGTTTAGGGCAATCTGAGCATTTCAAGCCCTAATATGCACTTGTATGGCACGTGCTACAAATTCCATCCATTTTAATGCGATCAGCTAATGGGAGGGTCTTTTTGAAACCGATTTATAGTTGACAGGGACTATGTGTCACAAATGGTAATTTGAGAGATGAGTGCAAATGAGATGTCCATTTGTTTATGAGTAAATGTATTTTCCCCTTATTTTTAACAATGCATTACTTCACACGAGTGATTTATTTTTACCGCCTTGTTGCTCAATCAATCCTGCTAAGTCTGAAGCAAACCAGGTGATTAAAAACGCTCCCCTGCTCTCATGAAAATAATGGGTTGGAACACTCTGTTATGGCAAATTGTTTGAGTACCAAACTTTAGTGCAGAGCCATGTTTTACATATCTTTAATGACAAATAGCAGACGCTTACGCACACCATAGAAAGCGGACTATGGCCTATCTAGAAAGTACTTACTATAAACATTAAATGTTTTATTTTTATTTTTCCCAGGTTGGCATGAAATGAAACAAAATATATATATATATAATTTTTTTTTCTTCTGTCTGTTTTCTTTCAGGGATGGATGCAAGGGCATACCGTTTAAACTGCTTGAAGGATAGCGATGTTTTTGAAGTCGATTTTCCCAAAGTCTTGCAAGTGAAAGCATCTCTTCTACAGACAGCAATGGAATCCAAAGATGAACACCAGCATCTAAAGGAGACGGCAAAATCCCTGACCAGAGTGGCAGCAGATATTAGAGATAATGACTGGCTTGAAAAGCTTCAAACATCAGGGTTTGTGCCAGAGAAGAACACAATATGGGTTCTTGAAGGAATCCTTTATTACCTGTCCCACTCCCATGCCACGCAGGTGCTGAAGATCATAGCTGAGAAGTGTGCCCTAACCCATACAGTCCTATTAGCTGATTTCATGAACAAACCATCAACCACGCTTTCAGAGTCCATCTTCCACTTCTACAGTGATTGGCCTGATCATCTCCTGCCATCTCTGGGGTTTCCTCATGTTAAGCTTTCTCAAATTGGTGATCCCGACGCTCATTTCGGGCTAATGCACGATCCACTAAATCTGTTTAACAAGCTTCGCAGCTTGCCTAGATCCGTACAACAGCATCCAGATGATGGAACGCCATGCTGTCGCTTATATTTGGTGCAGGCTTCTGGTTCACCCAACCAAACCATTCCATAGAAAGCCAACAGATCAGAGTTAATATAGACAGCTAGCAATTATAGCATAAATGTAGGCATCATTGTTTGTAGTATTACCTAAATGTATGTACTGATTTTTGACAGATAATCAGAAGAAAAATATGATAGCCATTAAGTTGGTTTTCTTGCAATCACAGGTATATGAACTACCATACATCACTAGTTCTAATTTTTTCTTCAAGAAATGTTATTTAGTAGACTACTATATGACTTTCATACAATTGAGATGATATTACAGTAAAAATCAACCTTTGACTTTTTTTTACAAGCCCTTACTGATCCAAATGCTGTTTTTACTATCATGTCATTTCAATTATGTAACAGCTATATAGCAATCAACTAAATAACATTACTCTTTTTCTCCAAGAGAAAAGTGTTCAAGCACAAAGATTCTAAGAAGTCCCTTTAATTTATAGTTTCAGCTATACTTCAGTTCTACACATGCAACATATATCAACCATGACAGGCATTTTCGTATATAATGTCAAGCCAATATAATGTATAACCCGCCAGGAGAAAAAAACAAAATGTTTTCTCAACAAAGTCATTCCAGAGATATTAAGTGCAACAGGCAAACCAGGCCAGAGATACCAACAATGACCAACATCAAAATCCTTTAGATAATAATAACAGGTTACAGATATCTAGGCACTACTAAAGAACAAAAAACAAGCTCAAGGGAAAAGGAGAAGTGATGGAAGAGAAAGCATTAAAGTACAGCAAAGAACATGTCAAAATCGACAAACTTCCAGAATTTCACTATTTTCTAAGTCCCAACTCCAACAGAAAGAAGCATCAATATTTCTTTTTCTTTGGTCAGAACGCAGGGGTGGGGGATTAGTGAGTGCATCCACAATAATCATTCCAGAGAAATTTACTTCAACAGGTGAAGCAAGGGAAACTAACACCAACTTCCTTCCAATAATAATACTTCATTACAAGTATCTTGCCTCTACAGAAAAATGGAGTCGTGGGAAAACAAATAATGAGATCAAGGGGAAAGAAGACATAGGAAGGTGAAAAACAACAGGACAGCAAAGATCAAGTCAATATGGACATACGTCCACTATCTTCCAAGTTCAACAGACAAGCTGCAAAACCTTTGAGTACAATATACACCAGAATATTTTAGTCATATCATAATGGTCAAGCTTCAAGGCATTCTTTAATTCCCTGCTCAAACTTGTCAAGGAAAGATATGGTATCCATGAGTGCAACTGCTACCTTCTGTCTGCAGTTTTTTTTTTTTTTTTTTTTAAATTGAAAAAAGAAAAAGAGAAAAAAAAAAAGGTAAATTAGGCAACAGTCAGATGGGTATGGCAACAATTTAACAGGGTTTGACAAACAAAATAAAGTTAAAAAGAGTTCAACCTTAGATCAGTTAACAACAATATATAACAATAAAAGTGGAATTGATTATTGACACAAAATCACCAAATGAACACGTACATTCCACAGTTGCATTATAGAATCAACAGTCTCAACTGCTTTATGGGACCTTTATGGGCCACTCCCCCTTGTGACACTTTCTTCATGAATATAAAAGACGATTACACGTTTACTCGCACAGCCCAGAGAAGCGCTAACCACATGCGTATTATATCCCAAAATGACTAATCAATATTACAATTGGAATTCTCTAAAGTCACTTATAAAGCCCATTTCACCTACAAAGGAACCTATGTGGTACTTAGTATTCATGCAACACCTTCACAATTTGTACACCCAATGTGGGACTTACCTTTCCGGGGTGTTACAATCTCCCTCACTCAAATTCTTGGCATCCTCGTTAGGGAACATGCCACGCTACAATGCCTCAGTGTCACATGGTATTATTAGGTTGTTCTGATACCATTTGTTACGACCTAGAGAAGTGCTAGCCACATTTACACTATACCCCAAATGGATTAGTTAAATATTACACTTGGAATTCTCTAAAGTCGCTTATAAAGCCATGCCTTACCTAGTAAAGAACCTATATGGGATTTTGTACAAAAAATTAGATATTTCTCCACAATTTCATTGCCAAATAATATGTATTTAACTAATATTTATTCCCTTCATGAATTTGCTCAAAAATAAATCTGGCACCAGATTAACCCAAACAGACTCACCACTCATTTTTTTCTTGGACTAGCGGGCTTTGTGGACAATGCTTGAAAGTTGAAAGTAAAGAGGCACCATCACAATGAATAAAAGAAGAGTAGAAATATGGAATATAGTAACATATCATCTTATGAGCATCAGTAGAGAGTGATATAAATCAGTATCACCAGCTTAAAATCTAAAACATAGTGCCAGACATGATGATATTGGATAATTTTAAACAAGGCACTAAGGAGAAAGTTAGGAATTGAACGGAGTCCTTTCACCATATGCATCACCAAGTTTAATGTTTTGTAAGAGACTTGGGTTGAAAAGAAACTTGCCAGCTTGGCAATTCGTTCGGGGATTATGATTAACCTCAGTGAAATCAGACTTAATAGTCAGGAGAGGGGCATGAACTGCAAAGATGAACAACTGTGAGGATTGTGGCAAGGAGGGAAGAAGCAATGCAATCACACCTAGGGATATGAAACAACTGTAGTTGGGTTCGAGATTGTCTCTGAAGAAGGTAAGGTTTTTGTGGACCAGTGAAGGTAAGGTTTTCGAGATTGTCTAGGGATATGTGACAAGGCATTGTAAAGAGTCTAAAGACTCTTAGAAAAGGATCTTGGAACCTTTCAGTACGGTATGTGACCTTTAATTGTAATGAGCTTTCAAATAAACTTGTTCAACCAACTGGTTCACCTTGTTCTTCTGCTTCCCTTGAATAGAAGGATTATGACTTCCTAGGGGGAGCCCTTTTTTCCTTATGTGACAAGTGTTTTGAGTGATTGTGAAAAATGTCACAATCTAACATCTTTAGTGGATGAGGTCACATGTTACTCAAAGTGAGAACATACTAATTCAAAAGAGTAGGAAAGGTCACAACCAACGCATTAGCCCTAAACGCTATCTTTGCATCGTTTCCCTTGTTTAATCCATCCAAGCCACGACCCTCAAAGCTTTCCCCAAGAGGTTCGTGACTGCCACACCCCAAATTCCCAATGGGCATCTTGAGCTCTGCCTTCAGCCAGACAGACACAAATAACTCATGCCATGGCAGCTTACCCTGGTGTTCCAAAGGCATGTCCATCTAGGATGGTCTCCACATGGCATTTAGATGCCTGTGCAACACTAGACACCTTTACCAATGTGGGTCCATGATGAAGGCATCTCAAGTCACATGCTTAAACAGTTAACTGATCTGGGCATGTAACTTCCTCTCGTCAATAGCAACTCAGCACCTTCTGTCACAACAGTCATTTAGAGGAACATAATTTAACATCCTAATGAATAGATTTTATGCCAACGCATCTTATACCATATGTTCAAGAAGATATCAAATAATTTAGGCAAAAAGTTATCTAATCTCCATGTTTCTTGTAAGCTTGACATGAAAGTCATACCTACTGGAAGCAAGTTGAATGTCAGTTTCGCTGGCTAGACCATTAAGAGAAGTGAAAGATCTGCAATACAAAATCATAAGAAACTAAGGAAATAAACAATATATTCTTTTAGCAAATGTACAAACGATTCAGTGTCAAGACACTGATTTGTGTGATAATTTCAGCTATTACACTTCCCTTGCATATTGAGGAGATTGATGAAAAGGAGAGAGACATGTTTTACAATGCTTAAAGCTAGATTCTTTCATCAAACAATTTGGTCGTTATTGTTGACCTACCCTCCTTTTCTAGGTGTAGATGAAGGCTACTAGATTGAACAATCTGATTTGCTAGACCTTACATAGTCGTAGCAGCAGGCTTGAGAACTTCAAAAGTACATAGAGATGTTTCCAAATGTTTTCAGTAATCATTTTCAGGACAACAAGATACAGATTTATCGGTGTACTAGCTCGCAGCATAAGCACAAAGCAATAGAATAGTGCCTACCTTATAAGATCATTCAACATAGCTTCGGCTTCCAACTTCACAGGATCCTTGTTATCAAGCAATGAGGACGCATTCTTCACAACCAATCGGAAGGTGCAAACCTGCTCATCATACAAATCTTAACTATAAGTTTAATTCGTTTAAGGTGGCATATTCTTATACCTTCCCCATTCTTTGGTTTATAACCAGAGAACTTACTCGATCACTGTTCAACCTTTTTCAAAAAGGACATTAAAATTCATCAAGATCTTAAAAACTTCACGTTTCAAAACGCACCTGAAAGTTATTTGAATGAAGCTAATGTAATTAGATGCTCAAAACTTCTTAGTCCCTAAGAATTAATCAAAATATGTTTACACCCTAATTAAAAATGAGGAAAACGATTATAAAAATACGCATTGTCTAAACTAGTGCGATCTAAACCTCAACATTGAAAAGAAAAAAAGGAGAATACGCACTAAAAAACGAGACCGAAGATGAAGAGATCGAACCTCAACTCCCGTGCTGGCTTGAAAGCTAACAAAAGAATTCCTATCCTCGGGAACGCAGTCCCTAGCGGCCGACCTCAATAGCCCTTGCACTTCCTCCAAGTCCTTAGCCGAATATTCAGAATCCCTAGCCGCTGTTCAAAACCAAACCAAATTGAACAACAAATTCAAAAAAAACTCGAAACCATTGAATTTAAGAGAGAGAGAGAGAGAGAGAGAGAGAGAGAGAGTCGTACTGAGTAAGACATAGGCAGAGCGAAGGATTTCTCGCGAGGCGTCGATTGGGGCTAAAACGAACTTGGAGGCATTCTTCTTTTGCCCTTTCAACCAATCCTTCGGTCCTGCTGTGTAATCAATCAAGAAATCAGAATTTCGTTAAGAAGTAGAAGAAAACCGAAATTGGTGAGTGCGAAAGAGCGATGCGTACAAATGCCGATGGAGAAAGCAGAGGCAGGGGCGACCGGAGAGAGGGAGGGCAGGAGAGCGAGGAACGAGAGCGATGCGAAATCTCTGCGAGAAACCGTGATTCGGTGTTGAAGAACTTGGTGTTTGGGAGGAATGAGATTTTGTTTGGATTTTGGTGGATTTGGAGGGAAGGATAGGAGGCCGTTGAGAGTGGTGGAGTGGCTTTGAGGCAGTGGCGTCATGGTTGGTTGATGCTCTCGTGTTACGCGTAACCACGTTTACGGGATGATTTAACGGCTGGTGTCACGTCTCCTCTCCATTTCACTTACCATTTCTAGATTTTCTTTTGTCATATCTTATTATCTATTAACATATATATTATTTTTAAACTTTTAATCTCACCATAAAATAGTTTTCCATTTTGATCCCTTCTTATATGCTTTATTATATAATTTTAGAAACGAATTTAATTACTTAATTAATATTCCATTTTTATGTGAGATCTAATACATTAAATAATTAATTAAAATAAAAGAGAGTTATAGAGAAAAAGTCCAAACTTAATACTTTTTTTTTTTTTTTGGAAGTATCAAACTTAATACATTTGTTTTAATATTATATTCAATTTTCAGTTATCCTAAAATCTTAAATTTATCAAAAATAGTCCTGAAGAGGTAACTCAATCGGCTGAAAACTACGCCTTATAAAATGGAGGTCACTAGTTAAAATAAAAAAAATATTTAAATTTCAAAAAGTAAGTGACCTTTACTTCACTGTGTTACTAAATGAAATCATAAGCTTTGCATTAACACCCCATGGGCCATGGCCTAAACAAAGCTAGGATTTCTTATCGAAGTAATGCTACACACATTACAATGAGTAAATTTTTAAGAGGCCGTATAATTAATTTAGTGACAGCCCACATTTTGTTTTAATTCGCTTGTTGGGAGCCCTATTAGGAATTTACTTCGCATCATCATCGTCACTTCTTCACATCAATCATGGGCGCCCCAACTTCTGGTTCTCTTGATCATGTCGTCGTATTTTGGGTAAGCGACTCCCAAAGCATGGAGCCACTCCTAGACCAGCAAAATTAGATGAACGAGTTAAAAGTACTATTCCCTTTATGACCTAAAACAAGTCCTACCATTATATTAAAAATATAAATAAAGGCTGCTTGCCCCATAAATAGCTACTTCGGGTATTACCCACCCTCCGGGCAAGTTTATAATCAAATACAAATCTTTGATATCATCCTCTATACTAATAAGATATACCATAAGACCAATAAGTTAAATTATACGTATCCACGGGATTAATTTGGAAAAACAGCAGAGATACGCAAGAACAAACAATTTTTATTAGAAACATTTCCCTAAGCAATTATATTATCTTATTAATTTTAAGTGAAGTGGAGAAGATCCATCAACCATTTAGATTTTGTTTTATTGCATCTAATAATATATATAATGCTAGATCATTTAACAATTTAAACAATATAACAACATAATCACCATATAAAAACATATACTATATCCGTAAAATTTAATTCAAACCATAAAATAACTTATATCCATTTTAACGTGATTCCGCTTATACTGAGGTTGGGCCGGGAGCCCCAAACCAATTATGCAATTTGGGCTTGCACACCTGGGACTCAGGTTCGCGATGCATGAGAAAGTAACCCAACAACATGGCTAATTGGACTCAGCAGGCCACTATTTCCTATCCATCTTTTTTTTTTTTTTTTTAATTTTTATTTTGTGTGGTTTATGACGAGGAAAGGGACTTTCCTTTCCTTTTGGTCCGGATAAGGTCATAACTTTCCTTAGGTATTGCAAATTATCGTTCAATGGACCCTTCAGACACCAATAGATCAGAATAATTCCTCAGGTAATATTGTTTCCATAATGCATTGAGACTTTAGGGTGTTCTAGTTTGGAAACTGATCCTCTCAAGTTAATTTCAACGGGAGGAGAGCTGGTCCTCTTTAAGTGGAGGGTAAAATTATTATTCTACTCCTTTTTTTTTTGGCCAATTTTACCTTCCATATAAAAGGGACCGGCTTGGCGGCTCTTCTCTAAGAGAATCCAAATACCTCTAATTCACAGCTGCAAAGCTTTTTTTACATTTCTTTTTTTCATTAATCATGTTCTAGCAACGAAGCATCCTACATTTTTCTATAAGCATCATACCTAGATTTATGCCATTCTTATATTTATAAAATATCTTGGCTCTTGTATGAGAAAATCCAAATACCTCTACTTCATCGCTGCAAAGCTTATCTTACAATTTTTTTTTTCATTAATTATGTTCTAGCAACGAAGCATCGTACCTTTCTTTAAACTATTAAAAATTTAATTAAATAATTAAACCAATTATTTATTATCTAGTAAAACAATTTAACACGAACCTTTTCTAGAAAATATGAATCATGTAAACCTCATCCAACGAGTGGCTTGGAAAGTGATAGGATAAGTTGCTTGAGATTCGACAACATGCATGACCCACCACCAATAGAATGCTTCTTAAAAGGAAGTGTGCACGTTTTATCCTACACTTCTTTTGCTTTCTCTCTTGTTGTCTTGATTTAAATATACAGAATCAACGTGCTGCATATGCGACGCATCACATGGCATATTTTTTAAAGCGTGAATTTCGAAAAATAATAGCATTATAATTTTTAAAAATGCAATTAGAAATTTAAACTTATTATAAAATTGCATTCTAGCTGTACAATCGCGACCCGATGTGCATTTTAAGAACGTATAAACAGCTTCTTCTTTTCTTTTTTAATAAATTATGAGCACAGTTCACATGTGTGTTTTTTTTATTAAGAAATGTTATACACCACAAGTTTATTTCAGAGTAAAATACTATATTACTATATAATTGATTAAAATGCTGGTTCTAATTATATGATAGTATATAGCAATTCACTAAATAACATTACTTTTTTTATTTATTTTATTATTCAGACATAGCATGACGTAGTAGCCTTCAAATTGGTTTAAAAAATAAATCATACTATTTGTTGGAAGAATGCTAGGTGTTATCCCGGTGTCTTTTTTTATGAGGTGTACAAGTGGTTAAAATCGCTAACCGCAACCGCTTAAGGCGATTATTTAATTTTAATAACTGCAACCACTCCGCTTAGGTGGTTAGTAGTTATTAAAACCAATAACCGACTGTTTTATAACCGTTTTTTTATATGAGCTTTTAGGCTTTTTGATGTATTTTTACATATTTTTTGGACTTATTTTAAATAGTTTGGGGTCAAAGTGTTTCAAAAAATGATGAATATGATGAAACTCTCCCTAATTCGTATTTTTTAACACCAAAACCATGTCGTTTTAATTTATATTTTTAATACAAAATATATAATGTATATTTATATTATTATATATAAGGGTAGGCGTTTAGTGGTTATTAACTTCCCTACCTCTAATACCACTAACCGCCCTACCCTAGGCGGCTAGCAATTATACGGTTAGCAGTTATAAACAGTTAGTAGTTGCAGACCATTCCGTTTGTACACCCCTAATCTTTTTAGTCTTAAGTGAATATTAATTTTTTAAAAAGTAAAAAATAAATAAGTGGCCCTTATTTTACTCACTTAATCTTTAAAAAATAATATCCGCTTAGTATTAGAAGACACCAGAAATATTAGAAGGACACCAAAAAAACATTTAGCATTTTCGGTAAGTTAAAAATAAACCATTTAATGAGTGTTAATTTAATGATTAACTTTTACTGTCAAACCATTTCTGCAAAAAATTTACTGGAGTAGCATCAGTGCCACGTCAGTGGATTGGGATAGTAGTGAATATGAGTGATTACCAAAAATTACAAGTTAAGAGTTGGAATCCCAACGGGAATTTCGCACGTTCTCTGCAAACGTTCCCGCTGAGAGAAACGAAAAGGAATCGCACATTCGCATTTTGTCCGGGAATTAATTCCTTCCCCCGCAACATTGATTATCCAATTCATAATCCCATTGCCTGCTGCGATTAGATTCGTTCACGGCCAACTTGTAATCGCACCCCTAATCGCACTAGCTTCCAGTATCCGATTCATCTTCCATATCATTCCCGAAATGCCTATTTAATTCCACCATGCGAATTCCCAGAAAGCCCGTTTCCTTTTGCCTCTCCCATTTCTCTCCCGAATTCTCCTTCACTTTCTCTTCCCGGATTCAGCTTAGCTTCGGAATTCTCTGCAAACCCCATCACTCTCCCGGTAAACGAAAACGAATTCACGCCGCAGGTTCGTTTCCGTACTTGTCTTTTGCTCCACTGGATTGTAAATTTTGCTTCTATTTTTTCAACCTTTTTATTTTTTATTTAAATCAAGAGGTTAAGATTTTTCCACTTCGACATGTCCCACCTTCACAAGATTCTCATTTTTTTTTTCTTAATTTCATTGCGTCTTATTGCATGACGCATTTATTTTAAAAATAAATGGTTAGAATTTTGATAGTTCACTGCAGAATTAATCTTAATCCGAAATTTTGATAGGTTTATGGTTCTAAGAATGTGTGTTAGTAAATTTTTTATTATTTTGCAAGTGTTTCTTTGGTAAAATTAATGTTTTGTCGGCAATTTGGTGAAAGTTTTGAAGTTATGTGGTGGGATGGTTTAGAAGACGCCGTTGGGTAGGGTTTAAGATTGGAACTGGTAGTAGTATTATATTAGTTAGTTGGTTGTTTTGGGAGCAAAAGATTGTCTGTTTTTTAATTGAGAAATTGGATTTCTAGGTGTTTCTTGGAGCGTAGCTTGGATGATTCCTAGAGTTGGAACTTAGCTTGGTGCACTTTGTGCTCTTTTGATTGGACAAATCAGGTAAGATGTTAAGGTTTTATTTTGTGGGATAAAAGATCTTATTTTTTTGGTTTGTTGTTCATCATTTTCATATAAGAAAGAAAATGTTTTGTGGGTTTTGTCATACGGGTTGGACGAGGAGTGATGGGAAATGAGGAATTAGAGTTGTTCATTTCAAGCCTTTAGATTGAGTTAGGTAAACCTGCCCACTTGCTTGAAGAGTAAGTGTGAACTAAATTAATGTGTTCTGTTGTATGATGTATAATGGAATTAAACAAATGTGATCGGATTTGTTTGTCTATGGCTGTATCCAAATAAAGCATGCACTATGCATTAATTAATAAGAATAAAAAGTTTAAGTGTCTATTGGTTCCTAAGTGTTTAGGGCATTTGATTCAATTGAAATCACTGAACTATGTCTTTATAACCCTTGATGTGAGAAATTATCACGTGGAATGGAGTCAATATCAAATTTAGAACCATGCTGATTAAGAGTGTGATACTGTAAAGTAGATGTGTACTTTCGGACAAATGTTGTGGGGAAACATTTTCATTTCTAAACACATTTTAGGAATTTTGAGGCATAGAATTCGTAAATTTATGTACACAAGCAAAATAAGTAATAAAATATATTAATGCATTATGCAGCCTTGACTTGTGTTGTATAGTGTACTATCATTCTGAATCACTATCAGAAGCTAATGTTTTGCCTCCTCCCCTCCCTTGGCTAAAAACTATCAGGAGCAAGTCAATTTTGTGCCAGTTATCCAATGGACGAGAGTCATGGGACTGTTGTAGGTGGCAAATCATCAAATTTTCTTCATATGGCAAGCAGTGATGGTGGTCATAAACCATGTATATGGTCATCTCCAGAGGGAGGACGTAGGATTGATATAGGAAAGCGTATATTTTGCAACAGATCATTGAACATGAAAAGCATTGTTGCTGTCGGGTTTGATATGGATTACACTTTGGCACAATACAAGCCTGAGACTTTCGAATCTCTTGCTTATGAAGGCACAATTAGGAAATTGGTGTTCGATTTGGGTTACCCTCATGAGGTTTGTCTAATTTCTCATCTGTGCTTATGGTTCCAAGAAGAAACGTGATATTGTTTTGCATTATAATAACTTAATGATACCTTTGTAATACGTGTTTCAATTGATCTAGCATATCTTTCTTAGGTTGATATGTTATTTGTCTCTTCTTTACTCTCACACCCTGTGATCTCGGTCTACGTATTTTATTAGTTTATATTTATTCTTATTCTTAAATTGCACTATATGGTTGGTTTATTAAGAAAAATGATCCTATGCAGTTGCTGAATTGGTCATTTGATTGGAAGTACATGGTCAGAGGCTTGGTACTTGATAAAAAGAGGGGCAATATCTTGAAGGTTAATTCTGTTCATTTGTTTTTTTGCTTTTGCACTCTTTCTTGCTTGAATCTCATGGATAACCTACTTGAATTATTTGTCGTGTGCATTATACAGATGGATCGGCATAAGTATGTGAAAGTAGCCTACCATGGATTCAAGGAGTTGTCAAAGGAAGAAAAAGTTGGGACCTATGGGAATACTTTGGTACGGGATGCTTTTGATGAGCCTGACTATGCTCTCATTGACACCCTTTTTTCACTAGCTGAAGCCTATTTGTTTGCTCAACTGGTTGACTTCCATGACAGAAATCTGGGAAAAGTTCCAGAGTAAGAATATTGCTGCTTTTTTTTTGTCCTGTTTTTCTTTTGGATTCTTAATGCTGTAAGTGATAAAAGGAAGATGACCCAGCAAGCAACTAGTTGCGTAGGCGGAATAGAGTAGCTTGTTGAATTCCCAAAAATATATGGTGGTCGCTAATATGAACGGACACTCCTTAGAATACTGCTTAGTTAGTTACGTTCACTATCATGTATTTATATTTATATGGCTATATTAATGATCTATAAACTGTTTTTCCAGTTACTCCCGTATGTACAAAGATGTTCGAGCTGCAGTTGATTTGTGCCACCGTGATGGAACTTTAAAGCAAATGGTTGCAAAAGATCCTAAAAGGTAGGGATGTAAACTATAGTAAATATCATGGTAATGGTTGTTCATGAGTTCTCGGTTAGTTTAATTATAGTAAGCTAATGCTTATTGTTAATGAATATAATCTCATTCATTTGTTGATTCCCGACTAGATATATTAATGAAGATACTGCAATTGTGCCCATGCTCAAAATGCTCAGAGATTCTGGTCGGTCTACATTCTTGGTGACAAATAGGTATTACTGCTTCTCTTAATTCTTTTGTCAAATAACATGGTTACATTTAAAACTTATCAATCAAGATGTATTTGTAATTTTAACATTTTTAATGGAAGTATGCTTGAACTTAACGAAGCAAAAAAGCACTAGAATTTAGAAATGGAAACAAGAAAAAAGAATTTATTAGACTATAGTGACATTAAAATACACGTAGAATTTGCTTTTACAGTGCTATCTATTTGTATGCTTTATCCTTTCTTCCTCGTGTATAAATTACGAAATATATATGAAGAATAGGAGTTTTCATTTATTGTATTAACTGACATGATGAGGAACCTCTATGATATCTCTTGCAGTTTATGGGACTATACAAACATTGTGATGAATTTCCTCTGTGAATCCCGTACAGTGAATGGTAGTAACAAATGCAATTTTGACTGGCTTCGATTCTTTGATGTTGTAATCACTGGCAGGTATATTATAAACTGT
Source organism: Corylus avellana (assembly GCF_965113065.1). Classification (NCBI taxonomy): domain Eukaryota; kingdom Viridiplantae; phylum Streptophyta; class Magnoliopsida; order Fagales; family Betulaceae; genus Corylus; species Corylus avellana. The sequence continues at coordinate 23,245,164 of NC_142496.1, forward strand.
GATATATTGTGCACCTTTTCTTTTGAGAGGCCTCAAGATCTCTTCATTAAATTTCTTTTCTGCATTCCTTAAACATGTCTAACCAACTGATGTTGAGGAATCACCAAAGGAGTTGTGGTTAGTTTGGAATTGATCTTAAGGTTGTTAATTTAAGTTATAAGATTGAGGCTGATTAAGGTCCCACCAGCCCTTGAATTAGAATTTAGTGTTTACAGCCATATAGTGAGATGTAAAGAGACATTTGATGTAGCGGAAGACTAAGGTAACTAATCAAAGAGCAGCGTCTTTGATTCTGCAAGGAGAAGCGTCTTCGTCTTCTACCCAAAAGATAAAACAAGCCCGCAGGCTAAGAAAAAATAAAACTCCACAGAGTATTTGAGAGAGAATTCTCTGATTTGATTATAATTCAATTGATTGAGTTTTACATAATAGGCAAGCCTATTTATAGAAGAGAAATACTTGTAGAGAAAGTAAACCTACTTCTAGTAGAGAAAGTAAATCTAATCCTAGTAGAGAAAGTAAATCTAATCCTAGTAGGAAAGTAAACATAATCCTATAGTAGTAGTAAACCTAATCCTAATAAGGAAAGGAAATAAAGTCCTAATAAAATAAAATAAAATCCTAATATAAAATTGACAATCAGCGGGAATCGTGGCAATCTTTCCTTTTGTACTTCCATTGTTTGAGAATAGCTAAAATTCTGATCAAGCGGCGCTGCTCCAATATTATTTTTGATATTTTCTTTATTTTCGTTTTTACCGAAAATAAAGATAAATATCGTCCTACATCAACATTAGTACTTGGACAATTACTGTTCGTCAAGCCAATATGCGTAGGTGAAAGAACATATATTAACATAATAGAAGTTGCTCATTTGAGGAGAGTTAATCAAGGTTGGTTTTGATTTGTTAAAATTTTACATTAGCATATAAAGCTTTGTTTATTGCTTAGTATTTTCACTTCTAACCTTCAAGAGGTGGTTATCCATATAGTGCGAAGCCAGGCTTCTTCCATGAGGACAATCGAGCAAATTTATTTGAAGTTGAACCTAAGTCTGGGATGCTACTTAATACTGATAATGGCTCTCCTATGCCTCAGGTCAATATAATAATAATGTTATCATTTCTTGTCTAGCATATCTACCACTATATGGTCTGTGTTTTTTTGTCCTCATATTAATTCAGTTTATATTTATTAATAAGGTGGGAAGTACTTCACCAAGATTATCAGTTAATGGCTTGAATAAGATGTGCAGAGTTTTCCAGGTATTTTTATGGAGATGTTGTACATAATACAATATACTTTGACAACTATTTATGATATAATAATGTGACTTTACAACCAGCTTTATTTTTGTAATTGGTGGTATACTTTCAATTTGAATAGAGATTGAATAATAGCTGATAATTTTTCAGGGAGGCAGTGTTGGTCATCTTCATAAACTACTCTCAATTGAGTCAAGTCAACAGGTGAACTGTCCTCATGTTGTATGTAGGCAGCAAGAAGAAATTATGCTAAACTTACATAGTAAACTGGTTCCTGTTTTTTGAAATTTTCAAATTTAATCATTGCGATCCTTGGTTAGCTTTGAACTTTTAATAGATTTCATTCCAAAGAGTTATGATCCTCATGGGCAGTTGCCGAACTGTTGGTTCCTACTAACTTTTGATTCTTGCAAGTTTAGGTGCTTAGTTTGATTATGTTTTACTTTTTGCAGGTTCTATATGTTGGGGATCATATCTATGGAGATATTTTACGCAGCAAAAAGGTTCTTGGTATAATATGTTGTCATTTCCTTCTCATTTTTTTTTTTACTTTTTTTTTTTTAAAGTTTCCTCTTATTTGTATCATCACCTCATAACTTACACTAACTACTATATCAAGGTCTTCATAGAATATGTGTGAAGTTTTTGTAATGAAAAGTACAATATTTAGAATATCATGTATAATGGTTTGGTTCTTGATTTATGTCCTTGTGAGCAGGGTGGAGAACAATGCTTGTTGTTCCAGAGCTTGAGAGGGAGGTTGAACTTCTCTGGGAATTAAGGGATACCCGCAAGGTATTTATACAACTTAATTATATCTTTCTCTTCAGTGGTTTAATGGAAGTCTAATTCTTTAACAAACTTTAACTGGTCAAGTAAAATGGTTAATTGAGTAAGCTTCCAAAATGATTCTTACAGGGTTGGGGACTGAAGGTTCTGTCATATAAACTGCTTAGCATGCTAGTATTATCGGAATTATGTTGTAATTGATGTTATTTTTGTGCAGGAACTACGATTGTTGCGGGAACAACGAGACCTCATTGAAGACAAAATTCATCGTCTGAAGTGGTCTCTCAAGTAACTATCTGCATAGCCATATCTCATGCATACTAATTTTATAGCAGTTTGACAAAGTAGTGGCTTTCCTTTTCAGGTTTGAAGATGTCAAAGTTGATGTAAAACAGAAAATATTTTCTGCATTAGATGAGTTGGAGGTTAGGCCATTTATCTATAATGCTAAGTGTCATAGCCAGTCTGAATACCATTGTGTAAACTTTATTGATATAGTTCTTTTCTATAATGGTATCGTTTGATAGTCTCAAAGGGAGCATGTCCGATCAACACATCAACAGGCCCAACGGGAATGCCACCAAAAGGTGGAGAACTTTTATCATGTTATAGTATTTTCAATTACTTAATGTTTTAGTATGATGGTATGGAGTATTTTAATTATGTTTTGTATCAATGATGGTGACATCTTTTGTTTGCCAAAATTACAGTTTCATAAAGTCTGGGGACAACTCATGAAGACCGGTTATCAGAATTCACGCTTTGCGCATCAGGTAAGTTTATACCATTTTTTGGCAGGTGTATGGACAATTATTTTGCAAAACCTTTCTTAATACTTGCTGGGCCGTGACTTAAAGCTGACGGGACGTGTAATCTCCTGCGTTTTTCACGGTGCAGGTTGAGAGATTTGCCTGCCTTTACACTAGCCAAGTGTCAAACTTAAGCCTGTACTCCCCAGACAAATACTACAGACCAAGTGAAGATTTCATGCCCCATGAGTTTCATATTATTCCCTTTTGAAGCATGTTCGGACCCTTACATTTGGTTGTGTAGCGTTTTCATGTAGGTGCCTCAACATAGATCCTTTTAGTATCCTCTTTTTCCGCCCTTGTTTCCCTTTGATGATTCACTTCCATGTTAAACTGTAAATGCATTGGCCATTACAATCCGGTGACTTAAGTCAACATCTTTCACTAATAAATTATGTTGTGATTTAGCTCCAAGCAAAATCTTTCCCGTTATAGTGCAAACATTACTCAGTACGAAAATATGTTGTTGTGAATCATTGTAATTTGTACAGATTTAGTCGTTGGCAGAACTGTAATTGTACAACTTGCTGGGTTCTCTATAGATGTTAATGGATGGCGTATGATGCAAGAAGTTTTAAAGCATGTTTAATATTCTTTCTTTTGTTCTTACTCCTTTCTGGTAAAAAAATGACGGATATCCTGAAAAACCATTTCCTGATCCTCATGTCCTTATATTGATACAAAGTATATATAAAAAGAAACAAATTAGGGAAAGAAAAGAAAAAATCAGATGGGAAAAACTAATTTTATCACCTTTATCTTGCTTTACCCCACTTCCATGTGGGGGATAATCAAACTCTAATTAGAAAATTAAAGCCATCCATCTCTAAGAACTTTAATCACATTTTATACTTTCTCCATGCCCTAAAGTAGTATTTGGACAAAGTTTGCGTCTGGTGTTCGGTGTGCAAAGGACGCAAGGTGAATATGTTACATCAATAAATTGAGATGTGTAACATCTCTATCTTGGGTAAATATGTTACATCAATAAATTGAGATGTGTAACATCTCTATCTTCGGTATGCACGCATGTAGGTACATGATACAAACCAAAGTTTCGAAGTTTGGACAGGCCCGAGGAAATTCTTTATACCCAAGAGCACCAATCCTAAGCACATTGCTCTTGAGAGTACAATCAAAATTTCCTCAGTACAGTCTCATCAGAGTAACAAATATACAAAAGGTTTCAGCATTATTACACAAAGTAACTTGTACAAATTCACCTCAAAATTTCAGCCTTCCATCCCTTGTTAACCTTTTCTATAAATTCTTCTACTTTTTTCCTCAGATCATCATCACGATCCTCATCCTCGTCTTCTTTCTTGTTACTGCCGTTGCCATTTTCCTCCCTGCCATCATCAACAGGTGCTTCCTGGGAGCACGACACTTGATTGACATTTCTCAACGTTTCTGTGTCATAAAAAAGCTGCTTACTGTCTGCTCCTGGATTGCGATTTGTGCGTGTGTTGATGACCAGAGAAAGAGGGATTTCAGCTGCATGGCCAATTTTGGAGGTGGGTTTTGAGCCCACAAGAACAATGGCAATGATCAGATTACAGAAACAGAAGATGAAGAGGTGGTTGGAAGCAGCCTGGGTGATCAACTCGAACATGTAATCCAACATGTTTGTGAAAATTTATTCAAACAAAAGCTGAGAGAGAGAGAGAGAGAGAGAGAGAGAGAGGTCACTGTATTTGCAAGCTTGGAGCCTACTTAATAGAATAGAAGAGAAGTGTTGGGAGGAAATTTTTGTCAAGCAGAGGTTGAGGAGATGAGTAGATGGTGAGGTGTAGTGTGAAAGCTTTGCTTTTAATTATTGATGAGTCAATGGAATTAGGAAGCTTCTGACTTTACCCAATGCATTGTGGGGCTTCTATTCTATTAAATTTACTAGAAAAAGTTCATGGTACCCACCTAAGAACTCACATGGAACTTTCTTGAGCATGAGTCGTGAGTCATACCCCTTATCAGGTTGACATCACCAACCCAATCCCATCTTTATATAGGCTTTGTTTGGTAATGGGGATGGGGTTGGCCCAAATACTGTTCATCACCATTTCTCAAAAAAATCAACATAAAAACATTCTAACTTTTTCACTTTTAATATCAAATCATTCACTTTTTATTATTATTCAAATAAAAAAATCACTACAAAACAAAACTTCTTCACTTTTCCATACCATTTTTTCATTTTTTTTATACCAAACATTCTTACTTTTTTTCACATCAATCTACATCAACTACAGTGTTTAGGCCATCCCATTTGCCAAACACCTCCTAATTTTCTTTTCTTAAAAGGATAACGAATATCCATTTGAAAAGTCTTTTTTTAAAAGAAAAAAAAAAAAAAAAAACTAAAAGAGTTGGTTTGGAAAAACTTTTTAGATGATACTTTTTGTTTTTTTGTTTAAAAAGTGTTTTGCTTTAATATAAAGGTGAAAATAGTTTCAAATGAAGATTACTGAACAATCATTGATATTCGGTATACGTTTAGCAGACACGTCTATCGCCTAAACAGTAATAAGCCAACACTGTTTGCCATGAACCGTTTGTCAAACGGAACGTAAGTCTTTTGTAAGTGTTTTGTGTTTTAAATTGTTCATTAATACCTTTTCTTTTTCTTTTTTTTTTTCTTCGAAAAAAGTAAAAAACTGAAATAGATCATCCAACCTTAAAATATGTTCCATGAATTCTTTTCTTTTCCTCACATATTATCAATAATATTGTCTTGTTAAAAAAATTAATGATACACTGAATCTTCATTTATTCATTAGCATGTGAGCCCAAATTTCACCTCAACAAGTAAGGCCAACACATGAAATTTTTAATTTAAATGAAAATAAATTATGAAATCAAGGTTCGAACATTTGAAACTTTACTCTAATACCATATTAAATTTAAAAATCTCTTAGAAAAAGGCTCAATGAGGGTAGATTTAGGTGTGGGAGATCATTAGATTTCCAACTTCGCAAACTTCAAACCTAGAGCCATAGAGGCCGGTGGTTTTCCAAACTGGTAGCCCAAGTTAGGAAGATTCATAGGGACAGCCAAGCAGCTCCGGAGGACAATGATCCATGGCAAACTCACAACCAACATAAGCATTAAAGGCTATGTGACTCCATATAAGGTCGGGTCCTTACATAGACATCAAAGCTGAGAATGGATGGCATAAAATTGAACACAAATTAGTGGCTGGGTTACCAATGCTGGAGGTCGTCGGATTGAGATCCCTTTTGCCATCGACGTCAGATTGAGATCTCCTAAAATTCTCTCTAAATTTGAGATTTTCAAATTCATAAATATCAATCGTTCATTTCATCTAAGCGTCTACAATAAGCCATGTTTCAAGATTTAATGAGGAAATATGGCTTATTAAATTCTTTGGGTTTTGGATAACACTACCCTTCAAAAAGCACTAAATGGAAGAAACGAAGGAAATTTGAAATGGAGAGGATCATTTTCCAATTCTCTTCTTTGAGGGTAGCTTCCTTATTAAATTAATAATTCTTTGGGTTTTGGATAACACTACCCTTCAAAATGCACTAAATGGAAGAAACGAAAGAAATTTGAAATGGAGAGGATCATTTTCCAATTCTCTTCTTTGAGGGTAGCTTCCTTATTAAATTTCCTCATTAAATGATGAAACATGACTTATTTTAAACGCTTAGATGAGACGAACGATTGAGATTTATAAATTTGAGAATATCAAATTTAAATGAAATTTTAGGGGATCTCAATCCCTATCAAGGACCACCTGGAGTGGCGCCTAGCCAGCACAACAATGAACTATGTATCTGCTAATGATATAGAATCATGCCCTTTATATAATGATAATGATTGAAGCAAATTCAGCAATGATTGCCCATCTACATTATAGTTGACTTTGGTTGTTGATAATCTAAGTGATGGAGCAGAGTATTCCACACACCTTAGAATTGGTGAAGAAGCCATGCACATCCAGCTAGACAGATCAGAAAATTATAGATTGAAGAAAAAAGGCCAATCATAACATATCCCAACACCCATATTGCTCCATAGAAAGAATCTCATTTGTCTGTTGACATGAATATACAATCACTATGCATCCATAATAATAGATTCTGAACGAAGAATGCTAAATGATAGGTCAGATTGTCAGGCTTCACCAAAAAAAAGGAACTAGATGTCTGTGATGCAACACCAAGATTGACCAAAATGATTTCAAACTATGATAACTAGAACAACAGGAAGGAAACTGCTACTTGAAGAAGAAACACCATGAGAACAAAGGGTCGCAAACTTAAAGTTTTTACATATATATTAGAATCGATAAAGCTCAATAGGCTACAACAAGCCCCTCTGAAAAATAAAATAAAATTGAAATTACAGAAGAAATCCTTATACCACGGTTAGCACAGCAAACAGTCCTTTCGTACAAAAAAGACAAGAGTCAAGGATGTCTATTACCTCTTCCTCTTCTTATTTCCAGTATCACCGCCTTTGTTATATGCTCTAAAATCATTAGTGGTCTCCGCCGTGTTCTGCTTCTTCAAACCTTTCCTCCCTCCAGCACCAAACTTTGAATTTCTAGATTCCCTTTTCTTCTGTTTCATCTTGTTTCCAACACCTTGTCTTGCCTTCCCTCCAGAACGATCTCCTGGAGACACGCCTGGTCTCTTCTTATTTGACCTCTCAAATACTTTCCCATCTTCAAAGGGCAAACTCATCTCAGTGTCTTTTTCGCCCCCTGCAAACCCGCTCTGCTGCCTCTGCTTCCTCCACTTCTTAACAGACTCTATATCCTCCTTTTTCTGCTTAGCTCTCTCTTTCAGCTTCTGGGCCTGAATCTCTTTAGACAGTCTCTTGGACTCCCTAGCCTTCCTCCTCTCCTCAGCCTCCTCAATCTTCTTCTTCTCTGCCAAAAGCCGGCCTTTCACTTTCCCCATGTGGGAATCTGTCTTCACCATCTCTGCATAATAGTCAGAAGGCCTGAGAAAAGGAAGCCCCATCGACTGAAGCTTCTCAAAGGCTTGCCTAGTTCCCTCCAATGCTTGTGTATAGAAAGCAACCTCTCGTGCCAGGTCATCATTCACATCCACCTCTTGCTCTTGTTTAATATCAACAGTGAGCTTATGTATCCATCCCACATTTTCAGGCCAGCTAATATCTCCTAGTTTATCAAGGAGACCATTACGGTTGAATATTGAATTCTTCGATGGTTCACTCGATTTCACATCTCCAGCTTCATCTGAATCTGATTCAGATTCAGAAGCATCCCCATTGAAATCTTCTATTTCCTCGTCTTCCATCCTACCCTCATCAGACAAAACCAGTTCTTTATCGGGCACCCCCATTCAACAAAACCTATCATAAATTAAAGATAAAAAAATATTTTGTACCATTAGACCATAACAGAAACTGAATAAACTCATCAGATAGCTTGCAGATCCACAGTAAATCCATATTTAAACAAGATTCTACAAAAGCATTAAAAAAGAATTAAGTTATGCAGAAACTCTCTACAAATCCTCCATAAATTTTCACAGTACTTTGTACCCAATTTTGAGCTTGTTCCTCTAGTTGCTTGCTGAGAAAATCTCACAGCTCAAAATCTCAAAAGTTATCAAATTAACCTAAATTTCTCTATGTTTTGCCTGCTTAAAAAAAAAAGAACCAGCAATTAAGACAAACCCCCTTTTTCATGTGGGTTCCAATTTCACAATTAAGCTTATACACAATTGCCTCATTTTCTTTTCTTCTTTTCCCATATTTACTCAGCAACCAAATAAAGTAGGAGCTGAAAAATAACGACAATTCTGAGAATTCAGAGTAAACAAATGAGAAAAATACTGATATTATTGTTAAAGCGAGTGCAAGTATCTCAATGTTATTAACCTCACAATGAAATATAATTTTGCAAAATCATATAGTTCCTTCTAAAAAAAAATCGAATAATTACTGTTCCAAAAAAAAAAAAAAAAATTCACTAACACCACGAAATTACTAACTATGAAAGAAAAAGACATCGCACAAATCATGTCGAGTTAATATCTATCGTATTGAACTGAAAATTCCAATCAACCCATCACATTCCCATACGCTTTGTTTGCTTCGCGGGAAAAATGAAAATATTTCCCGGATGCGTTTGAAAAGAATTATTTTCCTGAGCATATTTGGCACCAACAACGACCGAAACATACATCCCAAATGAAAAACAGGAAAACCCAGAAACATTTATACATGAAAAAAAGGGGAACCTGAATAGATTCATGACAGACCAAACCTTAACACTTAAAAACATACCTTTTCTTAAGAAATTTCTGAGAAAACAAACGGAGGAAAAGGGAAGACAGAATTAAGGTTATTAACGTACTCCCAGAGAAATCACAAAGGAAAACTAATTAGAGAGAGTACCTTAAGTGACTATGGCAACCTCTCTTCGTGTAACCGTGGAAAGAGGCACAGCACAGAAAGAGGTTTAAGGTTTAGGGTTTTGATTATATTCCTGTTTGAAGGGCTTGTCTTCAATGTCCTGCGTATGAGTTCCAATGTAAACTTTGGGCTTTTTTAGTGGGATGGTTCATATTGTCACCAATGGGCCCAAGAGAATAATAATTAAAGAGAAAATTGAGAAATTATTACTTTTTTTTTTTCTTAAAGAATTTTGGACTATTTTTGTGTTACTGAAAAAAAAAATTTATGGTCATTTTTGTTTTTTTGCTGGCCTGAAATATTGTCGCAATTAAAAGTTTGAAGAGACATTGTCAATTAAATTATAATTTAAAGGGTACGTGAACATTTTTCTGTATTTTTATTAGGGATTTCAACTTGGTTCCCGTTAGCGGTTATTGGTTAAAACCGCTAACCTGAACCGGGTAGCTGGTTAGTCAATTTAGAAAACCGAAACCAGTAACCAACTACTGGTTACTTGATTATGTAATAACTGTCGTAGTCGGTTATCCAGACCAATAATTGAGTTTTTAAACAATTGAATATTTTGAGCATTTTTTAGTATTGGCCTACCTTTGGGGCTCAATTTAGCTTTTTTGGCCCTTTTAAAAAAATAATTATGACTTTTTTGGCCTAAAAAGCTAGGCTTCGTTGTGGTTGTTAAAAAAAATAAAAACCTAAGAAAAAAGCTATATCAGTTTATAAGTGGTTTGGTCTTTTTGGGCCTGAAAATCCAATGTTTAAAAATGCCCTAAAAATTCATTTTAAAACTTTTCATAATACATGAAATTAAACAAATACTTCTACATATATCAACTACAAATCTCATTCTTATGAGATTAAACACTAAATATTTACTACTACAAATCCAAAGTAAACAATAAAAACAAGTATGTGAACAAACCAACAACCAAAATAGATACCTCCTTACAACAACTATAAACCCAAAGAAAACAATTATTTAAACAAACCAACCACCAAAAGAGATACCTCGTACGACAACTCTAAACCCAAAGAAAATAATAAAAAGTAAAAACAAGTATTTTAAAAAACATTGTATATATATATACCCAGTTACAGGTTATAATCGAGTATTTTAAAATGCAAATTACCGATTATTTCTAACCGGCAACTCCTATGGAACTAGAATCAGAGGTTCCTCCAAAAGACATTCCCAATTTAGGAGGACAAGCACCGATGTGTCTTTGTAGTAGTTAGCCCGGTGTCGTCCACAGGAGTTACCTAATTGTTTCTTTTTTCCTTAAAATATTTGATGGTTTATTTTGAACAAGTCTAGGTGAAACGTATTTTTGCACCTACTACTTCTTCTTCTTCTTCTTTTGTAAATTTTGTTTTAGCCTATTTGTTGTCTTCCTTAGGGTTTATTTGGGATTGTGTTTGAAGAATTCAAAAGTGCACTTAACACTTAAAAATTTCGTTTGAAGAAAAAAGTAGTCGTTTGGTAAAAAAATTAAAAGCGCTTTTAAGAGTCTAAAAAGCCTAAAAATTGTCAAAACACACTTTTAGTAAAAGTTTAAAAATGAAATTTTTGTCAACACTTTTTGACTTAAAAACTCTATTTCTCAAACGCAATCTCTAATAAGCCCTCTGTATGTACAATGGAAAAAAGTATGTCTTGTTTTACACAGGAAGTTTTTATTTCTCCCTCGATAACATCAATATGTAGGAGCAAATTGTTAGGAAATTAATCCTATTTCCCAAGACCCGTGAGATGCGAAAAAATAAGAAGAATGCGGAATAACAAAGATTAGGCAATCAAATCACACACGACACAAAGATTTAAGTGGTTCGGCTTAACAAGCCTACATCCACTGGCGAAGACGACCCGGAGAAAATCCACTATCAAAAGATGGAGTACAAAAGTAGTAGAGAGAAAATCACTTAGATCCCAAAGCCCCAATACACTCAAAATCTCACTATCACACAAGAAAGATTATTCCCAAAATAGAATACAAAAGACAGATGTACAAACTCTTCTTTTGCTGGAACGGATGTCGGCTGATCTCTATTTTCTTCTCTCACTCTGCAACACCCTTTTTCTTCTAATCACTTGTTTTTGGCTCCTCCAAAAACCACCAAGAAGAAAACACCCTTGCTGCCCTTGTACCTCCTTCTCTCAAATTCTCTCTTTTTTCTCCTCTCTTTGGTGCTTCACGTTTTTGGCACACACAAATTCACCTTGTGCTTTGTTCCTTATATAGAAGCTTTAACTCTCCTTTTACATGTTGGTCTAGGACTCCTACTATAAATCAAACAAGGAGTCCAATTACACATAGGAGAAGGACTCCAAATCAAACTTGAACAAAAGTCTCCTAAACCCAAAAGGAGTAAACCGGTTGAACCAAAAAACCTCTCCTACTTGAAGAAGGAGACAAAACATTGGGTCCCACCATGACTTTTAATTCAAGTCATACTTAACAATCTCCACCTTGACTTGAATCCCATCAAGTCTACCAAAACGTGTCTCGTCCGATTGTCTCCGCCTCAACCCCTAAGGGCAATCACACTCCACAAGTGTCACTCAAGTCCAAGTGCCTCTTGAACTTGAGCATAGGACTTGGTTTAGACATAACACCATGCCTCCCTATCAGCCCCGTCGACCATACAGCTTTATCCGATGACTCTTTTTTCCTGTAGACCCATCTGCACCCTTTAGCCTTCTTTCCCTTGGGTAATCCTGCTGATTCCCAAGCTTTACCTTTCCGTAGTAACTCCACCTCTTTCAGCATACCATCCTGAACAGACGATGAATCTCCACTACTAGTTGTCAGAGCAAAAGAAACCATATCTTCAAAGCCATACCTCTTTGTTGCTTTTCGATCACATTTCTCTTTGCCTCTTGCTAAAGAATAAGACTCTTCCCGGTGCTGTAAGTTTCTTGAAGATTTTCTGTCATCACATTCATCCGTGAGTGAACACTGTTCATTAAGCTCCACCTCCACGAATTGTTTCTCTTTCTGTACTGTACTTTCAGAAATATCATCTAAGTTAACAAACTCAGACTTCTTCGGTTCCTGTTCTGTAACTTCAGGTTCTGCACTTGACCCATCCTTGTACATAGCACACTCATTAAAAGTCACATTCCGACTTCTAATGATCTTCCGATTTTGATCATCCCAAAATCGAGAACCGAAGGCCTTATCTCCATATCCAATGAAGAAACACTTACTAGATTTACCATCTAGTTTACTCATAGCATCAGACTCAACATAGACATACGAAGCACAACCAAAAACTTTCAGATGTGAAAGATTTACCTCTTTTCCATTCCAGACTTCTTCCGGTAGTCTATAGCTCAGGGGAACGGAAGACCCCCTATTTATCAGGTATGCAGCAGTGCTTACTGCATCAGCCCAAAAAGTCTTTGGTAACCCAGCATGCAATCTCATACTCCTGGCACGCTCATTGAGAGTCTTGTTCATGCACTCAGCCACGCCATTCTGCTGCGGCATTCCCGGGATAGCTTTCTCCATTCTAATCCCATTCACTGCACAAAACTGTTTAAACCCTCTGTCTTCGTATTCTCCTCCATTGTTTGATCTTAAATGCTTGAGCTTCAGGCCCGTTTCAGTCTCAACCATGGCCTTCCATTTCTTAAAAGTCTCAAATACATCAGATTTACTTTTCAAGAAATAAACCCATACCTTCCTGCTTGAGTCATCAATAAATGTGATGTAATACCGCGAGCCTCCAAGAGATGCCACTGGTGCTGGACCCCACAAATCCGTGTGTACCAGCTCCAGCTTTCCAAGCTTAGGTGCTTTGCCAACTTCCACGAAACTCACCTTCTTCTGCTTCCCTATGATGCAGCCTTCACACAAATCAGACTCAACTGACTTTAACCCCGGTAGTTTCCCTTTTGACATAAGTACCTTCATCTCTTTCCCGCTCATGTGCCCAAGCCTTAGGTGCCATAGTTTTGAGTCAGCAGTCGTATCTACAACAGCATCTGTATCCTTGCTGTTCGTGGTCATATAGAGAGTATTTGTTTTATGACCAGTAGCCAAAATCATGGCTCCCTTGCTGACCTTCCACTTTCCACCGTGGAAATAAATAGAATGCCCTTCCTCATCAAGCTGTCCCACTGAAATCAGATTCTTTTTCAGCTCCGGAACATGCCTGACCTTTTGCAGCTTCCATACCGAGTCACTGTGAACTCTAATGCGAACATCGCCTAGGCCCACAACATCCAGTGCCGTTCCGTCAGCCAAATACACCTTCCCGAAATCTCCAGCAACATAGTTCTCGAGAATTTCACGGATCGCTGTCGTATGACAAGATACTCCTGAGTCTAAGACCCAAGAATCAAGGGGACTGTCAACAGAAAGAAGTAGGGCATCATATACTTCTTCTGTCACTACATTTGCATAATCGTTCTCAGCCTCCTTCCGCAGTTCCCTGCAATTCTTCTTGTAGTGGCCAGTCTTGCCACAGTTCCAACACTCAGGTTGTTGTCTGAATCTAGATTTGCTTCTCCCTTTTCTGGAATTTGATCTGCCTTGACCAGAGTTTCTGTCTTGTCCTCTGCCCCGAGTCTCGAGGTTTAAAGCAGCACCAAAACAAAAGGCTTCACCCGCATCTCTTCTGCGAACCTCTTCACTGAGAATCAAATCCCTGACGTCTTCATAGCTTAGTTTACTCTTTCCTACAGAGTTACTCACAGCCATCCTCACTGCTTCCCAGCTATTGGGCAAAGATGCCAAGACGATCAACACGCGAACCTCATCATCAAAATTAATTTCCACCGAGGACAATTGATTTGTGATGGTGTTGAACTCATTGAGATGATGTGCCACCGAAGCTCCTTCCGCCATCTTTAGGTTGAACAATTTCTTCATCAGATGCACCTTGTTGTTAGCCGACGGCTTCTCATACATGCTTGACAAGGCCGCCATTAGACCTGCTGTGGTCTTCTCCTTTACAACGTTTTGCGCAACTGATTTTGACAATGATAACCTGATAACTGCCAGGGCTTTACGATCAAGAAGAGCCCACTCGCTATCATCCATGTCGTCGGGTTGTTCTTCCAAAAGAGGTTGATGAAGATCCTTCCCATAAAGAATATCTTCAATCTGTACCTTCCAAAACCCAAAATCTTTGCCGTCGAACTTCTCGATTCCCATCTTTCCTTCTTCACTTGCCATCGCTCCCACTCGAACCAACAGCTCTGATACCAGTTGTTAGGAAATTAATCCTATTTCCCAAGACCCGTGAGATGCGAAAAAATAAGAAGAATGCGGAATAACAAAGATTAGGCAATCAAATCACACACGACACAAAGATTTAAGTGGTTCGGCTTAACAAGCCTACATCCACTGGCGAAGACGACCCGGAGAAAATCCACTATCAAAAGATGGAGTACAAAAGTAGTAGAGAGAAAATCACTTAGATCCCAAAGCCCCAATACACTCAAAATCTCACTATCACACAAGAAAGATTATTCCCAAAATAGAATACAAAAGACAGATGTACAAACTCTTCTTTTGCTGGAACGGATGTCGGCTGATCTCTATTTTCTTCTCTCACTCTGCAACACCCTTTTTCTTCTAATCACTTGTTTTTGGCTCCTCCAAAAACCACCAAGAAGAAAACACCCTTGCTGCCCTTGTACCTCCTTCTCTCAAATTCTCTCTTTTTTCTCCTCTCTTTGGTGCTTCACGTTTTTGGCACACACAAATTCACCTTGTGCTTTGTTCCTTATATAGAAGCTTTAACTCTCCTTTTACATGTTGGTCTAGGACTCCTACTATAAATCAAACAAGGAGTCCAATTACACATAGGAGAAGGACTCCAAATCAAACTTGAACAAAAGTCTCCTAAACCCAAAAGGAGTAAACCGGTTGAACCAAAAAACCTCTCCTACTTGAAGAAGGAGACAAAACATTGGGTCCCACCATGACTTTTAATTCAAGTCATACTTAACACAAATTGGAAGTACAACAATGCCTTTTTTGGGCAAGTAATTTTTTTTAAGGGCGACTAAAATTCAACAATCCTGCATGAAGATATTTCTAACCTATTACAAACTTATATTCCCCCCCGTATGGGATCTATGAGAAAGCATCCATTACTGAGAAAAAATTGCAGCTTGTGACAAAAAACAAGCTTTCAAAACCTATAAGAATCTGGCTCAATTTACACACACTTCTTTAGCCATTTCATTGGCCTCAACAATGCTTGCCCCACCGGATAATCTTCATCAGATGGGTCAACGTACCACAATATCTTCATCGATCAAATGGCTTTGGACCCTCA
Organism: Corylus avellana; assembly: GCF_965113065.1. Taxonomy (NCBI): domain Eukaryota; kingdom Viridiplantae; phylum Streptophyta; class Magnoliopsida; order Fagales; family Betulaceae; genus Corylus; species Corylus avellana. The sequence continues at coordinate 23,260,732 of NC_142496.1, forward strand.
TGAGAGGCTATTGGAAAAAGGTTCCTTTCCAGAAAGACTCTGACTAGGCAGCTCACAATATCATCAATAAAGAAGAACAAATACCCTCACAACTAATGCTCATCTTGCCTCTCCAGGTCTTGGATTTCAACCGGTTCAGGGAAAATTTCACTGGATAACCTTTTATTTGAAGATGAATATTCATTTCCACCACTTCCATGAGAGTTTACTCTCCCTGACTGTTTTAAGCCACTGACACTATGGCCTGGAATGGTGGCACCTTCTGAGGAGCTTTGCCGCCAGCTACCAAAGTATGCAGCACTCCAAGATCTCCTAGATGACGTTGTTCGCAACCTTGCAGAGCTGGAACTCTCCTCCCTAACTACCTTTAAAGGGTTTTCCAAAGCTTTGAGGATATATTTCATCGGGGGACGTCTGGAAGACTTCGGGTTAAGGCACGACCTGGCCACGATTGCCATGGCCCATACCTCTTCCAATAGATCCTCATCTACTATTAGAGATGGGTCAACAATTTTAGTTACCAATTCCTTGTCGTATATGCTGATGCAAGGCAGCGTTTGTTCCAACCAGTCTCTTGTACTAGCATCATCTAACTGGCTGATGCCAAGCTTGCCCGTTACAAGCTCAAGCAAGACCTTCCCAAAACAGTATACATCGTAAGCGCAAGTTGCTGATGATAAGCCTGTCCATTACCAAAGAAATTAAACAAAGCGCTATTAAGTTTCTTCTCCAAAGAGAATAGAATCTCTGAAATGCCAAATACATTAAAAAAAATTCTACATAGCCCACTCTCCTCACCACTCTACCAAGCTGAACAACTTTCTTTGAATAACAGACTTGCTTCAGCAAAGTATGAACCAACCTAAAATTTCAAGTTGTAGGGGAAGTAATACGCATTATCTGTGAAGATAGTAGCATATATATTCATCTATGTCTAAACTTCAGCATATCAATCCTACACAAGATTATCCACTTATTCTCCTGGACGTGTAGAATAATTTGGGCATTAAACTGATACACACAGGATTATATAGTCCATTCCCACACTAAGGAGTAGAAGAAGGTCAAGGATGATCAAATGAAGAGGATGCATATCTAAATTGTCTTGGTATGTTGACAAATAGATAAATGAAATAAAGAATATTCAGAAAATGTACGTGAATATACGTACCAGAAGGGCCTTGTTCAGAGATTCTGCACAAGAACAATAGGAAAATAATGTCACACTTGAAAACAGAACACAATAAACATATCTAACCATGGAAAAAAAATGAATAGGCAAGGAAAAAGACATTTAATTTGATTCCATATTAATTTGTAAGTCAATTGAATTAAACATTCTTTTTAAGTAATTGATTTCATGGGACCAAACGATGAAAACCATACATGCGTCTAGTATTTACATTGATATGGAGTTACAATTCATGCAGCTGTCAAACTCCCTATAACAAAGTGAGAAGATGAACAGACTCGGTCACAGTAATCTGAAAATTTGACCCATTTTATGGCCCCCAATATTTTATCAAATATTTCTATTATATTATGATCTGTTTTAAGACTACTTTTTTTTTTTATCAACCAACTCTCAAGACATGCCAACTTGTGCTGTCAATGATGCTCTCCAAGAGCACATATATACTAGGTTAAAGCTCAACAAATGTTGAAGCAAAAGAAAATTCTTTTTTTGCTTTTATTTATTTATTTTTTTGTGGGGTTGGGGAATGCAAAATGCAAAGCAAATTGTATAATTGATAAAGTACTTACTGTGGCTTCCGCAAAAACCTTGTGAGCGCATTTTGGTGAGAATCCCCTTCCTGGGCATGAACCTCGCTCAAGCTTCCAAGTCGCACTTCAAACTTATCATCAAGAAGGATACTGCTCGCTTGAACATCTCTTCAAACACGAAAAATATGAATGCATTTAATATTTGCACCACTGGACATAATACTTCTAAATATAGCTAGTAAAAGATTATGCAGTCTGTTTACAAAGGAATTGATATTTAACTAAAAATGGAATTAACCGAAATAAAAGCATGTGAAAAGTCATATTATATAATACTGCTAATTGAAATTGACTTAAATGAAAGCGAAAGGATCACCATATAATCTTGTTAGCAAACTCATGGAGTAGAGACATCTCTTTTCAACAGCATATATTGCTGATTCTTTCCATTAAAAGGAACTGAAGGTCCAAGTTGAAACCTTGTTCTATGACTACATGTGGAAAAACAGCAGTTACATACAATAAGTCTCATGAGGGGTCATCCCCAGTTGTAGGAAACACGTACCAATTCCTTAACGCTAAAAAAATAAAAAAAATAAAAAATTGGAAAACAGTAATTAATGAACCAAATCTTTGATTTGAGTAGATCATTTAGATGATAATGTCCCTACTAAATTTGCAGAAAATAGCTCAAAATTTTCAAAACTTTCCCCATAAGATGATCTTGGCATGATAATCTCCAGAAGAAGAAGACGGTATTTACTGTCAGGTTCTTGATTTCAGCATTCGTGCAACGCTCATGGGTTTTTTCATGAAATAAAGGTTCTTTCAGTTTAATTACTCCCCAGGACCTTATATCAGAGACTAGGTTGCAACAGCACTTCTTAACATTAAGGTATGTCTAATGTCTTAGATGCTTAGGGTCAAAATTCCACATCAAATAAATCTACTACAATCAAAACATCCACATCCAATGCTTGGAGTATGATCCTCATCATAGGAAGTCACAAAGCTTTTAGGTCCTGAAAAAGTATTCAGCAATAGAGTTCAACGAGTAAAAAATTCCAAATACAGATTTAGGTTTTCTTTGCCTTCTTTCATCATTTAAACAAATCAACTCTAAATTTGCAGTCAAAACTGAGTTAAATCTGAAGCAAAACTCCAGAAAGGATGGAAACTAAAGTCTGAAATCAAAAGTCAAGACTCAAGAGTCCTAAGTACATACTTTAACCCAGAAACTCTAATTGTAGTTTAATGGTTGCTGTCTATTGAAAACAATGATACCAAACAAAAATCAAGCAATCTTAAACTGCCCAAGAAGGCACCAGCCATAATGCCCTTTCCCTAGGAATAATTTAATAGCCAGTTAAACACCTATTTCGCTAGCAGTCAAAGCAAGTTAAATAGGGATATCATATCAGAGACCAAACATTACTGGACAAGCAAATTCTTGTTCAGAACAAAGAATTGCACTCTAAGCGGGCAACAGGCAAACCACATATATTGCTATCAAAAGTGGGAATTCAAGAAACCAGCAATTTAACTTGTATGAATGAAGAGAAAACATCTTAGACATAATCCCGTTCAATAATACCTGTGAACAAGGGGAGGGGTGCACTCATGATGTAGGTAAGCTAGGCCTTCGGCAGCTCCTGTTGCAATTTTCAACCTTGTAATCCAATCCAGAGACTGTAAATTGCCATCCTCGGAATTGGTAACTCTGTGCAAGGAATTAGCCAAGTCTCTGTTTGGCAAATCTTTGTAAACCAAAAACTTCTCGTTCTCATGCTCCAAGCAGTGCCCCAATAGTGGAACCAACCTGGTATGTGAAACTTTGCCAAAAAATTCCAACTCCATCATGTATGATTCTTTCTTGAAGGAACGCAAATCTATCTTTTTGATTACTACAGGGACCCCACCCTCCAAAAATCCCCGGAAAAGGTCTCCAGAGTGGCCATGTTTGATAAGATTTGCTTCGCTGAAATCACCAGTGAAGTGAAGCATCTGCTCATAGGCATATGTTTCTCCCAGACCTGTCATATAAACAGGATCCTTGGGTAACGGACTGTCTCCTTCTGGCACAGACCCCACATTTGCAGTCCCTGTTTGATCTGCAATGCCCTTGTTACACATTCTCAGGAGCAGTAGAATGACAAACACTAAAAGCACAATGAAACCAATCCCACCAAATAGACCGGCCATTATGTATATCAATCTTCTGTTGGTCTTTGAATCAGGTACTGGCGATGGTGGCTGAGTAGGCTCTGGGGCTCCAAAATTATCAAAAGTCAAGCCCTCCTCGGCATAAAACTTTCTACAATCCTCCAAACTCCTCTGCTCCGGCTCCATCTGTAGACAATTTTTATAAACAGTAACATTGCTTTGACTAGCATCAAGTATCTTGCCTTGGAAATAGTTATTGGACAAATCAAGTAAACTAAACTTCCCAAGAGACGACAAATTCAGAGCTCCATATAACCGATTGTTTGAGAGATTGAACACAACAACAGTGGCATTACCATTTGAACTAAGACTCATAAACAAACCATCAGGAAATGGACCCTCCAGAACATTCACTCCAATATTCATCCCCCGCAAACTCTTCAACCCACTCAACTCCACAGGCAATGACCCGGATAAAGAATTCTTGCTGAGATCGAGTTCTTTCAATAGAGAAAGGCCACCCAATTGACTAGGTATTGAAGAAGTGAAACTATTATCAGAAAGATTCAAGTACTCGAGCCTAGAAAGGTTACCCAGACCGGGTGGAATCGGCCCAGATAAGAAATTAGAAGAAAGGTCAAGCCTGGTAAGATTGGCAAGAGACTCAAAACCAGAAGAAATTGACCCAGTAAGTGTGTTCTGCGAAAGATCAAGAACTGACAGTTCCGATAACAGTCCCAATGCAGGAGATATAATACCAGTAAGACTATTATTAGACAGATACAAACGACTAAGTGTACTCAAATTACCAAGCGACGAAGGAATCGGACCGTTCACCGAGCAAGACCGGAGATCGAGCATTTGGAGTGCATTAAGGCTTTGGCCGAACAAGCCGGGTGTAGACCCGGGAAGATAAAACCCAGAAGCGTTGAAAAATTGCAAGAGGGTCAAATTGGCCAGCGAATCCACGGCGAACTCCGGGTTTTCCCGCCCTACCCGGGTTCGTCTCAGCCCGGACACATTGATCCCAATGACCCGCCCGTTCTGGCAATAGACACCGGTCCAGTTCGTGCACGGGTCGAACTTTATCGGCCAGTCTTTGCCTCTGAGCCCCAGCGACGACCGGAGGTCGAGTAACGCTGACCGGTCATTGCTCGAGTTCAGCGGCGGTTGTTGCTGAGCTACGCCACACTGAATCAACACGAACATGAATATCGCTACCTTAAGCAGACCTCCCCGAGCTCGTCCCATGGCCGTTTGCGATAATGGGAAGTTAATGTTCATCAGGGTCCATGGAGTTTCATCCTGGACTCTCTTGTGAACAATAATAGAAGAGCGTTTATTCATTGCGCTCTGCAAAATTCTCTAACCTCTTATCACGAGCTTTGATTTCGCATTCTATGCTGTTCCTCTGTCCAAACCACCCAACAGAAATCTTAACTATCCCACGTAAAATTAATGACCAACACTCTCTCTTTCTCTCTCTCTCTCTCTGTTTTGATTTTTCTTTTGTTCTTTTGTGAGTGTGTCCGAATCAAGCTAAAGCTAGTCCTAATTCTACGTTGATTTACAGGACTCTAACTACACCATAAATGGCGCACAGGCGTTGAAGAGTAAAAAAGACACAATACATTAATGAGAAAAGCACAGTGCCCCAACCGCCAGGACTCTGGCTCTGGCCCTGGCTCTGGCTCTGGCACTGCAACAAACCCAACACAAGACAAATACTGTGCAACTTTCAGACTCACCGGAGCAAAACAATGGAATCTGGGAGTTCCGGCTAAGGCATTGGTCAGGGGCAGGGGAAAGGTCTTCAAATATGAATGAAGCCTGGAGGGTCACACTGGGTGTAGGTTATATTATTGAGGATTGGAAGAAGCAGCAGCATGTGATGGTGACAGAAGTGTCGTTGATATTAGACGATTCAAAGGGGTTTCTCTTAGAGTATGGTGCTTTGATTTTTCTTTTCCTTTGATTGGAAAGGAAGGATGGTAGTGTTTTCCCAAGGGGTTGATGAAAGTGATATGAAGAGGTGAATGATTGGCTTGACTGTGCTTGGGTTTTAGTCGTTCGCCTCAATTTCTAGTTAAGCCTTGCTTTTCTTCTTTTAAAAAAAGAGGTGTATAATTGGTGTTCATTCTATCATGATAACGCTACTCTTAACTTTTATATGTGGATTCCAATCATATCTAACTATTAATTAATGATAAATTGTCTTCTTCTTCTTCTTTTTTAATTTGCTTATATATATCACCTTTTGAGAATTGTTGTGTGGCATACAAATGCTAGGGCATTTAATCTAGATAATTCCTAAAAATGATCATTTTCCATCGCCCAAAAAGGAGGTATGGAAAAGTTGCACAAGCCAAAGATGCCCAAATGATATCCCACATTTATACTCTTCCCTTTATACAATAGAAATACACTGATTTTTACAGTGCTATGTGAATAATTTGATATTTTGGCAAATTTTTCAGTTTGACCGGAATATAATAGGTTGGAATACCATTTAATCAAAGAGCTTCTATTGAATTTGAGTCTACATACGTTGTATTAATCAATCACACTTGTAATTTTTTTTAATACGTGGCTTATTCATTTTACACTTACATGTAGGGGTGTCAAAAATTATTGAAGAACTAGAACTGAAACTGAAAAACCGGGAAACCAGGGAGCCGCTTCCAGTGGCAAAAAACAAAAAACTGGAAACCCCAGTTCCAGTCCCGGTTTTTGGCACCTGGAACCGGGTGTGTATATATATATATATATATATAGATTAAACCGGTTAAAAAAAACAATAAAAAAAAAAAAACAATTTTCTTAAAAAATTGGTTACTCGGTACAAACTGGAACCGGCCGGTAACCGGGACTGGGTTGACACCCTTACTAAAGGGTTGAAAATCTATACACGAAATTAACTGGTTAGGGTTGAAAGTCTTAACCGTTTAATTACACGTGTATATTTAGAGTTAGAACTGACAATTTTTTACACGACTTGTGAACCCGATATAAAATTAAAGGGTTAGGGTTGAGAAGTCTGACCTGTTTCATTTAATGGGTTGGGTTATGGTTGATTTATATAGTCTTATATCTATACTTCAACGCAACCCGAATCCAACACGTGACATACTGGACGGCAATTTTTAATATAACCCATGAACCCGACACGAACTTAATACAAAATTAAAGAGTTATAGTTGAGAGGTTTGACCTATTTAATTAAATTAAATTAGTCGAGTTAGGGTTAACTTATAAAGTCATATACAAATTCTTCAAAACGACTTAAACCCGACATGCGAACACGAATTGCAACACCTACTTAGAGTGCCCAAGATGTAACAAAACTTAATGGGCCTGACCAAAGGCCCAACAACTTACAAGGCATGCTCGACCCCAACTCCGTGCCCGAGCTCACATAGAATTATGCACATAGGAAAATCTCCCTTGGCTTAGTTTCCAAACGAAAAATAAACTAAAAAAGAAAATAAGTGAATAATACAATAATAATAATAATAATTAAAAACAAAAACCAAAAACCAAAAATAAAAGTAACCATTGGCCATCCTTCCCCAAAGGAAAGTAGTTATTTTGCTCATATTCAAATTCTTTTTATTCCCTTTCTCACGTCTCACTATCTTAAGCATTGAAAATGGTTATGCTGCGATCGGTGTACTATTTTGACCTTTAATTTTCTTCAAATACTAGGCGCACCGTCCTCAAGAGGTAACTTAATTGACTAGAACCACACCTAATAAAGTGAATGTCACTAGTTTGAATTTATCTTTCAATTTTGTAGGAACATGTCCAAAAAAACAAAAAAAATAATCAAGTGCACTGAAAACCTTGTGCGTGCTGCCACTGTACCAACAATACTGGAACACAATTTTGTACTCAAAATTTTCTCGAGACACCAACTTGAGGGAAAACATGGACTAATCAAAGTTTTATCTATATTTAGTTTTGACTTTTCACTTAATGGTCCTTTTGAAATTGAACCATGTAAAAGCGTGGTTGAGCTTTTCCTCTTGTATTTTTCTTTCTTGAGGAGCCAAATCTTTTCGTATGAAATTGCGGTACGTGGATCATGTACGCGCCAAAACGTAAAACAGAAAAGCATCCCGTCGTATTGTGGCGGAAGACGACCACTCTGTTTGAAGCATTAAACTCCGGTCAAACCTTTACACTAAATATCAAAAGTGCGGGCAGCCCAAAACAGTGACCGGACGTACTGGGGATTGCGACTGACGTGGCTTTTTCCAACGCGGAGTCCGACGTGGACCCGACAACCTTCGGGTCGGTATAATGGTGACTCTATCTGTCTCATCTTTCATTTCTCGCCTCTTATTCACCATAAGAGATGCAAGGAAAATTCAAAAATCTGTAGCTTTGATGGGTTTGTTCATCTTGGTGCTTTGTACAAAGGCCGTGATTCACAGCAGTCAGGCTATATATATATATTTTTTAATTTTTTAATATTAGAAAAAAAAAAAAAAAAAAAAAATTTGCCGACGTGCATGGTTGTGTTTAGCTTCACCCCTGTAGCAAATATACTTTTTATCATATTTATACTTGTTTTCTCTAATAGATTTGATCACAATATGCCAACAATAAGTGCACAAATCTCAAATTAATAAGAGATTCGTGCACTTGGACATATAATATCAAATGGGTTCGTGTTTTAATAAATCAAGTAAAAGAAATTTTCTTAAATATCTAGTGTGAAATAAGTTTTATTACTGGATTTAATATGGTCTACACATTATATTATATAAAAAAAATGATTTGAACTTAATTGGTTAATGTATTATGGGTGATAGAGAAGAATAGTTATATAGTCATATTAAAATTCTAATACTATTAGTTGATTGAAATGAGAATAAAAATAATGATTTTTTTTTAATTCACACCAAAAAAAAAAAAAAAGAAATTATTTTGATGCAGACAAGTGACAAAAACCAAAAGCAAACCACAAATCGGAGTTTTTATTGGAGAAGCAAGAGTTGAAGGAAACAGCTCGGAACAAAGCTGAAGATGATTATTACTTTTCCGATTAAACAAACACAGCTTAAATACGTGTCCAACTTGGTCTCTCTCTACTTGTCATGTCGGCTGCTTCGTCGGGAATTTGTCGCCAGCCAAGCTTGATTGAAACGTTTGAACCGTGGCTTTTTGTAGCAGCCACGACGTGGAACGCCAATTGACTCGGTCTAAAGCATCGTAGGCTTCTTCAATTATCGGTGGGGAATCTCGGATTCGGATCTTATCTTTTTTTCTTTTCTTTTCTTTTCTTTTCCTTTCTGAGGGGGTCTTATAAAGTTATATCATCCAATTATCTTGCGTCCATATCATCATAATTTGGATTTGGTAAAGTGTATTGAGATAAGGTTTACAATAATTCAAAAAATAAAGAATTTAATAGTTAAAAGTTACAATAAATTAAGAGATAATGAACTTAAGAGTTAAGAGTTATAATTTTTTTTTTTTTTTAGCATGTCTACATAAGAGAAATAGGAGATTTAAACTAATAATTTTCACTTCATTAGGTGTAATTCCAGCAGATTGATACAAGAAAATTCTTTGTCTTTGAGTTATTGTAATTTTTTATTTTTTATTTTTTTATATGTCCACAGAAGAGGAAAGAGAAAGATTCGAACTAGTGACCTCCACTTTATTAATTATGGTCCCAACCGATTGAGTTACTTTTTAAGAACAGTTATTATAACTCTTGTCTCAATAAATTAATTTTTTGGGGAAAAAAATGTTTTCGGTGATTATTTGCTAAAAAAAAAATTATATATATATATATATATTGACAATGTCAGTCACATGCAGTCGCTAACAATTCAAAAAAGAGACCCCACAATTAAGATAAAAAGGCTCCAGAAAACTGACAACGCGAAGAGACCATTTTTTTTTTCTTTGGAGGGAGGAGGAAGTTGTCGAGAAGCTGCAATGCAAGGAATGGGTCAATTGTTTGGATGGGAGGAGGCTGAGAGGTTACAATGCCGCAAGGAAATGGCGAGCGGCAGGCAGAGGAATGTGGTGTTGGGTAGAGGAGTGGCCGGGTTCCTCCATACAGTTGAGAGTTACCGTAAGTGGGGTCGAGATGACATAGGGGGGTGACGAGCGAGATGTGTAAAAGAGCACTAGCGGTAACTTCTTTTTTATTTTCCTTAAGTTTAAGGTATAAAACTATTTTTTGTTTTTCTATAAAAATATATTTCATAATATTTTTCTTTACCTTTTTTCTATACCATTAAAATATTATTTATTTATAAAATACAAGTTTTTTACCTATCTTAACTTTTTTTCACAAAATTCCAACACAATCTCCAATTAAAGACAAAAAGATGAAAGAGTAAAAATAAAAAATAAAATGTTTATATTAAAATAATGTATAAAGAATCATTTTTGATTCCCTACACATTGGGAAAAGCTGTAACACCCATTGATGGTTAGTTAAATGTAGGGAATCTAATGTAAGTGGATTTTTGTAGTTATTTTGTTTAAATTCTTTTTCTAATTAAACATACAAAAATGAATGACATATCATTTGCTGCTAGTGCTCTAACGGGTAAAAGCTGAGTTCTTCTATGGAAGTAAATGGTGTTGCGGTTTTGGGAAATCAAGGGAGACAAGCTCCGAAAAATGGCTTACGCCTCTTAACAGGTGTAAAAATGTAAACCATATTTTTCCTCTATGAATTGTTGTTGAACAATATGTTATCCTTATGCACGAAAGCATTTTTTGAGCAATATTTTACGTCGAAACAAATGCAGCTTAAAGTTAGACAATGCCCAAAGAAAATAAAAGGTTGGGCAGTGTAAAAAATCATTGTCAAAGAAAAAAAGAGAAAAAAAAAAAAAAGAAGGTTAGATTCAATGCCTTTTATTAATCCATTATCCATCCTACTTTTTTATCATCCAAATTCTGGAAACAAAGTGGAAGTATCTTGGAACCTCTCCCCTCTTTATGTTTACCAACTTTCTTTCAAAAGTAGTGAGATGTGATCATTATGTCTGAGAGTTGAAAAGGTCAATACCCAAATAAGGAGCCTACATCTAATGGTTTATTCTTGTAAACTGTAGTTGAGACGAAGCATCGAACGCTCTTGTCAAAAAAGGAAAAAGAAAAAAAAAAGATGTGCATTAGGATTGGATTACACTTTGGGCCGGTGAAAATCATAAAGCATATGAAAAACACCTTCTTCTTTTTTATTCATATTATTAATATATATATATATGCGCGCTAAAAAATTGGGTTGAAGAGATTTCAATTTGAAGGAAATTTTTGTTCAAAATCTAGAACTTTCTCTCTTTTTAGTAATCGCCAACCCCTCAGCGACGCATAGTGGTAAGAGTGATGAAGAGGTTGGCCAGCAGGGACGGATTTAGGGAGGGATTTGGAGGGCCCTAGTACCCCCAAAATTACAAGAAAAAAAAATTTTAAATAAAGGTACTTTTTGTCAATTGAGCATTTCTCAAATTAAAAGCTGGCTCCGTCCCTGTTAGCCAGTCACAACAAACTAAGAAGCTAGCAGCTGAAAAAGACAAAAGAAAAAAAGAACATGATAGAATTTGAACTATTCATCTAAAATGAACAGTCCAAATTAAACTAATTACATAATACATAATGTGCAATATCTTAAAAACAAATACTGCAAGAGATTTCAGTCCAAAACTCACTACCAATAGATCTAGAGAACACATCGACAGTATGCAGTAGCCACTGCTGGTGGACAAATTGTCAGAAGGCCCAAAAGTATGTACGAGTTTTCCGACCGGGGCTGACTCGTCCCTGCATCTCAGTACAATAATTTCCCACCAGACTCTGCATGGATCAAAAAATTAAGGCCATGCAGCCTCATTGCGTAGAAATAGTCAATAGGCCTAGTTTGTTATTCTTGCAACAGCGTTATATAGCTGGAAGCCCAACTCAGACCTGTTTCCTCAACAGCCCCGTTATAACTTATTCCACAAACCCAAGAGACTTTTGTTACTTTCCTCCACATTTCTTTGTTTTCTGCACTCTTTCTTCTCCTCCCTTCTAGATGATAGAAACCCACAATTAATGGCGGTAGACTAGTGAGGATACGGGGGAATTTATCATCTCCGGTTCAAAGTAGATGGGAAAACATTCAGTTCATAGTTAGAATTTTTTCTCAAAAATTTTAGAACTACAAATGAGACACGTCTCACTAACCAAAAAAAAAAAGAATAAAATATTATTTACGATTAAAAAATAATAATACAAAAATAAGGAGTGGCTGGCCACCCCATCTTGGCCATAGGGGGTGGCCAGACCTCCCCATTTTAGCTAATGGTCGCTTGAGAGCCACTCCCAATGGCTGGTCAAGGGTGGCCGGACCATCCCCATGTGACAACCCATTAATTTTTTCTTTTATTTTCTTTTTTAGTTTGGCCCTTAGGGGTGGCCGGCCACCCATCGTTTTTTTTTTTTTTGTTTTTATTTATTTTTTAAATATTAATTAATATTTTTTATTGCGAAGATACGTGGCACATTTGTGACACTAAGATTTCTTTAAAAAAATCACAACTATAAACTGAATACCATGCTATCCATATTCTGGAGAGGATTTGAATCGGGATATGTGTGATGAAGATCTCAAAGAAAATTGATTGTAATAAGGTCCCTTCAAGAACGTTGGAGGGGATCCGGATCCCCTGAAATCCTCGGTGGATTCCAGATTCTGGAATTAGGGGATCTTGGCTGTCCATTTTAATCCAAAGGCCAGTATCCCGCCACGTGTCTCACTAAATTAAAAAACCTTTAAAATAATAAAATAACATTTAAAATTTAAAAAATAATTATAAAAGAAAATAATATAATAATGAAATTTAAAAACAAAAAATAATAATAAACTTGGGGTGGCCGGCCACCCCAAGTTTATTATTATTTTTTGTTTTTAAATTTCATTATTATATTATTTTCTTTTATAGCCACCCCAAGTTTATTATTATTTTTTGTTTTTAAATTTCATTATTATATTATTTTCTTTTATAATTACTTTTTAACATTTAATTATTATTTTATTATTTTAAAGGTTTTTTAATTTAGTGAAACACGTGGCGGAATCCTGGCCTTTGGATTAAAATGGACGGCCATGATCCCCTAATTTCAGAATTTGGAATCCCCTGAGGATTTCAGGGGATCAGGATCCCGTTGGAGGGGGTTATAATAAATTCTTTTGGTATGGGACCTTTTTAAAAAAAAGGAAAAATTACAGTTTACTCATTTAAAGTGGACAACGTTTTTCAATTCGAACATCAAAGTTTCAATTTTTGCAATCCATTCTCCCAAAGTTCCAAAATTTTTCAATTTGACCAATTGTATTCAAAACTTTTCATATTGCCCATAATTTTTATTTTTTTATTTTTTATAAAAAATTAAATTTTTTTTTTTTTTGAGGTGGCTCTAGCCACCCATTTGGTCCTCCGGTCATTTTTGCACCCTCAAATTTTATTTTATTATTTTTTTTTTTATAAAAAATAAAAATTAGGGGCAATATGGGAATTGAAAAAAATTGGAACTTTGTGGGAGTGGATTACAAAAATTAAAACTTTGATGTTCGAATTGAAAAACGCTGTCAATTTTAAAGGGATAAATTGTAATTTTTTTTTTAAAAAAAAAAAAAAAAAAAAGAGTTCTGTTGGTGGTCTGTTTTAGTCATATCACATTGATGACAAGGATGAATACTTTATTTTATTTTGTTTCTCAAAACAAAAATATCAACAAATAATTCCAACACAAAACATTAAAAAAAAAAAATTACAAAATTAATTTTTACACCTTTTTTTTTTTAAAAAAAATTAATTATTTATTTATTTTTTTTTTTTTACACTTATATCAGGTCAAAACACATTTTAAACAAATAAAGCCTCAAAACTAGTTTTTAGGTTGTTTATTCCATCCAAGCTAGTGAAGCGACGACCCCAAAAGCCACTACCTCTTAGGGGTGTAAATTCGGTCCGGTTTCTCGATTTTTGGCCAAAACCGGAATTGGGGTATTCCGGTTCTCAATTTTGAGAAACCGGAACTAGAACCCCGTGGTCCCAGTTCCCGGCCGGTTCCGGTTTTACCCGGTCCGGTAACCGGTTTTTTTAAAAAATTGCTTTTTGGGCTTATTTTAGGTATTGGGCCTAAAATAAGCCAATTTTTTTTTTCATAAGTTGACCCATTTTTAAAAAAATCTATTAGTTTATTTGTCTAAATTTAAGGGGCTTTGTTGTGATTGTTCCAAATAATTAAAAAATAAATCTAAAAAAGTCCAAAAATCCTAAAAAATCAATGTTTTTGCCTATTTGGGCCTTAGAAATAAAAATTTAATTTTTTAAAATACACTAAACCTAAACCTAAGTGTAAAATATATATATATATATATATTAAATAAAATGGAAACCCGGTTCCGGTATTCCCGGTAAAAACCGGGTACTAAAAACCGGTACCGGAACCGGAGTACCCGGTTTTTGGATTTTTCAAACCGGAACCGGAACCGGAACCCCAGTTTCTCGGTAATTTTTGACACCCCTACTAGTACCCCAGTACCCCCCAAGCATTCTGTACGTATGAAGGTTTATGGCATCCTGAGCCCAGGCCCCAACTATCTAGGCGCTAGTAACTTGGGCTAGGACAGCTAATCCAAGGCGCACAAAGGCTCGCCCATATGTTTAGTTAGATTTTTTTTTTTTTTTTAATTAGTAATTGAAATATGCTTGCTGTTTGGATGTCAATATTGATACTTGTACGTTGTATCCACCGGGCTAGACCCAAGCTGAAAAGGTTCATTTGGGTCAAGTAATTAGGCCCAAGCTATGGGTCCTGATGGGCCAGATGGATCTACCAACAAGTAGATCAAAGAGCAAAGATAAGTGCATTGCACAGGATAATCGCTCGGCCACCTCGTCTTGATTGTCCTAGTAAAGAATCCAACAACCACCTTAATACAGCCAACAGACATGTAGCTAGGGGCGGAACTACAACAATATTAAGAGAGCAGTACATAGTCCCCAAAAAATTATATATTTTTAAACTTCTGTAATTTTTTTTGGCCGATCCCCTCTTACCTAAAAGTCTAGCTCAGCCCATGCCGTAGCACTACCCCATACCTGACAAAGGTTGTAGAAGACAGAATTCAATGCCACTAACCTGTCAAGGCCATACCATACCACGTACACCAACAGATGACACCTGACAATGTACGTATTTCACTAGAGAATGTAAGCTGAAAATCATGCCTAATTAACGAGAATCTTATTCAGTCATATAGGACAACATCTGGCTAAAGCCATGAAGAGAAGGGAAAGATGCACATATATTCGTATTCTTTCTTTTCTCTCTACAAGACTTGTTACTAACTTAACCACTTGAGCTAGGTATCCCCTTCTAGTATTCCCAACATGTCTCTTTACCTGGAATCTCTCTCTAGCTAGCATGCAAGCATTCTTGGTCAAGGTCGGTCGGTCGTGCGATCACTGTGTCTTCAACATATTTATATGCATATAGATGCACAAACATTTATAATGGAGACACATGGAGGAATTAAACCATATATATGTATTCAAAGTGTTATATATGTCTTTCTGCTTATCCTCAATATTCCCCCTATAACTCTTTGAGGTCCCAAGGGTGGACTTTTGTAGTATGCGGAATCATGGTTAGACGGCAACAAATTAATATAAGCCCGGAGCATTTGACTCGATCATCATCAACAATTTCGGGTCCATTGAAGAATCTAAGCACATCTCTCTCAGACCAAGATGACCACCTCCAACTTGTAAAGAGGGACCGCATGCACAGAGACGACGAAAGACTTCAAAGCTTTAGTAGCGTTCTATAGAAAGAATGGGTATCCATAGGGATTGCTTTACCAAGAATAAACTTGATGATAAGGATTCACATTTGCTCGATCACCAAAAAATCAAAAATCAAAAATCAAAAAGGGATGATAAGGATTCCAAATATTGGTATGATCGATCGTTCGTATCTGACAGAATATGCCAGTTTTCAGGAAAAAAAGAACAAAAAGGAAGGCCCCTACCAAAGTTTCATTTGTCATTCTCAATAAATGATTATAGCCTCTCCATCATTTTTTTTTTATTATTATTTTTTTTATTTTTAATTCTTTTCATATTCTATCTCCTTTTTCTTTTCCTTTGTTTTTATTTCTGGACATAAATATTGTTTATGTGGTATGGTGACGTATATGTTGTACTATTGCTAACAGAGTAATTCTTTTTTTTTTTTTTTTTTGACATGTCCGCACAAGAGGTGGGAGGGAGATTCGAACCTAGTGACCTCCGCTTCATTAGACGTGGTCCCAGCCGATTGAGCTACTTTTTGGGGACGCTAACAGAGTAATACTAGATGGCCTACTTGTGTTCTACTTGTGTCTACTAAGAATGATGTGGCTATTAAAATCATCATTGGGCTTTTGATTTATTAGTATTAAATTTTGATCAAATGATGATTTTAATAGCTACATCATAAGCCACCTAGAATTATTCTTGCTAACATGTTTTTATTAGTCCGATAAGTGGCAAGCTAGTCTTTGTTAAATGTTGGGTTAAAAATATGACAAAATGACTATATATAAGTGCTCGCATTCCAAATAATTTTGCTTAATCCTTTATTATTATTATTATTTATTTGAGGTAAAACTTTTGTTTTTTCAATTAAAATCATAATGAAACAAACTGCTTGTCAATTACTGGATAATCTTTTAGTGGTTGTAGCTCTTTGCTAGACGGTGAGCTATACATATAAGATTACCCCACAAACCAAGAATGAAGACTATTTAACATGGTCTTCACATAATCAATATTAAGTTGTCCATACCAACTCTAATACCGTTGGTTAAATATTTACTATCTCACGCGAATACCTCCAACAGCTCTCCTCCGCCGGTGTTGTTATTTTGTTTTGTCATTTTTTTTGTTTGTTGTATTTTCTGTATTTCCGGTTTTTATTTGTTGTATTTCTTGTTTCATGTGGGTTACTATCTCCCTGTCATGAAATGGTTTGATCTTGTGGAAGAGATTTTTGTTGCTTGTGGTCATCTATCAATGGCTCCAACTCGGTTATCTACAGTACCTTCCCTGCAACAATCACTTAACGGTGGTTGTTACCTCTACCACATAGAACACTTTACCGAGTTCTTTTGCCATTTGTCATCACCTTGTGCGGCTCTTAGAAATACCCGGCTTGTTTATGGTTCTTTTGGGATCATGAACAAAACCATTGCCTACTGTCTGGTTCTCGTTCTGTATCTGTTTTTGTACTGCATGTTCCGTTTGGGCTTTGTTGTTGGGATGCCCACCCCTATTTTGTTGTTTGATTTTCTGTAACCCGCTTCCCTTATTTGAATTATAAAAAAAAAAAAAAAATACAAAAAAAAAAAAAACTCTAATACCGTTCGTAAAGCTTAGTATATAACATTTTGAAGACCAAGTCTCTACTAGCTAGATTCAACAACTTTCCAGGTCATTTCCTATCTTTGGATAATATTGTAGACTAAATGTAGGAGTAGTAAGTAGTGCATATATGTTGTAATAATCTTCGTTTAAATTGGAGCTCAATCGATCTTTCTGATCATTTTGGCCATTACAATTCCAGGCTCCAGGCGCATGGTATGTGCATGCGCCCCTGCAGGTGAGTGGTCAAGATCAGTAACTTTCTTAAAAAGAATCATGAATTCCCCACATCCAGCAGGCCAGGATAGTCCGAGTGAACCTTTTGAGTATCTGATCTTCGTCTCTAAATGAAGAATCCCATACAGAATCAATATTCTACCTTGCCCACCACCACTGTGAGCCACCTCCAAGTTGCCTGATGAGGGAAAATGACCTGATCAACAAAGCTCTTGAAATCGAAAGGAAACGCATCCATGCCAGATAGATAAATTCTATCGATCGATGTGTTCTACTGCCAGCTATACGTGGATGATAAGGATTCTGCATGGTACTTGTTCCTTACAAAGGATCACGCCAATAGCTAGCCTCGTTAATTTTTCAGGTAAATTGTTTCTCATTCTTATATATGTGCCTGAACACACCGGCGACTTCAACGCACCCCTCTCCGGCCTCTTTTCTACACACGTACGTGTGTTATCATGCGATTAGAGGGAGTTCAAACTTTTTCACGACTGACGTGGCTCCAACCACTTGCTAATTGACATGTGTCTATAAGTTGTAGATAGCAAAGTAGCATTACTCATTGAAATAATGATACTAGGAGTAATGCAACTTTTTACTACAATTAATTCTTTACAAATTGACGTAACACATACTAAACAATTAAATTTGCCTATTAGATTTTGTTGCGTAAGTTTTTTTTATCCATCCTGTGCTAAGTGGCATTCATGTGAACTATCACGTAAATTTGTAAAGAGCTGTAATAAAAACTGTATTATTCCAAATATTTTTCATATTTAACAACATGCTTTTTTAACTATCCCAAAAACAAATCCAATACAAATAACGCAACAAAATGATATTTAATTAATTGAATGTTTTGTTAAGGATTTTTTTATAAGAATATATCAATATAATTATATAACGCGATGGCTGTTATATAATAATAATAATAATAATAAGATTTTGTGTTGAGACACACGAGACTGTTTGGCATTGGACTTTGTTTGTTTAGTGGTCTGAAACTATAGCAAAATTTGATTCATATGAAAAAAAAAAAAAAAAAAGTTTGATAGGGAAAAGTAAAACAAATTTATTTTGTAGTGATTTTTTTATTTAAATAATAATAAAAAAAATAATTGATTCGATATAAAAGGTTTAAATATTAAGAGTTGAATTTGAGATTAATAATAAGATGCTTTTTTTTTTTTTTTTTTCATCGGCAAACAACTCCATCTTCATTTCTCTCACAAAGGTACTTTACCATGTACGTACAAAGGTACTGCATGTAAAAGACTTGACCTTAATACCTGTCAACCCAAGTCTTGGCTTTGTGTCTTTACGCGTGCAAAAAGAATTAAGTCACAGGTTCCACGGTTTGGTGACTGGTGAGAGAGACCTGGCCTTCAATTTATTATTATTATATTTTTTTTCGGTTACTAATTACTATATATAATCTTCTCTTATACTATAGTTACCTTTCACAATCTATAGCATCTCATATTTTTGTATTATGAATAGAGTTTTCTTAGTAATTTTACGACTAATAACTAATGTCATATACAACATTTTTACCCCATAATTTTAATGTGGTACTTTTAATTATTGAATTTTTTGTTTTAATAAAAATTATTAAGGTTAATTAAGACTGTCATACGTATTATTATTATAAGATAAAAAAAAAATATAATTAAGATATTTTCACATATATTTATCGTACTCATTTTTTTTCGTCTACAAGAAAAATAAATGAAAAGAACTCACTTAAATCATGTCACATCACATGACGTAAATAATAAATAAATGGGTAAATAGTAACTTTTCATGCGGCAATGGGTTAAACTTGCTTCCCTGGGTTCATGAAATTCCTGAATAGCCCCTAAAACCCGGTAACAGAAAGCATGGAAGAAGAAAGAGGAGGGGCATGAACAATGAGTACTGAAAATAGACCGAGGAATAACTTTTCTTCGATAAAGAAAGGTTGGCATGCATGGAGTTGTATTAATTCCAAACACATTAAATCCCCTAGAAAAAAAAAAAAAAGCACAAGGGAAAACCACGTATTATATTATATATATATATTTGTTTTTACAAAGCTGCTCCCACTGTTTTGCCATGAAAGCAACAGCTAGCTGAAGAAAGAAAGCGTGCAAAGATCCCACCATTCCCTCTATAAAAGGGACAGCAGCGGCGTTCTCTTTGCTCATACAGCTGCAATAATAATATCCTTCTAGCTCCTTTCTTCTTTCTCTGTTAAACAATATAAATATATATATATATTGCAGAGGTTTAAGGAAATGGCTTCGGGATCGACATGGACACCCAAGCAGAACAAACTGTTCGAGAATGCTCTGGCCATATACGACAAGGACACCCCCGACCGCTGGCACAATCTAGCCAGGGCAGTGGGCGGAAAATCCGTCGAGGAAGTGAAGAGGCATTACGAGGCTCTTGTCGAAGATCTCATGCAGATTGAGACTGGCCAAGTCCCCTTGCCCAATTACAGAAAGCTTGGAGGCACCACCAAAGCTTACAATTTCATGGACGAAGAACAAAGGTATATATATATATATACTCCCATACCCTTTTGCCTGCTTCACTCTTTAATATATAAATTATGTTAATTTCTAGCAAAAATTGTAATTATTCCTAGGTGCTAAATAAACGGTGTTTCTTACAAATTGATATGACAGTTCGACATCAGTATTATCTTGTCAGTTTATAAGAAAATTATAATATCTTAAGCATTTTTCTTTAATGCCGCATTATCTTGATGCATGGGAAAATTTTGTTAAAGTATTTGAAGTTTTATCAAGGGCTTATCATATTTATTAATATTGCAGGCTGAAGGGTTTGAGGCTCCAGTGAAGCTGGCTTTGAATAAAAGGCATACAAGAAAAAAGGAGTCCACTATGTATCAACAACTACTTATATGCATGCAAATGCAGTAGTACAACAATTCCAAGAATAAGATGTGATTAAACATCTACTAATTTTACTTGTCTTCCTGGATGGTGTAACATATTTCCTAGCTTCCTTTACATGTATCAAGCAAAAGTCATGAAATGATCGACTTGTATTCCTAAGTGTCAATATCATAATGGATTCTCGTATAAATTTATTTACTTTATTTTAATATTTTACTTGTCTATATTTCACATGCATGAGACTAAGTGTTAAAACATTAATTAAAAAAATTAAACTCACTATTTTTTACCAGCTTAAGCTTTTGAGTTACATTTCAATTCAAATAGTACGTGTTGTTTGGTTTCACATGTGAAAAAAGTGTTAAATTTATTATTTTTTATCAACTTAAAACTTTTAAAATAAGTTAACATCGTGCCAGTGTATGTCATACATGGCTGAGTAGACCTTAATATGTGACAAGTAATGTAACATGGCACTGCCAATTCACCATTAGATTAGTCTTTGTTTTTTTAAAAAAGTTAATAATAAATTGACAATATTAATAATATATAATGTATTAATGTAGTATATAGCATTATTTCCTCATGTGACTAGTAAGACCTTATAGTCTTATATATACATTAGATAAAAGACAAATAACATATAATAAAAATGAGCCTAGATAATCCCTTTCCGCCCTTTCCCTCCCCTCGGTTGAGTCAAGATATTTAAGACTTTTTTTTTTAATTTTTTTTTATATATAAAAAAAAAAATGGAATTAGCAAAGTCCATAGAATTCTAATTAATATTTTTAAATTAAATTATTTAAAATTTAACAATTATTAAAATTTTATTTTTAATTCAGTTTATTTCTCTCTCTTACACACTCATATATTTATGAACTATTTAATTTAAAATAATAAATAAAATGTTAAAAATCCAATCTAATCAAATAAAAGAAAAGAAAAAAAAAATAGAAAAGATCTCCATGACAGGTAAAACCAATTAGGATTTGCCACATGATAATCCAACATAGATCGCGCAGTAAACACGCCTTCCCCCTCCTATAAATTCCCTGCAACGCGCAGCTCGCTTGTTCGCCTGTTCGCGCTTGCGAGAGAGAGAGAGAGAGAGAGAGAGACATGGAAGCGAATACCTCTCCCTTCAAGGTACGCCTCTTCGACAAAAATCGAACAAATTGGTTCTTCGAAAGAATTAAAGAAATGTAAAGCAATAATGATAGATATATCTTCCAACATTGCCAATTTCTTCGCTGCGTTTTGCTCTGTATGAGTATTAATTATTTACTTACTGAGCGAAAATCGCTTAACGGGGGTCACTTTACTTTCCCTCGAGTTTTCTCGGAAGCCAAACGGAGGTTTTCTGGAGAATTAGGCTTACTGGTGCTGCAAGGTGCTCCGCATTTAGTTTACTCTGTTATTTGGGTGATAATATAAGGTTAGGGTACAGTTTGGTAGTTTAGACTTTAAGGACTATTGCACTTGCAAATTGAATGAAGGTTTTGAATTCTAGTCGAATTTTATTCGAATGAATGGAAATAAAAAATCTCGATTTTAAAATCTTTACATTTTTTTTTTTTTGAATTTGTCTTTGATAAGTCATATCTTATGTTGAGCTCTTGTATACTGCCTGGTTTGTGCATGATGTCATCTAACATTTGATGTGAAGATGAGATATGACCTTTGAAATGAGTACTTTATCCTCCATTGTTGAGTTAAGATGTGCTATTGTGCAGATAATTTTGGGATCATCATCAGTAGCACGTCGAACAATATTGGCAGAGATGGGACACGAATTCACGATTGTGGTATTTTTCCTCTCAGATATCTACTAAATTTTCTGTTGATTTCCGGTAAGTTAACTCCTTTAATTACTTAGACTGCAGACATTGATGAGAAATGCATCCGAAAGGAGAAGCCAGAAGACTTGGTTATGGCTCTTGCTGAGGCAAAGGTGGGGTTTTCTGTCCTGAATATTGGAGCGCAAAAGAAAATTTTGTAAATTATGTTTTTGGTTGATGAGTACATTTCCAGCTATAAAATATGTCATTCTTTTGCTAGCTTAGCTGGTCAAAATAGAAGCCTTTTTTTTTTTTTTCATTTGAGCTAAGTAGCTAAGGAGATTGTAAGGGCATGAAATCATTCTGAAGCAATGAGGATATTAAAGCTCCTCTTTGGATGCTTACTTAAAACATTCAAGCCTTCAAATCAGTGGAGTGATCTGAGTGCTCAATCTATATACCATTCTTGTGATTATAGAGATGGATAAGTGTATTTAGTTCCTATCTTTGTTTATCTTCTCTTTTAGGTGCCATTCACTGTCTTGTTCTTTCTGTGTGTATTTATTATTTTATATTCTGTTTGTAATGCAAATTGAAGAGTGGGTTTTGTTTAAGCCTTGTTCATTGATTGAGTGTGAATTGCATGTCAGGCTGATGCCATCATGTCAAAACTACAAACTATCAATAATCAAGGGAGGGATGACAAACAAACAATTTTGATTGCAGCCGACACAGTATGTCTTGCTTTCTTTTTGTTTTTGACTTACCTCCCTGTTCAGCAACAGGATGTACAGTGCCATTTATGGACCGAGGATACATTGCCGGTCAAGAGAGGATGTATAATAGTATATGTTCAAATTTCAGCACCTTGGATCCTGTATTTGATGGGATCTCAATCGTTAGACATAAGTGGTTCACTTCCGTTCCTTTATTACACACAGTCCCAATGCCCATGTATTCTGTGTTGTTAGTCAAGAAGATGGGACAACTCCAGTTTGTTTTCCATCTATTTCATAAAAACTGAATTAAAGTTTTCCTGGAAAGGTCCATGTCAGAAATATCACAAACACAGACCTGGGAATTGAATTTTGTAAGTATGCTTTTTTCTGGGCACAAATATCTGAGCATGTGTTTTAAGTTAAGCTTTCAAACAAATTGAAATGCATATGCTTGTTGTGATTAAATTATTGTTTTGAATGCAAAACAATGCTGTTGGTTACTCTTCATTTTTATGCCTAGATTTTGTCTTATTTTGGGATATTGACTATGTATTCAATATTAGTTAGGTGGAAATATAAGATGCTTACCACCTCATCACAGTTTTGGTGCTGGTGATGTTAAGTTATTTCAACTTTGGAGTTATATTTTGTTCTGCTAATGCACTTATCTAAGTTCCTATCCTATTAGTTGCAATAACATGCATAATTTAATTAGTGTCCTCGTTGCTTATGGTTATTATCTCAATGAAGGGTACTGGTTTCTGGTTGTAGCAGAACTATGACTCAGGTACTTACCATAGCTGATGGAAACTTCTTCTCAGGCAGAAGCCATCATACAAAGGCTCCCGATTGGTGACTACGTAAAGGATGCTGAGCCCACATTGTTAATTACTTGTGACCAAGTATAAATCAAGTCCTTCAAAATATTTGTATTTCTAATTTACTTCTTGTGTGTGTTTTGCACTTTGAACCCTGGGAAGAATGTCTACATCATGTAATATGATAGGTTGGGCTGCCTCGTCCCTGGCCCTCTCCACATCCCCCCCCCCCCCCCCCCCCCCCCCCCCCCGAAAAGGAGGTATGAAAGAACTGAAAACTCAAAGTTTAAAAGATGATTTAAAGTCAATTATGTCAACAAGTTACTTATCAGGAATTTTGTCTACAAGTTGAGTATTGGTTGGAAACTTGAACTAATAACTCAGGAATTTTCACATAGGTTGGAAAAGTTGTTCGTGAATATAATTGCATTAGTGCTATTCACCTAGCTTGGAATCCCAGGGATTGGTGAAACTTGTGTTCAAAGGTCCAAATTTTCAAATTTGATATGATAGTTGCCTCTCTGTTTGCTAATTAAATTACATATTCTTTTGTTACTTATGCTGTATAATTGTATGCTGGAAGGACTTGGCCACCTTTTTTCCCCAAATATTAAAATCAGGTATTCCTTTGTAAGTGCCACCTTATCAGTTTAGATTTTCTATACACTTACTCTTTATGTATTTATGCCCGTTTATCAGTCTGCATAAAAGTATATGCAGTATTTCTCAAAAAGTTAATTTATTTATTTATTTTGGATAAGTTTCTCATCAAGTAAAGTTTAACCTTTGCCTTTAAGCTAGATGAGGTACATAAAGAACAATAATTCTAGAAATTTACACAATTATGACGGCCAACAAATACACACTTATTAAACATCAAGTGGCATGAATATTCTCTCTCTCTCTATACACACAGACTTATGGCATGTTTTCTATTTTTATATCTTACTGTTCTCTTGACTGCGAGATAATATTCTCATCAAGGTCAAATTTACATTGCTGGAATTGTCAACAATCTCGTAATGAATTTCTGTCTTGCACTTTTGCTCCAGCCCCCTTTGCTCTGCATGTGGGAAGTCAAAACAAAACAAAAGAATCTAATAATGAACTAGAAGGAAAAAAAATGATATTGAAAAAACCTAGACATCAATGTTCTCCATTAGTTTTCTGGGACATCTGCATATATCCTTTTTGTAGTTTGCTTCTTATGGATGCTTTGAGAAGTGGCAAAAACTATTACTAGCCTGGGGAAAATGGCACGTATGTGTAGCTTTGTATGTCGTTTTGTAGTGGCATACTTCTAGGCAAGCAGAAGGTGTCCTATGCTCAAGGATACATTTCCCACTTTGCATGAGCTGTGTACATTACAGGCTAGTAGAGAGTTTTCTTCTCCACTTGTTGACATCTGTTTCATTATGATTTGTGTATGCCTTAAAGTCCCTGGATATCACTGGACACTGATGTTTTCTGTGCCACATTTGCACATTGTATCCTCGGAACATAAATGGCCTTCTGGTGACAAGAGTTGTGTATAGATGTTGAGATGTTCAATTTTCTTGA
The DNA here is from genome assembly GCF_965113065.1 of Corylus avellana. NCBI lineage: Eukaryota > Viridiplantae > Streptophyta > Magnoliopsida > Fagales > Betulaceae > Corylus > Corylus avellana. The sequence goes on from NC_142496.1 coordinate 23,286,074, forward strand.
CCTTGTTGGGAATGTGACTGTATTGTATGTTATTTCTCACTGTTATTATCTAATGATCTGGAGGTGGTGGTCTATGAAGATGTGGTCAGGGAAAAACCATCCAATAAAGAAGAAGCACAACAATTTTTGAAAGGTTTGCTTACCTCTCTCTCTCTCTCTCTATTTTTTTTTTTCCTTTCAGTACCCATTGTTTTCCTATTATATAGCTCTGGTAATTTTTCCAACGTGGATTGCAGACTATTCTGGGGGGCACGCAGCAACAGTGGGATCTGTGCTTGTTACAAACCTTAAGACAGGATTCAGAAAAGGAGAATGGGACCGAGTGGAGGTACCATATACTTCTTTTCCTTCCCTTGCGAATCTTTTTCTAATTATTGGTGAGGGTTTTTATTTTTTGTTTTTTTTATTTTTATTTTTAATTATCTAGCCATACAAGACGTTAATTGATTATCATGCCATGTGGTGCTGGTGCTTGGCTAGAAAAGTAAAAAATAGATGAAAAAGGTGGATATATGTGACGGCATCCTTCCATATGTGCTGAATACCTTTTCTACAAGGGTTTTCTGATCTAAGGGTAAACCTTACAAGAGACATTTTTATATGGTGATGTTTCAACTAAAGAAAATATCTGCCTGCTATTCATTTCCTATAGGGTATAAAGTTTTGGTTTTTACTGCATTTTTTCATTGCTAGAGATGGAAGAAAATGTTCTCCATTTGGCTGCTAGTGTTTGAACTAGGAGACCAAAAGAATATATAAACACTTGATTTATACTTGTAAGGTAATAGGATGCCTACTAGAAGATTCTATGACAATGAACTTAAGAAGAAACTTTTATAATTAATACAATTTATTCTTTCATGGTTCTGTATGTAAATATATATCTTGTTTTACAAAGTATAAGTTATTTTGGATATTAGGAATAGCTATTCTCACCTCTTAGGTTAAAGAATACCTATTCACTTGATCATAGTACTTGCTATTCCGTGAGAATGAATGTACCCTAACAACCAAATAGTTATTCCTTTAATAGGTTTTATTTCTCGTACTAAACCTACTTTAATTGTATAATTTTATGCTTCGAGTGTTTTCGGCCGCTTTTGAGAGGAGATCTCCTCAGTTTAAACCTTAGACTTTTGAACAGTTGTCATATACACTTGATATACCTTTTTGCTATTAGGGGGTGGCTGAACCACCCCAATACCGGCCCTGAGGGTTGCTAAGCCCACCCTCCAATGGCCAAAATGGGGTGGCTTGCACAAAGGGATGGCTCGAGCCACCCCCTCAATATATATATATATATATATATATATATATATATATATATTATTCATTTTAAAAGTTTTTTAATTTTTTTATTGGGGCATATGACATGTGGCACCTTGTGATTGGTTTGATGTGAAAATCCGTTAATTTTATTAACAGAAGATGGACGGAGGTACTATCTCCGTATTTAACCATAAACGAGGTATCATCTATGATACAAAAATGAAACCTAAGTGTAAAAAAATAAAGTCGTTAAAATCCAGGTACTAAAAAGGTACTTAACCCTTAATCAAATGCCAAATCCTTTTATTATTGTGATCCATTTGCTGATAATGTCTGGAAATCATACTTATGTGATGATGCCCTGCAGATCTATTTCCACGAAATACCAGATGAAATCATTGAGAAACTGGTAACATTTATTTATGTACTTATTTTATTTCATTGCAATTGGCAGTTGTTTCCGCATCATTTGATGAGATAATTTACTGCGCTCCACCATTCTTTTGTTTCTCAGATTGAGGAGGGATCTGTGCTTAATGTTGCTGGGGGACTGATCATAGAGCATCCTTTGATACTGCCCTTTGTCAAACAAGTGGTTGGTTTGCTAATCTTTATGTACCCATTTAATAAAATTTTAAACTTTAAATAATAGACATAGGAAGCATAATATATGGAGCAGGTGAGGTGGGCCAAGCAAGTATCATGTGGTTCCTTGTATTAGTTCCAACAATTTAGAAGATAGGAGCTTTCTACCAAAAACTTTTACATCCACCACTCCAGAAGATAGGAGCTTTCTACCAAAACCTTTTACATCCACCACTCCAAGTGTGCATTTACGTAGAAATGCTGACAGAAAGGCATACAATTTCTGAGTCAGTTCAAGCGGGTGGGTGATCTTGATAAAAAAACTCATTCACTTAATCAATAAATCTGGGCAACTTTCTCATATGCCTGAATTATAGCTGTTAAATAGTGGTGGATTCTAAGGTTGCCTGGATAAGTTGCTTCAATGAGTCCAAACAGCTTGCCCTCAGCTTTGGTCTGGATTTTATCAAAGGCTGTGTGATTTGCTGCAAAGTGAACTCCAGTTGCACATGCCTCTGGACGGCTAGGAATTCCTTTGTTAACTATGTCGTTGTGTTACTAATTGCTGACATGTATTTCTTCTGTGTTTTGGTAGACATATTAATTGGTGGTACTTTGTGCAGGTTGGAACAACCGATAGTGTGATGGGACTCCCCAAAGATCTCACTGAAAAACTTATAAGGGAGGCCCTCTAGCTGCGGCAGACATGTTAATCTTCCAGCTTTACTTGGTATTTACCCAATTGACACAGCATATTTTCCTCTCCTGTTATTTGGCCACTATATCTGCATCTGTTGTGCCTTACTTTTGTTTCTTTAAATGAGTTATTATCTGAATGTTGGGCAGGACTTATGTTAGTTTTCTTTGTCAGTTTTCTTAATTCATAGAATAAAACAGACATGAATATTAAGGCCATTTATCAGTGAATCCAACTTGTGACTGTAGCCTACTAGCCTGTAGAGGGTAATAATTAGTAAACAATATTTTGTTGACATGTCAATAGTTGAGGATTTGGACAATGTGACAGCCGGAGTGGCAGTCATGGTGATTTACTGTACCTGTCAAAGGCACTTATTAGGGAACATAATAGACATAGTGGGTTGCACCCAAAAAATAAATAGTAAAAAAAGCAAAAAGCAAAAAGCAATGGCAGTACATCTTGGTCGTCTCATCCAAGTATTCATAGCCGAAATCATGTCATAGAGGACAGAAAAATAAGAAGCGCACACGCACACACATACATGAGCAAATAATTGGAGGCTTAAAAGGCCTTCTCTCAGTTGATCTATATGCTTTTTGTAATTGTTCTAACTCAGAGAGAATTGGAGAGCTATTATCAAGTAAATATTCCCGTTTCTATTATTTTTGCTTTGCCAAAGAATCAAATGCTCAACAAGGTAGAGGATGAAATGTAAAACCAAAACCATTGAATATTTCTAGGAGGCATGAAATTGAAAGAGAGTCCCGGGGAAGCAGATTCATCTTCTCTCCACGTTTAATTGTCTCCATCCACCTTTTTTTTTTGGTCAAAGGAGATGGCATATAGATTCCTAACTTCGCTACTGAGCGAGCCAGGCTTTTCCAATGGTCACCAGCTGTTACCAGTACAGCTGTCTCATTGATGCCCATTACGTTAGTTATCTGCTTTGGGAGCATCTTTTGCAGGTATTGTCCTTTTGAAAAGTGTACGTTTGATACGTGCTTTGATTTGAAACGAGTTGTTACGTGATAAAAAGTAAAAAAAAAAATGTGTTTTTAGTGAGGTGTATATATATGAAGTTTGTGGTGTTAATACGATTAAATTGGAGTAATACCTCATACTTAACTCTTATTTCAACTCAGTAAAAAGAAAAAATTCTTATTTCAACTCTTTTATAACTGGGCTGATGTGACAGGCAGTGCTCAAAAATTATTGGATCAACATTTTATATATATATAAAATCTAAGGGTTGAACTTGATGGGTACTAACATATCAACTTAGTTGCATGGAAGTGAGATAAGAGTTGACTATTTATAATTATTCATTAAACTGACATGTTAGAGCATGTGATTTTTATATGCATTTTTAGTGTCCATTTGGTTTAGTGGTTTTAAAACGTGCGATTTGAAAAAAAAAAAAAAAAAAAAAAAGAAGCAATTTTGGAATGCAGTTAATAAAAACGTGATTTTCAAAACACAATTATGCATTTGGTAAAATCTGTGAAAGAGTTGTTTATATCAATGGAGTTTAAATTTATGTGTTTTTAAAAATGCATATGCTTGCTTGTTGCTCGAAAGTACGGATTTTTTTTATTCTTGTTTTCTGTTTGAAGAAATTTTTCCAATGGCCGAACCGGTGACAATCCGCTTGCAAAATAGAGAAAATAATCACTAAGAATCCACTGATTTTCGAGGGACGAGAAACAATCCGATGCTTAAATCAGTATATTGTTTGACAAAATAACTAAATGAAAAAAATATATATATGTTTTAAGAGGGGGAGTATCTGAGTATGATCTCTTTATTTTTGGGAAAAGTGTTTTTTTAACTTGAGATTTTAAATATGGCCTCTAAATACTTGTCACGTGACGAGTTGAAGTTGCATGATTAATGGTATAGTTATTTTTCATGTAATGAGCTTTCTTAGTTATTTTTTGGGGAAAATGCAGTTTACCCCCTGAAGTTTAAGGGGTTTTTTAATTTTAACCTCAAAGTTAAAAAATTGGCAATCTACCTCACTGAAGTTTAAAAAATTGGCAATTTAAACCTTTCGTTTAATTTTTCTGTTAAATTGGACGGAAATTTTTTTAAAAAAGCCTAAGAGCAATGATGTAATTTCATAGATTTCTGTCTATTTTAATGGAAAAATTCAACGAAAGGTTTAAATTGCCAATTTTTAAACTTTGAGGTTAAAATTGAAAAACCCTTAAAACTTCAAGGAGGTAAACTGCATTTTTCCCTTATTTTTCATATAATAGTGTGTTTGAGTTTTCTCCGATATTTTCAAACCATCATTTTTAAAAAAACGCATTTTTAAATGGAATGCTTTTTACAATTTTGTTTTTAAAGCGTGTGTAGCCCTCGAACTCGGGGTCCAAATGAACTCTTAATGACAACATGTAATTAATGTTTACAATTATTCTTAAAAACGCTTCTCACGCCTAAAAGAACCAAATCTATATTTAATGTACTTGTCTCAACAAAAGCAAAACATAAACCAACTTAAAGCGGCCCAATCGAACGAGGGCACAAACGACTACACAAAAAGTTCCGGGACGAAGCCAGCCACTGACTTTGTGACGATGATTGATTACCAGCACTTGATTGGTTAAAATTGTCAAACCTCAGTATCATACTCGTATAGTCAACCGCATATTCCACGTCCTCTCCCTAATCCTTACCCCCTGAAACCGTTATTCAACCGTCAATCACTCTGATCTCTCGTACTCACAGACCACGAAAAGAGAAAAAAAGGAAAATCTGAAAGTCCAAGGCCACCGCTATGGACCCAGGCGGTGCAACCCACGCCGACACCGCGAGCGGCGGCGCCGGCGGTGCGGTGGGGGTTCGGATCCAGCAGACCCGGAGGCTCCCGGATTTCCTACAGAGCGTGAATCTCAAGTACGTGAAATTAGGGTACCACTACCTGATCTCCAATCTCTTAACCCTATGTTTTATACCCCTAATTATCGTAACCCTAATAGAGGCCTCGCAAATGAACCTTAACGATATTCGCCAGCTCTGGCTCCATCTCCAGTACAATCTCTTGGGCGTCGTGATCTGCTCCGCTTTCTTGGTCTTCGGTTTGACCGTTTACATCATGACCCGGCCCCGACCCATTTATCTCGTGGACTATTCGTGTTACCGCCCGCCCGATCAGCTCAAGGCTCCGTTTGGTTCCTTCATGGAGCACTCGCGGCTGAACGGGAACTTCGACGACTCGTCGTTGGAGTTTCAGCGCAAGATTCTGGAGCGGTCGGGACTCGGCGAAGAGACGTACGTGCCGGAGGCGATGCACCAGATCCCGCCGACGCCGTCGATGACTGCGGCCAGGGAGGAGGCAGAGCAGGTCATGTTTGGCGCCCTGGATAACCTGTTCGCGAACACGAATGTGAAGCCCAAGGATATCGGCGTTCTCGTTGTGAATTGTAGCTTATTTAATCCCACGCCTTCGCTTTCGGCTATGATTGTTAACAAGTATAAGCTTAGGGGTAATATTAGGAGCTTTAATTTGGGTGGGATGGGTTGTAGTGCTGGGGTTATAGCGGTTGATCTTGCGGGGGAGTTGTTGCAGGTCCATAGGAACACTTATGCTGTGGTTGTGAGCACTGAGAATATTACCCAGAATTGGTATTTCGGGAATAAGAAGTCTATGTTGATACCCAATTGCTTGTTTCGAGTCGGGTGCAGCGCAGTTTTGCTCTCCAACAAGGCCATGGACCGGAGGCGGGCCAAATACAAGCTTGTTCATGTGGTGAGGACTCATCGAGGGGCGGATGAAAAGGCTTTTCGTTGCGTTTATCAGGAGCAGGATGATCAAGGGAAGACGGGTGTTTCATTGTCGAAAGATTTAATGGCGATAGCTGGTGGGGCTCTGAAAACAAACATCACCACATTGGGGCCTCTTGTGCTCCCAATTAGCGAGCAGCTTCTCTTCTTTTCGACTCTGCTGGTTAAGAAGTTGTTCAATGAGACTGTGAAGCCGTATATTCCGGATTTTAAGCTGGCTTTTGATCATTTTTGCATTCATGCTGGAGGCAGGGCTGTGATTGACGAGCTGGAGAAGAATCTTCAGCTGTTGCCAATTCATGTGGAGGCTTCTAGGATGACTCTTCACCGGTTTGGGAATACTTCGTCAAGCTCCATTTGGTATGAGTTGGCGTATATAGAGGCCAAGGGAAGGATGCGCAAGGGTAACCGTGTCTGGCAGATTGCATTTGGTAGTGGTTTCAAATGTAATAGCGCTGTTTGGCAGGCACTCCGGAATGTGAAGCCATCTCGAAATGGTCCTTGGGAGGACTGCGTTCACAAGTATCCAGTGAAAATACTTGCCTAGTAACATGTTGGTTAGACTGTCCATTCGGGGTATTTCGCCTTTGTCAGTTGCTGATCATGCTGTACTTTGTTGGGGTTCTTTCATTTGAATACTGGATGTCAAATTGTGGTTTTTTTTACTTCACAATTCTTGTATGTTTCACTTATGTTTCCATGGAACTCTGATTTGAAGGGATGCTTATTTTGTACTTCAATAATGCTCCAAAATTTGAACTTGCCTAATCTTGTGCTTTCGTAGTTTAGAGTGCATTAATTTATGTATTTTCTCCTCCACTTGTACTAGCAGTCTCATCTTCCATTCTTTCAACAGCGATGAGCATTGCATGAAAATTGAAGTTACGTAAAATTAGAAATTTATTTTAGCCTTGTTGATTTTGTTTGCTTTGCAAACTTTGTTGGTGTGAAATTCTTGGCTGTCCATTGTGGAAAGGTTAACTAGGGGACCAGGCCTATGCACAACTAGTTTTCATGGATATGCTTTTGATTGTTGTTCCCTATTTGATAAATTTTATGGTTTTTTTTTTTTGGAAATTCTTACAAGAAGGTCTGCATATTTGTGGTGCTCCTCTTTCTAGCATAACTTAACTTCAGCGCTTAAGACCGTAGATGTATTGAAGAAACAGATAATGGAGAAGGATTTATCTAGAGATCTATATGCATCTTGAATGATTGAAACATTCATCCTTACTTTGCTTGCATCTTCGCAATATATATTTGTTTTTATGTCTAATATTCTTGTAGACGCCTATATTTCTGATTATATCAATTTAAAAATACATAATTCAAATGCAAGTGCCTTCACTGTCACACAAGATTTTGATCAGTGGTAGCATGTTTTTCCATCTCTTTGCTGAGGCTAGATTGTTAGGTAGGTAAAGCTTCTGATTCTGCTGGCTTGCCAATGTTGAGCCTTTGTACTGCTTATGGAAGAGATCTCATATGCAAGAATTTACCTGCTTGGTATGGTTGGTTAGGAATGCTTTTGTTTTTGTTCCAACCACTGCTAGATATATGCTAGTAGAGAAAGATCCACAGTATCATGTGTCTTGTGGTTTTGTCACTAAGAGGTGTGAAACTGGGATGCTTACTCCCTTGATATAATCTTTAGTAGTTTGGAGAAAGAGTCAAGCATTAAAATCAACCTTCTCAACCTCTTAAATTTGTTCTACATACCAAAGATGAGGGTCCATGGTTTTCCTAAAGTAACTACCAGAGCAACAGAGGCATTGCTACCCCCTTCCTTTTAGTCCATTGTTGTTTTCCAAATCAACCTTTTGAGCTCCTGTATCCTGTTAAATTGTGGCAGATATCCAATATGCATTGAATCTGTTAGAAGAGTTATTAGGGTTTGTGGGTATTTGGGTATTTTGGTCATTGTCATATTACATTGTATTATCTGTGTCACATCACAGTATAAGAAGATTGATGGTGAGGCAAACTTTGGCAGGGGATTTATCACGTGGGGTAGAGGTGGTTCTAGCTTCTATTCTGGCTTAACCATTATGAGCGCCTTGGAGGCAGGCTCTTGGCTCTTGGGCGAAACTTGTGTTCCCCGACCCTGTGCACAAACTGTAATTCTGCATGAGGAAAATGCAAGGCTTATTACAAAGAATTTGCCAACTGTTTGTTGTATCACAAAATTAAATGCACAACTGCCAATATGCGTTGAAGGGACAGTGCTTTACACCATCTGCTGACCAAATGTTCCATCCATTCTCGGCTTATCTATTGAATTTTCGCTGGACTAGTTGTTGACCTAAACCTACATGGTCCCGCTGACTTTTTGTTACAAGAAATCATTTTTGCTGCTTCCAAGGGTGCAAGGTAATCTCTTTAAAACCCTGTCATTACAATTTATATATATATATACGGTCTCCAATTAAAACCCTAACTTGGTACATCTTACCAATGTTGCTTCCTTTTGTTAAAATATTATTGTTACTTTTTAAAAGAAAAATAAAACTTTTCTCATTTGATGAATAAGTACTAAAAATGTTGTCCCCACTCTCCCTTTTTTGGTGGTTCAATTGCCTCAAGGCAATTTCTATGTAGTTAGGTAAACATTAAGGTGTAGGTTTGACTCCCGCAATGAGAATCTCCATGTTTGATTAGTGTAAACTGCTTTGGGTTTTGCTGATGGAATTAGGTCAAGTAACTCTCATTGATTTTCAATAAACATGTGCTACTATGATCACTCCCAGAAGAGTAGCCACTATGGTCATCCCCTCCTACTACTTTTTTATAATTAGAAGAGACAAAAAAAAAAAAAACATATTTGTCTTGTGAGTAATTAGATTACTGTTTTCATGTCTTGCAATCAAGTCAGTAAACACCTGTGCTTCTTTTCTTGAAAGACAATGTCTTGAAAAGATTTCATTATTCTGAGAAACGTTTTCTTCGAATTATCATTAGAATTTGTATCTTTGGGATATTCGGGTTTAGCTTTGTTTATTCATAAAGCAGTTAAATAATAAATCAAATTTGAGCTTCATCATTTTTTGAAGGTGAATTTTCTGAAACCTAGTGCACAATACATTGATTTTGTATGAGCAAATATCGTCTTAAAAATAACTTCAACATATTCATTTCTCTTACAATATCAACGGGTTTTCTCCAGCCTGATACGTTTCAATATGGATATAAAAAAGGCTTATGAATTATACAATCCATAGGACACATCGTTTCAAATCAAACAATTGTTAAGCATACTATGAATAAAATTGGCAATATTTCTATATTTTTTTTAATTTAATGATCTGGTCCAAGAAATTTGAATGTCAACAAGGTAGGTATATAGTAAAGGTTTTTATTTTTTTATTTTTTATTATTCAGTATGGTAAAGGTCATTGAAGCAGAAGAAGAGGTAATTAATGTCACAGATGATGAAAAAGATAGAGAGAAAGAGGATGTTAATCATGAGATGATATTGCAGGATGACTAGGATATAGTCGCATTGACTTGAATGACATCTTTTCTTTTATTTATTTATTAATTTTTTTTCCTTTTTATTCAAAGCGGGAGAGGGGAAAAAGGAGTCTATATTATATATCAAGTCATTTAACCCAAAAGTGATAACACACAATTATATATATAAAGTGTTATCACTTTTGGGTTAAGTGTGGATTATTTACAAAATATTTTCATTTTACTACTAGTTTAGTTAGATTTGTTAAAATATCGTTGAAAAAGGCAACTTATCTAACCCTAAATTAAATGGGTGCAAAAAAAAAAAAAAAATCCCAATCCCATGACATCTTGCACATATGCTCTGTACCATGAGACTAAATGCTTGAATATTATGTCAAGGATGGAGTCACTCCAGCTAATTCAAAAGTATTATTTTGAGGCTATTAGAAACTCAAATTTTTCTTCAGGAATATACCATTATTCTCCTTCAGAAGCAATCAAGAAATGTTTCCTGTCACTAGCAATTACCCACCAAAAGATTTGGACAGTAGCTTGTTGTCAATTTGATACTACACTAAATTTATTCATAGCAGAAATCTTCAAAAGATTTAGGGCTTTTTGTCCTGTTCCTTGAATGAAGGTTACAGTTGACTGATCAGTCATGAAAGAGCAGTGTCTCCTCCCTCCAAGTTGCATAAGATTTGCCAACTCAATGATTTACCGAGTCTATAAGGTTGCATTCAGTCCCCTAATATCTAGTAATCTATTCGTGGATTTACTTATTTCAATGCAATTGAATGCAGTTTACTTGTAAAATTGATCTGAATGAATTAAACAATATATGAGGCAACTGTTAAAGACAGAATACGGCCATTTGTAGGAAATTATGGAGGCAGGAAGCAGGCTAGCAGCAATAAAAGCAGAGGAACAGTTCTTCCAGGAAAAAAATAAAAATAAAAATAAAACCTGTGTTTTTGAAAGGAAAAAAAGATATATACGTTTGCTTCTCACAATATCAAAATCAGAATTGCAGTAATTTGCTTCTTCTAATAAAGAGGGGGAAAAAAGAAGAAAAAGAATGGAAAATTTTATCTGAAGGACCGCTGAATTTCTTCGAGAGTTCTTCCTTTAGTTTCAGGGACCCAAACCACAACAAATGCCAGAGTGAAAGCACACAAGACCAAGTAAATGGTGAAGGTTCCTGTCGATATCAGAGACGGCCTGAGTTAGTTATACACCAATTAAATGAATAGTAAAAAAGAAAGAACAGGATGAAAAAATGAATAGAAGTAAAATTAATAATTCCATCTATTGGTCAATGTTAGTGATAGACTACTAGATCAAAACCCCGCTTCCTGCATTTTGTTCCCCACATGGCGGTCCGTGTCATAACCCGTTTAGTTGGAGGAGAGGAAGAAGGGGTAGGAAGGTGGGAGGAAGAGGCAAACCTGCACTGCTCCATTCCAAGAGCAAGTTTGCAGTCATTGTAACCACCCAGGCGGTCAACCAGTTGCCAAGCGTTGCTACACTTCCAGCAAGGCCCTTAATATTAACTGGAAGGATCTGCATCACCAAATTTATAAAATAAATAAGCCATAACTTGAACTGCAGCAAGTTACACAGATCATATTTTTATTTTGGTGAAGTGGAGGTCACATGGTAGTAAGTCAATCCCCCAATCCAGATGCAAAGTGAACTTTTTTGATGAACAACTGTATCTAAGTTGCTTACAATGGAATTTACACAGTATTTTTTGAACTTCAAAACATGATCTAGAGCACTAAAATCAAGATTTGCAAGGAGAAAATCTTGATGTTCAAGCAGATTCTTCTGCTTCTCCTTTTCTATACTCTTGGAGATTGAGGGGAAACAACAGAGAGCAAAGTTCCATATATGAAAAGGTGGTGGCGTTCCAAATAAAAGGACATTATCACAAGTGTCTGAAAAACCTAACCAATATTCAACACTACGCCCAAGTATCCACTTATTCTAGCAGGTTCAACAAGAGCAAGTGAATCCCATGAGAAAATGCAATGTAAAGGTGGTACCTCTGACATTATAAGCCATGGAATGGGTCCAATTCCCAGGGAGAAGAAAATTACCATTAACTGAAGGAAAGAATATGTTAGATGGATAGGAAATGATAGCATTAAGATTCACCATATAAAGACATGAAAGTTAGGCATACCACAACTCCAACCACTGCCATAATGCTCATTACGCCATAAAAATTAGAATCAGCCGATACGAAACCCTGGGATCATAAACATATGGAAAAAGCTATAGAGAGCATAGAAGAATAAGAAACTTTTTGCATGCATATGAAGATTCCTAACAAAAATTGACAGTCCAAAATCCACCATATCATTACCCTTAGAAAGAATGATACTGCAACAATTAGGAGGCTAAAGGTCATTCCAGAGGAAGAAACCTGCAAAAAAAAAAAAAAAAAACATTAAAAAAATCCACATTTCCCCTCCAGGTAGATAATCACCTGTGAATAAACAATGAGAAAAATGCTCAAAACTCACAATAAGAAGAAGCCGACGGCCTGCTTTGTCCATCAACCATGTACTCACACCAGTGGCAATGACCTGGATGGCATTTATGTGTAATTATATAAGAAGAGAAAAGTTATATAATTTATATACATATACTGGACTTTTTAGCTTTGAGCTGTACCTGAATAGCACCAACTCCAAATGTAGCCGCATTGCTTGATGTAACCCCTGTACACACACAATTATCTCAACTAATAACACACTTGAGCCTTAAGCTGGCCAGTTTAATAATTCGTTTACAGGAGTGTATGAAATTGGACAAGTAAACTTATTCAGGTAAAACCAAAATTCATAGCCAACATGAGGACATTGACAAGCTGTGGGCCATTTCAGGATGCATAAGTAAGATTGTTCAGAAATTGATTAGGGAAACAATATAAGGAAACTAACAAGCCAATTATTCCTTTCTAAAAGGAGATAATATGGAAAAAAGTTGCTTGATGCAATTAGCAGTTCCTTGAGGTACTGTATTAAACTTCTGAAGATGCAACCACTCTCAATTCACAGTTCCCAATCCCAACTGATCCAATAATTTTCAGGGACAGAGAGAGACAGACCCTACTGGTCAAGTAAAAACAAGAAAAATAACATTAATTTAAGACTAACATGATTCTGGTGCGCGATGTCTATGACATGCTTCAATGTAAGATGGGAACCGAGTTCATGCTTACCAGCGGCTGCAAAGATGGTACTGGAATAGAATAGGACACCGTTGATTCCACTAAGCTGTTGCAAAGCAAGTAATCCAATTCCAATCTGCAGGATATCAATTAGCGAAAAAAGAACTTGGTTGAGGCCACAATAAAGATTAATGAAAAACCAAACCTTTGAGGAAAGCAATTAATACCATCAGAGGAAGCCAGTATCTTCTTTGTTTGAGTTCCGCAAACCGGATAGTCGACCTTCTGCTTGTTGATGCTACAGATCTCTGCAAAACATATTTGACTATTATTTAAATAGATGACGCCCCAGAGAGATGGAATATTAATTATATAATTCCAGAGTTATAACTGAAGAGTGTGTATGTGGAAGGGGTGATCACTTTGAATGATATAGATAAAGTAAAAACACTTTATTTGTATCTCTTTTCTTATCAAAAGATAAAGTAAAAACACTGACTCACGAACTAGTGGCTGTTACCTTGATTTCATTTACTTCAATGGAAATATCAGTATCAAACCCCCGGAGAACTTGCAAAGAAGTTTCAAATTCTTCTGTCATACCCATTTTTGCCTGGATTCAGGAAAGAAAATGCACATCAATATACAATAATAATATATTCATCTAATCAAGAGAACCATTTTTATAAACTTACCAGCCATCTAGGAGATTCTGGAACAAAAAACAGACCAGGTATTAATATTGTACATGGCAGTATACCTGCAACAGAAAAGGTCATAATGTTCTATCATTCCAAAGATACTTTTCAAATATGACTCCTTTTGTTCAATTATATATCTAATTTGCATTTGTCTAACTCCTTTAGAACAAGGAGGATAATTAACTTCTCACTCAATTTTTTAGTAAGTTAACTTCTAACTCATAAATTGATCTCAATTGATCAAAAGGATTTTGAAGTGTGGAAAGTTGTTCACGGACCATAAAGAACTCGCTGAAGAAATCATAAAACCCAAAGAGCACCAAGAAGTCTCAAGTATTTGTGTGGATAGGCCTCAAGTTTTTAAAATGTTTGGGTTGTTATAGATTGATTTGAGTCTCTCTTCTTACTATACAGGGCTTTGGCCCTTTTCTTTACAAACACCAAAAAATAAAATAAAAACTAAAAAATTGATATGTACATAGTATGACTAGCTAATAACAAGAAAACCAGAATAACATACTACACAAAAAGATAAACCCTAAAGCTTATTAACAATCCTTTGTCAACACTCAAGAGTGAAAACCTGGTCAACAGCTCAAACAACTAGAGACTGACTAGACATTGAGACTTTCCAAGAAATACGTTCAAATTTATCTCTGAACCAAATTTGAGCCAAACAAGTTTAACCACTCCCATTGTGTGAAACATGAAACCACTGCTAAGAACCCCTCTTTGCTAACTGACTATCACAACTAATTTTCCTTTTTTCCATCTGAGTGAAATAATGATATAAGACTCAACTTGCTGTGAACCAAAAGTCCAATAGAAGTTAAGAACATTAGACTTTTTAATAAAGACAAAATCCTTCCTGAATGGTGTAGCCAGAATATTTTGAGTATAACCAAGGAAAACAACTTCCATACCAACTAAGCATCTCCAATTGACACTGTTCACCAATGATTTGGTAGACATCAGGAATAGTAGAATCTTTATTTTTAATCAATATTACCTCTTACAAATAAGATATAGTTTTCTCTATTTGAGGAAAAATATGAAGAGAATGAGAGATGTTTATGACCACCAGAGTGAATCTCGGTGAGGATTACCCAAAACTGCTAGTATTCTCCATTCAACAAAAAGTCCCAGCAAATAAGCCAGCATTATTCCAATGGTGACTGCCAGCTGCACAGAAACATAAAGAAAACGGTAAAGAAAAAAGCACTGAATTGGCCAGTGATTGAAGTATCATATGATAAAAATACACCATCTCATGGTAAGAATAACAGTCAAACACAGCTAACCTGGTTCACTGCACCCAGAGCCCCTCTCAAGTTTTGAGGTGCTATCTCAGCTATGTATACAGGCACCTAAAATATAATCAACATAATTAAACTCCCAAGATATCATCTTTCACACACAACACCAAACTAGAAAAGTGAAGCTGAACGTTACCGTATAAGATATTATTCCCACACCAAAACCTTCCAACAGCCTTCCCATGTAGAGAAATGAAACATCCTACACATTAGTGAACTCATTATATAAGACGACATGCTTTTGCCAGCACTTTCCATATGCCTAAAGTTAAAACAAAAACTGGATATTCATTACAACTTACTCTGGCAAATGATATGGCAAGCCATCCAATAATATTAGGAATGGCAGCAATCATTAAAGACTGCAATTAAGCACAAGAAAGTAATACTCAGTCATCAAAACCAAAAGAGGCAATAATTAAAGCTATGCGTAATACATCATTAAGAAAACAATGAATGAATCGATCCTACCCCTTTTCGCCCTATATATTCAGCAATCTGACCGCTTGCTATTGCCCCAACCATTGCACCCACATTGGATAGAGAGCCGAATATAGAATACTGCCCCAAAATATGGTTAGAAAATTATAAAACCTCAAAACCCAAATGGCATAAAAGCAGCAGAGACTCATACCTCTGAAACCGTTAGTCCAAGATCCTCAGTGATTGCCGTTTGGGTAGGGGACGAATACCCAGACTGCAACAAGTAAGTAGAACATAAATTTTCTTTTTGGTTGCCAAGAAAACTATGTAATAAACGAAAGAAGAACAATTTTAAGCTTTGTTGCCTTCGTTTTTTTTCGATTCCTTACGCAAACATCTGACTCCAGTAATTACAAAAACCTTAGCTGAGCTTATCTTTGTTGCTTAAGAATATAAAGCAATACGAAAAAAAAAAAATGGGATTCTGAAAATACCAAACAAGAACGAGAATGGCAGAGGAAATTTGACTGGAAAAAAAAAATTGCTTACGGTGAAACCGAACTGGATAGGGCCCAAAGCAACGATCATAACGCAGGCGACGACGGAGATGGAGCTCTCGCGAATGACCTGGGACGAGCCCATCATACTGGACTGCCTCGACCCCATACGGTACCAGCTACCAGTGTGCAGAAACGGCTTCCTGAGATCCTTCCCATCGTCGCTCTCATCCCTGAAACTCATTTCTCTCTCAAACCCAGCAGCACGCCCACCCTGTGACCCCCACTCTCAGATTTGGATATATCTGTTCGATGAAATGCCTGAGAGAGAGAAATGATCACTTGAGAAAGAAAAGTTCAATTTGGTTTATGGGATTGCTCGTGTGGAAGAGGATCTGGAAGATAGAATTGAAAGGGGTGTATGGTTAGGTTACAGATGGGATTGAGTTTGGGTGTGAGATTGAGTGAGCCATGACTCGTGAGAGTGTTTAAAAATAGAGAGAGTTGTATAGATTGCTGCATCCGATTATCTGTTCACTGTCTCTGCTCGGCTGGCTGTAGCCAAGAGCCAACGACCAGGACGAAACTGTTAGTTGTAAGCCCAGCTGGCCATTACAGTGTTACGCTGAGTCGCACGGGAAAACCGTGAGACCAACTCCAACTGCTGACACGTTTAGAGTAAACACGATAAATAATTGACGGGGAACAATGAAGATGACGAAGAAAATCAATCTCCATATTCTTCGCTCACAGTAAATGTGGTGAGTGAAAGTGAAGAAGGTAATTTTTTTTTTTTTTTCAGAAAAAAAAAAAAAAACGAAAGGTAGAAAAACCATTGAATCCAGAAGAATTTGGAACGTGGAACCCTAATCCTTCGTATCAAATAGGAGATTATAGATAAACAGGTATACTTGCCGAAAATGGAATTAATCTTAAGTTTGCAAATATTTTTTTTAAAAAAAAAAATCAGATAAAAGTGATATATGACTGGGTTGAATCCATATCAATCATTGAATCTAATTATAATTACATGGGAAGAAGAAAGAAAGAAGAAAAAAAAAATCTCTATTTATTATCATTTCTATATATATATATATATATATATAAACACAAAAACGATGTCGTATGTAGTAGGGTATTATCATATTACCATAAAAATGATGTAGTTTTTTTTTTTTACTAACTGCATAGGTGGCTATGATTAACAGTTTTAATAAATAATCTCTAACTGTAACCGTCTTTTCACCTTCTATGGTGATAAGAGATGGAGTTTTGATTGAAGTGTCTGTCAATCATAATGTATTGAAATGAAATGAGTCCTATAGTTGATGATGAGTTGGTAGATGCTGGTTCTCATTGGGGACGCTAGTTACTAATTGAGGACCAGAATTGTACTATAATCAATAATGACAACTCCCAAAAGGACACCTATTTCTCACATTTCAATCCTATCAATTGCAGGATCCACTCCATTATATGACATGAAATAAGGATTTAGGAAATGTGAAAGAAATTTTATTGCTCTTAGTGCCATGGATCGAAAACAGACCTCAAGCTTATTAAGGATCGGAATCTCCTCTCCTAAAATTAAGTTGTCTGAATTTTGTTAAAATCCCGACAATTCAAGCGAGAGAGGGGCTATAAAATTCATCTATTACAGGCAGACAAACTCAACACTTCAAACCGTTCAAAACAAGTAAATTCTGTAACCCTTCTCTCTTAAGCTGTTCGAGCATCCTAATTAAGAAGATTCTTATAATTATGTATATAAATTAATGCAACACTTACCATATTAACTATTCAAATATAAAATATTATGCAACGGTGCACATAATTCTCATTTCTATAGAACATAAATTTGGTAAAAATTGTAGTAAAAGTAAAATTCCCGGAGTGTTTTCCTTTAATGATTAGCAGAGAACTTTGACGTTCACTTTATTAATATTAATATATTGACAAATTAATATTAATATTTTATTTGTGGCCATATTTTTCACAAACTAATATTAATATATTGACAACTTTTCCCTAAAGCAAATCTCATGAGAGCCTTATCAATTATTTTAGGATAAAGTCTCTTAACTTCTTCAAATTATCACTTAAATGACAATTTATTCTCTAAATTATCAATTACAACAATTTCTCTCCTCCAAATTATCAAAACAATGACAATGTATTCATAATTTTAAAAAATAACAAAATTACCCTTACTAAAATAAAAACAAAAATAATAAAAATTAATTAATTTTTTTAAAATTTTAAGGATATTTTTGTCTTATTAAAAATTTTATAGGGACAATTTCGGCATTTTGCTAGCATTGTGGGGTACATTGTCATTGTTTTAGTAGTCTATGGGGTAACTTGTCGTAATTGATAATTTGAGAAATATATTGTCATTAAAATAATAATTTGAAGGGGTTAAGTGAATTTTACCTATTATTTTATTATTATTATTTTTTTTTTAGTGAGTTTTTTTATTAAAACTTTGAATTACTGGCACAATCACTTCTATTGATTCAACGGAGGTCCATTCAACGTACGGAGAAGCTTTCATTTAGTAGGAAAAAAAAATCCACGTGATTTTGCACGTGGCTAATTTATCCACTACTCAAACCCACTTCACTTCCACCAAACTTTTGACACCCACCAATGGAAACTATGACAAACTTCCAATTTGCAGAATTTCATACCCAAAAAAAAAAAAAAAAAAAAAAAAAAAAAAAAAAACTCTTCCAACGTGCTTTACAATAATACAGCTCACGTAACACATTCTACATATATAGTTGTCCCCATGGGCCATTGTAGAGATGGTCTAGGAATTGAAGATGCCTCATCTTACTTTTATCTGTGTACCTTAATGGTATGTGTCACTCTTTAAATTTTATTTTGTCACATCTAACAGTATACATGATGTTATGTTATTTAAAATTTTTAATTAACATGTTAGCATATTCACCATATGATATTATGTACATCGTTAAATGTAACAAAATAAAATTTTAATTATAAAATGACTTATATTTCATTTCAAGTGAAATTAAGAGAATTATTGTCCGCAGTATTTAGGGCATTGCATGCCCTACAATAATTCTAATTTGGGCTGTGCATTTAAAATTAAAAGTCTAGATTATTACATGTTATATTGTTAAAAAAAAATTAAAAAAATTCAAACTTTCTTTCTTTCAAGCAGTCTCACTACCACCTCACTAGCATATGTGTCACACCTTCATTATCAATCTCCCACTACTACTAAACTTCATCAACTATCCCCGATGCTAATCGTGGTGGGAAACTGATAATAGCGTTGCCGGAGCAATAAAAGTTGTAGCGACAGTGGTCACGATAAAACTAGGGATCAATGGCTCCTGTAAAGAAATAAAATTTTAAAATTTTAGCCTATAGTATGATGTGGCATAATTAGAACCGATCCTTTATAAAACGAACGATGAAATTCAGCCGGTCCCAATTCATATTTTTTTGGTTGAGAATTTTATGTTATTAAGTTTTTCGAATAACACAAAAATTTGAGCAACCTAAGAAAGGTAGTTGTGGTATCTAACATTGACCACCCGTAAATTTTTTGTGTTATTTTCTCTTTCTTATTTCTCCTATTATTTTTAATATTTTAATTTTCCTTACGAACTTCAACACCAAATTGTAACAATATACTTAAATAATAATAATAATGATAATGCTTTTAAGGTGGTCATTTAGAGCTTGTTTGAAATTGCGTTTGAGGGGTCTAAAAGTACTTTTAACACTTAAAAAATTCGTTTGAAGAAAAAAGTACTCGTTTAATAAAAAAATTAAAAGCGTTTTTAAGTGTCTAAAAAGCCTAAAAATTGTTAAAATGCATTTTTGACAAATGCTTATAAATAAAGCTTTTGCTCAAAAACACTTTTTAACTTAAAAATTCTATTTCTCAAACTAATCTCAAATATGCTCTTAGTGTTGGGTGATTGGGCGACCTTGGAACTACTCACTTTGGGTGAATAAAAATGATTTTTTTACTTTTAGGCTTATTGTCATAATCTAGACCGTTGATTTAGAGTCAACAACCCCAAAAAACAATTAGATTACACCTTAGAAAACCAAGATCGCATGTTATCTCTTTCCCATAAAACGCGGGAGGCTGAAATGCGAGCTCCCGTCCTCCAAGGGAAAGATTCTCTCGCGACAAATAAATTTATTTAAAGACATAAAAAAACAAAAGAGTCACGTGGTAAATGCAGAAATTAAATGCAGAAAAGTTGTACCATCTAATCTAAACGATCACTTTTACGGTCCACGTGCTTACCAAACATTTCAATACTAACCGTCAGCCACTGTCCATATTAATTACCGACACCACTTAACGACTGATCTACGTTCACTAATACATATTATTATCCTTAATTTTTTATTTTTAAATCAAATCTCAAAAGTGGATTTGAACTTTTTAATATCAAAAACATAAATAATTTAATCTGGACTCGTTTACAATCTTACCAAAAGGTGGCATATCTACAATTATATTAACATATGGGAAAAAAATAATAATCATTATAGTAGTCGAAGACATAGAAGAGAAAATGTGTACATTTGACTAATACGAGAATTTATCTTTGTGTCTACGTTTTTTGTCACATTACAATTGATGATTAACGATGTTTAGGTGAAGGATAACACAAATGCGTATGTTTTTTGTACTCGCTTATGTTGAATAAGCTCTGAACTTGTGCAAAGTGTTTCTTCTATACTAATTAGATAAGACCCCAATTTCGTTGGTGGGCGTTAGACCTGATGAAAATATTACTCAGACCAAAGTCCTTACTATTTGAGCGAACCACTTATAGTTTAAACTTTATTTCTTTGTTTCTTATGTTGGATAAATTATGAACTCGTGCAAAACGTTTCTTTTATACTGATTAAGTAAGACTCTAGTTTCGTTGGTAAGCGTTAGACTTGATAAAAACAAGATCAAAGCCCTTACCACTTGAGCCAACCCATTTATAATTTAAACTTTCTTTCTTTCACATTGATCATGCAAAGTAGGCCTAGCCTTTCTCAAGTTTCTACGATAAAGGAAAAAGAGGACACGCTCACTCGTAGCTGGCAACCGGGGGGGGTGGGGAGAGACAATACCTTTGAGCCGTGGTTCACGAAAATATTCAAGGCCCAATATTAGCTTCCTATAGTCGGCCTGTTGAGGGTGGGGCAAACTAGCAGTGCCAACGTCTCACACGGCAGAAAACAATCAGGTGGGCTCAATCTTGGTCTTAAGTGGCGGAATGGGCTTGGGTTGATGAGTTAGTAAAACACACAAAAGACCCTCCAAGAGTGACTTAGGGGTGAAAAGAGTCCGTTAAGCGCATTAATCGCTAATCACTAACCACACTAACTGTCTATAAAAAATGGTTAGTGATTTCAAGTTTTGAAAAACTGCTAACTGCCTATATATATACATGAAACAACATCGTTTTATTTTTTTGTTTTTTTAATTTTTTCTTTTAAAACGTGGTTGTTAAAGTTATTAACTACTCATCGCTAGTTAATTGCCTAGACAGTTAGCAAATTTTACTAACAGCCTAAGCAGTTATAGTTAGCAGTTTTAGCTAATAATCACTAACTGTAACCATCTTTTCACCTCTACTTAGACCATCACCCTTGGTTGTTAGACATTGTGTAGCTACAATTAGGGGTTTACATTTTTTATACGATTCACGAATTCGATATGAAATTAGAATGTTAAGGTTGACAAATTTGACCCATTTAATTAAATAAATTGAGTTATAATTGACCTATATAATCTTATACCTATGCTCCAAAAAGTGACATTAGAACTAATAATTTTTAACATGACCCGCAAACCCGACCATAACCCAATACGAAATTAAAGTTGGGGGATCTGACTCGTTTATTTAAATGAGTTGAGTTAGAATTAACATATACAGTTTTATACTCATGTTTTGACATGACTCAAACTCAACACACAAATACAAAATTATGGGCCGTGATTCAGAGTACACGGCGTGCTAGGAAAACAATTTTTAAAAATATTTTAATGTAAAAAAAAAAAAAAAAAAATTTGCAAAGCACGCCGCGTGCTCTTTTCATTCACCCTAAAATTATGGACCCTAGTTACAACCCAAGTTTGGCTTCTTTTGTAGATTAAAGTTATTTTTGTTACTTTCTACCAAAAGATTTTCACAGGAATCCTATAGAGGCACTAAAGTCGACAAGGTAGCGGACAATATGGACCCGCCCAAAAGTCGTCCATTACAAGGGGTTAGGGGGCCCAGGCGATCCTGACAACCGTCGGCCTATCTGAAATGGGCTTGACTTCTAGTCCACGAATAAAGAATTTGTGCCTTTGTGGCATAGCAAGTAGAGGTGGGATGATTCGCGGGATGCACGCGCTGTGTAAGAGCGTGGAAAGCCCAATTCTCATATCGGGATGGACTTTTGGTTCTCGGAGGAAAAAAAAGGTAGTGTGGCGAGAGTGCAGAGGATTTTTAGAAAGAAAAGTGACTGAGTTGTGTTAAACTATTGAAGTCCCAGTCAATCCCATATCTTCAAAACTCCCCGTTCAGTTTACACAACCCGCAATGCCTTCAATTCCACCATTTCCTTAAACCTCCACCACCGCCACTAGCACCGACATTATTGCCCTAGCCCGACTGAATGGGCGAGCAAACGCATACCCAGACCCAGGCCCAGACCCAGACCCAGACCCAAACACAAGCACAGACACAGCCCCACCATGACTCCGCCGCCTCTGCCACCGCCACCGCCACTACCACTGCATCAACGACGATGGAGATAACCAATGGTTCTTCGCTAACCTCCTCTCCACCAGCCAAAATCCCCTTCCGTCCCAGAAAGATCCGGAAGCTCTCACCCGACCCGAAGTCGTCCCAAATCGTAGTTGCGGAGATCCAAACAACCCCCAAACCCTTGGCAACCATCAAATCGACCAAATCCAAAGCCGCACACCACCAACGAGCGGTGCCTGCCGCGCCGAGAATCGTTGCCCGGTCGCTCTCGTGCGATGGCGAGGTGGAAATCGCGCTCCGCCACCTCCGCAGCGCCGATCCGCTCATCGCCCCCCTGATCGACATCCACCAAGCGCCGACGTTCGACACTTTCCAGACCCCATTCCTGGCCCTGACCCGAAGCATTCTCTACCAGCAACTCGCCTACAAGGCCGGCACGTCCATCTACACGCGCTTCATCGCGCTCTGTGGCGGCGAGGTCGGGGTTCTCCCTGAGACCGTGCTAGCCCTAACCCCTCAGCAGCTTCGCCAAATCGGCGTCTCGGGCAGAAAAGCCAGCTACCTACACGACCTCGCGAGGAAGTACCAAAACGGGATTCTATCGGACTCGGCGATTGTAAATATGGATGACAAGTCGCTTTTCACAATGCTCACGATGGTCAACGGGATTGGCTCGTGGTCCGTGCACATGTTCATGATCTTCTCGCTGCACAGACCGGACGTGCTTCCTATCAACGATCTCAATGTTCGTAAAGGTGTTCAGCTTCTCTACAGTCTCGAGGAGTTGCCTCGGCCGTCCCAGATGGACCTGCTGTGCGAGAAGTGGCGGCCATATCGGTCCGTGGCATCGTGGTACATGTGGAGGCTTGCAGAAGCCAAGGGGGCGCCTTCGAGTGCCGCGGCAGTGGCGGCCGGTGCGAGCTTGCCGCAGCACCAGCAGGAGGAGCAGCAGCAGCAGCACCAACACACGCAACAGCCGCAGCTTCTAGATCCAATTAATAGCATTCTCAATCTTGGGTATGATGACCTTTACTACAAGTCTTAATTTCTTGCCTACTTGTGGAAAGTCGATTGCAAATTATGTGTTACTGGATTGTTGAATGATTTTAGTAGATAGATTAAACAATACTTAGCAATTGTTCGGAAGGAATTGTGCTTTTTGAAGGGGTCAATGGTGGCTTAAAACTTGAAAGCGTTTAAGAAAATTGCATTTCAGAGGATAATCGTTCTGCTTATTTTACAAGTACGTTTCTGTTTGTTGGGAATGCTGTTGTTATGAACACAGAGCTGTTTCCGTTGTTTGCCAATTGTGCCTCCGATTTTCAGTGAGAGCATGCTTTCTGCATGTCATTTTCTTTCTTGGGTGTGCTCTCTGTATTTATTTCTTATGTCTCTCCCTTTTTTTTTATTTTTTTATGAAGTATTTTGGTTGTCAAAACAATCTTTATATTGAATTGTGACATTGCTTACTATTTTTCTCATCTGCTTCTTTTAAATTGTTTCTGATGGGTGTAAGAGACATGTGTCAAATGTGATGTGATATGTGATAGTGTGAGTTATGTTTCTACCTCCCCAAAGAGGAAAGGGAGAAAAAAATAAATAAAGAAGAATAGCATTGTACCTGACTTCCATTTGAAAATGAAGCCAGAGCTTTCCATCGAGAGAATAAGAGAACAGGTTTCATTGCCTGATATGTAGACACTCTTGCCATTTGAAGAATAGAAATACTTGAGCATGCATGTTGGCATGTGTATCATATTATATTAAGCGTTTTGCTATATTTCCACATCTACTGAGCAAGCAAACTGATTGGCATGTTATGTTTAAGAGGAAAAAAAAAAAAGAAAAAAAAAAAGAAAAAGGAAATGTAGCCATCTTTCCATCTGAAGAAGAATCACAAAAGTACGCTTCAAGGCATAATAGAAAATGTAAGATCATCTTAAATGTCTGGAAAATATAGAGGAAATATCTTGACCCCTATCTTGTCACTTATGCCATAAGAGACTACACACCACCTATCAGAACATGGCAATAAACGCTCAATCATGTCTGCATGTAAATTGGGGGAAGAAAAAACAAAAACTTGGGTTCCACTAAAAAAGTGTTCAGATTTACACTAATTTCTAATTTTTTAAGTCAAGTTGCTGCCCAATGAGCTTTAGCTCAAATAGTACTTCCTCCTTTTGTAGCAAGGTGGAGGGTAAGGTTGTGGGTTCAAGTCCCACCGTGTGTGTATAAATTTTCTTGTGTAGCGCCAACAAGTGAAGTCCAATCAAAGCAAGAGTTATATAGTTTTAGAGGTTCTCTCTTTAGGAGTCTAGGATAAATCAATTCTTAATTGGGGTTTTTATTTCATGAGTTATGATAAGTTTCACAATGAGGGGCATTTATCCGTTACCTTTTGTGACTCCTATGAAATAAGGTTATTCTGGTAATTGAGTTGAATCTAGAACTTTCTAGGAGTTCTAAAGCATTTTAGGTTTATTCTCTGCGACTCCATGTTAGTCTCCTATTGTGGTTTTATTAAGAAGTTCTATTAGTCAAATTTATCCTAGTAAGTCTATATAAATAGGCTTCATTGTATTCAAAGAATTCAGATTTCGGTTGATGAAATACTGAGAGCTATGGGTATTGAGGCATGTTGACCTTTATGTGTTCTTCTCTCCGTCTGTTTCTCTCCTTCTTTGGCACTGTTATTGTTCGTGTTACTGTTTACATACTTTCTGGACAGCAAAATTCTCTCTTTACTTCTTTACAACTCCAACCCCAACTCTTTTCCATAAATGTTGAAAGCTTAAAATCCCCAAGCCTTTAGCTACCAAATAGCCTATCAAACCAGCCTTAAAAATCTCAAACACTTAATCTACATATTCTCCTAAACCTAAGCCCACCATGAGCAGAAAAGTTGTTCCTAATCTCTCCTACATCAAATTTTAATTTAGGATTGCAGATAATCTAGATAATGATACATAGAATGCATGAACAAATTGCTACTAGTGTAACGAATAAAAAGAAAAAGTTAACTCTCTTCTTCTTATTTAAATTGTGGTACTCTGCTTAAAATTATGGTACCGTATCTCAAGCAAGGAGTGGACCTCTCACGTCATAAGGAAAAGTACATCTAATGAAAGAATTCAAATAGAGTTACAATCCTTTCATGAAAAAGCCCACCTGAAAGTGGAAGGTCCAATATTGGCCCAGAACAACTTACTAGGTGGAACCTAATTAACATGCAATGGGAGAGTTCAAATAGAGTAACTATCTGTAAGTGAAAGATTTATTTCTGAAAATGGAAGGTTCAATATTGGGCTAGAACATATAGCTAGGTGGAATCTAAGTTAACCTCAGTTTTTCTTTGAATTTCCTTTCCTGTTTCTTGTTCTCTTATTTGTGCAATTTGTAAATTTCTTGACTATAGCTTTATCTTCTTATATTTTTCCTTTCAAATTAGATGCTTTAAGGAGACTATTTTTTCAGTCATTTTCATTTCTAAGGATGTCTGCACTCCAGATGTTATTTTTAGTCTTAATTGTTATTGTTCACTAACTTTTCTGTGGTTGATATATTTTCTGAACTTTATTGCATAGATTCCTGTTCTATTAGACATGCCTATCCTTATAGGTTTCTAAATTTGTGCCTAACGTAGTAGCTGTTTGTTTCTAAGATTTGCATGCTACTTTGCCGTATATCTTAGTCAGGATTTTATTGCTTACAAAGTTACAAGAGTCAATTTTTGGATCGATTTTTGTAGCATGTAGGATTTTTACAAAGCATATGGCATTGATGATCTGGGTATCAAGAGTCATGGCTTGGTGCTTATTGTAGAGTTTTTTGTTCTTAAGACCTCCATTCTTAACACTTCTTTTTGAAAGTTGTTCGGCAGGCATGCAGTCTTCCAATATTAGTAGTGTTTGATCTTTTTGAAATCATCTTTTTTAATAATATGAAATCTGCACAAAGAGGTTTATATCGAAGTGGAGTTCAATAGCTGGACTAGCAGGACCAGAAAAAAAATTAAAAAATAAATAAAAGAAAGACGAGAAATTTTTTATCTATGGATCTACATGTTATCTATGAATCCACCTCATGGAACGTTGCTAGATGCCACCTGGTTGCCAAGGACGGTTTTACCTTCATGCTCTTTAGTAGGGCTGAAATAGCATACGGTTATTGACCGTCTACTATCCGTTATCCACTAGCTGCTTTTGAAGATAGTTAGAAAAAATCGTTAACCGTCTATATATATATATACATGAAACAGCCGCCGATTTTTCTAACCGCCTAGGCGGTTGCGATTAGCTGTTTTAGCCAAGAACCGCTAGCCTTTTCACCCCTATAGTATTTAGTAGCCTTTTCTTATAAAACCTTGGTAGTCTTGAGCTTCTGTCCAAATAGTTTCCACTTAAAACTGCATGTTAGTTATGAATTCTCACTCTGGTAGTTATTCTGCATATCTTTGTGGTGCTTATTACCCTCTTCGTGCTATGTGATATAGGGCCTGTGCTTGGGGACAATGATTTATTTTGGAAATGAGAAGTTGGACTGTCATTCATCTCTGTCCATCAACCAGGGCATGTACTTCAACGCAACGCAAGAATGGTAGTCTGAAGCGAGATTCTGGTGCTGAGAGCTCAGACATTAAAAGCCTTTGGAGATCAGTGTGTCAATTTTTATTCGGTAGATCGGCTTTGAGATTAAATAAAGACGGTGTGTGCTAGAGTTCTGTTATCTAAGTTAAAATGACACCAATTTTAAGTTGTCAAACAGGTCTCTTATAGGACTTAAATAGAATGCAGTGCTACAAGAACCATTGAAGGTGGTCTGCCACGCTTGATGAATATGGTTGGATTTCTAAACTAGTTTCTCATGATTTAGCATGCCCAAGTGCCAAAAGAGTCTTTTTGAATTTATTATATTTCCTGCATTATTTATGAATTAGATTTTGAAAATACTAGCTTAAGGTTCTACTGCAGTGGGCTTCACTTTCTGGCCAGCTTCGCTTATCTCCCTCTAGTTGGCAGCATCTACTACATGGTCTAATAATAAACCCTAATCCTCCCCTCCGGGCGTTTTCTAGATCTGACAGGTGATTATGAAGCTCACTTTCTTGCTGTTTCTCAGAAAAGGCTTCCTACTTTCCTTTGTTGCTTAGGAGCAGAGAACCGAGGGTTTTGTGTAAAACAATGGTGGTTGTGTTTTCAAGGATCCCAATCCCATAGTTTCATCTTGGCAAATAAATTAAAGGGAAAAATGTAAAATTAATTCATGTGGTTACACGGATTTTGCAATAAAATTTTAGTGGCATAAAAATGTTATGAGAGTTTCATGTGGTGTTGATACATTCAAAATCTTAGATGGATTTTATTAATGTGGCACGTTAAATAAAAAATAATAATAAAAAAAATTAGAAAAGGAGCTGGCCGAATCACTCATTTGGCCTCTAAGCAGTCTCGGGGTGGCAAAATTGCCTTCATGGCTGATGGTGGTGGTTTGGCTACTTGCGTTTTTTTTTTTTTTTTTTTGGCCAAAGGCTTATGAGTTTGGATCATTCATTAATTATTTCGCAATTCTTTTTATTAATTCTAATATTTTGTTCTGGTATGTATACATCCACCGTATTCGTTTTGGATGACTGCAAATAATTACCAGAAGCACAACAATATACTATGCTGCTGCAAATATGTGCATGTAAGCTTTAAGAACCTGTATTTAATGTTCGAAGAAAGGAAGAAAGCTTAGAAGAAGAAAGGAGGAATGAAAACGACATAATATTTAATAGAACAAGGTTTTTTCTCCAAATTAGGTTAATTAATACGTGTTTTTAGGGCACGTAGTTCTCAAATGCATTTTTAAAATGCGTGAGAATTAAATGCTCTAATGTCAGATGTCACTTGCTCTATTAATCCTATTAAAAATACACGTAAGAATCACATGCTCTAAGAATAAATGTTAGTTTAATAGACTGTATTACAATAATATTCTTCCAAATTTAATCCAGCTCCAAGAAAACCTTTATCATTATTAAAAAGTGAAAAGAGTAATACATGCTCTAACGGCAATGCTTGTTTGTGACATTTAAGATAAATACATTAACAAATAACTCAAAATACAAACAAATTTTTTTTTTTTTTTTTTTTTCAAACTAAAAACAAAAAAAAAAACACATCCCAAAATACATCACCAACCCTTCCCACATTTCTATTCGTTAAGAAATGTTGTAGTATATATCATCCTAGGACATCAGGATCAGAATGACGTAGAATATTCTTGCTAAGTTCTTAAGAGTCCGTATCCTTTAAGTAACCATATATATATATATGAAACAAAATGATATAAAATCACCATCCTGTGTGTTTTATGTTCATGTACCCTGTCCCAGTTCCTGTCCCCAAGATCGCATGGCAAATCAGGGAAGAAAAGATCATCAATCGTGTAATCCTAGAAAGGAAATATTACATAACTGGCTAGCTGGAGATGCTGATGCTGGAAATTGTTCATCAACATAGCATGGCAAATAAAGAAGCCAAAGATTGACACCATCAAAAATGTGGGATATTCTTCTCGAATATCTCTTTATACTCTCTGTTTTTTTCTTTTTTTAATCCAACGCATCTTATCCTCCTAATTAATTTATCTATTTTTTTCAACTATAAAATGGTCGGGCCGGACGTACGTGATCGTCACGCCGCATGAAATCAATTGTATGCAGTAAATTAAACAACAACAACATGAGCCACGAGAATTACGACCCTTCTTTCCCTGACCAGCCTGTGGTGGTCCGCTACCTCTCAATTTGGGCTAATCTGCCGGCCTTCCGGTCCAAGCCAACCTTCATATGGACCGAAGATGGCTCGAGCCATGCAGCCCTCACCTACGCTCAGCTCGATCACTCGGTGCAGTCTATTTCTTCTCAGCTGCTCAATGTTCCATTACGAAGAGGCGACACGGTTCTCGTCTTATGCTCGCCGGGGCTTCAACTCGTTGAGATCATCTTTGGGTGCCAAAGGGCCGGCCTTCTGAGCGTGCCCGTTTTCCCACCGGACCCTTTTTCCGGCAAAGACAGCTGTCACCATCTCATCAGGGCTCTCTCACAAACAAAGCCCAAAGCTGCTATAGCTCACCCGGATTACATCGCAAATGTTCGCAGATACATTTCTTCAGCCTTCAATGACAATAAGCTTGCAAAGATGTTGCAAAATGTCAGGTGGATTTCCACGGATTATATCAACGATAAAAAGGTACATCTTCCACTTCTTTGTATAATGACCAGTGGCGGTAGTGACGGAACCAGAAAGGTTGATTGGGGCCAAGGTATATGAAAAGAAGGGAAACTAGAGAAGAGAGCGGGCTAAATAAATTTTTGGGCAGGGGATGGGACAATGGGCTTAAATTTTTTTTTTTTTTTTTTCCATGAGGAATTGGGAGGCCAATTTTTTATTTTTTTTACTACCTAAAATATTTTTTCTAAGGAATTGGGAGAGGGGTATGGCCTACCCCCGTCCCCCTAATTCCATCACTGTGTGGTAGAGAGCCACTTGGAGGGCCATGGCTCTTACAAATTGTTGAAAAAGAATTTGAGAAAACTTTACTTTAAACCCTTTAGTTATTGCGCGTTTTGAAAAGACCCCCTTAAATTTAAAAAACTCTCAATTTAATTTCTTAAAATTTTAATTTGATTCAATTGACCATCTCAGTTAGATTTTAAAGTTAAAAGTGATAAAATTGACGTTTATATCCTTGAGTTTTTTTATAAAATTTCAAATTTAACCTTAATTTCAGATTAAAAATTAAAAAAAGAAAAAGAAAATCAATAGGTAATTAATTTGGTCTTTTTAGGCATTTCTGTTAGAAGTTAACAGCTAAAACTAACGGAATGGGATAAATTAATTAAAATTGAAAGTTTATGGGTGTAAATTGAGAGTTTTTAAATTTTATGAAAATTTTTTCAAAACGCGCGATAGTTCATGAATTTAAAATAAAGTTTTCCAAAAAAAAAAATAATGTATAATAAAGACTTTGGACCGATTGTTAAATGTTCCTACACACGTTTTATTTTCACTTACGTATTTTTGTATTAGTGCCGGCACGTTATATTGTTAATATATCAACTTTTTTATATATATTTATGAATTTTTAAAGATATATATATACATATTTTTGTTTTAATTTTTTTTTTTTCTTCATATTTTTAGTTGGGCGGCCACAATAATGATTTTCTGAATCCGTGCGAACCGGACGAGGTGTATTTGGTTCAGTACACTTCTGGCGCGACCGGAATCCCGAAGCCGGTGCTTGTGACGGCAGGATCGGCGGCTCACAATGTTAGGGCGGCGGGGAAAGCCTATGAGCTTCATCCAAACAGCATAATAGTGTCGTGGCTGCCTCAGTTCCATGACTGCGGCCTTCTGTTTCTGCTCCTGATCATAGTTTCCGGTGCAACATGCGTGCTAACATCACCGGCCGGTTTTGTCAACCGGCCAAGGCTATGGCTGGAGTTAATTTCGGAGTTCAAGGCAACTTGCAGCCCGGTTCCGTCTTTCGTGCTGCCACTTGTGGTCAAGCGTGGAGGGATAGAAAAAGGAACCGTTCCGATTAATCTACGGAGTTTGAAAAACCTGATTATTATCAACGAGCTGATTTACAGGGCGCCGGTGGAGGAATTTGTTCGTGTATTCAAGCCGTTTGGGTTAAACCCATCGTGCATATCTCCGTCGTATGGGTTAGCGGAGAACTGCACCTTTGTTTCGACGGCGTGGAGATCTGCCGGCAATGGCGGGAATTCTTCAACGTTTCCAAACATTCCAACTCACAACAAGCTCCTGCCTAGCTAGTGCAAGACTGGCTTCACGATGCAGCAATGATGAGGAAGACATGGACATTGTTGTCATCAATGAAGAAACACAAGAGCCCGTTGAGGATGGGATTGAAGGAGAGATTTGGGTTTCTTCCCCTAGCAATGCCTCCGGTTACCTCGGTCACCCTTCCTTAACTCGCGAGGTAGGGTTAAATCACCATTTATATTAAAACTTCTAACATTTTCCTTTCGCATGTGAGTTTAAAATCTACCTAACAAGTAAAGTCAACGTGATTTTTAAAATCGTAATTAAGCGTTTAGTAAAATTAAAGTATGACAATTAAAATCGTTCATTTTTTAAAATGTACGATTTCCAGCGATTTTTTAAAAACTTGCTCCCAAATTAGCACTTTAATATGCTAAATTAAATCACAATGTTAAACATAGTCTTATACCATATTAATTAGGGATGAAAAGGTAGTTATGGTTAGCAGTTATTGACTAAAATCGCTAATCGTAACTGCTTAGGCAATTAGTAAAATTCATTATGGGTGTGTTTGTTAAACGATTTTGGTTCAATACTATAGCAAAAATTTATTGATGTAAAAAAAAAAAAAAAAAGTAAGAATGTTTAGTATAGAAAAATGAAAAAAAAAAAAAAATTGTTTTGTGGTAATTTTTATATTTGAATAGTAATAAAAAGTGGTTGATGTAATGTAAAAAATAAGAGAATATTAGAAAAATGAAAAAGTAAAATGAATAGTATTGAAACAAAAATGGAGCCATATTTATATAGGCAGTTAGCAGTTTTTACTAATCGCATTCAAAATAATTAGCGGTTAGCGGCCGGTTACTAATCGTCCGCGTTTTCACTCTTCGTATTAATCAAAACCTTTAACAAAGCTTAAATTAAACCAGTAAAAAAAATTAGTTATAATTATTTAATTTATATTTTAATAGATGTTTCAAGGGAGACTCAGCAATAAGCTGGTGAGCCGGTGCTTTGTCCGAACGGGCGACAGAGGAATTGTCATCGGAGAAGAGAGGTATCTCTTTGTGACCGGCCGATGTTCCGACGTCATTAGGGTCCACAGCAGTCTAGAAATCCATCCTCATCGCATAGAAACAACAGCTTACAATAGTTGTCCGAAGTTTCTCAGAGGAGGTTGCCTCGCGGCGTTCAAGATCTCAGACGCAATCGTGCTTGTCGCAGAGATATTGCAGAGAAGAGAAAAAGATTCTGGTGTTGTACCGTTGAGGAGTTTGTGCGAAGGAATCAAGAAGAGGGTTTTGGAGGAAGAGAAGATCGAAATTGCGTCGGTGGTTCTTGTCAAAATTAGAAATGTGCCAAAAACTACTTCGGGCAAAATACAGAGATGGGCAGCTAAGGAAAAGCTCGTGGGTGAAAAAATGAGTGTTGTAATGGAGGTTCGATTTGGCGATTATGGTAGTTTTTCCGCAGAAAGAGAGCATGAAAGTACGGGAAACTATGAAGGGAGAGGAAGAGAAGATAGAGAAGAGGTTTTTCTCTCTCTCTTCAGCGCTCCAACTCGTCCGCCATTGTTGTCTCTGTTGTGAGACCTTTGACGAATTGTGCAAGATGATCGATCTTCTTAGCTTACCTTCCAAATTACCAAAACGGCGACGTCAGT
Organism: Corylus avellana; assembly: GCF_965113065.1. NCBI lineage: Eukaryota > Viridiplantae > Streptophyta > Magnoliopsida > Fagales > Betulaceae > Corylus > Corylus avellana. The sequence goes on from NC_142496.1 coordinate 23,319,189, forward strand.
TAGTAAATAATTTTGTAATAAAAATTGTATCGCTCCTAGTGCTACTCAATAAAAAGGTAATTAAGATAATAAAAGAATCCTCCATTGTACGTGTATATAAAATTGTGTTACAGTACCTGGATTTATACTTAATTAAATCCCAACCCTCAAAAAAGGTTTTTTTAATAAGTTAATACTTGATCACTTCTATAATATATATATTGACATCATTCTTAAAAAGTAAATGCTTGTCTTTTTGTCATTATAATGTAGTAGTCAATGTTATTAAGTAATATTATAGAATAAATTATTTAAATTAAACAATAAATAATACCTTGAGTCAAAATTAAATATATAGTTTGAAAGGAATCAATTTCCTTGTTTTTTGCTCTACTAAATAAGTATTTGTTTAAAGAAAATGGCATGATGCAGAGCTGACGAACGCTTTCATATAGTACTTTTTTCTTTTTCTTTTTCTATTTTTTTTTTTTTTTTAATGTTCAGAAATAGAAAAATGAAATGACCAAATTGGATTCCTAATGAACCATCCTATATGCCACTTTCTTTCTTTTTTGAGGGGTATCTTACTTAGTACTTATTTTTCCTTTCCTCTTATGTTATTTCACATTAAAATATATATGAGAATTTATATTATAAAAACGTGTGGTGTGGTTGCCAAGAGATAACTCAAACGGTAGTAGACCAAGTCTCATGAAGCGGAGGCCACTAGTTTAAATCATCAATTTCCTTCTTTTGTGTGAACATGTCAATAATAATAATAATAATAATAATAAAGTGTAGTGTGGTGAAAATTACCCAAAATATACTAACGGAAATTACGAAAATTGGAAGTTATATAAGAAAAAAGGGACAATTTTTTTTTTTTTTTTAAAGGATTAAGGCGAGTGAATCGCCCGCCCATCATTTTAGTCTTCATTGTTTTATTTTCAGTCTCAAAATTCAAAAATTTGTGCGCTCATTGAAGCAAGGAAAGTAAGGAGAAATCGGGGAATCAAGAGGAAAGTGATGCTTCTCATTCCCAAAAACCTATGTGGCCTGATTTCTTCAATCAAAAAATTGAGGGTATATGTCGTAAAAGGTGATTCAAAATGATATACAGTATTACTATGCAACGAAGCGTAGCTCCCTTTTTGTTTTGGGACACAAATGAACTTCATATTTGGGTTCAATTTAGTTTGAACTTAAGTTTATTATTATTATTATTATTATTATTATTAAAAATCATGCATTGCTTAGGTATTATTTATTTATTACTTCCTTGGCAAAGGTAAAAAATAAAAAATTTATGGGAATCAAATTTCGATCATAAAATAACTACTCTTCAATTTACTTGAAAAACTATTTTATGAGACAAATAGATGTAGAGCGTGCATATATATATATATATATATATATATATGAGAAAACCTTCTACCAGGACCAGCTACAAAACACTATTTTTGCAGCATCAAATAGAATACCTACATGTCAGCTAGAATCACCTAATAGAATAGGAACAAAAACATTGGATCTTTAAATCCAAAAAAAAAAACCTATTTTTTATCTTATTCATTGCCCCTGCACAACGCCCATTTGCCGCCGCCCTTTCACAAGGTTTGTTCTTTCAAGCAAGGTGGGTTTTCTATTTTTTGTTTGGAATGGGGCCTGGGGTGGTGGCCGGTTGGGTGATGGGTTTTCCAGTGAGTGGGTTTTCTGGGTTGGTTCGGTTTGGGTTCCAGTGGGGATGGGTTTTCTTGTGGCTCTCCTCCGACCATTGCTTGTGATTCGTTGTCTGTTTGGGACCTTTGAGTCAGTTTGCTTTATTTCATGTGAGATTATTAGGGGTTGGGGGTAGATCTTAAGCTCAAATCTCACCGGTAGGGAAAAATGTTAAGACAAAATCTGAAAGAGAGGAAGAATTTGTTTTCCAATGTCGTCCTTGTTCTTGTTCAGTTTAGAACTTATTTGTCCTACAAACATTGATTTCTAGAATCTGCAGATGATTTTGGCGATGGCTAGACATATGGTTGAGGTGGGTTTTGGTGGATTCCGGCGGTGGCTTTTGGAGGTTTCCGGCAGCGGCATTCAGTGGGGGTAGGGGTGGTTTAGGCGTTTGTTTGTTGGTTTAGGAGTTGGAATGAAGGAGAAAAGAGATGGGGTGGGTTTTGTTAAAAAAATCTGGTATTTTCATCCTATTTCATGTAGTGTCGTTCTTTGGTGACGTGTCAAAATTATATTGGAGGCCGTAAAATTGATGTCTTACGGCATGTTCGTGTTACTATCTTCTCATCCATTGAAGCAACACTACCACTTTTTTTTTTAGTTTTAAAATTTTTAATTTTTTAAATAATAAATTGGGTTAACTACATTTTCTCCTCTAAATACCATCTTTTTTGCAATATCCCCTCAATCTACTATTGAGGTTGCAATGTTCTCATTTTGGCAACCCAAAATAACAAAAATACCTTTTATAATAAAATAATAAAAAAAAATTACTTACAATTTGTATTTATTCATTTATCTTATAAAAAGTATTTTTGACATTTTGAGTTATAGAAGCGGGCATTGCAACTTGATATTGCAAAATTGAAGACATTGGGAAGGACATTGCAAAAACTATTTTAGTTAAAGGTAAGTGTGTAAACTGCACTATATTGGCAAATAATACCCTTACTCCGGTTCCCAAGAGTAACTCAATCGACTGGAACCACGCCTTATGAAGTAGAGGTTACTAGTTCGAATCTCCATCCCCCTCTTATGCAGACATCTCAAAAAAAAAAAAAAAAAAAAAAATACACCCTTACTCCGCATCCACACTCTATGGATGACAGATTTTAGTAATCGCCTCCCTGTCTGGGTCAGGCGAATATGGCTATAACTGCCCACCGGCGGGTGGTTTTTTGGTATTAACCGCCTATTGGCCCATGAACATTTTTTTTTTTTCTGAAAATATTTTTATAAAATGAAAGTAATAAATATGGAGGAAGAATATTAGTAGTCCTGCCTTGGTGTTCCTTTTGGGAAGTATTGTTGGAAGTCACTCTTTTATCCATTTAAAAATAATGTAGCTTATAAAATAACTATTGGGCTTGAATGATCAATCAAATAGTAATTTTAAAAGTTTCATCATTTATGGAGTGACACAAAAGAGACTTTTAGAATTACTCTCCTTATAAGTGGGTTTAAACGAGTGTAGCCCGTCTCCAAGAGGTAACTCAATCGGCTGTGATACACATAATAAAGTGGAGGTCACTAGTTTGAATTTTTTACCCCCTTTTGTGCAGACATGTCAAAAAAAAAAATGAGTGTAGTCCGAGTAATTCTAGAAGTTACTCTTGTATCACTCCAAGAATAATGTAACTTTTAAAATTATCATTTTATCAAAATTTAATAATAATTTATCACAAATTTAATAATAATTTTAAAAATCATATCAGTGATAAAAAAAAAAAAATAATAATAATAATAATAATAATGTAGCATTACTCATGTAGCTCATAACTAAAAGAGTGGTGTCCTGAGTGTGGTGGAAGCTGTACTGCACCCATCTGAAGAGTTGAAGCAACCGAGTACGAAAGCAAAAGACGTGGAAAGAGAGACAAATAAAGCAATCGATTGCACCACAGAAAGGTAAAGACATTGCTTGGGGCTAAGCGTGGTGTCGCAGAGAGGTTCAGAGGCGCACATTAGCCTTTGATGCTTGAGACACAGAGCAGAACACGACAAGGGCCTCACTGTGTGGACCATCTCCCACTTTTCACTTTTATGTTTTACCCCTCCCTTCTCTCTCTCTCTCTCTCTCTCTCTCTCCCGTCCCTCTCTGATTCTTCTTCTTTTCTTTTCAAGCTCTTGCTCTACATTTTTAATTTGTTCAATTTTATATTATAGCATTTTTAATAAGCTCTTTTAAATTTATTTTTAGTTATAATTGGTTAAATGCTATAAAAAGTAAGTTTCATCAAATTCTTTATCCCCTCTTTATTTTAGAACTCCTCTCTTGGAGAACAAAATCATTTATTTACTTTTTTTTTTTTTTTAATGTTTTTATATTTTTCTTCACACTTTCTCTCTCCCTCACTTTTATGTGGGTTTGTAATTTTATGAAAATGCTTTTGAGAATAAAAAATAAATAAAGATAGAATAAAAATTATATTTAAATAGAATTTATTATTTGGTAGTGTTGTATAGCTGCTAGTTAAATTTTTTTTTTTTTTTTTTTTAAAAAAAAGGAGGAATTTTTTATCCAAATTTTAGTTAAAGAATTAAGAGTTAGAATGCTCTTAAATATGTTAAAGGGTTTAAATTAATTTTTTTTTTTTTTTGTCTTTTGTACAAAATATTAATAAAAATATAAAATTAGTTTTCATCTTTAAATTAAATCAAAATATTTTTTCAATCCAAAAAAAAAAAAAAAATCCTCCAAAATATATTAACAAATAGAGTTTTAATCTTTTTTTTTTTTTTTTAATGACATTTACTTTAATATTATGTCAAATGATCAGTTGTCCTGTCTCCACGAGATAACTTGATTAATTAGGATCACATCTTATAGAATAAAAGTCACTTCTTAAAATCTTTCTCTTTTTTTTTTTTTTTTTTTTCTTGTTATTTCTCCAACCCAATCTATAAAACTAGGATCAAATACTCTCGATACTAAAAATTATTATTAAATTTGAATTAATCCTATTTTGAATCTAATGGAACGTTGACTATTAGGTCAAAGGACGTTGTACTTTAGAAAGTGAACCCAATATCAAATTGAGATGACATTAATTACTGTATGTTTGGCTTTATATATATATATATATATAAAATATTAAGTATTTTTTTAATATTTTTTTCGTGTCTTCTTAATTTTATTGTGATTTTTAAAATTAACAATAAATTAAAAAATCATATATATATATTAGTGTATGTTTAAAGTTTGTTAGTCGTTGGTCGTTGGTTTATTATTAAGGAAAGTAGGGATCTGTTTGGAGATTAAGGAGGGAATCAAAGCTACGTCGCATCATAGGTATTAGTGTAGTACTAGTGCATTATGCATACGCATCTTTGTGTCATTTGGAGGGGGGAGGGTGTGTTGAGATAAGAAATGGAAAGGGGCAATAATGAAGGTGGGGGTGTGGGGCCCACCTGGCAGGGCGTGGGAGAGGGGAAGAACATGACGTTGTCGGTTGTTTTTGTACAGAGGAAGACCTTGATCTCATCAGTAGATTATCTCTCTCTCTCTCTCTCTCTCTCTTCTCTCGCACTTTTACTCTCATCATCTTTCCCTGGCTTCACCGCAAGCAACCAAGCTGTCTCTTGTTTGATATATATCAAGTCCGCTTGCTGGGAGCACTGAAACACAACCCCCCCCCCCCAAGCCCTCTCTCTCTCCCCGCTAATTCTTTGGCTCTGCACAACTTCTGCTGCTGCTGCTGCTTCTGCATATATTGCTGTGAGTTAGGTGCCATTTTTTTTTTTTTTTGGTAACAAGTTAGGTGCCATATATTTAGTTTTGATTATTCTTGTATTTATTTTTCAACTTTGACTATTTGTTATTTTTGTTTTGTTTTCATTTCATTTCTCTCTCTTCTCTTCAAGCACAAGTCTTGTAAGTAAGTTGTTAAGTGAGAACTGTTGAAATTAGCACACCCTAATACTAAATGTCTGGAACAAGGGGGAGGAACTGGAACACGGCAGGATATTTTAGTTAAGCGACTTCTAATCGTCTGTTTGAAAATTCTGTCACCCTTTGATTAGAAGACAAGTTTTGTTTCTTTTTTTTGTGGTGGAAAAATCAGATCTGATGTACAATAAAAAGATTGCCCAAGTTACCAACGTTGAGGTTTAGGGCAAAAGTAATGGAAAAAGAGATAAGAACCCCGGGATCTTTGAGCTACGGCCATCTTATCGGAGAACCGCCGGGAGGGCTTGAAAGAAGAGACGCTGTCCAAAACGCAACTTCAAGCCGTAGTCAACAGCAGCAAGCAGGAGTTGGGCAAGGCTCAGATCCGGTTACCGGTGCAACAATTGCACCCGGGTCGGGTAGATCCAACTTGAAGACGCTGTCAGCAGCCGCCGCCGTTAGATATCGGGAATGCCTGAGGAATCACGCGGCGAGCATCGGAGGAAGTGTGTTTGATGGGTGCGGGGAGTTCATGCCGAGCGGCGAAGAAGGGAGCTTGGAAGCTCTCAAGTGTGCTGCCTGCGAGTGTCACCGGAACTTTCACAGAAGAGAGGTTCATGGGGAGCCTTCGAGAAGAAGTATGGTGCTTAGACCTCTTCAACTCCCTCCGCCGCTGCTACACCATCAAAGATTCTCCATGGGCGTTCACACTAACCCTACTGCTGCTCCAATCGTTCAACCAATGAACGTGGCGTACGGTATCAGCGGAGGAACCGAGTCTTCCAGCGAGGATCTCAATATCTTCGAGTCGAATGCGGAGGCGGCACCGCCGCCTTCCTTTGCCTTGTCGAAGAAGCGGTTCAGAACCAAGTTCACGCCGGAGCAGAAGGACAAGATGTTGGAGTTCGCCGAGAAGGTCGGGTGGAGGATTCAGAAACAAGATGAAGAGGAGGTGGAGAAGTTTTGTGCTGAGGTTGGAGTGAAGAGACAAGTCCTCAAGGTGTGGATGCACAACAACAAGAACACAATGAAGAAGCAAAATGACGATCAGACCCCAAGGCAGCAGCCATTTGAGATGGGGATAGAGACAGAGGTGTAGGAAATGGAGGATGCATGAGATGATTTTTATAGAATCATTACTATAATTCTTGCATTTAAAATCCCTAGCTAGCTAGCTGTTGTCACCTTTCAGCATTGTTCTTAATGACAATATTTATGATCTTAACTTTGTTGCCTAACATGCTGGATCGATGAAATTAGTATGAAAATTTTCATGACTTCTGTCAGAGATAGCCTGTCTTAAACTGAAACTGATTAACGGTTTAGATTAATTTAATATTAGCGGGAACCGAACATAATTAGTTAACTATAATCCATGTATGATATTCTTAACTAGCTACTTCTTGTCTTTAGCCAGTATGAGAGTAACTGCTGAAGAAATGTTTTGCTTAACTTGGTACTACTACAACGTTGTCATTCTTTTTCAATCATAGTAGGTAATTACAATTTAATTTGAACCATAATTATCGACCCAAATGGCAATGGCTCGTTTTGGTACAACTTCTAATTTAAAGTGTGTTTTTTTTTTTTTTTGATTGTGAGATAAACTTGAGAGTAGATTGTGTTTTAAGTTGTTAATATATATTGGCGTTTTAAAAAGTATTGTCAAAAGAGCTTAATAAAAGTTTTACTTCCTCCTATGTTACTGGGAGTACTACTATTACTCTTATTAATTGAGAAATGGTATACATTCTCACACTTTCAAATGCATATTTTTTGACGGATTATTATTAAATTTTGGAGCTAATTGTGACTTTTAATGTTACGTCAATGTACTTAAGAATGCAAGAGTGAAAATATGTGTAGTATTTTTTTTACTAATTAGGAGAAACTACCTTTTGCCTTCATGAACTACAACGCCTTGACATTTTTTTCCCATAAATTGCCAACTGTATTATTTTGCCCCCATGAACTACCATTTTGTGCCTAAAACTCCATTCCGTCAGTCAAAGCCATTAATGCAGACGGTCAAAATGACAATGTGTGGTAGTTCATAAGGGCAAAGTGACAATACGTTGTAGTTCATGGAGGTAAAGTGACAAGTTGACTGTCTAAGTTAATGGCTTTGATTGACGAAATGGGATTTTGAGCACAAAATGATAATTCATGGAGGCAAAGTAGTACATGAGTCGGTAGTTCATGGGAGGATGACTACTAATTATTATAGCAAATATGTTAGGATGACTACTTTACTTTTTAAAAATGAATAATAAAATTGACATGAAAAATATAAGAGAATACATTCCTACTCCAACACTCGCAAATATACACTTTTTGATGTGATATTAAAAATTATTATCATATTCAAAATTTAATAATTGTTTATTCAAAACCTAATGATGATTTTGAAAGTGTGTAACTGTAACATATCTCAAAATATAATTACGTCATTTTTATTAGTTCTTTCTTTTAAAAGAGGAACCAAATTGGCTAGGAGCCAATGTCTGTGTTTGGCAATAGAATGGAAAAAGAGAGTGGAACGGTACTGTAGCAGATTTGATTAATATGAGAGAAAAAAAGTAAGAATGTTTTGTATTAAAAAATGAAAAATTTTGTTTCGTAGTAATTTTTTTATTTGAATAGTAATAAAAAGTTATCGATGTGATGTAAAAAGTAAGAATGTTAAGGTTAATTTTGATAAGAATTTTTTGAGTTTTTAGGTCCGGTCCGGTCCGGCCCTTTGCCAAACATAGCAAATGCTCTTGTGTTGGGGCCGCCCCCTCTATTAGGGGCGGCCACCCCCAATAGATGAGTGTCTCGGACCCTCGGTTATTCTAGTTTCTTTTTTGGTATTTAAAAAAAAAAAAAAAGAAAGAAAGAAAGATTAGTAGAAATGACATAATTATATGTTTATATTAGTTTTATTGTTTATTTGATAAAATAGACAAAAGTCTTTGATTTAAAAATTTCATAAACTCAAATTTTAAATTTATAAAATTAAAATCTTAGAGTGAAAAGTGCTTAAAGTATAGGGGATCCTAACATATTTATTCCTTAGGCCATGTGCAGCTATTACTCGTACGGCAAACGACATAAATTTGTGTCGTACGAGTAATAGCTTCCCTTGGGCCACTGTTTCAGATCCCATTTTCTTACAATTAATGAGGCTAAATTCACTCAGAAAAAAAAATAAATAAATAAAAAATGAGGCTAAATTCAGGGTGTGATTATGGGCTATGGCAAGGATCAAATCAATTCTGCTCAATTTGATGCATTTTTGGGTTGACCTGGCATTAACCCCAAAGGGTAAAGATATAGAGCACGCCCGGCGTGCTTCAACAGTGAAGCACGCCGGCTGTGATTTTTTTTATTTTTTTTTAATTTTTTATTATTTTAATTTTTTTGAAAAAATAAAAATAAAAAATTTTAGCCTGGTGTGTTTCACTGTTGAAGCACGCCGGCGTAAGTTGTATCATGACTCCCACCCAAATCCCTTTTTGGGCCCCCTTAATCGAGATTAATAGCATATCTGATTTCATTGAAATTTAAAAACTAGTTAAGCACTTTCTAGGTTAAGAAAAATAAATAAATAAATAAGTTGTTGCCCTTAAAAAAGTTTACAGAGTTAGTTATTATGTCACAACAGTGACTAGTACTATTTATAATAAAAAATATAAAAAAAATTAAAATTAAATATAAAAATATACTAAGAAAGGTAGGTGGCGGTCAAACCACCCATTTGCAAGTCACACTTAATACACATCATGTGTTAAATGAGTGTGATAAATAAGTGTAAATAGTATTTTTTTTTTCTAAACTGAAATTTCCTATAAATTGATTTGTAGGAAAATTTCTCAAACCTAATTTATTTTCTAATTTTTTGAAAAATAATATTCACGTAAGATTAGGAGGACACTATGAGAACACCTAATATTTTTCAATATGTGAGAATTATAACATTTTATTTTTTTAATGAGAAATGCTGAATGTTCTCCTGATATTTTTTTAGTGTCCTCCTAATCCTGTGTATATTATATTTATAAAAAATGAAGTGAGGAAAATAAGGATCACTTTCTTTTTTGATTTTTTAGAAAATAGCATACACCTAGGATCAGAATGACACTAGAAAAATACCATAAAAGACTTAGCATTTCCATTTTTTTAATGAAAAATGTTATGTACTCTTTTAGTGTTTTTCTAATGCCATCATTATCCTCGGTGGATATTATTTTATTAAAATGAAGCGAGAGAAATACTGGTCACTTTCTTTAATACCATTAACCAAAATACATATATTTTTCAATATGTGTAAATTTATTGGCACATTATATTTTTAGAGGCTGATTAAAGAAATTCATAAAACCTAATTTATAAGAAATTGGGTATTTTTGCAGTCAGAAAGGCTGTGGAAATTACAACCAATAGACACTCGCCACGACAACATCCAGCTTAAACGACGAAGAGCTTTTTGGATGGCCATTTGGCACCTATTAAATGCATGCCAACCATTGTCCCTCTCACATACTCAAACTGGTACGTGAATTACGAGGAGACAACTTTCTGACTTCACATGGATGTTTCTAGACAACCCAACCACGTTTACTTATAAACCCCTTTCTTCTTCCTCCTCCCTAGCCCCACACGCTTCACACGTTATGGCTGCCTCTGTTAATAATATTGCAGCTACATTTGCCTCCGCCCAAATCACATCATCGTCTTCTTCGTCTTCGTCTTCATCGCAGTCGCCGTCGTTGAACCAAACAAGTTTTCCTCTAACGGTCTCACATAAATCCATCTTTACTGAATGGAACCCCCACACCACCCTCCCCAAGTCCCGGAGGTCCTCCCTCCTCAACCTCTATGGCCCGCCAGGCCCGCCGCCGCTCCGATCAATCCCCACCGTGCATCCCCGCCGTCACATCACCAGACAGCACAAGCCGATCTCGATCCCCTTGGGCGAGAAATTGCCGAACGCAACCCTTTCTTATCTCAACCGAAACGGCGCCGTCCAGACCGTCACTCTGTCAAGCGTATGCAAGGGAAAGAGAGTGGTATTGGTTGGCGTTCCGGCCGCGTTTTCTCCCACTTGTGCTCGTTTCGTCAAACGGGTGGAATCGGCGAAATCGATGTGTTCGGATTTGATAGCGTGCGTGGCCGTCAATGACGTGTTTGTGATGAGGGCGTGGGGCGAGAATCTGGCCGTTGGTGAGAATGTGATGATGTTATCGGACGGCTGTGGGGAGTTGTCCAGGGCGCTAGGTGTGTCTCTGGATATGAGTGGCCGGGCTTGTTTGGGGTTTGGTGTGCGGTCCAGGACGTATTGCTTGTCTTCTTTGAACGGCGTGATTACGAACGTCAACTTTGACGACGAAGAAGAAGATTTCATTTCTGCCAAATGAAAAGGAGTTCTAACTTCTAACTTCTGATAGCTGTGACATTCGTAAGACTTTACCTATTTTCCTTTTTTTAATATATATTTAGTGGCAATGTTCTTCGCTTTTTTCTTTTTCTTTTTTTTTAACCGGTGATTTAAAGTTTGAATCAATAATTTTGATAAAAACAAGTTTTCTCTAGACTAAAGCATGTGATATTTATTCTTAAAGAATGTAAGTGTTATGTGTATTTTAAAAATGCATGAAATAATTACGTAATTTAAGAATAAATGTTTTTTTTTTTTTTTTTTTTGTATGCGCTTTGCTCACAATGCACTGGGTTTTCCTTGAGCCTCATTAGTAATAATGTTTGTGGAATCAATAAAATTTATTGGGTAATTACCTTTTTCTCATAAACTATAACGCTTTGACATTTTTTGTCATGAACTATCAACTATGACACTTGATTTCATCGGTGTAAGTCATGTGTCATTTTAAACTTTTTTTTTTTCTTTTACTTTTGCCCTCATTTTAAATTGTTTTGATTTGTTAGATTATGGTTTAGGAGGGTATAAGTGTCATTTTATTGGCCTGAAGTGAGGGTAAAAGTGAAAGAAAAAAAAAATTAAAATGGCACATAACTTGCACAGAACCGTTAACCATCAATTTTTACCCCTTTGACTGACGGGAGAGGGCTTTTTGTCATGAGGTAGTTTGATGAAATCAGATGTTATAATTGGTAGTTTATAAAAAAAAAAGTGGCAAAACGCTGTAGTTCATGAGACAAAAAGTAATTACTCCAATTTTATTTAATAGAATTTATTAGTAACCATTACATTGGGATACAGGGTTTGCCTATAGCAAAGGTAACTTATCTCACAATCTTACAACAACTAAACAAGAAGTAACTGGACATTTCCTCTCCGAAAAGGCACCTCTAGAAGATGACTTTTACTGGGAACAAATATTTTCTCAAGTATTATTATTTAACTAAACGGGTCACTTCAGTTGCACTATCCAAATTCTATTCCGCCATGGGTGCCCGTGCCGGTGCCCACGTCGGCGCCCCCGCTGGTGCCTTGTTGTCTGAATGTCCTTTGTTAAAGCTAAGGTAACTGGAAACAAAGAAAATCATGCAACTCAGTGCCCAATTGTCTATGAAAATTAATATCGAAAAAAAAAATTAAAAATCAAAATTTACGATTCTGAAAAACTCACTTCCATTTGTCCATTAACCAATCGCCCCATGATTCGCCGCCTTTGACTCTGCTGCTTTCTTTCTGCATTGTACTTGGCGCTGGGCTATCTGCACCAAACACCGAGTGGATCGATAAAACAAGCACCAATGAGATTACCAAAATGAACACTGTCTTTGCCATTTCTGCTTTTTCTCAAAACCAATCGACCAAATTTGTACTTCTTTTATGAAACACTACTAATTATCGCTTGATTTCTGGTTGAAATGGGTGCAGCTTTTTATATGGTGCTAGATGAGCTATTAATGTGGCAAACCACTAGGATTTTAGTGGTTACGTTTATTTATTTATTTATTTTTTATGAGGGTCCCTTTTATCAGGATACAGTTTCTATTTTATAGCTTTCAATAGAAGTTTGACATATTTGGTAAAGCACATTAAATACAATATCTTTCATTCAAATCAATTATATGAGCTTTTTCATTTGTGGCACATCACTCATCATCAGATCCCCACCCACCTCCAAGTTCTTAACATCAAAGTCTCCAAAACCAACAAAAACTATAGTTGCGGTGGTTTTATCAATAGGTATTTTATCTATGAAGTATTTTGTCAAGATAAAAAAAAATAAAAAAAAAATAAAAATATATTTGGAATAAAAGGTTAACACCAATTTTATACCACCACCACCTGATTAAAATTATTATTATTATTTTTTATTTACGGTCGGGAGTTTAGTGGTTAGAGTTTTTTTTTTTGTTAATTCAAAGCAGGAGAGGGGGAAAAGGAGAATAGTTATTAGAGTTATGAAGTGAGAAAATTGATCATGCTATCATTGGGTTTTTATTTGACTTGTCAACGAACCAAGAGAACAAGGTTGGCATTTCATTGTGAATGGCTCCAATCGCAGGGTGAAATTTAAGGTACTAGTGGCGCGTGTTGGGCTTAGAGGTTGCGAATGGTCTATGAGCCATTGATTTGTCAAGGGGAGAAGTGTTAGACTCATCAATTATGGTCATGTGTATATTATGTTGGGATGTCAACTTGGTTCCAGTTATTTGTTATTGGCCAAAATCGAAAACTGGAACTGAGATACCTCGGTTATTAGTTTTGGGAAACTGGAACCGGGTAATCAGTTCTCGGTTAACGGGGCCCGGTTAACCGGCCAGTTTCGATTGTACCCGGGGTAACCGGTTGTTAAAAAAAAAATTGTATTTTGAGCTTATTTTAGGCATTTGGCCTAAAATAAGCCAATTAAAAAAAACTATTAGCCTTTTGTCCGACTAAATTGGGCTTTGTTGTGATTGTTCCAAATAATAATAATAATAATAATAATAATAATAACCTAAAAAAGCCCCAAAATCCTAAAAAAATCAATATTTTTGCCTATATGAGCCTTAAAAATAAAAATTCAATTTTTTTAAATGCCCTAAAAACCATTTTAAAAGCTTACCTAATAGGCTAATACATAATATATGTAAACAAACCAACAACAAAAAGAGATATCTCCTCACAACTACAAACCTAAAGAAATACAAGTATTTAAATAAACTACCAATAAAAAAAAATGCCACCTTACAATAAAAATAGTTCATAAACATATTACAAATACAATGAAACCTAAACTAAACACTAAAAAGTAAAAATAAAAGCAAAAAAAAAAAATAATAATAATATATATAAAATATTAAAATATTATATTATATATATGCACCCGATTACCCGGTTATAACCGGATGCTAAAAACCGTAACCAGAATCAGAGTCCCCAATTTTTAGTTTTTTTCAACCGGAATCGAAAATTTGTTGACACCCCTAATATTATGTGAAACCATCGAGATGATTGGACAAAATTACATGGGTCGAGAATCTAGCCATTGGAGAGAATGTGATGATGTTATCGGACGGCTGTGGAGAGTTGTCTAGGCGCTAGGTGTCTTTGGATATGAGTGGTAGGGCTTGTTTGGGGTTTGGTGTACGATCCATGGTGTTTTGCTTATCTTCTATGAACAGTGTGATTACGAGCGTTAACTTTGATGACGAACAAGAAGATTCCATTTTTTTTTAAGGAATCTTTTAAATTTCATTTATAGAAAATCTAAAGCATAATAACTCTATCATTACATTGCATAAAGCTCTAACATAATATAGCCAATTGGCTAGTTGTTACAAAGTCTTCAATATAATCATAAAATTATTACAATCAAAGTCTACAGCATTTTCGCTAACCCATGCACAACTTTAGTTATAAAACATATCTACTCCGACTTTTATAAGTCAATTAGATCTAAGACATAGGTGATAACACAATTCAAAATTGACAGAAATTTCTTTCAAATCAGTCTGGAGTATATATCCTTCAACACATTTAAAATAGTGTCAAGTGTCTATAAATATTTAAATGTCACATTAAATTTAGTATAAATTAATAAAATGATATTAATGATGTTAAAAATTTAATGTAAATTTTAAATGTTTATAGACACTTGACACTATTTTAAATAAGTTTGAGGAGAAATTTTTGTCCATTCAAAATCTCACAACCATGATCCTAGCAAACCATGATCCTAGCAATCCAGCTGAATCTCCCAAGGACCCAATATGTGATTATAGCACCTAGCTGGGCAATGGCGGAGCCACGTTAGCCTTTGGGGGTGCCACGGCACCCCCAAAGGTTTAATTTTTTTTTTCAAAAGTTTAAAAAGAGAGCTGTGCAATCTTTGATAAATTTCTTTCCTAAAACATGTATGAGATCTTTTAGACATTTGAAGCATCACTTGTTGTGGATAGTCTGCTTGTAGCATTTCATTATACAAAATATGATTTAGATTCGATACTTGATAATTTTATACTTCTAAGGAACCGTAAAGTGCAGTTCTAAACACTTATTATTATTTTTTTTTTTTTTGTATTTGTCTTTTTGATATAATGTCGGTATGTTACATTTCTAATATACCAATTTAAGCACATATTTATGAACATAGATATTTTTCTGTGATGCATATATTGTGTGAATTACCAAATTTTTAGGATGGAGAAAATTTTTAGTATGCCAAAAAACATTTTTAGGACGCCAAAAATTTGTTTTGTGGCACTCCCAATATAAGTTGCCTGGCTCTGCCACTGCAGCTGGGATATGCTCCTCAACTCCTAATATCATTCTCTTGACATTGTACATTAGGTACATACGTTTATTTATTGTACGCATTCCCTACATATCTCTACTTTCCTTGTATTAGTTGCTCTTGTAAATCTTTATTTAAGTAAATGAAATACAGCTCTCTAACTCACCTTGATATAGAGTTTCTCAATTGTCTTATCATATTTCTCCTAATCTTATTATTCCGTCGTGAGAGATAATTCCTACATCAATCTAATCATCACCAACCCAAAGGTTAAAAGCAAAATAATAGTCCTCGATCCAAAGGCTAGGATGAAACGAACAAAACAAAACATTCTAAAAGAATAATAAAAAAAACAACAGAAGTAGCACGACATCGTAGACATTCTTAATAAAACACACGTCGACGCATGAGATAGTATGGCTGATAGAGATGAGTAGATATGAGTTTAAAAAACTAGATATACAAGAAAACCATAAAAAATGGAGACTAAAAGAGATTACAGAGAACATACCGAAGATTGTTACATGCAGGGAGAAGAATTTTTTTTTTTTTTTTAAAAAAAAGAGATGGATAGAAAAGGGGGGAGGAGGGAAGAATAATAACCCCAAAGATTTAAATTTTTGTTCTTTTTTTCCTCCAATGGGACTAGCGGCACCCCAAAAAAGAAAAAGAAAAACTCTTTTTTCCTTTGGACACGTCACCCCCTAGCCTAGCCCCTCTCTCTCTCTCTCTTTTCCTTTTGATTGCCCATAGTCTCTCTCTTTCTTTCTCTCTCATACTCTCCCTTTCACTTTCACTTTCTTCTCTTCTTTCCGGTCAACACAATTTTTAATTTAAGTGATCTTGTAATTTGAATATTTTGGTTATTAAATATTAAAAATATTGATTGAATTTAAACATTTAATTAGAGAATTTGACATAATTCTAAGCTCAATTATAATAATGAAAAAAAAAATCCTATTAACCAAAAAGAAAAAACTTCAGAAATTTTTTTGCTTTGGTCCCCTCCCAAAAAACTTCCTAGTTCCATCCCTAACCTACCTTGTAGAAGTTCCCTATATCAAAAAAAAAAAATAAAAAAAAAAATAAAAAAATTTTAGCTGCACCTACAATATGAAATGTCTGGCTCCGCCACTAGAAGAATGACATCGTCATTCTTCCCTCCTCTGTTTTTTCTCTTCTCGGGCTCTGGTTATCTTTTTAGAACGCTATTTTAAAAATTAAAAAGAGTTATAACTTATGATAGTTGTGACATTAGTAAGAGTTAGCTTATATATATATATACAGTTTACCCTTCCAAAGTTGACAGCGTTTTTCAATTTGAACACCAAAGTTTTAATTTTTGCAATCCACCCCCCCAAATTTTCAAATTTTTGCAATTTGACCAATTGTATCCAAAACTTCCCATATTGCCCATAATTTTTATTTTTTATAAAAAAAATTTTAAAAAATAAGGCCACCCCTTTGGCCATTTTTGCACCCCCCAAAATTTTTTTTCTTCATAAAAAATAAAAATTAGGTGCAATATGAAAATTTTGGGATAATATTGGTCGAATTGAAAAAAATTGAAACTTTATGGGGGTGGATTGCAAAAATTGAAACTTTAGTGTTTGAATTGAAAAACGCTGTTAACTTTAGGGGGTAAACTATAATTTTTCATATATATATATATGAGAAATGTTATGATCATAACATCTCATATTTTGCCCATCTCATCTTACAAATCAACCATTAGATTTATGAACTTATGTGGACCAAGTATAAGTCAATGGTAAACTCCACAAATCTAATAGTTGATCTATTGAATTTGTAAGAGAATATGAGTCAAATATGAAGAACTTATTAACACCTAGCATTTTTCTATTTTAAAAATGCATGTAATAATTACGTACTTTGTGAATAAATGTTTTATAACTTGGCAGACAGAAACGAATTGTAATGGATTTTAGTCTTTTTTAATTTAATTTTTAAATTATTTATTTATTTATTATATCCATTGAAAGTAATTTTCTTTCCTCCAAATGTTTGAACACAAATGTTACCGAAATCTGAAATATTAAAAAGTCTAATTGCATGGAAGATGAAAAAAAAAAAAAAATCAAAATCTTCTCCATTTAAAGTGAAAAAAAAAAAAAATAATAATTTCATTGCTGATATAGCAGTGATATATAAACATTGAAATGGTTCATCCTAGTTTGTTTTGTATGCGCTTTGCTCACAATGCACTGGATTTTCCTTGAGCCCTCATGAGTAATAATGTTTGTGGAATCAATAAAATTTATTTAATGGAGTTTATTAGCAACCGTTACATTGGCATACAGGATTTGCCTATAGCGAAGCAAATTTATCTCACAATCTTACAACAACTAAACAAGAAGCAATTGGGCATTTCCTCTCCGAAAAAGCACCTCTAGAAGATAACTTCTACTGGGAACAAATATTTTCTCAAGTATTATTATTTAACTAAACGGGTCACTTCAGTTGCACTATCCAAATTCTAATCCACCATGGGTGCCCATGCCGGTGCCCACGTCGGCGCCCCCGCCGGTGCCTTGTTGTCTGAATGTCCTTTGTTAAAGCTAAGGTAACTGGAAACAAAGAAAATATATCATGCAACTCAGTGCCCAGTTGTCTATGAAAATTAATATCGAAAAAAAAAAAAACAAAATTAAAAATCAAAATTTACGATTCTAAAAAACTCACTTCCATTTGTCCATTAACCAGTCACCCCATGATTCGCCGCCTTTGATTTTGTTGCTTGCTTTCTGCATTGTACTTGGCGCTGGGCTTTCTGCACCGAACACCGAGTGGATCGATAAAACAAGAACCAATGAGATTACCAAAACGAACACTCTGTTTGCCATTTTCTGCTTTTTCCGCCAAACCGATCAACGAAATTTGTACTTCTTGTGAAACACTGTTAACTTATTATTGCTTGTTTTTCTGATTGAAATGGATGCAGCTTTTTATATAGTGCTAGGTGAGCTATTAATGTGGCAAACCGCTAGGATTTTAGTGGTTACATTTATTTATTTATTTTATTTCTGGTCGGGAGTTTAGTGGTTAGAGTTGGGAAGCGAGAAAAACGAATGTCTTATGGTTGGGTTTTTATTTGACTTGTGAACCGACCAAGAGAATAAGTTCGAATTTCCCTCCCCCTTTCTCTCTCCTTACGTGGATGTGCAAAAAAAAAAGAACAAGGCAAGCATTTCACTATGAATGGCTCCAATCGCTGGGTGAAATTTGAGGCGCTAGTGGCTCGCGTTGGGTTTAGGGGTTGCTAGTGGTCTATGATCCATTGCTTTGTCAAGGGGAGAAGTGGTTCATCAATTTTGGTCATGTGTATATTATGTGAAACCATTGAGATGATTGGACAAAATTAAGACTAACATGTTGGTGTCATTGGGTTTGGAACATATCAACACAGGGCTCAATTGGTGGTAGATGATATTGCTCATAAAAGAATTTAAGTCCCAACTTATTTTTGTTATGGGGAAATTATATTTAGTCATTTACCCCGTTATTTATCTACCACCTTTGTTGCAATGTTCTTTGCCTCTCGATCTTTTAATTTGGTCCATGTACTCAATTAATCTAGCGTTAGAGTTTTATTAGCCTCATCCCACCCTCAAAATGACGACATCTTACACTAAACTGTGGGTTATTTTTTCTGGGTTTTTTTTTTTAAAATTGTTTTTTCCTTTTAATTTTTTTAATATATTATGGAGGGCATTGTTGTCATTTTATGCTCGCATAAGTTGAGGACATTATAACCCCATAATAAATTGATATTGTATATTAACCCAATTGAAATATTGAACTTAACCTAAATAGAAGCATTAAACTCAAATGTACATACTTTTTATCAAGTTATAATCATATTGAGGAATGCTACAAATACTCTTTGATATGATTTCTAAAATTATCATTCGATATAAGATTAATTACTATTAAATTTTGATTTAATTATAATTTTAAAAACAACTTGGAAGTAGACAGCATTACTCTTGTTCATTAGTTCTATTGGAACCAAAAAATAAAAAGAAATGATTAAATGTCTTTGTTGAGCTTCCTCATCAGCAAGGGGATGTAGCTCAGATGGTAGAGCGCTCGCTTAGCATGCGAGAGGCACGGGGATCGATACCCCGCATCTCCATCCTTCTCATTTTTGGTACAATTCCATTATTCAATCATCAGCCTTTCAGTTTTACGGCAATCCTCGTACGCAACGAATGCAGCTCAACGGCCACGATTTTGCACCGACTTGGACAGTTGTCAGTTGTGGGCTTGAGGCGAACAACTGCATTTCGGGGCGTTCTAGGCCCATTTGCCATCCCAATTTCCCGAAAGGGCCGAAACCACATTTTTCCCGCCTTTTCTCTTTGTTTTCTACTTCCTTAGCGCCTTCCCTCTGCTCTCAAATCAGAGCCAGTTTTCTCTTTTCTTTTCCCCGTTTGAATTGAAAATAAAAAAATAAAAAAATTCAGAGCCAGTTCAGCTTCTTCGCTCAAATTTTCAATCAGACCTCTCTCCCGAAGCTGTTTCCGATCGCACTGGTTCCTGGCATACCGTTCGTAGCTTCCAGATTTCCTTAACGTAGGGGTAGCCTTTGAAAGGTCAGTGACAGCGAACGATCAAAATTTACGATGCCAAAATTGCTGTTGAATTGTAATATATTTGTGCATTTGCTAGTATTTATATTCTTCAAATTTGGTTATTATTGAATTGATCGTCTTTATTCCCATAGATATCCTCCCCCTGCTCTCAAATCATAGCCAGTTACGCTTCTTCGCTCAAATTTTCAGCCAGATTTCTCTCTCCAAGCTGTTGCCAATCGCACTGGTTCCCGGCATACTGTTCGTAGCTTCCAGATTTCCTCAACGCAGGCCTAGCCTTTGAAAGGTCAGTAAACGATCTAAATTTCCGGTTGAATTATGACATATTGTGCATTTGGTAGCACTTCTCTTCTTCTAATTTGGTTATTATTGAATCGATTGTCTTTATTCCCATAGATTTCCATGTGATCTGATTATTAGTTTCTTTATTGCTTGAACATTCGATATAGAGGGAGCATTCAGAGACAATCACAATGTTTCTTCAAATTAGGCAATCCTTTAGCATAGGTACACGCAAATACATTTATTTATTTTTTTTGGCATGTATTGAACTGGTTAATTACACAACTAGCATATTACGGCTAAAGGCACAACCACGACGAGCAGCAATTTTACTTTTTCTGTACTCGTGCATATACTTTTATACAGATCTTATCACCACATGACTGATACTTTGGCTTCATTAGAGCCTTAGATCCTTCATAAGCCTGCAGGGGGGAAAACGATATAAAAAGAAAAAAAAAAAATCAGCATTAGTTAATTCATACAAAAAGGTCTCGCAAGTGGTGTAATATAATTGTAAATACCAATTAAGTTGGTATTTTATTTCCCTTTTCTTTTCCTAAGCAAATATGGAATATAAGGGGGAGGAGAGTCAAATGGGATTTTTTCCTCCGTATATTCTTGTTACAAATAGGACAAAAATGAGGCGGGGAATGCTTCCAAAAGAGTTATTGAAAATGATTATTGAATTTAGTTGTTTTAAATGTCACTCATTTTAAGAATTTAAAATGATAGAAAATGGTGAATTTAGTAATTTAATTAATACTTCTTTAATAAGTCCCTAAGAGGTAGCTAAATCGGTTGGGACTACACTTAATGAAGTGGAGGTCACTAATTCGAACCCCTTTTCCCCTCTTATGCGGATATGTCAAAAAAATAAAAAATAAAAAATAAAAAATAAAAAAGGTGGGCTCAAACTCATCCCAACAACTAGTGCCTAATATATAGAATATTTAACTAAAATGAGAGATAAACTATCGAATTATGATTTGAACTTAGAACCATTACTTTAAGTTGGATGGTAGCCGATAGTGAGTTGGGGTCAAACAGTGGCGTACAGTGGGCAGGATTGGATGGTGGCCGGCATTGACACAGAGGTCGGATAATTAGGCAAATAGTGGATCCTTGATACTGTGCCAACAAGGTCGTTGAAGTGGGTCGATAAGGGCTACTAACTTACGCTTCAACATGTGTAGCGTGTGCATGGAATGTGGGATAAGGGATTTGGATCTATTGAAATTCTTAGGGGAATTCCAGTTTCTGAAATTTCAGATCTAGACCGTCCATTTTTCATCCAAGCTTACGCTTCAACATGTGTAGCGTGTGCATGAAATGTGGGATAAGGAATTTGGATCCACTGAAATTCTTAGGGGAATTTCAGTTTCTGAAATTTCAGATTTAGACCGTCCATTTTTCATCCAAGGGTTATTGTTCTGCCAGGTGTCCCACTACTAATAAAATAATAAAATAATAACTCCAGAAACTGAAATTTTCTAAGAATTTTAATAGATCTCCATTTGTGGAATAAGTGCATGAGCAAGGCGCATGATGGCGCTTCGGACTTGGGTGGCTTTGTTGGCAGCACGTAAAGCGCGTGGGATGGACAATCAAAAATTCAAGTGGCGTGTGAGAGAGTGTGGTGGTGTATCATAATAAACTTTTTCTTAGTTTAGCATGATGGCGGCCTCTACGTTTGTTTTTGGTTCTGAAACACCAAAAACTGCTAATGGCGACGACTTTTGAGCAGTAGTGGGCAGCATGTGAGGTGTGTGGATTACAGAGGCAACTCTTCTAGGGGCATGTGGGTGAGGGCGTGTGTGAGCTCTGAATAGTTTTGTTCGGTTAGTATTGTTAAAGTATAAATTAAATTTATTTCTTCCTATCAGTTTAAATTTTTAGAAAAAATTGTGATTTAACATGATATTAAAATTAGAGATTTTTGATTAAATATTCCACACGTGAGGGAGAAGTAATTCTCTAACTGGCATAAGGAAATACACTTCGACATGTGTAGCGTGTGCATGTCACGTGGGATAAGTGCATGAGCAAGACACACGATGGTGCTTCGGATTTGGGTGGCTTTGCACGTAAAGCTCGTGGGATGGACGTACAATCAAAAATTCAAGTGGTGTGTGAGAGAGTGCGATGGCGTTTCATGATAAACTTTTTCTTAGTTCAGCATGATCGCATCCTCCACGTTTGTTTTTGGTTCTGAAACACCAAAAACGGCTAATGGCAACAACTTGTGAGCAGTAGTGGGCAGCATGTGAGGTGTGTGGATTACAGAGGCAACTCTTCTAGAGGCACGTGAGTTAGGGCGTGTGTGAGCTCTGAATAGTTTTGTTCGGTTAGTATTGTTAAGTATAAATTAAAAGATTAAATTTATTTTTTTATCGGCTTAAATTTTTAAGATAAATAATAATTTAACATGATATTAGAGCTATAGATTTTTTACTCTGTTAATCACCTTATTTAAATTAAATATTCCAAGTATGCATGATCGAGAAGTGAGTCTCATGATAACAAATGCATATAAGTTGTCTGCTTGATTTTTTTCTTTCTTTCTCGAAATACTAAAGGCAGCCAAAAGTCCCAGCTAGATCCAAGAATCACTGTCGTGTGCAAGTCTGGGGATTAATGAAGTGTTACCGAGGAATGTGAAATCTCATAGGAAACAACGTGTTTGCGTCATAGAATTATCCTCATTTATAAACAACGGCTAGATTAAAATGATTAGAAAATAATATAAAAAAAAAAACGGCTAGATTAAAATAATATTTAGGTCGGTTTGGCGTGGGCTCAAAAATAGAGGACCATGTGCATTTGGTCTAAAACAAGTAGGATTAGATTTCATGTGGGTCTTCTCTTACAAAGTTGAATAGATTATGGATAGATCATAATATAAAATTACAATCGAAAATAGCAAAAAGTATTATGATATTTCTTGGGAGGCATGCAAAGGGTCGATGTTTGGTCCGAACTCCGAAGTGTTAACTACCAGAGAAGGAAAGTGGTTGTGGATGATGTGGTAGGAACGTGATCTTGTTACTAGCTCTCTGGGTCTCATCAAGAAAATGAATAATTGAAGGTTATTTGCAATATCAATCTGTTTGAGGGAAGGGACATGGTGAGTACGTTATTTCTTTCGTAAATCAGGTCTACCATTTTTTCACTCCTTTTATATATATATATATAGCGTATGCTGACATCGTCCTGTACAAAGTATCATCCGGTGGGTACTGTAGTGATAATCCGTGTAGGTAGAATGACATAGTTGACACTTCTTTCTGTTCATATTATAGCAGCTGTTAAAGGCTGCTGTTTATTTCGTGCTTGACGCATGAAGGGATCCTTATTACTTTTTTGGATTTTTCCTGAGACGTGAAAATGTGTTTGTCTTATGATATGTTTAATATATATAGCGGAAAAAAAGTGTCCTGGACTACCCCATAAATCTATTCGACGATAATCCATTAATTCAGATTCAGTGAACATGGATATGTCCTGCTATGGACATCTATCATGGGAGATGACATTGTGGCAGTGAGTAGTCCATGAACACATTCTCCACTTGGAATTCCATAAGGAAGAGGCACTTATGTAAATGGCATTTATAAAAGTTGAGCAGAGAGAAACCTTGGATGGTGAAACATAAAGCGATGGAGATTATATAGTTGCAGTAATGGGTAAAAAGTTATCAGTGCATTACCTCTGCTCGTCCTCAAATCCTCTGCCGTTGCTCCCTGCCGCGGCCTTGTAATTGGGCAGCGGGACTTGACCAGATTCTATATTTATCAGGTCCTGTACAAGGATCTCGTAGTGCCTTCTTACTTCCTCGACGGATTTCCCACCCACGGCCTTGGCCACATTTTGCCAGCGGTCTGGAGTGTCCTTGTCATACAAAGCCAGAGCCTTCTCGAATTGCTTATTTTGCTTTGGCGTCCAAGAGGAGTTAGGACCGCGAGAAGAATTGAAAAAGCTTGATGCCATTGCTCTCAGGTGGAAATCTGAACGAAAATTTAGGTAGGAGAAGGTGACAATACTGGAGGAGTTTGATGGATGTAGGTGAGTAGGCTATTTGTATTTAGCTAGAAATGAAGTATGGAGTGCTTAAACAAAAGAACGCACGAAAGCGAAAGAAACTTAAAGACAAAGTGAAGAGCAGCCTCCTCAGTCAAGGGATGGTATGGGGAAGAGATTGCCATGCTTGTTCCTTATAAACTGGCTGAGAGGGTAGGGAGGTCATGCAACTTGTTGGGAATACTTTTTTAAGGGTAAGACAAGATGTGATTCCCCCCTTAAGCAAAGCTAGGAAGGGCAAGAAGGGAAAATGGAATCAGTCATGAAGGGCTGCCTGCCTATCTTTTGAAATTTTCGAAAGTCCTTTACTTGTCGTTTATATTAATATCATCAGCAAGTGGAGTTTCTTGAGAATTTACAGCCTGGTGGGGATTAGATCCCAAAATTCTTTTAGTCTACCGATTAACATTTGATGCGCTTACAATATGATCGAACAGCCATCACGATCCCTTTTTCCTTGGTTACCTTTTCCTCCCCAGAGATAAAACTCACCCCGACCTTAATTTGATACCCCCACGAAACACACATCTAAGATATTCTGCCTTCTTTTTTGTGGGACCGAGGGATTTTCTTCCCTTGCTTATATGGGCAACTTGTGATAATATCCTTCTTTTGAAGAGCATATGATTATTCATCTAAAATAATAGTATTATGCTAGACTCATGATGGTACCTGTGTAGTTTTGGGTTTCACAGACTGGATATGTTTCTCCTCCAACGCTGCTAGGTCCTAATATTACACATAGATCATCATATAAACTGTCACATAATAAGATATATTGGTGACAAATAAATTGGACAAAACTTTCCTTAAAATTGAGTTGGAGAAAATTTCTCCAACACAGTTTGTTAAATGGACATTAATTCTTAGAATGTGATTCTTACGATACATGCACTTTTAATAAAATTAATAGAGCCTATAACGTCTGTTCTTAGAGCATGTAACTGTAAGAATCACATGAGACAAATGTTTAACATACTGAATTGAAAAGGAAATTTTTAACTCAGTTTGAAAAAACTGTCTAATAAATTGTGACATAGCATTATTATTACCATTATTAGCGTGAAATTTAAATCTTTGCTGGCTGGTTGTCCCACAGGGACTACTCTTAATGCCGAATGATAATTATATTAAAGATTGGAAATTACTGTAAAAAAAAATTCAGAATATATATCATTATTATAATGTAATGCCGTGCATGAAGGGGATTGAAGAGTCCGATCTCTTGCTCGTGCTATTCAATCTTCTTCAGCATGTCAGTCTGTCAGACTACCTTAATCCAAAAGGGCTGTATACACTCTCTAGTGTATGGGGCCGTAATGGTTTCTGTAGTCTATCCGTCAGCTGTGTACGTCATTGGTGGGGAAACGATCATTATTATTATTTTATTTGGTAAGAGGTTAGGGGGGCTTGGAATTGGTGTTTTATCAGCTTCTTCAAATCTACATTCCACAGTTTCTCTGTGGGTGTCACTGGCCAGCTGAGACGTGTGGTGAAAGTCTTTTGGTTCCGTGGCTGATTCAGTCAACAGGTGTTGCTCTTTAAGAAGATCCTGTGTCAGTTTTTTGGCTAACAGCAGAATGGCGGTTTACTCCCTGCTACAATGACGGTCTTGATTATATTGCCCTTGCTTGGCAGACCATGGTGGAACTTAACATGGGGTTGTGGCCGAAAGGGGTCCAAATGGGGTTGGGTTTCCCATATGATTGGATCTTGTAAAACCCATTACCATAACATACTTTTATGGATGAAGGGTGCTCCTTTACAACAGGTGTAATTCTCTGAAGAGTTGCATATGCTAAACAATCAAGTATAACTCTTAAAAAGAGTTGTGTATGTTTACCGTGAACAGACATTTTCCATGAAAAATCTATCAACATGGGAGGTCATCATTCATCACATTCCTTATTTTCCCAACTGGCACGTGCCAACTCTCATATGTAATACCACATATCGGTGCAAGATTATCACTCTTATCACTTCCTTATTTGACCGTATCCTTTATCATACGTACGCTCTTTTACCGACAACATATATATTAGGGGTGACTTCGTTTCACTATCTTTTAAGTGAATGACATTAATTCCTTCTGGCTGAGAACATAGTCTACACCTATACCACTATTGACAACTTTAGTCATCCACAAGTTTGTGTAGACAAACACCTAATATTCGATCAAGTACTTTCTCCAAGACTCTTATTCTTGAGACATTTAGCCCAAAACACAATTTCATACTCTTGGTGCCTAGCAAATATTTTAGCATCGCTTCATTACTTGCCAATGTTCTTTACCTAGATTGGATTGAAACTTACTTACTAATCCAATTGCATGACATTTTTCATCTTTTCGACACAGACTTACTCAGAGTTCGCTTTTGGTAAATCTCTTGAGCACCTTATTCAAAGCTTAAACAGGTGCACACAAAGCTTTATAACTCTCTATATTAAATCTCTTGAGCACCTTATTCGGATATTTTTTTTGATTCAAATACAATAATCTTGAATTTCTTTCTCTAGAAATTCTTACACTAAAAACGTAAGTGACTTCACCTATATCTTTCATTTCAAATTTGGATTCTGAAAAGGCTTTTGTTTCATTCATCACATCTGAACAATTACCAGTTAACAAAAAAAAAAAAATGATAATATTGTCAATTTATCCTACACCTCCATATGTAAATACAGTTATCTTGTGGGCTCGATCATCAAATATCATTTCTAATATAGCCTGATGAAACTTTAGATACCACTGTCTGGAAGATTGTTTGATTACATATAGGGATATTTAACTTGTAGACTTTTTTACTCATGTCCTTCTATTTGGAAACCTTCTCGTTGAACCACATACATGTCTTTTTTTTTTTTTTTTTTTTTTTTTTTTTTTTTTCTAGCTTGAAAAAAAATTCTCTATTCAAGAATGTCATTTTTACGTCCAACTGGTGCAATACCAAATTCATTCTTGTCACTACAGACACGAGTATCCTACCGAGGCAAACTTTGCCACAATTGAATATGTTTCACCAAATAAGTCTACACTAAGTTGCTGAGTAAACTCTTTTGCCACTAACGTTGCCTTGTATTTATTCATGCTTTTCTCTTCCTTAAACTTTTTTTTAGTTCCCATTTACATCCAATGGCTTATTTATTTTATTTTTTATTCTACCTTCGGGAGTTCTGTCAATTCCCGAATATCGATCATTTTTCCTAATTGATTCAAGTTCATCTTTTATTGATTATAACTTCGATCAACACCATTGTCATTGATTGCCTCTGAAAAATTTTCAGGATCATTTTCCAAGTTTTCTAAGCTTGCATCAAGAGCGTAATGATCTTTAAATATGGTAGATGGTCGCCTTGTTCTCTTGCTCCCACTTTTCTCAATGTGATCTGTCTTTAGAGATTGATTATGAGAAGACTTCGTTTTCCTAGCTCCCACTATTTTGACTTTCACTTGACTCATTAAATTCCTTAGTATTTGTGGGTTTATATTGAGTTTCTTGGTTGTCTAAAAGTTCAATTTGATCTACTTTCCAACTTATTCCTTAATGGCTTCAGAATACATTTTGATGAGCTTAGCTTAGGTCTTTTTATGGGCATGGTTTAAATTTCATAAGATTGACCTACAGGTGGCCGAGATAAGCTCGATTTGAAAAAAATAAATAAATTAGGGTTTAATTTCCGGTTGCAAATTTCCTTATTGAAACAATTCAGTTTACTCAGCATTTTGCAAACAAATATGGCTGGTTGAGTCTATTAAACGTTTGAAACTGTTTTCTTTTTATTAAATTATTCTTCTTATTTAATAGGAAACTCTCAAGCTTGCATGTAGAAATGTGGATTGTTACACCCACCAATTGAACATTTGACTTGCACCTTTTTCTATGCAATAGTGATTCTACTTCAAACTTTGTAACCTTTTTATACTTTCCATAAAACTAAAGACAGCAAAAAGGTTGATAGAAGCTGCTGCCTTTCTTAGCTAGCATGTGAATCCCCGAAGCTTTTGGGTATGGATGCATGTTACATGAACTTTATATAATGTGAATATTTTTTTACCATAAAGTGGTTCTTATATTAGGAGAAGCAAGTCCACCTTATAACGTACGCTAAAGGCAAGCTTCCGGGACATGTTTTCGAGGCTTGTCTTCCACGTGGATGACTTTGATCACTTTCACATCACAAATTTAAACTATTGGACCCAAATGTTTCTCGTAGACTTTAGTCTGGTCCTTCAAGTTAGTCAGTGACCATTAGATGGGTCAGTCTAATGACACTTTTTTTGTTTTGGCTGGAAGCCAATGAGCATTTGATTCCTCATCTTACAATTGAACACCTTTTTTTTAAAAACAAATTCCTCTGCAATCCTATAATATCAATTTGTTGTTGTTTGATACCCTGTAACCCATTTTTCTTTATTTAATTAGAAAAAAAAAAAAAAAAACATTTGAGCGAATCTATTTTATTTTACTGATTGTTACGTACAAAAAATAGGGCTATGTTTGGTAAAAGCCTTGGGGCTTTTTTTTTTTTGCTTTTTTTTTTTTTTTTTTTTTTTTTTTTTTTTTTTCTGTAGCAAAATTAATTGATGTGAAAAAAAGAAAGAATAATGTTTTGTATAAAAAAAGTGAAAAAAAAAATTTTGTTTTGTAGTTATCTTTTTATTTGAATGGTAGTAAAAAGTTATTTATGTGATATAAAAAGTAAGAATATTGGAACAAAGACGCTATGAGTCTTTAATAACGAATGGATATGACCGGTAGGATTTAGGAAGGACTGTTTTTTTTAAAGGAAATTTCTTTAATTCAGGCTCTTAAACTGACGTAAGAATCTCATACTCTATTAAACTCTAAAGATGCATGTGAGAGCTCTAAAGACATATCAGTTTAATATACTGAATTTGAGAAAAAAAATTTAACCTAATTTAAAAGAAAACTATATCCTTTTTGGAAACAATGCTCTTTTATTGAATTATTTTTCTTGTTATAATGGTTGCCATTTGGCCGTCAAGCTATTGTTGGTGTTTATAGAGAAGATTGGTATTATAAAACTTTTCTCTTCTCCTACAGGCTACAGGTTGTGGTATATAGCTTGAATCGGCTATCTTAAGAATAACGAAGATGCTTAGTATCAATGTGGATGTGGTAAGTCTTCTTTAATGAATATAAGACTCTTTCGGCGTGCTTCGTGTTGGAGATTTTTTTTCTTCATAAAAAGAAAAATTATTCTGTTGTTTCTCTTCCTATACCTCTCCCTCTATCTCCTAATCAATAATTTTATCCTCAATATAACATTAATTTCGTATAATAAATACTCAAATTGCACTATATTGACCGATTCAAATTTTTTTGTTCCGGATATTGAGAGATTTAATTAATGACATAAAACATGTAAAAGTAGGATGGTATAAAATCAGATTGAGCATGGTATCTGGTTCGAAATCTTATAGTTATCTTTGATAGGATATAATTGACCGCGGACCAGTAGTCCAACCAAGAATATTTACAAAAACAAAGACAAACAAACACTCTAATGTTTAAGTCAGTGAGATGATCTTTGAGAGGATAGAAAACAAAAGAATAAAAGAGGAAGAGAACGAACGCCTCATACTAAGGTTTGTTGCCTTTTTATAAGATTGTCGTAAGTAAGGCAAGTAGGTTTGATAAGGCAAGCATCCGAAGCTAAGGATCCAGCATTACAATGTGGTAGATTCTCATGATCGAATGACTTTCTTTCTGGAGATGCCCAAGCGGATCCTTTCCTTATAGAATCAACCCTTATTTTATAGGGCTAAGCTCAGATAGGCAAGGTCGTTAATGGAGGGATACATTTCCTTCTATAGTCTCCTAACCATAAATCTGTTGGGCAAGTAACCGATGATCGATTTGTGAATCTTCTGGGGAATCGACAGTTAGTTAGGGGTCTTTTGGTTAGTTCACCTTTTGAGGGGCTGTCCAGTTCACTTTTTGAGGAGCTATCCGTCGGTCGGGATTCCATTGGTTAGTAATCTCTCCTAGTAGGGGGTCCATACTAGAAGGGTGATCCGTCCCTTCCAAACTCTCACCCCAATTGAACTAAAACTAAGAGCATTATTGGCTATATTCACGTTGGTTTACAAGTACTACAGTTAGTAGAGGAGTTTTTGTTTTTTTTTGTTTTGAAAGATCAATAGGTTAAGTAGAAGAATTGTAGAAAACAGAACTGTATATTTAATCACACAAAAAACTGTAATCTAACCTAACAGTACATATAATTATACAATATGAAACGTGGAGGATCCATATACAATGTGGGACAATATATGATCTAACAAGAATAATGAGAGTGCCTCATCTTGACGACTTGGTTGGGTTCTTGGCTTGAGATACACGCTGGAGAAGCCGGCTATTAGATAACAAATTCAGGTAAATGCGCCAGGTATCGTATATATTATAGACCAAATCTGTGATATTTCGAATCCTTATCATCGGAAAAAGTTTTGTCAATTGGTTCCTTCTATTTTCTTAAAGAAAACCAATCGTTTTTCCTTTGTGTCTGTGCCTCTTTGTTATGGTTTCACTTTGAATTAAGGCGGGATAGCTTGAGTATCATACGGTTCTCTCTTCTTGCATTGTTTTCATCCCCTAATCCTGTCATATATGATTGATTCAGATTTAATTTCAAGTTTTTCATAAGAAAAAATATAAAATAAAATTTAAAGTGTTGAAAAAATTACCAAAAATATGTTGTAGTAATTTTTTTTTTTTTTTTTTTACGACGCCTAAGCCAAATTCAAAACGAAACTTCAGGTTTCAAAGATGTGACGTGGTCTAAATTCCCCCCTCCCCCCAAATGGTCTACTCATTTGATAGCAAATGCAAGGACCACAATAAGAGGGAATCTTTAAATAAAGGGATAAATTTGGGAAACCACCTTTATCAATGAATCTACTCGGAAAAAGTAGTAAAATGATGTTTAGACAGCCTAAGAAAAAAAAGGAAGAAAGAAAAAAGAAAAAAGATAAGGAAAAAGATAGGAGTGAAGTGAACGTTCCTTGACCAACCAATGAGAATTGCACAATCTTGTGCTAGAGGGGATGGAATAAGCTTCCTCTCATGTTGGACATAAAATTCAATTTTTGTCATGTCAGCGAACGGGATCAACTCGTAGTTTTATTCGATTAGAGGATATGTGTTCTACTTTTTTCTAATATCTGCATAGTGTACATTTAGTTAATGTGAGACAAAAATTATGTCTACCCGTTTGTCTTCTTTTTATCTAGAACATATAATTTGCTTTTTGATTAGCTACTTTTAGGCAAGTATTGTAGCTTACGTATTCTTAAGAAGTATTCTTTTTTGTTTCAAGAAGTACTTCAATCGGTTGAAGATCACGTTTTATGAAGTGGAGGTCACTATTAATTCTAATCTCTCTTACCCTTCTTATGTGGACATGTATAAAAAAATTCTTTTTTTAATCGTATCTTTTTTCTTCTTTCTGTCTTTTTTTCTCTATATCATTTTTCTCTCTTCTCTCTTGGTGGTTTAAGAAATGATGACGATGCCGCACATGGCATCATGGTGTCTCGAGTAGAGGAACGTGTAGCCATGAAGGAAGCCACAAAGGTTGTACACACCCCACATAAAGCTGCTACATGGTGTAGTGGGGTGTGCAACACCGCGCAACACTTTTTTGATAAAGTGTGCGGAGTTTAGCGATTGCGGAATGATGGTGTATGCGGAGCACAGCTGGTTGCGGTTGATGCACAACCACTGTTAAACTATAATTATATATTTCATATAATTAGGAGTGTAAACTAACCTAAGTTGCATAAAGTTACCCCCTCCCCCCAAAAAAAAGAATCGATGCCATTGAATGTGTTGGGTCATGGATCGGCCACATAAGGCCCAACAGGCCTCTAGGTCTAGTCCAATGTACTAACTCGTTAAGACCTGGCCTAAGTCGAGACTTAATCAGCCTAGTCCGATACATGGTCAGCTTATTGAGGGTAAAACAGTCTTTTACCGAGGACACAATAGTCTTTCGGCTACTAAAAAAAACCCACTCAAACGTAGGATTCACCCAATGCCCAAACAACAGCACCCACGTTTGCCAGAACGTGGCACAGCTAGCTATCAACGTCCAATCAAGACACGTGCACCCGAGCATTACTCGAGCACCTATGTTCAACACCAAGCGTGACCGAGCCACCCACTAACACATGAGATCGTAGAGTAACCCATACCCATGATCCAGTTCGCCAACATGGCACATGTGGATTCCGGGGGCTCCAATTCCTTATTTGTGTTGGGAGATAAAGTGGTTATGGAGTTTTTAATAAGAATACATTAATATACATAATTGAACACAACTTTAGCCCAAAAGCCTAAGCTAATAGGCTAAGGTCTACTTAGGTATATTAAACACTATTTTTCTTATATATTTCTCAATGTGGGACACAACACTTACAAGTGCACTTATAACAATTTGGTGTATGAATTTTCTCCCTCTCAAAATCACTTATTGACTTAGGCATCAGAGCTATCCCCTGCCGGCACACCCCGGTAGCTCTTATCCTATTGTTTGTTATTCTTTGCAGTCCGACGACTCTTCAGACATTGTGCCACTCCTTGGACATCATGCCACGTCACTCCTCGAAAAATTGTCATCAACATATGACTCCAACTGCGCAAGACGTCCGTGTAATGACACACACCCAAATTCATGAACTACTCCTCTTCTAGTCGTCTCTATGCCCCATTACAAAGAGATGTAGAACGCAATACAATAAGTGTGAATGTGAAATACGAGCCTTCAAGGACGACGCATGTGTTATAAATAAAGGCATGGTAAAAGGTCCCAATCAAGTCTCCTAATTGTTATTGGCCTCTTGCCCTATCTTTTCTCCACCCATCATCACAATTAAATTTAAGGGGAAATTTCACTGAAGACCCCTGAACTTTCACCCGTTTTGAAATATCCCCCTAAACTTCAAAATATCTCAATTTAGTCTCCTGAACTTTCAATTGCTCTCAATTTGCACCCACTAGAAAAAACATGGTGTTTTTTGACGTGGCAAACACTAACACACTTTTTGCTACGTCAATAATTATTGACGTGGCAATAGTGACACGTCAATAAAAAAATTATTGACGTGACGCATTTCCGTACGTCAATAATTATTAACGTGTCGAAATGCCATGTCAATAATTATTGACTTGTTAAAATGCCACGTTAATAATTATTGACGTGTCATTTTGACACGTCAATAATTATTGATGTGTCATTATTTCACATGTCAAAAATTAATTAATTAATAATATTAATTATTTCTTTTAAAAAAATATTAGATAACAAAATTAATTGGTACCTATATTAAGTAACAAAATTTAATTTGTATATATATATATATATATATATATATATATATATATATATATATATATATATATTTGAATTGGTGTTCCAAGATTTCATTAAAAAGCTGAAAAAACCAGTACACAAATGATTACATATTAATCGGGAAGTCCTCTCTCCAAATCCTGTTTTCCCCTAAAACAAGAGCTAACTTGTGAGCAGCCTCATTTGCCTCTTGTTTCACATGATGCACAGTAATGTCTTGAAAGGAGCCGAGCACATCCTTGATGTCTCTAATGATTGGCCCATACCTCCCATACATACCATCCTCTTTGCATAGGGCCCCCACCACTTCAAGAGCATCTCCTTCCAAGATAATTTTTGTGAGCCCCATATTAAGACTGAGTTCAACTCCAAGTCTAGCTGCTAGAGCTTCTCCGGTGGCTGGGTCCTGAATATAGTCCTGCGTCTCACACATCATGGCCTCCACTTTCCCATCGTTGTCCCGAATTATAACCCCAAAGCCCGCCCTTCGCTTGACTTTGTCTACAGACACGTCCCAGTTAACTTTATGAAAGCCCATTGGGGGAGGTGTCCAAGACATGGGGAGGGGAGATTGTGCAACTGTTCGGTGCTTCTGTGCATGAGTTTCTGCCAGAATATGAGCCGCCATTTGGTCTTGTGACTCGCGAAAGGTGGTTTGAGGAGAGCTAAACTTCCTTTCATGTACATAGGTATTTCTCCTCAACCATATCTACCTAGCAACAATTGCAGCTAGAGTCATTTCTTCCTCGCTGAGCCGGTCCAGCAGCTTTTCCATGATGCTCATAAAGTCTAGGTTTTCACTAGGGGTTTTGCCGATTTTGCCTGACACTTCACTCCAAACATCTCGAGCAGAGGGGCAGAACCAAAGGATATGGCCTGTGGTTCCCACTTCCAGTTTACAAACCAGGCACATGGGAACACTCATGATGTGCTTCTTGAACAGATTTTCCCTAGTCGCTAGGATGTTGTTGCGGGCCTTCCACATAAAATTTTTGACATTTGGTGGAACTTTACAGGCCCATATCTTCTTCCATAACACCCGATTCTGCTCTCTGTTGGAACAACTTCTAGTATCAATTTCAAACCTCTCATTTGCCATGTGATACGCACTGCGGACTGAAAAAATACCATTATTGGTACCTGTCCAATACAACCGATCCTCTCCACTCCTCGGGCTGATAGCCAGTCCACAAATGAACGCTGCTTCTTTGGGTACAAAGATCTCATGTATAAGAGCCGTATTCCACTAGTTGGTCTCTATGCCAATCAAGTCACACACCTTTTCCTCATGGGAAAGAATTTTGACAGGCGACTGGACATAACCCATATTCCCCATGCAAGCCCACTTGTCTTTCCAAATACCAATTTTAGTGTTGTCACCAACCCTCCATGCCAAACCCATATCAAGAAGTTTCCATGATTTCCAGATGCTCCGCCATACATACGACGGATTTCTTCCAAGGACTGCCTCCATAAAATTTTCGTGAGGGTAATATTTTTCCGTTAGGATCTGGGCCACTAACCCATTAGGGTTTTGAATGAGTCGCCACCCTTGTTTTGCCAAAAAGTGACAAGTTGAACCATTCCAAATCACGGTAGCCCATTCCCCCCACCGTCTTTGCCCTCCCCATTTTTGACCAGCTCAACCAAGCAATCCGCTTATCATTTTGTTTGTGCCCCCACTAGAATCTCGCCATCATTGCATTTATGTCCCCATATAGTGTTTTTGGGAGGAGGAAAACACTCATAGTATATGTTGGAATGACTTGGACAACCGCCTTCAGCAGTACCTCATTTCCAGCTTGAGAAAGAAAATTTTCTTTCCACCCTTGTAGTTTCTCCCAAATTCTACCCTTAAAACCATTGAAGGCACTGACTCGGGACCGGCTTATGAGATTGGGAAGCCCCAAGTATTTCTCATAGCGGTTAGTAGCATTCACTCCAGCAATCGTCATAATAAAATTCTTTGTTTCCTCCTTAGTATTCCGACTGAAAAATATTGACGTCTTTTCGCGGTTCAGCTTTTGTCCAAAAGCTTTTTCATAGCTAGCAAGGATACCCTGGATCTGAGACCATTATACAATAGTTGCCTTGCAAAACAATAGACTGTCATCGGCGAAAAAAAGATGGTTTATCTTAGTTCCACCTCTGGCAATGGGTAAGCCTGTTATACGCCCTTCCACCTCCGCTCTATTTAGCAGCGCATTAAGACCTTCTGCACAAAGAATGAAAAGATAAGGGGACAACGGGTCACCTTGACGGATGCCCCTTGAAAGCTTGATATTTTCGTAAGGTTGGCCATTGATGAGTATGGAGTAAGAGACAGATCGAACACAAGCCATAATCAAATGGACCCATCGTCTTGCAAATCCCAGTTTTGTCATAATAGCCTTTAAAAAATTTCATTCCACTCGATCGTAAGCTAACTCATATCAAGTTTGAGTGCCACAAACCCCTTATGCCCTTTTAAACGCACATCCATAGAGTGGAGTGCCTCAAAAGCAACAATTATGTTGTCCGTAATTAACCTCCTCGGGACAAAAACACTTTGATTCAGAAAAATAACATTATTCAAAATCCTTTTCATTTGATTTGCAAGGACCTTTGCAATAAGCTTGTAGAGCACATTGCATAAACTAATGGAACGGAAATCAGTTACCCTAGTAGGATGCTTTTTCTTTGGAATGAGAACAATATGTGTAACATTTATTGAGGGATCCAAGTACCCTGAATTTAGAAATTCTAGAACTGCTTTACATACCTCAGACCGTACAACCTGCCAAGACTTTTAATAGAAGCAAGCCACAAAACTGTCAGGCCCTGGGGACTTGAGGGGATGCATTTGGTCAAGAGCAACGTCCACCTCCTCTGCCATGAACTCTTTCAGCAGCACTTCATTCATGGCCTGTGTTACCCGTGAGGTTACACATTCCATGCAATCATACGGCTCCTAAGTACCTGCCGTAGTAAACAGAGTTTTATAATAATCCACAAACATGTCACTAATGTCCTCCACCGCCCTCCATTCTCTCCCAGCTTCGTCAATAATACTGCTTATATGATTTATCTGCCTCCGGTGGTTCACCCAAGCGTGAAAGAAAGGTGTATTACGATCTTCATATTGGTACCAATTTTGTTTGGCACGCTGCTTCCAACAAATATCCTCCTGTTCCAACAAAAACTCGATATCCTTTTTCAGATTTGTGATCTCTGCCCAGTCCTTCGGTTTTTCATGACATAGCAAAAACTCCAGCCGTTTGGTTTTCTTTTGAAGCTGTTTCCCTGTATTGCCATATTTATGTCTACTCCACCGAGAAAGTAATCGTTGACAGCATTCCAACCTATCTTGGATATCCTGCATGGCCGAGACCCCATTATGTTTTGTTTTCCACGCTTCCTCCAAAATTGTGTTATATTCATCATTAAGGTGCCATTTCGATTCGAACTTGAACCAGCATTGAGACCGAACCTGTTCTAGTCCGTTCCTCTGAAAGTGCACCTATATCGGCTTGTGGTCAGATGATTTGGCAGCAAGCACATGGACAGTGACTTCCCGAAGCTATGACTCCACTATGTGTTTGCAACGGCACGATCCAAAAGCTCTCGAATAAACTCCCCATCATAACGGCAGTTGGTCCAGGTGAATTGTGATCCCTGAAATCCCAGGTCACGAAGGTTGCAGTGATCCAAAACGTCCTTGAATCGTTGCATTTGCCTCTCATGTCGAACTGCACCCCTCTCCTTCTCATCTTGATTAGTTATCTCGTTGAAATCCCCCAGGCAAAGCCAGGGCCGTGGGGCACTTGTATTTCGACTAAAGAAAATTGAAGTCTTGTCCTTATTAAGTTTCTGTCTTGAAGCTGCTTCATATTTCTCTAGTATCTTTGTTAAACGCCTCCATTCCACTAAATTAGCTTTGCAAAAGATCAAGATGTCATCTGCAAAAAACAAGTGACTCAGCCTAGGACCCTTTCTAGAAGTGGGCACCCCAGTCAATACTCCAGTCTTCTCGGCTCTACTTAAAAGGGAACTAAGAGACTCTGCACAAAGCATAAATAAATACGGAGATAACGGATCCCCTTGATGGAGCCCTCTGGAAGGCTTGATGTTTCCCACTAGTTGTCCATTCACCAAGATAGCATAGGAGACAGAACTTACACACCCCATGGCCAATTTTATCCATGCTTCCGGAAATTCCATTTGGCGCATAACCGCCTCTAAGAAAGCCCACTCCACTAGATCATAAGCCTTACTCATATCCAGTTTTATTCCCATGTAACCCACCTTACTCCATAGCCTAGAGTGCATTGTATGGAGAGTTTCATATGCCGCCACTATATTATCTGATATTAGTCTCCCTGAAATGAAGACACTCTGATTTGTAGATATAACATATGGGAGAATCAACTTGAGGCGATTGGCCAAGTCCTTCGAGATTATTTTGTAGATTACATTGCAGAGGCTAATTGGGTGAAAATCAGATACACAACTAGGGCCTGTTTTTTTTTTGGAATGAGTGCAATGTGCGTGGCATTGATATTCTTGTCTAATTCAGAACTCTGGAAAAATTGTAGAGCAACATTACATACCTCACGGCCAACCGTCTTCCACTGTTGTTGGTAAAATTCCGTAGAGAAGCCATCAGGGCCCGGAGCCTAAAGAGGTGCCATCTGCATCAAAGCTCTAAATATCTCATCTTCCGAAACAGCAGTAGTCAATGAAGTCTTCATGTTGTCCGACAGCCTACCTTCAATAGTCTTTGTACATTCTTCTATATCACACGGGTTGGCCGACGTAAACAAGTCCTTGTAGTAGTCTATGAAGGCCTGCTCTACTGTGCTTTGTGATGTACAGCTTCGACCCAATCTATCCACAACTTGTTCAATTTGATTTCTGCACTGTCTCTGGTTCGCACAGGTATGAAAGAACTTAGTATTTCGATCACCATCACGCAACCAGTTTTCTTTTGCTCTCTGTCGCCATTTGAGCTCTTCTTGTTCTAGCATGGTATTTATGTCTTCTTTTAGCTCCTTTTCAATTTGTACGTTGAGGGGATCTACCTCTTCCTGAATATGCTTGAGTGCGTTTGTCTTTTCTCGAATATACTTCTCCGTCAGTGGCTTTTGTTTTTTGACCCATTGCTAGATGACCTTCTGGCACCCAGTTTGCTTTCTTCTAAAAACTTGCCAAGGATCTTTGTGTTGACATCTCCTAGCCCAGGACTCTTGCACTACCTTGTTGAAATCTCCACATTTTAATTTATGGTTATTAATTAATAGGAGGTAACAAAATATATATGGTTATTAATTAATTAATAATAAAAATTATGCAATGCTTTCACTATATATGGTTATTATACGTGCTTAATTTGTATTCTTTAATTTATTTGGAAATAATTAATATTAGGTAACAAAATATATATGGTTATTAATTAATAATAAAAATTATGCAATGCTTTCACTATATATGGTTATTATATATATGTACTTAATTTGTATTCTTTAATTTATTTAGAAATAATTAATATTAGGTAACAAAATATATATATGGTTATTAATCAATAATAAAAATTATGCAATGCTTATATGATTACTTTCTTAACATGTCACATGTCAATAATTTATTGACGTGTCTACTGTGGACACGTCAAAAAATCCCATCGAGATACGCGACCCCCCAACTGGACCCCTTTTTGTTTTTTGTTTTTTTTTGTCATTTTTCCTCTTTTTCTGTCTCCTCCTGCGTGCACCCACAGCCTTCCCTTTCAAATAAGTTTCATGGGATTTGTTAATTTTGTCAATTTTTTTTTTCTTTTCCTCTTATTGAACAGATCTCCTCCTGCGTGCGCCCATCAGCATGTGTTTTGTGTGTGTTTTTTTTTCTTCTTCTCACGCGAGCTTGTTTGTAGCTTAAACAAAAGAAAAGAAAAGAAGAGGAGGAACCTGCAGAGAAGAGGAGAAAAAGGTGAAGAAGAAAGAGAAATGGAGAGAGAAGGGAAGGGGGGTGAATATTTGGGGATTTTAAGTTATAAATGATTGAATTTTAGTTATTCTAGATCTATTAGTCTCTTATATAGAATTTTTTTTGTTGTTGTTAAATTTGCTAACCCACTTTTAGATTTGTTCTTCCACATTATTTGGGGGTTTGAAGTATTTTAGGAATTTCTACCGGATGTTTAGAGATCGGAGTTGTGTAGTGAATTTATGATGAGATTTTGAGAATTTTCCTTCAATAGTTAGATATATATGGGTGTTCAACATTTGTAGGGATTTATATGGGTTTTGAGTTGCAACTGGATTTTTGATGATAAATTAAACATGAAGTAAATTTAATTGAAAAAAAACTTTCAGAAATTTTTTTAAATAATTTTTTAAACTTTAGTGACGTGTCAAAAAGTGGCATGTCAAAAAATTTATTGACGTGTCAGAAATAATTTTTTTGATGTGCCACTTTTTGACATGTCAAATTATTGACGTGTTAAAAGTGACACGTCAAAAAATCACCATTTTTTACACCCATAATTTTAACGCCCGACACATGTCAATAAATTTTAGTGACATGTCAAATCACCTAACACGTCAAAAACTACCTTAAGGAAAAAATTCATTTTTTGTAGTGACCCCTCTGTCAATTTTAGCTGTTAAAAATACAAAAAAAAAAAGACCAAAATATTCCTAATTTTGGTTTTGGGATATTTTGGTCTTTTTTAAAAATAAAAAAAGGGTTTTGAAAGTTGAAATTTTATACAAAAGTTAAGAGTATAAACATCATGTAATGTTTAAAATCTGACGGAGGAGTCCAAATTGAGAGCAATTGAAAGTTCAGATGACTAAATTGAGAGATTTTGAAGTTTAGGTAGGGTTTATCAAATTGGGTGGAAGTTCAGGAGTCTTCAGTAAGTTTTTTCTAAATTTAATTATTAAGGTACACATTTAGGCAAGGAAAATGGTAGGTGTTCTTTTAGTGTTCTTATAGTATTATCTCAATTGTGATGTGGTTTTTAAAATTATCGTTGAATTTAAAATTATCATTATTAACTTTTAATTTATTGATAATTTTAAATCCACATCACAATTGAGAAGACATTAAAAAAAATATCTAACATTTCTCTTTTGACAAGTCACAAATGCATAAATGCCTTTCCAAGTATGCCGGCCACTACAGTGAGAGGTTAAAGACTAATAAGAGGGTGTGAATTATCTTGACAAATCCATGGTCTTCTTCTGATAGAGCTTCCCATTTCTTTGACAAGTCCACGGACCAAGTCATTGATTTGAGTTCATATTCGGTCTTCTTCTCATATTTGGCTTTATATCACGTAGAAAGCTGGTCTTCAACTGACTGACGTTTTGTTTTTTTAATCTGAGATACGTACAAAGCTTATGCAATTTTCTTAACGCGTGCTTTTGTCACGTCATGTTTTGTCTTTTTGGCTCTCCTAATCAAATTCATCTGCCATTTGTATACAAAATTCTATAACTTCTTCGTTAACTATTATGTGTTAGGGTTGCTAACGGTTTAACGGTTACTAACTATAAAGAGGGCATTTTGGACATTTTAACAAAAATGGGAAAATTAAAGGGGCTAAAACATGAAATATTTCCATTGCAATTTTTTAAACTTGGAGAGTATAATTACAAAAATGCTTATATTTTGTGTAAATGAAGTTTTTTCCTTTTTTTAAAGGGTGTTGTTAGGGTATTATAGCTTTTAGTACAAGTCTTTTACAAATTTACTTGACATTGTGTATTACTTACCAATTTAGCTAGCTTTTAAAAGACTAAATTTATAAATCAAATTTTATTACTTAATTTTTTTTTAAAATCCACGTGGCACTAAGTGAACTCATGAAAACTATCACAATTCACATGAGTTTGTATAAAGAAAATATTTGGAGTAATATAGTTTCCACTATAGTCCTTTAGAAATTCACGTAGGAGTTTATATGATTTTTCACTTGTTGAAAAAAAAAATAATAATAAAGTAAAAAATTTGACAAATAAATTTAATTATTTAGATTTAACAATTCATGTTGGTGTTACCTCCTTGGTTTATCAATCTAAACTTTCCTTTTCAAATTTTGCTTAGTTTATCTTATTTCAACATCTTGGACAATTCAGATTATATGGTTCGAGACGATTACAACCTTGACCCGTAATGTTGATAAGCATTTTTGAAGTTGACTAATATTAGAAGCCACAATTTTTTGTGGTTTACTTTTAAAAGAACTTTTCAATCGGTCATTGTTAAACAAAAAGTGAAATTACTTTTATAGTTCCATATTCAATAAATAGAGATAATACTTCGGTTTATGTTCGGTCCACAAAATTAATAGAGACACATGTTCATAATATTATTTAAGAATTCTTTTATAAATTGACATAATAATTCACAATTGATACAATAATTAAATAAAAATTTTAATTTATTTATAGCTAACTTATCAATCATATACACTTAATTATAGGTTGTCATGTAAGTTCTAAACATTTATAGGGAGCTCTTATAATTTATCTTTTTATCTAAAAACTTGAAAAAATTCACAAAAATGACCATTTAACAAGCAGTTTACTCTATTTTAAATTTAACTTTTGTAAGAACATTCTTAATAAGCTCTTCAAATTTTGCTTTTCTTTAAAAATTTGAGAAAACTCATAAAATAGTCATTTAACAACTCTCTACTTTATTTCAAATTTAACTTCTGTCAACAAAGCTCTCCAAATAAATAAAGTGAAAGTTGCTTAGTTTTTTCAGTTTATTTATTCGTTTTCTCTCTCTAAAGAATTAAAAAATAATATTTAATTAAAGTAGAAAAATATTCAGAGAGCCTGATGTTTTTTAAAAGTGACATTTCAAATAAGAAAAAGTTAGGTTTCTCTTCAAATTTAACTTTTGTTTGAAGAGATCAATAGATAATACACAAGCTCTCTAAATATCAAGAGCCAGAAAAAAAAAAAAAAAAACAAAAACTATTTAGTATTTTAAGCTTATATATTCATTTTTCTTTTTTTAAGTGTACCAAGAACAAATAAAGAATTACTTAAATAAAAGTAGAAAGAAATAATTAAATAAGAATAAAAAATTAATTAAAATAGAGAGTTTATTAATTTCTCAAGAGTAGCTTTCAAAATTTTTAATTTTTAATTTTTTTAAATTTAACTTGAGTCAAGAAGGAGTGGGCCGAGTGGTCCAAGTTTGGAAAATAAATTACGAAAACGATCCGAGCATTTTCCTTTCTTTCAGGAACACTTGGTTCTCCGAAAATGTCAGAATACAAGCAGGGAGACGAAGAGGCCCTTTCTTCTTCCTGTCGCTATAAGCCTATACTTATTGACTAATTGTTAAAGTTTTTGGTTAAAAACACGCGACTCTGCGAAGACTTCTGTTTGTTCTGAATCCCAGAAGAGAATCCACCATGTCCTTCATTGTATGAGCTTTACTAGTTTACCTTCAATGGTACTTCTTTTCACAAACTTTGCTTTCTCTGCTACTCCTTCCTCGTGCTACTTTTCCTGTCTGGGTTCGCTGTTATTGAAGTGTTCTTGGCCTCCTCCTCCTCCTCCTCCTCTTGGCTCATACGGTACGAATGTTACTGAAACTCAACTGGGTAGCCATGGGATTTCTTCGTTGGTAGTAGCATATCTGCCGTTTGAGCTTCGTTGGTAGTAGCATATCTGCCGTTTGAGCAGCTGGGTCAGATTATTTTCACCCGTATTTTGCTCTATTATTCCTCTGCATAACAATCTGGCTCTGTTACTCCCCTCTTAGCTTGTTTTGTGCGAATATCGTTTGTAATTTCTCGTTTTCATCTGGGTTTGCGTTTACTGTACTATTTGGATTTTAAGCCTTGCTTGTTGCCTTAGGATCCAAGCTCGGACAGTTATGTGCTTGACTGTTAGGTGTATAATATGATATTGTGAATGCATCATGCATGTTGATATTGGTATCACAATTTTGTTGCTCTTTCTATATTCATTCTGTGACAACGGAAGGAGCCGCAATTCTCTGTGATTGAGTAATGTAAATCATGGGTTTGTTGCGACTTTTGTTATGGTAAAAGACCTCTCTTTCTCAGTCAACGTGGCAACTGAAGTGTGGAAATCATTTTACACGCAGCTTAAAAAGCATTCGTGTAACCAAAGAGAGGTCTTTTACAATTTTTTTTTTTTGTTTTTTTTTGTTTTTTTTTTTTTTTCTTTTGGATCTGCAACCAGGGCAGTTGGTTTCGTCTTTTTATTGTTTCTTGTTGTCTGAGTTACATCTTTCTGTTTTTATTTAGTTTGATATTATGACTACGTTAAATATTCTACATTGTTGGATTTGTTAAATTCTGTAACGAACACTCAGTTTAAACAATCAATTTATTTTTTATTTTTTATACCAATTTGCAGATTAAGGACACGGCATTATTAGATGGAGAACAATGGTGCTGAAATTGTGGAGCTTACATATTATTGTACCATTAAGGTAAACATTCATTTCTTGCCACTTGAGGCTTTATCTCAACTGGTGAAGGGGTTGGTTGGGGTAGGCGTAGGTTTCAATCCAACTCTAATCAATGAAGAAGTTAGTTATTTGATGTGGCCTTAGATCCAGACTTCTTTCATTGACTGGACCAAAAAATAGAGCTCGTCTATGCTGAAATATAAGTCATTCACAATGTCAGCTTTTCTTTAGCGACCTTTTCCCAACCCTGTTGGAGGGCTCTGGGTTAGAGTTCACAGTATGCCCCCTCTTGGCACCAACTGGTTTTGCTGGAATTTGACATCAGTTCATAGAGAATTGATCCTAAGCTGGCAGCCATTTATAGAATGTATTAAAGTTTTGTGGATCATTATTTTAAACCATATGGGGATAAGGCTTGATGGTTCTCTCATTTTAATCTTTTAACTTGGTAATTCACAATTTTCCTGTTATGGTACAACTTTAAGACTATATATTACATTGGATGCAGGTTCATCGTTTGATGTGTTTCGAGCTCAAGAAATTTATTGACAGAATCACAGAAATATTTTCAGCCATCGAGTCTACCCGACCAAGATGCAAACCAGGCATACAGGCATTATGCTCATTACAAGACACAATGGATAAAGCAAAAATACTTATCCAGCTCTGCTCAGAGTCTAGTAAACTCTACCTGGTACACATTTAGCTAATATATAAAAATTAAATATAACTGGCATT
The DNA here is from genome assembly GCF_965113065.1 of Corylus avellana. NCBI lineage: Eukaryota > Viridiplantae > Streptophyta > Magnoliopsida > Fagales > Betulaceae > Corylus > Corylus avellana. Next base: position 23,364,011 of record NC_142496.1, read on the forward strand.
TTTGAAATGCATCCATACAATTTTTTGATCATTAATGTGCAAGCTTCCATTTGTAATGAGTAGGACAAGTAAGTGTCTCATAGTCTCTGAATGCTGCTCTTAGAATTAATACAGGCAATCAATTATAAATGGATATTTCATTTTTAACAATAAATTAACTTTCACCCCTATAAACTACCACCAGTGTACCACTTAAACCCGCCCCCCTGCAAGACGTTTGAATGCGGTCGTAGTGCATCTCAAAGGATTGAGTTCCAGAGAGGCTCGATTGTAGAAGCAGTTGAAGGACGGCTGAATAAGGACTTCAAGTAGATTAAAGTTTAAGCTCCCAAGAAGTTCGGATGCAAGACGGTCAAGGTTCAAATGAGGCTATTTACAAAGCCTTACAAAGAAGCTTCCGAGAGCCTTGGTCATTAGCCCGATTGAAGACAGTTTGAGCGACATTGTTAATAAAGAGCCATAGAGACGTCCGATTGCACCTCGGTCATACGAGGTTTGAACGTGGGGATCATTGAAGTGTATCTGAGACACTCAGTCGAAGCCTAGTCGCACAATGCTCGAATGCTGTCGCAGAGAAACTGTGAAACCTTAGCATGTGTTCGAACACGTCATTAATCCTTTTGAACGATGCGGCCTTATACTATGTTTTTTGTTGTGCATGCACTTGTGAGATTTGTGTCCCACATTGAAAAAGTATAAAGAATAAGAATGGTTAATATACTTAAGTGGACCCCAAACTCATTAGCTTAGACTTTTGGGCTAGAAGTGGTGTCCTTGTATGTATATTAACTTACTCTTGTTTGACTCCCTTGGTGTTTCTCTCCCCAACAATTGGTATCAGAGCCTATGGCTAGCTTTCGCTATTGCTGATATGAGTGTCTTAGTTTGACGCGTTTGGTTTGACTCCGATAAAAAGAGTGTCGTTTCTCTTGGAGTATGCGTGACACTCTTGTGTGTGGGGGAGTTTGGTCGATATGGTAGAGACTCACAAGTGAGGGAAGATTTGTTGTGGCACTTGTGAGATTTGTGTCCCATATTGAGAAAGTATAAAGAATAAGAGTGGTTAACATACCTAAGTGGACCGAAACCCATTAGCTTAGGCTTTTGAGCTAGAAGTGGTGTTCTAGTATGTATATTAACTTACTCTTGGTGTTTCTCTCCCCAACAATTTTCATAAACTGACTTTCCCTTGAGCCTTATGTTTTCTCAAGGCCTTTATAAGCATGTTTTTCAGAGATAATTGAGGCCTTTGTTTTGTGAGCTAAGAGAGACCTATAGCATCCTTATGTCTTCAATTGTTCATCTCTCTCAGAGTTTTGTTAAACCACATACATGTTCTTAACCTTCAAGCCACCAAAATTCCGCATTGCAGAGGAGACCAAGTAGAAGATTGGGTAGCGCTTTGGAGTTATTGTGGTAAAAGACAAATGGGTCGCTTACCTTGGTACAAGTGAGGTTTTTACTGCAGTGGTTTCTATAGTGGATTGGTTGCCCTGAAGTGGTTTTACCTTTAAAGAGTTCTTTAAAGGGTTTTCACTTGGTCACCAAAATTGTTGTGTTTGATCTGTTTATTGCTTTGATTAATTTTGGTGATTGTTGTGTGGTTTTCTACATTTTTCAATTGTTGTATTTGCTGGAAAACACCTTTTCACCCCCCCACCCAATTCTTTGTGTTATTTGGGGTCTTTGGGAGAATTTCAAACCGATTCTCAAATACCCCTTTTGTCAATGTTCAAAATCAAAGATATTTTTTTCTTAGTTAAAAAATATAAAATAAGCATATTTGTCAAAGCTAATTTAGTAATTTGGACGGAGGGGGCATACTGATACCAAAACTTCAAAATAAGGTATGAGTTGCACTAAGTTAAGGTTTATAGGAGCAAGTGAAACATGAGTAGTTTGTGGGAGGAAAGTGAATTTACTCCATTTTTAAGTTAGTGATAATAGTCTCAGGATAGAGTTGTAAAAGCCAATGTGAATGGAGGACAACGTCATTACAGCTTCACACCATATAGAAATTGATCAATGTAGTTGAGCTGCATCAATAATTTATGCATCTTCATTATTTTTGCAATTCTAACAGTTTCTTCAATATGTCACTCTTTTTATGCATTTTTTGTGAAATTAACTTTTATTGAGCAATCATTTGATTATGATATATGGGGTTTCTTGGATCAACTGTTACATATAGTATTGTTGTATGTGATATGTCCATCAGATTATAATAACCTCTTGGTTCTTGCCTTCAGACATTTTAGTTAGAGATAAATTATCTTAACCCCTGTGCTACATCTCTGATTGCTTTCCTTTTTCTTACCTTCATTGTTCTAAAGCACCCTAATATCAAAAGTTTGCAGTAAGCAACCAATTTAATACACTAATCTTTTATGAAAAAAGATTGTGTTTTTTAATTTGCTATGTTGCCTCATTGTAACTACTATTCTGCATCATGCCTTCGTAAAAGAACATGTGATCTTGAATGTACATTTACCATGTTAACATAGTTATTGACTTTTCAATTTTACATTTATGCATTATTATCAATCTTTTAATGATTATTTCTCACAGCTTTTATTTGCATCATTCTTCATTATCTAATGTGTTCAGTATAATATTTTCAGGCAATTACAGCAGAGCGTATTGTTTTGAGATGTGAAAAAATACAAAAGACTTTGGAGTTATGTTTGAGTCAAATTCAAAGTACGGTACCAACATTGTTAGCTGCAAAGGTTTGCAATATTTCAAGCCCTTAAATTTATATACCCATATATGAGTAGTGATACACACCACACCGGTGTGAGTAAACAGTACTCACACTGGTGATGTGGCATGTACAATTTAAAAAAAAAAAAAGTTAAAAACAATAAATTTCTGTACTCACATTACCCAATGTGAGTACTATTCACTCACACCGGTGTGGTGTGTATCTCTACTCCACATATATATGCACTTTAGGTGAAGATGTGTAATTCAAAGGTTTTCAAAATTTATTTGTTTATATTTCCATGACTTTGTAGCTTTTATGTCCTTTCTTCATGCCTTCTCTTGTTATGCAATATCCCTTGAAGTTTGACGCGTATTTCATGTAGTTATTAACTTGTTTCTATTGTTAGTTCTATGTTGTTTTTTAATGCCTTCATGGTGGCCCAAAATTGTTGTCCTTGTTTTCAGATTAAAAGCAATTTGTAAAACCAAATATTCTGGGGAGTTCAGTAAGTCAAGAATAATGGATTCCAAGTTCCCATTGTGAAGATTATAATGCAGTAGGACATTCACGATGGTAATGGTGCATGATGAAAATATATCTAGGGAACGAAGAAACCTATTTGGCAATCATTCCATGCCTTAGCAGTAGTCCCCCTCCAAATCACCTTTTTTCCTGGTAAACCCATGTTGTATGGAATTAGCAATTAAATACTTGAGTTGGTTAAACTATATACCTTGGAAGGCGTCAAGAGAATGTCCCTAAATATGCAACTGATGGATTGGACTCAAATATTGCAAGGGCAGTGCAGGCTCCCAATGCCCATGCAGTAAGAAGTGGAATAATTAGTTCTGAATGTTTTTTGAAAGGATCCTTTGTGTTTTCATATACTTATATGCTGGGCACTACAGAAAGAGTTGCAATTTCCTTTATATCTGCTTGTTTTCTTCTTTTTCTTCCTTTTTTTTTTTTTTTTTTTGTTTTGTTCTAATTTCAATGATTTTGGTTGTGTTTTGGACAACCTTGTTTTTATATTGCACATTCTGTCTTCAGTAGTACTCTGTTATTTTTCTGGTTGATACTCTTTTTAATCCCTTACATAACTAAATATTGAAATTGAACATTCTCTGCAGATATCTGGCATTGTTCTTGATCTTAGGAGCGCAAAGTTTCCCCTTGAATCTGCTGAAGAAGAGGCTGGGAAGGTTGTACTGGCACTACTTCGGCAAGATATTTCTGTGTCAAGTTCTGTGTTAGAACTTGAGGCTATTCAACTTGCAGCTTTGAAGCTGAAAATTACATCCCCTTCGGCTGTTTTGATGGAGAAAAGATCTATTAGAAGGTTACTTGACAATGTCTCTGGCAAGGACCCTAGAAAGGAGAAAATCTTGAAGTTCCTCTTTTATCTTTTGAAGAAGTATGGGGAAATAATTGGACAAGGCTGGAATGTTAGCACTCTTGTGCAGCATGATAAGTCATCCTATCAATCGATTGAGCCTGAACAACATGCTGAAAATGCATTAGATGAGACTCGAGCTGATGACTCTGGTACACCTGAACATCCTGAGGAATTCAAATGCCCCATCTCTATGAGACTGATGTACGATCCAGTAATTATCGCTTCTGGGAAGACATTTGAACGATTTTGGATAGAGAAGTGGTTTAATGAAGGTAACAAGACATGCCCAATAACTCATATGAAGCTGGACAATTTGTACCTGACTCCGAACTCTGCAATGAAGGGCCTCATATCAAAATGGTCTTCCGAGCTGGGACTTACTATTCCTGACCCTTGTTTAGAAGCACACTTTGCTTCTCTTTCCTCTCTGAAATCTCAGTCTTCCAATTCCATTGCCAGCTTTGGTAGTTCTATGAATCACTTGTGCCTTCAATCTAGCAGTGTGTCACTGCGCTCTTCAGTAACCAATTATGGTTCAGAAATGTCTGATGACAAGAGTGATGAAAGCTTCAGTTATAGGCTCAGTCAGATGAATGCAGAGCCACAAGGATTTCACCATTCTGCAGATTGTTATGACAACATGTTAGCCTCTCTTTCCAGACTTTCTGCACTTTCTTGGGGATCCCAGTGCAAGACAGTGGGGGATGTGAAAGACCAACTTCAAGATAATAATCAAGCAAGTCGCAATGCAATTTCCAATAGTTGTGTCAAACCATTGATTAAATTTTTGAAGGATGCACAGGAATCAAGTGATGTAAAAGCTCAGAGAGATGGAGCAGAGGTGCTGTTGGCAATTCTGAATGAAAACAGGTGATAATTTTTTTGGATAGACATTTTTCCCCCCCACAGAAGGTTCTTGAGTCATGAGGTTTAATCGTTTTGCTTAGAATGAGAAAATTTGTAAACAAAATAGAAAATGGATGAAAAGTATAATGCATGCTAGTACACAAATCATATGAAGAGTAAAATACATGCTAGTACACAAATCATACAAACATAATTTCACATCAACCAAAAGAACTGTGATAATTAGATAAAGATGATAAAAGTAACTCATTAAGAACAATATTCACTGAGAACTTACACAGGATTTAATGCATGTTTGGTGTCTTTAAAAATCATTTAGCTTTGTAAAAAGAGAAAAAACTGTAGATAGATTTACCTAACATTTGTAGAAGTATTAACAAATTGGAACTATATACAATGAATTCTTATTTTTTTACGTAAAATTATAGTTATTAATATATGAGCAAAAGTTTTGTGATTCAGCACAGGAATAGAAACTAAGAATATGAGTAGAAGGGAGAATCTTAAAAAAAATAAAATTATTTGGACAGCTATGATGAATAAGCTATAATTTGACGACTGTTCTCCCTTTGTCTTCTTCCTCCTCTGCTTCCTACTTGCTCCTCTTTCTTCTCCATCTTTCCCTTCTCTTCTTCTCCCTTATAATTTATTCTTGGTTTCGATTGCTCTGCTGCATTAAATTGTTTACCATATTCTGGTGCCGGAGAAATCACTAGATCCTATGCTAATGAACTCTCTGCTGTTTCATGCAGAAGTGAAATACCATCCTTTGATGAAGATGGGATTTATGTGTTGGCATCATATCTGGATTCTGATATTACTGGAGAAGCCCTTGCTATCATGGAAGTTTTGTCTGACCAACCCAATTACAAGTCTATGATGGTGGCATCCGGTGTTCTTCCCTCCATTCTAAAAGTCCTTGATACCCAGCTCAGGTCACTTCATAGAACTGCCATGAAGATACTTTATAATTTGTCTTGCAATGGTGATATTGGATACCATATTGTATATTTGGACTGCATTCCAAAGCTGGTTCCATTTTTGGGTGATCACAAACTCGCACAGTTTTGCATTAAGATCATCAAAAACTTATGCGCTACTGAGGAGGTCAGGATTGCAGTTGCTGAAACCAGTTCCTGTATCAGTGCCATTGCCACACTGCTTGAAAATGGAAGAGAGGAGGAACAAGTGCTTGCGCTAGATGTTCTTCTTTCTCTATGTCAAGAGGGTGCTGAGTGTTGCCAACTGGTCATGAGAGAGACCATTATACAATCTCTAGTCTATTTATCTCTCAACGGGAATTCCAGAGTGAAAGGGACTACTTCTGAATTGCTCCAGATCTTGGAACGTATCAAAGATGATGGTTCAGAATGTTCAACTCCCAAAGCTGGTTTGGGCCTAGACATCTCAAGCGAGGCTGTCAACTACCGTAAAGAAAAAAAATCAGCTTTTAAGCCATTTCGGTTCCTTGGAAAGAAGATATCGTCACATTCTATACCCAGCTATTAGCATTATTTTCACCCTTGATAACTTAAACAGTTCTTCTCATTCAAAAACACAGGACTTTCTTGGTTGTCTTGTCTGTCGTATATGCTCATTGGAGTTGGTGGGTGAGTTTCAGCATCTATAAACCTCTCATTTATTTGCTGATAAATGGTTGAGGTTAAGATTAGCTTTGGGCTTGGTTGTACTTAATATTAAGAGAGAGCGCAGGCTGCGCTCGAGCGCAGATACGAGTGCAGTACCAGAGAGGATACAAGGCGAATGCGCTCGAGCGCAGTATCAGAGAGTAGTTTTTTTATACACGTGAACAGATGTATTTTTTCAGTTTTGTGTATCTTTGTTGTAAGTCTGTTAATGTAGTTATTGATTTGTTACAATTATTTGGAGTTAGTTATTAGTTGTTAGAAGCTTGTTAAGCTTATAATCAAATGTATAAATACTACTTCATGTAACTTGCAACAATTAAGTTGAATATACAGAGTATTCAATCACTCTCTATTTTTCATCTTGTTCTTGAGCTTTCTTCCTTTTTCTTTGCATTCTTTTGTTACGAATTGCAAAGCTTGACACTTAATATCTTGATGTTTAGGTTTGGAAATTTTCTGCTCTCGGAAGAAAAACTTGTACAGAAAGTTTGTTGGGAAGTTAGGAACTGGATTGTGAGTAGAGGGCAATTTCCAGCTAGTAGTGACAATATTGCTTTGTGCTCTAATTGGGGTATATCTCACAATATTTTGTGTTGAGGATCTGTGAAGTTGCTGTGGTGCTGTCTGGTTTTTGTGGAGTTTTGGTTTTGCTGATTGAGATTGGAAGAGTTTTGGCTTTGTAGCCTGAATGATGGCTTTGTGTTCCTGCTTGGCTGCTGGAGTTTGTAGTTTCTTTGGTTGGTTGTTATAAAATTCTCCTTCATCCAAAAAAAAAAGAAAGAAAGAAAAATGGTTGAGGTTGGATTCAATTGAATTATTGTAGTTAGATATAGGAATGTAGAATCATGCATGTTTTTGACCCACTATTCTAATTTCTTGGTCTTTTGCTGTTGTAGTGTTGTTTGATTTCCTTGTAAAGTGTACTAATGAGCAATGGCCCTTTGTTATATAAAATTTACATTTGTAGCTCGAATGAGCAATGCACGTGTGTATTGTTTGTCTTTTTGTTCTCGCAGTAGTCCATGTTCTCCTCAACCTTCTGCTTTTGCACTTCCATATTTTGTTGATCAACTCCTATTTGTGTAATATCGAAAATTTTTTATACTAATTTATTTACAGCAACCTTTTTGATGGTACAACGTGCTGGAGTAGCTCAGTTGGTTAGAGCGTGTGGCTGTTAACCACAAGGTCGAAGGTTCAAGCCCTTCCTCTAGCGCCTTTCATTTTAAGGGTTTTTTTTTTTTTTTTTAAATACTTCAAACTTTGGTAAAGTTTTTATGCATTTATTCAAGATCAATCAATTTGAGCATTAAGATTTAATCCGTTATCAAATTACTTATTCTATCACACCTTTTCTTTTTTTTTAAAAAAAAATTATTAAATATCATATCACAACCTAAATGCCACAGTCATCAAAGAGTAGCTCAATCAGTTAAGGATCACGTTTTATGAAGCAGAAATTACTAGTTTAAATCTCTATCTTTCCTTCTCCTTGTGCGGATAGGTATAATGTGGTAGAAGTGGCTTACTTGTTAGTGTCACATTATTATTAGATAAGACGTGATTTCGAGATTCCGTTAAAAAAATTAACAATAACAAAGGAAGCGATTTGATAATGAATAAAACCAGTCGATTTGACTAGAATAGTGGCTCCGTTTGATAATATTTTTTGTCTAAACTTTTTGTTATCTATAATCTATAAAAGAAAAAACTCAAAAATAAAAGAATTAGTAAATAACTTAAAATATAATATACTCACAAAATACTCGATACTTTTATATCAAATCAAATTATTTTTCAAAAAAACAAGAAAACAAAAAACATCCTTTAAAAAAAAAAAAAAAAAAAAAAAAAAAAACCATTTTTCCTAAATTCTTCCATCACGCGAGTGTGCTAACTGCTAAGGTTCTAGTCCTGGAAGCACAAGAACATCAGGGTTTTTGAAAATAGAAAACATTTTGACAGCGCTATAATGGCATTTACGTATAAAAAACAACAATTCTACTAAGAAGAAGCCCTAGCTCTGGCCCTCCGCACTCCCCCCTACACTCAGCTCTCAAATCTTGGCTGTCCGTCCAGGGCTTGCCGGCTATCCACGGTCGTCGCTGCAGGTAAAGCTCTAGTCTTGGCTTCTTTCGCATCTCTTTCTTGTCCTCTGTTTCTTTCGTCTCTACAAACTCGATGCTGGGTGTGATTGGTTCCCGGGAAAGTGAAGGGAAAATGCTGGAAAATGGGTTTCTTTTCTAGGGTAATTGTTACGCATTCTCATTGGTCATCAGTTTTAATTTTCTAATTTTTTTTTCTATAATTTCTTGTCCCCAGGCATTTGGGCTTGCAAGTTGTAATTATCACATGTCAGCTGCTAAGTCTCTGTGGGTGTAGTACATTTGTTGGTGTTGAAACTTTGCTTTTGATCGTTGAGAATTTTTCTTTCTCTGTGAAACATGAACTTGAGGCAGTTAGTTTGTAGGCAAACAATCAATAATCTATCAAGAGTCAATGGAAAACTACCATCTCCATACCATCACTGTATTTACAGAGATGTTGCCACCATTACTGACCCAATATCTCCTCCATTTCACTCACCAAACATTCATGGCAATAAACCTCTCCAAAACCCTAATTGCCCAAAACCCGATCCTTGCTTCAGTAGATACATCCACTGTACCAGTGGAACTAAAATGAGCAACTCGGTTGGTGAACCCAAACTCTATTCTGAGGAATCCGAGGAGGATGGGACCATGAATGAGTTCTTGTCCCGGTTCGTCTGGATAATGCGTGGGAAGCTCTCTCAAGTTTATCCAGACTGTGATAAGCAGACAATTGATGGAATGCTTTTGATCATTGTTGGGAAAGTTGCATACGAGATGGAAACGGGTGGTCTTGAGCAGATGCTTGGTGCTGCAGTGGCCACTCCTTCACAGGATTTTAGTGAGGATTTGTGGAAAACAGTTTGGGAAGTGAGTAATAAGGTTTTGGATGATATGAAAAAGGAGAAGCAGAAGGAAAAGATGAAGGGGTTCTTGCAATCTGAAGAAGTCAAGGAAATGTGCAGGTTTGCTGGTGAAATTGGCATTTGTGGGGATATGCTGAGAGAGCTTAGATTTAAATGGGCTCGTGAAAAAATGGAGGAACATGAGTTTTATGACGGTTTGGTGCGCATGAAAGAAGAAGCGCGAGCCCAAGAAAAAGAGGAGAAAGCAGGGGGAAAGCAAGCTGAAATGATGGATACTGAGGCTTTTGTGGCTGAGGAGAAGCCTAATGTTGTTACTCTTCCTAAGAGACAAGGGAAGATAAGGTACAAGATTTATGGTCTTGACCTCTCTGATCCAAAGTGGGCTGAGGTGGCTGATAAAATTCATGAGAGAGGAGAGCTCATTTGGCCTCAGGAACCAAAGCCAATATCTGGGAAATGCAAATTGGTAACTGAGAGAATTCTTTCATTGAATGAGGAGGATGACCCGTCTCCGGTGTTGGCTGAGTGGGTAGAACTTCTTCAACCAGGCAGGATTGACTGGATCACATTGCTGGACAGATTGAAAGAGCAGAATATTCGTTTATATTTTAAGGTACACCATATTATTTTCCTTCTAAGCATATTGTTTCACTATTGGCAATATCAGTTTCTTTAAATCATTCTTTTTGGTTTTTCCATGCTAGAATTTAAATGGTGTAAAGAAAATAATAATTCTTGTGATATCTTTCAAAGCTTATAAAATGCACATCTATATTAATCTTTCAAATAACTCTCAAGATGTTGATGTTAAATATATATATTTTTGATAAGTAGTTAAATATTGACTGTATATCCATAATTTGGTGAACTCTGTTTACTGAAGCTTGCTTATTAACTTCCATCATCACTAGCTTCTAGTCAACATGATTGTTTCCCTTCTCTTCCACTCAAACATATGACACACACCATCAACTCTAATCTCATTGTGCTTGTTGGAGGGATTGACTCCAATGGCGTTGCAGATGGAGAAAAAGGCACTTGGATGACTATACAGTATGGATGTAGTGTCTTGCCTCTTTGTATCACTGTGAGTGGGAAGATGGTTTCTAGGATATATATTTCTGTTTCTAAGTTTTATTTGTTGAGTTTATAATGTACAAACTTCTTCCAGATGAATGAGACTTGAAATGTTGGCTTGGAAAATTCTTCATACTCTGTTTTCTGAGAGGGTCGTATTATGTGCTCCTGTTTATATTTTGTTATATTTGGTGTGTTTGCGGTTCCTTTTGCTTATGTTAAAATGCCGGGAGCCCAGTGAGTCTTTTGTCTTTGCTTCACAAAAATAAATGTACTTTCCATGGTTGTTGGGCATTTTGGTTCTTGTAATAAGTGGGGAAATGTACAGATAAATGTTAAGAGAGTTATGTACTTGAAGCAATTGGTTGTTAATCAAGCTGCTTCTCATAGAATTAGCAAATAATTTGTCCAGAATAATTGGATCATTTATTTGGTGTCATCTTACATTCTTATTAATTATTAGTATGAGAAGAATTTGAAGCAATGGATCCATAGAAGCATGTAAATTCATTGCATTGGAAACAAGATTCAGATGTCAAGCGGAAATCAATATATGCTAATGATGAACATTTCACTAACTTGAGAGAACAATTGCTAATCTTACCTGAGCCAAATGCTTTTATTTAACTTGGGCTCTTTTTTTTTTTTTTTTTTTTTTGCAATGCATATGTGTGACTTCTGTCTGTTGGTTCATTTGGTTGATTTCAAATGATTTGTTTTGTAGGTAACAGAACTTGTACTGGCTGAAGAGTCTTTCCAAACAAACATCCGTGACTACTCGAAGCTTATTGATGCCCATGCCAAAGAGAACCGTTTAGAAGATGCCGAGAGAATTCTCAAGAAGATGAATGAAAATGGTATAGTGCCTGATATGTTAACTGCCACAGTTTTGGTTCACATGTACTGCAATGCAGGCAATCTTGACCGTGCAAAAGAGGCGTTTGAAAGTTTGAGGAGCCAGGGTTTCCAACCAGACATAAAGGTTTACAACTTGATGATCATGGCATATGTAAATGCTGGCCAACCCAAGTTGGGTGAGTCACTGATGAGAGAGATGGAGGCAAGAGACCTCAATCCCACACAGGAAATTTACATGGCATTGCTTCGATCGTTTGCTCTACGTGGGGATGTTGGTGGAGCAGGACGAATTGCAACCACTATGCAATTTGCAGGTTTCCAGCCAAGTTTGGAGTCGTGTACATTGCTTGTTGAGGCATATGGGCAATCAGGCGACCCTGATCAGGCAAGGGTCAACTTTGACTACATGATAAGAGTTGGTTTCAGGCCTGATGACAGGTGCACTGCTAGCATGATTGCAGCATACGAGAAGAAGAATTTATTGGATACGGCCCTAAATCTTTTGTTGCAGCTTGAGAAGGACGGCTTCGTGCCTGGAGTTGCTACTTATACTGTTCTTGTGGATTGGTTAGCTAAGATGCAGCTGGTTAATGAGGCTGAGCAGGTATTGGGCAAGATTGCTGAGCAGGGTGAGGCCCCTCCTTTGAAGGTTCATGTTAGCCTTTGCGAAATGTACTCGATGGCTGGAGTAGAGAAAAAGGCGCTTCAAGCTCTGGGTGTTCTGGAGTCTAAGAAAGACCAACTGCAACCGGATGAGTTTGAGAGGATTATAAAAGGGCTTATAGCTGGTGGGTTTGTGCAGGATGCTATAAGGGTCCATGGGCTAATGGAGGCCCAGGGTTTTTCTGCGTCAGGGCGACTTAAGGTGGCTCTGATGGGATCTCAAGCTGTATTCCCCAAGAGACGTACAATGAGATAGTTTGTTGGCATTTTGGGACTGCTTCTCACTTCTTTTTTTTTTTCCTTCTCACTTCTTTTTTTTTCCTTCTCACTTCTTTGGTTGCATCAGATCAACAATGAGATTGTCCTCTAGTCCGATAGGAGTCCATGCCACACTGCATTGCCAGCAGATGTAATCCATAATGGGTTTGAGTTTAAGCTCTCAAACAACTCATCATCTCAGCATATTTCAATTGTTAGTTTTGCCATGGTTCCAGTGCCCAAATGGTGTTATGCATTTTTGTTTTCCATCCCCTTGTTTTTTAGGACTACAATACAATAATAGATCATATCAGTTGATAGAGGTTGGCGTTTTCTTCCGTTTTTCATTTTGTAACGCTTTTTAGGATAGTATTTTGCTTTTTAGCAAAAAAGTAAAAGCATTAACAAACAACTCAAAACTTAAAATACTTAAAAGTTACTTTCACATTTATATCACGTTACAATTTAAAAGCAAAAGACACCCTCTGAAAAGTTGACAAATGAACCCAACATCTCGATTCATACGACCTGGTTGAGATGTCGTACAGAAATTTTTCTTTTTTAGGGTTACATGTTAGCTGGACAGTTTAAAATCAATTCTTCACAGCATCTAAATTTGCAGTAGTATCAGTGCATCGCTATGCTGTCAAATATACAGTTTCCTTGGATTCTAATAGTAATCTCCTCTAATGAACTCGTTCAGTTGCTTCAGTTCTCCACTTTGCTGTTCCACTACTGCTCTTACAACGTCTACAATGGAGATCATGCCAACTATCCTCCCATCTATGACTGGAACATGCCGTATTCGATTTTCTGCAAACATCAAGAACTCCCATTAATTCCCTTTTCAAATTTTTCCGTATTCGATTGTCTGCATCACTAATTCACTATCACCTGTCATAAGCTGCATTGCTTGAAGAATGTTGGTATCGGATGTCACCGTTATTAGTTTGTCCTGCTGAAGGTAAAACATTTGAGACTACTGATTCTAGTGTTCCATGGAGATTAAATACCAAAAGGAAAGCTTGAAATAACCTTATCAGTCATAATTTCTGCTACTTTCGTGTACATTGGTGATCTTCCCTGTGCGATTATTTTCCTTGTGTAGTCTGCTTGCTCGTTCGTTCCACCATGAACAATAATCAGAGTAAAACAATTTCAGGCGTTGTGTCAGGAGAGAGTCCCAAGTTTGTAATGTATTTAGTCTTGAATTAACCTCATTTTCTGAATCAGAATCCCCTAAAATTCGCTGTTTAAATTGCATGTAATTCAAACAGCTTCAATAGAGAGGATAGGCGCAAGACTTGCCAGTTGAGGGTAGTAGCTTGGAAAGCAAGGCTCACCTGCCCTTTTAATGAGGTTGCCTGAATTACGTGCGGCTCGAATTGCACGCAATTCAGGCAACTCCCATAGAAAGGACATGATCCCTTTTTTATGAGGCTACTTGAATTGCATGCAATTTGGGCAACGAATTTCAGAGAATTTTGACATTTCTTTTCTCATGTTAAATAATTTACCTCTCTCGGTGATGATTCCTGCAGGATGTTCATCTCCTGGCGATAGTACCACCAATGACCCAATATTATTTTCAGCCATCTGTGACATCAAGATACGAGTATTTGTACATTAATGCATTTAAAGTCAAATGAGAAAGCAAGTTTTTTTTCACACTAGAGAAATGTTATTGAGACAGACATGTTTTACTGCATCAATGACGGCATCATCAGCGCGACACCATAGCCAGGAACCAGTCTTTTCTCCTCCCTTTGTCATGAGCACCTCTGCCACTGAAACATTCTCCAACCCTTTGAGCTGCACGGCTCGAGATCTAGAGGAGTTGACGAGTCCCAGAAGTGAATATATCTTTACAGCTTTACTTGATTCCCCCCCATGAAAGTGTAGCAAAGTTGCAGCCTTGAGTGTTTCCTGGCACGATCGCACTGCTCTGACAAGTCCTTGCATTTTTCAACTCTCTGTTCATCGAAAATGATGTTAATTTGTTGCCAATTGGCCTTTTTGCTTGGCTGATAGAAATTAGATGACATAGAAGAAGGATGGAACATCAAGTACTTCTATTGTTATTACTATCTCAAAGGGTGGTTGGATTGGGAGGGATTAATAAAAGTGAGTGATGGGTGATCATGTTATGATAGTGTGTACCCTTGCATTCCAGATTTCTCATGGTGATCATAGGTTATGGGAGATATTTGTGTTGTCTCGCATGAGATCAATACCCTCATGGGAGAAATCGCCGTTACAGGTTCTAATTCAACAAGATGTTTTGAAGTTGAATTCAAAGAGAATGAAACAAGACAATACAAGGTGACATGGTTAACATACCTTGGCTGCAGAGAAGGAAAGATGGGGGGAACCAGTTGGAATTAGCTGTCCTAATATGTTGGGCAAAGGCAAAGCTATATGTAACTCATCCATGCAAGGCATTTCAAAGAAATGACACAAGAATATCTTGCCCTAATCTCCTGAGAAAATCCCTTTTTTGTTAGTTCTTTTCTTGAAAGAGTGTGTTTAAGGAAGGGGGCTATATTTTCTCTTAGATGTTTAACCTCTCTGTCACGTTGCTTCTACAGGTTTACATAATGTGGAAAGCTTGCTTCCCATGTATTCTTTTCTTTTTTCTTTTTCTTTTACTTTTTGTCATGTTTGCCTGATTTCTTTGGGACGTTCATATTTTGAGTTGGGCTTGTGAATCAAACTTGGTTAATTTTATATGAATCGGTTATGATAGGTCTGAAATAGATAGTCATGTGGATTTCACCTAAAATTTGACATGAACAAGGAGAATAATTTTTGAAAAGGTATAATAGGTAGAAAAGTGAGGCATGGGCTAATAATAATAACGAGATCGGTTGTTCAAGTCTTCACTCAACCGATACACGGTTCTTGCAAATAGAGTCGTATATCTAGGATTTACTTGAGAATGGTGGATAATGAAGTGACCCTGTCTTAAAGAAGTTCGACATCATCAAAAAGTAATATATTATATATAGGCTACTCTCTAGGGGCGGAACTAAAAGTTCTAGTTTGGGGGCAAAATTTGTTAAAAAAAATATTTGGGGGGGCAAAAATAATTTTAAGGTCTATTTTATAAATTTTTTTTTTTTTTTGTTGAAAAAATTGTTTTTTTTTTTGGGGACCACCTTAGGCCTTGGGGGGCTAGGGACCCCTCAAGGGCTAAGGTCGTTCCGCCCCTGCTACCCTCATGGTCACAATGTTTACATACTCAACAGTGGGCTCCCCTCCAATGCTTGTGTATCACACTTGTGTTGGTGTTGCCTTCTATTTTAGTTTCACGTAACAGTTTCTCAACTCTCCTCTTTCTAGACGATACCCCTTTTTGCCTAGGAAGATTGTTTTAAGATTCAAATCCAATGTCCCTTGAGCATCAATTGCAGGGCACCTCTATCGTTGAACATTGAAGTGGTCAGTTGATCTCAATGCAATCTTTTCTGTTATGGTTATCAAGTTTTTTTGTCGTCGCAGTAAGAGTTTCTCCAGATAACCCATCTTCTGAACGGTCTAAAAAACCGTCATTTTTGACAAACCCTTTCTTGGCCCCTACATGTCAAAAAGCCATTGGACCCAATAATTTATTTGGCCTATTATTCTTTTTCTTTTGTTATAATGTATTGTTAAGGCATTGTTCTGGCTGTATGGGTCTTTGTAGGGGTCCTTCACCCTCTCCTTGTGTCTTTGTTCTTTTATTGATTAATAAAATAGAAAAAAAAAAAGGACATATATGATGGGGCTCGCACTCGATTGGGGAAGGATCTGACTACACCATTGCCACCCTTTGAGTCTCAAAACTATAAGAAAAGATTGATGCAGAATCAAAACATGATGGGCCTCATCTTATCAGGGTCAAATGGTGCTTTGAGTTCCTCTATGGCATATCATATGATATCACCTTAAAAACATCAGAGTGTTGCTTCGAGATTCATATTAATTGAACCAACAAAAGCAAAATGGGTGGCGGTGGTCAAGAATTGGTTTTATATATATAAGACTAGGTGGGAATTTTGGATGACCGAGGCTGTGGCAAACCACAAAAGTGGTCGGCATTTTCTATAATATCCATCAGCTCCTCCACAGTCCACACCACCTCTCTCTCTCTCTATCTCTCTCAGCTTTAGTTTTGTCCGAGGGAGACACTGTTATCCCCTCAAGAAAAATATTCTCCACCTTCCCTTGTCTCGAAAGGCTTTTTTGTTTTTTGTTTTTCTGGGGGGGGGGGGTGGAGTTTCTGTGTCTCAGGAGCATTTCGTCATTTTGCCAAGCACTTTGCTCAGAACCTGTACATGAATCTCTCTCTCTCTCTGTGTCTGTGGCTGGGTGTTTCTAGCTTCCTCCAAGTGATTTAGTTTGAAAGTTTGTGGGTTCAACGAAGATTTTTATATAGGTTAATATGATTATACAAAAACATAATAAATATTGGGGTAATTTCACTTTACACCCTTGAATTATCACGCGATTTGAGAAGCTTTCAAACTTTAAAACCTCTCAATTTGGACCTTTGAACTTTCAATTGCAATCAATTTGAATTCATCCGTCAGATTTTAAATGTTAAAAGTTAGACAATGACGTTTTTATACCCCTAATTTTTTTTTATAAAATTTTAAATTTACCCTTAATTTCAAATTAAAAAATAAAAAATAAATAAGATTAAAAAAAATCATGGATATTTTGGTCTTTTTAGGGGTAAATCAGGAAAGTTAACTGTTAAATTTGACAGATGAGTTTAAATTGACTGCAATTGAAAGTTAAAATGTCCAAATTGAGAAGTTTTGAAGTTTGAAAACTTCTCAAATCGTGTGATAATTCAAAGGTTTAAAATAAAGTTACCCCATAAATATTTGAAGATTTTCCATGCGAGCCAAACTCTAAAAAGGTTTTCCAAATGATTTTCGGGTTGTAAACAACCAGCAGAGAATAGCCAATATTTTTACCCCAAAACAAACGGCCTATAATGCAATTTCAGAAATACCATTCCCTAAAAGTGATCAAGTTACATGTTTGGGGACAGAGACATAGAGCTACCTTTCTACGGCTAAATATTCCAACACATAGAGTAGTGTTCTTCCTTTAGAAACAATATTTACAATTAACTTTCAGGGAAGACTAGCATGATAATTAATAGGCCACAGTGAAGAAAAAAAAAAGTGGGAACTCATTCACAAGCCGGTTTAGTATCAAAGCTGCTCAAGCAGATTGCAAAGGCTTGGAAGGCAGAGAGAGGATAGCGGTAATCCATAGTAAAAATGTCTTTCCCAATTTTACCAAATTGTAGAATTACTTTATCTTGTTCTGCCGCTGAAACATATTGGTAAGGCTCTGCAGCTGCCACCAGCAGGAAATTCTTCACAGAGGCCACTGTAACACGTCCTTTGAAATTTAGGCACCAACACTGCAGCTGCTGATGCCATCTGGGAGCTTTGTTTTTCAAAACCAGCGGATCGCTTGTGCTCGGTGTCGAGTCTGTTAAAATATAAATTAAATGATTAAATTTATCTATTAACTTAAGCTTTTATGTAATTGGTTTTTTTTTTTTCTTTTGAAATTGAAAAGGAAGAGCATTGCTCACCATGGAAATTTGTGAAGTCCATTGGAGTAGGGGCAATGCCCTGTTCTTGAATTGCAGAGATGGGGATTGAGTGCATGGCGCATTGCATTCTCCGGGGACCTCTGGTACGGAAAACGTTGAGCTCATAAGAAATGGTGGCCACACTGTTGTTACAAACAGATGCCCTTGGAGATGACTGTTTTGGGTGGATTCTTCTATGCGACTTGCAATTTGATTGGATTGATGTGTCCTGTCGAGGCTGACTGTCATAAACGGTAAACTTGGTTCCTAAGAAGTTAGACCTGTTCATCATTGGCTGATCAATTTGCATTGCAGAAGAAGAATAAAGCAGCAGCACAGCAAAGGAAAGGTAAAGCCTACCTCAGCTTTCCAACATAAGTATTGCTTGCTCGAGAGAAATCATCTGCGACCAAGGATATTACAAAATCTGTACTTGTTGCCCTTCTCATCTTTCTTGCTGCCAACAACAATTTACTCATATCCCCAGACACAGCTGTAAATCAAGTAAAACGAAAAGGTGAAGCATGTGTCAGAGGTTGAAGCTGTTGGAAAGTATATGACAAAGGATAAACTCTATTATCATTAATGGTGATTAGATTACCATAAGTAGGACTAGATTCCATTTGAATAAATTCAAATCAATTTTAAGCTCTATAAAATTTAATTCCAAGCATTCTTACTTTTAACATAAACTCAAATCATTGTCAAATTTACTCATATCCCTAGAGACTGATTTGCTAAGCAAGATTCAAAGATTCAGACACCCATTTCAAGTCCTCAACAATAAAACAATTCAGACACCCATAGGAGTAGTTTACCAGGGCTCAGACCAAGATAAAGGTTATAGCTTGAGGTCGCCCTTTCCCTCCTGATAAAGCACTGGATTGGAGCGTCTCTTGGGCCCGGCTATATATATATACAAGAAAACAGAAATTTAGTGGGTATATACAGAGTAGAGTAGAATACAAGAAGAAGAAGAAGAAAGTTTACCTGCTTGAGAGAAATAGGAAAGGTGAGGGACCCACATTGCTCGGGAGTCTTGACGATCTCCTTGGTGATCTTCCTCCACGACCGGCAAACCAGCGCACAGGCGACAACATCCCTGCGGGCAGGCCAGGAGGTCTCGCTCGCTTCCACGCGTTGGATTATGTCATGAAGCAGCTCGGGTGGCATGTTGGCCCAGCGCCGCCTTTGCTGAACCAATGATGCGGAGGCAGAGGATGAACATGTCGGAAACGGCGTCGTCCCACATTCTGCTGCAACATGGGGCTTTCCATTGTATTGATGCGCGTGTCTTCCCTCTGCTCCTCCTTGTCTTGTTCTTGATATCTCCATTTGTGAATGATCTGCTAGAGCTAAAGCTCTCTGGGTTGTTAGTTTTTGTACCAGTACTCAGAGTCTCACAGAAGATGATAACGGTCACCTCTCTCGGGAACATATACAAAGATGCAGATGCTATTAATGATAAGAATAAATAAGAAAAACTAAATAAAAAATAGAAACAATAATATGTCCTTTCTTTATATATATATTATGTGAATTTATTTATTTTTTTAAGTCCGTATTATGAATAAACAAAATGAAAATAACTTCTTTAATATAATGGGCTTAGTTATCGACACATCGTTCAAGAGAATTGAGGAGCTACACAAAGGCCTAACGGTCTTTCGGGGCTCACCCACTAAAAGACCCAATAAGCCCAATGACTCAAAGCCCTAAACAACCTACGAGCTTGATGGCCCACAACCTAAAACAGTTAATAAGGATCTAAGCGCACTCTCACCAAAATGTAACAACCAACAAATGAACATTCACTTTGCCAGCTTAGTTAATCTCGTATCCACACCATGCAATACATTTAGGGAGAGAATATTCACATCAATCCAAGTGATTGATGGGAGTCATTAAAATCCTATAAACAAAGGACAAAGGACAACAACTTATATATAGGAAAAGAAGGAACTTATTGGCCCTACTAATAAGACTATTGAAATTCTCAATAACCTTCATCGATTGACTTGAATGTTAGAGTTGTCTCGCCGATTCCAACCCTAACAAACTTTTCTAACCTCTTTTCTCTCTTGCATATCTCGTTGGCGGTCAATTTTTTATTTATTTTTGAGGTAGGTAGTCTAATTTTAATAAAAGATAATTACATGATATCTTGTAAAAATTGAATTATACAAAGACTTAACATAAAAGGTAAGGAAATAGAGTAACGAGAAATAAACTAGAAATCTAGCCAATGGGCAATGGCCACATCATTGAGCACTTAAAAAAGAAGTGTAGGGTTGAGCGAGGCAAATGTGATAAAACATAGAGAGTGGCACGTGCAAGTGTCACTCATGCCGGCAACTTCTCTGACACGGACTCGACTGTCGAGAGCTCACCTGGTTCCATGCTTCCATCACCAATCACTTCACGTGTTGATAAAATCTTGTGATTTCATCATCGTCTACGGCTTATATTCCTCCCATGTTGCTTCACGTGGGACTGCATATTTTCCAACACACGTGGCTTCACTCTTGGCCTGTTTGTTGGAATTTCCCCAAACCCTCGAATATCTATATGAGTGACAATGAATCCCCTAAATTCAACTACTTCATACATGCATGCACGTTTGAATGAGATTCGGATTCCTGCTTAAAACATGAGCTCAAAGAAAGAGACCGGGGATATCCGACAATTTGAGCAGCATATATTAAAACTACTTCATATTAGATTGTCTCACTTCCTATTCGGACATATACCTTACATACAGGGGCGGAACTACTTACAACTGTGGGGGGACAAATGCCCCTCCAAAGTTTTTGAAATTTTCATTAAAGTAGGTATGTTTTATATATTTGCTCTTTAAATTTAGAAATTTGTCCCTCTAAATTTAGAAATTTATCCCCCAAATTAATTTTTTACTCCATTGTGTTTATCTGCAGCAATACTTTCTCTTTCTCTTAAACTTTTTCTCTCTCACACTATACTCGAAGACTTTCTCAGTTATCTTTCTCTCAAACTCTCTCTCTCTCTCTCTCGGACCAGACTCTATCTCTCTTAGACTAGAAAAGTCTTACCGGTAGGCCGTGATTTGTTGTGTCCTGTCACCTGTGTCTTGCAGTTCATCTGAGAAGTGAAAAGTCTTGTTGTTGATCTCATTTCTCAACAAAGAGTTGCGTGCAGGCTATTCGTCTCATCTCATTTTGATTTTTTGAAGGACGTCTTGAAGGTTCTTTCAATCCTTTGTTTTGTAGCTTAGTTGCATTGCATTGTTTTAAAGATTCTTTGCTACTAGCCTACTTCCTAGGTGGACTGCGTGGAATAGAACTTAAAGTGGCCAAGTGGGTCGGTGGGTGTGTTAGTGGCTTGGTGAATTAGAAAAAAATAAATAAATAAATATTAGCTTTGTGGGTGTGGGCTGTATCATACTATCACGTGTGGCTTAGTTCCTAAATATTAATCTAATTTGAGATTTGATCATAATTCATATTAAAATTAACATTTGATGACTTATCTTTATTATTGCAAATTTGTAGCATTGTTTTGGTCCTTTGGAGCAGTATTGTTGTTGGGAGCAGATTTGCCGCATTTTTTTGGAGCAGTGTTGATAGTATTGTTGTTAGAAGCTTCAAGATATTTTGTTAGGAGAAACAATTCACACTCGAACATACCATTTTTCTTAAATCCTATAGAGTGTGCTTAGTTTATATTGCTAATAATTTATGTTTTTGTGTTTTTGAAATGTATAAGATTAAGATTTTGAATAAGTATTTATTGTATTTTGATGTAGAAAAATTATACAAGTTTTGTTTTTAGCTTTCATTGTTGTTAATTAACTTAAATATTTGATGGGTTTGGATTCATTAATTTATTTGGCATTCTTTCACTTGTTAGTGGTAATAAGAACTATAATAAAATTTTAACAAAAATGACTTGTGATTTATTATGAAATTATAACTTACCATATGTATCTATATATTCGGTAGGTACTATTATGGTTACGTCCAAGTGGGATAACCACAATTAGTCTCTCCGGCCTACCCTTTTAATTAAAAAAAAAAAATCGCCCCCCCACACTCAAAATCCTGATTCCGCCCCTGGTTCCATTTGAGCTATTTAAGATGTGATGGTCAAATTGTTGGTGATCGTTATTCAGAAAGAGGTGTGGCAAAACAATAATAGGGGATTGTGATCAGAGAAGGTTCTCGATTTGAGTAGACAGGGACGGAACCAAAAAATATTATGGGAGGGGCCAACCAATTTTATTTTTAGTCGTTTAGAATTTTTTTTTATTAAAAAAATATTTCGGTTGTTTTGTTATGAACTAAAGACTACCGTAAAGGCTAAAAAAGTGGGCATTTGAAAGTAAAGGCAAAAAAAAAAAAAAAAACTTAATGGGTATGGCCCAAAAAAATTAAGAATAGGGCGAAAAATTTTAAAAATATGGCCAAATTTGGCCCTCTTTGACCCTATTTTACTTTTCTTTTTTTTCTTTTTCTTTTTTTTATCCTTTTTTCTTTGGGGGAGGCTTGGCATGGGGTAGACCTTTTGCTCGTATGAGCTCTTTGTTTGTTCGGGTGGCCTTCTCACATAGCCTATCTAAAGAGGATGGGAAAATGTTTGTTGCATTAAACTATCATTTATTTTAAAAGTTTAAGTTAATAGAAATAGATATATTTAATTATTTAATTTATATTGTAATGTTATTCTCATGTATAGATTCAAACTCTATTTTCATAAATGGGGTTCAACACCTAAAATATTTAATGAAAATGAAATATGAATGACGGAAACAAGGTTTAAACTCGAAAACTTTAATTGAATGGGTTGTTTCGCCTTTCAAACTCTAGAGCCAAAGTCATGCCGAGAGGCCTCAAACCAAATCACTTACTCTAAGATAGGAGTAATGCATGTGAGAATCACATGCTCTAAAACAGGAGTAATGCTATACAATATCATACTTTTATCTCACTTTACTAATATGACACTTCCAATTAGCTATCAGAAAATGTGCCTCATGATAAACTTCAGACTTCTTAATACCTAAATCCCCTTCCGTCTTAGGAGTACAAAGATATTTCAAAAAAAAATTTATGCACGAAATAGTAACGTGTCAATACTGACACGTTACAATTTTGTAACGTGTCAAAAAATGACACGTTACTATTTAGTAGCGTGTCAGTTTTTGACATGTTACTAAACGTTAGTAACGTTTCAAGACTGACACGTTACTAAATAGTAACGTGTCAGTTTCGACACGTTACTAATACTTAGTAACGTGTCAAAAACTGACACATTACAAAAAGTTGTAACGTGTCAGTTTTTTGACACGTTACTAAGTTACTAATACTTAGTAACATGTCGAAACTGACACGTTACTACTTAGTAACGTGTCAGTCTTGAAACGTTACTAAACTGGATTTAGCAACATCCAAATTCCTAACACGCCAGACACGTTACTATATATATGTTACTATATATATGTTACTAACATTTAGTAACGTGTTAACCCTAGTGACACGTTACTAAACTACTGTAACTAAACAACAAAGTTTTTGTAGTGGATCAGCCTTATCATTCCCTAAAAACCTAATGAATTTTTGCTCAATAGCACCAATATTATAACCTTTTTAGGCAAGATGAAAATGGAAATCCAATAAACTTGAATGCCATAAAGCACTGAAGAGAGAAGCTGGAGACGACCTTCAAAAGAAAGATGCTTGGATAACCAAGAATCAATCCTACTAGTATTTTTCTCCAACAAAGATCTGCCTCTATGGGCCCAATTAACAAAGAGGCCCACTCAATGACAATGTGTACTCTATAGAAAGGCCCTTGAAAGTCTAGAACTATGGGCCAACAATCAAACAGTTTCTAATAAGGACCACCTCGTCTTTTTTTTTCTTTTTTTTTACATGTCCACCTAAGGGAAAGAGGAGAGGAGATTCGAACTAGTAACATCCGCTTCATGAGGCATAGTTCACAGCCAATTGAGTTATTTGTTAGAGCGAGGACTACCTCGTCTTGTGTTGTCAAAATTGTCAAAAATAACAAAATAAATTGACGTAAAAGGCAAATTAAAAGTTACATTTATATGTTTTAAATAATAAATAATTAATTTTATTTCAGTTCTTTCTTTTAATTTTGTTTCTCCTGAATCAGAAATATTCTAACTAAATAATTGTTACTTTATTTTAGTTATGAAGACTTTGTCTCACGATAAATCCGGGTTTGAGGTGGCGTGCCTTGTGTCCGGGCGGGGTCCAGCCAGCCAGCCTTGGCTGGTTAACGTGATACGTGAACCACGTGGTCAACCCCGCTGTTTAACGTACTGAGCCGGTAACAAAAAAATTAAAATTAAAATTAAAAACCTTGTGTCATACTCGTGTATCTCAAGCTATTCCATAGACTTCTCCAAACAAAATACCTTACTATAAGCTTTATCCGTATTTGTCAAACAGTTGTTTCTTCTGTCTTAAGCACAAATCCAAAATCTCCCCCTCTCGCCGGCTGCTTCTAGTTAGGGCAAACAACGGTTTTATCTGAATTTGCAATTTTAAAATTTATGTGTGATTAAAAAATAATAATTTTAAAACGTACAATAGAAAACGCATTTCAATGTTTGCTCCTTAAAATCGCAGTTAAGTCTTTAAATATCGTGTGTTTTTAAAATTCATCCCATTACATGCGTTTGAAAACACATATTGTTCTATGTTTTCAAAGCAAGATTTTTTATAAAACACACTTTTAAATAATACATTTTCTACAATTTAATTTAAAATCGCATTTCTTGTCCGTAAACTCTAATCTAATCTCTCTCTCTCTCTTAATTCTCTCATGGCGTCCACACGCTTACTTGAAGGTGATCATACTTCCGTGGCAAGAAAACGGCCCATCTTGGTTGGCATTCACTTGTGCTCGCCATATAAAAGAACATCATCTCCATTCCTTTTCTTCATCCATTACTATATATCTTTGGAGAATAAATAGTAAATTAACTGCATATATACGTACGTGATATATATACTACTGTTTTTTGCAATATGATGATGAAGCCGGGATATTTTGTGGACTTGTTTGTTGTAGCTTTATTTGCTCTAATGGCTATTTCTAGAGCAGGCCCGGATCCGACCCAAATGACTGCAGCCCTTCTAATTAGAGTTGATCAGTCCGGCAAGGGAGACTACCGGAAAATACAAGACGCCATTAATGCCGTGCCATCCAACAACTCGGAGCTTGTATTCATTTGGGTGAAGCCTGGAATTTACAGAGAGAAGATTGTTGTGCCGGCGGACAAGCCCTTCATCACACTGAGCGGCACAAGCGCCGGTGAGACGATAATAACATGGAAGGAGGGCGGGGAGATATATGAATCTCCAACGTTTACTGTGTTGGCTTCGGATTTTGTTGCACGATTCCTCACCATCCAGGTATATATATATATATATATATGTGTGTGTGTGTGTGTGCATGCTTTTGTTCTTTTTCAGAACTCCATATATGGTTGTCTCTGGTCTTGTTCATGGACCATGATATATATATAATTATATGTACACATGCATGATGTGCAGAATACATTTGGGTCGGGAGCCAAAGCTGTTGCCTTAAGGGTGTCGGGAGACAGAGCAGCATTCTATGGTTGCAGAATTCTGTCTCATCAGGATACACTACTTGATGATACTGGAAGGCATTACTACAGAAGTTGTTATATAGAAGGAGAGACTGACTTTATTTGTGGAGATGCTGCTTCTCTCTTCGAGGTACCACTTTCAATTTACATATATAACCCTCTATTTTAATTAGGCCTACCTGGTTGGGACTCGATCTTTGGGATTGAGACATGTCTCTTTTTTTTTTTTTTAGGGACATGTATCTTACTTCCAATCAATTCAATTCTAATTGAAATGGAACCAAGTCAATTCAATTCTACGAGTAAACCAAACTTGAAAATCTAGACTCCTAATTTGTCCCAACCATGAGAATAGCAACGTTCCAAGAAATCCAAATTTCCAAGCTCCATACATTCTGGTAAATATAAATGCATGAGAAAAATATTAGATTCCACGAACCAAATAATCCGGGAGGCCTTTTTCTTCTTTGCATGTGAGTTGTGGCTAATTGTCAATTTTGATTTGGGCAGAATTTGTTTCATTAATTAGTTTTACTTCATAAATGGTCACGTTAGACTAGTGTGCTGTAGCTTAATTAAGTGTGGGTGTGATTGGATATTTATGCAGAAGTGTCACGTGCACTCACTCTCGGAAGGAACCGGAGCTATCACTGCCCAACGCAGGGAGTCACCGTCGGAGAACACCGGCTTCGCCTTCTTGGGTTGCAAGATCACCGGCCTAAAAACTACCATCCTCGGAAGGCCATGGGGTGCCTATTCTAGGGTCGTTTTTGCCTTTACTTATATGTCGGGTGTAGTGCTTCCTCAGGGTTGGGATGACTGGGGAGATTCGTCCAAACAGAGGTAAATAGACTTTTCCTCCAAATTAAATCGAAGTAATTTCTTCTAAAATTAACATGTATTCAAAATATATGTAACG
The DNA here is from genome assembly GCF_965113065.1 of Corylus avellana. NCBI lineage: Eukaryota > Viridiplantae > Streptophyta > Magnoliopsida > Fagales > Betulaceae > Corylus > Corylus avellana. The sequence continues at coordinate 23,390,581 of NC_142496.1, forward strand.
TGTTATCGTTTTTTTTACAGGACGGCATACTATGGGGAATACAAATGTTATGGACCGGGAGCCGTTGGATCGAAAAGGGTCCAATGGTCACACAACCTCACGATCCAAGAAGCTGCACCCTTCTTGTCTACGGACTTAATTAGTGGAAAAAGTTGGATTAGGCCAGCTCCAACCAGTTTCAGAAAACCCTCTGCTGCCATTTCTAACAATACTGATGTTAATGGAAACTAGCTAGTGTATATATATATATATATATATATATATATATATATAACAATTATTTGTAATTGTTGGATTTTACTTTGATGTAGAGCTGATCAGCCCACCATGCATGTTCTTTTTCACTTGGACATTATTTCCTCAATTATTTGTAAACAATTCTTTTACCTGTTGGAAATATTAATAAATAAATAAGATGTTACTTGCACATTTTTATGGTCAATATTTCTCGTTCCTTCTGTTGATAAAGCTTGCAACAAATATAATATATAAATAACACCGACAAATTAGGACGACAATCCATTACAATTAGATTACCTCAATTTTATAAAAATTTAGACAGATTAAGAGAGCAGGCTACCGGGTTTATCTGCCTCGAATAATCTAGAGTACTGTTGAGCCTACCTGCTCGTCTGCTCGGATAGATAGTTTAATATATATATATATATATATATATATATATATATATATAAGGAAGATGAAAGAGATAAGAGGACACAGAAGGCTGCACAGATTTGTGACTTTATGTAGATAATTCCATTGCTCGATGATGACGTGGGTCATGGACTCAAACTGAAAACCGACAATTTTCAGTCCCCTTCTCATTCTTGAATTGATTTTATTCTTATCACTTCAAATTTTATTTTATACATTCTTTTCACTTATAACTCATTCTTTAAAATTATATATACATATATATATATATTCTTATCATTTTAAAAAAAAAAAAAATCTAATTAAGCATTGTACAACCTCTGATATTAAATTAAATACCAATTTTTTAACTCCAAAATATTTTTATTTTGGAAAAATTACACTTTACCCTCTAAAATTTGGGGCGTTTTTCAATTCAATCTTTAAAGTTTCAATTTTGGCAATACACCCCTTCCAAACTTTCAAATTTTTGCAATTCGACCAATGTTAACCCAAAATTCTCATATTGCTCCTAATTTTTATTTTCTATTTTTATTTTTTTATAAAAATTAAAAAAAAAAACACAAATTTAGAGGTGCAAAAATGGCTAGATGGCCAAAGGGAGTGGCTATGGCCGCTCCGAATTTTTTTAAAAAAATTTTTATAAAAAAAAATAAAAAATTAGGGGTAATATGGAAAGTATTGGATACAATTAGTCAAATTGCAAAAATTTGAAAGTTTGGGAGGTACATTGCCAAAATTGAAACATTGGAGGTCGAATTGAAAATCGCCCCAAACTTTGGGGGGAGTAAAGTAGGGCCGGCAATTTGGATACAACCCGCGAACTCGACACGAACACGACACGAAGTTAGCAGGTAATGGATTTATACTTATCGGGTTCGGGTTTTAATCGGGTCTACCCGATTACGACCCGGATAAATTCGTGTCTGGCGGGTCGACCCGCTAGACACGTTTAAGTTAACGGGTCTAGCGGGCCCGTGACCCGCCAGACCCGTTAACTTATTTAAATAAAATTTAAAAAATAAATAAAAAAAAGCCCCCCCAAGCCGGCAAGCCCCAAGCGTAACCCAACTACCCAACCCAAGTAACCCACTAACCCAACCCAACCCGGTAAGAAACTAAGAATAAGTGAAACCCTAAAATCAAAATTTCCTAAACAACTAAACACTAAAACACGACTACTCCAGTACTCCCTCTCAGACGCTCAGTTGCTCACCCTCACGGCCTCACGCGTCACGAGCCCACCAATTGCCAGCCGCCAGCGCCCCCCCCACCGGCCCACCCCAAACCGGCGACGCCTCTCTCTCCTCTCTCCCTCTTCAGCGGACCGGCACTCCCTCTCGGCTTTCCCTCTCAGCTCTATCTGGCTATCTCCCTCGGCTTTCCCTCTCGGCTCTACCTTGCTATTATGCTGGCAGTGAAAGTGAATGTTCCCCTTTGTAGTTCTTTACATTTTCCTTTTCTTTCTTTTTTTTTTTTCAGGGGGGAATTTATTAAAGAAAAAGGAAGAAAATTGTTGCAGTAATTCTGTTTTACATTAATATAACAAAAACACTTAAAATCTTAGAGAAGAGAGATGGAAAGAATGCCTAAAGGTGGAGAACATCCATGCTTCTTTGTATTTTGGTCCTTCCTGCACATTTTTTTCCATTTAATTTTCGATTCTATTTAATTCCTTGTAGATCTAATGCTCAACAAAAGAAGCATGTCGGTTGTTCAAATGGCTTTTCTACATATTTTTTCGGGTCGGGTCGAGTCGAGTCGAGTCGAGTCGGATTACCTGTTTAACGCATGGGTCGTGTCGGGTCGTGTTTACCTGATCTTACCCGGTAATGTTAAACGGGTCGTGTCGGGTTACCCGGGTTTTTTTGTGTCAGACCCGTTAACCCGATTAGCTAAACGGGTTGTGTTCGTGTCTTGGGTAATCGGGTCGCGGGTCTTGGCAGGTCTTAATCGGGTCTATCCGATTACCCGAATTGCCACCCCTAGAGTAAAGTGTACTTTTCCATTTTATTTTTAACTCAGCAACCATATAGTCATTATTTTACGTTAAGAAAAAATATAGGGGAAAATACATTTTACCCCCACTAAATTATCCACCTATTTGCACTTTTAACCCCAATATTTAAAAAGTGACACTTTACCCCTTCAAACTTTCAAATTGTTGCAATTCGACTATTCTAATTTTTTTTTTCCAAAATGCCCCCATCCCAATTTAAAAAATTAAAAATTAAGGGGTGGCCAGCCACCCCAGTTAGCCAACCCAGACCGGTCACCCCTTAATTTTATTTTATTTTATTTTATCATTTTTTTTTTTTTTAACTTGGGATGGGGGCATTTTGTGGAAAAAAAAATGTAGAATGGTCAAATTGCAACAATTTGAAAGTTTGAGAGAGTAAAATGTCACTTTTTAACATTGGAGTTAAAAGTATAAATAGGTAAATATTCAGGGGGTAAAATTTGTTTTCTCCAAATATATAAATTTAGACCAAAAGTCAGAGATAAGAGATAGAAACGTAGCTGTAAAATCTTGACATGCATGCTCCTTTTTTGTCGCACCAAAGTCTCGACACGCGTGTCTACGTTAAGGTGACTCCCCAATACCAGCCTACTCGATAAACTTTTACTCTGAAAAAAAACAAAATTTGGTTGGAAAAAATTATTCTAAATCAGTTTATTATATTTTTAAAACATATAATTAGAATGTGAATTTTAAAAATACATATAAGAATTACAAGTTTTAAAAACAAATATCATTAATCCTATTAAAAATTCATATAAAAATCTCATAACACTATAATATAGGGCCATTTCATGTACTCACTATCGTCTAATAAACCTCAAACCCGAGTAAAGTAGCGCCCCCTCCACGGATAGATAATAGTTTGACTTTGTCTTCAGCTTACCAAAAGAATTATTTACAAAAAAAATAATAATAAAAACCTTTGTTTTCATCGTATAAACCATAAAACCTTAAAGCCATTGTGGCACATTGCCTGTAAATCTGTGGGCTACTGTAAATCTGTGGGCTGCTAGACTATATGTTGATGTACTAAAAGTTGGTGCAGCATGTCATATTCAGAGGATCAGGCTTAGCCCACAAGAGCCTATTGGATTCTAGTCTTTTTCCCAATATAAAAATTGGTCGGGAATGGATAAGAACAAGGAAGAGACTAGACCCCCCACCGCCATGCACCACTTTATAAACAAGTCTCAACAAATATCTAGCTCGTATCATAATCCAGACGTGTAATATTTTGTTCAAGATATTGTTTGAGCAAATGGGTTCTCTAATAGCAGGATGGCACTCACCCACCCTTGATCCAAAGGCAGGTAATTAATATGATCGATCATCATCACTGCCCTAATTCTCCAGCTTACGTGAATAAATGTTTTTAAATTATATGTTTTTTGTGTAAAGAATCATTTTTATTTTTTCAGAGGCGCTCAAGAGGAACTCTTCATTAACGAGAGGAGAGATTGACAATTACTGGAGAGCAAACAAGAAACCAGAGGAAGAACACCTCAAAGCCATTTCTGAGATCTCATCAGATGGTGTTCAGGTTTGGACGTTCATCCAGTTTATTAAAATGACATGTGTATTTACGTGTGATTCGTCGCGTTATAAATTATCGATGAATATGACAGGAAAGTGCGTTTGGGGACGCCGGGCAAAGGTTTGAGAGGTCGAAATCCGCGCCTTCCGTAAATATAAAGGAGGATTTCTTCCCGGACATGAAAACGGAGAAAATCATCAAGAAAAGGGGATGGTAATTAAGCATGGAGCTAGTTTAACTTATAAGTATTATTGGTAATTAATTTTAATTATTCACATGAAATATAAATTAATTAAGTTTGTGTAATTGGTAAATATAATTATTTAATTTGTATCCATCTCCCTGCATTCAAACGAATAATAACACACGTGCATTATGTCAATATTGCAGGTGGACTAGGAGCAACTCGGCCTTTCTGAACGACCCACCGGCCTCTACATGAAGGTGCTTCCAACACTTACACGTCGCAGCTCCACGTGGCTAGCTTGGGCCCATCCAAATGAGGAGGCAGTGAGATGGAATTATTAATTACCTAATATTTCTCAAAGTTCAAATACAGAAGAATATTGTCTATATGTCATATATATGCCACTAAAGGCTAAAGCTTTGATTTACTTTTTTATTTTTATTTTGTGTGTATGGCAGTTTAATTTGGTTTTTCAGGCTTGTAAAGGAAGAGGAAATTGTAATTCTATTTTCTTGGGAATGGTTATGCGTTTGCATGTCACATTATATATCTTGTTTTCGCTATACGATAAGTGTCGTATGAATGGTAGGAAAACATTTGGAACATTTGTATGTCACATTTTTCTTGTTTTCGGTCTACATTTTAGTAATTGACGTGGTAAATTTCATGTCAGTTTGTAATATGATAAGTTTTATATAAACTATCAAAGAACAATTCATATATAAACTATCAAAGAACAAATTCAATTTTAGTAGCTAACGAGTTAAGTGACGTTAAAACTTTTAATAAAGTTGTAATTGTCTTAAAAGGATAATTGCCTAGCAAATTTGAAAAACAATTATGAAAGGGAATGTTACAATTGGGTTGGTGGTATTAAGAAGAATTTTGTAGTGAGCAAAGGAGTCTGCAATCAAACCAAAACCAAGTTGATCCCATTGGGTCAGTCAATGGTCTGGTCGCTAACTAATTGAGCCTATCTATATTTGGGCCCTAAATTGGTTTTGGTTATGGGCCTGTTGATGGGCTCATATATAGAGAGAGAGGGGAACCCAAGTAGAAAAAAAAAAAAAAAAAAAAAAGAAGAAAGAAAGAAATGTAAAAGGGCAAAACAAGTAAAGGAAAGGAAAGGAATAAAAAAAAAAAAACTCAAATTTTGAACAAAGCTAGAAAAGACTAATGATGATAATAGAGTAATGCTATTTATCGATCAAGTATTTTCATTTCATCCCTTTAAAAGTGTTTTGCAGCTACTTTATGCGTAGTAAATGTTGAAATAATGATGATGCGGAAATATGAGCAGAAGCAAGAGAAATAAATAACATAAAGAACTTACGGGTGGTTTGGTATTAGACACTTATGTCCATCACTCGGAATATCCCTAAAGGTTACATTGTGCTCATTAATTTGATTTGTCTATACTATAAATGTCTATATTTATAGAGTAGTGTCTAAATACGAGTATAGTAATCAAATCTCTTTGATTTGATTACAATCTCAATATTTCATTACAATCAACCTATAAATAGAGAACATTTAATATCATCCTAATTATGGAATATACGAAAAAATATTATATATTTTCAGTATATTCTAACATTCTCCTCAAACTCAAGGTGGAATATTCGGGAACCTTAAGTTAGAAATCCGAAACAATGATGGCAATGGTGGCAGAGGCTAGGAACGGGCCGTAGATGGCGGTGACTGTCAGAGGAGATAGAGGCTGGCAGGCCAGCGATGGCGACATGTGGCGGCTGGTGAATGCAGATTCAAAATGGCTAACAACGGGCTAAACTCCAAAAGCGGCCAACAACGTGCCAAGGTTGACAAAGAGTCAAACTTCAAAAGGGGCCAACGACATGCCAAAAACCAAAAGGGGTCGACAACGAGGCATGGCTAACAATGAGTTAAACTTCAAAAGGGTCGACAATGGCCAGGGCTGATTTGAGCCAAAATTAAAAAGAAAATAAGCCCACTTAAGCAATTATCAAATCGGCGCACCAAACCTGATGCGCGAGTGGCGTGCATGATGTGGTCACTCTTGGACCCCTTTCTTTTTTTCTTTTTTTTCACGAATTTGAATTTGGTGTTGGCAGCTACCTATACACCTGTGAACTTTGCTGAAAGGGCATGATTCGGTGTAGGAGGCACTTTGTGAGCTTGGTCTGGAGAGGACGCAGGAGACATTGCCTGCGTCCTTAAAACCATTGTATAAACCATAAAACCTTAAAACCACATTGCCTGTAAATCTGTGGGCTGCTGGACTATATATTGATGTACTAAAAGTTAGTGCAGCATGTCATATTCAGAGGATCAGGCTTAGCCAACAACTACAAAGATGGCTAAAAGTCAAGAAATGAGCCTATTGGATTCAGTCTTTTTCCCAAAATAAAAATTGGTCGGGGATATTGGATAAGAACAAGTAAAGAGATTAGACCCCCCACCACCACCTCTTTATAAACAAGTCTCAACATATCGTATTTTGTTCAAGATATATATTATTTGAGCAAATGGGTTCTCTAATGGCAGGATGGCAATCACCCGCCCTTGATCCAAAGTCAGGTAATTAATTAATATCACTGCCCTATTTCTCCAACTTACGTGAAGTGTAAAGAATTTTATGTTTTTCAGCGGCACTCAAGAGGAACTCTTCATTAACGAGAGGAGAGATTGACGCTTACTGGAGAGAAAAGAAGAAAGTAGAGGAAGAACACTTCGGAGCCATTTCTGAGATTTCAGATGGTGTTCAGGTTTGGATATGTTTCCGTTCAGTTTATTAAAATTACATGTGTTATTATATGATTCGTCGCTTATATAAATTATCGAGATGAGTATGACAGAAAAGTGCGTTTGGGGACGCCGGGAAAAGGTTTGAGAGGTCGAACTCCGCGCCTTCCGGAAATAGAAAGGAGGATTTCAAGGACATGAAAACGGAAACGAGCTTGGAGAAAATCATCAAGAAAAGTGGATGGTAATTAAGCATTAAGTTATAAGTATTATTGGTAATTAATTTCAATTATTCACATGAAATATAATAATAATTAATTAATTTTATGTGTAATTGGTAAATATAATTATTTGTCCATCTCCCTGCATTCAAACGAATATTGGTAATTAATTAATAATAATTAATTATTGGTAATTAATTTCTCCATCACACGTGCATTATGTGATGGCAGGTGGACTAGGAGCAACTCGGCCTTTCTGAACGAGCCACCTCTACATGAAGGTGCATCCAACACTTACACGTCGCAGCTCCACGTGGCTAGCTTGGGCCAATCGAAATGAGGAGGCAGTGAGATGGAATTATTAATTACCTAATATTTCTCAAGTTCAAATACAGAATATTGTCTGTGTCATATGTGTTTCTCACTAGTTGTTGTTCGACCATATGCCACTAAAGGCTAAAGCTTAGATTTATTTTTATTTTTTGTATATATCGGTTTAATTTGGTTTTTCAGGCTTGTAAAGGAAGAGGCAATTGTATTTCTATTTTCTTAGGAATGGTTATGCGTTTGTATGTCACGTCATCTACGTTTTAGTGAGTAAAGGTTAATTTGTAAATAAGATGAGTGTCGTATGAATGATAAAAACTTTACATTTTAGTGATTGACGTAATAAATTTTATGTCAGTTTGTAATATGATAAGTATTATATGAACTAGGACAGAACAATCTTAAGTTTAGTAGCTAACGAGGTAAGTGATCTTAAACCTTTTAGTTGTAGTAGTCTTAAAAGGGATCAGGATTTACTGAAATTCTTAGGGAGTTTCAGTTTCTGAAATTTCAGATCTAGGCCGTTTATTTTTTATTCAATGGTCATTGTTTAGCCACGTGGCAGAACAATGACTCTTAGATGAAAAATAGACGACCTAGATCTAAAATTTTCGAAACTAAAATTCTCCTAAGAATTTCGGTGGATCCAAATTTTTTTTTTTTTTTTTTTTTGACATGTCCACATAAGGAAAATGGGATGAGTGATTCGAATTAGTGACCTCCGCTTCATGAGGCATGGTCTACTGTCAATTGAGCTCAAAAGGGCAAAGAAAGAGAATGTTAACAATCCAGTTGGGCTGGTATTCAAAAGTATTTTGTATTGAGCAAAGGAGTCGGCAATCAAACCAAGTTGATCCCATTGGGTTTGGTCTCTAACTAATTGAGCTTATCTTTATTTGGGCCCTAAATTGGTTTTGGTTATAGGCCTTTGATGGGCTCACAAAGAGGAACCGGAGAAAAAAAAAAAAAAAAAAAAAAAAAAAAAAAAACCTCAAATTTTGAACAAAGCTAGAAAAAACTTTGGATCATAATAGGGGAGTAATGCTATATATCGAACAAGTATTTTCATTTCATTCCTTCAAAACTGTGGTTTAGTGTTTTGTAGATATTTTATGCGTCATGAAATCTCCAATTAGTTGATCCGGCCGTCGTGAAATTTAAAACATCTCAATATGGGCAGGAAGATGGTTAGTGAACTTGGTGTTCGACAAGAAAGTTGTATGTAGGAGCGTTTTCAGTGGATAAAGTTTAAAAAATATTATTTTCATAAAATAGAGAAATAATTTAGATAAGTGTTTTTAATACTTTTATAAGTGAGTAGCTAAAATATAAAAAATAGGTTTAAATTAGCTATTTTAGATAGACTTATAGGAAAACCATTGTGAATGTTATTAGACACCTTGTTTTGATGTATAAATTAAACAGTGTGCAGCTTTCATGAGGAAAAGCTATAAATAATTCCCATTGCCAAATAATTTTCAACTTTTCCTCTATTTGTGTCTTTTACTTTGTAGCACATTGAAAAGCTAGAAGATATTTTAGTACTCTTTTTTTTCTTTTTTTTTTTTCACTAGCGTCTTGTTTGGGTATACGTTTGAGAGATCTAAAAGTGCGTTTAAAGAAAAGAGTACTTGTTTAGTAAAAAAAATTGAAAACACTTTTAAGGGTTCAAAAAGCCTAAAAATGGCCAAAACACACTTTTGATAAAAGCTTAAAAATGATGCTTTTGCCAAAAAGTATTTTTTTGACTTGAAAACTCTATTTTTCAAACACAATTCCAAGCATACTCTAAGAGCTCGTTTTGGATTGCGTTTGAGAAATAGAGCTTTCAAGTCAAAAAAAATGTTTTTTTGGCAAAAATTTTATTTTTAAGCTTTTGTCAAAAGTGTGTTTTGGTCATTTTTGAGCTTTTTGAACCCTTAAAAGTGTTTTCAATTTTTTTAACCAAACGAGTAATTTTTTCTTTAAACGGACTTTTTGAGTGTTAATCGCATTTTTATGTTCCTCAAACGTACACCCAAACATACCCTAAGAGCTTGTCTGAGATTGCGTTTGAGAAATAGAGCTTTTAAGTCAAAAAAACGTTTTTTTCGCAAAAGCTTCATTTTTAAGATTTTGCCAAAAATCTGTTTTAACTATTTTTAAGTTTTTTGGGCACTTAAAAACACTTCTAATTTTTTAACCAAACAATTATTATTTTTTTTCAAACGAACTTTTTAAATGTTAAATATACTTTTAAGCCCCTCAAACATAATTTCAAACAGACTTCAAGTCTAAATTGGCTTTTAGATAGACGCATGCTAATGGTATCATAAAGCAACATGTGCTCACATGCACGCGCAACTGCTCTTATAGTTCTATAAAAGGCTATAACTTCGATTTACACAAATCTTTTATCATTATTATTATTATCTTCAAAGTTTGCAATATTTGTTTAAAATTAGATAGATTCAAATTCGCCTTATTGCCCAGAATTTAAACATCCATACAGTTTTCTGCTCAACTTTCTTCAATTCCTACAAAGCTGTAGTTCCTCTACCATTGCAATGCTGATCATATATACCGACAAAAATATTTTAATAACAATAAAAATTTAAAATTAGCACAATTATAAATAAAAGAAGATATGATGAAATAAAGTAAAATAAAATATTGAATGCACTTTAGTCTTCTTATTATTATCTTGACTTGTTTTCCACGCACTCAATTGGCATTGCACGATACAAAAGATAATCACGATTTCTTCAGTTGTACACTATAATCATTCAGCATGGTGCCTCCTGCTTAAAAGTTAATAACTTTCCCTGAGTCGAGCGTTTAATTGGATATAATTTTAAAATGAAATATTAAAAAAAAATCTACTTTTTAGAAATTGATTTATAACTAAATATTTAAGCATTTATACAAAAGCATGTCGGTAAACAACTACCAACAATATAATAAGTAATTTCATAGGATTTAAATAACTTTAAGAGTATGTTTTTTTTTTTTTTGGCATGTTGGTAGACAACTACCTACAATATAATAAAAGTTTAGGTAAAATTCACTTAACCCCTTGAAACTATCATTCCAATGATAATTTGTCCCTCAAACTATTAATTACGACAATTTACCCCCAAAATTATCAAAACAATGACGATGTACCTCCTAATGTTAGCAAAATGACGAGATTACCCATATAAAATTGTCAATAAGACAAAAATGTCCTTAAAAAATTTCATAGATTTTCGTTAAATTTGACGAAAATTAGTAACGGAAGGTTTAAATTGAAAATTTTTGAAACATTAGGGGGGTACATTGCCAATTTTTAAACTTTGGGGTTCAAATTGAAAAACTCCTGAAACTTTAGAGGGGTAAAGTGGATTTTCCCCAATTTTAGTATTTTTGTTTTTATTTTAGTAAAGGTAATTTTGTCATTTTTTAAAAAAATTGGGGGTACATTATTATTGTTTTGGTAGTTTGGGAGGTAAATTGTTCCAATTGATAGTTTGTGGAGTAAATTGTTCCGATTGATAGTTTGGGGAGTAAATTGTGATTGAGATGGTAGTTTGAGTGGGTTAAGTGAAGTTTACTATAAAAGTTTCTTGCTTTTAGTTTCCAATGATAACCAAATAAATAAATCATAAGAAAACACTATATGACAATCCCACAAAACTTTTTTTTTTTTTTCTTTCAAAATTTGGTAAGGAGGAGCATTCCTAATCTGAATGCTTGACGTGTCTGATGATGATTTAGCATAATCAATATAGGTTGGATCTGGCTTAATTACATGGTTCAATTCATTGGTTTGTTAACAAAGAACCATCCGACAACTTTTGTCTTTTCCTATGTGTCACAATAGACGAATTGGTTGGCAAGTTATTCTATTCTTTCAACTCTCGTTTATTTTTTGTTCAATATCTTTTTTTTAAAAATTAAATTCATAATTGAATATGTATATACATTTGAGTTCTACAAGTTTAATGCTAGACTAGGAAAAAAAAAAAAAAGAAGAAGGTATTTTCCTAGTCCTTAGTGAATATTATTTTGAAATATTTTCTATAAATCGGGTGAGAGAAATAAGAGCCATTTTTTTTTTAGAAAATAATATTCGTCTAGACTAAGAGAACACCTAACAATCTCCAAAAAAATATGAATAAAATTGAACCGAAGATGAACATAAAATGAAAAATAGTGTCTACAAGAGGTAGCTCAATCGGCTGGGACTACACTTAATGAAGTGGAAGTCACTAGCTCAAATCCCCCTCCCCCCTCTTGTGCGGATATGTCAAAAAAAAAAAAATAGTATTTCTCTTCTAAATGAATTGTATTTATGTGGTTTAAGCACTTTTGTGGTAACATCAAATAATGACACATTTAAAGTAGAAGAATGACACGTTTAAAGTAGAAGAATGACAGGTGCTCTTTTCGTTTTAAGTGAATATTATTTTTCTTTTTCTTTCTCTGTCACAAAAATAGCCTAGTTGGCTAGTTGTCAAATCACAAATTTTAATAAAATAGTGATAAATGCTTTCCTTCTACTTATTTTAAACTTTTATTTATTTATTTATTTTTATAATTAGAGTGTTACTATTTTTTAATGTTGAAAAGCATTTTCTCATATGGATTCGGCTTACATTCTATTATTTTAATAACAGTATGTATATTGTAGTTTCATTAACAGTCAATAATGAATTTCTCAAAATCTCTCTTCATTTTCTTCCTCCTATTAAATACTTCTAAAAATAAGTCAATTTTAAAATTCAATCTTAACTATTGATTAAACTACAATAAACATGTTATTTTAATACCCCCTTCCCTTGTATGAACATGTCAAAAAAAAAAAAAAAAAAAAAAAAAAAAAACAGCATATAATCCGAATGTTTTCACATCTATATAAGGCCTATCCATGAAAACAGGGAAGAAACCCAACCCATAGTCGGTGGGCCCAGTATTTCTGGCACCGTATATATTAAATACTTTATTTATTTTCTAAGAAAAAAATGAAACAAATATAAAATTTAGATCTAGAAGAAACGAAATCCATCTTGATTAATATATATGAACTTTCCGCGATGCTTATCCTCTTATTAAAATACTTTTCAATGGAAAATTTCAAACTTATAATTAGTTTACAGCTCTTTAAAAATTATTGATACTAAAATTATATTTTAGCGGGTGATGTGACCTTAACCAACTATTGAATGAGCTTATGACAGTTCTTACTTTTGTTTTTTAAACCTTTTAAATATTGAGTAATGTTATCTACCATTTAAATATCTTTTAATTATCTTATAAAATTGAGGTGACAGGTCTAGTATCTTTTGGAAAAGTCGTTGTTTAAAAAAAAGTACTTTAATGATTATTAAGATCTTGTCTGAGATTGTTCTAGAGAGTTTAAAAAGTATTTTTAGTACCTAAAAGGCTGTGCAAACAAAAAAATAACCTATTTGGTTAAAAAAAAAAAAAACACTTCTTTGATTTTTTTAATCTAAAAAGTACGTTTAATACTTAAAAAGTTGTGTTAAATAAAAAAGCTCGTAAAAAAATTGAAAAGTTTTTTTTTTTTTTTTTTTGACTTTTTTTAGTCTAAAAATGGCTAAAACGTACTTGACAGAAAGCTTAAAAATAAAATTTTTACCAAAAAAATTAAAAGATCTATTTCTCAAACATAATCCTAAAAATACTAAAAAAATAGTTGGAATGAGATTTTTAGAGCTTCTTATTAAAAGATATTTGTGAGGTGTCGGATAATAAAAACACATTAAGTTTATAAGATATTTGTGAGGTGTCGGATACGATGTAGCATTAGTCTTATCTCCGATCCTAAAAATACTTTTGAAAAGCAATAAAATATGAAACAATGTATATAAAAATAACTAATCTTGTCCTATTCCCTGTTACAGTTTGACAGTGAGGTCTATAGCTGATTTTCTTTAATCCTATCATGTTAACAGTTTGAAGGAGAAGAAAAGAGTTAAATTACATTGGACCGACTGACATCAATTATTAATGAACCTTGTCATTTTAAAGGCCAGGTTCCACCATCGTCCTCCCCCCCTCCCCCCGGAACATTGTACACGAATAAATTAAAAAAAAAAATGAACCTCACCATTTTACCGACCAGGTTCATATAGATTTCCAGAAGACCTATTCAATCGCTGGCAATAAAGAAAACAAAATAAAATTGGTGAACTATTAAGTTGTAAAATAGGGTCGTTGGGAGTGGGAGGGCACTCTCTTTCAACATGAGAAAAATTTATGGAGATTGGAGAGAGACGGTCTTATCCTTTACCTAACCCTTCCTTTTTATTTATTTATTTATTTATTATTATTATCTTTAAATAAAACCCCCCTCCTTTTAGCTTAAGGAACGTAGGGTTGATTACAACCTCTCCATAAAATTCCTCGGAAAAAAAAAAAAAAAAAACAAAAAAAAAAAAAAGGACAGCTTATCCAACCCTTTGGCCCCACATTCTAATCATGTTTTGACAAAATATAATTAATAAGGATTGATTTCTTCTCTCCAATAATCTATTGTAACAATGGTCCAAATTGAATGCCATGAATTCTTTCATAATATAATTTTTTTTTAAAAAAAATTGATGTGTTACATCAATAATTAAATAGTAAAATTTGATTATTTTATCTCGTAAATTTAGGTAATATTTATCATGTCAACAACTTAATAATTAAATTTAATTTTAATTAGTACGATAAATTACTGTCCTATCAATTTGTAAGAGATTATAACGGTTTTTGTATTGGGTAAATGATATAAGTTTTACGCTTTTATTATACTTTATTGATGTGGCACTCTAAATCGGGTTTTAATTTTTAATTTTTTATTATAATGAGAAGAATATTTAATTAGCAAAAATGAGATAAAAATAGGATCTATAATTTCGTATTTGTTAGGGGAGCAAGCAATTTTGTCCCAACCTGAAGGTCATTATGGTAACTTTACACCACTGCCTCATCCATAAATAGTGCTCCCCAGTTCTTCATTCATCAGAAAATAGCTTCACCTTTCTCTGTCTGATCCCCCCACCATTTGTTGGATAATTCTCTTTTTTCCAAACATTTCAATATGGCTCAGAAAAGCAAGATTTTGTTCATCGGAGGCACCGGCTACATCGGAAAATTCATCGTGGAAGCAAGCTTAAAGGCTGGCCATCCCACCTTTGTTCTGGTCAGAGAGAGTACGGTCTCTGATCCCGTTAAGGGAAAACTAGTTGAGAAATTCAAGAGCTCAGGCGCCACTTTGGTCCATGTACGTACATCAATTTCTGTGTTTGTGTTTTTTTCCGAATGTGTTTGTGTTTTGTGTTTTGCCGGCACCATCGGAAAGTTTGATCTGGTCGGAGAGAGTGTGATGGTGTGAATTAATGTGGGCTTTTTTTTTCAGGGAGATCTGTATGACCATGGAAGTTTGGTAAAGGCGATTAAGCATGTGGACGTGGTGATATCGACGGTTGGCCACCTGCAGTTGGCAGATCAGGTCAAGATTATTGCCGCCATTAAAGAGGCTGGAAACGTTAAGGTTGGTGTCTTTAAAGTACTCAAAACTTGGCCTAATTAATTGTTTCCTCATTTTTCTCTGTTTTTTTTATTTTTATTTTTATTTTTATTTTTTAATTACTTAATTTTTCATTGACTGAACATGTTTGATAAAGTAGCCAAAAAAAAAAAAAAATCTAGTTCTAAGAGTTAGTGTAAAACGCTTTTAATTTTTTATTTATTTATTAAATATGTATTATTTTTTTTAAATGGACTTTTTAAATGCTAAAAAGTCCTTCAAACACAATTCTAACCATGTCGGCAGACTTAATTTTTTTAAAAACAAAAAAAATATCAAGATAAATTATTTACAGTAAAACTTAACATCATAAAAAAAAGAAAAAAAAAAAAAGAAAGAGAAATATTTGTTTTATTTTTTATTTTTGTCTGTCTCTTATTAATCTCATTATAAAGGAAGGGCAAATTTACCGTCTCAAAATTTTCCCTTCTTAGGTTGTGAATCAAAAGTCAAAGTGTAGGGATGGTTTGAAATCTACCATTTTGGGATTATTTTATTTTTTCATTTTTGTACCAATTTGTAAAATCAATTATTAGATTGTGAACTTATGTGAATTTCATAAATTTAAGAAAAAATTACACTTTACCCCCAAAATTTGGGGCGATTTTTAATTCGACCACCAATGTTTTAATTTTTGCAATGCACCCCCCAAACTTGCAATTTTTTTTTTTTTTTTTCAATTCGACTAATTTCATTCAAAAATTTTCATATTGCCCATAATTTTTTTACTTTTTTATTTTTTATAAAAGAAAAAAACGAAAATTTGAGATTGCAAAAATTGCTAGTTGGCCGGCCACCTCAAATATTTTTTTTTTTCAATTTTTTTTATAAAATTTTTTTTAAAAAAATTAAGAGCAATATGAGAATTTTTGGATGAAATTGATCGTATTGAAAAAAAATTTCAAGTTGGGGGTGCATTACAAAAATTGAAACATTGGTGGTTGAATTGAAAATCGCCTCAAACTTTGAAGGGTAAAGTGTACTTTTTTCAAATTTAATAATTCATCTATTAAATTTATAAAAGAATATAATTAAATATCAAAAACTAAATATCAAAAACTTATTGAATCCTAAAATACATATATTTATATTTGGTCCCAAAGACATTTTCATAGACTTTTCCAACAAAAAATTGGAAAATTTCGCAGAATAATGAACAAATATAGTACGGACGAGAAGGGTGGAAAATCCCTTGACGTAATCCTTATGTCATCTTGACGCAATATTTAAAATAATTATTAAATTTGTGATTAATTTTAATATAATTTGATTTTAAAAGTTGGATAGAAGCTTCTTTGCGTCATTATTATATGATAAATACGTTGGACCCCTCCACTATGACTTAAAAAGAGAGAAAAAATACGAATAGTTTTAAGTGAATATTATTCGTGCCCTGTGCCCCCACACCAGATGTCACGTCTACTACACCCACCATTTTGGTGGAGCCCTGTGATGGGCACATTCAACCTACACTGTAAATAAATGATTTAAAAGAAAACAAAAATACAAAAAAAGTGAAGGGGGTCGGAATTACCCTTTATAGAGATTCTCGACAATTTTATTAATGTAAGAGAGTTTTTAAGGGAAGATTATGGGCAACTTGCCTACACATTCGGATATGTGAATTGAGTTTCATAAGAACTCTCTCGTATTTATTGCTCTAATTTGTAAAACAAATTGTTAGAAATTCGATAATACGTTAGAAATTCGATAAACGTATTATGTTTGTCTGTATACACGTAGCAATCAAGACAATAGGGAAGAGAAATGAAAAAAAATTCTATGGAAAATGGTGTGATAATGTTATATGAAAATACTCTTGAATTTCTTGTATTATGCAGAGATTCTTCCCTTCGGAATTCGGAAACGACGTGGACCGTGTGCATGCTGTTGAGCCAGCAAAGACTGCATTTGCCACCAAGGTTGAAATCCGCCGCAAGATTGAGGCCGAAGGCATCCCCTACACTTACGTCTCATCCAACTACTTCGCTGGATATTTTCTCCCTACTTTGGCACAGCCCGGACTCACTGCTCCTCCTAGAGACAAAGTCACCATCTTCGGAGATGGACATGTCAAGGGTATCTAACATTTAATCTAACGGTCCATATGTTGCCACATGACAATTATATTGTCACTGTTTGATTTTTTTTTTTTTTTTTTTTCTTGCAGCTATTTTTAACAAGGAAGACGACATAGGAACCTACACAATCAGAGCTGTGGATGACCCAAGAACACTGAATAAGGTACTCTACCTCAGGCCTGCCAAGAACATTTACACATTCAACGAGCTTGTTGCCCTCTGGGAGAAAAAGATTGGCAAAACCCTCGAGAAAATCCATCTTACAGAGGAGAAAATCTTGAAGGACATCCAAGGTCGGTGGGATTTTTTTTTTTTTTTTTTTTTTTGAATTTTTTCTGCAAAATTGTAGATAAATTTTATTAACTAACAAGTTTGATAACTTTGTTGTTGCAGAGTCACCAATTCCAATCAACGTGATATTGTCAATCAACCACTCGGTGTTTGTGAAGGGTGATCACACCAACTTCGAGATTGAGGAATCCTTTGGTGTGGAGGCTTCCCAGCTGTACCCGGATGTGAAATACACCACAGTGGAAGAATACCTTCAGCAGTTTGTTTGAGAAAATGAAACCCCATGAAGCTCATGTTTTTATTATTATCATAAATAATCATAGTTGCTGTGAGTGACTTCATGTGAGGAGTGTTTGTATCTTTTCTCAATGCAGTATATGCTTCATGCTTGCAACCTTTCAACTTATACTCCTCGGCATTTCTCTTGGTATATGCATGTATTCTATTCCACCTCTAATATGTATATCTTCTTTATTGTGAGAAAATCTATAATAAAAAGTGTTAAATTATCAGTTGTCTAAAAAATTTAACCCAAAAATAGGAGATGAATAATAGAGATAAGAAAAAGTATCAAAATCAATATAAAAACCCTATGCTCTTAACAAATAGGACAAGATAGGTTGGTTCGATCAATTAAAAACCTATTACACTCAATCAATTAAAAACATATTACACGAACGGATCTTAGGATTTGCAAGGGAGGGAATGCAGGGTGGGTTTGGCTTGAGGCTGTCGAAGTTAAAATGTGTTCAAACGCTCTCTTAAGAAGTGAGTATCAACAAATCAGGCTCAATAGTAGAATATTTAATTGAAATAAATGATAAATTATAGAGTCCAATTCCAACTCAAGACCTCTTATTTGTTAAGTTGATTACAAAAATAATTATTTAATTAATATTTAATTGTCAATTTTACAGATAATTGGGTTAAATGCCAACATGAGATTGTTTTAAGGCTCGAGCACCAATAATGAAGATAATAAAAAGAACACAAACGTGCGCGCACACCAGTGAAAGAGAGACAGGTTGATGCCATGGAGCACAACTTGAGACAGCTGAAATGTTTGTCTCAAAATAATATTTTAAAATAGGAATTAAATTGAGGACATCTTTAGAACTGACCAAAAGCTTGACTTGGTCTTATTACGACAGGAGCCCTAGAGAATGTATTTCAATTGTGTATATTCACTATGCCTTGAAAGAAGCTTATTAAAACTAATTGAACCATGGATTGAGATACTCTGCAATTGGTAATGAGTGGTTTAGAATGACCTGCATCATTTCAATGACAAAAAAAAAAAAACGGACAAGAAAATTATTGAGGTGTAACAGTGTCGCTTTGCTTCTTAGAATATACTTTGCAGTATGCAATTTTGAATGACATAAGAGGTTTTGGCTTCCCTCATTAAACATTAGTTAATTTTTTCAAATGAGATGGTCAAATGTCTGATTGACAAATGGTGTCAGAGCCAATGTCATGAGTTCGAGTTGTTAGAGCATCACGTTGAGGGAGGAATTGTTGATGTGCAACAGTACTATTTTGCTCATGCGAACGGCTCTTAGAATATGCCTTGTGGATATAGTTTTGAATGCCATAAAATACTTTGACTTTCCTTATTGAATATCAATTAATTTTCAAATGAGATGATAAAGGTTCCATTCAACAAAAATAAATCACCCAAACCAAGTTGAGGGTAATCAAACACCTTAAAAAAACAGGTTAAATGGTCGAACAAAAACCCCCCTACAACATTAGGGATGGTTATTTATCCCCAAAACATGCTTTTTAGAGCGGTCTTACCACTCCCAAAATGTTTGTAGAGGCGGTCGACTACTCAAAATAGGCCAAGGGTGGCCGTATCAAGTGACTTTTTTTTTTTTCCTTCTTCTTTCTTATATTGCTGACATGGCTCGTTTCTAGCTCTTAATTACAAACGAACAGATGAGATTAAGCAAATTGCAAGGGATCTCAATCCTTGAACCAAAGGGTATCTGGACCCAGCCTTCTCTCAGCAAATCGAACCACTTGCAAGGCGACACTTCAAATTATTTGTGTATAAAGAAAGAGAACAATTCGTTAACAGCAAAATCTTCCACTTTCCAATATTTCTCTGTTCCTTCTAGCGACCAATTTACTTACCTTATTACCAACCGCGCCGCCCCCCTTTTTCTCTGCTTTGTAAAATGACAAAAAAACCACCTTAATCACAAAGCAATGCAGTTTTTTTTTTTTTTTTTTTTTTTTTTTTAATATACTGTCGGCGACATATTTACAACCCAGAGAGCTGCGTCTCCAATGGTAGCTTAAATCAGGTGTAGGCGAGCTCTTAGGCTCACTTTACTCTCATCACCAGTGTCGGTGCTCCGTAGAAAAACTCGTGTCAGGATAGCTTTTCTAGCCTTCAAAGCTGCTGGTTTTAGTGTCGGTGCTGGTGTCGGTGCCGGTGCCGGTGCGGGTGCCGCCATTAGAGGCATAGCTATTGGTATGTTTCCTGGATGTTTTTCTGTATATCCCATAATGCTCCCAGCCTTCATCCCTTCAAGTTTCTCACCTGCAAAATTTGACCCAGAAGATGTCAGTACTTTTCACATAACAACAAGGCACCGCAGAGGAACCAACCCATGCACAGAATACAAAAAATCTACAGAATATACAAGCAAATGTAAAAGTTTCCCATCTCTCAGTATCTCTTACCGTTTGTGACCAAATCGAGCTTAGAATTCTCTGACAGGAGAATAAGTGCGGGCGTGATGATTGTGAGGGCGGCCCAGAAGAAGAATATCACCACGAAGGTTCTTTCCATCACAAATTGGAAAAATTAATGCTCTTTCATGGGGTGTTGAGAGGTTTTAATACAATTAACACGAAGAGAGAGAGAGAGAGCAGAGGACTTGGAACACATTAGCTGGCCATGTTTAAGGAACATTGTTATTATAAAATTCATCAAGTATTACTCTGTTCTTATTTTTTTTAATCGTTGCATTAGCAAAGTCAAGTGTATAACAACTAAACTTGTGATTTTGGTTGTTCAGTTGTTGGAGGGTTGTTATATAGTTTGCATCTCTGATTGGACATCCATCTGTCATTTATACTTGGTCCATAATTTGATTATTATTTCCATTTATCAGATGAAATTGGTAGTTAACTACAATTAGTATCATCAAGCTTGACAATATATATCACAAGGTTGACTCTTAACGGGTTGGTGGGTCGATCGACCTGACTTGTAACCTGTATTGCTGGTTCTAAATTGGGAAGTGACCCATTTAGTAATATTGTGTGCTCTAGAATTAACACATCTATAAATTTTTGAAGTTGTCCAACTGGGGAACAAGGTAAAATCTGACGAGTGTCCGCAAGAATCAAGGCAATATTGTTCCAATTTGAGAAGACGCAAGCTTTGCTATTTGCCAAGATGACAGAAAGGGAATCACCTTGCAAGGTCATATGAGAGGAGGAAAAGGGGGAAGTCAACTCAATAGTTAGCAGTACTCCATGAGCTTTACTAGCAATAACCTCCGAAGGGAAAAACCTTTTAGCATGCACCCCGATAATATTACCATATTTAGTATACTTTTATATGATTGCCATATAAATTAATGATGTAATAATACAAATTAAGCATTAGATTAACACTTGTAAAAAAATAAAATAAAATAATTTTCATTGATATGTCATCCTAATTGTATGTCAATTATATAACAGTATACTAAATAGTAAATAGCATTGCTCTTTACCCTTATCATATGATAAGACGACAACAACTGAGTATATGGATCTAATATTGCAACAGCAAAATTGGCTTTGATGCATGTAAAGCAGATTTCTAAGCATTCAAGTGAAAATTGGGAGCGACACCAATTTGCTTCAAGGTGCTATATATGGATGCCAGGGGTTGTTCCTTCATGGATGACTTTATTTGTTACCATCCAGATAAAGTCCAATGGCAGTGAAATGGAGGGAAAGCCAAGTGAAATGGCATTTGCAGCCGCTGTGCTCAATGATTCTAATGGTTCTATTATTGTTGTTGTCTCCAAGCATTTTCCCCAATTGGATGTAAATAATGTAGGGGAAGCTCACGCAGCTCTGGTGGCAGTGAACTTGGCTTGTTCTTATGGCTGCAATACTCTCCATTTAGAATGTGATTCACTCATTATTACTCTGGATATCAATAAAGCCAAAACTTTCTATGATTGGAACTTTGCTCCTATCATTGGAGACATTCAACAACCGCTTCAATTTTTTTTCAAAATTGGACTTCTTCAAAGGTTTTTTGCATTGCTAATTTTAGAGTACATGATCAGTTTGCTAAATCAGCCGCTTCACCCATAATATTTAAAAGCATTCCCATTTACTTTTCCTTTCTTTTTGTCGTATGCATTAATGGTGGGAACTCACCTATATAATTTTCCACTAGTTAAACTTATACCTCACCTGAACCCCACTACCTCCCAAGAAAAAAAAAAACTATATATGATAAAATTCCACATTAAAAAAGAAGAAGAAAGGAAATAGTAATTAACCACCAGCCTGCCCTTGTTCACACATGAAGAGTTTAAATCATGTTTAAAAGGATGCATGATTTGATAACATAATTAAATAAAGATATTTTCTTCTTTCCATTAGTTTAATCTTCTTCTTTTTTTCCTAAGCTTTTCCATTCATTTAATTAATTGTAACAATAACAATTGGTGTCGGTTGATAAAAACATTAAACATGGTTAAAACACAATGCATGCATATGCATGATTTCTCCTAATCTATAAATATTGCTCCCCACCCCACTGCTTAATCAATCATACAACACTTTCACCTTCCCTTGTCTCCACTACGTGAAATTTTTTCTCTTTTTTGCCAAAAGCTTTACGATGGCTCAGAAAAGCAGGATTTTGATCATCGGAGGCACCGGCTACATCGGAAAATTCATCGTGGAAGCAAGCGCAAAGGCTGGCCATCCCACCTTTGCTCTGGTCAGAGAGACCACTCTCTCTGATCCCGTTAAGGGAAAACTCGTCGACAACTTCAAGAGCTTGGGCGTCACTTTGCTCCATGTACGTGCATCAATTTCTGCACGTGTTTTTATTTTTTATTTTTTTTGTGTTTTGCCGGCACCGACATCGGAGTGTTTGGTCTGGTCGGAGAGAGTGTGATGGTGTGAATTAACGTGGGCTTTTTTTTCAGGGAGATCTCTATGACCATGGAAGTTTGGTAAAGGCGATTAAGCAGGTGGACGTGGTGATATCGACGGTAGGCCGCCTGCAGTTCGGAGATCAGGTCAAGATCATTGCTGCCATTAAAGAAGCTGGCAATATTAAGGTTGCGTCTCTAACTCTAATCCGACATCCTCGTTCGTCGGAAAATAAAATGACTCTTCAAAAATTACTATTAAATTCTCTGTATAAACATTCGGGGGAACTAAAATGACTGTTCAAAAAATACAATTATTTTTTTTTAGTCTCAAAATGTAACTCAATCGGCTAAGACCACACCTAATAAAGCAGAAGTTATTAGTTCGAATCCTCCTCTTTCCTCTCGTGCAGATATGTCAAAAATATACAAATTAACTAAATGGCAATTCCACCACCACCCCTTGTTCATTTTGGGGTGGTCAAATCGGAGCCTCCTCAGACCCTTATTCTTTCATTTTTTTATAAAAAAGATGATTGTCTTTTTTTTTTTTTTTAGAAAAATGTAAAATTAGTCATTGTAATTTATTTAATTTACAATTAGCCATACAGTATCAAAATGAACTCAATAGTCCATGAAGTATGCTAAAAAAATAATTTAGTCTTTATAATCAAATTCCGTCCACTAATTTAACAAATTTTGTTAGTATGACACTGACTTAAATATGATAAGTATTACAATTTTATTGGTTCTAATGTTTCACGCTATTATAATTTGTTAAGTCAGTGAACGAAATTTGACTAAAATGACTAAATTATTTTTTTAGCATATCTCAGAGACTTTTGAGTTCATTTTGATACCATAAGGAGTTAATTACAAATTAGGTAAACCACAAGGACTAATTTGCATTTTTTCCTTTATTATTATTATTATTTTTTTAAAGTTTTCTAGTATTAGAATGATTTTAAGGGCATTTTGAGATGAAAAACACCAAATAAGTCATCTGTGTATTATACCCTATAATAATTAGTAGAAATTATAAATTTTTATGTGGCCTAATTAATTAATTGTTCAGAGATTCTTCCCTTCGGAATTCGGAAACGACGTGGACCGTGTGCATGCTGTGGGGCCAGCAAAGAAAGCATTTGCTACCAAGGCGGAAATCCGCCGCGCCATTGAGGCAGAAGCCATCCCCTACACTTATGTCACTTCCAACCTCTTCGCCGGCTATTTTCTCCCTACTTTGGCACAGCCAGGAGCCAGGGCTCCCCCAAGAGACAAAGTCTTTATCTTCGGAGATGGAAATGCCAAGGGTAACTAATTAAACACTAATTTCTTTAATTAAGATCTGGATATCCAACTAATTATTTTGAACATCTTGCAATTTTGATCAGGATTTTTTTTTTTTTTTTTGCAGCAATTTTTAACAAGGAAGAGGACATAGGAACATATACGATTAGAGCTGTGGATGACCCAAGAACAGTGAACAAGATACTCTACCTCAGGACTCCCAAGAACATTTACTCACTCAATGAGCTTGTGGCCCTCTGGGAGAAGAAGATTGGGAAAACCCTTGAGAAAATCTATGTGTCAGAGGAGAAGATTTTGAAGGACATGGAAGGTTAGTGGGACAAGCTTTGATTTCTTGAATATTTCCAAGGATCGATGCTACAACAAAATGGACGTTTTGATGATAAAATAAACATAGCATGGGTTTTTGATTGTGATGTACTTTATAATATTGCAGAGTCCGATTTTCCAGTGAATGCGATATTATCAATCAACCACTCTGTGTTTGTGAAGGGAGATGAAACAAACTTTGAGATAGAGGATTCATTTGGCGTGGAGGCTTCGGAGCTATACCCAGATGTCAATTACACCACTGTGGACGAATACCTCGACCCATTTGTCGGTGACTCCATGGTAGGAGTGTTTCCACCTGCTCTCTTTGGATATTGTAATAATCAACCATAATCCTGCAATAACTCGTGCATTATATATGTATTGCTTTATGCTTGTAATCGCCTAATAATGATTAATCATTTTAAGAGTTACATTATTATTGGAAGGGCAGGAGAGTGACTTATATAGATTGAGATCTCTTATAATTCTCTTTAAATTTGAAATTCTTAAATTCATAAATTTCAGTCGTTTATTTCATCTAAGCGTTAAAATAAGCAATGTTACGACATTTAATGAGAAAATATGACTTATTAAATTCTTTGAAGGTAGCTTTCTCATTAAATTTTCTCATTAAATGTTAAAACATGACTTATTTTAGACGCTTAGATAAAATGAACAAAGGAATTCGAGGCATCTCAATCCGACTTTTAGAATTACACATATTCTTAATTCTTCGAAAAAAATTGAACTAAGGATATCCAAACTTGGATTGAGATCCGGTACCATATATATTTATATCATTCCTTTAATAGATGGATCGACCACTTCCAAACTAATCGTTAGAGGTGGACAAAGAGAGTGGTTGGATCACCCCTTTAGACAAGCCCATTTTTCTCTTTCTTAGCTAAATATTTACAACTACCAAAGTGAGCTCTCTCTCAAAGTGTAGCTTACATATGGAATTTGGGCATGTTCTCTGCCTCAGTTCAGCTTGATCATGGTCTTATCACTTCACCAGTGTCATTGTTCCTTTGAAAAAAATCGTCAAGATAGCTTTTCTAGCCTCAAAACCGGAGTCAGTCCTGGTTCCGGTGCTGGTTCCGGTGCCGGTGCCGGTGCCGGTGCCTCCATTCGTGGCAGAGCTATTGGTGCTTTTCTTGGATGTTTCTCTATATATCCCATCATTCTCCTAGCCTTCGTTCCTTCACTTCTCTCACCTGCAAAATTTGTCTCGAAACATGTTAATTAACACTCTCAGATGACAACAACAAGGCATAGAAAATGAAGTGTCTCTTACCGTTTGAATTCATGTTGAGTTTAGAATTCTCTGAGAGGAGAATAAGCGTGGGAGTGATGATTGTGAGTACGGCCCAAAAGAGGAATATCAACACAAAGGTTCTTTCCATCATTTTTTGGAGAAATTTATGTTCCTTGATGGGGTGTTTCAGAGTTTTAATACAAGCAGAACAGAGAGAGAGAGAGAGAGACAGAGCAGGACTTGGAACACATCAGCTGGCCATTTTTAAGGAACAAGATGATTATTATAAAATTCAAAACTATCCTTTTATATAAAATAAAAATAAAAAATAAAAAAATTCGTTGCATTTGCAAAGTCAAGTATACACCAACTAAACTCGTGATTTTGGTTGTTCAGTTGTTGGAGGGTGGTTGTATAGTTTGGGTGTATGATTTGGGCATCCATCTGGCATCTCATGCCCAAGTCAGTATCCGTACAGCCTGCTTTGCAATGATTTATTTTTATATGTCCATTATTTATACTTGGTCCATGATTTGATTTTAAATACCATTTAGCTTATGAAATTGGAGGTTTATTGCAAATAATATACCTCCAAGCTTGACATTACCATAAAAGATTCTCCCAAGTGTTACTAGGTCTCATAGACTAGGTCCAGCTAATATGTCCCATTCTTCTCAAAGCATTCACATCTTATTCACCAAAATCACTTTTTAATTAATTTGACTAGTCCTTAGATAAAACATTACTAGTTCGTATTCTTTCTATTTGGCCAAGGGGGGTTCAAGGTGTTTTATATATTTCTAGTTTTTATATTATAATTGACACGTGTCATTATCTTATTGGTGCTGACATCATATTTAACCGTCTCCATTAAAAAAAAAATGAAAGGTAAGATCCGTTGAAGTGAACAGGTACTTCATCTTGCTTACATTCCTTTCTTAAGAAAAACAATTCTGAGCAATACAAGGAAACAGGGGAAATTAAACAGGGGATCTAGGAAGGGATATGATACCATATAATAGTGGAATTGCCCTTCCCATACAACATTCTGACGGCTCAAAAGTACAAGAAAAACATGCTGAAAAGATGAGGCTCATCTTTTTTCAGATTTAAATCCTCGGAAAATACAGCATGTCAGGAAAAAAAAAGAAGAAGAAGAAATAAAGACAGTTAAAAAAAAAGTGAGAATCCCCTGTCATGCAAATAACAGTTGCTCATACACAAAATCGACTCTTCAACATATATGTGAACTTTGGAGGTGGCCTTGGGATGAAACATTTGTTCCACCCAAAAAACAAAAACCCAAGAGAATCAAAGTTGCAAGGCTACATTTTTTCTGCCCTCATCCTAAAGGTGCCGAAGCTTCAGTCCACTCTGCCTCTGACACTGCTACTTGCAGCAGACTTCTTCCCCGTATACCTCTGTCAAAACCAAGGAGACAAGTTACACAATTTCACTGCCAGGTTCTTGAGAGGAACAAAAAGTTTTTTGTTTTTTATTTCTTCTCAGTAATCAAAATATCATTAAAAGTGCAAACCTGCTTTCCAATGCTGAATGGGACATATCTATACTTAATCATGTGCGTGATTTGGCGCTTCATTGTGAGGACAAACAGCACAACCCAATAGCAGAGCAGTATGGGCCAGAAAACAGGGACGTCAAATAAAGAAAAGAAGGTCATCAGAAAAGCCACACAGAAAGCCTTTGTGATGGAATACCTGAAAGCATAAAACCAAGAGAAAAAACTCATTTTTAAGCCTCTACTAGAACTCACAGAAATCCAGTCTCCTATTAAAAAGATATGCCAGACAAATTGGAGAGGCTCACACAATGACGATTGATGACTCTTAACAAAAAAAGCCTTATCTCAACTACAGAAGTCAGTTCCACCATTTCTCTTCTCACAATCTCTATTTGGTCTTTCCATTGTCCATACCAGACATTCAGTTTAAACCATATAATGATGAAAAAGATTTATGGCTACATAACAGGCTGCATATCAAAGATGGTTTTAGAACTAATTCCAGTGAGCATGAGATTAAAAGGAGTTTCCTACAAGCACAACTGCTTGTTCCTATGCCCAAATGTCTCAAATTTAAGAATAAAGGATTATGTGTACAGAATAGATACCAGAAATATCAGCAAAAAGATTTAAGAAAGAACCAACAATTGCTAACGACAACAACTATAGTTGATATAAAGTAAGTAGTAATAGAACTTCTAACTAACCAATTACCATGAGTTGTATATTTTTGCAGTGACTGTAGTTGGGATTAAAAACTATTAATGTACAATCAAGTAGTGTAGATTCCATCATATGTTCCATAGAGTCCAATTCCACACCACAGTTCAAAAAAAAACTGGGCTATGCAAAACTTTTACCAAAAACTATGTCCTCTCATGATCGCACTTCCTATACTGCAGGATGTGAAGAGCACTGCAGACTTCAACTTGTTGCACCACTCTAGTCATGCAACACCATATGATTTCAAAAATATCTTCCACAAAACGAGTCATGTACACAGATGATTATAACGGAAAGCAGATAGACCGATACCACATCCAACCCACCATGACTAGAACCTGCTCTATCTCTCTGATCGAAACTAATTGTTTCTACAATAGCAGTTTTACTAAGAAAAATAAATTGATACAAACTTTGAGTACAACTTACCCTTGAAAACCAGCTTGCAAGGAGACTTTGATACCAAATAATACAAACGTTTGGTAGAACTCACATTTGAAAACCGACTTTCAAGGGGAGGGTGCCCAAAAACTTATATACACATTGTTAATATTACACTTGACCCATGTGGCAATCCAAAAGATAGAAGCTGCTCTATCTCTTTGATCGGAACAAATTGTTTCCACAGTAACAATTTTACCAAGAAAAATAAATTGATTGCGAAGTCTTGGTAATTTCAAATTTCTCATATTTAACAACTCTATCGGTATGAAACCCACTATCTACTATCTTCAATTATAGAACATAAATTCCTCTCCTCAAAACTTCTCATCCTTAATGTCTAAATAAAATCCCTAAGTGACTGACAATAATAACCCACTAATACAAGTTCACTTTGCAAAATTGTCACTCAACAGACTTATATTGCATAAAAAATTAGTTGAGTCGATTCCTCTACCATGGTTCTAGTGTTGCATAATTACAAAATATCCAAACTAATAAAAGCAAACAAAAGGATATACATGACAAGATGAAGATTCAACATACAATGATCATACATACACCTCAATGTTGAGACTCTGAAAATGATAGTGAAATAGCTATCGATAAAATGGTCCTAGCCTTCCAATAGTTAGACAGGAAATTAACTTTTGATATTTAAGCTTCCAAGATTTAAATGGGTGACCTTCCTCCTAAAATGAAAACAATAAAATGTGTACAACTCAATGAAAAAAAAAAAAAAATTATGGCCTTAAACGTAATAGATAATTAAACTCTATAAAAATGGTATAGTTTAATCAAATACAAGTCCTATAATTTTTTCTTAGAATTCTTTACCGGAATAGAAAGAAATGCAGTGAACAGACTCCTCCTTCCTAAACAAACCCTAATATAGTGTAGTTGAAAAGGAGTGGTTCAATCACATACTATTGCTTGTTGTCACCCTAAATCATATAACCAGTTGAGAATCAGCTAACAACCACTTTAAGATCACACCATAACAAAACTTAATTCAACAAATAGAGTGAAACAATTCACAAAACTAGTCTCCAGAAGAGGAATTCTTAGATTACCAGAACTTAAACTCAGGAAGGCGTCGAACAAATGGCCTGAACTCATCCGAGCCTCTCGTTGGCAACGAAGCCCCATCCAAGACTTCAAGCTCTGGATCAACCTTAGGCGACAAAAACCCAATCAACAGATTCAAGATGTAAATTCCTAGGCCATATGATATAATGTAAAATCCCTGAACATAATAAACCCTCAACATATAAATCGCGGCAGCAGCAAGAGTTCCCAGCCATCGCTGGACCGGGTGAGGGGTGGACCGATCCAAATAGTACTGAAATGTCCTCACAAAATCATTTCTCCACTTGGCAAGAGGCGCCACCGCAGAGGCAGCATCACCCCCAACTCCTTCCATGAGTTAGTAGTCCCTAAATCCCCCTGCAGATCAAAAAGCAATAAATTGTAGCTACCACAATGACCAAAAGGTGTGCAGCGAAAATCCCTTTTAATTACTGAGTTAATGAAGGAAAGTAAAAGCCTAAGACACCATTTCGGATCTGATGCTACTATTTGTTTTGGCATTCAAGTGATGTTAATTAGACTACTTGTTTTAGTTTTTTGGGCCATGTGTGAACAACTTTAACAGCACCCATGACTGACAATCGTTGTGTAGTCCTTTTTTCTCAGCAACCAAACAGCATATTGGCTTTGAAATTGAGCAACAGCAGATTCAAAACGAAAGAAAAGCTACAAACTCAAACCCCAAATGGTTTTACACATAAAATATACAATACAGATAAGCAGAAGCCGTATAAAATCGAAACATCACATTAGTTGCAACCTCCAACATAACCCAAAAAGAAACTTTCCAAAAACATCAAATAGTATATTCTTATTCCTGAGATATAGTTACCTTAAATATAGCCCTTACATATTTCAAAAAATCTGTGACAAAAACCAGATAGATCACAAACTAAATTCCCAAACAAGATTAATTGATTAAAACATGGTAAAACAAGATTAATCAAAGGCAGCTCAAAAACACAAGAAAATGTATGAAAACAGAGAGAAAAAACTCACCTTTAAGAAAACCGTGAAATTAGGCTTAAGAAAACTGTACAATGGATCCGGTGAGATAATTTTTGTGAATGGTGAGGGGATGATCGACGGGGAGCGATTTGCTTCAACTATTCAAAGAAAGAAAGAACTCGCTGTGGCAAGTTACGGTTCTCATGTGCATTGCATTTTGCACCAAAACGCACAGTTTCTATTCCGCAAACTTCCGCAAACTTAAAACGGGCTCCTTCTGTACCGTTTTATTATGTGTGGAGAAAATTTCAATTTTACCCTTTTTTTTTTTTTTTTTTTTTTTCGTTTTTAATCCAAGAAATTTTTAGAGAAATACTATCATTCTTCCTAATGTTATTATTTTTTAAAAAAACATATGAAAGATTAATGGGGTAAGTTTTTTTTTTTAGAAAACAATATCCGGATCGGATAGGGAATACCAAGAGAAGCTATTCCTTGAAATCCTCACTTGGTGTAAACTCCATATGGGTAATGCTGGGGGATGAGGATCCATTGAAATTCTAAGAAAATTTCAGTTTCTGAAATTCTAGATCTGAGCGTCCATTTACATCCAAGGGCCAAGGTCATGCCACGTGTTTTACTAATAATAAAATAATAAAATAATATTTAAATTTTAAAAAAGTAAATAATAAAATAAATAAATAAAATAATATAGGGTGGCTTATTAATGGGACACGTGGCATGACCTTGGCCCTTGGATGAAATGAACAGTCCAGATCTAGAATTCCAAAAACTGAAATTTTTTTTGGAATTTCAGTGGATCTTAATCCAATGCATGGTGCTCTTCTAGTATTTTCTTATGTTATTTTAATTGTGATGTAACTTTTAAAATCACAATTGAATTTGAGATTATCATTATTTTTTTTTTGACATGTCCGCACAAGAGAGGGGAGGGGGATTCGAACTAGTGACCTCCACTTCATTAAGTGTGATCCTAGCCGATTGAGCTACCTCTTAAGGACGAGATTATCATTATTAACTTTAATCTATTTGCGATTTTAAAAGCCACACTACAATTGGGAGGACACCAAGAAAACACTAGAAGAGCACCTAATATTTCACCAAAAAAAAAAAAGAAAAAAAAAAAAGGTAATTGTGATCGATAATTAAGACCTTCAAATATTTTGACACATTCACTTGCATTAATTGGCATCTTAAATTTCCACACGAATTATAATAATAATATTTAAATCTTCAATTTTTGCATTTCAAAAAATCACATAAAACCCCCCCACACCCCCCCCCCCCCAAAAAAAAAAAAAAAAAAAAATTAGCTTCAAATTTATTATGAACCCAAAGGGGAAGGCATCAAAGTGAAGCGTTTTGAGGATACGAGTTTCAAAATTCATTTGACACTAATAGCGGCAAGAAAATTCGCCGTGAAAACTGACACCTTCGTCGCGCAACGGATTCACGAAAACTTAGGATCACGAAACGACGACGTTGCTTTCCCATGTATCGGTGGTATTCTACCCTACTGCTTCAGTATCATTTCCAGCTCCACCTTCGCTCCCCATCTCTCTCTCACACACACACGCACGCACGCACGCAGACAGAGCTGAAGCTTCACTAAAAGCCCCAAAACCCCAGCGAGTTCAACGGCTTACAGTTATCGCAGATCGACAGCGAACCAAGATGGGGACCCTGGGAAAAGCGATATACACCGTCGGATTCTGGATTCGCGAGACCGGCCAGGCCATTGATCGCCTCGGCTGCCGCCTCCAAGGCAACTACTACTTCCAAGAGCAACGTAAATGCCCTTCCCTCTAACCCTCTCGATCTCTCATTCCCAAAATCCTTAAATAGAAATTTACACAAATTTTTCATTTTCGTTTTTTTTATTTTTTCTCTAATTAGATCGGTTCTGTGTATTGCTATTACTTTGCAAGTCTTTGATTTTTCCTTTTTCAGTTCTTTTTGAACTAAATTGAGCTGAAAATTACGAAGTGGAACATAGAGGAAAGGCACTGTGTTTTTCCATCATTGAGCTGAAGGCATGAGGAAGAAAGTGTATCTCAGAATGTGTTATGTATATGAACAAGTGTTAGTGTAGGAAATTTCATGTGAATAAAGTGGATTTTGATGTGATATTCGTAACTAGGGAGTATGGTTTAGTTCATAACATGTTGGAAGAACCTGTAAGATATTGAAGAAAGAGCTTCTGCAATGGGTCAAGAATTGCTAGGATATGTAGAAATTTTTTTCGAGAGGTCTATAAATTTTTTCTCAAGTTATTGTTACGTGCATGCCTTGAACACACGCTTTTAGATGTATTGATGCTTTAGCACATTCATGTTACTAGTTGTCCCAAAAGTAAAGAGAAATTATGAATTTAATCATTTAATTTATATTTTAACACTTGGCCTCGCGCGTGAGCTCAAACTTCCCTTCAATAAGGTGAAACCCAACACTAGAAATATTTAATTAAAATTGAAAGTTAAATTGTGGAATTAGGTTTGAACTTAAAAGCTCTACTATAATACCATATTAAATCATCACTTATTCCAAAAGCTTAAACACTTATAGATGTCATTGTAAGGTTGCTTGTGCCATTGGGAATGTTTTCTTCAGTTGATTTAGGTTATTTTGGGTTCTGCCTAGACAAGTAGTCGATTTGTATGCTTGTTGGTGGACTGCTGGTAGTGAGTGTTGTTGTGTGGAAAGTGGTGTCTTCGTACTTTTTGTGATGTCTATTGATAGAAGTTTTGAGGACCGTAAGAAGACCTTGGAGGAGATTTAGGTCTTTATTTTTCAAGAGATTGTATCTTTAGACAATTGCTTTTGTTTCTCCTTTGGTGATTAGTTATCATGATTATCTTGTTCTTTTTGCCCCTACTAACTGACTTTTCTTATATACTTCCTATGTACAACCTTTTTAATGATATCTCGATTACTTATATATAAAAAAAATGTTAATTGAATTAGAATTGCCTCTTGGGCATAGGCTCATGTAGTGAAGGGATGGGGTGGGGTGTCTGGGTTATGTCCTAGGTGCAAATCTCATCAATCTGCAAACAAAATATTGAAATAAGATTATTTGAAGCATTTTGTTCCCACACAGCTAATCATTTAGGTTCTAAATCAAATAGTTGCCCTTTATTTGTAGAGTACCCGAGCAAAATCCCATGCTACGGCCGCTTTTGATAGTCTGTTTACTTGGTTCATCTTGTTTTCTTGAGTGCTTTAGAATTGCATAAAACAAATCATTGTTCTTGTTTGCTTTGCAGAGATTTATGTAAATGGGCTGCATCATTTTCTTCTCCGTTCATATTTTAATTATATACGTTTTATGTCACGTCTTTGTTATGACTTACATATAGAATTTTTGGCTGTAGTTTTTTTGCTTGATTTCTGACATACAACAAAGTATTGATTATGATTTCTCTCTAGTGTCTAGGCATAGAACTCTCATGAACATATTTGATAAAGCCCCTGTGGTTGACAAGAATGCATTTGTGGCCCCAAGTGCTTCTATCATTGGGGATGTTCAAGTTGGAAGAGCATCATCGATTTGGTATGGATGTGTCTTGAGAGGTAAGATTCTTTATGTATGAATTCTGTGGTGTATGACTATGAAATTGGACTTTTTTTCTTTTTTATTTTTTCAAAGATAACCCTTTTTAAAAAAATACACTGTTTTAAAATGCCCTTTTCTTCAGTCTTTTTTTTTTTTTTGGGGGGGGGGGGGGGGGGTGGCGTTTCATTGTCTGAATGAGTGAATGGAATGCCCGATTAATAAAAAACATTATACAAGACTGAGGCACCTCGGTATTGTTCCATGACAATGGAATTATAGTTTATTGCCACCTAGTATGGCAAACTATGAGTTCCTTTTGCTACTCAGTTGTTTCTCAAACAATTTTATTTTCTAGAGAAATATTATAAACCTTGATTTACCTCTTATTTGGCCTTGTTGTCTCTCAAGCATGTACTATATAGTTGCCCATAATGTTTTTGATGAGGAGTACATCCATCAGAAGTAAGTCTTGGATGAGTCTGTAATCAGATTAACTACTTGTGAACGACTAGGTGGAGTTATCTGGATGTTTTAGTACCTTATTCTAAAGGGATTTCTCCTTCTTGACATTGAGGGTTGCCCAAATCAGCAGCCTTCATCCACTTCTTGAAACCCAATTATGGGGGAGTTGCAAGTTCTTCAAGTTTCATTCTTTAGCTGGATGCAAACTTCTTATTTGGTAATAAACCTTAAAAATCTGAGCGTAGGTGATGTGAACAGCATCAGTGTTGGATCTGGAACTAACATACAAGACAACTCCCTGGTGCACGTGGCGAAGTCTAACCTAAGTGGGAAGGTCTTACCTACTATTATTGGGGACAATGTTACTGTAGGTGAGTGATATGCTGGTGATAATATGCATGATGTGAAATTACCTAACCATCTTGGTTCCATTCTTTTCTGGATTAAAGTGAAATTTGAACTTGGCAGGTCATAGTGCTGTTATACATGGCTGTACTGTTGAGGATGAGGCCTTTGTTGGTATGGGAGCAATACTCCTTGATGGTGTTGTAGTTGAGAAAAATGCTATGGTTGCTGCTGGAGCCCTTGTGAGACAGAATACGAGGATCCCCTCTGGTGAGGTATGTCTGCAGATACTCTTATCTCACTTGAATCTACCAATTTATTTGAAAGGGAGTTTATATGTCATATGCAAGTATACATGAAGTAATTTAGAGGGATATAAAATTATAATTTAACATTTAATGGTAAATTGTCAACAAATGGTCTCAATGCTGATCAAAGATAAGCGAAAATGTAGAATGGTGAGTCTGTGCTCAGACTGTTCAGAAAATTCCTTGTGCCACAGCAGATTAATCAGCATATTTTCTAAAGATGAGCAGGTAAGTGTTTTGTGCTAGTTGGAATGAGATAATCACCATAGTAACATTATAGTTTCAATATTCAAAAGCATAACAATGGCATGCAGCAGAGTGGGATTCTGTGCTCATGGTGACCACAAATGTGATGGTGATTGTAGACCCCACACTGGTCCAAAATTTCTAATGGCCCATTCATTAGATAGTGTTATAATGTCGAAATAACGGGTTTCTTGAGGTTTATAAACTTCTGTTAGGTCTGAAATTGGCATGATAGGTTAAAAAGAAATAAGGTTTCTTAATCCTTCTATACCTTTTGTTGCTCTCTTTTTCTCACCGTCACTCTAGTTAGGCTATAGACTCCCTTGTTTTTCAGAGTGGGAAAATGTCTAGTGTGTTTATTCGTTGTTGGGGGGAAAAAAAAAAAATCTGTTTCGTGCCTTCAGTTGATTCCTTAATGATTGCCTTGGTTGGACTTTGGTTGAGATTTGATACATAACACCATAAGGCCAATTTAGTCCTTTCTTTTGTGTGATCTATCCACAGCTCTGAATTATTGCATAAGGAACAGATGCTTAACTTTGACAAATGATTAGTGCATGCTTATTTAATATGAATCACAGGTATGGGGAGGCAATCCTGCAAAATTCCTGAGAAAGCTCACTGACGAAGAGATAGCCTTTATTTCCCAGTCAGCCACCAATTATACGAACCTTGCAGAGGTCCATGCAGCTGAGAATGCAAAGCCATTTGATGAGATTGAGTTTGAGAAGGTTCTCCGCAAGAAGTTTGCTCGTCGGGATGAGGATTATGACTCAATGCTGGGTGTTGTTCGCGAAACCCCCCCTGAACTTATTCTTCCTGATAACATCCTACAAGATAAAGCACCAAAGGCTCCTCAAAAATGAGATTTAGTAAATTTTTCTTCAGTTTGGAGCTTGAAATTCCATTGAGGACTATTTGTTGTTATGAGCAAATACATGGAGAAGGGATTATTTTCTTTCCCAATAATACCAGACGTGTTAGGGCAGATTATGGCTTCTTTCTGG
Source organism: Corylus avellana (assembly GCF_965113065.1). NCBI lineage: Eukaryota > Viridiplantae > Streptophyta > Magnoliopsida > Fagales > Betulaceae > Corylus > Corylus avellana. Next base: position 23,426,856 of record NC_142496.1, read on the forward strand.
GTTTTGGCTCTAGCCTTCCTGCAGTTTTTTGGAAACTGTCTTCTGTTTTGGGTAAAACTGATGCCATAAGCAGCACAAATGTTATTGCTTTGTGTTCCTTGTGTCTAAGGTACCTGTTCTTCAGATGATTTATTGATCTGTCCTTGTAAGTGTCAAGTCATTCTAGGCCATGACATGAGAATATTTTCTCCTTGAAGTCAAATGTTTTGCAGTACTCTTCTGATAGTAGTCATATTGTTCTTTACATGGAGCCTTAGCATCCGTTGCTACCGAGTAGTTTTGCATATGATATGTGCCCCTCTTGTGGCCTTGCAAACTCTAATTGGTACCAGATTGTGCTCGTTCAACTGATTCAAGTGATTCATTCAGTTTTGAAAGGCTATATATAAAATTTTAGTTTGCAGAGATGGTTCAAACTTGGCCACCCATAATAAAGGGCTAGATCTTGGAATTGGGGATTAGGGCTGTAAATGAACTGAGTTGTTTGGAAATAGCTAGAGCCTTACTTGTATAAACTTGGCTTGAGTTCGGTTCGTTTAATAAATGAACCAAGCTTGAACATAAATTTAGGCTCGTTTTGTATAAACTCGACTGGAATCGTATAAGTTCGTACAACTTTATTTTATTATTTTTAACTTTGATATATATATATATTTGTGTATAGTAAATCAATATACGTACTATAAAACATGCATATAAACTTGAGATTGGATTGTTTAAGATTCAAGTCGGAGCCTATTTGAAATTATGTTAAGGAGTTTAAAAAGTACTTTAGTACATAAAAGGTTGTACCAAACAAAAAGTTGGGCGATTTAGTAAAAACACTCAAAAAGTGCTTTGAACTTCTGCTCTAAAAATGCTAAAATGCATTTTTGAGAATAGATTAAAAATGAAGCTTTATTTAAAAGGCTCTTTTAGTTTTTTTTTTTGGTTTTTTGGTTTTTTTTTTTTTTTCTCAATGCAAAGTCAAACAAACTCTTAATTTATCTAATTAACTCAAATGATAAAATATTAACAATAATTAATCAACTTATGATTTCTATGGATTTACAGCAACAATAAACAATGGTGATATTTACTTATATAAGGAATGATTAAATTAATTGAGCAACTTCTGAATAAGCTTGAGTTCGTTCGAGAAAAACAAAAAAAAAATCAAATTTGAACTAATCATCTAGCTCGAGCTTGGCTTGTGCTTGAAACAAAATTAAACTAACCGAATTTAAATATTCAATACTTGGCTCGATTACAGCTATATTGGATTGGAGACTGGTCTTTACTTAATTGTTTGAATGGATAAACCCTTTGATTTTGGCATAGGCTGAGGAGTCGGCTGAAAGAAACATTCTGTCAAAGGCATGCCTCAATTTTCCAAGATTACATTTTATCTTTTGTCTTTTCTTACTCGGTGTTCTTCTGGTTTTTCTAATTAGCTGTTTGTTTTGCTGTCTGTTTCTTTGCAATGTTGTCAATATGATGTATTTAACTGGGAATGGCATCCAATAATTCGAGTTGGATATTCTCTAAGATTGGACCATCGGTTGTTGGTTTTGAGTTTCTTCCAATGAGGATATAAAATTTTAATATAATTAATTAATTATATAGGAAAATATCTCTTAAAATTCTCACTACATTTACCTAATTGATGTTTAAATACCTTTATTTGTCCCTAAGGATATCTCTTGTGCGGACATGTCAAAAAAAAAAAAAAAAATAAGACCGAAAAGTTACTTCTAAGAGTGCATGAACGAATATCTTTTTAATGAATAATATATAAAGTATACCAATTATCCTAAAAACATCACAAATCTAAAAAATTAACAAAATCTACAAAATTAGAATATATTTATTTTATTTTGGGTCGAGAGAATATTGTCTACTTTGGCTTTTTTTTTTTTTTTTTTTTTTTTAAATAGTATTAGATTTATAAAAGGCATAAAAGCAGTTGTATATAGTTGGGGCCACGGCCCACCGACCTCATGGGTCTCAACACATATGGCCATGGAAAATTGCCGATACCGTGCCTTGGGCGATTGAATGGCGCATCTTCAGTAATCAGTATTATATTAAACGTCGTCGCGCATGCCTGATGCTAACAACTAAAGAACATGGCCCGCATGCAGCATGCATGCTCACATCCTTGGAATTCATCTTAAACAAACAAAGTAAGCTCACTTTGTTTCGACGTGAAATAATTTTTAAAAAATATTTTTCGTACTTTTAGTTTTCGTTTGACCTTGTAGCTGCTGGACACGTGTAGTGTCCTTGATCGATCTTTCTCATTAATAAATTGATTGTGGGATTGAATTTGTCGAGATCTAGAGTGAGTGAAGATTGAAGCATGAGCAGTGGTTATTGATCCAGCCAGCGGGAATCTACCAAAAGGCCTAACGAGGGCAGTTTGAAGAATAATAATAATAATAATAATAATAATAATAAGGGCAGCACAAATCCCTTATCATAACTTTTTGTGCAATAATTTGAAGAAATGGGAATCTTTGAAAAAAGAAAAAGCCAAAACTCCGTGATTTCGGCTGGGTTCTTGTCCAAACTCGATCACAACAATTAAGGCTGTCCCACTAATCTTTCATATCATATCTAATGCCTCCCTTCTCTTTATGTCACACTACATGTAGGGTTTGCGGTGTGGTGCGGTTTTGTTTCATTCTTGTCTCATAGATATGCATGAGATGAAGGAGATGGGGATGCAAATCAACAAAAGTGGATATATATATATATATATATATATATATATATATATATATATATATATATAGATCGACAAGATAAGATGAAATCAAATACAACGTGGGATGTGACCTATTGTATATTGTTGGAAGTTAGTTTTTGGGTTGAGTTAGGCCCAAGACCCATTTCTAATATGATATCAGAGCCTAACCCAATTAATTGACTATGGCCCACCGTCACCCATTGTCGCACATGTTGGCTTGGATGTCCTCTCACCACACGTGAAGGGGCGTGTTGGAAGTCTCACATTGCTTGGATATTAAGGAGATGGGCCATTTATAAGGTGAGGGAAAACCTCAACTCTTGAGCTAACTTTTGGGTTGAGTTAGGCCCAAAAACCCATTTTAACACACACACACACACATATATATATATATATATATATATATATATATATGAATGTATTCTTAATACAAGTTTTACTTTGATAAAATAGTATGAGCATGAGGCATCTAGCTATGACCACATATAAAAATAAAATGGTGCATGTATGGATGTTAATCATGGGGTGCATGTTACTTCTCTTTTGTATAATGCGGTAGTGGTTGAAGCTTTAATTTAGGCTTTCAATCATGTGTGAGAATATGTTGGAAACTTTCAGATTCAGTGGTAGAGATATATCGAGCTGCGTCTATGTTCGCTGATGATGCCTTCAAGATATAGCCCATTCTGAGGCTCTCAACCAAAGCACTCAGCCACTTGCGCGGGTATTTAGAATAATTAAAGAAAGCAAAGAATTGCACTAGCTAGCCACCACTCTACTTGGGGTGGTCATCGTGAGCTATATATTATTTCGTTGGAAGAGGAAACTAGGATGAGAAGGATATGCAAATGTAACTATCGCTAGCTATTTCCTGGCATCTCATTCCTTCATATATATTTATAAGAATGGTCAGCCATTTCAGCTTGACCACCCACAGAGGAGAGTGGTTAACCAGTTCTAAAAGGGTGGTTGAGCATTCGAAAATACGCCAAAGGTGGATAAATTACCTTCAAACTTGTTTTTAGGTGGCTGATTACCTCCAAGACAATTGATATATAGGATGGTCATATACACCACTCCAAACCCACCCAATCCACCTCTTTGGTCTATGCTTGTTGGCATGACTCTTCCAACCGTTTACTATAAACAAACACCTAAGTTTAAGAAAATTGTAGAAAATTTGAATCCAAAAAATAATATGGGTATTCTTCTTTGATGGCAAAATGAATGAAAAATTTAATGCAGGACTTGTTTCAAAATTAGTTAAAGTCATAGCTTCATTGATATAATATGATATTTTGACTAAACAGAGGTGCGTCCACTTTCATTTAAGGCTATTATTCTCTTATTTTGTTGCTGAAAAGTTCGTGAGATAATAGTTTTTACAAGATGGAGATGGAGAATTTAATTTTCTTTTTGGACATAAATTTCCTCCAAACAGGTCAGAAAAAATATTCTTCAATCTATTTAAAATAGTGTCAGGTGTTTATAAACATTTAGACAGAATTTTCCGCCATACTAATGGTAAAAGAGGAGCTTTATTTATTTATTTTTTGACATGTCCGCACAAAAGGGAAAGGGGGATTCGAACTAGTGACCTTCACTTCATTAAGTGTGGTCCCAGCCGATTAAACTATCTCTCGGAGACAAGAGGAGCTTTATTTTCAATAACTCATATATATTAAAACTAACTTACCAAGAAAAAAAAAAATTACTATATATAAAATAAAATAAGTGAGTGATTTGATACGCAATTTAATAAATGCATAAACAAATAACGGTAGATAATTTCGGGGGGCATATTGGTAAAAGAAGACGAAAAGCGCAAGGCCTGCTGGCCCTGCTGGGAAGGCAAGCAGTGTGTATAAAAGGAAGCAGAGGCGGAGTGGGAGAGAGGGCAAGGGGTGGGGCGACTGAGCAGAACAATGGGAGCGGAGGAGCCCTTGCCCAGCGAAAACAACGGGGACGAGGGGGTCAAGGTCAAGCCAAAGCTGGACGTCGAGGCTCCTCTTGTCCTCGGTCTCCAACCGGCCGCCCTCGTCGACCACGTGGCACGCGTTAACTGGTCCTTGCTCGATCAAATCCCCGGCGAGCGCGGTGGCTCTACTCCGGTACGGTCACTCTATCGCCATTATTGATTCACTTCAATTTGCTCAATTGCGGATCTTTATGATGATTTGGCGTGTTCAATTTATGTGCTTGGTTTTTGTTGCTACGTATTTTCCATTTCCAAGTTGTTGTTTTGGGTGAATTTTATGCTTTCTGACAATGCAGGCTCTCGTTTAGTTCACGTTGGACTGCTCACTCGCGGTCTGTTTGTTTGTGGCTATTAAATGCTTCTTTTTGTGGGTGTTTTTTAAAAGCTTTATTTAGTTTTCCCTTTTTATTGTATGTACTAAATGTTCAAATTTTTTTCTCCCTATGCAAATAGTTAGTTTTCGTTTAGATCAACGTAAAGTAATGGTTTTCCTGTTGTTGATCAAAAGGGTATTAGAATTGTGTTTTCTAGATGAATGAAAAGCTGCGTATGCACTTTCTTATAGCATAACTTGGGTAAAGTTGTTGTTGCGTGTAGTGATAGATTTTATTTTGTGTATATATATATTCTGTTTAGGTTTCAATTGGAGAGCTTGAGCACATATTGAGTGAGTTGAGAGCCCATATCCTCGCGTCCCCAGATGATCCATTGCCTATGAAGGCGATGGCTGGGGGCAGTGTGGCCAATACCATCCGGGGACTGAATGCAGGCTTTGGCGTCTCCTGTGGAATAATCGGGGCCTGTGGGGATGATGAGCAAGGTCAGTCCTTTGTGAGCAACATGAGCTCTTATGGAGTGAACCTCTCAAGATTGAGGATGAAGAAGGGACACACGGGACAGGTGAGCTTCATGTTACAAGTTTTGTGAAGTTGATCGTTCCGAATCTTTTTTGGTTGAAGTTCTAAATGATTGGTGCTGAAACTTTTATAATCTATATTGTCTGGTACAGTGTGTTTGCCTGGTTGATGCTTTGGGCAACCGTACCATGCGACCTTGTCTCTCCAATGCTGTGAAGGTTCAGGTGGGATGGCTTTTTTACATGTTTTATATATATATAATCAAATAACTTTATAAAAAAGTGTGAAGCGCCCCTAAGTAACTACAGAAAAATGTTAGGGGTACGAAGAATTTAACAAAGGGATGTGGCACTGCCACGTCGGTTAAAAAAAAATTCTGCACATAAGAGTAATAGTGGCTCTGTGCAACCTCATCTAAAAAAAGGAAAATCGCACATAAAATTGCACACATAAGTCAATCACTGCAACCTCAAGCCAGCCAGCTCTGCAATCTCATCTAAAAGGGGACAAAGTGTAGTAGGTTAAAGCCCTCTCCTTTAGATCCTTTCCTTGGCATCAGATCTACGAAGCACTGCAAAAGTAAAACCGTGGTGTAGAAAAAGAGAAAGAAATGTAACTGTGGCACATATACATAGAAGTAAAAACAGAGCATGGGAAAGTAGGGGGGGGGACTTCTAAACTGCCTCTCTGAACTTCAAGCCAGCTTCATTCTGCAATCTCTCTTCTTTGATGTCTGATACGTGTCACTGCCACGCTAGTGTGTAGAAAGTCTCTTTGTAAAATTCTTTGTAACCCTAGCATTTCTCATATGTATATATCTCAGGGTGTGCATCAGTGTATGTGGTATTTTGAAGTTACGTTTTTCACAAATTTTAAGGGTCGACTTAGGCTTCTTATTGAGATGAGCTACAGGCACTCGGATGAATGCTTCTTTACATGTCTCTGTATGCATACGCCTCCGGGAGTGTGTGTGCGCGTGTCTTTCTTCATATTAAGATAAGGGTTTGTCACGAATTTAAGGATTTATTAATTGACCAAGCTTAAAATCTTTATTCTGTTTCAGGCAGATGACTTGACAAGAGAGGATTTTAAGGGATCCAAGGTTAGGCATCTCCCTCTTGAATAAAAATTGTGAATCAAACCTGCCAATATCATTTTTCCCCTTTCTTTCAGTACCTTTTTTTTTTGTTGCAAATTCTTAATTTCTTATTATTGTTCTTCTTGTCATAGTAGTTTTGTCACTTTTAAACTAGTTAGGTTACATTTGTAATCCAGCTGGAGTGTATAACATAGTGTACAGATAATGCGGTTTCTTGAATTTATTTGACTCATTGTAATAAAGATAAAATCCTTCATGCCACAAACTAGATCTGTTATTTTTTTGTTTCACCTATAACTTCTGCAAGATAATATGTTGAGGCTTTCTATGGACTTAATTGTTTAATATTTTTTTTGTTACAGTACTTATCGAAAATATATTTTCTTTTGTTACAGTGGTTGTTGTTGAGATATGCAAAATTCAATTTAGAAGTTATTCAAGCGGCTATAAAGATTGCCAAACAAGAGGGTCTTTTTGTGTCCATGGATTTGGCCAGTTTTGAGGTATATTTATACATCTACAAATTCTTTTAGTGTGGTTCAAGATGCTGATAAAGAATACTTGAAATAAATATTTTATTTCATTGAGTACAAAATTGCATAGAATCACTTTATGCATGGAATTGGAAAACCCAATTCTCAAATATGATTTTTTGTGTGGTGATTTACATTCCATTATTATTTTCTCACTTTTTTCTTTCCCCCCTCCCTTGCCTTCTCTTAATATGTTTTTCTATGCCAAAATTCAGGATTAATCTTGCATGGTCCTTAACTTTGTACAGATGGTTCGAAACTTTAAAGCACCTCTTCTACAGTTACTGGAGTCGGGCAATATAGACCTCTGCTTTGCCAATGAGGATGAAGCAACAGAGCTTCTAAGGTGACTGCTGGCTCTTTGTTGTGGCAAAATGCTAACATTGTCTTCCAATGAAAAATAGTCATTTTTACTGGCTCTTCGGTTATGCATTTTATTAGAACATTTGATAATTTATCCTCCATTTTATGTAGGGGTAAACAAAATGCTGATCCTGAAGTTGCACTTGAATTTCTGGCTAAACACTGCCAATGGGCTGTGGTGACATTAGGCCCTAATGGATGCATTGCTAAGCATGGAAAAGAGGTAAGTGAATCCTTGTTGTCCTTGTTTCATTGGAGGAGAGTGGAAGCTTTTGCAGGGTTCTGTTAATGGCCCCTCAAAAATAGAAGGTTAACCTCCAAATCTGCACCCAACTTTAAAAATAACAGCAAAAAAAAAAGTGCGAACACTACAATTCTAATTTGAGGTTTTCTTATCCTTTCCACAGCAATAACAATTCCCTACGGATTTTCAATAGTTACACTAGTGTTACGTATAAAATTTTACATGTCAGGTTGTCCGAGTTCCAGCCATTGGAGAAGCAAAGGCTATTGATGCCACTGGAGCGGGTGACCTATTTGCAAGTGGATTTATATATGGATTGGTAAAAGGATTGCCTCTGGAGGAATGCTGCAAAGTTGGCTCATGCAGTGGCGGATCTGTCATCCGCTCTCTTGGAGGCGAGGTGACCCCGGATAATTGGCAGTGGATGTACAAGCAGATGCACAGCAAAGGCCTCCCTGTGCCAGATATTACAAAATGATCACTTCATAATCACGTGGTGGCTGTACTTCTCCCCATTGCTATAGTTATTCTTTTTTAAGCAAGGGGCAGCTAGAGTTGCATTTTGGGGTTGGCTTGACTAATGCGTACAAGACTTTCTCCAGGAAAATAGAATCACTAAATCAATTTAAAATCATTTTTTTTTTAAGGCTTTTAATCTTGTGGCCTATTATCCCATTTGAAATGTTGGGGAATGAGTGCTGTGCTCAGGCAGTAATCAGTCAATTACATTTATCAATTTGGATTGGATACTTTGTGTATGTACACGTAAAGGTTTATATTGAATCCCCAAATTAACACCAAATTGAGACCCTGATTATCAAGTCGCAAGGAATTCTAAACAAGATGGATGTTATGTGAGAGTGTTGAGCGAGTATTTTTTTGACTGCTTCAAGTTCAGCCGTAAATGGTTAAGAAATGATTGGTGTCAATAATTTGTCTATATTTTTTTTCGTCATATTTTCTTACACTAATTGGGACTACTACAATATTGTGAAATATGTGAAAGATAAAACGTGGTATGTTGCATTGCTCGATCTGGAGTTCCTGTGGTATGTTGCATTACTCGAAAGCCATAAAATTCCTAGATAACTAAGATCTAAGATCTGGAGTTCCTTTATTTGTTTTTTGGGATTGCATTAACTCTTATGATCATGGTTTAACTTTAACCCAGGCTTCAGGAATCTCAACTCGGTATCATTTTTCTTCCTCTTCTCTGTTGGTTGAATAAAAAACTCTTGTTAAGCAGAAATTCAACTAAAACTAGGCAAGAAACAACCACAACAAAGGACGAGCAAACAATGCTAATACAAAATACCGACGACTTTCAAGAGCCACAAAATACATTAATCGGAAGCAACATTATTTAGTGTTTGAGAAACTCTGATAACTCCGATCCTCGTTGAATGCTGTTATGTTACTTTTTTAGGTTTCACCCAATTTAATCTTTCCATATACAACCTCAAGGTCAGCTCAAAATTCAAAGGATGCTCACTCTGCTTCATATGCCTAACTACACTCCCTTACGATGTAAACATATTTCTCCTGGAGTAACCACACACAATTGATGTTACATGGATCACGAACTTGCTGGAAAAAAGAAAAATGACATAGGTATGTCATTGCCAGCCAGAGCTTTGCTTGCTCGAGATCTCTATAACCAGTCGGTCTACAAAACAGAACAAAAGCACAGCCAGGGCTTGTGCCTCATACACAAAACCACCTCCGCAGAAAACAGATTAAGAGAGAATATGGTGACAGATCACATCAAGCTAGGCAAAGAGAAAGAAAGGGAGAGAGAAAAAGGGGGATAAATAGAAGAAAGCCTCCTTGCACGTGCTGAACGTGCAGAAAGGTGAGTATTACCACAATACAAAACAGTAGCCATAACCAGGTTGGATACCACCACTAAGTTCATACTGTATCTCGAGTATAAACGTAAAGAGTGTAAATCTAAGTTCACCAGGGTCTAGCATTAAAATGTTTGCATCAATGAGGCAAAGATAAGAAAAAAATAAATAAAAAAGTTTGAGAAGAAAATGAGATCTTCCATGGTGCCATCCATATTGGTAAGCCATTTCTTCAAATAGACACGCCAGAAAAACCTTATCTGAAGACAAGGGATGGGGAGACAATGGCTGGTTCTTCCATCCTCAAATCTCCATTGGAGCTACACCTTGGTCAGGTGCAGCACCCTGGTCAGCATCACCACCCTGTTCTGCTGCATCACCCTCTTCAGCACCCTCTTCAGCAGCAGCAGCATCAGGTTCAGCAGCAGGACCCTCATCCTCTACCACAAGCTCAAATTTATCTATCAATTGTTGTACAGTTTCCTGATCTAATATATGGAATGGCTCTCCAACTCCCATTACCGCAACTGTACATATGGAACTCCTGAGCTTCTCTCCCTGCAAAGTTTCCCTTGTTGCAATAAGTGCATCTTTGATCAGATCATCCCACGACGAGTCCACAAAGTTCTCAAACCTGCGTTCCAAATATGTCTTTGCAGCTTGTGAACGGGATCCAATGGCAAAGGCCTGGTACTCAAAATAGTTACCACTTGGGCAGTTGTAATATAGGTGAGCTCCAGATTCATCTAAGCCACCTACCAGCAGGCCAACACCAAAGGGCCGTTTCCATGAGCGTTGCGTGCAAACCTGCCACCCAAAAGTTTGTTATAGCTACACATGAGGAATAGCTTCTCTTGCAGCAAGCATGTAAACATATAAATTCCTTTTTCATTCTACTTCATACACAGAACACATGGTAAATATAATTAAAACACTATCTAGGTAACTTTCTAGGTAAATAAATGTAGATACCCCAATAAGATTGGTTTCCCATTAAACAATAATACCTTAGTGCTTTTGCTTCAACTGTGATGCATAAAGGAGACTAAACAGAACATTAAGGTTTTTTTTTTTTTTTGATAAGTGCAGAACATTAAGTTCAGTCAACAACAAAAGAGAACCAATAAGTTCACACTACCGTTCCAAATCCCAAACCAATTGAACTACATGTCCACATCTGAAAGAATCTCAGTCAAATAATGTTGAACTCATTGTGTGGTGCACGGAACCGGGGTTTACTCTGCAGGGGTAGATCCGAAGGGCCCTGCCTTGGAGAGGTTCCCCGACATCAAAATAATAATAATAATAATAATGTTGAACTCATGGTTCTAACATCAGATTAAAATTTATTGTCAGAAACTTCAACTTAGTCCAACAAGTTCAGTAACATGCTTGCAAAGATAACTTGGATGCTAGGGGGGGAAATCACGGGGCAAAGAATCACCTTCAACATTACCATTACTGGGAATACGCAAAATATGCCAAATAATTGTATTTTCCCATTGGGTTGAAGCTATCCACTCATATAATTGTGGAATACTCCTTACGACATATCAATTCTAAAGCCTGATAAATTACAAGCAGGTATCAAGTATTGAACATTTAACAAAATTTTCTTGTATGTGCTGAAACATTTTCTTTTGAAGGATGCGAAAGTCTGTCATGCTGAAAGGAGAGCTGATCTTAGCATGTAGGCGTGTTTATGTGTCTCTTCTCAAATGTGCACATGTACAAGTATCTGTGTGGTGAGAGAGAGAGAGAGAGAGAGAGACCACCTTAGAACACAGGGCACAACCATGTGCTAGAATTAAAACAATGACACTCACAGCACATGCACATAGTATTTGCATTAAAAATAACAAGCTTCAAGTAAAATTTCTTATTTGAGACAAGGTATGCGTATCTACAACTAAGAATCAGAAAAAGAAAATCATGATCGCATAATTCTTTAAACTATACAAACACATTTTCCTAATGCTAAAAGGACAGCAATGGTGTACCTCGGGACATGTAATAGAAGCTGAAGCAATCAGCTAAAATACAGAACATATACCAATTAGAAAAGCGAGAAAGATGCAGGAGCTTCCGTGAATGAATAAAAGGAATGAAATTTGAAAGAGAGAATTAAAAATTTCACTCTAATTGTATGGTCAAATCCTCCTCAATTACCCACTTGAAAAATTTCCAGGGATATGGTCATTTTAAGACAGCTATTGCCATCATACACTGGCTGATGCACCCAAATTCTAGGTTTAAAATAGTTGCATTCTGCATCTTAGCTACCATAGATCTCAAAACAACTTTTCACAGGTTTCTGTGCGAGTCAGAATCTCTTAATCCCATCAACATAACATCATATACAATACACAAGAAAAGTTTCTAAAAAATATGCATATGTATATTCATATAATGACTATACATATCCATCCACAACCTGTTAAACAAAGATCAGACTTATTGATTCTTTCCAAATATGAGCAAATGATCCTTGGAAAAACCATTATAGGCATTCTTACTCGATCACAACATTATGAAAAATATTTCATTGCACAGCACAGAACTCACCCTTATTCATTCAAAGATATCAAACAAGACATTTATAATTGCTGCTGCTCGTTAACAACTTATTATAACAAGATCTATTCATCAGAAAGCAACGGGAATAATTCAAGACTTGGGAAATTCATAAAATGGGTTGGGCACTGAAAAAATATGTTCACCAGTCTATTAATATGTTGAAAATAAGGACATTGCTATGTCAGAATATTTCCAGCCAGCCTAGGAGTGTTCATGCTGCAAGTGAAACCGAGCACATTTTTTTTATATGTAATCAAAATTTATTAAAAGGCCAAAGAGTGCAACCCAAGTGCACATGAAGCATAAAACAGAAACACCTAACCAGAAAAAGAAACACCATTCTAGAAAATCAGGATAGCTAAAATATGAAAACAATCATAGGCAATTGTACATTGTTTAAGGGTTTTGAAGAAGAAGGCCTTTAGCTCCACTACTGTCCTTTCACAATCTTAAAAAATTCTATCATTTTTTTTTCTTTCCACATACACCAAATTAAGCAAGGCAGGATAATCTTCCACACTGCTACATTTTGAAACCTACCAAACTTCCCTTACCAAAATGCAAAGAGATCCACCACTTATCGAGGCATGACCCACTCTAACCCAAAAAGACCAAAAGCAGAATTCCAAATGGAGTAAAAGGTGATCTACAGTTTCCCCACTCTTCTTACACATGAAACACCAATCTACCACTTGCAACACTGACTGCGTTGCCTTACCACATCTAAGTTTGGCTCTCAGAATTATCAAAGCAGAATCAAACCCAGCTTATTTGACATGTTCAAATATTCAAAATTATTAAATCTAAGAATAACATAGATGGATGACTATTCTTACAAATTCTTTGATTACAACCAGTAGAGGATGTTTTTGACATTGGGTAAATCAGTACCCACAATATATTACCTACCTAGCATCTTCAATTGGAGTAGAATGTGAGTTACTCAAACGTTGACAACCACCCAGGTCATGTAACATACAAACACAAGTTCTGGTTGGTGAATCCCATGCTTGAACATAGGATTTGAAATGCCAATATTCACATGATATTAACCCCTCATGATTCCTTATAAAAAAATGGATTTGAATGTACATCATATTAGTCCAGGAATGCTTCTAAAAAGTTAGTAACAAATTTCAATTTTTTCCTGAAAATCAAGGTCTACATGTAAAATTAATGTCATCACCAAAAATAAGGTCCCCACTAAATAGCAAAGTACACTTGGCATAAAAAAAAAATACTTGTGCCCATGGAAAACAAATGATTTTGTTAGAGGCAAAGCAAAACAGAGGTACATTTGTGCTCCACTAATTTAAATGAGTGTAATCACATCTATGCCCCTAGAATTTTGCTCAGCTTAATTAGAACTAGTATGTAGGAAATGGGAAAAGGAGATAAAACTAGACAAAACACGCCACGCAGTTGTAAGATCTAATAATTTCTTTCGCTCCCCAAAAAAACTACTCAGCATTCGGAACAATGAGCCAAGGGAACTAAAAAACAACTAGTTGAATCATGAGGGAAAACAAAAGGGTTTCCCACCCACTATGATTACCAACATTTTCACATATAGTCAATATCAACCTCAGTTCAATTGTAAGATTCCATTAAAAAGAAATCAACAAGACACCATGTAAAACCCCAATATCCTCTCCTTTGACCACCAAAACACAACACACTAATGCCATTGTGAACAGGTAACAAAAGAAAAATGCTCTGAGAGTTTAACCGCTCAGCATTCCACTTCTTTTGCATCCCAAGAAACCAAAATGTCACATATCGTCCATATCGACCTCAGCTCAACTATAAGATTCCATTAAAAAGAAATCAACAAGACACCATGTAAAACCCCAATATCCTCTCCTTTGACCACCAAAACACAATACACTAATGCCATTGTGAACAGGTAACAAAAGAAAATTGCTCTGAATGTTTAACCGCTCAGCATTCCACTTCTTTTGCATCCCAAGAAACCAAAATGTACACAGTATTTTCCCTCTCTAAAAACTCAAGATTTTACGCATTCTCTCCTTAACCAAACCCACTCCCAACTCCAAAATCCAAAATTTCTATAATCCAATCACTCATCAACTATACAACTTTCTTTTGGGTTCTCAATTTCAGTTTTTCCTTTTCTTTCCCGCATTTAGGTCATAAATCTAAAAACGAATCACAACGAGAAAAACCCTAAACCCACGCAATTCCACGATCCAACAAACACTACTCACCCAAAATAACCAACATTCACCAACTATCACAAGCAACAAACACGCACAACAAGAGCAATTAAAAAACTTAGGGTTTCGAGCTTGACGACGGACCTGAGCCTTGTCGGCGAGCTGGACGACGAGGCGACCGACGGGGAGCGGGGACTCGTAGGTGAAGCTGTGGTTGATGCACTCGGAGCGCATATAGCGAGAGAGGACGCGGCCATCGGCGGTGAGGCCAGCGATGGCGACGCCGATGTGGTCGTCGACCTTGAAAATCTTCTTCTGGTGGGAGGAGAGCTCGGAGTTGGCCTTGTTAACGCAGGCCAGCACCACGTGTGTCTTGGATCGGAGCCCGATCGCCGCCGACCCTTGCTTCACCGCCTCCATCGCGTATTCCACCTGGAACAGCCTCCCCGCCGGGCTCCATGTCGTAACGTCCGTGTCATACTGGTTCCGGAACATCGTTTCTCCTCTACGTCGTCGTTTAACTCTGTATTGCAATTCACACGAGAACAGTCTCTCTCTCTCTCTCTCTCTCTCGCAGTGTTTTGCTTTTATAGGGGTTTTCTTCTTCCACAAGGCAAAATGAGAAAGCAGAGGCATCAGTGATTGGGAACATCGGTGGTAGTAGTTACTGTCTTCGAATGCCGTAAATGGGCCGACTTTCTGACCCGAGCTTAGCTCGAGTAGATTTGGATTTGGGCCCTAAACTTTCCTCTTCACTTGTTTTTCTCTACAGGGCCCAATTTCATTTAGCCTCTCATATAGGTGCTTGTTGAATTTGGCCAGCTTTCGAGCCCAAGCCCAAATTATAGGTTGGGTGCTCAAAATAACAATCTTAGGTTCAAAATAGTAAAAAAGTTTAGTCTAATCATACTAAATCCCCTTATCCAATCATCCACACCTTCTTTCCTCCTCTTCTACGCTCAACTCGGACCACCATAAACCACCATAGACTCTTAACTCTTGTTCACCTTCACTTTCTCCTATTACATTGTCATCAGAAACCCTAACCACGCGTCTTTGATCTCCCCTTCAAACAACATGATTCCGGTCAAGTTCACTAGGTTTTGAATACGAATGTGATGCACATATAAAAGGCTTAACCATGGTGTGATACGAAAAATGAATAATGCGTTCACTATGTTATGAAACGCTATGATACGGTATGATTGATGATGTTATGAAATGTTGTTTATGAACTCGTATCATTTTTATATGCTATACGAGTTTGACAGTTGACTCTACGCATATTATGTTTACATCGGATTTGTATGGTGTGTATGCATGTGTGTATTATCTATAGCTGGCGTAGCCACAGTAAGATGTGGGCTACCATGACTTGTATTCTAGATAGGTTGCCTTGAAAAAAACCTTGGTCGATCGGCTAAGATATGCGGTATGTTGTGAATTTCCCATGACCATGGGATTTAATATGAAGTTATACTTGATGCGCTAACCTCTATGGCCAAAGGGAAGAGTTATAACAATGATCTAATGATACATATATGCATGTTTGGCAAAGTTCATGTGTTATATTCATCAAAGTGAAAAATATCACGATTTAAGCATAATATATATGAATTATGTTACCTTGCATTTCAAGAAACGACATGAGTACTTTGCGAACTCTCTAACATTATGAGCATGGAGGAATAAAAATGTTTATTTTATGTGTTTACAACAAGGTCTCACCTCATGTTATTTCTATGTAACGTTTACTTATTAAGTCGTGAATTTATCTCATTTCATCTGTAAAACATCATTATTTTATAGAGGACCCATCATTAGAGATTGAGCAAGAAGATTAGGAGATAAATGCAGTTACTTGAGTCATTATGGATTTTATGAACTGAATTTTTACGATTACGAGAATGTTTAACAGTTTTATCATAGATGCTCTCGTTGATACTCATTTTACTGCAATTAAGTCGTGAAATCAAACCTTGTCTTCACAAAGATTTAAAGAGATAGAAAAGAATTGTCTCTCATTGTTTTTATGTGTAATTATAAGGTTCAAATATGGATGATAGATATCGTAATGATATTAATGAAAACCTGAGATTTTCACTAAAAAAAGAAGAAAAGAAAAGGTTCAAAAAGCTAGACACAAAGTAATAATAAAAAGTAAAAATAAAAAGTCATAATTGCATTATGTTCCAGAGAGATGGATAATGTACAAAATGCAATTTTACAACAAAGACGAAACTCATTGAGTACAAATTAATGCATGTAATTGAGCACAATTTACAATTACAAAATAGCACAAACAAGTAAGATGGTGAATAAAAACTTTCACCCAGAGCCCTAGAGTAGCAGGAGATTAACTCTTTGCTCTAATGTATGTGTGTGTGTTTTAGTGTGGACTCTCTTTGACAATTCTAAACGGGAAATCAACCTTAAATCTAGTAGACACAGACTGTTATTATGATGGTCATGAGCCAATATTATCATAATAATAATATAGATCAATTGCGGTTATCCACATGCATGCATGAGCTTTTGTTATAAGTCAGGAAAGCAAGCATTGCTTTGAGCTTCAAGTTCGATGTTCGGGGATATTAATGGCAAGTTTTGATGGGAAAAGGATGTTGTGCCAGCTGGAAATTGTGATGCGAGCAAGTTATCCAAATGTCTCCAGTCAATATATTGGCTGCTGATGCTCCTTTCCTCGTCGAAATCTTCAATGGCTACAGATCCATTATGCTGATGATGAAAGCCTTCTTTTGTTGCCAAACTTGTTGACAGAGTGGGACTACCTAGTTGTGGCAGCTCAATAAGCTGGCTGTCCAAAACATTATGGCTGCAAACAAGCTGCTCTTGCTGTGCTGAACTAATGGGTTGATCATCATGAAATGTTGCAGCAGCTGCTTGAATGTTTGGATGAACCATTTCTGCTGTGGTTGCGAAATCTGGAAACGATGGAGGCCGGCTAAGTTGGCTGTTATGATCCCTGACATAGTAAGCATGGCTCCAAGCTTCGAAACCTTGTCTGTGATTAGGCGTGGGCTTCTTGAATGCCCGACACACCACCCATCCTTCTTCCTGCAGTTGCCACCAACATTGGTTTACTAGCTGTTCCACTAACAATATGCACTTTTAAGGCTACTAATATATATGACTAATTTGCATTGATGATCATATCATGCATAATAATAATAATCATATTCTTATTTATGTATTAGGAGAAACTTTACAAAAGACTCATGAACTACTAAACGATTTGAAAAGACTCACATTAAAAGTGATAAAATGACCTTTATACCCTTGACATTTTTATAAAATTTTAAATTTACCTTTAATTTCAAATTAAAATTAAAAAGAAAATTGAAGGGTAATTTAGTCTTTTTAATTATTTCCGTTGAGGGTTTAACGTCAAAAATTGACAGAAAGGGGTAGATTGTATCAAATTGAAAGTTCGAGAGGTGAAATTGAAAGTTTTTTAAATTTGAGATGATATTCTCAAAACACGTGGTAGTTCAAGGATTTTAAGTCTATTTATTATTAGTGTTTGGTTCCAAATACCCCAACCAATTTCCTTGCGCATATGCTATGCACTAGGATCAATAGGATTAATATCATTAGCGACAACATCTTGAGTCGTTGCTAATAGGATCAATATCAACGATGACACTTGGGCATCATTAATAACATGAAAGTGTTGTCGGAATTATCAGCAATGATATTTATTAAGATCATTGCCAATGAGTCTTTACCGACAGGGATATCTACGACCAATATAGCGATGTCTTTACCTATTAATAGTCATTAGCGACAACTTTGGATCGTCGCTAAAGATTGTTTTTTCTGCTATGACTAATGGTAGAAATAGGTTGCAGGTTATTGAACTTGCCTGAGGGGGTCCATGCTCAGTTGTTTGGAGGCGATATTCATGCATGATCCAGTCAGATTTCCTGCCATTGGGTGCTCGTCCCTGGTAAAA
Organism: Corylus avellana; assembly: GCF_965113065.1. Taxonomy (NCBI): domain Eukaryota; kingdom Viridiplantae; phylum Streptophyta; class Magnoliopsida; order Fagales; family Betulaceae; genus Corylus; species Corylus avellana. The sequence continues at coordinate 23,445,238 of NC_142496.1, forward strand.
CACAAGAGTCTTTCTCATCCCTATGATCCGGTTCTTTGAGAGCACGGCTTTGTCCCTCCCTGTTGCCTTCCAGAAACCAGCAGCAGTGGCTCTATTGGTCCGCGTTCCAGTTGGGTACTTTTTGTCTTTGTGGCTGAAGAAGTACCACTCATTCTGTTCATAATACCCAAGCTTGCATCTGGCTGTAGAAACCACAGATCACAAAGTAGAAAATATCAGAAAACCACACATCATGTATTTATTAAATATTGGAACCATCTCTCCCCTCTAAGATGTAATATGAACATTTGTGCCAATTTGCTAAAAAACACATGGCTATGTTTAGATTGTCAAAATGAAGCATTAATCTTATTGTTATTTTGGCTAGCCTCGTCGTAAAAATGATCGAGTAAAAAAAGTAGTCTTTTTAATTAGCTAAAAAATGGCTAGTTGTCACAGTACTTAGTAAATTTGTTGAGCACTGTAGCTCAACTAATGCATAGATAAACTAATAAAAAAATTAACTTGATTCTTTCTCTTATTTGGAAAGTGTAAAAGTAGATAAAGAAATAATATTTTGAATTGAATAAGAAAAGTGAATAGCTAACATAAAGAGTGAGATATTGTATGTGTTTTGAAAAAGTTTAGCTAAAATTTACTAAGCCGGACGAGAATATTGTTCAAGCATAGCTTTAAGTTATATTGACTAGAGAGGACATAAGCATTTTAAAAAAAAAATTTATTTGTCCCTCCCCATAATAAGGCCATATAGCACTGATATTGACCTTTCGTATGGTAAATACAATGTTAATTATTACTTTCTTTTCTTCTTTTTTTTGTGCGCATCTTTCATCAGTTTCGTTATTATCAAATCAAATTGTCACATCTATTAATTTCAATTCAAAATCAACAGTAATACAAACAAGAGCATATATACGCAAGATATACACAAGAAGTTAATTAAGCAAATATAGTTATTATTGTACTATATATAAATAAATACCTTGGATGTCCCATGGCTCCATTTTGTAGAGATCAATGTCAACAATAACATCTAGATCGATTTTCAGTGAGTTAATCTTTCTGGCAAGGTAGTAACCCACAAGTTCTTCCTCTGTCGGGTGAAATCTAAAGCCTGGTGGAACACAAGACTCCATCTCCATTGATAATCTTCTCCTGAGAAAGAGATCACAAAGTATGAGAGAAAGAGAGAGAGTCCCAGTAAATTAACCTTAAGTATTTATTTTTTTCACCCCGTTACAGTTTTTATATTTGAAATGAGGAGATCAATGTGAAATTCAATTCCGCAAACAAAGACATGAACTAGTGTGGAAGATATATATGACTCTGAAAATTCTGAGCTGAAAAGGGCAGTGAAGCTCCACTAAGGTTTGGCTAGCTTGAATATTATAGTTATGATTCGAATAGAAGGCTAAGATAGATGGTAATGATGATGATGATGTAAGTTTGAGGGACCCAATTACAGTGGTCCTGCATGTGTAATATCACATAAAAATGGCAGACCAAATGTGGGAACCCACCAAGGATCGATCCTTAAAGACAGTAAAAACAAAATTATAAAATGGTTTTAAGTTGCATGAGCTTAGGCGAAGTATATTGAACACAAAAGTTGGCCGAAAAGCTTGACTTTGCTGGCAGAAGCATGTTCTGTTTCTTTGAGTGCAGTGCACTCCCAGCTGCCCCGTGGTGTTTGAAAAGCCTTTCACACCCACCGTGCTACACAATTCACTCAATGCCTGGGAAAGCTTGTCAATGACAGCCACTCACAACACAATACTAAAGTATCCAAAAGTCTCCATCTCTCTCTCTCTCTCTCTCTCACAAATTCTAAATTTCTGGGATTTCTCTCCTCAAGAACATCCTTAATTGAGACCATTCAATTCAGATTTGAGACAACAAATGCATGGTAAAGGACAATCAATCAACACCCAAAACCCAAAACAAGGAATCTAGCTAGATCATATATATATATATATAATAACGTAAATAATACATACAAATACTCACAGAAAAATGTGTTGCTGCTGTGTTTCTTAGCAGGCCACAGCTAGAAACAGAGAGAGAGAGAGAGAGAAGGAGGGAGGGAGGGAGAGAGAGGGGTTGGGTGAATGTTCTTGAAGATCGATCTAGAGAGAGCAAGTTATAAATATGCAAAGGATATATGGTGGCGAGCGAATATTGATGTGTAAGAGAACGAGGAATAATAAATGTATATATACATGCTATAGAGGGAGGGGGAGGGGAAGGGGGGTGTTATTGATTGCGCGTGGGGTGGCAGATAAATGAAAGGTTTGTTTGGACGGCGTGACACAAAGTTTTCACGCCACCACCCCCCCTCTCTCCCACCGCAATTTTGTGTACTAAGATTTTCCCATTTACTTTTACAAACACTGACTGCCATTTCGCTATCTCACATTCTCACATCAGATGAACCTTATACATCACATTCTCTCCCCCCACAATCCAGCTGCTCCTGTCTGTTTGGTGCGCCGCCCTTTGCCATTTGGCACCACTCATTGATCGACACGCGGATGACATGTCAGACTCCCAAGCTGTCTATATCAAATGCCTAATCATTTGTGTTCTCCTCCTCATACATGAGTCCCACTAAAGACATGATCACCTTTCACCTGGCTAGCTATAGCTAGCTTCCCCGGCCCATTGCATACCCTCATGCGTCATCCTAGAGATTCGATCTCGAAGAGTACCGCTGACAATTTTGTTCATTGCCTTTCTTAGATCTAACATGTACAATTCACGTTTCTGTTTTCATAGTTATTTTAGCAAGATCTTTTGTTAATATATATATATATATGATCAATTAACATCTCTGGAGCAAAAGGACAACTTTGCTCGTTTTGAATTATGTTTTTTGTATAATGGGAAAGAACATGCTCTTTAGGGCAAATTAATCATATATTAATTAATATGCTGATGACTAGGTTATTATCCCTTCTAAGTTTTAGTATTATATTTATTTGTTTATAGACTGGACCATTCGATACATTGGACCTAAATCCAAGTAACCAAAAAGAGTATGCCAATATATATATATTTAAACGAGTGATTGTCAAGAAAGCTATTGAAATAGGGACAACTTTGAATGACCTCTATTAGCCTATAAATTTGAGTGCTGATCCCTAGGGTATAGTCAATATTTAATATTGGCAAATCAATTGATGAGAAAAAACAATATTAGGGCACCTTTGGTTTACAAAATAGACTATGCAATAATCATTCTTTTAATCTGTTTGGTCACGTACATATTAATATTCTTGAGAATATCCATTCACATGAGAATGACTATTTTTCTAAACAAATAATCGAATAACTATTTCTAGACGAACTTAAGGGAGTTTTTAAAATACCCATTTTTTTTTTCAAACCCTATATATATATTCTTAAGTTTCTATGGGTGTCTGAATTTTGATTCAATTCCGCTAAGAATTTATGTATTGTCACCAAACAAAAGAATATGAATATATAATCATTCCATTCCAGCCGCTTATATTTCTAGTAATATATTCATTCATATTCCTAAGGAATGATCATTTCATATGCCAAACGTGCACTTAATTTTAGACAAGTTATGGTTTTCCATTCCTACGCAATTAACCTAATAAAAAGTACTTAATCTCTTCTAGCTTGAAGTGAACCATGCATGCATGTATGCACTTAACTTCTATTTCGTCATTCGACGACCCTATCTAAGGCCTCATATTTGGGATTTATCTTGACAAACATACGGTAATTATGAAAAAGAATAAGCAATATACGTAATATCATTTCTCCTTTAGACAATATCTCCAACATCAAGATTTCTACAGCAATTAAAAAAAAAAAAAATTGAAGAGGAGAGGCAGCTTTCCCATTGCCCAAACTCCAACGAATAGGGTTCATACCTAATTGTGAAAATAATGGCCATTGTCCAAGGAATAGGGTTCATACCTAATTGTGAAAATAATGGCCATTGTCCAAAGAATAGGCCGGGTTCATACCTAATGTGGAAATAATGGCCAAAATTGCATCCCGGCCCCTTAATTTACTAGGAACTAGCTAGGAAGACAATGTGAAAGTTGTCTGCACTCATTTTTTCATCTTGCATGGCCAAAATATTCCAAAATCGAATGCTCAGTGAAGGATAATGGTGTTAACATACTGATGAAGAGTAGCCAAATTAATTCAAATTGTAGTACCGTTCAAGAATATTCTACCATATATATAGTGTGAAAGTATTAATTACAACCCGAAACAAAGAGCCATCAACAATACGTTCTAATATGGAAGATGGTGTGAATTTGGTTCCGCAAATGGCAGCTTATATAAACTGGGGATCACGCCTCATAAAGTAAAGTAAAAAAAAAATAAGGCAGACCGGTGAAAGTGAAAAGGAGGCGGGAGGATGGCCGGGATGCAATGATGGATATAGATCTGACCTCCAAAAATCCAAGCAAAAAATATTAAAGAATGTTAGTTCTTGTGTTGGCTTAATTCAGTTCCAAAATGCAGAGGCTACTGTTCACGAGCTCAAACACTGATATAGAATGCTCAGAATCCAATCTCCACCGTTCATAATGTAGATTCATGTGTTATGAACGTCCCTGCAAAATTTCAGCTCAATCAGACCACAAACGTCCATCGATCGGGGCTGTTGATCAAGACTCGACAGCATTTCCAGAATGCTGTTTCACCCATGTCCGGACATGCCTTCCCCGGGTCCGGACCTCATTTCCAGAAACTCAAATTTTGCTCCGCAAAGCCGTGTCCGGACAGCCCATTAACATGTCCGGACACCCCGTAAGTTTGAGGCCCAAAAACGTGATTTTAAGTGGTTTAAGTCTAGGGTTTTGTCGGGGGTATATATACATCATTATAGAAGATAGAAGTACGAATTTTCACCCCAGAGAGTTCGTCGGAGGCTGTGCTAAGAGAGATCATATGTGGTGAGCGTTAAAGTGAATCTCTTAGAGTTTTAATTATTCATTTGATAAATCTACGGTTGAGAAGTCTATCGGAAGGGTCCGGTAAAGGAGAATCACGTTGAAGAAGATTGTGAGCGCGGAGACGAGTTGTAGGCTTGTCGATCTTACAGAGTCAAGGTCTTGCAAAGGGTTGTAAGTGTTCCTAGTGTCTGTAATCTCTAGATAATCTTTTGATAGTGATTTCCTGGGTTTGGCTGCCCCGGAGAGGTTTTACTTTTAGAACGTTTTCTAAAAGGTTTCCTCTTCGTAACCAAAATATCTGTGTCTGCCTTTTTATTGCTTTATATATTTTGGGTGATTGAATTGTTTATTGCTTCATAATATTAATTCCGCATAAATTGTGATAAACAAGTAATTGGAGTCGGCATAGCGTTTTTCAATTGGTATCAGAGCAGGTTCACTCTGTTTGGATTAAATTCTTGAGTGAGATCTGTTGACTCCTGTTTGCTATGAATACTTCTCAAGGGGAATATGATCTTATAAATTCCTTCAACAATTTGTTGGAAAAATTCACTCTTTTGAGACATCAATACACAAATTGTTTGGGGGATTTTCAAGATCTTAAACATGTGAATGAATCTATTGTTAATGAATTGTCTGAATCACATGTCCTAATTGATTCTTTGAAATCTGATAAAGAATCTTTGGCGAATGATTTGTCTAAATCACATATCTTGATTGATTCTTTGAAATCTGAGATTTCTGTGCTTGTTGAAAAGTCTTTATCACTTGAGAATGAATTGAATGTTTCTAAGGAACTTTCACGAAATTTCTCTAATGATAATTTGAAAAGTTTTCTTTGTACTAAAGAATTTGTTCCTAACAAGCCTAGTATGATTGTTGATAATGTTGGTGCATCTACTTCACATGTTTCTAATGAGTCCTTGAATGTTGAGCCTGTGAATGTTAAAGAAACCAAGGCTAATTTTTCTAAGACTCCTTCAGTTAAACAAACTCAAGGTAAGTTTTTTCCTACATGCCATCATTGTGGGATTGTTGGTCACATTAGACCAAACTGTTGGAAATTCAAAGCTGCTCCAAAGAAAGAAAATCATGCAGCTGTTCCGACTCTCCATGGTAAGAAAGGTAAGAAAATTTATGTTAAGCATCATGCATCTTACCCTAAGCTTAGAGTCATGCATCCTCATAGAAAATTACCTTCTAAAAGGTTTGTGCTCACTTGTCATCATTGTGGAAAGGTTGGTCATATTCGACCAAAGTGTTTTGATTTGAAATCCCATAAGCATAAAAGTGAAAATTCCTATTCTAGGAAAGAAAGTGAGGGTTTGGTCATAATGATTAGAGAAGTGTTATCTAGGCTAGATAAGTTTGAGCAAAGTCATAAGTCTAGACCTAAAATTTCTCAAGTGTGGGTTAGGAAGAATGATACCATTCACCCATTGAGGGGGAGTGGTAGTGATCTCACCTAAAGTTAGGTGAGTCAATAACATGCCTAGGATTGATTGTTTTGCTTATTTTGTAATATCCTAGAGCATGTTGTTTTTTTTTCATTGCATTTTTTTTTTTTCGTTTTTGCTTTATTGTTTATGCACTGCATTGTTTTTGTTGTTACACTTTCTGTATGAAGAGTATATACATGATTGTTTTGAGATTCATGTTTTGAGGCATATTCATAAAGGATTTTTCAAGAAATTCATATATCATGATCTTTGAAAAGCTTATAGATGAGATGTTGTGTGCGGACCACCAAGATTTTTGTCTACTTGCTAATCAAATGTTCAGGAATGTGTAATGTCTTGTGAAGACCTAGAAGTAGTTATTAAACCAAATCATTATTTTGTAGTGGGACCTATAAGATGTGATGAAAGTTTAATGCTAAAGGACATTCATGTCTTGCCTGTTGTAATCTCAATTCAAGCATGTTGTCTTGTTTTGCATTGCATTTTTCTTTGTTTTGCATTTGTTTTTCTTTTGTGTGCATTTCTTTTGTGAAAAATTTCAAAAAGACAAAAATATGTTACTTTGATTGTTTCCTTTTCTTTCTTTTGTCTTATGCACCTAGATAGTCCATTAATTTCTCATGTTGCTTTTTATGGATTTAATTCCTTACATCTTGGAATGTTCTTAATATGCATGAGATGAAAATTTGTGTCAATGGACTTGTTTTTGTGGTTACCTAAAGCCTAAGCTTATGTGGTACATTTTGCCTATGCTTTATCTTTTGTGCACATTTAAGCTTAAATTGAGGTTTTGTTTCACTTTATTTGTGAGGTCTGTTAGGTAACCATATGAGGTTTTTGACTAGTCATATTTTTCAAATTGACCATATGCGAGTTGAACCTAGGGCTTAAAAATTCCTGCTTTCTCTGTTGTGATAAGCACCAAAAGTTTAATGACACTTTCTCAAAGAGAAAAATAAACAAAATAGTGAAACAAATAAAATCAAAAGATCATATTCCAAAAGGAATTTATTTCACTGTGTCAAACTTGTGCAAAATATTTTACAAAGAGAATTGTATAGGATGAGAGTGGCTAGGCCCTAGTATGATAAGGTTTGACTTTTGATTTGATATACTTGTCAAAACCTCATGGTGGTGAAACTTTCTCCTCATTTTGTAAATTGAAATTTTTTCTCTTTGGATGGCTTACCCACACACCACACAAGCATAGGTTGAATGAAACATTTTCTTGGCTTGGGTTAAGCAATATGAGTTTCTAGCCATTTCTAGTATCATGTATGTTTTGCATATTTGGAGCATGTTTGGGATATTCATTGTGCAATACATGAGTCATTAATGTGTTATCATTTGTGTTCATTTGACTTTTGAGGGGGAGAAACATGTTTCGCATTTTTTAGGTTCTTGTTGATTATTGAGTCATATGTTGAGGGGGAGTTTTTGGTGATGTGTGTTCATGATCTTGCATTCTACGTCATTTTTTTGTGATCATGAGTTTTATTTCTGTATTCCTGTTCCACATATGCCTTAATATATTTTGTGAAGTGTTTCAGGAAATATGAAGACCTTTTGTCATTCTGTGACAAAAAGGGGGAGTAAATATGGGGAGATGATGGGATTGGCTCGGCATTTTGGTTTTGTCACTGAATTGCCAAAGGGGGAGTTTGTTAGTTCTTGTGTTGGCTTAATTCAGTTCCAAAATGCAGAGGCTACTGTTCACGAGCTCAAACACTGATATAGAATGCTCAGAATCCAATCTCCACCGTTCATAATGTAGATTCATGTGTTATGAACGTCCCTGCAAAATTTCAGCTCAATCAGACCACAAACGTCCATCGATCGGGGCTGTTGATCAAGACTCGACAGCATTTCCAGAATGCTGTTTCACCCATGTCCGGACATGCCTTCCCCGGGTCCGGACCTCATTTCCAGAAACTCAAATTTTGCTCCGCAAAGCCGTGTCCGGACAGCCCATTAACATGTCCGGACACCCCGTAAGTTTGAGGCCCAAAAACGTGATTTTAAGTGGTTTAAGTCTAGGGTTTTGTCGGGGGTATATATACATCATTATAGAAGATAGAAGTACGAATTTTCACCCCAGAGAGTTCGTCGGAGGCTGTGCTAAGAGAGATCATATGTGGTGAGCGTTAAAGTGAATCTCTTAGAGTTTTAATTATTCATTTGATAAATCTACGGTTGAGAAGTCTATCGGAAGGGTCCGGTAAAGGAGAATCACGTTGAAGAAGATTGTGAGCGCGGAGACGAGTTGTAGGCTTGTCGATCTTACAGAGTCAAGGTCTTGCAAAGGGTTGTAAGTGTTCCTAGTGTCTGTAATCTCTAGATAATCTTTTGATAGTGATTTCCTGGGTTTGGCTGCCCCGGAGAGGTTTTACTTTTAGAACGTTTTCTAAAAGGTTTCCTCTTCGTAACCAAAATATCTGTGTCTGCCTTTTTATTGCTTTATATATTTTGGGTGATTGAATTGTTTATTGCTTCATAATATTAATTCCGCATAAATTGTGATAAACAAGTAATTGGAGTCGGCATAGCGTTTTTCAATTGGTATCAGAGCAGGTTCACTCTGTTTGGATTAAATTCTTGAGTGAGATCTGTTGACTCCTGTTTGCTATGAATACTTCTCAAGGGGAATATGATCTTATAAATTCCTTCAACAATTTGTTGGAAAAATTCACTCTTTTGAGACATCAATACACAAATTGTTTGGGGGATTTTCAAGATCTTAAACATGTGAATGAATCTATTGTTAATGAATTGTCTGAATCACATGTCCTAATTGATTCTTTGAAATCTGATAAAGAATCTTTGGCGAATGATTTGTCTAAATCACATATCTTGATTGATTCTTTGAAATCTGAGATTTCTGTGCTTGTTGAAAAGTCTTTATCACTTGAGAATGAATTGAATGTTTCTAAGGAACTTTCACGAAATTTCTCTAATGATAATTTGAAAAGTTTTCTTTGTACTAAAGAATTTGTTCCTAACAAGCCTAGTATGATTGTTGATAATGTTGGTGCATCTACTTCACATGTTTCTAATGAGTCCTTGAATGTTGAGCCTGTGAATGTTAAAGAAACCAAGGCTAATTTTTCTAAGACTCCTTCAGTTAAACAAACTCAAGGTAAGTTTTTTCCTACATGCCATCATTGTGGGATTGTTGGTCACATTAGACCAAACTGTTGGAAATTCAAAGCTGCTCCAAAGAAAGAAAATCATGCAGCTGTTCCGACTCTCCATGGTAAGAAAGGTAAGAAAATTTATGTTAAGCATCATGCATCTTACCCTAAGCTTAGAGTCATGCATCCTCATAGAAAATTACCTTCTAAAAGGTTTGTGCTCACTTGTCATCATTGTGGAAAGGTTGGTCATATTCGACCAAAGTGTTTTGATTTGAAATCCCATAAGCATAAAAGTGAAAATTCCTATTCTAGGAAAGAAAGTGAGGGTTTGGTCATAATGATTAGAGAAGTGTTATCTAGGCTAGATAAGTTTGAGCAAAGTCATAAGTCTAGACCTAAAATTTCTCAAGTGTGGGTTAGGAAGAATGATACCATTCACCCATTGAGGGGGAGTGGTAGTGATCTCACCTAAAGTTAGGTGAGTCAATAACATGCCTAGGATTGATTGTTTTGCTTATTTTGTAATATCCTAGAGCATGTTGTTTTTTTTTCATTGCATTTTTTTTTTTTCGTTTTTGCTTTATTGTTTATGCACTGCATTGTTTTTGTTGTTACACTTTCTGTATGAAGAGTATATACATGATTGTTTTGAGATTCATGTTTTGAGGCATATTCATAAAGGATTTTTCAAGAAATTCATATATCATGATCTTTGAAAAGCTTATAGATGAGATGTTGTGTGCGGACCACCAAGATTTTTGTCTACTTGCTAATCAAATGTTCAGGAATGTGTAATGTCTTGTGAAGACCTAGAAGTAGTTATTAAACCAAATCATTATTTTGTAGTGGGACCTATAAGATGTGATGAAAGTTTAATGCTAAAGGACATTCATGTCTTGCCTGTTGTAATCTCAATTCAAGCATGTTGTCTTGTTTTGCATTGCATTTTTCTTTGTTTTGCATTTGTTTTTCTTTTGTGTGCATTTCTTTTGTGAAAAATTTCAAAAAGACAAAAATATGTTACTTTGATTGTTTCCTTTTCTTTCTTTTGTCTTATGCACCTAGATAGTCCATTAATTTCTCATGTTGCTTTTTATGGATTTAATTCCTTACATCTTGGAATGTTCTTAATATGCATGAGATGAAAATTTGTGTCAATGGACTTGTTTTTGTGGTTACCTAAAGCCTAAGCTTATGTGGTACATTTTGCCTATGCTTTATCTTTTGTGCACATTTAAGCTTAAATTGAGGTTTTGTTTCACTTTATTTGTGAGGTCTGTTAGGTAACCATATGAGGTTTTTGACTAGTCATATTTTTCAAATTGACCATATGCGAGTTGAACCTAGGGCTTAAAAATTCCTGCTTTCTCTGTTGTGATAAGCACCAAAAGTTTAATGACACTTTCTCAAAGAGAAAAATAAACAAAATAGTGAAACAAATAAAATCAAAAGATCATATTCCAAAAGGAATTTATTTCACTGTGTCAAACTTGTGCAAAATATTTTACAAAGAGAATTGTATAGGATGAGAGTGGCTAGGCCCTAGTATGATAAGGTTTGACTTTTGATTTGATATACTTGTCAAAACCTCATGGTGGTGAAACTTTCTCCTCATTTTGTAAATTGAAATTTTTTCTCTTTGGATGGCTTACCCACACACCACACAAGCATAGGTTGAATGAAACATTTTCTTGGCTTGGGTTAAGCAATATGAGTTTCTAGCCATTTCTAGTATCATGTATGTTTTGCATATTTGGAGCATGTTTGGGATATTCATTGTGCAATACATGAGTCATTAATGTGTTATCATTTGTGTTCATTTGACTTTTGAGGGGGAGAAACATGTTTCGCATTTTTTAGGTTCTTGTTGATTATTGAGTCATATGTTGAGGGGGAGTTTTTGGTGATGTGTGTTCATGATCTTGCATTCTACGTCATTTTTTTGTGATCATGAGTTTTATTTCTGTATTCCTGTTCCACATATGCCTTAATATATTTTGTGAAGTGTTTCAGGAAATATGAAGACCTTTTGTCATTCTGTGACAAAAAGGGGGAGTAAATATGGGGAGATGATGGGATTGGCTCGGCATTTTGGTTTTGTCACTGAATTGCCAAAGGGGGAGTTTGTTAGTTCTTGTGTTGGCTTAATTCAGTTCCAAAATGCAGAGGCTACTGTTCACGAGCTCAAACACTGATATAGAATGCTCAGAATCCAATCTCCACCGTTCATAATGTAGATTCATGTGTTATGAACGTCCCTGCAAAATTTCAGCTCAATCAGACCACAAACGTCTATCGATCGGGGCTGTTGATCAAGACTCGACAGCATTTCCAGAATGCTGTTTCACCCATGTCCGGACATGCCTTCCCCGGGTCCGGACCTCATTTCCAGAAACTCAAATTTTGCTCCGCAAAGCCGTGTCCGGACAGCCCATTAACATGTCCGGACACCCCGTAAGTTTGAGGCCCAAAAACGTGATTTTAAGTGGTTTAAGTCTAGGGTTTTGTCGGGGGTATATATACATCATTATAGAAGATAGAAGTACGAATTTTCACCCCAGAGAGTTCGTCGGAGGCTGTGCTAAGAGAGATCATATGTGGTGAGCGTTAAAGTGAATCTCTTAGAGTTTTAATTATTCATTTGATAAATCTACGGTTGAGAAGTCTATCGGAAGGGTCCGGTAAAGGAGAATCACGTTGAAGAAGATTGTGAGCGCGGAGACGAGTTGTAGGCTTGTCGATCTTACAGAGTCAAGGTCTTGCAAAGGGTTGTAAGTGTTCCTAGTGTCTGTAATCTCTAGATAATCTTTTGATAGTGATTTCCTGGGTTTGGCTGCCCCGGAGAGGTTTTACTTTTAGAACGTTTTCTAAAAGGTTTCCTCTTCGTAACCAAAATATCTGTGTCTGCCTTTTTATTGCTTTATATATTTTGGGTGATTGAATTGTTTATTGCTTCATAATATTAATTCCGCATAAATTGTGATAAACAAGTAATTGGAGTCGGCATAGCGTTTTTCAAAGAAAAAAGCAGTAAAGGATAAACCAGTCCAAAATAAACTGGTGGTAAAGATATCGTATGTATAGGAGAGGAGTCGGTTCTCTTCGGGTCCTTTGTTGTTATAAGTTGTAAAAGTCATTTGTTGTATGAGCCTATTCCTGTACCTTTTGCCTTTACTAACTAAGAAAAATTAGTAGATATTAATTATAAGGTTGTGCTTATCCTTATTGCTTTAGAAGTACTGTACGGATCTGATTATACTGTGTACCCGCACTAATCACTAGCTGATAACCCCACGTTCGTGAACTCCTGGGGCTTTAGGGGGTGTTTGTTTGCACGGATAGTCTTGTTCTGGACGGTGAGAAAAACCTGTTATAAGCCAACGGATGAATATATATATATATATACACACCTGTTTGGAATATTGCACTTCTTTGAAAAAGATAGTCTTGTTACCCCCAATACCCCAGGCACTATTTCAAGCCTCTCATTGTGAATTTATTAACCTTTTGCCTTTCATGTGGGGCTCTCAATGAAAGCTGCAGTTTCAACATCGATATCATAGTTATGGCGCGCACCACATACTCTACAATCTGGTAACTTGTCTACTAGTCTAGAGATTTATGACCATACAACAAATCAGCCTTTCTTTCTAATTACTATGTTTTGTTTCATTTCAGTCCGTTAAAAGATCGATGGTGACTTTTATTTTGAATAGGAAAGTAATATTGGTCTCTAGTCAAAAGTTTTTTGGGCAAGAGTTAGTGGAGCATTGCCCGTCCTAGTTTATTTTAAGTTTGTTATGCCACGATAGCTCGAATAATAGGTCGAAGTACATTGAGAGAGACATACTATTTCTTCATTTCAGGCCCATTCATCTTTTTTTTGCAAATCAATGTCCACAGATTCAATGGTTGATTTGACAAAAAAAAAAAAAAAAAGATGTTTTGAAAAGTTTACTATATTATTAAGTTATAATCCTGCTATTTGTTGACATGGTACTAAAGAAGTAGCTGCCTATAGGGACGAAACTTAAATTTCTCATTTGGAGGGGTCAAAGTATGAACGAGGGGTTAAACTTATTTTTGATATGGGTCAAACTTAGTTTCAAGCTTAAAAAAAAATATATATATATATATATATATATATATATATATATATATTCAACTCTATAAAAAGAATTTAAAAGAAAGAATTTAAAAGAAAAATTGAAAGCTAGGGGCATGTCTATTAATAGGTCCGGCTCATTTCTGTGGATGTAGGCTCACTACCAAACCACGCGAATTCTCTATGTATTGTTTTCTCTCAATTTTCTCTTAAATTTTTATTAAATTACATAGTTTGGACAATCCCTAACACAATCTTATTGAGCAATTTCTTTTAGAAGAAGTAAAAATATGATCTATGATTAATTGCTTCAAGCTCTTGTTTCAACTATTAGCTAGAGGCAAATTATATCTCTCCAATGTTTTGCTTTCATCATGATCACGTAGCACGTACCAAAGATAGCTAGAAAAGAGGGTGGACAGACTAGTCCTTCTCCATCACTATCTACTCTCAACTTTGGCCCTATATATATTGTCCAAACGTAAACGTAACAGAACTTCCTTGGAGGGCCGGTGCGTAATGCATCATGGTTTATCAAATGGTCCTAAAGGTCAACCTCAATTATCCCCGCTACAAATTTGTTCCACAATTGCAAAACAATTTACTAAATAACATTATTCTTAACTAAAAGATGAAAGTTATAGTCACTGATCATGATGTTTTCATTGTCCTGTGTGAATATTATTTTATATATATAAGATTGGTGGTGTAATTAAGTTTTTTTTTTTTTTGTGATTTTTTAGAAAACAATATCCATATAAGATCAGGATCGTTGCATTTCTCTAATAAAATGGAGGTAAACTACCAAGTTAGAGTTTGAACTAAAGACATGTACTCTTCTAACACTCTGGTACCATATTGAAAAGATGAGAAATAACTCACATAAAGTGATTGATTTATTCTTAGAGATGAAACAATCCTTGAGATGGGTCTCTATATATCATGAAACCAATCTTATAAATCATTACAATCTGATGCGATCTACCGACTTGTCCTTTAATTTAGTATTTTATAGTATATTAATATAAATGGTTTTGTTTTTTTCCATATTAATAGGCTCCTCGTCAAACATGGTGTATGAAGAAAGACCCTTTCCCATTGGCTACACTTCTCTTTCAAACCCCTCATTAGCCAAAAAGTAAACGGTTTTTGTAGTTTTTAAAACAAATAATCATTTCACATTGAATTAGGGGAGCAGATAAAGCAAAGTGTGAGTATGGGTCGCGTGGTAAGAGAGTTTTACAACATTTACATATATAGGAGATCTTGTGCTGGATTCTGCTTGACTGAAAATCTGGAGGCAGTTGACGTGCTACCCATTTCTTATTCAGAAAATTCCTACTTGTCTAGCTAGGGCTGCTTCAGGTGGTGACGCCATGACGTATGACCTTCCGCGACGCGGTGGTGGAAGGGAAAATAAAAATAGAAAGTGTTAGAATATTAATTAAAATTTTAAAATAATTAGTGATTCAAGAAGAAGACGTTGAACGGAAGGTGCATGCCTGAGAAAAAGCCTAAGTTTTCTTGCTATATATTATTGTTTTTGGTTGGAAAATGCATATGATATTCATGAAATGTACTTATGTTGAGTAATTGTGTTGAATTACTATTTGTCCCAAAAGTTTTGGTTTATACGAATAGATAAATTTAATGAATACTTTAACAAATTGGATGAAAAGTGTGACATTGTCACATGAGTGTTACGATCCATGTATCTCGCATGGGTTAAGTCTAATCTTAATCATGTGTAAATAACCTTATCTTGCAAGCCGGTTTTTAAGGATATGTTCTACCTAAGATTTGTAATATTTGGTATCAGAGTCAAACACCACGTCACGGGTTCAAGTCACGGAGGCGGGGCGACCTATGGGCTGAAGTAAAATACTGATAAGTGAGTGGAGTTGCCAAAAGTGAAAAGACTATCATCGGGTCAATGTCGATAGAGTGAGCCGTTGTAGATGTTGACTGTAAAAGCATAGTAGTATGTTACAATCCCTATGTTCCAACCATATTTGGGCACATTTTTTTTTTTTTTAATAAAAAAAGAAAATTTCTAGTTGATAGACATAATGATTCCTGGGATCAAGACCCTATCGATGTAGTAGGCACAGTACTTTTGGTTGTTTGCACAGTTCACATTGGGCAGCCTGCTAATCAGCACTCAAGAAATAGAAATGAGGTTGAATGAAGAAGAAAATGGGGAGGCCTACAACATGATAGCTATTAGCTAGATGGCTACATATACTGAATAATTACAATCTTGAAATTTTATGAAAGCATTAAAACTAGTTGAGTTCATCTGGTCGGCACTATGAATGGATGAACTGAGAAATTAAAAATAATAAATAAATAAATAAATAAATAAAACATTTTGAGTGCACCAAGATATTCATTAAGTTTAATTGCTATCAAATTTCTCTTTGCGGCTTGTTATGATTTCTATCATATCAAATGGACAACTTACATGCTAGCAAAGTGATCGCTACAGGAGGTAGCTAGCATTAATGAGCAACCTGGCTTTCGACTCAATCACATTACATTGCGTTGCCCGTACCTTTTTTTTTCGGTGATTTTATATATATGGAGGGTTGACTATCCACCGGCTCTATATTGATTGGTAGATGAAAATTTGGGAGCTACTAGAGGGCCTAATTACTGATGGTCCAACGGGTCTCAATTCAAATTTTCATTGACCGATGATTAGTAGACTAATCGCTCAAAGAAATTGAAGGGCTACTCGAGGGCCTAGTTAGTGACGGGCCAACCTCAAAGGCCCATTCACTAGAAAGCCCAACAGACCTCAGGAATATTAAGACTTGTGAATCACCACAGGTCTGTCGACCCACGACCCGACTAACTATTAAAATCCGAGGGCACCTTTACTTAAGTATAGTGCATAGTAGCTAATGCTCCTCCATCACCTCAGCTAACAGCATGCCCACATCATGCATCCATTTTCAAACTTTTAGTGAGAGAATCTCCACATCAATATAATAACTTATTGGCGGGAATTCCTACAACCCTAAAGGGAAAAGGCAAGGACAATGCAATTATAAAGGAAGCAAGAGCATTCACCCAGGTATGCATTTTTCACCCTAACCAGACTCTACATAAATTCCCTCTCAACTGACCTTTAGTGACTTAAGCATCGGAACGACTTCAACAAATACCACCGATGAATCCCTCTAGCCCTAATTTCTCTCTCGCAAATCTCCTCATTGGCGGGCGGTGTGAGGTTACTGTAGGTCTTGCACCAACAATGTAAATGAACAAATTTTGTTAAGGAAGTAGAACAACCTTGCATGCACATATGCAAGGTTGTTTGCTTGGGGTGATCTTTTCTTTTATTTTTTGTGGTTCTTTTTAGGCAAGGCAAGTGAATATTAATGCTGCTTGTGGACCTGTGGTTGCGTACTATGCTTTTTCTTTCAATGACCAGAATCAATATTACCAACTCATCCAAAAGAGCATAGTACTGTACTGGTAATATATAATGAACAAGCTGAACAGCTGATGACGAAGCTTTGATAATTTATATATCCATCACCTTTTGATATGATATTCTTCATTTACGCTTAGAATGTACAACAAACCCCACTCTCCCTTTCTTTCTTCTTCTCTCCTCCTCCCCAAACAAAAGAAGAGAAAAAAAAATTGGGAGATACAAGGAACGGACACAAGTAAGATTTTCAAAAACAAAGCGTTACGCGGGCAGAACTATATATTATTAATTTGGGGAGACTAATTAATGTTCCTCCAAAACTAAATTTTTATTTTTTTATTTTTTTAAATTGTCTCCCATCCTTAAATGTCGGGCTCTGGCCCTGAAAGCGTAGGAAAACACTTTTGGGAGGCAAATTGAGGACGGTGCACCATAGTAGTACAAGAAAAATGCCTCAATATCTTATAGGGGTGGTGGGGTTTGCTTTGGCAAAGCAGATATAGTGTGAATGAAGCATGTGGGGTGTTTGGGGCGGTTTGTGGGACTGCTGGAGGTTGTGCTACTCCGTCCCACATCCAATATTGATGTATTATTATAACAACATTTTCAACTCTCCTCATAATATCAACATCTATGCGTTTTTTATACCAAAAAAAAAAAAAAAAACCCTTCTAGATTGAAGGAGAGAGAAGAAAGCTAGGGTTAATTATTAATTACTATAAGCTTGATGATGATGACGACTTAAAACAAAGGTTCTAGAGAGACATATGGATAGATAGAATGAGGATTAACCAAGGTTGATAATGACATGTCGCCTCACACGGCCCAAGTTGTCCCCCCTTTTCTATCTTTCTTTTATATTTCTTTTTCTTTTTTCTTTTTTCTTTTTTCTTTTCCCTAGGTCTCACCTCAACGATATAAGAGACATAGATGCATTCATGATTGCTTGTGGGGTTTATTCCTTTTGTCTGTTCTTGTTCCTATTTCTGTATTCTTTAATTAACTTAGGACAAATTTAATAATCTCTTTCAGTACTATGCTACTTCTCTCTAAATTTCTTTTTATTTATATTTTTTATATATACCCTTGTTACTTTGTTTGGAAGCTGGACAACATGGAGATTGGTCCTTTATATAGGAAAAGCTAGAAAAGGGCCTAGTTATTTCTTATTGATCATGAATTGTATATCCAAATATTTTATTTAGTAAATTAATTCATAGATTTATTTTTTAACAGGTAAAGAATTGGGATTGGGATCCCCAGTAATAGCCGGGGAATTTCCCATGAATTTTTTTGTTAATCTCAACCGTCCAATGTTATCCAATGACTACCAACATGCCACGTGTCCTACTAAAAAAATAAAATAAAAATATTATTTAAATTTTAAAAATAAATATAAACAAATAAAAAAAGAAAATAAATTATTAAAAAAGATGGGGTGGCCAGACCACCCCATTAGGGGTGGCCAACCACCCCATCTCAACCGAGTCACCCCCAGGGTCAAACCTTTTTTTTTCCTTTTTTATGGGTTTCGCCCTTGGCCACCCCTAACCGGCCCTTGGGGGTGGCCGAACTACCCCATCTTTTTTAATAATTTATTTTTATTTTTTTTATTTGTTTATTATTTTAATTTATATTTATTTTTTAAATTTAAATAATATATATATATTTTTTTTTTAGTAGGACACGTGGCATATCGATAGCTGTTGAATAATATTGGACGGTTGAGATTAACAAAAAAACTCCTTGGCAATTCCCCAGCTATTGCTGGGGATCCCGATCCAAAGAATTGTATCATTAGGTGATGTCAATAACGTTTTCAAGTGTGCCATGAAGAAAATTGAATGCCTCAAGTATTTGATACAACAATTCAAAACATTCTCTCATTGTGGAAGTTTAGAACATAAACAAGTGGAAATCACACCATAAAAAGAAAAATTACTAATTTTATGTAAAAAAAACTCCTCTTAATAAGGGGAAAATATGAGTGAAGCCAAAACCTAATTCTCATAAGAGGTTTTACTACCTCCAACAATTACCAATAATTAATACCCTTCAACATAAACTTGTAATAAGCCTATTAAGTGCATGCTGCACAACCTCTACATTTACATTATAAGTACTAAACACATTAACTTTGAGATGTTAAATTAGTTTCAAATTAATATAATTTCATAGTGCTTACAAATCACACCATGTATGAATTTTTGTGCTAAAAATGCATTTAATTTAAGATGTTGATATTTCAAGTATTCAATTGAGTTTACATTATTGGTGATAATTTGTTAAGCTTTAGCCTATCCCCTTTGATGTTTTCTACATCAAATACCTTGCAATTCCTTCTGTTAATAGATCTACCAAAGTTTAACAAGATTTCAAAAAAAAAAAATCAATTGTAATTGACTCCACTACTGAGTAATCTTACATAATTGAGAATATCTGCAATTCGGTTGGTGCAAAAAAACCCCATTTGTTGCCCACCAATAAACATAAGGCACCTCAGCATGGAACAAGTTAAGAAAATAAAACCAAACCACCTGATTATATCAGGTTTAATTAAAAAACAAATAAAATTTAAATTAAAAAACCAAAACACCGAATATCTACAATTCAGTGGATCGGGCACCCCATAGGAGGTGGCTGATCCACCCCAGTTGAGGCAAAGGGTGGCCGAAGCCACCCCTTGGGGTGGATCGGTCACCCCCCTCCTTCCCTCTTCTTCTTTCTCTCCAATTCCAACCCAACCCAACCCAAATCAAACCAAAAAAATATGGAGCTTCTCTTATTGCTCTTCCCGGCCTTCTTGCTCCGCAGCCCTCCGAGCTTCACTCTTGTGTCCATCTGAATCTTCATGGGGACGCCGCTCTTCCGCTTCAGATCCAACCGCATAGATGTCACCGACTTTGTGTCTAGATCTGCCGACGTCGTCAGCATCGCTTTGAAACTTGTCTCGTTCTTGTCGCTAGTGAAGGAGTGGTCTAGTGAGAGGTGTCATACTGGGGTGGATTTGGAGGTGAAGCAAGAGGAAGAGCAAAAAGAGAAGCTCCATTTTTTTTTAATTTGATTTGGGTTGGGCAGGATTTTGGAGAGAAAGAAGAAGAGGGAAGGAGAGGGGTGGCCGACCCACCCTCGGCCACCCCTTGCAAATCTGTTTGGGGTGGCTCTGTGGCCACCACGTGGCCTGAGGCCGTGGCGGTGCAGCCACCCAGCCGTTATGGTCTTTTATTGGTTGCTTTCATTTTGATTTGGTGTTTTGTTTTCATTTTAAGTTTTTGCATTTTTCTTAAAATGCTAATGTGTCACTTGTTGATTGGTGGGCAGAAAGCCCATGATTTTTGCCACAACTGTATAGCAGCACCTCTCTACATAATTATGTCTTAGGCCAATATGTATAGATTTATAATTATAAACATGGCTATAAGCTCGTGAAAATTTACCTGGATTGTTGCAATGCAAAGATATTGGTTTTGACCAATTAGGAATTCCCAATAACAAATTCATGAGCCATTCTGCCTCTTTGCTACAACAAAAGGCTGATGCTATGACAAGTGTGCAATGCAAGTTTGCCTTTAAAAACCTTTAATAATATTGGTTATTACTTATCAATAAAAGTTTGCCTTCAAAAACCCCAAGAGATCTCCAAGTTGAACATCTACCACTGGTTGATTTAAGATCATCACTTTCAGTAATCCAACTAATATCTATGTATTCTTCCAACACTATAGGATACACGTTATATCGAAATACCAAAATTTGTGGTTTTTCTTAACTATTTAAGAATTCTATGTACAACATTCCAATGAATATAACAAGGGTTAAAAGCATATCCACTTTACCAACTGCAAAGCAATTTTAGGTCTATGCATATCATTGCCTGCATTAGACAACCAATAGCTAACATATTTCAATTGATCTACAGCTCTATTTGTATTAGGGTAAAGTTTCATATATGTATCAGATGGAATCACTGCTTTGCAATCAAAATGATTAAATCATTCAAGTATCTTCTCATTATAATGATACTGGGTGAATTTTATAACTTCGTTGTTTATTACGATTCTAATACCTAGAATTACATCAATACTACCCAAATCTTTTATATCAAAGTTGAAAGACAAAAATATCATATCTCAATACTTTCACTATCAGTACAAAAACTCAGTATGTCATCAACAAATAAGCATATAATAACATCCTGATATCTATGAAACTTGCTATAGACACACTTATCATATTTCTATATTGTAAAACTATTAGCAAACAAAGCTTTATCAAATTTTCCATGCCATTATTTAGGAGCTTATTTAAGATCATAGATGACTTCAGTAATTTAGACTTTATTATGTTATTCAGGCATAACATATCCCTCGGATTGTTCTATATAAATTTATTCACTAAACCACTTAAAAATACTATTTGTACTAGTACCAAATGCATAGACCAAGCTCAAAATCATATACGCAGTGGGATGCAACTTGTTAGATTTTACAGTCATTTAGATTCCACGCACATGAGCAAAGTTATTAAACACTTTTGGATAGGAGAGAGAGAGAGAGCGAGAGAGAGAGAGAGAGAGTGTCATTAGGACTCTCTTTCCTATATTGATAAAACCACAATTCATGAGCACAAAATACAAAGTAAAGGGGACCGAAAAGGCAATATAATACTATGAACTGTAAACATACAAGCCCAAGGTCTAAAGGAAGTTTCTTTGAAAGTTTCCTGAAGAAAACCTGGAAGTTAAACCCTGAGCCATGTTTTCTGGATCCAAGTTTATACTTTTCCTCCCAGCTGTCAAGTCCTTCTCACGATCCCAAGGCTTCCAAGGATGTTGCCCCACCCACTCTTCTTTCTCTGGCTGCTGCTTGGATTTTTTCTTCGAACGGCCCGTAGCCTCTTCCTGGTGCTTCTGTAACAATGACTTTGATCGTTTTTCTTTATTGTATTTATCCACCAACTCTGCCTCTGAACTTTTCCCTTTGTTTTGCTCTTCATTTGAAGCAAGTGCGGAGGCCTCATTATATGCTTCTAAATAACTGTCATGGTAAAATAAATGAATTACAAAATCCCTTAAAATAAACAGTAGACAGAGAGAGAGAGTTGACCACTTAAGGCATTCTCAAAACTAGAAAGTGAAACATACTTCATCTTTGCCTTCTGGGCTCTATCCGAAGGGGTATCTGTCCAAACACTAGTATCACCACGTCCTACTTTTGTGCTCCTGCTAAATTGTGTTGACTGCATAGTCATACCGGGCTGAAAAGAAATGACAGTAGGAGGCTATGACTTGGTAAACAACATAAAAGGCATTTAGAGTTTCAGTGACCATGAAAGTAAAACGCTTCAGGGTGTGTGACACATACAGGAGGTTCCAAGTTCTAAGAAATAGTGACAAAAGTGGAACTAATTAATTTATATATAATAAATGATAATTGAATGACGGTCTTACTTTTCTTTCAGGAGGTAGTGTTGTCATCCATTCATCTCTAATAGGTTCCACCTTAACATCCATGTCTGCCAACAGCTCATCATCGCCCTCCATAGATATACCTGCAAACACAACAGCTTTCTCGCAGTCAGATTAGTAGAAGGCATTTTAAAAAGATTACTATATATATTCCTCTTCCTTAAAAATTGAGTCGGTTTCAGCCAGAACATCTAATTTTGGCGGAAGTACAAGTTTTCCTCACAATTTAGTGTATTGTTTTTTCCAGTAACAATTTGAGATAATAGTTTCACATGCTGTTGTCACATCTACAGGTAATCTATTTTGTACCTTAAACAATTTGATCAATATGTTTGTATATTAGCATTCCAAGAGATCAATAATTAACTGTGTATATCAGCATTTCCCTCAAGCTAACTTGCACAAGCACAATACTACTTGAAATACTTTATCATGGGTCAATTTTTAGCCTAAATTGGATAAAAATAATATGCTTTACCCATGAAAATAACAATAGGATGAAGTCCTGTCATTGAATCATTAAGAGAGAAAAGAACATCATTCTACTAAGATGCAGCCGATAGGACACAACTACACCCTTTCACCTAGTCGTTACACACACATACACACAGAGAGAGAGAGAGAGAGAGAGAGAGAGGCTAGCCTTGAGATCTTCTCCACTGCGCAGCCTCACGCATTACTTTCAACTCAGCCTAAAGAAGCAGAAAGAATTAAAATTACTTTTGATGTAACTTTCTTAAGATATAGCTAGACCACTACTTCAGTGAATGTACGTACCTTAAATTTCTCCTGTTCTTCCTTAAGTTTAATTTTCTCATCCAGCAGTTTCCTCTACAACAGACAGATGGGTTAGAAAGAAACGCCAATGTCAAACTGAACATATCTGTTGTGAAGATGCCAAAGCACAACTATAATCACCATAGGAATACTGCATGAAAATATCATTGCTTGGAAGACCAACTACAGTCCTTATAGTTGCATTTAAAGGTCTATCCAGAGAACAAGAAACAGGAACAACTTTGATGAAATGGAACTGGAAGTTGATGGGATTCTTAGGCTAATGAGCCAACTAGCATGTTCGTGTTCATGCTTCCCACAGACACTAAACTGTTTTTAGCTTTTCCAGTGAGTTCCAACCATTGATTAGGACTGGGTTTGAAGTATCTTATTACAGTCTGCCTCTCAAATTGTCATTCATTAAAGTATTTGATTATGATCTGTCTGTTAGAAATCAATTAGCCAAGCATTTAACTTTCAGTCATTTTCCAGCATTGACTATAGAAAAGCTAATAACAACCATGCGCTATACAAAACTTTGATTCCAATGAGGAAATTTGGGATAATTGGAAATGGTGACCATCTTTTGTTTTCTTAGGCTTCAGCTGGACAAGATATATTTGTTTATATTAAACTGAAATTTAACAATCTCTTTTTGCTTGTCCTCTCAAGCCATAATATGCTCTGAGATTACAATTGTGTCTCCCCATTTATAATTAATAACTAGTGACCACAAAATCAGATGCAACAGGACAATTGAAATCCAAATATACTTAATTTATGCCCAAATCAACTGTATCAGAACTTCGTGAATGAAATAAAGAAAACAGAGTAACAGAAAAAGTGACTGCACAAATACAAGCATTTTAAATGTCAACATATTAACTATGTTGCATATGAAACTCACCTTATCTGGATCTTGCAATTCTTTAAAAGCTTTATTCAATTTAATAAATGCTTGATGAGCCTGAGGATGAGGGCATTTATCTGGGTGCACTAAAAGAGACAACTTCCAGTACCTGAATCATTTCCATGTCCATCATTAGACAAAAAAATAATAATAATTGCATGATGCACAAGCTCACCAGTTCACAACCATATAAAGATCTACCAAAATTCTAACAACATAGAACCTAGATCCATCTGTTAAGATGGTGATTGCAGCTTGAAGGTACTTGTCTCCGTATCTTAGTTTTCATCAGCCAAATGGCATAGAAAAAAAAACCATTCTTTTGACTTGCAGATAACATCTCACTTTGCAGCGTGATAAAATGTAAATCTTTCCCCCTAATTTTCAAATTTTGAACTTTGCAAGTAGAAAAGCATGATTCCAAAAATAAAACATCATTCACACTATGATGGTGGTAGTGTACAACCCAAAATAAAGTTTTAATCAAATAAGACCACTTCAACATGTATTTCTTTTGAAAATTAATTAGTAGATTTGATGAATATTTTTAGCTTCCCTTAGGCAGTAGATTGCAAAAGAGACTATTAACTACTTTCTTCTTTACTGTAGGACCTACGCACTGAGGTCTTTCTCCTTCAGCCTGGTGGTTACTTGCTCGGTACCCCCAAGACATGTCCTCTTCAGAGACGCTTATTGTCGAACTCTTAAAGTGCTAGAAACATCTATAAGCCTATGGAAGCTATCTAACAAATAATATTTTGTGACAATTTCATGCTGGATCTCAGCTTTCAAAGGTTTTGGCATGCCTCTCTTCTTATTTACTACAGACTGGCTAACTATTTCCACTGGTTCCCCCAAAACCACCCTATCAGTAACCTTTCCCCTCTTCCTTCCCCAGTGTAGTTAAGCCAAGCATCAAAACATTATTCAGACAATAAAATCACCCCTCACCCACACACACACTCAGTACAAAAAAAAAAAAAAAAACCATCAGACCCAACTTCCAAATTTGCATCTCATACATACAAAGACTAAAGTTCATAAACGATGCATAGAACATGTTAAGTTCCATTATTTGAAAGATGAAAAAAAAATTAGGATACTTACCTTTTTTTTACATTATCAGCGGACATATTCAGGTTCACTCCTACAACATCATATGGACAATCAGCCTCAACCCCCATAATTCTGGTGACCTGATCAGATAAATGTAATTAGTTTATGAATGATTGCACTCATGTAATAATTAGCACAACTTGGAAAAATTGTTGTGATCAACAAACAAGATACATGCGAACCTTATATCACCTATAGCCATTATTTAATACGATATTTTTTTTTTGGAGAAGTCAAGAGATTTTGTATAATAAAACTTAACAATAAGTCCTTAGTTGCCATTCATAATTCAAAAGCACAAGAAGTGAAGTGTGAGGAAGAAGAAATAGAAGAAGGAATGAGAAAGGAGTTTATGATGACTAAACAGCATCAGCACCCTAACATAAAGTTATACAACATACATAAAAACTCCAAATAATTTTTTTTTTAAGTAATTTAAATTCATTAAAAGTGTAAAAGGGCACAAAACCCTAGTACACAAAAGGAATAGGATTAGAATACCTCTTCAAATCTCTCTGCCTCATTTGCTGATGCAGCCTCAGCAACCATAGCAGGTGGTGGAGGTCCTATAAAAATCTCAGTATCTTCCTCCAACTCAACTTCCCTGGAAATATTAGTCAGAGATTGTTATAACAAGTCATCTCCACTGACATTACATATTTCACAATTATATATCACCAAAAAATCCCTAACTGTACCCTCAAATAAATCAAAAGCATCTGTTGAAATTTTTCCAGAAAATACCTGAGCTCAGCTTGCGCTTCTGTTAATTTCGCTGCAGCTGCAAGCAACTCAGCTGATGGCATCTCAGGGCCAATTATTCTGCAGCAAGAAGCAAGCAAGAGCAATAAAATTAAATATTTTTTTAACAAATCATAGATGATTGTCAACAAATATATATTCTTTTCTTGGTTAGTAACATATGTATTCCACATCCAAGTACCTGCTTGGCGCTTTAAATCATGTTATTAATTATGTTCAAGTCCAGAGGTTTTATGATTAAAATGTCTTTACGCCAAATTTCAATTTAGGGAGTTCAAGCTTCTAAAAGCTTCATGTGTGTTCACAAAAGGATTGGAGATGCTCAAGCAAGTCATATCAGCTCACCCAGATCTAATGGAACCTCTGTATGCTCACTTTCTTAATTTATCCTGGAGAGTTTTGAAATGATTTACAAAAGCATGCAGCGTGTGATGTATATAGCATATGAACCTGGTAAAGAAAATGTAAAAATTAACAGTGTCAATTTTTTTTTTCTCTTAGGCTGGTTATTAAATGCAACATATGCTAGATGGTGTCACGACACCTGTAAGAAGAAAAAAAGTTTATTTATTTTTTATTGGCAAGTTACACAACATCCAGCGAGTTTTATACCAACAACCACACTCTCCACCCTGTTCCAACAGGGGGAGGAGATGTCATTTGAGCCATCTGAGAAAGAAGTGTGGGGTATCAATAACAGATTCTGAAAGTTACTAACGAAACAGCCTCCAAGGTATCATATCCACTAAAGGATCACCTAAGAAGTGTGGGGTATGAATAACAGATTCTGAAAGTTACTCACGAAGCAGCCTCCAAGATATCAGATCCACTAAAGGATCACCTCAAGGGGGCCACAAGAAACTCATAAACTCCAACTCATGAGGAATTCAGATAAAATTGGCATTCCATGTAGAATGTTAAGGTGTACTCCCAATTCAAGCACCTACCCTTTAAATTCTCCCTGAATCAGAAAGTCCTTTTTTTTTTAATGCACTTGACCACCTTTATCAGAACTTCAAAGGCACAATATAGAGGGGATGTTGACAAGAATAAATTGAATCATAGTAATCCCTGATTCTTGTTATCTTTCCTTTTTCAGGTTGAATATTTCTTCTCTTTCCCTTTTTGCTTTTAATAAAATATTTGTAAAGGATTAAAAATTTATTTCTCCAGAGTTCATGCACTTCTGTTGGCAACCTGTCTGACAATTAGATTCGCTTATCATGTGCTCCTAATTCAGACACTGTATTGTACTCATACCCACATCCTCTTTCTGTTTGTCACAACATCTAAAAAAAATATACACAGTGTAGCTACCTAACTACTAATAAATGTAGTCCAGAAACTGAATATTTCGCACTTCATTTAGAAACTTTGTCTTCTATTTTACTTGTAACATTTTTTTTGATAAATAATGTATATTGAAAAAATGCGCAGTTACTTGTAACATGAGACAAACTTTTAACACGGGGAACAAAAATGCTGAATGCAGAGAACAGCACACATGGGTATAATTCTAAATCTTCCAAAAGTTGGTTGTTTCTCATTAAAATGCGCAAGAACCTTCAATGACTCATTCACTGGTCCATATTTGTGATCCTTGAGAATAAAGCACATAGCAAGGTATATCATTACCTTCTTCTGGGAGCAGTAGCATCATCCTCTGGACATGGCCCTGCCACATTACCCTCATCCATCACTTGTCCGCATTCCACTGCTTCCAAATCCCCATTTGCCGGTACAGAAGCATCGTTTTGTTGCTCTTTGGGTTCTATATGAGCGTGAATTAAAGGTCCTACAACTTCCAAACAAGGACGAGCATTTGAAGTTAGTAAAAACACTCTATCACCACTCTCCTTGAGCCCCAATGAAAGGAAAAGCTTCTTTATATGCTTCATCAGAAACCTCTCAGATACACCCTTTATGTCAACAGCTTGCCCACCATCAACCATTTGCAATAGCTGTATATCACAAACAATGATTAATACGAAACCAACAAATGTATTTAACTTAGCTTAAATTCTAGTCCTGTCAAATTTAGCCACCAAAAAAATAGAAACCTGAATCAAATCATTGCCAACACCAGGAAATTCTCTCAACAAGTCTCGCACAACCGCGTCGGGCTTCGCCTGTACCCGCTCCGAATCAGTCTCATCACTCGACGAACCGGATTCGGACTCGGAAACCCTACTCTTCTTTCCATCTCTTCTAGATTTCCTTCTCTTTCTCTCTCTCTCCTTTCTTCGTTTCTCTCTCCTCCTCTCTTTCTCTCTCCTCGACTCTTTATCGTCACTTCTTCGCCGGTGCCGGCGCCGCCTCTTGGAGGAGTCGTCGTCGGAGCTCGATGGAGACGACGACGATGATGAAGTCTCTGTGTCGTCTATGTGCTTTTTTGTCTTCCTCTTCTTATTCTTCTTCGATTTATCGCCCATTTTGGGACGCTCCTACGATTTGCTGAATCGAGCTCTTTTCCGTCTGAATTAACCTCCAATTTTTGTGATATTGTTGCAGTTGACGGGTTGAGGAAGAAATCGGGTCAGGTGGTTCCGGGTCAGTTGGATTTACCGGTGCGGGCTTGGGCTGTTTCCTGCTTTGTTTAGCGGCACTTGCCCAACTCAATCGGGCCAAAAACCCTTTTTGATCGGAGAAATGTTAGGGAGTCAAATAAATGAATTTAAAAAAAATTTTAAACTGACTTGATAGATCATGAGTGACAGACAAGGAAGAGCGAATTGTATTTTTTTAATTTAAAAACTATTTTCACGTCAGTTTAGAAATTTTTCTGAATTTATTTATCACTTATCTTTGGATTGACGGGATATCTTTGCTTTGGTTTAATTAATCTGATTTTAATTTAATATTTAGGGTCACGAAAATTAGAAAAAAATTAAATTCAAGCACTTGGTTTTTACGGGATTTCAATTTAATTTATGTGGTTCCAATTTTGACAATTAGACTACTAGCTTTTTTTCTCTATGTATTTAAATAGATTTTTCCCGTAACTTAATGTCCAATAGATTTTGAAATTTAATATGATGGTATTTATTGAGACTAGCCATACTAAGTCACACCAGACAATTAGCTTACTAAAGCATTTTCAACAAATTGAACAAGACTACTCGTGAACAAGGTTAGGTTGGTTAACCTCGACTCGAGCTCAACTCAATTATTAAATGGGTTGTTCGTTAACACAAAATTATACTCGATTATTAAACGATACAAATTCATTTAAAACTCAACTCAATTCGGCTAATGTTCGTGAATAGGCTCATATAAAGCTCAACTCGTTAGTTCATTCATATGTATTAATAAAAATAAGTTACATAAATATAAATATCTTTGTTGCACCCGTCAGCCGTTGATTCCATCTGCCCCTGTGCGTACACACTACACATCACGCACCACCCTAGCACACATGTACGGCACGCAATGTCGCTCCATTTTGTCTCCCACAACAGATCCACGACTTCTATTCTCCTTCCCAACAAGATTTCCATAGATGGTACCATAATTTTGCCTACAAAGACCTCCAGATCTAGTTGAAGAACGAAATGTGGTGTCCATAATGCTTTCTTTGTTAGGTACCTCCCTTGTTAGACATCATAGTGGTGCTCCTTTTTGACATCTCTGGTCCAGTCATTATCAATACTCCCATCTTGAATGTAGTTCTCAAGTTTGTTTACCGTTGTAGCTCCAAAAAATCGTCATTTCGATCAAGGAGCTACTTTCTTAGTTGGTGTACCAAAAATTCAATGGACCAGACCATTCATTTAACCTAACCCTAAAAGATTTTTAAGCTTTTATTGCATTGTAATGGTTGTAATTGGGTCTTTATTGATTTGTTCCACCCTTCCCTTTTATTTGTTTCTCTTTTATGGATCTTAATCTCCCTCCCCGCCCCCTTGTATTTACTTTAAAAATATTAATATTTTACCATTCCCTCCACATGAGAGAGAATTTTTTTTTTTGACATGTCCGCACAAGAGGGGGAGGGGAATTCGAACTAGTGACCTCCGCTTTATTAGGCGTGGTCCTAACCGATTGATCTACCTCTTGAGAACTCCACATGGGAGATTAAACTGTACGTAAAGTCAAAGTTCGAACTTATGACATGTGCTTTAATACCATATTAAATTATCACTTATTCTAAACTTAGAGCTTAAACCAATAAAAATAACGAATTTAATCATTTAATTAGCATATTCTAAGAATAGACTTTTCTTCTTGGCATTCTCAAAAGAAGTGAAAGTACCCTGCTCTTACAGTTTCCAAGGCTATGGATTTCTGTAGGGTTCTTCAGTTACACAAGTTGATGTATTGTATTGGTTACAGGCTTTGGCAATTCTTAAATCTTACTAATTAAGATGCTTTGGTCGTCTAGCAAAGACAAGGACAAGCATATGATCCTTGTCTTTGTCGATTTCCAAAGGCCTTTTTGGGTTGATCACAAGCCAAACATTATACCCATCTGCTGTGGGGACCTCTCATAATTTCTCTCTTGTCCATATACATGCACCATTCAGCCAAAGCATCAACAGCTGTGCTCACGCTTGAGTAAAGGCAATAAAACTAAAGAGAAAGAAGCTTCCAAAAGAGGGTTTTAGCCTTTTTGCTCCAACATTTTCCTCTGCACTCAACACAGAGCCTGTGAACTTGCTCCAACCTTTGCATGTGAGTTTTAAAAGATATAGGTCAATAGGCAACAAAGATGCCTATATATTAACACTCCTGCCCCCACCCATTTTCATTCAGAAGCTCTCATCATCAGCCTTATCATTTCCCCATATCTACCTAAATTCCCAAGAGATGAAGCTCCTCTCAGGCTTTGTCATTGCCATCCTCCTCCTACAGGTATATACTTTAATGTTTCAATATGTAGAAGATTATTATATATCTTATCATAATTGAATTACTTTGTCCCTTGGGTTGCCTTTTTTCCAGGCTCTTGCAGAGGCTTCATCCATTAACAAGGCTGCAAATGCTCTTGCTACTGTGAGTCTCTATACAGCCAATGAAGCAAATATTGGATATTTGAGTCTTCAATAGGAAAGATTTTTGTAACATTATCTTATGGATTCAGGTTGATGAAGGAAGCAATGTAGTAGCTCTTGACAGCAAACATCATCTTCCTAAGAAAATCAGTAAGTTGTTGGTCACATTGTGATTTATATAGCTTAAGACCTTTTATATTTCTTGGGGAAACCAGAACTCACTTGGTAAAAACTAATGCTAATTGTAATGATTTTTTTCTGTAAAATAAACTGTGAAGTCAAAACTTGTCCATATATATATATATGATTGGCTTAATAGGGAAGTGTAAGGGTATTCCTGTCTTTTCCTTCAATGATTATTATTTGCTTGGGAAAAACAAATAATAAAAAGAGCCTTCTTTTTTCTTTTCTTCATATGTATATTTTTGAACACATGTCAGTTTAATGGGTTGAATATATATATTCTTCAAACTCAATCTAAAAGAAAACTTTATTTGAGAGTTGAGATCAAGATTTGAAATCTGAACAAGCATTTATGCACTCCTAGCCACAGAATAGGATCCTTTCCATTTCTTATGAAATAAAGATTTAGTCATTTAATATTGTTGTATCTTACGGTACGCATAGATGATATTACATGATAAATATGTAAGCACATAGATAACTTTGCATAAAATCCACTCAAATAAGTAGTGCACTATTTGAGTTTCCATTTCATGTATATCGATCCAACATTAGATTAGATTATGTTATCTCTGTTCCAAAACTATTTATGATTAATGGAGGCATATGAATGTAGACTCCATTAAAAAATACTTCTAAAAACGGGTTTTATTTTTATGCCACATCAAAATAATTTTTCAAACAAAATAATCTCCAAAACACATTAACAAACATAACCCGGCCCCTCGAATTGACACTGTATTTGCTATCACCCCATAATTAACTTGGACGAAAAATGCATCGCGTGACCTTCATTGACTTAAACCCATGCCCTAGCTACTCCTTCCCTTTGTGGTTTTAAATGCCACCCATAAACACTTTTAGAGAAGATAAAAATAAAATATAAGAATATATTATAACTTTTGTTTTGTGGGGATGATTCAGATTGCAGCTCTGCATGCTCGAGGAGATGCAAGGAGGCATCAAGAAAGAAGAGGTGCACTCGGGCATGCAAGAGTTGTTGCATGAGATGCCACTGTGTTCCACCTGGCACCTACGGCCACAAGAATGCATGCCCATGTTATGCACGCCTCAAAACCCATGGGAACAAGCTCAAGTGCCCCTAAACAGATTGAAAGAGATCATATGCATGGACATTCAGAATTGATTTGAATAAAATCCCAGAGCTATATATATATATATGCTTTGAGTACACATTAATTCTGTATTGTTTCGATGATAGTACTGTACGTTTCCTTCTTTATGTTGCTTGCTAATTTTAATGCATGATTGAAATTGTTTGGTTTATGAGAAATGCAGGTGATCAGGCCTTGAGTCTTGGACCTTCATAGAAAATTGCCAACTCTTATTATATCATGTGTCGTGTTTGAAACGTATTGAGGCATGTAGGAGAATGTATAAGATTATATAGGCTAATCTTCATTCAACTCATTTAAGTAACCGGATCAAACTTCTCAATTATAAACCCTTTACTTCGTGTTGAATTCGCATAGATTGAAATTGCAAATCGTGTTCCGTCCTACTATCTACATACCTTCTATCTCTAGCCAAATTTGCTCTTCTACTTCCACATCATAAGTGGTCTGAGCCACATTGTGACCAAATTATTGTATTCCTAATACAAAAGTTCTTTGTCTAGAGATGATAATATATATATTATCATCTCTAGACAAAGAACTTTTGTATTAGGAATACAATAATTTGGTCGACATGTGGCTGTGGCTCAGACCACTTATGATGTGGAGCTAGAAGAGCAAATTTGGCATATATATATATATATATATATGCTAGAATCTAATAAAAATTTTATATTTTGTCCATAAAAGTCTATGTGACAATATGTCACATCATCTTTTTTTTGTTTTGTCTTTTTCCTTAAAAAAAATATGTAACTTCTTGCCATGTGGACTTTTATGGACAAAATGTGAAGTTTTTATTAGATTCTAGCATCTCTCTCTCTCTCTCTCTCTCTCTATATATATATATATATATATATATATAAGGAAACAATTTAAAATTGAGGGGCCATATATGGTCCCCTTACCCCTTGATTCTATCCCTGGTTGTGTAATGCATTTTATTCCTATGCTTGAATATTTAATTGTTGGAACTAATAGCTCATATTCTCTAAACTATAGAGAGTAATATTGGAATACTAGTGGTTGGCAGTACAAAGTATATATTTTTGGGGTTTTTCAAAATACGTCCGTACAATATATATAAAATATATATAAGGAAACAATTTAAAATTGAGGGGTCATATATGGTCTCTTTACCCCTTGATTCTGTCCCTGGTTGTGTGATGCCTTTTATTCCTATGCTTCAATATCTAATTGTTGGAACTATTGGCTCATATTCTCTTAAGTATAGAGAGTAATATTCAAATACTAGTGGTTGGCAGTACGGAGTATTTTGGTTTTTCAAAATATTTCCGTACAATTAGGGTTATATATATATCCTGACTCATTAATAGTAAAATATAGCCGTACTCTCATATGAACCTACATAGGCATGTTGCCGAACCACGTAAATTCGTATACGAGTGTACGAGATCAAAGAAATCATACATATTCGATAATACAATTCCTTACCTTAATAAAGGCCAGTGATCATATACAGGATTTTGGACATTGGCAAACACATGCATAAGGCATGCAATTATTATATAATAACTGTTTTTTTATTTGTAATTATATAATAACATTCGGGTTCATTATAATTTATTTTGTTATATTTAATGAGAAATGTTATATACTACATTTTTATTTCATAACTATATATTCCACAATGTTAATGTGTCAGTCTTAATCAATTATTATATTTATTTTTTCGGGTTTATTGAGACTGACACGTTAATATTGTGAAATAATTATGAGATAAAAATATAATTTTTAACATTATTCTAACTTAATTAAGGACATTTGTGTCTACCGCCATGAGTCGTCATATTGGCATAGCAAGGGCAAGCATTATAGTTGCCGTAGGTTCCTGGAGGCACGCAGTTGCACCTCTGGCAGCACGAATTGCATGCCCTGATGCACATCTTATGCCGAGATGCCTTGCTGCACCGGTAACCACACTTCCCATTGCAGTCTGCATAATGATACAATATATACACAGCTTTCGGTCAGAATATAGACGACGGGTATGTTTGTTAATGTGTTTTGGAGAGTAATCTTTATTTTTTTGTTTGAAAAAAGTGTTGAAACATCTTTTGTGTTTTGGGGTTTTTATTATCTTTAACTTGAGAACGGAAAACAAAAAATAGAAAACAAAGTAGTTAAGAAACATGGTCTCTTACAACTATTTCCTTTGATATATTTTTTTAATAGAGACTGAGCTAAGGGTTAGTTGAGCGGATTACATCGGCACTGTAAAATAATTGTAGGATAAAAATGTAGTTTACGCCAAAAGTTCTCCAAGAATTTGAAGTTGGGTCTAAATCATGCAGCTTGAAATTTACTGATAATGACTCACGAAAACCCAGAATGATGGTCTTACCTATCATCTGCTCTTTGATCAACTGCCGCCCGCTGGAGATCCCCATCTGGAAATTTTCCCAAAAAACCCAAAAAAAAAAAAGAAAAATATTAACAACAGCCACGTACAATATCTTTTCATTTTTCTAGCCTATTCAAATATTTTAGAGTTCATATAATAATTAATAAATAATATGGGAAAATTCATGATATTTTCTAGAATTACCTCGTGTAAAATTAGAATAAAGAAAATTATGGTGGACATAAATCTGGTCTTGGTGCAGGCCATTTCCAGCTAGCCTTCTTAGGACACGAGAGGAACGCCAAGTTTGTGAAGAGAGAAAAGCTACGAGCTCCTTTATAAAAGGACAAGGTGTAGGCACTCGTAGTCTTTCATGCGCAACTTTAAAGCTTTTCATGGGCACCATAATGTCATTCCCAACTGACTTTCCAGTTCATCTGTATCACTCCAAATATAAGAGCATTTTATTTTATTTTTAATCCTTTTAAAGTCAATTCAATAATGATTTTAAAAATTACGTTAAATTTGAGATGATAAAATGATGATACGTAGCATTACTTGAATATTAAATTGCACCAATTATTAATTGTCTTGACTAATGACATGACTTATTTAACACGATGTGATAGTTTGAGGAGCCAATATGTCACCCTTAAAGTTTAAAGTTTGTAGCATAGGTCCAAAAATGGTGGTAATTTAGGGAGTTAAAAGTATATTTTTCCCACTCAATTACTTGTAATTTTCATTCTAATCATATTAAGAAGCTGTTTCACTTTTTTAATTAAGCAAATTATTTAGAGCATGTTTGGGATTGCATTTGAGAAATAAAGTTTTTAAGTCAAAAAAAGTTTTTGGACAAAAATTTCATTTTAAAGCTTTTGCCAAAAGTGTGTTTTGGCAATTTTTAGGCTTTTTGAACCCTTAAAAGTGTTTTTAATTGTTTTACTAAACGATTATTTTTTTTTTTCAAACGAACTTTTTGAGTGTTAAAAGCATTTTTATGCTCATCAAACGCAATCCCAAACATACCCTTAGTATTTTATTTAATTGAAAACGGAGAATTCAAATGACTTAGCTATTTCTATTTAGTTTGGGATTGCGGTGAAAAATAGAGCTTTTGGATATAAAACTTTTGCCTTTGAGCTTTTGGCAAAAGTGCTATTGCTGAAAAGCTGTTTACATGTTTGGTAACTGCATGTCTTAAGGGCTTTTTTGATATTACTGATGTTTGGTAACAAAACTAAAAAAGTGCTTTTAGTTGCAAAAATGACAATAAAGGACATATAATGATTTTTTTTAGTATAGGCAAAAAAAAATCATTATCAGTCCCACCAAAGATCTCATTTTACGTGAAATCATTACATATTTTTCAATGAAGGCCTAAGGTTGTTAATGATTTTTTTTTTTTTTTTCCATTTTATAACCTTTTTATATAAAAATATTTAATGTTAGCTTTTACAAGTAAAAATTGTAATGGTTTATGTAACAAAACATCAACATTTTCTTTCTTTTGTACTTATATGTAATGAAAAGTGATGTCAATCATTTTCTTTCTTTCTTTCTTTTTTTTATTTAAAAAAAGAAAAATTTATTTAAAGTATTTAACACTTCAAAGTATTTAACATATAAAAAAGAACAACATTCAAGAAAATCCTTACAACATTTTAAATAGTTTATAACAAAATAACATTAAAAAAAATAATAATAATTAACGGGTCATAAGTAGATTAGCAATATGATCACGCTCAATGTTCATAGAATTTTCATTGGACGTTTGTGATTGTTGTATGCTTGACTCATCATGTGCTTCGTCATCACCTATAATGTCAGTAGGTAGTAAATCACCATCATCATCATATGGTTGGAACTCAGCATCCTTTATTGCATGCTTCCTAATGAAGTTATGAAGAGCCATAGACGCCACCACGATTTTCACTTGTTTATCATAAGGAAAATTCGACATGCAATGCAATAACTTCCACTTATTTTTCCAAACTCCAAATGTTCTTTCAATAGTGCATCTAAGTGATGAATGTGCATGATTAAAAATTTCATGCATACCCCTCGGTTGGCTTCCGCGACGAAAGTCTGGTAGATGATACCGCTCCCCTTTGTATGGCCCCATGTATCCCTTCATGTGAGGATATCCTGCATCTACCAAGTAATATTTTCCTACAAATAATATACGAATAACGGTCATAAAAAATATTGAAAAGTATATTTTTTTCATGTATAATTCATAATTGTTATTTTAATTAAATACAAACCTCTAGGTGGGTGTGGAAATCGTAATTCTTCCTTTCGAATAGCTTCTAAAAAAATACGTGTATCATGTGCAGTACCTTCCCATCCAGCCCAAACAAAGGTGAAACACATACGAAAATCACAAACAGCCATAACATTCTGAGTAGGAGTCCCTTTTCGACCAATATATGGTATTTGTTTTGATGGAGAAATTTTAACTGGCACATGAGTTCCATCAATGGCTCCAATACAATTTTTGAAGTATGGCCAATACCGCTCATCATCACAAATTTTGCTTGGAACATCCCTAAACTCCCTATCAATAGGATTAATAATGTCAATCGCCATTCTCGAAATGGCCATTAAAACACTAGTAAAATGTCTACTAATTGTTTCTCCTGAATGTTGAAACCTTTCTTGCACTATTCTATTCCCAAACCCATGGCCTAAAGTAATCAAAAACATAGCCACCAACTCTTCAACTGTTAATTTCCTAGTATCTCTTAAATGATATCTTTCCTTCAACTCTTTACACAAGTAAATGAATACGTGTATTTCCATTCTAAAATTTTGTTTGCACCTATCAGGATTACCTTGTAGAATCTCCATAACCCACTTATAACCTGTTTGAGAAGAGGTCCTACAAGGTTCCTTTGTAATATATGGCATATAATAGTTCTCAACAAATTCTACTGCTGCAGCTGCTAGAATAAAAACATCATTTTCATTTTTCTCTTCACCATAATCACTATCACTTGTATCATCTTGAGTGCTATAATCACTATTGTCCATGTCTGTAAGGAAAACGAATAAAAAAAATAAACACAAAATAAATATATAAGCACCCGTAAAAAAGAAAAAAAGAAAAAAAGAGATATCTACGTAGTTATGAAATATTATAATATATTCACCTTAGCACACAAATCAACACATAAAAAAAATAACATTCAAATAAATCCTTAAAGCTGTTCAAATAGTTCATAACAAAACAACATTAAAAAATAAAAACATTATTCCATGCTACGACGGTTAATTTCTCTATTTCCCATTCGCTTGATAAAGTCAATCTGTAACCATGGCTCTTTAATAGTCACAAACATCTCTCTATGTGATCTCTTAAGAAATACCTCTGTTGCAAACTTAAGGATATCAATGTCATTTTCTCTTTCAGCAATCCCCCGAACAACATCCATAACCTCTTCAATATTACATCCAGGTTTATCGTAGCTCTTAGATGTCACTGTATTCCTACTTTCTATTACATCACAAATCCGACTCAAATGTTGACTAACGATTTGAACTCCTTTCTTTCTTTTCTTACATTGAACCGCCAGACCAAACTTCTTATTTCTTTTATCCCGCGTATCTAAATCAGCAGGAATATCATCAATGCCATGTGTATTGAGATTTGGTTCATCATCCAAAACATCTAAACCTTCTACAATATTGTCATCTTCATCAAGCATTACATCCGCAGCATCTATGACACCAATATCATTAGGAACCAAACCTATGGATGGTGCCCAAGATCCCTCCCCGATGGCAGTTATATCTCTAAACAATATTTCCACCTTCAAAGCATAGGCCAAACCTGTCGTGCGAAACTTGGTTGCTTCTGGAACTTCCTATATTTAAGTATATGTAAAAATCAATAATAATAATTTTTTTTTAAAATCATTTAAACAAAAACAAATAAGTACAAATATAGTACCTGCAATTTTTTTTCCCACCAATCATCGGGCGCATCAATTGTCTTTTTCACCGGATCCCATCCAAGGCCAGTTTCCTTTCCTATCAATCTCTTCCAAATGTTCCACTCTTTTTTCAAACTATCCCACTTGTTCTTTAGTTGTTTATAGCAATATTGTTTTCCAGTTTTTTCATTAAATTTATCTATCACATTTTTCCATCCTGTCCTATTGAAATGTGTTCCTGGGCGGTTACCAGCATGAATCTCAGTAATACATATGTCAAGATAATCTTCTAGCATTTTTTCAGTCCAAACTACTTTCTTTATTTGAGTATCTGTAGTAGCAGCAACGTTGCTTTGACCTTTTTTACTCATGTTTGTCACACAATAAATAAGCTGATACAATTATAAATAAAAAAAGTATGTTAAACACTATTAATAATTAAAAATTTGTTTTAAGTGGTCAATGGATAGAATGCAAAAATTTATATTTACATGAATAAAATGCATGTTTATCAAATAAAAAGGCAACAACAAAAAATAATGGAATTAAATTTCTACAACATTAATAGCATTTAATAATTCAAATAAACTAATTGTTTCTCTCTTATCATAAGCTTCATATATATATATATATATATATATATATATATATATATATAATTAGCATGCCACACTTGAACCAATGTGAAGGCTTTCCCACCTGCACACTCAAACGGGATAATTATGAAGCCCCACAAAATATATATATATATATATATATATATATATATATATATAATTAGCATGCTGCACTCGAACCAATGTGGTTGTATATATATATTTTTCTTCTGCCTACAAATCTTTCTTGACTCTCTTTCTTCTTCTTTTTTTCCTGTTTTTTCTTTCCACTCACGCGCAAGACTCGTTTCTGGCAATTTTTTTTCTTAAAAATTTTCATGCTCCAAAAGATTTCCACCGCCTCGAGACCTGCACTCTTTTTTTCTTTCAACTCACACGCAAGAATCCCTGCAGACGATTTCCTCGAGACCCACACCCTTTTTTCCCTTCAACTCACACGCAAGAGTTCCTGCAGAATATTTCCTCGAGACCCACACTTTTTTTTTCCTTCAACTCACACGCAAGACTCCTTGCAGTCAATTTTATTTTTTTCTTCAAAATTTTCATTTTCTAGAAGGTTTACACCACTCATATATTTTCAAAAGATTTCCTTGAGACCCACTACTTTCCAGACGATTTCCTCGAGACCCACACTCTTTTTTCCTTCAACTCGCTCGAAAGACTCCTCAAACCCTCACCCCTCACCTTCTCATCCTCAGTCTCTTACTCCTCTTTGTGCTCTCCCTTTTCTCTTCCCATCTCAAGACTCAAGCCTTCAAATAAATAAACAACCAAACACCCACTAGGACTATTACTAGTGAAAAAGATGAGAAGGTAAGGAGAAGATGGAGTGCCGTGGTAGGCTCACGGCACCCCCAATGACCGTCGTGGCTCCATCACTGCAGTAATACAGCCAAGTGAGTTATCTCTCTTTTATCTTCTTCCCTTCGATCTATTCTCTATACTATTCGATGTTCTCTATACTATTCGATGTTAATCTATATTTTTCCTATATGTATTCTGTAATAAATGTCAAAATGTGTTTTATTGGAAAAAAAGGATGAGCAAAAGCAAAATTAAATGGAGTTATAGCACACCTGCCTGGATATCTCTCTGGAGCGGCTGGAGGCAACGAGAATGATTTATCAAAGGGTGGGAAGAGATGCTTATATATGGATTTTGTTGTTATTTTGTGAAATTTGTAAGGGTATATTTGTCTGTGCATATATTTCATTAATCACAAAAGTGCGGCGCGCCTTTCTTCTAATCGTCCGTTTGAGCAGAAGCTTCATAATGAAGCTTATGCTTAAACGTGAGTTTCAACGTTTGAAACTTCAAAAGCTCTTTTTCAACCATTTTACCAAACGACCGTATTTTGGTTGAAACGAGCTTTTAATTGAGCTTCTCAAGACTCAAAGCAAATTAGTTTCTTTCCATCCTGTTCTTGCATATGAAATCCCACAGTACTCTGTTTTCTACGACAAAGATATACATTGCTCATTTACAAGAACCTACTCAATCTTTCTGGCTTATATAGCTCTGTAGTTTAGGCTGCTGGCAACATAAGAACATAAATACTTTTTCAAATCAAATTTACATTTTTTAGAATGATGGAATATGGATGAGGTTCAACTCTAATAGTTGATGAAATTTAAAGAAAAAAAACCCAATAGTTGAACATTCAAGTTTCAAAGAACTCTAAACTGATACAGATTGAAAAAAGAAATGATCTTTAGATCAAATGAACTGATACAGGCATATTCTCATTGAATACATTTGAACTTACAAATCAAGTCAACTTCAACATTAGTTTCAGTATAGTAAAATGATCCATTTTGTATACAGAGAAAAGCATATAAACTAGTAGACAGCTAAAACCGAACCCAACATCGAGTGCATTGTGCCATGCAATCTCCCTTACAATCAACATTATAACCCAACACTTTCGGGTTTCGAAGAAGAAGGTTGCGAAGGGATTTCCCTTTTATTCCCCATTCCTTTTCCAAGATCTGCACATTGGATTTTAACTCATGTTCAAGGCCACATCCAAGAACTTCAGGAAATTTTTTCAGCAACTTGCAGATATCATCATTGGAAAGGCTTAAACCCCTAAGATAATCCAATACTTCATTGACAATTTCAAATTTTGGTACTTCTCTTTTACGTTCTTCACCCCAGTAGGGTGAATGAAACTGGCCAAATGCTTTTCCAAGTATCTTGTCTTCCTCCTCAACACTTAAACTGAATGCAGATAGAGCTTGCCTGCATGCTTCCCACGTCTTCCTATCTTCACTGCTCAAAGTTAAATTTTCAATTTGTGCGGTTGAATGTATTGCCCATTTCTTAGGAGAGAAATTGGTGGACCTAGCTCCTCTGAGCACATCTTGTGGAAGACCATTAGAGAAGTTCACATTGAACAACACGATATTTGGCTTAGCAGTGGCAAGATCAGCCTATAATGAGAAATTGCTGATCAAATTTTAAGATTTCATAGGCAAGAAATATAATCAAATTGAAAAATATGATTCTGACCCCAAGTTTAACAATCAAGACTACCAAACCAATTATTAAGCCATTTAATTAATAAAGATAAAATCCCCACAATCAAAATAAGCAGAAAATAAACTAGACACATACTTTTTTTATGACGAAATAGATTTCTTTAGAATAACTCTTCAAAAGTAAAACCACTCTGTGAATAAACCAGCACATCAAAGTAT
The DNA here is from genome assembly GCF_965113065.1 of Corylus avellana. Lineage (NCBI taxonomy): Eukaryota > Viridiplantae > Streptophyta > Magnoliopsida > Fagales > Betulaceae > Corylus > Corylus avellana. Next base: position 23,487,283 of record NC_142496.1, read on the forward strand.
CAAGCACAAACTCAAAGTTCCAGATTTGGGGATAAACCAGCACATCACAGACCACCTCTACCAGGCTACCAAATAATGCAAAGAAGATGACCAACTAGCTCTCCATCATGCTTGCACATAAAGCATAAACTCACAACAGTTGTTTTCTCCTTGATTTTCAGTTCTTAAAGCTGCAGACTTTCCACAAAACATCATGTAACACCACAATGCCAAACATTCTTCAATGAAAACCTCTGCTTGACCTAACCCAAAGTGTCCCATCCTCCCCTAGCAGTCACGTGCATCACAAAGAAGACTTTAAAGAAAGCATCCACTGGCATAGACAATACAGAAGCTGGCCTAATTGACTGAGGGTTGCAATGTCACTCTCCTCCAAACCCCCCATATAAATTCTCACCATTGCCCTCTTATCTAAAGCTATAGCAATGACATCTTGAAAACTTCTTTACCAAAACAAGACCCTATTCCTGTCTCCCACCCTAAAAGCAACAAACCTCCTAAACTTCCCACAACCGTTCCTTAAAACTTCTTTCTTTTTTCCCCCCTCTTTGATAAGTAACAATAGTTCCTGAAATTTTTCCACAGACAAACACCAAAAGAATTGTGACAAGCTAAGTGCACCAACATCGTAACAGCTTGAATCCAGAGTTCCATACTTCTTTCTCATTGGGTATGTTCTTCTCTTCATTCAGCTATATGCCAGTTCTCTTGAATGTTTCGGGGATTGTATATTGAGCCACCACAAAGACTTCAATCTTATAACTTGGAATTGGGGCCAAAAACTATTCAGAATCAACAGATATCAATCCAACCACTGGCAATGGGAAACCATATTAATATGAATTACTCATGAATCATTAAAATAAAGGTTACATATGACCAAATGCCTATACCAAATCATATATGGTTGAAAGCAGCCAAGACTAACCAAAGCTTAAAGCGGTGCACATTTTGGCATAGGTGACTCAATGCCCAAACCAAATTACATATGATTGAAAGCTTTTGTTCCTCATGCACATATATGACACATGGCAATGATTCCAATCTACTAAATTGATTACATTTTGAAGTCAGATCAGCTTCTTATATAGGCTAAAGAGGCCATAGTTGAATTCATTTAAGTTTCACCTATTCAAAAGAGGAATGCATGAATTGGTAGTTTGGTACTCACAGCGGAAAAGCAGAAGGGTGTTGCAGAACCAAAGGTCAAGAGAGGAGAAGCCAATGATTTCCCTAGCATCCCTGTACCGCCAAAAAAAAAAAAAAAAAAAAAAAAAAAAAAAAAAAAAAAGAGAGAGAGAAGGAAAATAGGGTAGGAATTAGGAAATATATATTAGACAAAGAAACAACAATTCAGAGAATAAAGAGAAAAAATTAACAAAAACTAAAAAAAGTTAGAGTGAGACAGGTGAAAGATTATAGTTATCTGCAAATAACTATTTAACATACAGAGCTCAAGACATTTAACATAGCATCTGACCTTCAGTTAATTATAAAAAATAAAAAATAAAATAAAAACTAAATTCTCATACATATCGACTATCAACCTTTTGGTCAAAAAACTTCCTCTAGATTAAAATTTTCACAACCTAACTAATTTAAGTTCAGAGATGTTGTTGCGCAAGAACAAATCCACAGAAAGAAGCTATTTTTTCCTTTTTTTGTTTAAGATGACAAATCACTTCTACTACACAGAAATGAAACAGTCGAAGCAAATCCCATTCCAGACTGTTAGCCATATTATTACCTAGTCCTTTTAACGTCACCAAAAGACAGAAAAGAACAACTTTTGACGATGGGTCAGCCTCAATGACATCCTGCTAAAATCAAATTCAAAACCCAAAACTGCAAAAACCCATCAATCTTCATTCATCACCCTTTCAGAAAAAAAAAAAAAAAAAAAAAGCTAGTGGATTAGACATTCATTGGGGATATAGAGCCACGCCTCTTAGAATTTCTATGATATAAAAGCGGAAATGAATTACTATGATACCTCTGTTTGAAAAACTGAGAAGTGGATGAATACCTGGATGCAAGCTGCAAAAGGGTGCTTCCTTCCTTGCCACCAGCACCCAATGGAAAGTGGGGCCCTGTTCCAGTATATGCGCCACAGGAACTGGGATCAGAAGCCAAAAGCCTTCGTCCGTCGGTTTTGATTCTAGACTTGTAGTCAAATGGCTAGTGTGGCCTAAGGGTCTGTTTGGCTGCATTGAATCCTATACCCCAAGCTTCGGATAGCACAATCAAGAATCCGTTTCATCATGAATCCAAATGCAATTTAAAACCCCAAAAAACTATTTTTTATTTGGTGTATTTAGTTTATTCAATTTTTAATATAATAATTATAAAAAATAAAAATGTCATGTCAGTTACGTCAATCACTATATGATTAAATTTGTTTGAGTTACGAGATCCGTATTAGATATGCTTAAATATAAGAATTAGACTTATAGTAGAACTCGTTAACATCCTACTTAGAGATAACTCCCCTAGAAGATAATTCTAATGAGGGTTAAATACTAAATACTTTCGGGTTTCATTGCTTTATTTTTTTCTTTTAAGGTTTGATTTTTATTACAAGAAGTCCCTGTGGTTTTGATAATAGATCAAGTTAGTTGACCGTTAGTTAACTTAACAGAATTTCACGTTGACCAATTAAATGTTGACACGTGACACCTACTTCAAATTTTTTTAATTTTTTTTAATTAAAAAATGTTTTTTTTTAAAAAAAAAAAATTGGGGGTGGCCATGGAGCCCAGGGAGTGGCCAAATAGCCGAGTCACCCCCAATTTATTTATTTTTTTTAAATCATTTTTTTATTTTTAAAAAATTTTAAGTATGTGTCACGTGTTAACATTTGATTGGTTCACGTGGAATTCCGTTAAGTCAACTAACTGTCAACTGACGAAGGACTAACTTAATCTATTATCAAAACCACAGGAACCTCCTGTGATAAAAATCAAACCCTAAAGAAAAAAAATAAAGCAATGAAACTCCAGGGGTATTTAGTATTTAACCCTTTTAATAATAATTGGGGTTTTATCCCTAGTACTAAGTGCACCCTTGTGCCACTACTCTTATTGTACTCTACGAGTAATTCTAGAAAGCCTACTTGTATCCTACTAAGAATGATGTGCCTATTAAAATTACCATTTGATCAAAATTCAATAATGATCAATCTCATGCTAGTTGATAATTTTAATAGTCACGCCACATCATTCTTGGTAGGACATAAGTAAGACACAAGTAGGCCTCTTAAAATTACTCTTATTCTATAGCTCACATGTTATTAAAAAAATAAACACATATCACTTTTATAAATTATGTTGAAATTTTTTTTTTCAACTCAAGGAAAATTTTGTGCATGCAAAAAAAAAATAAAAATAATAATAATAATAATTTACTCTCTACACTCAATTATGTTCATTGACTTAATAAACTCGTTCAGTGTATCATTAGCTTAAATATGACACGTGCCACAGTTTTATTAGCTATGGCGTGCCATATTAAAAGTTGTACTTATCCCGAGATTTTTTCTTTTTTTTTTTCGACCTTTTCCGTTTACCTCATTTGAAGCAAAATTTTCCCGTGAATCACGCACATTATGAAATTGAAAACAAGTTGGATCACACGATTTGCATTCCCACACAATACAGCCAGCCACACGGCACAACTCTTCTCTTCTCTCACGGTACGGGTCGACCCGCATTGCAAAATAAATCTCAAAGTATGATTTTGACGTCTAAATTGCAGGAAAGGCAATGTTAGGAAATATGAATATTCAATGTTAACATTTGATTTGACAATGAATCTAATTATTTTTTCTTTAAATAAATATACCAAACTATAAAGTTGTAATTCTTTAACTTTTTAATGAGAAGAAAAAAGAAAAAGAACAAAGAGAAATCCGGGTATGGGTCGGGTATAAGAGTACTTTACTAATTCCGATGCTACGTGGAAGTCAAAAGCCTCAATAAGTCCACCGCCCTCCACCGCCGGGCAATCTCACGCGGCCGCTCTCTTTTATCATTGATAATCATTTTGAAAATTCAAAATAAATAATCTCTATTTAAAAATCTCACGCTTCCTTCCTTCACACTCCTCCAGTGATTATCGATCTCTAACCAAATAATAAACACATAATTCAAAAAAGTTATTAAAAAAAAAGAAAAAAGAAATAGATAGACTATCTCTCTCTCTCTCTCTCTCTCTCTCTTCTCTCTTGTGTGAGTTGCTCAGAGCCAGAGTTCTACAATGCTAGAATGGCTCAGCACAGGCAATCAGGAGCGGAGAGGTTCCTCGGGCCACGTGGCCATGATCTCCACCATTCTTCCAACGGCGCGCCCGATCACCTCGCCATCGGGATTCGCGCCGCTCCGCACAAGCCGGCTCGGCCTCGGCGCTCGGCTCGGTCCGACAAGAGTCGTCGCGTCTCCGTCGGCGCCGTCATTGTGATCCTCTCTCTCGTGCTCGTCGTCACCGTCTTGGCGTACTATTACCTCGCCAGAGACACCAAAGGTTAGTTTCTAAGCCTTTTCGTTTTGCTATTGAGAAGACGACTGCGTATTTGCTCGCTTTTCTTTGTTCGGTAACTGTGCAGATCTCTGAGTTATATGTGTTATATGTTATCTTTCCTGAGATGAATTTCAGTTATTCTTCAATGCATTTTGATTTGGCATGTTTGATGTGTTTGTTCGCTGAAATAATGTACGAACGTGTCGATCACCATATGTCAACACCGTGGCTTCCATCCTTTCTGAATGTATTTTGCGGTTTTGGTGAGATGAGAGAGTGATATTGCATTCTACTTCAGACCAGGAACTTGAATCGTTTTTCCAGTACTTGTGAATATGTTTCTATTTCTGTATTCTACTGAATGCCTGTTTGGTTGACAAGAAACTTCGATGAAAGAAAGCTGGAATCTGAATTTTGTGTGGCCATGTTGTTTTGAGGTTCAATAACCCTTTGATTGGTTGCATTGGAGATGGAGGAAAGTGAAATAAAATGAAATTATTGGGACTGTGTTGTTTTGAGGTTTCAATAACCCTTTGATTGGTTACATTGGAGATGCAGGAAAGGGAAATTAAATGAAATTATTGGGACTTGAATGATTCAAATCAACTCAAGTCGAGAGATGGGTTGATTAGATTCAGTGAGTGGTAAAGGTTTTTGCTTTCTTGGGTCCCAAACTAGTGAAACTTTTATGAGTCAAAACATACGCAATTTATTTTCCTACAGTTTATTTGCCTCCAAACCGTGTGTAAATGGAAACTTGCCTTTGCTAGCCAAATAGTTGTTTGATAACCAAATGGAAAGGCAAGGTGTATAATATCAAGGTGTTGTTTGATCACCAAAATGAGCGCTTGTTCATTTCAAGTGCATCTGATGATGAGCTTAGAAAAAAAAAAAAAGAAGTGCATTTGTTGAGCTTGCATCTTTATGTTCAAATATTTTAGAGTTTGATAATGTTTAATAGTTCAGGATCTATTAGGAAAAAAATTCACTTAAATCTACAGTTGCTCATGGCTTATTGTTGAATGCTGAATATTTTCTATTGTTTTTGAAGTGATATGCATATCCATGTATGCACGTGCACACGCGCACACACACACACATATATATATATATTCATTCTTTTTGTTTCTTGTCATTCTTGCAACAAGTAACATCACCACCACCATGACTGTTGTCCGTGCTTTGAGTGACAACTATCAATGCTACTTCAGAATAATTGCTCCCATGTCTACTTCCACTAGCACCACCAACTTGGTGCGGCTCACACAACACCACCATCGTGATCTTTATGAATGTCATAGCACCATCCCTCCAGCATCATCCATTACCATCATTGTTAACCATAGGCTACTCATTATTGTCATCACCACCCGCCACCTCCACCACCACCTTTGATTTGGTTGTTGCCACCAGTTCTACCACCAAATAGCTAGAAAGAAGCAAAAGAACCATATTATTCAGAAAAATCTTAAAGTAATCGTTCTTTGGGTCAAGACTATTATCGAATACTCTATTCAATGGGGTGCATAAGTCTAAGAAATTGAATAGCGGCTAAATCCCATAACTTATTTCTTCTTCTACATTTTCTTCTCTCAAAATAGATTAATAAGCTTGATTATTCATTTGTATTCTCTGATTGTGGAGGTATGAGTTTTATCAAAGGATTTAATGGCTATTTATGTGTTGCTGCAGAAATAGATAGTTATCATGTTGAGAAGGATGAATTGAAGAATGATGATTTTCTTACAAATGTGACACGGACACAGAGAAATAAAGTTCTCAGATTTGGCCAGGGTTCAGTAGGGCATGGCCGAGACTCAAGGTATTGGGATAGAGATGATAGGAGAAGGGATGAAGATTACAATGAGGACGTGGTGGAGCATTCTGGCATGGATGCTACTGATAAAGCTTCTGATGATGTTCTCGTGAAAATGAGGAATGGCAACAAGAAGCCCTCTCTTGGTGATTCTATCAAGGGTTCACATCAGAGAAGCATTGGGTTGTACAATGAAGATGGGCGTGATGAATTGAAAATGTATGAAGCACAATACGAGGCATCTTTGGAGAATGTGGGACGAACATCTACGGAAAGTGGAAGTAAAGATCAACTGTCTGATGTTGAGGATTTGGAAAAGCAGGATGAGGTGGTTGATGCTGATGATGAGTATGATGATGGTTTTGACTTTCATGATGCTCGAAAGGAAGACTATGATGACATTGGAGATGAGAAAGGGGACCATTTAGATGAAGCAAATTCACACAATGAAGATAGTAGAAACTCTAGGGAGTTGTCTGATTTTCTTAGTGTTGACACCAAGAATCGGAATGTAGCTGAGGAGGTGGAGAAAACCTCCACCAATTCATACGAGAATGATTCTTCTTTAAATTTGCGAGATTTTGCTAATGTCAACACAAATTCCAGATATGTTGGTGTCATCGAAAGAAAGTCTACTCGGTCACGGTCTGATTCAAAGAGGAAAGCAAAGCGTCGCAAATATTCTGGTAAAATTTCTGATTTCTTATGCAAATGATCTGGGTGCATGTTAGTATATTATTCCATTAACTGAAATTGAATTAGATTGTGCCAACAAAATTATAACTTTCTTGTAGTCTGGGATTTATTATTCATTTTGATGCCCACAACTGCTAGTTAATGGAAACATCCCAACTAAAGATTATTTTACATCTTTTACAACCTCTTACAAAGACATGACATGGGTGATGAATGGGATCCCCAAGAAATGATATGAGTTTGTCACTAAATACGTGGAACTTGAAAGCATAAGGTTTAGCTAGTGACTGACAATCTATGTGAAAAGATTTTAGGTGATTTAGACAAAAATGTGGCTTGCTAGTCATGGTTTTTTTTTTGGGCGGGGGGGGGGGGGGGGGGGGGGGTTGGGGGGTGGGGGAACAAGGCTCCCTTGCCTATTGAGATTGTTGTGGGCAGCATGCCAACTGATTGAAGGTTAATTGAGAAACTAGTTCACTAGTTTTTGTTGCAATATATCATTATACACTAAGGTAAATTTCTGACATGAAAGAAGTCAAAGTTATGGGTATCAGCTAGTTTGGCTAGTAAAGTCTCTTATCGTTGTATACGAGGGTTGTGATTGAATCCATCTACAATCAGGAGGGAGGGAGGGCTCTAAGGTATGGGAGAGTGTTTCCTCTGTTGTGTAATCTATAACACAATGGCTTTTGGTGGACCAAAAGAAATAAAATGAGAAAGAAGACAAATGTCACGTTTGTTAAATGGTTTTTTTTTTTTTTTTTTTTTTTTTTTTTTTTTTTTTTCTGTTCTCAAAACAAATACATTAATACATAACTCAAAAACATAAAACACCCTTGAAAACACAAACTCTTTTTATAAATCTGTATTCTTCCCTTGTAGAAATATTTTAACAAAACATGTGATTAATTTGTAGAGGTAAAAGCTAACTTATTATTTTAAAAATTATTATTATTTAAAAAAAAGAAAAAGAAAAAGAAAAAGATAAGGGTGGCCATGCAAGGGTGGCCATGCAACCACCTTGACATTTTTTTGTTGGATAAGTAATTGCCAATTCATTAAAACTTGCAAAGGCACAACCCAAATACATAGGAAGTGTACAAGAGAGAATCCTTGCAAGTTGTGGAGAAGAGATCTAAAAAAGCATGAAAATTCAAAAAATTACAATTTGAGGCCACCAATCGAAGTTCCTCATGAGCCGAAGCCTAGTTCTGAATGCCTGGTTGTTAACATGGGATTTATAGCCTGTGAATCCTTGCAAGTTGTGGAGAAGAGATCTAAAAAAGCATGAAAATTCAAAAAATTACAATTTGAGGCCACCAATCGAAGTTCCTCATGAGCCGAAGCCTAGTTCTGAATGCCTGGTTGTTAACATGGGATTTATAGCTTGTGAAGCTAAAGGGAAGGCCAAGATGGGCTTCATGGGTTCTTGGCCCAAATTCTCTTTTAAACCCAAGTTTTGTAAATGGGGTTCGGGTTACCCCGTGTTTAAGGGGCAAGAACGTTTACCTAGTCAAATAATTGAGAATCTCTCTCTTGGTCAAGAATTGATTCTTTCTTGGTTTCTTCGGAGTAGGAAGGCCAATTTCCTGGTGTGTCACAGAGGAGGCTTCCTAGATTTTGCTTGGATCATTTCCCAATCCTCCTCGACTGAGGTGACTTTCATAGGGGTAGTAGGTCATCAAAATTGGAAATATGTGGCTAAAGTCTGAGGGCTTTGTGGACAGGGTGAAACAGTGTCGAGATTCTTATCTTTTCCAAGGTACTCCCAGCTTCATTTTAGCTAGCTAGCTTAAGGCCTTGAAAGTTGACCTAAAGAGATGGAATGAGGTGTTTCACAATGTAGAAACGAAGTTCCTTTTGGAGGAGCTGTGTTCTCGGTATCATTGAAGAGGGGAGGGGATTAAGTGTTGGGGAGAGTGGGAAGAAGGCATAAATTGTTAGCGAACTAGAAAGATCCACTCTCATGGACGAAGTGAGTTGGAGGCAGAAATCTAGGATCTTGTGGCTCAGGGAAGGTTATAAGTGCATGAAGTTTTTTCACATGACGGCTTACTCTAACAAAAGAAGGAACTCCATTGACTCCTTGTTGATTGATGGCACTATTTGTACCAACTGATCACTGATCAGTGAGATCAGTGACACTATTTCTACTATTCCTCATCAATCTACTCATCCTTATGAATTATTGATCCTAGATACTGAAAGTAGTCACTCTTTGCTGTCTCTTGACCATCAAGTGTTACTATCCCTCCATCCCTGTTTCTACATTTTACTCACTTTCCATGTACTCAGTTTTAGTCCTACTGACATATAATGCTTAATTGCTTTAGGTTCCTCTTGTGAGATGAAGTTCTTAAACTCTACTGCACAGCTTGTAGAGCCTTTAGAAAGTAGAAAGTTTGCAAGATTTACCTTGCAGTACACAGATGTAGAGGAGAAGCCCAGTGGACAAGAACAATGGGAGCCTAGGTTTGCAGGACATCAGAGTTTGGAAGAAAGGGAAAATTCATTTTTGGCCCATGATCAGAAAATAAATTGTGGCCTTGTTAAAGGTCCCAAAGGATCCCCAAGTACAGGGTTTGACTTGGCAGAAGATGACGTAAACTACATCAGTAAATGCCACATTGCTGTGGTCTCTTGCATTTTTGGAAATTCAGACCGCTTGAGGACACCGACTGGTAAAACGGTACAGTTTTTTTCTTTTCTTTTTTTAATTGAGAAACAAGAATGTTCACTATTATGCTAGAAGAAAAAGACATTTATTCTGGAGAATTATGCCTGTACCTAGAAGAAATAGGAATCTTTTCTACTTCCTCTATGGCATTCTATTGTATTTCTTTTGAGCTGTTGAGTTTTAATATCATCTTCAAGGAGCAATTGCACTTCAAATATGGTGTTTCTGCTGGACACATTTGGATGCTGTGATTGTATATTGTCTCTGAAATAGCTATCTGACATATTATATTATTTTACAATATGAATTTGTAATTATCAGTTGAGACTTTAAATGAGGAGGCGGCTGTGATAGTTTTACATTATCATAAAAGATGAACAACAATCTTTCTTATATATATATTTTGCTTCGTTGAGCAGGTGTATTTTTGTGCAAAATTGTCTTTTAGACTTATCGTGAAGGTAGAAAGTTTGAACCTCAATTTAAGATATTGATGCCTAAAAAGATTAGTGGAAGTGAAAACTAAAAATCTTATGCTTAATAATGATATTTGTTCTACTTCCTAATATGGATACTGTTAAGCATGTGAATATACTTTTGGGTCCTTAAGTAAACATAGCCCTCTGTGAACATGCCACCTGGTGTTATGTGGGGCCCACGTGATGTAAACACAGTTGGAAATTAGGCTACTCTTGTTTATGTGGTGCGTAGGTTAGGAATAAGATGTGCAACTCTGGGATAAAGGCTCTAGGCTATTTATGGTGAAGGAGTGTGATGGGGTTTTAGGCTTTCTTTAATAGGTTTGGTAAGTAAGAAAAGTCTAAGCTTGTTTATTTATTTATTTTTTGATAAGTAAGATTGTTTATTTATAAAAAAAGAAAAGAAAAGTCTAAGCTTGCGACCTTAGAGGAGGAGGGGGAGGACACATGGAAAATTACATTCATCGAAGGTTGATTATATTTGAAGTACAGTGAAACATATCTTTCTCATAGGATTATTTTTTATTTTTTATTTTTGTTGGATAAGTACACAGGATTACTTATAATATAGAAGTGAGAAATTCAGAAAGGGAGACTTAAAAATTTGGCTTGAAACTGCTTAAAACACACATTAGACTTCAGTAACGAACTCTAATCAAAATTCTACCCATGGGCCAAGTCTAAGAAATCTTGAAACATACTCATTTATTAATATGAAAAAAATTACGCAAACTTCCTACTAACATAGGAAAACATAGGTTCAAAGTTGATCTCAAAGCAAGTGATTTACAGTCCTTGGAAAGTGCCAAATTGGATAGACTTTTTAGCTGCCTATATTTGCTTTTTTTTTTTGATATTCAGGGCGTTGCCCCGACTAGATATCTGGGACACCATGTGAAGCGCCTCCTTCATACAGCTTGGATAAAGTTCGGGCTTTTGCCTGTCGTGTGGTCCAAGGAATTGTTTACATTCAAGGGGGTCGAACCTTAAGACCTAATACTTTATGAGACACCAAGGCCAAGTGACTTACTATTCCAGCCAACCCCTTGGGGGTTTATGCTGCTTTTCTTAACTTCATGTTGTCTGCAATTTCATCATTACCCATGCCATGTGCATCAGGGAACCTATAGTTACTGTGCCAGCTGGAAAATTTAAGAGCTATTGTGCTACCCTTTTAATAATCATTACGTAATGATTTGCATCCCAGATGTTAACAGGAATTTAAATTTGAAACTAGAAGTCACATCTTGATGCAAATTGAGGCCGAATTAAGTAGATGTCCTTTTTTTTTCCCACTTTTACAAAGGGCTATTAGATGTGATAAAATTTGATGGGATTTTCTAAGGTTACAGTGATTTTGAGTTACATATGGTTGATTTTGAATAACAATACTGTCCTGAATGTCATTTATATATTTGGTCTAGTTCTTTACCAAGAGTGTTGTCTGGGATTGTAGATGATGTCTCAGTTTCTCTTCATTCCAGGTGACTCGACTGTCAAGGAAAAACGTATGTTTTGTTATGTTCATGGATGAAGTTACTTTGCAGAAACTTTCTTCAGAAGGTCACGTACCAGATAGAATGGGTTTTATTGGCTTATGGAAGGTTGTGCTGGTGAAGAATCTACCTTATTCTGATATGCGAAGAGTGGGGAAAATACCTAAATTATTGCCACATAGGCTTTTTCCTTCTGCAAGGTAAGAATGAGACTACGTCGACTACTGAAGTGTGTGTTGCATTGCAGTTCATAGTAAAATGTTGTAGTCCCTATAGCTTGTAACTGAACTAATTTGTTTCTGTTCATCTGCATTTGCATTGATTAATATATATACGTACATATCATGGATGGCAGATGATAGTGATGGTTATAATTGTTATCTACTGTCGAACTTGGTGATGGAAATTGAATGTCTAGTAAATTAGTAATGTTTAGATACAACATTACTTATAAAAAAAAAATAGTAATGTTTAGAAGAATCTCCCATCATGCAACCCTGTTTCAATTGCTATGTGGACCATTTAATTGTTGCTTTGTTAGAAATGTACTGGAATGTAGTCTTGATGACAATGTCTTTCTTTTTGAATATAATCTTTTTTAAGAGTTTATATGATATACCGAAAGATATGCATAGTTCATAGTGAATAAAATCTTTCTTCCACAGGCTATCATATTTTTTCAAGCTTGAAACTGGAATATGGTTCTCACTTTTTAAATTTATGTTTGCAAAGTTGTACCTAATTTTGATTGGGAGTAAGCTGTGACCTGTGAGTGTTGGAGAATAAATTGATTACTCACATGTAGCTCATATTCTTACACAAACTTTTGTTAATTAATTAAAAGCATAGGTGTTTAGGTTACACCCAAAATTAGCTCCAGTATTTTAAATTTTCATGATTTGAATTATCAATGAAATACCCGACATGCTCTCAGAAGTTCATACTTTCTTTAATCTCTATATATCTTTTGAGTATTTAATGAAGAATTTTAAATTCCGCTTATTGTAGTCGTCTAACTTCTAGTACGAGACTGTTGCAGCATTTAACTGTCTGCTACCAAATTTGTAAGATGCCATAGCAGTGCTTTAGAGGGCTCCCAGTTAATGCCTCGTACAAATGAAGTATACAAGATAAACATGTATACATAAACCTTTTTTTTTGGGTTGCTTTATTTATTTATTATTTTTTTGAGGGGGTTGTCTGTGAAGTGCGTAACAACCCAATCCAGCTGCATCATTGTACTAGGTTTGTGGTTTATAATGTTAAAGTTGCCCTCTCAGCTTAATGATTATAATTCTCAATAAGGTCTACTTGACATGAGTTAGTAGTTATTTATATTTTTGGTCAGAAAGGGTTGTCATCTTTCTATAAAATTCAATGCAGCTTTCCCAGAGAATCTAATCGAGAAGAAAGTATGCCTTTTGTTTATTATTAGTTTAGTGGTTGCTTAAGTTCCTTTCTGTGTATAAATAATGATGACATGATTTATATATATATACTTTTTCAAATTTGCTATAATTTTGATTTAGAGCTGCCAACAAAAAAAAATGAAAAAGGGTTAATGCTGGCTGTAAATCTTAGCTCCTCATTTCAAAATGTAAGTGCTATCAAGAAATTTGTGACTTTAGAGTAATACGTCATAAATAAACACGCAAACTCTTTGTCCACTTTTATTCAAATGGAGCTGCTTGTCAAAGAAGTCCATTTTTACCATAGGACTTCTGTAGGAACTGCTTCTATGTCATATGTTGCTCATTGGAATTGTATATTTGCTGGTAAGGTGGGTATTCTATGCAAACAAGCACTGGCTCTTGTGGCATAATAATAAAAAAAGCACTGGCTCTTGTGTCTAAATCTCATGTATCTAAAATATTTTCAGGTATTCGATCTGGTTGGATAGCAAATTGCGTCTCCAACTTGACCCTCTTCTGATCTTGGAATACTTCTTGTGGCGAAAAGGTTATGAATATGCAATTTCTAATCACTATGACCGGCATTGTGTATGGGAAGAAGTTGTGCAGAATAAAAAACTGAACAAGTACAACCACACTATCATCGATGAACAATTTGCATTCTACCGGGCTGATGGGCTGCAAAGATTTAATGCGTCAGATCCAAACAAGCTTCTCCCTAGCAGTATGTGTTATATTAGAATTTATTATTGTCCAAACTTGCAGCTATATATGTACTTCCTCCTACAATTTATGACATAATTTGCCTTCTGCTTTGCTGGCCACAGATGTACCTGAAGGATCTTTTATCATTAGGGCTCACACTCCGATGTCAAATTTGTTCTCCTGCCTTTGGTTCAATGAAGTTGAGCGGTTCACTCCTCGTGATCAACTGAGTTTCGCATATACATACCAGAAGTTGAGAAGGAAGAATCATGCCAAACCGTTTCGTCTTAATATGTTCAAGGTCAATATCCTATGGAATGTCACCGCCTTAAACTAAATGGAGACCATAATGACAGCACAAAGAATAAAATTTAAACTTAATCTAACTGTTCTGTTTGGTTCCTTACATCCAGGACTGTGAGAGGAGAGCCATAGCCAAGTTGTTTCATCACAGAGCAGAGGAAAAGCGGAATATTCGCCAAAGTGCAACGGAGTAAAAATGTGTCTTTGACCTTATCAATAGGAAGCTGGATTCTCTATGTTGTGCTTTGCCGCTCACTTCTTGAATGCCTGGTGAAGGTATGTCCTGTAATGTTCTAAATGTTGCAGAAGTGCTGCTTCTCCACATGATACATGAATTCTGTGAGTTTGATGTGAGGGATGGCTATAGCGGATGCAGAATTTTATTGGCAGTAAGTCATCTGTGGTGAGATCAACATTCTGCAGTATTTTGAACTGACCGTCTCTATAGAAACAGATAATTGCAATCCGCTTTAGCATCCATGTGATATCCATTTTTTTTTTCTCATTCATTACTTCGTTTGAATGCAAGCGAAGCACCCGGTACCACAGCTACCATTCGATGTATCTTCCCTTCTCACTAACTCACTGAGTTCGTTGTTGCCTGTAAGAAATTTTGATTGGCCATTCAAGCTTGTATGATATTTGGGCAGTTCGACTAGTGATTTTGCAGTTCTGTTTTTTTCTTTAGTCAGACAATGATTCATTATACCTATATTTTGAGTTAGCACTGAAATTTTGTTTGGTCGGTCCATTGTTAAGAGAATGAAAGATTGACCATTTACTGAAAATTTGTCTGTGTTTTTTTTTTTTTTTTTTTTAAATAATTTTTTCTTCCTCTCTCTCGAAAGGCATTGGTGTTTTAGAAATCGTGATTGGTAGTGTGGGCAATTAAGTCACCACGTTTAAGGATTGTGAACATTTGTATAAGCATACTTTTGGGTTGGATATGTTTCCACTGACAATCATTTGTTCTTATTTAATCAAAATTCAAATATGGTGCGTTGGTACTTGAATGCTGAGTTCGATTGTCAACGAATCAGTAAAAGCCTCTGAATTTTCGAAGTTAAATTTTGTCGTTGTTTCTAATAGCCTAATACTCCAACTGTTGTACTAAAGGCTCCCAAAACCACATAGGAAAGTTGGGTTCCGGATTGAGTTCGATTGTCAATTAGGGACTTCTTACAATTGTTTGCTCCGTGTAATTGTGTTGGTAATAGAGAGAGGTCCCCATGAGGTTTAGTTGTCTGAGCGTCTGTTCAGACAGGTGGGTTTCATCGGAGGCCTCTCACAATTGCTTAATATCAAAGAAGCACTAGCCAATTTTTGCTTTGAGTAGTATAGTTTTATTTTTAATCTAATAGGAGAGAAGAAACAATAAGAGAGCATTTGCTTCTTGGTGGACGCATACAAGATGAAAGCAGGGTTGATGAAAAGTTGGGGCTTTTTTTTTTAATACAATTTTTTTTTTTTTTTTTTGAAGATTGTGGCCAGCCATCAATATTGTTGAAGATTCGGTTGAAAAAAAAAAGAAAAAAACAAAAGAGTTTCGTTGAAGTGGTTGATGGCAAATTTGGTCCAACATTGAACATTGTAGCCGGCCGGCCATCATCACTATTTGTTGGGGCACGTCACATCACCATAGCTGTCTTCTGGATGGAGTTAAAAGTAATTCTCTGTTTTGCATGATGCCAACTTCTGTCGGTACAAAGCTTATTCGACTCCATCCATCTAATTATATGATGCATTTTTCATGTTATAGGCTATGGGGGGAACATAGCATATATATATATATATATATATATATATATTCATGATTTTGGGGGGACAATCGGATCCACCAAACAAGTTGAGCCCTTACTTCAAACAAAAAAAGAAGAAAGAGATGAGATCATCATCATCTTCCAGCTTTTCCACAGCTATAGGTCTCGTTTGGCAATTGACCGGATAAGTAGTTTTTAGTTTGAAAGTGATTAATATAAATATAAAAGTAGATAAAAGTTTGAAAATTTTCGTATGAAAAAATGAAAAGAAATTTGTTTTGTAATGAATTTTTTATTTAAATAGTAATAAAAGGTAATAAAAAATAATTTATATGATATAAAATGTAAGAATGTTGAGAAGTTCATAAAAATTTAGACTTAGCCAAACGGGCCTGATGTTGGTAGTAAGCAAGCAAGAGGTAAGGTTTTTTTTTTCCTGCCAAAGTGAGTATTTAGGATCACTTGTCAACCAAAAACTTTGGTGGGCATGGCTCATTGTCATGAACAATACCCAATAGGTCGTGATTCTTAACACTTCCAAGGAATTTAGCGCAAATGCGACAACTCTAGTGGCGACTTTTGGTTGTCTCTAATAGTCATTAGTGACGATTTTTGGTCGTCGTTAGAGACCATTTTTTCTGTATTGACTTCGACAGGTAGTGTGTGTATTTGATTCTGATAATCATTATGTGGTTGCTTATTGTTCAACAGATTGTCTTCTTCATCTTTAAAATTGGCGCTATTTCTCTCAAACACCTATTCATCTCTTCAACATGTTGTTTGAATCAAAGCTGCATTTTTTCAGAGACCTTGAAATTTTCACTCGTAGATATTAAATTTGTTGAATTGATGTGCACACATCTAAGCATTTGCTAGGTATTTATTTATTTTTAATTTTATAGTTGAATCTTATTCGAGTTAAGATTAAGTTGATCACCATCACACAATGTATTGCATGAAATACACAATTTCATGGACATACATGGCTTGACTAGCTATTGATTAGGGGTGGGTATCAATTTGGTTAATCGAAATTGTCAGTTAAATTAGTTAATTAACCGATTACATTTCAATAAGGATTTATTTCGAAAGTTTCGGTTAAACGGATATCTCAGTTAAAATCGGTTCGATTAATCGGTTAACCGTAAGCTTTTTTAATTGGGCAAAAAATTGATTGTTTTGAGGGCTCAAATTGTTTTTTAGGCTAAAATAGCTTATTGAACCAAACAAATTTTAAATGGGCCCATTAATTAATACCATAAGAGTCTACCTTACTTATGTTCTATTAATAAATTGGTCATAGAATCCACCAACTAATATGTTCTACTAAAAAAACTTAGTTAATGCTCTCGTAATCATCATTCTATTAAAAAGTCTTAACAGATTACCGATCGACTTCTGGCAGTAGGCAGTTAATGTCGGTTCGGTTACAGTAGGTAGGTGGTAAACAGTTAATCTGCACACCCCTAATTGATAGCTAGGCAATGAAACTAGCTAAAAGAAGATCACTACAGACTGGATAGTTGGGAGACTTATTTGTGAAGTTTCATAGTTCCCAAAACGTTGTAGGCACAACAGATAACTTGAAAACCAAGTGTTAGATTGAGCTTTTGACTATATCAACTGAAAACTAATTAGTGTCCAATAAGAAAAGTCAATGCCTTTTTACGACATTCGCAATCGCATCTTGCAATGCATGTTATAAGAATCGTTCACGTGAACAAAACGACACTGTTGCACCTCAGCGCTAGAGAATCCTGAACTCTTGCTCAAGGCTTCGAACTCCTTTCTCAATTATTTCCTGCCCTCCAAGTTTAGAGACCACGGAATTATCAAAGATAGAAGAAATATGCTTAGCAGCAATACTTGACTCGGATGCCTCTGGCATTATATATAGTCAATGATATATAATCACCTTCACACTTTCTTGCAGTTCTTCAAAAGTCTAACGAAATGTTCATCACTTCAGTCATGACATGTAGACTGCAATATATTATTAACATGCATGAAATGATGAAAAAGCAAAGCAGAAGTCATCTTTTTTGTTTTTTTTGTTCTCTACTTTCAAGCTTCAAGTGAATGGATATTAATTAAGTGACCTTTGATATAATGGCGTCATCACCTTTTGGGACACCTACAAACATATCCCCTTCTACCTGCATAACACATTAACATTTGACCTTTGCTCTTCAACCTCAAATTCATTAAATAACCAAGAAAATAAATTATATCCACCCTAACAAGAAAACAGGGAAAAAAAAAAAAAAGCAAAAAAAAAAGAAAAGAAAAAGGAAAAACAAAATAGATTTTTTTTTTTTTTTTGCTTTAATATAGTTATTTGTGATAGTCTTGCATACTAGATAGGCATGCAATTATGTTTTCAAAAAGTAGCTCAATTAGATGGAAACCACACCTCATGAAGTGAATGTCACTAGTTCG
The DNA here is from genome assembly GCF_965113065.1 of Corylus avellana. Lineage (NCBI taxonomy): Eukaryota > Viridiplantae > Streptophyta > Magnoliopsida > Fagales > Betulaceae > Corylus > Corylus avellana. The sequence goes on from NC_142496.1 coordinate 23,505,581, forward strand.
AATCATCCTCACTATTTTCCTCCCCTTGTGTGAAAAAATGGGAGTTGTTACTCTATCTGAGCGTGTGATGTAATCCTACCTTATAGTCGGTTAGAATCTAATGAGGAGTATATCTTCATAGATCTCCAACCCTAATAAAGAGTAAATCTAAAGTTCAGATTTTTTTCTTAATAGAGTCAGAATCCTAGTTATTTCCTTAACAGAGTTAAAGTCCTAGTCCTAGAAGTTAAGACTTAATCAGGCTCTCATGTAATCGGTAGTCTCTTGTACGTTCTTCTATTTAAAGGAGGAACTATCAATAATAAAAGAATGGTTGATTATTATTTTCTACAATATAGTTTGTTGGTTCGAGGTTAAGGCTCCCTCAAAATAGCCATTGTAGGTCATGACTTTCTTGAAATTTATGTAATTTACCACTAAGAGATACGTTTTTATTGAGAAACAATATAAGAGGCGTCAATTACATCCATACAAAATCCTAAAGTGAGAAACAGCAACTATAAATATACAGCCCCCTATCGTAATGCTTCCAACGTCAAACCGAGTTGAGTGCAAACCAGGTCGGCTCCACATAGCCTAACAATGTAACTTTGTTGTATACTCTATCTTTGCTTACAATAGAAGGTGTCTGCAAATACCAACACCACTCCTCTTTCTACTTGCTACTCAGGGCAATGCGTGTATATATATATATATATATATATATTTGTTTCATTAGTTTTAAATAAGAGACGTGCTATACATTTTCCTCTGGTCCAAGTTTTACAAATTAATCTTTCAAGGCCTCGAAGTCGAAATTGCCTAAAATGCTTCTATTAATTAAGATGTCAATAAATAATGGCAAAGCACTCCAACTTCTATAATAGGAAGGAGAGAAAAATCTGAACATGTAACATACGTTTGTTGGTTGAACCGTCAGCACAACAGATTCTTTGACAAGAGCCGATTGTGGTGAACGGTATTGTTGAGTGGCGCAGTCACGGACAAAATAAGTTTCCTGGAGTATGGACAAAAAAGGGTGTAAAATGCAAGCATGAATGAGTATCGAGTGAAGGACAAAGGCTCATGGCATGAGCTTAAGTATGATTTTTGGAGTTGGAACAAAAGTGCAAGCTGCGAGTATAAACAAGGGTCACTGGAGAAGAAGCAAAAAAGTTTGTGGCACAAGACATAAGATTGATAAAAGGTTTTCGTTTGAGTGGGAGTATAACAATGTGGTGATTTGTGTGAGTGTAAAAAGGATAGGGTCCCATATTGAATATATGTAAGAAGTGTGAGTAGTTAACTAATATGTATAGTATTGTTGGGGCTCAAACTCATAGGCTTAAGTTTTTAGGTTGTATGGTATTTCAACATGCTACATGCTATGATGTTATGGGCTCGTTAAAAAGACTGCACAATATATATATATATATGTGTGTGTGTGTGTGAGTGAATTAGATGTCTTCAATGCTTTCTTTCATAGCCATCTAGTGGGTGATGTGTTCATTGAGCAACCGTAGGGGTTTTGTGGATCTTAGCAAAACTTGACCATGTCTATCATCATCTCCATGTTTATAGTCTTAAACAAGCTCTTTGAGCTCGATTGAGTTGGGTTTTTCAGGATCAACAGTAAATACTTTAATTTGTTGTGTTTTTTTAATCGACATAAAATTAATTTGTTGTTTTTAATTTATGTTACGGGTAATTAATCTTCATTTACCTTTGATCTTATTATTCATCTAATAGTTGATGTTCTTTTCTATTTCTTGGGACTTCACTACTAGTGTGATGTTCTTGAATCAGAAATGACACCTATTATTCCCTACTTGACGACGGCTCATACTTTAGAAAAAAATCAATCATGATGTCATCATGAAACTTGCATTTTACCAAACACCATTACCTAAACTATTATCCACGTAACTAATGTTATGAAGTTGACTTCTTCCTACCACCATTATCTATTAGTAGAAGCAATACAGCATATATTGGTAATCCGTCGCAGTCGTCATTTATAATAGCTGATTAGCGACAATAACAAAAGTCTTCAACAGTAGTCAGTTTTTGAATTTGTAGTACATTCCGACCAATCACGTCCATAACTATTGTATGGTCCCCTTAAACTTTTTCAACTAAATAGTGGAATTTTAATTTCTTATATCTGTTATAAACGCATTTTCAAATGCAATCTTCTTCTTCGCCTTCATCGTTAGTGACAAATTTTTCTCTATGTCTGATAATTTTTTCAACACAAACTCGAGATTTAGGATCGCTATTCTGAAGGTTTTGTGCAAACAAAATCTCATTGCAAATAATTATATTGGAGGATGAAATTTAATCTTACTAATTGTATATATTAATTAATTCTTGTTTGGCTATGTATGCTTTTGTAGCCTATGATCCTTCCAAATAATTATAGAGTTCAAATCATTGCTTGAAATTAGAAGGCATATATATATATATATGCAGAAAATAATTAATTATTACGGAAGTTTTTTTTGGAAGAAATTATTATTACGGAAGTTGGCCAAGGGGGAATATAAAAGTACGATTATGAGGTTGAAGAACGCAGATAGGGTTTGGTGAGGTAGTAGGCATTATCTGTACGTAATCTTGATTTTTATTTTGTCAAATCACAATATCGGACAATATATCAAAAGGAGTTGACCCATGTGTCGCTCTATCAACCCAAGTGTTTGGTACGTTGAACTTTTTCACAAAATTTTAATATTCCGTTCATATTAATTGACTGACCGAATAAATTTATGAGCTTAATTTATCTCATAAAATCAGTTCAATAAGAGAGGGATAATGGCTCAAATTGTCAACAAGTGTGAAGATAATTGCTGAAAAATATCAATGTTCAAGTTGGTGGGCTTAAGTCATATTTATCTATATATAAGAGGATAAGGTTAGTTTTAAAAAAAGTCCAAGAACAACTTAGAATTTGATTTTTTGGAGAAAACGTGTGTGGATAAACATGTGGGTTGCAATGCTTATCTTCATCATGAAAAAGACTTTGTATTCATGATGGTTTCGTTTTCCCAGTAGCAATTAGATTAAAATTGTTCTCCTATTTTTTGTGATTAGCCACTATAAAAGGACATGCAGTTCTTTTCCGGATCCCTACTTAAAGGACTGCATGTCGTGGTCGAACTGTTGTATGATTCCTGTTCATGGTACACCTTCGCTGTAAAATTTGGCCGGAGGTCCCAAGTGGGTTGCTTTATTTTTTGTATTTTCGTTCAAAATTCGACGGCCCAAATAGAATACATATATAGCATAGTCCAACATGTGGGGTATTGTTCAGAAAGTAACACTCTAATTAACTACAAATAAAAATAAATAAAAAACATGTACTAAGAAACAAAAACAACTACACCTTATAATGAATGGTTGCATTTCTCAAAGTCGTCGGTCGTCTGAATAATGAATTGTTGTCCATCTGAATCTCAGCAACAACATATTCGGCATTTTAATTTAAACCGGAGTCAATGGTGTCCGATAAGCACAGCTACCTACTATTTTGGACCAATGATTTGCATGGCAATAACCTTGAGCACAAGGGCCCTGTTTGGTCGAGTAGTCCTACACACGTTCACACTCCGAAATGATTTATTAATTTGAAATTATCTAGAATTATTAATAAAGTTCAATCTCATCTACCAATCAGAGTGTGGTCGAGTGGCACTTGAGTTGTCCAAGTGATGGCTAGATTTCAAGTTCGAATTCTACAATGGAAACTGTTTTGGGTTATTGGCTTGGATGTTAGAGTTTTCGATGGGGTTGGTTTTAAGATACGGCTCGATCGGTCATGAGAAAACATATGTGATTTTTACTGTTTAGGTTCTTCCTGAATGATTCTTAGCAGGTAATTAACTCTATTTGCCCACTCTGTAACTTTCCCAAAATAATTAATGATGGTAATTAACTTTGAGTGTTACCCGTAACGCTTCCGATATAAATAATTGGTAATTAACTAAAGTGTTACTTATAACAACAAATATCAAAATAAAATGCAGCGAAAAATAACATACACAAAAGTCCTTGCAAAAGTCTTATTAGCGATCGATGAACTAATCATTATCATCGCCAAAAGTTCACTTTTTTTATAATTAAGATTTGAGTAGGGATGATGAAAAAAAAAAAAAACAAAGAAAGAGGTAGATGTTCTTTTGTATGAAGTCTTTTAAACATTCTTTGTCACCTTCCTTGTTTTTTTTTTTTTTTTTTTTTTTTTAAAGGACCTCATAGCATGGTAAGTAAAATCTCCTCTTTTGTTTTTGCTTTATTTCCAAGCCCTTTCACATTCTCTTTGAGGTCTTTACAAAACAGGCGGCCTAAACTGCCTATTCTATTGAGCCGACCCCTTCTAATTTCGCGTGTTCAATAGCATAACTTTTTCTAACAATTATAGAGCTCAAATTATTCCTTGAAAGACCGCATTTAGAAGTATAAAGGCTTTTATGTAGACAAAAAAACAATTAGATATAGAGGTTTCTAATTAATAAAGTATGTTTTTAGTTTTTAGCTTGCAAAAGACCTTTCCGGGAAGGGGCCGGGCCAGTCAATCACTATTGTTGCTGTCTTCTGACTCTTCTGGATTTGTTCGAATTATATATATATATATAATTGACTACCAACTTCAATTATTATGAAAGTTGGCCATGGGGGAATATAATAAGGATTAGATCCACGAGGTTATTACTAATTGTTTAATATTGTTTGCAGACGTAGCCCATGATCCTTCCAAATAATTATAGATCTAAAATTATTGCTTGAAATAATTTATTAGTGCAAACACGCATGCTGCCATGCATGGATAGAAGGCATTTATGGAGAAAGACATTTTTTTTTTTTTTTTTTAATATAGAGGCAGAGGACGGCAACCAACGGTGGCTACTATTAGTTTAGTTGGGCATGACTCTTATTATTAATTAAGCCATAAACTGATTCAACATCATCAGAACATCAATAAAATTCAAGACGACTCATATTAATCATGCTTATGTGAATGACTCTCCATTGCATAAAGTCATATCCACACCTTAATACATTTACATGAAACCACGTACTAAACCACTGCACCGCACAAGTGATATAAAGATTTGAAGTTGACTTACCCAAAAAAAAAAAAAAAAAACATTTTTTTTTCTTTTTCCTTTCGGTGCTTTTCGAAAGTAGAGTTACAAAACAACTTGTGTTCTAAGTTTGACATATTTGACTAAATTAAGATTCGAAAATCTTTGATGCTCGTAACTTTGCTACCAACTCTCTGTCTCATTCTTGGTATTCATATGTGGTACAGCTTTCTGTCTCTGTACCTTGATTTGGCCCAACGTCCAGATTAATTGGCTTGCTTAATTTACTGTTTGGCTGTGGAAAATTGATTAGACGTAGATGGCTTTTCAGTCAAAATTTGGCTGCCCAAATAATGAATTCCTTAGCAGATTGCACTGTAGTCCAAACACGTGTCAATGGCAAACTCCAATCCAACTGCTACCTATTATTGTCGCAGGGTTAAATACCAAATATTTTCTAAAATTTAGTAATTTTATTTTTACCCTTTTTTGAGATTTCATTTTTATCATAGGACTCCCTTAGAGTTTTAATAAAGGATCAAGTTAGTCCATCCGTTAGTTGACCGTTAGGACTGACACATGGATCAATCAGATGTTGACACGTGGCATATACTTAATTTAAAAAAAAATTAAAAAAAATATATTTAAAAAAAAAAAAAAAAGAAAGCCACCCCCATCTGGCCGGATGGGGGTGGCAATTTTTTTTTTTTTTTTTAATTTAAAAAAAATACATTTTTTTTTTTAATTTTTTTAAAAAATATTTAAAAAAAAAAAAATTAAATATGTGTCACGTGTCAACATCTGATTGGTCCACGTGTCAGTCCTAACGGTTAACTAATGGATGGACTAACTTGGTCCTTTATCAAAACTCCAAGGTGGTCCTGTGATAAAAATAAAACCCCAAGGGAGTATTTGGTATTTAACCCATTGTTGTATTGAAACCAATGACTCGCACGCCAAGTAGTCAAAGTAGTCAAAAGATAATTTTGATTAGCTTTGTAATAAAAATTAGCAAAATAAAAAAGCCTCGGAATCATATTCACAAGTGTTTATTTCGTAGCATTCTTGTCTGCTATGTGGTGCATTCATATCTACTTGTTTCTTTTTAAAATAAAAAAAGCTAGAAAATGAATAATTAAAAATGCTTAGTCAATTCTCATGAGTTTAACGTAAGGAGTTATCTCTCCTTGAAGATAAGGCTTCAAGAAATCACTTCCTCCCTCTTACTCTATGATTTTTCTAACGTAGTGGGTGACAAAATAGTTAAGAATGGATGTTAGGATGCTTAAATAGGCTCCTCATGCACACCGAAAAAGGGTTGATGCGTCAAAATTAGATGTTTCTGAATTAACTGTCATAAAATGTTTGTCATCAATGGTCGATCGTTCAATTTTCAGCTAGGGTTGAACGTTTGAAATTGGCTAAATTGATCGATGACATCTATCCTTTGATTGTTTTATAATTGTTGCAACCTTTATGCGTTAAGTGGTTAGCGGTTTTAAAATAACCGCCGATAAGTAGTTGTTGAAACTAAATAATTACACCCAATGACAGGGGAGACCGGGAGTGGCCCTGGTGCCCCTCCCCCCCCCCCCCCCCCCCAAAAAAAAATCACAAGAAAAAAATTATGCAAAAAAAAAAAAATTAATGTTTTTTTTGCCCCAATTGGTCCCTCCCAAAAAAAAATTTGGCCCTTGATCCCTCCCCAAATTGAAACCTGGGTCTGTCCCTAACTACGCCACATAACCGCTTTTTAGAAATATACTTTTTGGGCCTTCTTGAGCCATTTTTAGGGCCTATTTTAGATGATTTCATGCATTTTTAAAATAATTATAAGGCTTCAAAATGTAAGAAAGCTTAAAAATATTAGTATTATTATTATTTAATGAATAAAGATCAATTTCATTTTAATTCAAAATAAAAATCCTATATCAAGCGCAACAAAATTAATGACGTCGGTTTGCATATTATTATATGAATAAGGATAGGCAATTAGTAGTTATTAATCGCATTTGCCTACACCTAAAACTGCTAACACCTCACTCTAGGCGATTAGCAGTATTTTTCCAATCGCCTACAAAATCGATTATGCAGTTATTAACAGCTTTTGCCTACCTCGAAAACTGCTAACTACTCCGACTTAAAGCGGTTAGCGGTATTTTTCTAACCGCCTACAAAATCGGTCATTGTTTGTTACAACGCTTTGTCATCGATAATAATTTCTTTTAGCGATGGGCTTATCTTTACCGTCATATCACTAAAACCCTTTTTTCTTTGCATTAATGCTATTGTCTTACTTACGTTGAATATCATAACTTTTCAAAACTAGGTGTTGACGTTTTGGGTCAAGGTTTATTTAACTAGTATTGTTACATGTTATCTCATATCCCCTTTTATCACCTCAAAGATGGTGTAATTTTTAAAATTATTATTAAATTTAAATTTAATAATAATTTTAATAGTCATATTAGTTGTAGGAGGCCACAAGGGGATATGAGGTAACATTTAGAATTAGTTACTCTTATTTAATATGGCTGCTTAAGTTGGGGTTGGAGGATAAATAAATTGGGAGATAATCCCTATGACTTTGATGGCCAATGTTTAATGAGTTCTTACCCAATTGTAGTTGAATTAGCTTGACTATTTTGTCACGTAACTCATGTTTTATATATATATCTTGAAATTTAATCTTACTAATTGTTTATTTTTGTTTCACTACAACAATTTAATTTTTTAGTTACGATCCATTAGTAACGTGTTAACAGTGTTAACACGTTACTAAAGCGTAGAAACGTGTTAATAGTAACGTGTTTGACGTGTTGTGAAAGTGGTCGTAACTATATTAAATTTAGTAACGTGTCAGATTCTGACACGTTACAATTTGGTAACATGTTATAAACTAACACGTTACAATAAATATTGTAACTTGTATATTTTGATACGTTACAATATTGGGGTTGGAGGATAAATAAATTGGGAGATAATCCCTATGACTTTGATGGCCAATGTTTAATGAGTTCTTACCCAATTGTAGTTGAATTAGCTTGACTATTTTGTCACGTAACTCACGTTTTATATATATATCTTGAAATTTAATCTTACTAATTGTTTATTTTTGTTTGGATATGAATGCTTTTGCAGCCTATCATCCTTCCAAATAATTATATATAGAGCTCAAATGATTCCTTTAAAGAATTTAGTACAAGGCATTTATTTCTTCACCATGCACCATATCCATACTTTTCACGAGGGGCCGGGGTAGCTATCGTTTGGACATCAGCATTGCTGTCTTCTGACTTTCTCGAAGTGTTCTATTTAATTTATCCTCCTTCTTTTTTTTTTTCGGTGAGAATCCGTTGTGTATATTGCTGTCTCCTTACTCTTCTGAAAAGTTATGATACTAAAAAAATAAAAAAAATAAATACATATAATGAGGATTTTGAGATTAATTTTAATTAATCAATTAATTATAAAACAACTTGAGCTCTAACTTGTGGTCCAAATTAAGATGATGATTATGAAAAACTCAACCAATTAAAGAAAATAAACGTGCCCAAGATTTCTTATTATTTTCTAAGAAGTAATTTTGAAAAATTAATAAAATTTAGGGTTAAATACCTTATTCCTCCATGTGATTTAACCACTTTATTTTTTGTTCTCTAAGATTTAATTTTTATTACATGAAGTACCTGTGGTTTATATAAAAAGAGAGATGGTACTTCCGTCTAAATTCCGTCCAAAATTTGACGGAACACTATGTCAGCACCAATAACAAATTGACATGTGTCCATATAATTAATTAAAAAATATATATATTTAATTAATTTTTTTAAAAAAAGTTTAGGGGTGGCCGTTTTTATTTTATTTTAATAAATTTAATTAAATATAATTTTTTTAATGTTTTTAATTTGTAAAAAATTATTATTACTTTTTAATTAATTATATGGACATGTGTCAATTTGTTATTGGTACTGACGTGGTGTTCCGTCAAATTTTGAACCAAGGTACCATCTCCGTTTTTAGGTAAACTACATGTACCTCTTGTGATAAAAATTAAACCCTAAGAAACAAAAATAAAGTTATAATATAATATCTAATATAATACCTAATGTCCTCAAGATGTAACTCAATCGGTTGGAATCATGCATAATAAAACGGAGGTCACTAGTTTGAATCTCCCCCATATTGTGCGGACATGACAAAAAAAAATAAAAAAATATATATAATACCTAATTAATTAGGTGGCAACTTAAAAGTCCAATAAGATGGTTACACGCAATAATAATTAATACAGTGTACACACGTACGAAGTGACGACCCACCCGACGGGGATATTTTTTTATGTATTTTTGAGCCATTAAATAGAGCACACAATGGCACAATATAAGCGTACTGGGAAAATTAAAAGCAGCAAAAAAATAAACATCCATCGAACGACAAAAATGGGTTCCACAGAAAACCAGTTCGGAAAGCTCTCCATTAACAACGAAGAAGACGACGCTGCATGTCTCTACGCCATTCATTTGTCCACCTCCTTCACCTTCCACATGGTGCTGAAAGCCGCCATCGAGCTCGACCTCTTCGAAATCATTGCCCGTGCGGGCCCCGGTGCCCATTTGTCGCCCTCTGAGATTGCTTCTCACCTTCCCACGAAAAACCCAGATGCCCCTTATCTGCTTGATCGTATGCTCCGTTTACTAACCACCTACTCGCTTCTCACTTGCTCCGTCCGCACCGGCGAAGATGGCAGCGTTCAGCGGCTCTATGGGATCTCGCCGGCCGGCAAGTTCTATGTTCGTAATGAAGATGGATACTCCCTGGGTTCGGTGCCTCTGTTTTCTCTTTACCGGCCCGTAGCAGAGGTTTGGTATGTATCAACAATTAAACATAGAATATGAATACATAATACATAATACGATAAATGTTGCATACTATACTCCCGTTTCACTGACGGGTTGACAGTTGATGGGCATGGACATGTCAACCCAATAAGACATGGGTGGAATGGGTGGAATGAGCGTGCAGTATATAGCGTTTTCTATATATTTAAGGGTAAAGTCTTTCTCCGGTTAGGGGAATTTTTTTTCAATTTAATCTATAAAAACCCGTGGAATGCACATATTTTTTTATTAATAGAAATAAAGTTTGAATAAATTTTATTAAAAATTCGTGTGCATTTCACTTTTATAAATTAGGTCGAAGGAAATTCTTCGGACAAGATCCTATTCATTTCAAATAAACTAGATAATATCCGGTATATTAATTATATTTGATGAATATTTTTGTTTTTTTTACTTTTTAAGGTGACAAAAATACTCCTACAATATAACTAACTCAATATTTTCTAGTCCATTTAAAATGGAGATGATCCTAATTCAAATTCCTTCAACCCAGTTTAGAGAAAACTTTATCATATATTTAATATCACTACTTCTTGCTTGATCACCTATTATTTAAGAGTAGAGTTAAATTTATTGTGGGGTGATGTTATAGCTAACCTTAATTTTTGTTTTAAATAAGAGTTGATATTCATATATATTATGTTAAAATGATAATGTAGGAATACATGAATATAAGAAAAACTTTATTTGCAAGCAATTTATGGATGTTAATGTTGAAACCATCGTCTCATTTATTCTAAAAATAAAATATAGATATGAAAATATATAGTGATTTGACTATTAGGTAAAAATGAGCTATCACATATATATATATATATATATATATATATATATAAACAAGTTACACGTATGTTTCTTTTTTATATGTATCTTTGGTACCTAATGCTTAGCATGACATGGGGTGATCATCTTGGTGTCTATAGAATTAGCTATAATAATTGATTTAATGATGAGGGCAAATTCAATGAACTAAAAGACAATAATAGAAGCAATTTGGTATAGACCCAAAGTTTAGAAACTGATTCGGTAATTTTTCATCCTTTTCCTTTTCTAATTGGTACTTTATGTTATGATTAACATTAGTTATGTATTAAAAAGTAAGTGAACATTAATATATATCTTCTGCTTGGTTAAAACAAGATCTAAAGTAGCTGCCTTGTTGGATGGATCAATGCTATCTGTTTTGGGTGGCCGACCAATCCAAAAGGCAGCACATGATGTTTTGACCACTTCCACCGGCTGTTTTGGGTGATATTCCAACTACTCTGTAGAAATTTTTTGGGCAATAATTGAAGACTATCATGATCAACAGGCTAGGTAGCTACTAGCTATTCCTTTACAATAAAGGGCTTAGACTTAAAGAGTTGCAAGGAATGAGATAAAATGGATTACAGCCCACATTTCACCCGATTCTGGTCCAAATTAGGAATGATTCCGATACACGACACACCACAACATTATCATTCTCAACTCAAAAAGCATCCTTTTTTTTCTCTCGCACACACAAATCACATGCTACTTTTTTTTCTCACCCACTAAACATCAACTCACAAGATTTCACTTTACCTTACTCCTTTTCACACGCAACACTTTTCTTACGTTTGAATAATTGAATAGTAAATATTGAGCAGTACAAAAGGCATATATTTATAAAAGTTACTATTGCTTTACTTCTTTCCCTAAAACAACGTTTTAGTCGATATGATATGCGGATGGCGGATAATGGATTTCATCGTCTACTTCACTCGAACACACAAGATATGCTGCAAAGAGAGCCAAGGGTTGTCGGTTGGTTGGCAATTATGCAGAGTTGAGTCAGTTGACAGAAAAGATGAGGCTTTGGAGGAGGGAGAAAAAGATTGGGTGAGACAATATGAAAGGGGAAGAGAGACGTAAGGAAGAGAAAGAGAGAGATGGGGGGAGAGCACGTGTTGACCCATTTTTAACATTGGATACCATGCCTCCATGGCCCATAAGTGATAAGACCATTCACTTAATTTAGAGTTAATTACTTCAAATTAACTATCATGTTATTAAGATTTTACTGTAGCTTAAGAGAAGGTAAAATCTTGTTGTGTGTCATCAATTGTTGAAATATTGGACAAACCACCTTAAAAAAATTCAACAAAAAAAAAAAAAGAAGAAAGACCACGTATTTAGACCAAAAAAAAAAAAAAAGTTTGTTTTTCCTTTTCTTTTTCATTTTTTCATTTTTTATTTATTTAAATTTTACAATTTTTCGAAAATTTTATCATTTTGAGTCACCGAATGTCCCCCAAATGGAGACATTCAAATACAATAATATGGTAGTTAATTAAAGAGGGTAAATATAATTTTCCTGAAAATATAATATTTAGTATGCCTACATAACATTTTTAGCTCACAATTAAGAAAATTAAATTCTTATGAGATATATAGGTATATTTCAAGTCACTCTTGTTTTCCAATTATATTACTATATATACTGAATTACTGTTCTGGGATTCATATTGTTATAGGTTTCATCTCAAGGATGCTGTTCTTGAAGAAGGCATTAATCTATTTGAAAAGGTCAATGGGAAAACCATCTTCGAGTTCATGGAAACTGATCCAAAAGTGAACAAGCTTTTTAGCGATGCTATGGTTTCTCACTCCGGAATAGCCTTGAAAAAGGTTCTTGAGACATACAAAGGATTTGAGGGAGTTTCAGTGCTGGTTGATGTTGCTGGTGGCTTTGGAGCAACCCTCAACATGATCATTTCCATGTACCCTTCCATTAAAGGCATCAACTTTGATTTGCCTCAGGTCATAAAACATGCACCATCTTATTCAGGTACCAAAATGCCATAGTTTTTTCAACGGTCTAAATTTAATTTTATACTTTTAAGGAGAAACAGAGAGAAAAAAGTTAAATATGAACTATTACAACACCTGATAGGGATAAGGTTATGATTAGGTAGGATAATAGTTGAATTGGAATGTCCCTATCAACACCTAAAATATATCCACTTTAATGATCCATTCCTATATATATATATATATATATATATATACTCTTAATTGTATTAATGATGGGCATTATTCGCGCAACTATTTTATATGGAAATTTCAACTGCAAAACTGGAAGAGAGCTGCTATTCTTCTCTCTTTTTTCAAATTTGCCATTGGATATATAGGATCACATGCGGGTCCTACAAATCCAATAGTGAATTTAAAAAAATATGGATGGATCGAGATAGATTAGAGATGAAAACATAGCATTTATCAAAGTGGAATAGCAAAATAGATGTCTTAGATTAAATTTGAGAAGGAGACATTTTCAAAGCCCATGAGTAGTCTTTTTCCATTTTTTTTTCTTTCTGTTTTTCTTATTAGGGTGGATTTAATTCTTTACTTGTAAGTCAATGAGATTGAGATTGAGGTTGAAGAGCAAGGTCAAATTTGATGCAGGTATTGAGCATGTAGAAGGGGATATGTTTGAAAGTGTCCCAAATGGTGATGCCATTGTATTGAAGGTGAGTTAATTATCAATTTATGTGATGCTTGAAAGTAGATCGATTGGCATATATAGCCTAACGAAAAGAAGAAAAAAGAGATGACAACTTGTTTGCATTTTCATGTATTATATTGCAGTGCACATGTCATGACTGGAGTGATGAACAATGCATAAAACTTTTGAAGAACTGCCATAAAGCCCTGCATGAAAATGGGAAGGTGATTATCGTTGACTATATAATGCCAGAGGTGCCTGAGTCAAGTATTGCTGCTAAGCATGTTTGTGTGTATGATAATGCCATGGTTTTTAACCTTGGAGGGAAGGAAAGAACTGAGAAGGAGTTTGAGTTCTTGAGCAAGAGTTCTGGATTTTCTGGTTTTAAGGTTGCCTGTCTTGCCTACAATGCTTTGGGAGTTATAGAACTTTACAAATAAGTCTCCAACTATCCAATCTGCAGCATTCTTCTTCTTGTTTCATTGCCTATCAATTTTTTGTATGAATAAGTCCTAGTAGGACTTTTTAATAATTAAGCCTTGTAATCTTGTGTGCATGTCCTCTTGTTATATTTCAATCGCTAATATATAAAACATACTTTGTCCATGATTTCGTTATATATATATATATGATTCCATATTAGGTTTATATTCCTTATAGGATATTTACCTTCTAAGATCCATTATAATCAGATTTGATTGTAACTAAATCATTCTGATTTGATCATCATACTTATCTTATCTTCACTTATCTCAATTCTACTATAAATAGAAATCATTTGTAACGTAAATAATATAAAAACAATAGTAAAATGTAGCCTTAACGGGTTTTTCTCTTGTGGTGAACGTATGTAGGTATCGAATACTGAATAACTTGAAAATCATTTGCCTTAATTTTCTCTCTTTCTTCCACTTTTCTTTTTAATTTTCCATTTCATTATGAAAATTTTCATATATGGTATCGTAGCCATAGGCTAACACTAATCTTCATTCCCTAATGGCCTTAGGCCCTTAGGTACCAATGTATCATAAACTCTACGAGGACAACCATCACTATGCCTCTTACAAACTCCAATCACCCTATCCCTATCATTCTTAGTGAATTTAACATTTTTCCCTCGAAACAGATTGAATGTTCTCACAACTTGTCTGAATTGCTTCACCGAAGTAAATGTCATACCAACAACCAATTTGGGGTCATTCATGTCCGCATCATGAAACTCTGAACTATTACGAACATACCTCGGCCTACTCTCCACCTCATTCTCATCATCACTATTAGGGGGACTTACCAGGATATCACTTTTGCCCAACTTGAAGGATACCTTATCCTCTTCCTCACCCTCTAACATTCGGCCACCAAAACTAGCCGTATGTGTTGAGCCACCAACACAAGTAGTGTCTTGTGCATCAAATTCATTATGCTCATCACCATCCTCCTAATCACCATCCCCCTCCCCATCATCACCACCCTCCCTATCGCCATATGTGGAAGTGTCATCTCCACGAGTGGATGTACCGGCCCCTGGTTCACCACCATCATTCCATGCATCGTCGTCATTGCTCATAAATGACTTCCAAAATGGGTCATTTATAACATTCATCGTTCTTTCCTTATCATCACTATGTTCATCCTCATCAACCTCACCAACATTTGCACCTACTCGATCATCAACATGTGCAAATGATAGAGTGTACAACACCACAACTTTATGTCCTAGAAAGCATTCAGTCATTCTAATGACATCATCATGAGATGTTATAAGTACCAACCTATCTTCCAAATATTTATCAGGCTAACAATAGTAAATTAGGTCACCTAGTTGGTATCCAAATTTCTTAACTATGGCTTCGATTTCAATAAATGATAGACAGTCTAGATCATATGGCTCATCAAACAATCATATTTTTCCACCAACATATGTGCACTTCTACCGCCTATCAAGCCTACCTCCAAATGAACCTTAAAAATGACATCGGCACTTCCTATTGTGTAAATGTATTGTTGGACTCTACAGCATAAATTTTCAAACATTAGGAAAAAAATTAATGGGACAAAAGTGTAGGATAGGATATTCACATGGACTTAGAGTTTGGACAATAACTATAAAATAATTGGGCATGAGTTTATGAAGCTTATCATTCATTTTCAATTTCAATTAATAGGGATGGACAAAACAACTCGGATAGTATGCTTTGAGCAACCAAACATGTGGGCCACAAAGAAAAAAAATTGCACTATCATTCAGGACCACTTCTGATAAAGGAACAAACAAAGAATGAAGATACAATAAATAAATAAATAAATAAATGGTGTTGGAAAATGATTGGATTTTTTTGGGACCTTGCTGACGTGGTACAGGTTTCCTAGAGCTGTTAGAAGTTTTTACGATTTCTGCGTTTGGGGCTACGCGCTTTGCAGTGGTTCTGCGCGTGAGAGCGCGTCTTCTTTTCCGACGACTGTGATTCCGGTGGAGGTGTGCCGGAAATTCTTGGTGCTTGCAAACCGTAGGTGGTGGAGTGCAAATTGATTAATTATGGCTAGGAGAGCTAACAGAGGTTGTGGCGGGAAAAAGAATTCAAAAGTGATTTTGCAATATGTGAAGGTTGCTATGGATGGTGCTTCGCGATCTGTTGATGGCGATGCAGAATTGAGCGAGGAAGAGGTGAATGGTGAGTTTCTGGAATGTGAAACTCAATTGGGAAATGGTTTGGAAGTGGATATGCCTGTTGGAGCTGATCTCCTTGAGGTTGAGGTTTGTTCTAATTTACCTGAGGTTGAGGTTAGTTCTGCTATCCCTGAGGTTGTGGTTGTACAAAATTTGGGAGTTTCTAGTGTTAAGAAGGGAATATCATAAGGTATAGCTGAATCTGAACATAAGAATCCGGCTCTAGATTGGAGGCAGTTGTTTCGATATGAGAAATCTCTTGGCACGTTGCAATATTTTGCCCCTTCTCGAGAGGATGGTAAAGTTGTTATGAAGCCTCCGAAGGAAGCAATTGAGGAAGGCATCTTGAAATGGTCACCTTCTCTGGTTGGCCAATTTCTTGATAAGCCTCTGCCTTACTATATTGTCAAGCGAGCTGTAGATACTCTTTGGGCGCAGTATGGGAAGGTTGAGGTCTTTTTATTGGAGAATGGTTTGTATTTGTTCATATTTGTGGGTGAGAAGACCAGAGATGAGATTATGGAGACTAAGCTATGGCATATGGCAAACAAACCTTTGATATTGAGAAAGTGGACTCCAGGTATGCAGCTTCTTAAGCTTTCACTCTTTACTGTTCCTGTTTGGATTAAGTTGCATAATCTTCCTACTGAATTATGGAATGCAACCTGTTTGAGTTATGTGGCTAGTGGTGTTGGAAAACTCCTATGTGCTGACTCTGTTACGGAAGAGCAACTTAGACTTGGTTTTGCAAGGGTGTTGGTTGAAATGAATATTGACTCAGAATTTCCTAAGGAAATTGAGATTGTTGGTGCTGATGGGAGTAGGGTTGCAGTAGGCATTGAATACCCTTGGTTACCCGTGAAATGCAAGAAGTGCAAATCTTTTGGTCATTTGACTTATACTTGTACTAAGGTTGAGAAACAGATTTGGATCCCTAAGAAGACTGATCTTGTTCCCTCAAATCAGGTTGGTCTTGGGATAAAGAAGGATATTGAGGCTAAGTTTGGGACTGTGCCTAATGATGTGAATCAGGAGCAATGGAAAGTTGATAGATCTACAAGGAATTCTCCTGCTTCTAAACTTTCTGCTAAGGATAGTCAAAGGCATTGGTCTAACTCGTTTCATTTGCTTGCTAGAGGTTATGGCAGATTTGAGTCAGGTGAGGTGAAAGGCTCAGATCACATTTCTCATTCCATCCAGAAAGTTATTGAGCATGCTTTAAATGAGGAGAGTGTTAATCTTTTGAAGAATAAAGGTAAAAGCATAATGGAAGAGGAGGAGGAGGTTTTGATGAGGGGGTTTTCTCCTACTACATGAATTTCATGATATGGAATGTGAGGGGTCTGAATCATCCCTCAAAACAGCTGGAGGTAAAGAGAATGATTAATCTTCATAGGATTGGTTTAATTTGTTTGATTGAGACAAGGGTAAAGGAGAATAAAGCAGATAGGATTAGGTCTGCTATAGTTTCAGATTGGGATTTTGTTTTCAATTATGATAAGCATTTTTTGGGACATATTTGGGTTTGCTGGAAAAAACAGATTATGAAGTTTCTATGATTGTTAAGTGTGAGCAGAGTATTCAATGTCTCATTAAATCCCTTAAGCATAATCTTTGTTGGTTTCATTCTTTTGTTTATGGGGCTAACAAAGGGATGGACATGAAGTTGCTTTGGACTAGTTTAGCTTCTACGAAAAGTAGGGTGGGTGCTAATCCTTGGATGATTTGTGGTGACTTTAATGTTGTGAAGTCTTTGGCTGAGAAGTGGGGTTCGAATAAACTGAACTCTTATGAAGTGGAGTTTGGACAGTGCTTGAATGAACTTGAGGTGCTTGACCTTAATTTTAGTGGCTGCTATTACACCTGGACTAATAAGAGTGAAAAGCCTAGGTTTGTGGCTAGAAAGCTTGACAGAGTATTGGCAAATGAGTATTGGATGAATGCTTTTGGTAGGACTATTGTGGATTTTAAGTTTGGAGGTATCTCTGATCATTCTCCTGCCATTATCTCGGCTGGTTTTCTGCAGAGTTTTGGTCATAAGCCTTTTAAATTCTATTCTTATTGGATAAAGCATAAAGGTTTTTTAGATTGGGTTAAGGAAGGTTGGAATATCCAAGTTGATGGGGTAAAAATGTATCAACTGTATGTGAAGCTTAGATCTGTAAAAGCTGTGTTGAAAAGACAGAATGTGACTTGTTTTGGGAATTTGAAACATAAAGTTATTCAAGCTCGGGATAATCTTGATTTCGCTCAACAATATGTTATTGCATCCATGGGAGGGCAGATTGTTTATTAAAGGAGAGGGGGTGTCTGCATGCTTATATTTTCTTAACAAAAGTTGAAGAGGCATTTTTGAAGCAAAAAAATAGGAATCAATGGCTGCAGTTAGGTGATCAAAATAACAGTTTTTTTCATCGTTCTCTCAAAGTTCAGCAAGCCAAGAATACCATTACACACTTATGGGATGAGCAGGGCAATAGAGTGGAAGATGTGGAACAAATTAAACAGGTGGCTGAGACTTTCTATAAGAATTTACTGGGGTTTGATCAGGTGATGTTTACTGAAACTAAGCCAGCTCGTGTAAGGCAATTGATTCATATGGCTATTCCTGCTGCTAAGGCAAGTTGGTTGGAGAGAGAAATTACAGAAGAAGAGATTAGAGTGACTCTATTCAATATGAAAGCAAACAAGGCTCCTGGCCCTGATGCGTTTTCTGCAGACTTCTTTAAGGCTGCTTGGCCTATTGTTGGGAAAGATGTGGTAATAGCTATCAAAGGTTTCTTTCTTTCTGGTTTGTTGTTAAAAGAAGTTAATGCCACTATTCTTACTCTGGTTCCTAAGAAGATTAACCCTTCTTCTATGGGTGATTTTAGACCTATAGCTTGTTGCAATGTCATTTACAAGTGCATCACTAAGATCATTGCTAATAGGATGTTGCCTCTGCTTGGAGATTTGGTGAGTATGAATCAGTCAGCTTTTATTCCTAATAGAAGCATCTCTGAAAATGTCCTTCTTGCTCAAGAAATTGTTAGGAATTATCTTAAGGCTGCAAGTAAGCCTAGATGTGCTTTAAAAGTTGACCTTATGAAAGCTTATGATTCAGTAAATTGGGAATTTATGATCCATTGTCTTCACTGTTTTGGTTTCCCTATGAAGTTCTTAAGTTGGATCAAGGAGTGTATCACCTTTCCTAGATTTTCTGTTTGTGTAAATGGTACCTTGGTTGGGTACTTTGAAGGGAAGAAGGGGCTAAGGCAGAGAGATCCTCTGTCTCCTTATTTGTTTGTTTTAGCTATGGAAGTTTTTTCTAGGATTATGGCTGCCCATACTGGAGTTGACTCAGGTTTCAAGTTCCATCCTAATTGTTTGAAGATGAAGCTTACTCATCTGTGTTTTGCAGATGATTTGCTTATTCTTTCTGAAGCTAGTGTGAGTTCCATAAAGGTTATTAAAGCTGCTTTAGTTGAGTTTGAGGAGTTGTCTGGCTTGAAGGCAAACCCTTCTAAGAGTTCCTTTTATTGTTCTGAAATTTCAGATAGGGTCAAGAACAAGTTATTGACTGATTTGCAGATGAAGGAGGGTAATCTTCCAGTGAGATATCTTGGTGTCCCCCTGATTTCTTCTAGACTTTCTTCTGCAGATTGTGGAGTGCTTCTTGATAGAATTACTGGTCGCATTGACTCCTGGTTATCTAGGAATCTCTCTTACACAGGAAGACTTCAATTGCTCTCTTCTATTTTGTATAGCCTGCAAGTTTATTGGACAGGTATTTTTATTCTCCCTAAGTGTATTATAAAGTCTATTAAGCAGAAGTTTAATAGATTTTTATGGAATGGGAAAGATGTTGAGGCTACAAAGGCTAAAGTGGCTTGGTCATAAGTTTGTTTCCCCAAAAAGGAAGGTGGTTTGGGTTTGAAGAGGCTTGAAGTATGGAATTAGACCTCTATGCTTAGGCACATATGGAGTATCTTTGCTAGATCTGGCTCTCTTTGGGTGGCTTGGGTTAAAAATAATTTTCTAAAGCAAAAGAGTTTTTGGAGTGTTGGTATCCCCCAGAATTGTTCTTGGTGTTGGAGAAAGCTACTCAATTTAAGGGATATTGCTAAAAAGTTTTTGAGGTTTGAGGTTGGAAATGGGGAAAATATTCACCTCTGGTTCGATCTTTGGCATCCTGCTGGAATCTTAATTGAGAAATATGGCTATAGAGCTGTTTATGATGCTCAGAGTAGGGTGGAGGCCAAACTTTCTTCTGTTATACACAATGGAAGCTGGTTTTGGAAGCCTGTTAGATCTGATGCTTTAGTGGACATACAAGCAAGTCTTTCAGAAATCAGTTTGGGGCCTATTGATAAGCCTATTTGGACTGCTTCTAGGAAAGGTGTTTTTGTTAGTTCAGATACTTGGGAGGCTCTTAGGGAAAAAAAAGAACAGATTACTTGGTGGAAGTTTGTTTGGTTCCCCTTTGCTATTCTTAAGCATGCTTTCATTTTGTGGCTTGCTATGAAAGGAATGTTGGTTACGGGAGATAGATTGTTGACTTGGGGTTATAATGGAGATGTCAATTGTGTTTTCTGCAGGAACCAGTTAGAAAGCCGTGATCATCTTTTTTTTGAATGCAGTTTCAGCTATAGACTTTGGAAGTTCTGTATGTTTAGATGCAGAGTGGATAATGTTCCTATTGTATGGGAGGATATCTTGCAATTGGGATTGAATGATTGGGGCTGCAAGTCTCTGAAAGCTATGCTTTGCAGATTAGTTTTAGGATCTGTTGTTTATAATATCTGGTGCACTCGAAATGAGATCAAACATGCAGGTCATCCAAAAACAGAGGAACAATTGTTGAAGAAAATTTTGTGGGAAATCTGAACCAGAGTAGTTGGGAAAGGAAGGTTTCCAAAAAATAAGGAGAACCTTGTGTTTTGCTCTTTGTGGAATCTTTCTGCAGAAGTGCTTTGCTGATCAGGTTGTGGTTGTGGCCCGCTGGTTTTGTTTTGTTTTCTGTTTCCTAATAGTCTTATGGGATATAGCCACTGTGAGGTTTTGCTTTTAGGCCTTCTGTAGGGTCTGTTTTTTTGTGATACTTTGGGTTTGGGGATTGGTTTTGTTGGTTTTGGTGGTTTCTTTTTCTGCAGTTTTGTTGTTCTGCAGTTTGTTTCTGGTTTAGTTTGGTTTGTTAGCCTTTATGAGGTTGTGCTAGCTGGTGGCTTGTAATTGGCACTTTGTTGTTTTTGGATTTTGAGCTTTTAATGAAGTTACTTATTCATCAAAAAATAAATAAATAAATAAATCACCCATATAGGTGGCCACTAACAAACGGGAAATCGAAGACCACACGGGACCACTTCAGATAAAAAGAAACTAACAAACAAACAACGCATATGTCTGTACATATAAACATGGTACTTTATCGCAAAAATGAACTACCAAAATGTGGCTAATCAATGTGTGTGTGCGGTGTGTTTTTTTTTTTTTTGGTAGCAGAGCCGTTCTAGGGTTTCACTTCTAGAAGATGAAAAGTGCACGTTTAATGGATAGTTTGGTTATACAGTTACTTTTATTGAGGGACTCGGATGACTAGATTCCCTTTTGCTGAGGTATTTCAATCTTTCAACAGGAATGATAAGGGTATAAGCATCGTTTAACTGTTGAAGACATTTTCAAATGTTGAAACTTGTAACTGAAGGGCATAATCGTCGTTTAACACTCCAAAGTGAGGGCAAAAGTGGGAGAGAAATTAATAAAACGGCATGTGAAGCGCACATGATGGGTTGACCGTCTGATTTAACGAGGTTGACTGACCGAATGGGGATTTTGGTAAGTAAATGGTAGTTTGATGTGGTCAGATGGTGGGCGTTGTAGTTTATGGGGGCATATTGACGGAGCATGGTAGTTCATGGGGGTAAAAAGGTAATTACCCTTTTATTCTTCCATATATAAACTATAATTCATAAGCTCATTTCGTACTTAAGTATAATGTTTGCTTACTAAGTCGTAGACTTACGCAGTAATTGTGGTTTAGCAGGTTGGTCGTAATAAGGGTAAGAGAGCTCATTAGGATGAAGATGTCAGGCGAACAATTCACGATACTAGGTTTGACGGGTAATTTTAAATATATATGGTTGGTAGCTCCAAGTCAATGATTAGTGATAATACTTGTATACCTTATGGTTATAGAAATTTCAAATCGTGTATTTTTGCCTTCCACTCATATTTACTCTGAATTGTTAATGTGCGATTCTCTCAGTCAATTAATAGTTAACTGTACTGGTGGAATTGTTAGTAACCCTACCAAGATAGGTTGAATTAACCGACCTAATTTTGGGGGTGTTACAGTAAAATGCACTCAATTGAATTATTATCGTAACATAAAATTTATCTTAATTATCATTCATAAGCCATCATGCTTGTTTATCTTTTGATTAGAAGACGCAAACGCTTAGGTTTGTTGTTACTAAGTCTTCCGTTACGTCACATACCTACTTTTGGGAATATGTGGCTATTTTTTATGAATTAGGATCCTCTCCATTTCAAATGAATTGGTAGAGGGATATTTTTGTCCCCTCAAAAAGTAAAATGACAAAAATACCTATTCCGGCCACTATAACTAACTGAATATTATTCAGTTCATTTGAAATGGAGAGGATCATGTTTCATTTTTTATGGACCCGTCCATAAAGATGGTTCTCATTCCCATTGAGTGTCTGATTATTTGCCACGTTGTGGGATTGTAGGTCTGCAGTAGCTATTTTGGCCGGGTAGATTGCTCTTAAGTCTTAAAAGATTTTTCTGCTTTTTTAGTGAAAGAGAGAGCAAAATTAAATCTTGGCCGTTAAAATAAACTAAAAGAAAAAATCGGTAACTTTTTTTTTTTTTTTTTCAGCACCTAAATCAAATATTTTTATTAATTTGGTCCTACGGCTAGTTATTCCCTCTATCACCATGACTTTTAGCTGCTCAGCCGATAAATCCATCCATGTTGATCATTATTTTTGGCTGCTGATCAGGCAAAAAAGTCCAACGTTAAATGATGAGTTTTAGCGGCTCAGCCAAAATGTGCAGCGACGTTGATTACATTCATCAATAGGCATCCAGAAGTGGCCGGCAACTGGATGTCGCCCCGAGCACGGCAGTCTGCATTTTTGAACTACAAATACGGCAAACCTCAACACCCTGCCTGGAAAATCAAAGAAGCAAATTAATTACTAAATATGGCTTCCACAGAAAACTACAAAGAAGACGACAATGCATGTCTCTATGCCATGCACTTGTCCACCTCTCACATCTTTCCCATGGCATTGACCGCTGCTATTGAGCTCAACCTGTTCGACATAATTGCTAGTCGGGCAAACCAGGATGCTTACATGTCGCCCTCTGAGATTGCTTCTCAGCTGCCAACTAAAAACCCAGATGCCCCTTTTCTGCTTGATCGCATGCTCCGTTTACTTGCAACCTACTCACTTCTTACTTGCTCTATGCGCACCTGCGAAGATGGCAGGGTTGAGAGACTCTATGGAGTATCACCGGCTGGCAAATTCTTTGCTCAAAATGGAGATGGCGGCCTCCTAAGTTCCATGGCATTACTTAATTCTCACCCAAACGTAGCAGAGGTTTGGTATGTACGTTTATGCAACCATTGAACATACGCATTATTTAACAAAAACAGGAAAAATCCAAATGCAATATATATATTAATCTCACACTACATATATATCACCACTCAATCTGTTTTGGCATTCATTTTGTAATTATAGGCGACATCTTAAGGATGCTATTCTTGAAGAAGGTAATCTATATGAAAAGGTCCATGGGACGACCAATATCTTCGAATACATGGAAGCTGATCCAACATTAAACAAAATTTTTAACCAGGCTATGGCTGATCTCTCCGGAATATCGATGAAAAAAGTTCTTGAGACATACAAAGGATTTGAGGGAGTATCATTGCTGGTTGATGTTGCTGGGTGTACTGGAGCAGATCTCAACATGATCATTTCCAAGTACCCTTCCATTAGAGGCATCAACTTTGATTTGCCTCATATGATACAACATGCGCCATCTTATCCAGGTACTATAATACAATATTTGATAGCCATACCCCTATGTCCCCTTTCAATTTTAGGCTTATTTAGTGTGCAAGCTAAGATGATGAGATGTATAACTTTTTTTATTTTTATGATTCAGATAACTTTTACCCCCCCCAAAAAAAAAAAATTATAGAAAGTACAAAATACTCTAGTGGGAACTTAGTTGCTAAAACAAACAAGAACAGATCAACTTATAGACCACAACAACTACTTTTTACATGTGTTGAAACTGACAAACCTAAGACAAAAACATGAGACTTCAAGTCTAATATTTAGAGAATATCGAGGCTGGTAATCTCCACTGGTTACACATCACTAAGGTTCTCAGCAATCTTCTTGAATCTACCTTTTGCAATAATATGAGCTCTAACTTCCCAAGAAATACATATTCTGTATCAAATTCTGCTCTAAATGCAACTGGATACCATGTTTAATAGCATTCATCTGCCCCCAAATATGATAAACCTGTAGATCGCCAAACCAACTAGCCCTCATGCTCTTAATCTTCAAAGCATTTAAGCCCCAAACAGGGCCGCCTCAATAGGTTAGCCATTTAGGCCATTGCCTAAAGCCCCCAAATTGAAGAGAAAAAAAGTCCTCAAGAAGTAGAAGGAGGCCACCCTAAATATTAGCCAATGAAAATTGTGAGTGCATTTTGTCTCTTCTCGTGAAGGAGTTTCGACACTTTATAGCCTATGTATTCTCTATCTATGACAATTTTGTATGTTGGCCATTCATTTCTATGCGTGTGAGAGATCTAGAGTCTATAACAATAGAACCAAACAAAAACTTAATTAGTAAAACGAGATGAATGGATTTAAAAAAAAAAAAAAAAATTTATAATATAGAAATTTAAATAAATACTACTTAATTAGTTTTTCTAAATATAAGAAAGCTTCTTATATAAAATTATTGCCTTAGGCCTCAAAATTTATAGAACCGGTCCTAACCCCAAATAACTATGATGAATGACATATTCATGCAACTACTTTAAAGGCTGAAAAATCTTAGCACTTCCAACTCACTCCTAACCACTCATTCAACACCTTTACAATTCAAAAAATTACATCACACTACTCACTTAATTATTCAAAACAGAGAGGGGAATTCCCCATACAAAACAAAGAACCATATTCAACTCAAAATTATTAAAATCTTTCAAGCTTAGAAAACACTCTATTTTTTACATTCCATGAAATGGCCTTCATTATGCTTTCTTCAGACTTTATTTACCCTCCAAAAATTATACACTTGCTCCCATTACCAGCTTTCACATATTACTGCCCTTAATCCTTTCCTTTTTTGCTTTTTAAATCCCCCATCCATAATTCTTTCCCAATGTGTTTCATCAGGAGCACCCTACATACATTTCCTCATTAATTCCCCTCTATGGTCTTTTAGTAAATCCACATTCAAAATAGAGGTGATCTCTACTCTCAATACAATTTCTTCAGAACACACATTTAAGGTCCCCTGTATATCCCCATTTCAACATCTTAACTCCGGTAGCCAGTCTCGATTTTTTATTGTCAACCAAAGTATAGAAGCTTGCTTTTGGAATTGCTCATGAAAGCCAAACATTTATCAAACATGCAACCATTGGTAATTTGAATCTAATTACTTCCCAAGTTTCAGAAGTATACTTACCTGATTTAGAGGGCATCTAAGAAGGTTTATCAAAATCACCAATCTAGATAGAAGGAATAAAACTCTGTATTCACACTAAATCTTCTGATCTTGCAGGCCTCCAAATTAACCCATTGTTTATCAACCAAAATACTAGAGAGTTTTGCATCAACATGACTTGTTGGATCGTACACAATAACTCTATGCCCAAATTTTTCGAACAGTACTCCTCTTGGGGGTGCCACCAATCATGCCAAAGAGAAAATGTTTCCCGATTCCCTAATTCGTAATGCAAAAAAAGGATCTTGCAATCCTCCTAAGCTTCAGAATTTTCTTCCAACCCCAATAACTATTTGAAGAAAATGATCAATTGAGACTACAAAATTGAAATGCCTTTGTTCTATCCTCTGAGTTCTCCCCCTCCCCGCCTCCTTGCTTCATTCTCCTTCCCATCCTCTTTGTTCTACGCCCGATCTGATGGTGGTTGTGTTCCCTGTAATGGGTGTTTTCTGGTCCTGGGGTATGTATTCATAGTCAAATAGTCTGGCTTTGTGTTGGTTTGTGTTGGTTTAGTGAGGTTGTTTGTGCTTGTTTTGGCTTATCTGGTGTTTTTTTTCCCTCGAGCTGTGCATGTTTGGGATGTTAGGTGTTCTTGTTATTTTGTTGTGTCGATGGTTTTGGGGCTTAATGGCTGGTCTCCCCATTTTTTCTTTTCCCCATTAGTTTCATTTTAATAAATTACTTCTTATTTATCCTAAAATAATAAATAGATGTTGAAGAGCAAAGTCAAATTTTATGCAGGTATTGAGCATGTTGGAGGAGATATGTATGTAAGTGTTCCAACAGGTGACGCTATTATGATAAAGGTCAGTTAATGAACCATTTATGTGACACTTGAAAGAAGATTGACATGGCTTTTAACTGCAAAAAAAAAAAACAAAGAGATCATGACCACCACTTTGCATGTTTCATGTATTATATTGTAGGCTACATGTCATAACTGGAGTGATGAACATTGCATAAATTTCTTAAAGAACTGCAATAAAGCACTACAACAAAATGGAAAGGTGATTATCATTGACCATGTAATGCCAGATGCACCTGAGTCAACTGATGGTGCTAAGTTTGTTTCTGCCACTGATAATATCATGCTTGTTAGCCTTGGAGGGAAGGAAAGAACTGCGAAGGAGTTCGAGGCCTTGAGCAAGAGTTCGGGATTTTCGGGCTTTCATGTTGACTGCCTTGTCTACAATGTTTGGGGAGTCATGGAACTTTACAAATAAGTCTCCAATTATTCTGCTTCTAGTTTCCTATAAATGTTTGGTATAAACATATGTGTCCTTGAAGTCTTGTATCTGATAGTAATGCATGGTGATAACTTGAATTTGAACTTTAATGAGATTCAATTATAAAAGAACAAATGAATAAATAAATTCTTGATACAGGAGATTGATATATTGGGGAATCTTTTTAGTGAACTCATAATATAGCATGTTGAAACACCACATAAACCAAAAGCTTAAGCCTATGAGTTTGGGTCCACCAATGCCATACTAACTACTCACACTTCTTACATATTTTCAATGTAGGACTCTATCATTTTTACACTCACACATATATATTCGACAATCTCCCTTTTATGGGTGAGTTCATCATCACATTGCTATACTCCCCCTCAAACTGAAGCATTTTATCAATCTTATGGCCATGTCCAAGATTACTCGTAGGCTATGTGGGTTTTACCTGCATCACGCACCTTTTTCCCTACTCCGTGAATTCTCATATTTTTTGCTCATTCTCTAGGGACCCTCGTTTATGTTCACAGCTTGCACACTTGTTCTTACTCCAGAAACCTTTGCCCTTCACTCCAAGCACCTTTTGCCTGTGCATGTGCTTGCTCCTGCGCCACTCCACCATATTGCATACCACCATCGGCTCTAATACCACTTGTTAGGAAGATTGATACATTAGAATCTTTATAGTGAGCCCATAATATAGTATGTTGAGACACCACATAACCCAAAAGCTTAAGCCTATGAGTTTGAGTCCATCAACGCTATATTAACTACTCATACTTCTTACGTTTGTGTGAAAAAAGAATTATTAATTTTTAGGAGCTTCAAACGCCTACCAATTCGAAGTTCCTTAATTTCAACTTCATCATATTATAAAATTGGAAAAAAATGAAAGTCCGTAGTTTATGGGGGTTTGGGATCCCTGGATCCTCCCAGATGTTAATTGATCTGCCAGCCCCATTAATAATCTTTCTGGCCTAGTGTAAAGATTTTTCTATCTTTCTATTTGTATAAAATGTAACGTATTTGCTTTTAGAAATTGGACTGTGGAATGAAGGAAGTGTTTATGAGAAATGAATGATGTACTGGAATTAGAATGAATTAATGGGTAATTCGAGACACCCAATAATCTCCAAAGCAATACAAATGAGACAATCAAGTAATATATATATATATATATATATATATATATATATAATTCGAACTAGTGACCTCTGCTTAAATAGGCGTGGCTCACAAGTTAACTCTTGGAGACAATCAAGTAATATAACCGTTAGGAAAATACAAATTTTTTTTTAAAAAATGACCATTATGATAAGACAAATATTCAAAAATATGATCGTTAGAAAAATACAAACATTGAAAAATATAAATGTGAGATAAAGAATAAAAATAAAAATAAAATAAAATATATTTGGAAATGAATATTGAAATGGAATAGTAAAAATGAATAGTTAAAATGGTGAGGTGCTATGAGTGTTTTAAAATAGTTGACAGTTAAAATAGAAAAAATATAATTTTTAGCTATTTTGATGAATAAAATTTGATAAGACTGTTAATAATGCTCTTACACAGCTTACTTACTGATTGTTTATATACACTTACAATCAATTTACAAGCTAATAACCCAACTAACCAACCCATCTAACGGCCCGCAATTCCGGCCCAAGTCCACGCTATTCTCCAACCCACACTTATCCTCAAAACGCCACGTATAATCAAAACGCAAGTCTTTCATTCAATTTTGCCACTTCCTATGTACCAAAAAAAAAAATAGAAGGTGACACGTCTGCCTTGGAAACACTCATCGTCAGACGACGCCTCAATCAACATGCCTTGACAGCGTCCCCTACCATGCACTTGAGTCTGTAATTGTTCCCACTAGGCAGGATTTACCCTTGAACTTGCATCTCCACTTCCACTACCCAATCTAGGAAATCTTTGATGTGAAGATGCTCGTTGAAGGATTGAAGGTCGATCTTCATTCGGTACTCATGAGACTTCACCCTACCGTAATCCTTGCGCACAGGTTGCTCTTCATAAATATCCCTATAGCCAGCGCCTCCATAGACATTTCCCATAAAGCCAGCGTCATGCACTCATAGCCTCTAAAACACGCGCCTCCATGACCGGCATCTTTACGTCCTCCACCCCTTCGATCTGCTCTAACGTCTCATCCGAACACTCCTTTAGCAAAGTCTTCATTGTCACTGAAATCGTCATAAACCAGTGGCTGGTTTATGAGTGCAGGTCGTTGGTGATGAACATGCCTCACTCGGATCCCATCAGCATCTTAGCATCATTGTCCGTGTGATTTCGAAGGAGACCCATTTGCATGCATTCCAACATCTCCTGCATGCAACTGGTGCATTTCTTGTTGTTCCATCTGTTGGAACTCCTAGAATTTGGCTCACGAAGGAGCTTCCCTATCACGAGCAATGCGTTAAGGGGATCGTCACTATTGTACTAATTGGCCATGATCAGAATGATCAGAATAAAGCTTGCTCTAATAAAGCCTGCTCTAATACCAACTGATATAGAGGGACCAAACGATAAATCAACCCCACATGCTTAAAACCAATAAAACTCCGCAGAATGTTTGAAAAAAAATTCCAACTTTTTACACAATCAGCCAACTCCAAGAGCACACTGCATGTCTATATGAAGAAACTGATATATATATTCATATCTTTTCCATGTGTAGTGCTGCTGCTAATAGGTTGTGCAACTTTTCTTGTGTTCATTTTATCATCAGAGGAGCAAAGTGGACATTTGGATGCTCCTGTGAAGTTGGCTGAAGGCAAAGGTGTAGTCCATGAAATTACTCCAACCACAACTAAATTCTTAATATTGTCTTCCATTTATTTTTATTTTTAACAGAGATTTTCGAATGAGAACTGATCGAGACTAATAGAAAGTTAGAAATTAACTTACTAAAAAAAAAACAAAAAAGAAAAAAAAAAGAAAAAAAAGAAAAAGAAAGAGAGACATAAATTGAAAGAAAAGAAGAAAACGAAGGCAACCCACTGCGGAGATGAAAAAACAAAAGAAGATTTATTTATTTATTTATTGTGTTCAATGTTTAGCATTGTCATTATAGGTTTTGTACTCCTAGGTATAAGTAGCTAATTTTCTAGTGAGGGCTATAGGTGAAACATAGTATTTTTAAACTATTTTATATGATTTTCAAAAATTCACTAATTCATTGATCCACTTCTCAATGGAAAACAACAATCAACTCATTTTATTTTTGTGCATTATAATAGAAATTTTACTTAAGCATTTACCATTCCCTATATATTTATTTCAGTCTTATCAAAAATTTATTACTCGCGATAGCTTATACTTGAATTTGCAATCTTTTTGACATAGTGAACCACAACCGATTTAGGTGATTATGCAGTTGCGGTTATTGGCAATAATTAACTGTTAGCAGTTGTTAATAATTATGATTAATAATCGCCTTGCTTGTACACTCTTATAGGACAAGTGGCTTTTAAAATATTTTTCTGTTGTTTTTAGTGAGTGGCCTTGTTAGTACCCAAAATATTCCGACCAAGATCGTATTCAATAGCCTCCTTCAGCAGTGTATCTTCCTCCTTGGTAAGCCTGCGATCCAATAATACACAACGCTTAGAGACTTGTTGGGCTGTTCCGACAAGAACTACGATGCCTAAGTTAGTATAATCTTCCTATGTATATGTAGTGGTGACTGATCCTAACATTATATATACTTCCTTGGCTTTTCAGGCCCTTCTTATTGGTTTTGGGGTACCGACCCTCCTCTCTATATGGGCCAGACTCTCCTTTTTTTCTTGTGTCTTGTATGTCACCTAGTGATGAAATCCCCAGAATCCGTCACTCCTATAAATGCAGACTGGTGGGAATTCCCACGCCTTGGTCATAAACGCAACCTTTCCTCAGCCCCTTTGTCATAAATGCGAGATGTCCTCTCAGAGTGAGTGTGGATAAGTCTTTGGATTGAGATCTCTTAATATTTTTTTTTTAAATTTGAGATTTTAAAATTCATAAATATATATGAGTCATTCATCTCATCTAAATTTTTAAAATAAATCATATTTTAGTATTTAATAAAAAAATTTAATGAGAAATCCATTCTTAAAGAATTCTTAAATGAGATAAATGATTGAAAATTTTAAAGAATCTCAATGGGCCTTTATGCATCTTGGGATGCGATGCGGCATCCTAATTGCTGGAATCCATCCCTTTGAGGATCTTGTCTTTATCGTCCCATAAATGCGAAGGGTTCTCTAGGGGCCAAGGACAATAGTCTATTCTCTCAAATTCTCAATGATCACCATGCTCGGGATCAAGGGCGAATTTGTTTCCCGAGTCTCTTCTTTGACGTTGTGTGCCTGTTATACCGTGTGGCCCTTGCCTGGGTCATAGACTCGTGTAGGCCTAGTTTGGGCCTCGTGAGCGTGGGCCCGAATGAGTTGAACCAGACCCAACAGACCTTTTTGTTAATTAGGTCCTGGCCTCGTAGTGTTTTGGCATTGATTTTGTTATAGGCCGGCTTCATCTTAAGGATGCTGTTCTTGAAGAAGGCAATCTATTTGGAAAGCTCCATGGGATCTCCATCTTTCAATACCCCTGAAAGCTAATCCAACATTGAACAAACTTTTTAACAAGGCTATGGCTGATCTCTCCGAAATAACCATGAAAAAAATTCTTGAGACATACAAAGGATTTGAGGGAATATCCTTGTTAGTTGATGTTGTTGGTGGCACTGGAGCAACCCTCAACATGATCATTTCCAAGTACCCTTCAATTAAAGGCATCAACTTTGATTTGCCTAATGTGATACAACATGCACCATTTTATCAGGTACCATCCGGGGCGGAACTAGAACGTTTAGTTTGAAGGACAAAATTTAAAAAATAAAAATAAATAAATAAAAAATTAGGGGGAAAAAGTTAATTTTTAAAGGTATATTTAAATTTGTTTTTTCAATTGTAGGCTTGTCTAGTGTGCATTGCTAAGACAATGAATGACATATTCACACAACTACTTTAAAAATCCTAAAGATTGTGACAAATAACTATATTAAGAAAAATAAAAAATAAAACGAGTTGACCTATGCGCGCTGTAATGTTACACTTCCTACGACACTACCCCAAAAAGTTAATCTCATTTGGGAAGATGAATTGTCCACACTGAATGAGTAGATTATAAAGATGATCATGTGTTCCAAGTTCCACAATATTGATTCTATTAGGTTTTAGAAATTGGCTTCATTTCGTAATTAAAACTTGGGTTTTAAAACTTTTCAACACCTTTATGTTTTGGTGTAAAAGTTTCATTTGCGTTATCACCCCAAAAGAACTAATTAATTTGGAACTTCCTTAGAATCAACTATAAAGCCTAGTTTCACCTAATTAATAAGCAAGCAATGTGGGACTTATCACTTATTACTGTCTTTTATTATTATTATTATTATTTATTATCACCACTCTATGTTGGTTTTTCATACTTCCAATGTGAGATCGAACTGTTATATATGTTATCTTTATTTCTCAAGCCAAGTAGGCCAAAGATGTTGTAAAAAGGCTTAGGGCTTCTTAGGTTTTTACACAATTTTTCTAAATAGTCTTGCTTTGTGTCTGTTTATGTTGGTTTAGTGAGCTTCTTTGTGCTTGTTTTGGCTTATCTGGATTTTTTGAGCAGTTTAGCTTTGGGATGTTAGGTGGTCTTGTTGTTTTGCTGTGTCGATGGTTTTGGGGCTTAGTGGCTTGCTTGTCTCCCTTTTTCTTTATTTTCTGTTGGTTTATTTTAATGTTGAAGAGCAAGGTCAACTTTTTCTGCAGGTATCAAGCATGTTGGAGGAGATCATATATATGTATGTAAGTGTTCCAAAAGGAGACGCCATTGTGATAAAGGTCAGTTCATTAACCATTATATGCATACATTATATAGTATATGGACTTGTAGTTGTCTAATAACTATTATTGGACAGGTGGCTATTAAAATATTTTTCAGACTTTTCAAACGATCGAGTAGCGTTTTTATTCGGTCCTAAGGCAAGCTACCGTGAGTTTTAGCTGCTCAGCCGAAAAGTCCATCAATGTTGATCATTATTTTTTGCCGCTCAGGCAAAAAGTCCAACGTTAATTAATGACGACTTTTATAAGCGCAGCCAAAATGAACGTGCAGCGACGTACGTGGCGACTGCATGTCGCCCCGATCACGGCATGCAGTCTGCATTTTTGAACTATAAATACAACAAACAACACCCGGCCTGGAAAATCGAAGAAGCAAATTAATTACTAAAAATATGGCTTCCACAGAAAACCAGTCCATTAACAAAGAAGACGACGATGCATGTCTCTATGCCATGCACTTGTCCACCTCTCAAATCTTTCCCATGGTGTTGACCGCTGCCATTGAGCTCAACCTGTTCGACATAATTGCTAGTCTTCGGGCAAACCGGGGTGCTTACGTGTCGACCTCTGAGATTACTTCTCAGCTGCCCACAAAAAACCCCGACGCCCCTTCTCTGCTTGACCGCATGCTCCGTTTACTTGCCACGTACTCACTTCTTACTTGCTCTATGCGCACCTGCGAAGATGGAAGGGTTGAGAGACTCTATGGACTCTCACCGGCTGGCAAATTCTTTGCTCAGAATGAAGATGGCGGCCTCCTAAATTCCATGGCATTACTTAATTCTCAACCAAATATGGCAGAGGTTTGGTATGTGCGTATATGCAACTATTGAACGTATGTATATATAATATCAGGGCCGGCTCAATGTATTTGGGGCCTTTGGCAAAATTTTGAAATTGGACCTTATTTTTTTTAATATTTAAATATTAATTAAATAATATTTATTTTAATAATATTATTATATTTTTATATTATTATTATTATTATTATTATTATTTTTATTCTCATTGTTGTTTCTTGACTTTTAAGTTTAACTTTTAATTAGTTGTCCAAAAGAATTGATGTGGCATATTTGTTTTTTTTTTTTTGGTTAATTGGTCTTATTTTACAATGGACTTATTATATTGGAGTCTTATTTTAGAGGCCTTAAATTTTTATGGGAAAAACTTTTGGGCCTTATTTAAAAAAAAAAAAAAATAGGCCTTAAAGTTAAAATAAAATTTAAAAAAATTTTAGGCCTTATTAAAATTTTTTTTTCGGCCTTACTAACTGGGGGCCCTAGGTGACCTCCTCATTGGCCTAGCCATTGAGCCGGCCCTATATATATATATATATATCTCACACTGTCTATATATCACTGATGTTGTCTTCCAACTATATATATACAACACTCAAAACTGTTTTGGCATTCATTTTGTAATTATAGGCGACATCTTAAGGATAGTATTCTTGAAGAAGGTAATCTAGATCTACATGAAAAGGTCTATGGGATCTCCGGCTTCCAATACCTGGAAAATGATCCAAAATTGAACAAAATTTTTAACAAGGCTATGGCTGATCTCTCCGAAATAACCATGAAAAAAATTCTTGAGACATACAAAGGATTTGAGGGAGTATCATTGCTGGTTGATGTTGCTGGTGGCACTGGAGCAACCCTGAACATGATCATTTCCAAGTACCCTTCAACTAAAGGCATCAACTTTGATTTGCCTAATGTGATACAACATGCGCCATCTTATCCAGGTATCATAATCCTTTAATTGCCAATAACTACTATCTCCACTTTCAATTGCAGGCTTGTCCAGTGGGAATAGGATCCTCCAGTTAATGGCCAAAGAGATCTTAGGGCCATATGTCCCATTTATATAAATACTAAAAAAATATTATTTATACCTTAAAAATAAATAAATAAAAATAATAAAAAAGTAAAAAATATTTCACCATTGGCCTAGGGTGGCTGAACCGGCCGGTTTGGGGTGGCCATGGCCCAACGGGGGTGGTCCGGCCACCCCCAACGGCCAAACTAAAAAAAATAAAAAATTTGATTAGGGTTTGGGGTGGCCGGACCACCGGTATGGGGTGACCGAAGCCACTCCATCCCAATGGGGGTGGTCCGGCCACCCCCAACGGCCAAACTAAAAAAATAAATAAATAATTCATTTAGGGTTGTCCGGCCACCCTGACCACCCCAGACCAGCCGGTCTGAGGTGGCCAAAGCCACCCCATGGCCCAACGGGGGTGGGCTGGCCACCCCCAAAACCTAAACAAATTTTTTATTTTTTTTAGTTTGGCCGTTGGGGGTGGCTGGACCACCCCCGTTGGGCCATGGGGTGGCTTCGACCACCCCATACTGGCCGCTCTGGGGTGGCCAAAACCACCCCAGAGCCCAAAGGGGGTGGTCTGCCCACCCACAACGGCCAAACTAAAAGAAAATAAATAAGCCACCCCAGGCCAATGGTGGTGGTCCGGCCACCCCCTATAGGGTGGCCGGACCCCTTAGTTTTTTTAAAATACTTTTTACTTTTTTATTATTTTAATTTTTAATTATTTTTAAAGTATAAATAATATTTTATTATTATTTATATTAATAGGACATTAACTAGATATTTTCCAGTCCATTTTAAACTAGAGAGGATCCTATTCATGTCTAGTGTGCATGCTAGCTAAGGCGATTCATTAATGACATATTTGCACAACTACTTTAAAAATCCAAAAGATTATGAGAAATAGCTATATATTAACAAACAAATTAACAAAAAAACGAGTTGACTCGTGCACTGTAATGTTGCACTTCTTGTGGTACCCCAAAAACTTAATCCCATTTGGGAAGATGAATTGTCCACTCTAAATGAGTAGATTATAAAAGCACTCATGGGTTCCAAGATCCACGTTGATTATGTTAGATCTCAAAAATTGGCTTTATTCAATGATCAAAACATAGGTTTTAAAACGTTTCAACACCTTGTGTGTTTTGGTGTAAAAGTTTAAGTCTTTGTATGTAATTTATAAATCTGATATACATGTACCGTCACCTAGCCGTGCTAACGAATTTCACAAAAAGACTTCATCATTCAACCAAAGAGAACTGTCATCTGATGTGTCACCAGGTCGTGCTTATGCTGGCTATTCCAGTCAACTCCCAAAAGCACTGTCTCCTGAAGCGTCAGCTAGCCGTGCTTATGCTGATGGACGTGAGACTTCCAGAGAGTTTCATGTCCTGAGCCGTCACTTGATCAATTGTGCTTATGCTGAGAATTCTAAAGGATTTCAAGAGAGCACCGTCACCTAAATCGTCCTTACGCTGCTGGGTTTTTCAAAAGACTTAGTAATGAAACCCTAGTAGCGTCCTTACGGTTTTAAGGTCGTCTTTACACCGTGACATCTGTTGCACTATGTTGAAGACATTTTTTGAGTGTTTTTTCTTCATCCCATAAATACTTAAGGATGCTCTATCTCTAAGGTTAAGCATATATATTAAGATCGAGCACATTCTAGAACCTTTGTAGAGGTTGCTTTTGCTTCACCATTGTTGAGCTAAGAATTTAAAGTTTCTTCATGAAAAGTCATTTTTGTGGAACTTAGCACACATGACTATATTTTATATACAACTAATTAACTATGTGGGCTACTTATATTTTCAATATGGGACCGGGTATTAGAAACTCCCCCTCCCCCTACTCCCCCTTAAACCCGGCCCTCAAGTCCTTGTTAGAGTCACATCATGCGGTGTTAACAATAGCGCATGGCAGTACTAGGTGACTCTGATATCATTTGTAACAACCCAAAGAGAGTGCTAGCCACATCTGCATTATCACCTCAATAAAATCTAGTTTCACCTAATAAGTAAGCAATGTGAGACTCAGTACTTATAACTATCCTTTATAAATCACCACTCTTTGTGGGCTACTTATCTTCCTAATGTGGGAACGGAATGTTACATGGTGTATATATATATATATCTTTGTTTTTCAATCCTAACATGCCAAAGACTTTGTAAAAAAGTTTGGGTTGGATGGGAAGAGCCATATCCGAACTCTCTCTCTCTCTCACTCTAGGGCTGCTAGTAGCGAGCAAAAATAGCATGGATTAGGGCTCGTTAGGGTTCTACACAATATTTCTAATAGTCTAGCTTTGCGTCTGTTTAGGTTGGTTTAGTCAGCTTCTTTGTCCTGGTTTTGACTTATCTGGTTTTTTCGAGCAATTCAGGTTTGGGATGTTATGCGGTCTTGTGGTTTTTGCTGTGTCGATGCTTAGTGGTTGGTCTCCCTTTTTCTATATTTTCTATTGGTTAAAAAAAAAAAAAAAAAACTTTGATGTTGAAGAGCAAGGTCAAGTTTTCTGCAGGTATCGAGCATGTTGGAGGAGATATGTATGTTAGTGTTCCTAAAGGTGACGCCATTATGATGAAGGTCAGTTCATTAACCATTTATGTGACACTTGAAAGTAAATTGGCATGGCTTAACTAAAAAAAAAAAAAATGAACACTTCTTTGCATTTTTCATGCATTATATTGCAGAATATATGCCATAACTGGAGTGATGGAGATTGCATACAACTTTTGAAGAATTGCCATAAAGCACTGCAACAAAGTGGAAAGCTGATTATCATTGACTATGCGATGCCAGAGGCACCTGAGTCAACTGATGCTGCTAAGTTTGTTTCCACCATTGACAATACCATGCTTTTTAACACGTGTATAAACTAAATAAACTAGCTTTTCTGTTGAGTAAGTTAGTTAGTTTTTAAGTTCAAGTTGTTAAACTGTTTTCACAGTTTCAGTTGCTTCATTGGAAGCTTGTATATAAGCTTTCTTGCTTCTGCTTGTAATTCATGTGAGTTTATTATGATAATGAAGAACTTCTCTTCTTCTCTGCTCCATCTACTTGCTTCTTCTTTCTTCTTCTCCTTCTGTTCTTCTTCCACATACAACATGCTCTGTTTTCCTTGATTCTATTCATTCTTGAATAGTTTGACATGGTATCAAAGCCATAATCACAAACTGTGATTTCTTTGCATATTCTGGTCCATCTCCAATGGCAGATTGTTCACCATCTTCCGCTCATGCAAACATTCCATCTGAATTTTCACCAAACATTTCCCCTGTATTCTCTGCTTCACTGGCAGAAAATCAACCACACAACCATAATTTTTCTAACAATCCTTTCTTTGATCCTTTCGAAAATACTCGTCCCATTGATCCATCTAGCCCACTCTTTCTTCAAAGTGGTGATAATCCTGGACTTTTATTGGTTCCTCAGCCACTCACCGGAGAGAATTATAGCACTTGGAGCCGTGCTATGCTTGTTGCTTTGAGTGCAAAGAACAAGTTGTGTTTCATTGATGGTTCACTGCCAAAACCATCCATTTTTGAGAGTTATTACCATGCATGGGTTCGTTGTAATGATCTTGTAGTTTCATGGATCTTGAACTCAGTTTCCAAAGAAATCTATCCTACTGTGATTTACATCACTTCTTCCGAAGATATGTGGCTGGATCTCAAAGATAGATATTCTCAAAGGAATGGTCCTTGGATTTTTCAGTTGCAGAAAGCTATTTCAGTGGTTGCTCAGGAGAATTCCACTGTAAGTCAGTACTATACTCGCATCAAAACTCTTTGGGAAGAATTAAATAATTACAGGCCTATCTCTATGTGCAATTGCTACCATTGTGGTCATATGCAATCTATTCTTGAACTCTTTAATCAAGAACGTGTCTTACAGTTTTTGATGGGCTTGAATGATTCTTTTTCTGCTGTTAGAGCTCAAATTCTATTAACATCTCCTCTTCCTTCAATTAATAAGGTTTTTTCTCTTATCATTCAAGAAGAAAAACAAAGAGAAATATGTGTGAGTTCCATTAGTCATGATACTTCCTCTGCCTTCATGACTAAATCAACCTTGTCCAAACCTTCTCCTTCAATTCATCCTGAACCTGTTGCATATATGACCAAAACTTCACCAGGGCCTAGGTTTTTTAAGCAAAACTATAGGAGAGATCGTCCCATGTGTTCACATTGTGGAGTAGCTGGTCACACTATTGAAAAATGCTACAAAATTCATGGTTATCCACCTGGTTTTAAGCTCACTCGAACCAGACCAGTGTCACATTCAGCCAATCAAGTGCAATTGCAAGGAACTGACCTTAGTGGTCCTATTTCTCATCCTCCTCAGTTGAGCAATTCCATTCAGTTGAATAATTCTTCTCAGTTGAGCAGTCCTCAGTTGAGTGGTAATCAGTTGTCCATGATTTCTGCTCAATGTCAACAATTGATGAATCTACTAAATCAGCATCAATACCCTCAATCATCTGCCAACTCTGTTGTTGGTAATTCAGGTATACTCAATCCTAAGTATTCTGTTTTTTCTGCATATGTTAATATAGCTTCTCATTCAAAACAGAAAAATAAATCTTGGATTATCGACACTGGAGCAACTGATCACATGATCAGTTGTTCATCTATGTTTACCACCATCACTGCTACTGTATCCACTCATGTTAAACTACCTAATGGTTCCATAGCTACTGTCACACACATTGGTACTGTTACAATTTCAGAAACTCTTACACTAACTGGAGTTTTGTGTGTTCCTTCTTTCACTTTCAATTTGATTTCAGCTAGTAAACTCATAAAGTCATTACACTGTTGCCTTATATTTCTTGCTGGATATTGTTTTATACAGAGTTTACACAATTGGAGAACGATTGGGGTGGGTGAAGAAGTTGCTGGTTTGTTCTATTTGATGCAAGCAAACAAGGTTTCAGCCAATGCATCTGTTTCAGTTCCTTGTATTCCTTCTTTTGTCAAACATTTGTCTTTTAATTCCATAAAGGACCCCTCATGTGATCTGTGGCATTACAGATTGGGGCATCCTTCTCAGTCTAGAATAAGGTTGATACAAAATATTGTTCCCTCTATTTCTTGTAAACAAGATTCGGTTTGTCCAATTTGTCCATTGGCTAAACAACACAAATTACCATTTCCTGTTAGTAGTTCTTTTTCAAAGTCTGCTTTTGATTTACTTCATTGTGATGTATGGGGTCCTATGGCCACCAATTCCCTTAATGGATCCAGATTTTTTCTCACCATTGTAGATGATTACACACGGTTCACTTGGGTCCATTTGATGCAACATAAGTCTCAAACTTCTTCCATCATACAATCCTTTTCTAATATGGTTCAAACTCAGTTTCAAACTAAAATCAAATGCATCAGATCCGACAATGGTACTGAATTTCACATGAGAGACTTCTTTTCTGCCCAAGGCATTATTCATCAACTAAGTTGTGTAGAAACCCCACAACAAAATTCTGTGGTTGAAAGAAAACATCAACATCTTTTGAATGTAGCTAGATCCTTAAGATTTCAGTCCAACCTTCCTTTACCTTTTTGGGCAGATTGTGTTTTAACTGCAGCTCATATTATCAATAGAATTCCAACACCCCTTCTATCCAATAAATCTTCACATGAACTATTATTTTCTGTTGTGCCATCTTATTCACACCTCAAAGTGTTTGGATGTTTAGCTTATGTTTCAACTTTGTCTAGAAATAGAACAAAGTTTGATCCAAGAGCTACACCTTGCATTTTCATAGGTTATCCATATGGCATGAAAGGACATAAGTTTTATAATCTTCATACTCATTTTGTTTTCATTTCTCGAAATGCCATATTTCATGAAACCATATTTCCTTACGCTTCTTCTCTAGGTCATCCCTCACCTTCAATGCATATGCATGATACTGTTTCACCTTCTATTTCTTTTCCAATGTCTCCTGACACAGAATTCTTTGATTCCATACCATCAAACATCCAACCACCTCCTATTGTTCCATCACCAAACCACAATTCTGCAGATATATTATCTTCCCATTCTGATTCTGCAGACATCATTTTACCTATTCATTCTAAATCTGCAGAAATTTTCACTTCTCCTTCTGCAGACACAACTTCACATTCTGATTCTGCAAACAACTCATTTTCTCCTTCTGCAGACACCATTTTCCAGGTTCCTAGTTCTGCACCTTCTCCTATTCTTAGAAGGTCAGATAGGATCAAACACAAACCTAGTTACTTGCAAGATTATCATTGTAAACTGGTTTCTACTTGTTCACCTCAATTGGCTTCAAATGTTGACAACTCAGGTAAACCTTATCCATTGTCCAATTTCATTTCTTATGATAACTTGTCTTCTTCTCATAAGCATTTCTGTCTTTCCATTTCATCTCAACCTGAGCCTAAATTTTATCATCAAGCTGTTAAGAATCCACTTTGGTGTGAGGCTATGAAAGCTGAGATTAAGGCTTTGGAGGAAAATAAAACTTGGGTAGTCACTGATTTGCCTTCTGATAAACATCCTATTGGTTGCAAATGGGTTTATAAAGTGAAGTACAAATATGATGGAAGCATTGAAAGATACAAGGCTAGGTTGGTAGCCAAAGGGTATACTCAATGTGAAGGGTTGGATTTTCATGAGACTTTTTCACCTGTTGCTAAGATGACTACGGTTAGATGTTTTCTGGCACTTGCTGCAGCAAAGGATTGGGTTTTACATCAATTAGATGTAAACAATGCATTTTTGCATGGGGATTTAGATGAAGAAGTGTACATGTCTATGCCTCCTGGTTTTGGCACTAAGGGGGAGACAAAGGTTTGTAGATTAACTAAATCCTTGTATGGATTGAAGCAGGCCTCTAGACAGTGGTTTTCAAAATTTTCCACTGCATTGATTCAGCTTGGTTTTACACAGTCCAAGGCAGATTACTCCCTGTTCACTCAACTCAAAGGATCTTCCTTTATTGCTTTGTTAGTTTATGTTGATGATGTAGCTATTGCAAGCAATGATCCACAGGCAGTGTCCTCTTTCATCTCTCTTTTGAATGAGAGATTTAAGTTGAAGGATTTAGGGCCTTTAAAATACTTTCTCGGTCTTGAAATAGCTAGGTCTATAGAAGGACTTTCTCTTTGCCAACGAAAGTATGCTCTTGAAATCCTAGAGGATTCAGGTTTATTGGCTGCTAAACCTGTTAAATTTCCTATGGAACAAAATTTGAAACTCTCAAAGGATGAAGGTGATCTCCTTTCAGATTCCACAAGCTACAGAAGGTTAGTTGGCAGGCTACTTTATTTGACAATTACAAGACCAGACTTAGCTTTCTCAGTTCAAATATTGAGTCAGTTTATGGACAAGCCACGGCAACCTCATCTAGATGCTGCTCATCGAGTCCTGAGATACTTGAAAAATTCTCCTACTCAAGGCCTTCTTTTCTCTGCCAAATCAGATTTTCATCTTAAGGCTTTTTCAGATTCAGATTGGGCAGGTTGTTTAGATACTAGAAGGTCTATCACTGGTTTTTGTGTGTTTCTTGGTGATTCACTTGTGTCTTGGAAGTCTAAGAAACAGCACACAGTGTCAAGATCATCTGCTGAGGCAGAATATCGAGCTCTTGCTTCCACATGTTGTGAGTTGATGTGGCTGACTTCTCTTCTCAAGGATTTCAGAATTCCTCATCCACAGGCTGCTCTTTTGTTTTGTGACAGCCAATCAGCTCTTCATATTGCTGCAAATCCGGTTTATCATAAAAGGACCAAGCACATCGAAATTGATTGTCATCTAGTTCGTGAGCAAATACAACTTGGACTCATTCGCACTCTTCATGTTAATTCCCATAATCAACTAGCTGATATCTTTACTAAAAGCCTTGGTTTCAAGGACTTTTACAGATTGCTATCCAAGATGTTTGTAAAGGATATTTATCATCCTTCACATCCATCTTGAGGGGGAGTTTTAACACGTGTATAAACTAAATAAACTAGCTTTTATGTTGAGTAAGTTAGTTAGTTTTTAAGTTCAAGTTGTTAAACTGTTTTCACAGTTTCAGTTGCTTCATTGGAAGCTTGTATATAAGCTTTCTTGCTTCTACTTGTAATTCATGTGAGTTTATTATGATAATGAAGAACTTCTCTTCTTCTCTGCTTCATCTACTTGCTTCTTCTTTCTTCTTCTCCTTCTGTTCTTCTTCCACATACAACATGCTCTGTTTTCCTTGATTCTATTCATTCTTGAATAGTTTGACAATGCTTGTTATCTTTGGAGGGAAGGAAAGAACTGAGAAGGAGTTCGAGGCCATGAGCAAAAGTTCGGGATTTTCGGGTTTTCAGGTTATCTGTCGTGCCTACAATGTTTTGGGAGTCATGGAACTTTACAAATAAGTCAGTCTCCAAATACTATCCAGTTTGCAGTATTTTCTTCTAATTTCGTTGCCAATAAATTTCTTGTATGAAATAGGACGTCATCTGTAAGCCTGTAACTTATGTTTGTGTGCTCTTACTTGCTATATTTCAGTCCATAATGGACGTATTGTGTCAATGAAGTCATGCATCTCATAGTAATGCATGGTGATTTATTACTTGAATCTTGTTAAGGATATAAATCCTTTAGAATAAATGTTGGTTTTGTATTCCCTAAATGAAGGATTTACATAATATTTATTAATTCTGATTTAAGTAATATCTTTGTATTTGAAATATTTCAAATCACATGTAATTAAAGCTCTATAAATAGAGCTATGTACTCAGATGATATAATCAAGAAAATATGTAGCATATTAAGGCTTTGATATGTGGATGTATAGGCTATATGTCTTTCTCTCTTTCCTTTATTTCATATTACTCCGCTTTATATTTACCTTATTATATGATTCTATATGGTATCAGCTAACAGGCTAACGCCAATTGTTAGATTTTGGATTGCAATTTTCTTTTTTTTCTTTACTTCATTTTTCTCCTATAATCATTTTCTCTCTGATTTTGACATGTATCATTGAAGAAAACGATCTATGAGGTCCATTGCTTGCCTACAAAAACAAAAAAAAAAAAAGGGAAGAAAGTTGTTTGGTTCATGGAGGAGATAAAAATGACATCTCATAATATTCTTTGTTTGGTTCAGCAAGCGAAAAAAATAAAAAGCCCAAAGAGGCAGATGTTTTGGCATTTGTGGCCCATTTCAAGCCCATACTTGGCTCATTCCGGCCACAGTAGCTAATGTCAAAATTTCAGCCAAAAGTAGCCGATGTCAAAATTCCAGCCAAAAATTGCTGATGTCCAAATTCTGGCCAAAAGTTGCCGATGTCAAAATTCTGGTCAAAGTAACCGATGCCGGCCAAAAAGTTGTTGATGTTCAAATCCCGGCCGAAGTTCAAGTTCAAGAGCAGCCGATATTTCAAATCAAGGGCCACCAACTCTAGCCACTCAATATGTTCAAGATCAACGATCGCTAATGAACCGTTCATCTTGCGGGGCATGTTAAGGATATAAATCTTTTAGAATAAATGTTGATTTTGTATTCCCTAAATCAAGAGATTTAGATAATATTTGTTAATCCTGATTTAAGTGATATCTTTGTATTTGAAATATTTCAAATCACATATAAAACTCTATAAATAAAGCTATGTACTCAAATCATATAATCAAGAAAATATGTAACCTATTAAAGGTTTGATGCGTGGATGTAGGCTATATGCCGAACCACCTTAATCTCTATGTGTCTTTCTCTCTTTCCTTTATTTCATATTATTCTGCTTTATATTTATCTTATTATCTGATTCTATAAATCTTAACCTGAATAAGATTCAATTATAAAAAATAAATAATAATAATAAT
The DNA here is from genome assembly GCF_965113065.1 of Corylus avellana. Classification (NCBI taxonomy): domain Eukaryota; kingdom Viridiplantae; phylum Streptophyta; class Magnoliopsida; order Fagales; family Betulaceae; genus Corylus; species Corylus avellana. The sequence continues at coordinate 23,550,250 of NC_142496.1, forward strand.
AATAATAAAAAAGATAAATAAATAAATTCTTGATACAATAAGATATTGGTACGCATTATATATGCATACATTATATAGTTCAATAAATTTTTGATTTCAACAATTCTATGAATGAAAATGACCAAGATCTCAAAGTTCAAGTTTAGTACTTGTGGTACGAGGAATTTGCTTATGAGGTCACCCCCCGGAATGAAATGGTTATTCCCGTGGAATAATCATTCTTTTGTTTGGTAGGGATTTATCATGGGAATTATTAATCCCATCTACACATGAATAGCTATTTCTCTAAAAAAATGATAGGTATAGCTATTCCTTATGCGAAGGATAAGGTTTTTGAAAAAAAAAAAAAAAAAAATTCTCAAACTTAAAATAATAAAATAATAATAATAAAAAATTGGTTAAACGTGTGGTGGCTACCCACCAATGGATGGTCAGCCACCTCTTGTGAGAATCTGTTAAGTGCCAAAATATTCATATTTTAGCCCTTAAATTTATATGTGTTAATTCCTTAAGTATGTTAATTTGTGCTATTTTAGTTCTTTTATATGTTTACCATCCTTTTGTAAGCTTTTGGAAGATAAGGAAGTAAATCTGAATTTGGGCTCAAAGAGAGAAATTGAAAACAATTGGAGTTCCTGACAGTGCGATCGAGCGCACGACCAGAGAAGACAAGCAGTGATGCAGCCATATACGATCAAGCGCATCACACATAGGATCGATCGCAGTCCTATGATCGAGCACACACAGGCTACGATCGAGCGCACCTGTGCGCTGGTGACACATCAGCTGTGGCCAGACTCACTTTCCTTCCATATTAGGGTTTTCTAAGTCTCACTTGTAATAAGACTAAAACCCTACGAATTTTTTAGGTTTACTAGTATGTCAAGGACTTCTAAGGCCTATAAATAGACCTCTAAACCTTGAGAATAAGGAGGCTGGAGAATAGACACAACTTTGGGGAGAGAAATTAGAGGCTACCTTTCGGTTCTTTCTTTCCCTTTTCTTTTAGTTTTGTTTTTGTTATATGTAACTAACTCTTTAGAATGGCTAGATTGAAGCCCTAATTATGCTTATTTAATATTTCAATACTGGCGCATTTGTGATGATCATGTTGTGATATTTAACTTGATTAATTCATGTTTTCTTGAATTGCTCATATGTATGTGATTGGCCATTATATGCATGTGATATGGATTAGTTAATTAAATCAATTTGAATGATCGAGTCCTGGGTTTAATAAGAGTAACAAAAGAAATCCACATCGGGTTCTTAGGTTAATCAACATGGGGAACTGGGAGTAGACACCCATGCCCTAGGCCTCATGTGTTTGTCGATTTCCACAGATTTATGTTTTTTTAAAGAACAACTAAGTAGACACACATGCTAAATCCTTTAAGAAAGAAAAGAATTAGAGTAGACACACATGCCTAATTCGTTGCTTAGGAAAATCAATAGCTTAAGGAGTAGACACACATACCCTTAGGTTGGCAAATATTAAGTATTCATAATATGATTGGATCATTAGCATATTGTTATATTATCTAAGTATGATTAGTGGTGGATATCAAAGCCTTGTCTTTACCTTTTCATTTATCTTTATATCTTTTTATTTCTTTTTCACAATATCAATTTAGTGACAATTTGATATTTTTATCAATTCCAAAACAAAATCAACAATCATCGTAGGATCAATCTCGTACTTGTTGCACTATACTATCGTTTGATCTTGTGCACTTGCGAGTAAAACGTACTAAATATTATCTATTAATTTAGGTAGTATTTAGCACAATAGAATCCGCCACCCCGATTCACATCGGGGGTGGTCTTGGCCACTCTCGATGGCTATGGGGTTGGCGCGGCCACCCCCAATGCAATGGGTGGCATCGGGGGTTGTCTTGGCCACTCTCGATGGCTATGGGGTTGGCGCGGCCACCCCCAGTGCAATGGGTGGCCGGCCACCACACATTTAACCTTTTCTTTTTCTTTTTCTTTTTTTTTTCTTTTAAAAAAAAAAAAAAAAATTGAGATTTGGAAAAGTTAGAAATCAAATTGGCTTTTTAGTAATTTTAGTTCAATTCCAATTATGAAATATATGTCGCTACCAAACTAGAGAATTGGAATAACTATTTCATTCAAACCTCTTTTATTCCCAGTAATAATTATTCTCTTTCCCAATGGAATACGCATTCCGCGAACCAAACGATCTCTTTGGTTGCTTTGAGGGTGGTCAAACTAGGCAGTATAAAAAATAATAATAATAATAAAAATTAAAAATTAAAAAAATTAAAAGTTAGATTAATAAAAAAAATATATAAATATGACCGGTCCATAACTTAACTAAAATAGACTTTTTTTCTTTCTTTCTTTCTTTAAAACATTTTGCATCTTAAGGAAAATAAAAATAAAAAATTCCACAATATATCTCAACCGACATATCGGGTTTAGTAATGTAATTATTATTATTATTATTTTCTATTCAAAAAGAGTACGAGGGGGGGGACCAATTGTAGCTACTTTACTTGAGCTTGATTGTAGTAACACCTACCTACTGAGAATCAATGACTGGAGGGACCTTGATGGTGCATAAGAAATTGCAAGTGCTCTCTCAAGGCCGGTTAAATCATAGTTTGACCCAGCCTAACCAGAGTATCAATGGCACTCAAAACGTCTAACACTAATCAGCTAGTGTAGTAATTCCTATTACAGGATTCGAACTTACAACCTATTGCGTGCCCAATCACTTGAGAGTTTCTTTGATACCACTTAACCACCACCCTATGGCTAGGCCGGTCTTGAGGGAGCGCCTGCAATTCCCACCGTCTAGGTTCCTCCTGAGTGGTGTCCTGCGGGTTGGTGCTACTATGGTCATGTCCAAGTAGGATAGTTACAATTGGCTTTCCTCTCTAACCTTTATTTAATTAAAAAAAAAAAAAAAAAAAATCCAACCACATACAAAATCTCCATAGAAAAAATACATACAAAATACATATATCAGATACATTTTCTGTATGTTTGTCACCATCTATTTCTTTCGCATTCATGTGTATATATCTAAAATGACAATACTTTCATGATTGTTATAACTTACAAATGAAGAATTATTTTATACATCAACAGATCTATTATCACTACTTTCCATTGACCACCATAGCCAGCAACTTATCCCTTCCATCCTCAACCTCTGCAAACAGCTCTTTCACTACAGCTTCAAACATCTCCATGCCCTCTTTCAGAGCCAAAGAGCTTCTCTTCAGCAAATCGATACTCGTCCTCAGCCTTTCCCGATCCGCACCTTCTTCCCCCTTCAAAACCTCCTCTTTAATATCCAAAACCACCTTCTCAATAACCATATTCTCAACCAAAACCGACCTTGCACAATCCTTCTCCTTCAAGCAGCACCCCACAAGCTTCCCAAGAGAAGCTGAGAAAAACTTCAGCTGAGGAAACCAACGGTAAACTTCCTCGTACTCTCCAATATCAGAAACTGGATAGAGAATTGCAGAAAAAAGAAGCATGCCCATTACATCAATGGTGCTTTTAACGGCGTAGATGAAACGGACAGTGCTATCATGATGATGATGATGACGATTCTTGCTCTTAGTTTCAGCCATGGCGGCGATCTTGAACATATTCTTATATTTCCTCTTCTCAACCCCACAAATTTTCTTGCTCTCATTTTCTAATCTCTCAATCTCAGCTTTGATCGCTGCAACATCTGCAATCTGGTCGTCACAGAACTTTCTAACGGCGAGGTCGACCGTTAGCCGATACCTTCCCATCCAAGAAATGGCTGAGTTTAGAGAGTTGCATAAATCAAGGAGATTGATGGTCTCTTTCATGTAAACATCCAAGATATTTATACAATCCAACGAACTGGGTATCTCAGATTTCTGGTAAAAGAGAAGCAGCTGGGAGTGCATCTTCCTCAGGAGATTAGTGGCTTCAGAGCACCATCGAAGGGAAATGGAACCTTCAGGCAGTAGCCATGTTTGAAGCGTGTCGATGTCGGAAACTAGAGAAGAAAATAAGCTGACAGATTCATCAATATTAACGTTGGTGGAAGAAGATGGTTTTCCTCTGCATAGAGGTGGGAAACATGTAAGAAACACCCTTTCCATCGTGAAATATGTAATTATGATGAAGTTATCAATCCTAATAATCATTTGTTTGATGCTTAATCCACTTTCATAAATCAGGACTTTCCAGCGAAAAAGTTGATGCAAAGTAATTAATTGCATGAGTCATCATCATGGATTTCATTAGCTTTCATAATATGAACTAGTACTTTTCTCACACCAGTGGGAAAGAATACGTGTTGCTTAAGGACTTTAAAATCATGTACTTTTAATCGGAACACTTTCTACAATTTTGTTGAAAAACCTGCTTTTAGCTTACGAAATCGTGGGACTGAACGCACTCCTAAGATGAGTGGAACATAACAATTCTACTTCAAGTTCGAGTTGGTAGTAATCCATTGGACCTAATTCAGCTTTGCAGGGTGAAGCATGCCTATGCCTTTCGAAAATTTGAATTAAAATGGATAACTTCTTTAGACCCCTGAGCTTTCAATTGTAATCAATTTAAACCCCTCCGTCAGATTTTAAACCTTAAAAGTGAGACAAGACGTTTATACCCATAACTTTTTTATAAAATTTCAAATTCATCCTTAATTCCAAATTAAAAAATAAAGTTAAAAAAAAAAAAAAAAAAAAATTGCAGTCACAAGGGGTTTTTTTTTTTAAAACAAAAAAACAAAAATTAAGGATATTTTGGTCATTTTAGGTATTGCTGTTAGAAGTTAACGGCTAAATTTGACGGAGAGATTCAAATTGACTATAATTGAAAATTCAGGGGATCAGTTTTGAAGTTTTGGAGCTTGTTAAATCGCGTGGTAATTCAAAGTCTAAAATGAAGTTACCTCAAATCAAAATAAAGGGCTAAACTATAAACCAATTAAAGAATCAACTTGAACAATCACATGGGATTGATAACACTAACCTTTTGAGCATAGCTCTGATGCGGATTAAAGACTCTTGAAATTTATCAAATCTGTTAGAGAAGGAGTGAAAGAAGCAACAGATTTGGATTGATCTTTGCAAGCCTAAAATGTATGATAAAGAAAATGGGAGATAGAAATCGATAGATTTACCAAGAATCGATGGGTATTTGAACCAATCTGCTTAAAACTTTTTTATGAGTGAACAATCAGCCTAGAAATCTCTTGTCTTCTCTTATGGTGTATATATATATATATATATATATATATATATATATAGAAATTTAACCAGAGTGGAAGATAAAGGCCTGGAGAAATTTAACATTTAAAAATTAATGCCATAAATACTCAGAAAAGAAGAAGATGAAATCAGCAGCATTTACTGTGACACGCAAGAGATTTGTCAATAATGATCGAGAAAATCTACTTGATAAGATATGCTATGAATTTTAAGGAAAAATGATAAAAAAAATTATTCTTTCACGCTTTCTTTTAATTCATAATAGTGAATTAAAAGTAATTGCAGTTAATTTAGACACAATATTGCTTAGAAGGAGAAATCCAAATTTCAGGAAAAATGACAAATAACAGATTTGGGAAAATATGCTGTGTCAGCAAAATTATAGCCATGTCATAGTTAATGCAGTATCATGTTTGTAATTAAGCAAAAAAATGATCAATTTAATTGATGATTAATGACAGGCATGTCAACCAAAAACTCTTAATTATTTTACCAATTATGAATTGTCACACCAATTTGAAAAACAAATTCTAATAAAAGCTGTAATATCCAAAATATTTTCCTTCTTCATTTGCTCTTGTAATCTAGTATTATGTACTTGCAAAGGTGAATGTACCGATCATAGCACGCAAATCAATGTTTTACAAAAGAATAATGTTAAAATTCACATTTTTATCTCGTAATATTGATGTGACAGTCCAAACTAACCCTTGGATAAATCCTTTCAAAACAAAAAATTTCCGAGAGTTAATTAGAGCTGTCATGTCAGTATTGTGAGATAGTTGTGAAATAAAAATACAAGATATTATTACTCTTTACAAAACATTTACCATAGAAAAGATTGGTACCCTCTTGGCATAAGGAAAGCAAGCATATAAATAGGATTTTATTATCTGAAGATAATTGAGCCTCTGTTGTTATGTCTAGACAAAAACGTGTCATTCAGCTTCAACGAGAAAAAGAAGGTATCGTTCACTTTCCACAATCAAATAAATATTGTGGTTTAAAAATGTAGATTCAGTATAGAAGTCGCAATTTCAAATTTGAAATCTGCTCAATAAAAGGATGCACCTGCACAGTTAAAAGTATTAAGACAGGCGTGTAAGGCACTTCATCAAGGCATCTGTGTGTTCAGGCTTCCCAACAGATACACGCACATAACCCTTCAATTCCTTCTTGTTGTAATGGCGGATCATTACACCCATTTTTGCAAGGTCCTCCTGTACGAATATAAGATTATCACAATTTTTTATATTGGTGAAAGAGATTCTTCTACGAACCTCCGACGTGCTACATCTAGGCACACGAGTGTACAAAATGTATCTAATAATTCAGAGGGAAAACAAAAATAAAGTATACCATTATCTGGATTGAAATATGGTGTACTAGCTCTTACATGGGCTGTTCATTTTAAATGAACGACAAAACTTAAGAAAGAGAAAGAAGTGGCTTGCAGTGCACGGGATAGTTGTTGGGGTGGCCGAACTACTTCCTTTGGTCATTGGGGTAGTTCAGCCACCCCCAAACCACCCTTTGGGAGTGGCCAAACTTCCCCTTGTGGCCAAAGGGGGTGGAAGAACAGTCACCCCTTGCACTGCAAGCCATCATTCGTTCTCTTTCTTTTGTGGTTTTGCGATTTGGGCCCTTCATTTTAAATGAACAGCCCAATGAGAGATTTTGCACCCGGTGAAATAACCAGATCTCAATCCCCATTATCTACATTTTAGTCCATTTTCCTAGCAGGCCCATATCGATCATAATTTTGAGTAGAAAACTTCATCCGAAATTATTTTGCAAACTAAATAGCAACATAAAGTGAAGGACACAAACATTGCCCTGTCACAAACAAAATTGAATATAGTATTGTCTCCAAAAATAAAAATAAAAATAAAAATAAAGAAAAAGAAAGGAATTATCTTGACAACTACACCAACCAATCAAATCTAACTCTATATAATGGATTACACACACAAAGACACGCAGAAATGTATGACTGTTAGTCTATACAACGCAAATATTGGATTCAGAACTATAAATCTTTTCACATGGTAAAGTATGATATAAGCGAGAAAATTACGCACCTTCAGTTTCTTAGCATCGATTCCAGATGCAACCTCACAAAGAATGAAATTAGAATAGCTTGGAAATGGATTGAGAAATGGCACTTCCTTGAGAAGATTAAAAAGCCTCACCCTTTCTTGTACCAAAGCCTCTTTCACTTTCTGGTAGAGATGCAGATTCATATTAGACATGGCATTGAATGGAAGTAGTACTAATTTATCTGTCAAAAATGTGAGTGGTTGATGCATATTATTACCAAAGTCCTAGCTGATAGGTTGTAAAGAAGATTATTTCCAAGCACTAAAATGTGTTTGTCAGGGTGGGAAATATTTCCTGATTACGTTCTTATAGCTATTGAGTGCTTGGATAGTAGAATCAGATTTGGTGTTTCATGTGTGCTTTGCAAGCTGGATATTGAGAAGGCCTACAATCATGTCAACTACGAATTTCTTTTGTCCTTGCTTGGGAGATGTTTTGGGGAGAAATGACGTATTCCATCACCACCAAATACTGGCCAGACTTGTTTCAATCCCTCAGCGATTTACAAAACTCTCCCGTCACTTCAACCCTTAACCAAGTTCACCCAATACACTGTGGATCATCTTCTTCTACATTGTGAGATCACTTATGCTTTGTGGAGTGCTATCTTGAGTGGTCTTGGGTTAGCTTGGGTCATGCCTAAAAGAGTAATAGACCTTTTCGCTTGTGGGATAGGGTATGGCAGTAGTCATCAATGTGCAGTTGTGTAGAAGTTGGTTCTGTCCTGCCTATGGTGTCTTTAGAGGAGGAAAAATAATAGATGTCTGAAAATCGAGAGAGGATTGTGGTGGAACTAAAGTCTTTCTTCTTTAAAGATCTTAATTTGCTTAGTTTTCCTGATTTTCTCAACTTGTTGTCTTATTATAGCGAGGTATTTCTCTTTTATACTCTTTGTGTGCTTGGGTTGCGCCTTTTGCACTTTCAATGGTAATCATTTACTTACAAAAAAAAAAAAATGGGGAATACTAATAAGAATAAAAAAGAATTAACCTCAAGATATGTGGGATTCTCCAAAGCTGCACAAGCAGATACTTCAGCAGCAACTGAAACATTATAAGGTTGCTTTGCTCTCCAAAGATATTCGATGATGCTCAAAGGAAAAGCTCCATATCCAACACGAAGTCCAGCTAAACCTGCACCAATTGTTCATTTGCAATTTAAGATTCTGAACATTTCACATAAAGAAAAGAAGGAAAAACATATCCAAATTTTTTTTTTAAAAAAAAAGTTAATGAATTTAATATGATAAATAAACCATTGGATAAACATTTGAGGATATGACTAACCTCCCATACCAAATACAAATGCATAAATCCAGAAAATTAAATCAACTATCAACTAAAAATGAATATGATTAAAAAAAAATGAAGCACAAAACCCACTACATAAATATGCTACATCACAAGGTGCCCATTACTGGACCAAACAATAAATGAGTTAAGAAAATCTATCCTTCTCGGGAATATGTAGCAACATTATACGATTCAAAATGTACATTCTTGCAACAAAGCTCACACAATCATGCAAGGGAAAAAGTTCATTAGTAAAAATAAACCATCATTCCTTCCATTCTATAAAGAACCCAAGTTGCTGATGTTACTCACAGTTCTTTTAAAGATAAAGGGTATTGAACTAACACTGATGAAATGATTTTATCTATGATACATGTTACATCAATAGGTAAATTAGTTGTCCTCCAGGGTTTGTACCTGCATTTCAAATCTCAAGCATGAGTCACAAGTGACTTTCATAGAGGTGATACAGATAGACATAACAAGTTCAACTAATGATGATCCATGCTCAGCACATTGCGCATGCAACAAGATGTTATGAAATGTTTAAATACAAAAACTTCTCAAAATTATGGTCTAACTTTGACATGGGATCTAATTTAGATCCTCCATAGCTACTCAAGCTATTATTGAGTTTTACTTATTTGTTTCTTTACATTAGTAAATCTTCTACATTTGTTTTACAGGAAATGGGCTCTAGTTAAGGCCCATGGTTCTTACTTTGGTCAAGTTATATATTACTGGGTCTTTATGTGTTCTTTCCAAATCTCCTACTTTTAATGTTTGGGGTGCATATGGAGGGAAAGAAACAATATGAATTTCGATAATCTTGAGAGGACTTTGGAGTAGCTCAAGTCCTATTTCTTTTTTTTCCCTCTTCGCTTGGACATCTGCTTATTTAGCTCATTTAGTTACTAGCTATTCAGATTTCCTTGCTCTATTTTCTCCCTAGTTTTAGGCATTCTCTTATATACTTCATGTGTATTAGGGTTGTGCCCCTCTATACTTTTTGATATATATAACATTACTTATATATATATATATATATATAGGAGTAGCCAGAAGGTAGCAGCTTATAAATATTGTTGAAACAACTCCAATTCACCAAAGATCAGTATCTGACTTTTGAGAATATTTCAGCACCCATCAATGAGATGTCTATAGTATCTCCTTCTCCTCTTCTTTAGTATCCTCCACTTCTGTAAATCCTATAAATTTTAGAACCCCAATTTTCATGTACTCAACCCAAGTTACTAGAAAGCTCTGGAAATAAGAGCTGTTTACAGTTAACTATTAACAGCCCAAAATAGCACCACCAAAGCTTGTCTTTCTTTCTTCTAAACCAATTACTCAGTTGCATCTTTACAAATTATAAACTCGAATAGTTTTCTCCTAACCTTTTCCACCATTAAAACCTAAAATTGGCAACCTCAAATCTATAAATGCCTGCAATATATCACTGAATGCCTAGCAACCTTTAAGCCATAAAAAAATGTTCTTTTAATCCCAGTTCAGATTATCAACTTAAGTATACTCTTCAACCCTTTAAAACTTCAAAAGCACATACTCCTCCTAACCGCCTACCATGGACTAAACTGTAGGCTGCCTTAATCAAGTTGGAAGTCCTGTCCTAAGTCACACAAAATCCATAACCAAATACATGTTTATATAGCAAGAAAATATTGGTCCCAAACCAGCAGCAAACAATGCGTATTGAAATCATGGATGAGGTAGCACATAAGGTCATAGACATGTGTCAAGAGCAGATAGCTACCATCTAAGTACTTGAAGTAAACATAATTCTACAAGATAAATCACATTAGCAATGGATGAGCATTAATGTGAAGCAACAGCATCTTCAGAGTCATTTATATAGGACATGAGAAAGGTCAAACTTAATGTCATTTTCCCTCCAGGTCATTACCTTGAAGGAAGCTGAGGAAGTTTGTCTACTATCAATGAGACTACCAAGTTAATAATAGCTACTATCAGAAGAGGTGACCCTGTGCAGATAAAGGGGTCCCCTCAATTTCAGTCATTAGTAACTTGCAATGTTTGAGTCACAGGTCATATGTGATCTCATACAAGATAAATTCCCTTGATAACAACCACCAATTACCATATCAATTAATCTTTGTTTGGCTTCATGATTAGTATCAGAATAAGCCAATGGTTTTGCTTCCAGCAGAAATCAGTACATAAAAGGCAGAAATATACACAAGGAAAAAATGAGATACCATACGAACAACAACAGCAATTACGAGATATTCTTGCTGTATTGGCTTATACTCTAAAATAAGTATAGTAGTATTTTATGAGCAAATAATAAATGTTATAACAAGAAAAAAAATGATAAATATGATTGGCAGCCAAAGGACATATCATAAACAAGAACCTAAAGTAAGTTAGTGTGCAACTATATATGTTTCTCTGGTGTTGCACATGATTTGGACATCAGTGATGTGAGGTGCTTTACAAGCCAAACAAATCCATAGATTAATTCAGGAAGGCAGAAATTCTGGTAGCCATTAAAGCTAGAGTTTGGTGGCATTTGACTGTTGCAAAACAGCCATGCTTTGATTGAACAAACAAGTAAGAAAAACAAATGCACAATGGTATTCATGAGTAGATTATCTTGGGTCATGTGCTATTAAAGACACTAACATACTCCTCCATCGTGATTAGCTTGCTTTTTAAGTATCTATTGAACAAAGCATAACAACAGGTATGTTGTCTACAGATAAAATTGACCCTTTTTATAAATTTTGCTTTGGGTTATAAAATCCCCTGGCAGATCTTATAAAAACAAAGTATAAAAAAAAAAAAATTTTAAAAAAATGTCTACCGGAAGACAAGTTAGGACCTTAATGCTGGGAAACTGCAAAGAAGAGATCTATCACCTGTAGATGAATGTAGTACAATTTTATGGACTTCTCTTCTCAGTTAAATATTTTTAAATTGGGGGACTTTTTAGTCACTGCTCTCATTCTATCCCAACTTACGTTTCTAATTATCCTTAACCCTAGAGCATATAATAACTAATTCAGATCAAATTTAAGAAAGATTTAACAGTTCACAACATAGAAGATAATAGATCTTTGCATTAGAAATTCAATAACAAGATCGATGCTACCAGAACAGAATCATATAGGCTGACATGCAAATTCCCAAATAATTGATTCTAAAGAAAAGGCGTTACAAATATTTACATACCAGCTCTTTTGCTAAATGTCCGAAGAACAATTAAATTCTCATGCTTCTTCACCCATTTCATCCTGGACTCTATTCCTGAAAACTCAATATATGCTTCATCCAGCACCACCAAGATAGGAAGCTCAAGGATTTTCAAAAGAGCTTCATCATCAATTACACTGCACATAAGTAGGATCGAAATATAACATCACAATCCGAATGTGACTAGAAAATAATGCATAAAGTTCAAACATTTTATGAATATAGTGTGCAGGCTCGTTAGACCAGCAAAACCATACTAAAGTAAAGAGAGAGTCCAAATTCTGAAACTCTGTCCACACAAGAAGAGGACACCTCTGTTAACCTCTTTCTCCTGCCATCTAGGCCCTTACACATTCTACAATAAGGCCTTCTCTGCAATTCATTACAGAGGTAAATAATAGAAGCAACCTTAAATTCCATGCCCCAATACAATGTCAGCATCTTCAGTTAACAACCCTTGAGGACAAGAAGAGGACACCTCTGTTAACCTCTTTCTCCTGCCATCTAGGCCCTTACACATTCTACAATAAGGCCTTCTCTGCAATTCATTACAGAGGTAAATAATAGAAGCAACCTTAAATTCCATGCCCCAATACAATGTCAGCATCTTCAGTTAACAACCCTTGAGAGAGCTAAAGATTGATTTATTCTGTCTAAAAATGGATGTCTACTACATGCACCAATATTAACCCAGATGTTAAAAGAATAGTTTATCTAACCATATCTCCCAACCCCATACTATGAACAGCTCTTGAATGGGTCAAAGCCTAAGCTCAGACTAACTAGTTTTAGAAGAAAGCTCTATGCAGATACTTTGACTTTTAACATATATGCCTTCAGAGGTGATCCTTCTCTTGAATGTGCTTGATAGTTAGTTCATTACTGGGCAGTAAGGTAAGGACACATTAGAGACATCAAGTCAATCATGTAAAGTAACTATGCCAAAAATACATTAAGAAAAGAAACAACACAGATTTACCTCCCATCTGGATTATTGGGAGATGTTAAAAATATGCATTTGGGTTTCTCTCGTTCAATAACATCTGTTATTTGTTCCACATTCAAGCTAAAGTCTGCCTTCCTTGGAACTGCAGAATAACATAAAATTGCAGGAGGTTATTCACATATGATGTGGCAAAGAAATGAAAAACAAAGCAGGCCAGAGAAATGACAGATGTTTAAGGACTCAATATTGGAGATAAACCCAAGAATTTACATCAATGAAAGAAAGAATTAGAAACTCCAAAAACTTGTGGAAGAAACAATAATAAAGTATAAAGTTTATGTACCTTTTATTACAAGTGCCCCATTAACTGCAGCATCAAACTCATACATTGTAAAGGTCGGAGGGCAGTCCACAATTTTGTCACCAGGATCAAGCACACATCTGCAGCATATATTAAATAACAACAAAATCTGTAAAAGATTAGGAACTGTTGACTGCTGTAGGGAGATAGACACTAACAGGCATTCTAATTTAGAAACGTATAAAGATACAAAATTCAAATCCTAACCGCATAATCAAATCAATGAGCTCATCCGCACCACATCCTGCAAGAATATAATCAGATTCAAGTCCTGAATCTTTGGCAAGGGCAGCTCGCAAGCGACGGCTCTCAGGGTCTGGATAGACATATGGGAACTTGATTGAGCCCAAAGCTTCGAAAACCTACAAACAATCTGAATTTTCTATTTAAAACAGAATGGGGTATTAACACTCAGAGCGCGTCTACAATCAACAGACTATTCTTCGACTTCAAATCTTTACACACTAAATAAATATTTCTTTAACATCTTTAAAATAAAAAATAAAATAAAATAAAAAAAGCAAAGAATTTCGTTTTTGTTACCTCGGGGGGAGGGCCATAAGGGTTTTCATTAGCATCTAATTTGATAATTTCCTCAGGCTTCCTTCCGAGCTGCGATGACAAAACCTGTAACAAAGAACCCAATTCATTTATCTGGACATCAAATTACTATTTCACATAGATTTCCACTCAAGTGACTCATAACAGGGCTTTGTTAACTCAAAGTGACAAAAGTCACGTGCAATTTGAAAAACATTATCAGTATTGACCAACCCCATCTCGAATAGAAACAAACACCATCATCTATGAAATTGATTGCCTTTTATTTTCAATTTTTGGCAAGTAAACAAACATTAACCATTTGCAATATCAATTATATAGCAGCCAGTTGGGTTGAAGGAAAACTTGGAGAACCTGTAGTAATAAATCCTTTTCAATTAGTAATCAATGAACATGATAATACTCAAAGCTGGTAGTTGATTTTGAACAAATATACAACTAAATTGAGAGACAGTGTAAGGGTTCCTAATTAAAGTGGGATGCCATTGTCAAAAAGCACAAATGGGTTACTCACCCACAAGGAAAAGAATGAAATGGATCGGATTATAGTACCTCGAAAGGCAAAATGGGCTGATAAGGAGATAATTTCCTCAAATGGGGTCGAATGAAGGAGTCACCGGTCAAGCGCTGTTGACCCTCATTGACATGTTCCATTGGAGGAACAATGGAGGCCATAGCAACGACCCGCCCGCGGTTTCCTTCGATTGAGCAACTGGGTCTCTGCGATTGAGGCACCACAAGTTGTTGAAAGCTGGTGTTGGGTTTGATGAAGCAGAGAGAGGAGGCGTTGTAGATGTCAATGACACCCATGAATCTCTGCACATTTGGAACCCAAAGCAATCACAAAAGAAAAAATTTAATAAAAAAAAAAATTAAAATTAAAAAGGGTCTGAGTGATAGAGATTCAAATACAGAGAAATGATTTGTTTTTACCAGAGCAGCCAATGACCCAAAGAAAAACCCCCTAAGCCCTACACAAAAGTGTCTATCAAGGAACAGACAGAAGTGGGCAAGTACTAGGTGGACACTGGTGAGATGCGATGCTCATAATGAGATGCGATGCTCATAATATATATATATATATATATATATATATATATCCTTGTCAGAAACCTCAAATTTGCAAAGATTTTGGTGCTTCAATATATATTTTCAATCATTTTGGCTCAGGGAAAAAAAAACAAATTGAAAATATCTAAAATCTAAAAGCTATATTAAAAAGAGGCCAGCTTCAAAACTATTTCTCCTTGATTATTTTACTTTGCACGATATGTAACTACCTTTTTACCCTTTATAAGCTGTAATAACTTTTAGTGACCCCAGATTTATTTTGGTGAGGAATAAAGGGTTTTATTTCGGGCTTTGTTGTCTTTTGGCTGGCCTCAATGTCAAAAGCGGCCGCCGCCGCCGCCACCGCACTTCGTCCAATTCAGTCACTAAAAATTGCATGATGAGATGTTCATATATATATATATATATATATATATGAAAAATGATAAAGTCCTAATTAATTTGTCCTACTTTTTTTTTTATTTTTTTATAACATGTCCTCACAAAGGGATTCAAACTAGTAACATCCGCTTCATTAGACGTGATTACAGCCAATTAATCTACCTCTTGGCTCTTGACGACAACTAATTTGACCAACTTAAGTTGAACTTTTGCTTTATTTTTTTATTTTAAAAATAAAAAAATAAAAAATAAAAAATGTGTAAACTAATAATATCTATTTTTGGTCCTTCTTTTATTTGGTATTTTTGAAAAAATAGAAAATGATATTTTTCTTCATAATAATGTCATTTTTAAAAAAAACAAATGACATTATTATGAAAAAAAAAATATTATTTTCTATTTTTTTTTAAATACCAAATAAAAGAATGATCAAAAATAGATATTATTCTTCACACATTTTTTTCATTTACTATTTAGTATTTGAGGAATACTAAGCTTACAAACACATTTTACAAAAAATACTTTTACAAACTGATATGGCACAACATGATTGGATATGAGATAAATTCAAATTTTGAGAAACCCAATCATGTTGTGTCACATCAATTTGTAAAAGGTTTTTTGTAAAATGTGTTTGTAAGCCTAGCATTTTTCTTAGTATTTTAAAATAAAAAATATAAGGCCAAAGTTAAACTTAAGTTGGGCAAATTAGTTGGATACATATCATTGCTCTCTCTCTCTCTCTCTCTCTCTCTCTATATATATATATATATATATATATATATATATATATATGCTGAATTATCAATTATGGACAGCAATCCAATCCCCAAATTTAGTCAAAAGGTTGCCATCTTCCTATAAATAATGTACAAATACAAATTATAAAGCTAATATGGCAGACCGGTAAGCTTTAAATCAACCCTTAAAAATAAAAATAAAAACTTTTATAGACCACATATTACACCTTCATCTCACTCCTATCTTACTAACCTAATGTGGTAGTACTTATTAGGGATAACAATTTGTGTTCGTTTCGAGTTCACGGATTATGTCAAAAAATTTCAGTCATTATGTCGCATATTGGATTTGGGTCGTGTTAAAGCATGAATATAAAGCTATATAGATCAACCCTAATCTGACCCATTAAATTAAACGAGTCAAATTCTTCAATTCTAATATTTTAATTTCGTGTTGAGTTTGTGTCAAGTTTACGAGTCGTGTCAAAAATTGCTAGTTCTAGTGCTTATAAACTCTTGAATTTTATTTTATTTTTACTAAGACCTCCCACATCCCTATGCATCAACTGGTCAAGTGCCAATATCGATCCACCTTTATGCCAAACACACAAGTGACTAATTAGAATTCTTAGTCCCTTATATTATTTTTCTAGGGAGAGTATACTTGGAGAAGAATAAGAAGTGATTTTGATATTGCTGGCCTCCTTAGCCAAGAACCTACACCAGCAGCAACATCAAACCTCAAAACTATCTCTGTAACTTTTCCATAGTTACAAGACCTCCCCTATGATTCACAGAATGTGCCTATTGTTAGAGATGCTCTCTGCCTTCTCAAACAGATTTTCGTTTGATACATTCACAAAATCCATGTCAGCAAGTGCGGTGTCTTTGCCACGTGGGCATGCAATTAAGATGATATAGCAGTTTAAATTATTATTATTTTCACTGTCACATCATCTTAATTGTATGATAGTCGTATAATATGCTTAATTTTCATTACCACATCATTCTAATTGTATGAGATACTCTCAACCTTCTCAAATAGAATTTCCTTTGGTCCATTCACAAAATCTGTTACAGCAAATGAGTTGTCTCTACCACATGAGTATGCAATTAGGATGATATGATAGTAAAAATCAACTTTTTTTTTTTTATAAGTATTGATCCATGATTGATTTTCACTGTTACGTCATCTCAATTGTATGACAGTTATATATAAGTCTAATAAATAACATTACTAATTAATTAATGGTGTTATTAGTATTGAGTTCATGTTTTATTTAATTTTTAAGAGTGAAACAAATTTTTGATAATTCAATAAAGACACATGTCACACAGCCATCTTTCAACCATCTCTTTTGGCAAATTCAATGGATTAACCATTAAATTTGTGGACTCATGTGAATTCCACACAAATTCAATAGTGGATTCATCCATTCACTATATGAAAATGGTTGAAATAATGAATTTTATCATTTCTCTTCAATAAGTGAGCTTTGCCCTAAATTAAGGTTAGGGTTTAGTGACTGAATTTATTTAAGTGTGATTTGACTCCAAATGATGCAAATTTGATGAATATGATTAACTAAACCTTGCCCAAATTGTTCTAAGATGAGACTCTTATTTTATTTTATTTTTTTTGTGGTGAGATTCTTTTCACCTTATTGTTGGCCACGGACTGATTCAGCTTGGGATTTCCTGACTCCTTTTTGTTCTTTGTTTGTTTTGATATCCGGCCTACATCACTTGGTATTGGGCTTTATGAGTCTTATGCTGCCATTCATGCTCAAATATTACTGATGGACCCATTTCCTTTAGTCAATCACTACAACAACAAAAAGGGCAAGTTAAGGACGCCCTAAAAGGCGACTCCCAGAGGCGTTTTTTTTTTTTTTTTTTTTGGACATGTCCGCACAATAGGGGGGAGATTCGAATTAGTATAGGCGAGGTCCCAGCCGATGGATCGTTTCACATTTTCTTCTCTACCTAGATCTATTGTTGTACTCTCATTAAACAACTTCAAATTCCTAATTCCCCACTACTTAGGGCGGTGGTTTAGTCACATCAAGGCAATCTTCATGTGATTAGGTGAATAATAGGGCTATTGTAAATCACCTTTATTCCTACTACTATCTTGATAGCACTGAATTAGACTGTAACTCAATTCCTAATTCGCTGCCCCTTCTACCGAATCTACCCTTTTTGAATAGGAAAAAAAATCCCTAATACCCCTTCTCCATCCCACCCTCTTTTTTTCTTTTCTATTTTTTGGTTCCCCTTCAAATCCTTTGTATTTGGTCAGGAAAAAAAAAAATAGAAAATGGGAAATAAGGCAGTAGTACTACCAAAGAACATTTGCAAGGTTTCTTGATTCCTTGGGAGAAGATGATGACAATGACTTGAGGTTGAGGGAGCTTTTTGATGGTCATTAACACAAAGGGCCTACTTATTTCTTTTTCCCCTATACAAGACGGCATCCCAGATTAATAATATCTAAAGCTGCAGAAACTGCTGTTTTTACAGCACCCAATAGCCAATATAAACTAAAAATTTATCAAAATTTTACCTTAATTTGTATATTCATCAAAGAATACTTACTGTACATATTTGTACATAAACATTGTGATTGATCAGCCTTTAATCTTGAGCTTCCGATGGGAGTTTTGCAGCAAGAAAAGCTTCTTCAACACCTTCACGATCACCACCATCCCTGGCTTCCTTGTTGAAAGCGCAGCTCCATGATTTTTGGAGGCTGTCAATGCCTTAACACACCCCAACTCCACAATATCTCTTGAAGAAGATGTGTTGGATCTTGATGTGCTAGAATTTCTTGACAATTCTTCATTGAAATCCTCCCACAACATGTCCATCTTGCGTTCTTCATCATCATCATCATCATCATCATCACTGGCCACTTTCCGACAACCTTCTACAGATGAAAAGCTCTTTCTTTGGCTGTACTTGATTTGTCTTGTAGCAAAACAATCTTCCGTGTCGTTTTGATGGTCTTCTCCTTTGGCTGCCCCATTTGGTGGTTCTTCATGGCTGGAATTCGGAGAGGCGGCTGGAGACAGGCGCCACATCGGCGGCGAATCGATGCTACATGGGGGGAAGGTGTCACCGGTTGTTGGGAAGCTGAAATCTTCTGTGGCCATGGCTTGGATTATCAGCTCTCTGTAGGTGAAGAGAGATGGGGAGAATAGGGGAGGGTGTTGCCGTGTTGGGGTTGGAAGCCAGGTGGTTGTTTTTTTAAGTTTAGTTCAACTGCTTCAACCAGACAAGTAGCATAGTTTTTGTTTATGGTCAATTTATTTAAAGAAGAATCTAGGTGGGGTTCTCTCTTCAATGTAGATTTCGCCATCTTAAATTATTAGTTAAATGATTAAGATTAATAAATTCTATATGTTTTAAGGGCATTCACGTCCGGCTGAACTAAAAAACACTTTTTATTTTTTTTAAAGCGCCTAAATCTGAATCACCATTTTACTTGTCACTTTTACTATTTCATTTCAAATATTATTTCTTTGCTATTCCCAAAGATGAGAGAGAGATGGATTGATTTTCTTTATTAATATAAATTATGCATTATTGAGTTATATTGCTCACAAATTTTCCGAGTACTATAACAACTCAACAAATATTTAACTATTTTAGCTAGTCAGCAGTGAAGCTTTTTAGAAATGTTTTGTGTACTCTAAGCTTTTACGATAACTGATAACATAGTATGTCTTTGAACCCTGTCTTTGTAATTCACCTCCCATTTTAATTAGATATTTTATGTGTTGGGTGATTAAATTCACCATTTTTTTATCAATTTAAGCTTTCGTAATAACCGGCTCTGAAGCTAATACAAGTTCAATAAAATGATAATCCTTGTCTAAAACTAAAATGTTTGTCAATTTTATGTCTTCTTGATAAAAGCACATGTACATGTTTGTCAGACCTTTTCAACCTACCCTCCATCATATGCAGATTGAAAATTAAAACTAATGGTAGATACATACATATTGTTTATTGTTGCTGATAAAAGATAAGAACAGTGAACTAAAGATATCTTCAGTACCAAGAAAGAAAGAAAAACAAAAACAAAAAAGCACCCAATATGGTAAAAGTGCCACCTAAATTTCATGTGAATGAAAAATTAAGCTACCTTTAATCACATTCTTTCCAAATGGTACGCAAGTTTTTTCAAAATTTGGAAAATGACTTGTGGGTCAAGATAGACCTGATTTTTGTGTTCACGAATCATGATTCACTGATTTGAGAATTAGGTTAATTTCTGAATTGTGCTGATATGGCAGAATTGGGTAGAAGCAGCCAAACCCATTTTCGGGAAATGGGGACACCTCATCTTCCTCCGGATTGATTGGGAGGATCCCCATCTCCTTCTGCTAAAATTTCCACAGCCCCATTGACAATCTTGCTTTGAAAGGGACTCTTCTACAACTTACACACTTTCTCTTGACAGCTTTCTATGGAACCAATTGCTTTCATAACCTAGCAAAATAGCCCTTTTATCCACATGTTTTGGGATTATTATTTTGGGAAATTTCAGAAAATTCCCATGAATTTTCACTCATTTTAAAATTACTCCTCCTCAAAGTTTAAAAACTCTCAATTAAGGGTATCGAACTTTCAGAGTGTGTTTGGCAAACAATACTGTTCATGTTTGGTGAGGAAAAAAATGAGTGTAATAATTAGTATAGAAAAGTAAAAAAGTAGTATTGAAAAATGAAATTAAAAAAAAAAAAAAATTGTTTTATAGTAATTTTGTTATTTGAATAGTAATAAAAAGTAACTAATGTAATATAAAAAGTGAATGATGTAATATAAAAGTGAGAATATTTTTTTTGTTTTTGTGGGAATGCTGGTGTTGTTTAACAAACAATGCCTCAATTTCTTTCAGTTACCCTATTCCGTTAAATCTTGTCAAATTTTCAAAATATATATTTTTTTTATATATATAAAAATAATAATAAAATATTGCAAAGATGTTGCAAATTTGTCTTTTTTTCTTATGAAAAAAATAAACACATAAATCTTTACAATTTTTTTTTTTTTATTTTTTTTGAAAATTTTGACAAGATTTAACGGAAGAAGGTAGGTGAAAGTAATTGAAAGTTCGATACTCTTAATTGAGAGTTTTTAAACTTTGAGGGTAGTGTCAAAACGAGCGGAAGTTGTCATCAAGAGGTAGATCAATCGGCTAGGACCACGCTTAATGAAGTGGAGGTCACTAGTTCGAATCCCCCTCCCCCCTCTTGTGCGGACATGTCAAAAAAATTAAAAAAAAAAAGAAAAAAAAAGTGGAAGTTGAGGAGGATTTTGTAAAGTTTTTTTTATTATTATTATTATTATTATTTTTTCGTTGGACCGAGTAATTAATTAAGCCAGTTGTCTTCTACAGTTCTACCCGAATTATGAGTAGTGTAGAAGTCGTGGGTAACATGGTATGGAGGGTGCAGTTATGATGGAGTAGACAAGAAGGCGATGAAAATGACAAAGTCAGTGTTGAGTCTTTGGATCAGCTGCATGTGCCAACCAAGCATAAATATATTTTGCTTGGCCTGAGGAATTCATTTCAATGGGGGCCATGCTACATTGGTAGGTTGCTTAATTTCCCCCCTTCGATCTGGCCTATCAATTATCATGCCTACTCCACGTTTAAAGAGAAAATAAGCTCAAAAGAAAACCCATAATTCCTTTCAAATTTTGCTCACACATACCTCGTTTTTTTCAGATGAAAATGGGGGATAATAGTATGAAGGCAAATGCAGTGTGCATGAGCTGCAAAAGGGTACCCTTTTGAGAGGAAAAATGGTGATAGTATGAAGCCAAGAATTAACTTTTTATTTAAGCAAAAAAAAAAAATAGTAAAATGACAAGTAGCACAATTTTACTGGCACTGATGTTTTACGCTATCAAAATCTGATGAGTCAAGTGTATAAAATTTAACTGTAAGGACTATTTTTTTTTATTTTTTTTTATTTTTTATTTTTATTAATATCTCGGACCTTTGAGTTTATTTTGATACCACGGGAAACTAATTGCAAATCAAGTAAATAAGCAAGTATAAACTATAGAAAGCATTTTTTTTTTTTTTTTTAATGTAAACCTCACCCAAAAAACACTTGTAACTTATAAAGTACAAACATGAATGTACAAAAACAAACACACTTTTGACTTTTTCTTTTCTTTTTGTTTTATGCTAGTTCGTTGCTGAGATCAGGTCGATGGACAATGATTCCTTTGGAAAAAGGTTTACTTTAATGCATGGTCATAAAAAATAAACTTAAAATAATAAGCTGCCACTAAAATATACTTGAAGAATTATAGTCAATTTTGGTTTTTTTTTTTTTTTTTTTATTGTTCTTGTTATTGGCATAGAAAAAAACAAAGAAGAAAAAGATAAACATGGTCTTCTGTGTATCTCAAATGATGCCTCTCATGATTTCTTTGTAACTGAAGTAAAGGTACACTATAAATCAATGTGGGGCTCGCAAGGAGAAAATGGGCGAGGTTTTTGTCTGTATGCATGAACAGCAGCCAAAAGCAAAAATTCCTATCAATCCAAGAGAATTTCCTTCCATCTTTCTTTCGGAAGAATATACAGGTATAGCCAAATATGTTGATAAAAATACAGGTTGATGGCTACAGATCCTCTTCCAGAATGAAAGCTTATAGATAAACAGCAGACCAATGAATCAAAGAATACATCTACTGTGATCTCAAGGATTCTTGACACCGAAGAGGGCTACTTTCGAGTTCGAATTCATCTACTTCTATGTGCTTAGAAAGGCGCACAGGGAGGGTTGGTGATGAACCTGTGAAGGAAAGAGCAATTTACATATCAATTATCCATGGTCTAGGAAATCAAAAGGGAACAATAAGTTTGCAGGGAAAGACACTGAAAACCCACCCTCAACCATGTCCTTTGTTTTGTGAAGAAGAAAAGTCCCAGAAAGGATTGTCACAAATCCACACATCTCTGTGACTATTTGAGTTGGATTTTGTCTATCCCAATCCTGTATTGAAAAGTGCAACACCCTTATTTTGACAGATTAAGAATGTGGTAACAGGCTTAACTGAAAATAGTGTAATTAAGAATAAGCATGTGAAATTCAAGAATATGATATTGTAAATCTTAATTCATCACCATGCCCAGAGAGAAAATAAGACACTTAAAATAAACTCAAGGAAAACCCCCATAAAAATTCTGTCCAGCATGTTGTTTTTATTTCTTGAAGACATATTTGCATAATAGGGTCTAGAAAATGCAAAGGGATCTCCCGAGAGTCTCCCAAGCTAATAGCTTAGAGATGGGTGCCACGAGAAAGAACTTATCAAGAACAAAAGAGAGGAAAAAAAAAAAAGTAATTGATTCCCTTTATCAATATGATGATCACCAGGACTTGCTGCAATCTAACCAGCTCGGCTATAATTTTTAGTCCTCCTCCTAAATCAACATTGTTCGGGTAAATACCCACCAACCAGATGCATTCAGAATAAACCAACCAATGTAGAATAAAACTTCCTCAGCTCTATCTAGTTACTAAGAACTAGCTGTAATCAGAATAACATAAAGATAATCAGTCGTTTGCTGTTTTGTCACGAGTAGATTAGACGTAAGAATAGTTACAGGAGCCTCTGAAAACTGAAAGCTGGAAGCACACCTCAAAAGTAAATAGCATGCTCTAAAGTTGAATTGCTACACAAATCCATACTTCCTTTTTCCAAATTCACCCCTTTATGAAATTGTGCTGCCAAAAATTTACAACCATAATTAGTTTTTTTTTTTCTTCCATTAGTGAATATTAAACTAATAGGAGTCTAATTCACAAGTTTAAAATATTAAAATACTACTAAGAAACCAGAGATAGTACCTAGTGCTGTAAATGAACCAAGATGGGCTAAGCCCGATAATAGGCTTGTTCCAGACCATTAATTTATAAAATGACCGGAGCTCAAGCTTTAAATATACAACTTGTTTCCTTTAACAAGCCAAACGCAAGCAGGCCCATGCTCAGCTCGGTAGGACTTGTGAAAATTGGGCTTTGTATTTAATATTAGTATGGAGAATAGAAATGGAAGACAGCAAGCCAAACTGATACCCACCACGGCAAGAATACTGGCCACACATTTAAGACCTTATTAACTTCATCAAGCAGGAACTATTATTTTGGTTTCTTTCTTATTTTTTCCTTCTATAATTTTGGTTGTATGAGATTTGTGCAGATATTTCCCACTTCTCTTTTAGTGTTTAGCTTATCTGTGAGATTGCTTAGATAAGTCATTTCTCTCTTAAAATCTTGAATCTCTCTCAAATTTCTCTATCTAAAGCTTCAACAAAATGTACGTTAAGGTGTTTGGTTTTTGTTTACACCTAAGTTTCTGATGAAATATGAAGAGCCAAGCTTTTTGAGAAGCCAAGCTCAAGTTTGGCTAGGCATGGTCAAGCCAAGTACAAACAAGCTTAGCCAAACTTGGTTCAAGCTCTACCAGGTCTAAACCTTCACTCGGTATTCATTACAAATGCTGTTTCCTATGCACTATGCATTGTTCTCTAGGGCTGGGCAAAACCTGCCCAATACTGACCTGACCCGAGGTTACCAACCTGAGCCAAGCCATTTGGTAGGCTCCCAACAGGCCTCGGTTTGGCCAGGTCGGGTCAAAATTCGGAATCCATTTTTCAAAAAACCAAATTCCAACCCAAGGTTATAATAAAAATAAAAACAAATATAAAATTTGGGATATATACATATCCACTGCAATGGTTAGCGGTCCTTTCCGCCCTCCCACGAGGCTTGACCCCTCCAAGCTCACCTAGCAGTCCTCCCTCACCGTGAAGCTCACTAGCCTCGCTAGCTCCTCCAGCTTCGATATGATCTTCGACACCAGCACGCCAATACAAACCTTGCCTCCTCCCCTCCCTCCTCAAACAACCCAGAGAGATTGAACCCGTGCAAGAACAATACAATGTCGAACACGTTTCAAGCTCGCTGGTCTCGGCAATGTGCTCGCCCTCCTACTCCAACTCGAACTCGTCTCAAACCCAGATTCTGATTCCAATTCAGACGCATCCAAGATCGAATTTTCATCCTCTGCAGCCTCCTCCTTCCCGACATTGCAGACCTTATCATCCTCTATCTAAAACTTGATGTTTTTGAACCACCACCTGTTCTCCATTAAGGGTGGCTGTCACCTACACCTCCTTGCTCTGTTAACTTTACAACTACCTCAAATAGTTGAGTTATTTTTTCCCTTCAAGCTTTTCTTCATTTCAAATGCAAGGATGTCATCAATTCCAGTTGAGTAGCATACCAAAGTACTTTATGCAGAACTAGCATGCACTTGTTTAAGCAAACATTAAATGCAAATATTTTTCTCAAATAAATCTAATGTTTACTGCAAGCATTAATTGTTAACAGTAGCAGCTTACCGTAAATCTAATCAAACAAATATTCTTATAACATTTAAAAAAAGAAGACAGATATTACCTTAAACATGATTACACTAGCCAGAATGGTTAACGATGTAAACATCACATAGTATATAGGTGATACAACAGCTGTGTTGAATGTATCAAGAGCCTGCAATTAAAAGACAATATTAAGAAACATTTCCAGTAGGAAACATTAAAGTACCACAAGCACTAAAACAGAATAAAGCCTAAGTTGAGTTCCTATTCTTTTTTTCTTTTTCTTTTTCTTTTTTTAATATGAGTTTATAAATCCATTCTCTTACAAGGCACAATTCAGTTAACAGGTTCATGATCTATGAAAATCAATGAAACCAATTACAGGTTCTTTTTTCATTTATTTTTTTGGAACATCAATATTTCTTTTAATTGAGAAATAGAGTAGGATGGAAAGCGTAGAAAAACAACAATATGTGAGTAGAGAACCTACTAGATACCATTGACTCTGGTTTCTATCAGTGTCAGATTTTGAACCAACCAACAGCATATGAAAGAGATACTTTAACTACTGAGTTAGGGATGGTGAATAATGACAAATGGAGAAGAAACTAAGTAAAATGGAGAAGAAACTACTCTATGGATCAGAACAAGCAATTTCAATTTTTTCACAATAAATCAATCTTAAAGGCATTATGATCTTAATACATTAATTTGTGTGCTCAAGTTAAAATTACACTATGGAATTCCAATGCAGTTGTAGCATAAAATTAGTGAACGATTTGGGAATACTTAGATGACCTGAGGACATTGAGAGATTGTTGCTTAGTAGATGGCATTTTAATGTACAAATGATCACTTCTGTAATTTCCCCATCCAAAACGCAGGAGCCATCACCGCTACAAGTGATACAGTATCGAATAATTGACATTTAACGAAATGGCAGTGCTTTTACATTTTATTTGTAATGATGATCACACAAATTAATAGTGATGACAGCCACCCTTAATCATTGTTAACCATACATAAACAAAGTTCACACATATCACAAGTGCACCTCTTAGACCAAAAACATGGCAGAAAAAGGCAGCATCCATAAGTTTGAAGGAAATCAATAGTAAATGGTAAAGAAAAAAGTGAATTTTCTTTCTCCAAAGATGTGCATTACCTTGTTTAAATAATTCATTTGAGTGATCACACAGGTAATCACAACCACAGTAAATGCCCACGTTTGGGGATATACTAACTGATTCATCCCAGAGAATGTTAACTTTAGAGCAATTCCAAGTGCTTTCACACTCATGACCTGTCAAAGTGTTTGTTAAAGTCACCTTAACAATAGATAAATTTCAAAGAATAGCAAAACCCATAGAGAAGAAAATCACGTTTCAGAATATTCTCACATAGTCTGCACAAAGTTACATCTCCACCCTTGATTTCAATATAGAGTACAACTATGGTAACTGTGGTTTGACAGGATGTAACTTTGTGCAGAACAATGAACAGTTAGCATCTTTCACAAGGAGGACAACAACTGGCTACATACCGACAACGAGCCCACAAGTGAACAAACCCCAATGTACACCATTATATGCGTCTGGCCATACTGTGGCATAAAATAGATTATGATGATGAACACTGCAGCTATCACCAAGGACGCATACAAAAGAAAGGCTGCAGGTCACAAATAAAATAATGAACTTATTAGGTTTACAACATGGTTAGGTAAAACTTTTTAAATTATGATTGTGCAGGATATAATATCAGCTAACATTAATGGATAAAAGAATTTGCAATTCTTTTTCTAAATGTAAATGTCTACCTGGCTCCGTTGCAAGATCCCATACTTCCGTAACAGACTCAATCTCACGTTCTTGAGGAGCATGTAGAACAATTGTTGTAGAACCCACAACACAAAGAGCACAACCAAGAACCCCAAAAATGTGTAGTTTCTCCCGCAATATTACACGTGCAAGAGCAGCACTGTAAGACAATATAGCAGTCAGCAGTTAAAATCAGTCAAATTAAGAGAAATAGCCATACAAGACTTTCCTCATACCTGATAATAATACTGAGTGCACCAAGAGGGGTGACAAGAATAGCTGGTGCAAATGCATACGCTGCAAAATTAGCAATTTCCCCGACAATCACTGCCACAATGACATCACCAAATTAGGATGTGTATATTGCAGTCAAACTTTTGCACTTAAAATTTCAAAGGCAAGTATGCAGGCTTCTTAATGATTAGAAATGCTTGTAAGTATATAGCAAAAAAGGAATGAAGAAGATGGAAAAAGATATGACATTGAGAAATGCCAATAGTAAAATTAAATCAAAAGAAAACAGTGGAAAATGATGTACACAGCAACAAATAATATTATTTTCAGCCACTAGAAAATAAATGACAAAACCCACTTTAGCAGAGGAAACGACAGAAGAAAGTTTTTCATGTACAGCTTTTGCATAATAATGTGTAAGATATAGAAATCCACATATTAAACCAGAAAATGTGTAATTTTGATCAGCAAATTACAGGACATATAGAAGCACTAACCTTCAATAACCATTAGAGGATGACTGTTGATCATTCACAAATGATATTGACCAAATCAATTTAATAAGACTGGTTATTACTTATCAAAAAATATTGACCAAATCAAACTTTTTATTACATTTTATTTTATTACTTTTTAAAATTGGCATCTCTCTTTTTGGTAAAAAAAGTTCTTTTTTCATGTTGGAACAAGAGTGATAGCATGAACAGAAGATTCTTCCTTTGGGCAGATAAAAAAAAATTAAAAAAAAATAATAATAATAAAAAATTAACATGATGATTTCCAGAACAGGAAACTTTGGATGATGTGAGTATAAGATGGCTGACTATCTTTTCAATCAGATTTTAAGTGCTGATAAAATGCCTGATGAGTGGAAGGAAAGCACTCTGATGCCTACATATAAGAAAAAAAATCTAAAGTTGCACAAATCAATGTGGGATTAAACTTATAAGCCATGCAATGAAACACTGAGAGAAAGTGATTAGGTATAGGTTAAGATAGGAAACAATATTAGCAAAGAATCAATTTGGTTTTTTCCTATGTACTTGGGATGTGCTTTTTGTGCTTTTCAATGATATCTTGTTAACTTATAAAAAGAAGAGTTTTATGCCAAAATGCTCAGCTATTGAACCTATTTTCTTATTTAGGCATCCAATGGAGAAATATATAGAAGTGTGTAAAGCTCTACATATAGCTTTTTTATCGATTTAGAGAAAGCATCTTATAAGATACCTAAAGGTGTTTGTCCTATATACTCCTTGTGTACCTGAGTGACGCTTTTCGCTTTTAATGATATTTCAATTACTTATAAAAAATAAAAAAAAGACGATACCTAAAGAAATAGTATGGTTGATTTGGAAAAGAACGGAATTCCTCTACAGAGTGTATTTTGTGTGTGTGTGTGTGTAGAGAGAGAGAGACATTGGAGCACATCATAATTCTATTAGTCAGTCCATTGATGTATTTTAGTTAAGTGATGCTAGGAGTAGTACAAATTTTACAAACATTCGGCCATAAACCTAGGTGATTAATTCTTAATGCGCCAAGTGTAATGTGTGATACCACTAGTTATGCAATCCGTGCACCAAATTCACAAAGAATGTCTCTATGATACACATAGCTTGACAATAAGCAGTGACATCAGTTTCAAGAGAAAAATGATGATTTCAAATGCTCATTTACCATGCATTCCAAACTACACTAAATTGATCAAAGTTAGGAAAATCAATTCTCATAAGTTGGCGAACTGAATTCTTACATGGACATCTAATATAGCATAACCAGTGTAAGCCATTTAGCAGACTCACTTGTTATCATGCCAACCCACCAAAGCGGCTCATACAGATAAGAATAGCCTCCAACACCTGCAACAAGTATTAGAAGATTTAAATAACTCCACACTGTATAACACGTACTGAAACACCATGACAAAACATTCGATACATGGCAGGCATAAAAGTAAAATCAATCTCATAGCATCCAAATACATAAGGCATTTTGTGACTTGGGCAGACAAGAATGCAAGAACTGGAAAGAGAAATCAGACACTAATACACATGTGCAAAATTCACTACAATTGTTCAGATACAAATAGTTTCCTTCGCACCAGTGTTTAGCTATGCAAAACCAGTCAGACTTGGTCAACAAGCTAAAACCTAATAGATTCTGCACAAGCCTACAGATACTAAAATAACATTCATTGTGACTAAGTGATTTAGTATCCAATCAATACTGACAACGTGTATCTCAATGAAAGAAATGCATATATATATACACACACACACACACACATAAGTTAGTAAAATCACATAATGCTAAATTGCTAATCTTCAGCCGAGGCACGCAGTCCTCCTGGTAAGAACTCGAAAGCTTCCACAACGAACACATAAAAGGACACCCATCAAGATACATACCAAACACCCAAATAAAAGCCCTTCAAGTTTTATAAATTTTGAATCCAAAATTATAACGTGAGTGTAGAACAGCTAAACCCCATCTACATTAACATAATTGTTCATTCTCTCAAATGCTAACCAAATTCACAGTAAAACTAAACCCAATACGAAATAGGAAAATCCAAATCAACCCATGTCCTTTCAACTGGTTTCAGTGAAGTGACGATCAAAACAATTAAGCCCCATCGAATTCTACTCGAAGAAACCCACATCAAACACATTACCCCCAAACAAAAATAGGAACGCCCAACTGAACTCAAAATCAAAGAGAAAACAGCCAAACCTGCCCTGACCCCGGAAGCGCCAGCTTTCTTCAAGCCCTTCTTCTTGACAATGAAACTGGCCCCAATGAAGATGCTGGAAGAGAGAGCCAAGACCAATCCCTTGATGTTGTCCGAAGACATACCCTTGTACGAGTCAATCCAGCTTCTAGACCCCGAACCCAGTTCAGTCGCCATAGCTCCAAAGGCCCGTCCACCACCACCACCGCCGCCGCCGCCAAACCCAACTCTTCCTCTTCCTCCTCACAATGACAACAACAACAACAACTCACAAAACCCAGAGCTTCCATTCCATACGAAAAGAAGCCATGCAAAACTCAAATTCCTCCTCTTATCATCACCCCCTTCTTCTTCTTCTTCACAATCCCACTGCTCCAAGCACTCTCTATCTACCCTCCAATAAAGCAGAGAATTCCCAGCTTATGGATCTTGAGGAAATGAGATTGTTGATCAAGATCTACACAAAAGAGAGTAAAAGAGAGAGTTTTTACAGAGAGAGAGAGGGAGAGAGAAATACTTGGTTGTTTAATATGGTTTTGAGATAGATAGATCGGAAAAAGCACAAAAGTGTGACAGAGAAACTGTCTGCGAATATGTATCTCTTCACCTTTTTGTTTTCTTTCTACGTACGAAACGATGATTTGGGTGTGATATGGGCGCGGTTCAACCATTTTTCTTTTCTGTTTGTTAATGCGTGTTCCATTTTTGTCTTTTTTAATGTTATATTTAAGGTTTTTTTAAAAAAAAAAAAAAAAAAAAAAAATTTGGTTCGAATAAGTATTTAAAACACAAAATTTAAAACTTTTCACCTTTATATCATATATCATGATACATTTTTAAATAATAATAAAAATCTTTTAAAAAGCATTAACAAACAAAACTTAAGTCCTCAAATGGTAGTTCAATCCGCTGTAGATCACACCTTATGAAGCGGATGTCACTAATTTGAATCTCATTTTTCTTGTGTGGTCATGTCACAAAAAAAACAAAAAAACAAACAAACAAACAAAACTTAAATATTTTATTGCTTTAACATTTATATTCCTTAATAACTAATACAATACTATATGCATATGAACCTATGTATTGACTTACTTAATAACTAATATAAAATTATATACATATGGAAGTACATAATAATATATAGAAGTGCCATAGGTCCATATACATCTATTACTATATTAGTTATTAAGTGACGACAGTATAGTACTATAGAATTGTATGATAATTCTATATATAGTACTATATAATTCCATATGTATGTAATACTATATTGGCTATTAAGTAACAATAGTCAATACATATTAATATGTAAGTATATGAAATAATTTATGTTATAAATTATATCTTATAGATATATGCTATAATGTTTGTATACAGTATTCACAACAGACTCTATATATGTGGTTCTCTTCCTTAAGTTTATAGAAAAAATGTCAAAAAAATCACAAAAAGTTACCAACAACATTATGATCGCTACAGTACAAGTATAAGGTTGTACTGTAGCAATCATTGTGCTAAAAAAAAAAAAAAAATCTCATTCTCTCTGTCTTGAATCATTAAAAAAGTAGAGAAATAAAGAACTAAACAAATAAAGAAGAGTAAATAAATGATATTTAATTAATATAAGGAATAATAAAGGAAAGCTATTATAGAGTATACATAGATATGAAAGTAAAAAGTAGCTTTGATCATTAAATGTAGGAAAAAAGTAGAGAAGTGCGTTCATCATTAGGGAAAAATTAACTACATCTAAACATGCATTAAAGTTTAACGCAAACTCAAACTCATAACTTAGATTTACAAAAATAGAGCTAAAACAATACTAACGTCACTAAACAAGCTAACAACATGAAACCGTTAAGGTAGACAAGATGTTACATATTAAAGGGGAATAATTAAGGTTTTATCTTTCTTTCTTTCTCCGAGCCTTCTCTATTTCTCACTTTAGAGTTAAGAGGATAAAAAAGTAACCAAAGTGGGAGGTCTAGATGTAAGGATGAATTTACTTATAGACCTCTAATGGCTGTCCAATGGGGTTGAGGTGTCCATTTAAAAAAAAAAAAAAAAAAAAAAATTGCTTGACACATTATTAAACGTTAGGGTTACAATGTCGAACGTTCGCCATCTCACTGGAATGTTTGCAATCCAATTCAAACATTCGGACTCAATCGTTCGATGTTCCAATTGGACGTTCGGTCTTATAGGAATTCTAAAAGGTTAAAAAAACTCCATCGTTCCACACTCAGTCCATACCAATCTCAATTATACCAATTGTGAAATATTTAAATCAAGTTAAACATCAAGGTATTACAGTATTCAACGTTGGTGATTTGGGAGAGCACTGCTCCCAAATGGACAATATGGCTGATTCCATACAAAGGGAAAATTTAATAAATAAATAAATAAAGAGAGTGGAATTGAAAAGAAGATCTTGGAGAGGATGGACCAATGAGAAGATAGATGGGAGTTTTCCACAGTTTGGAGAAAGGAGGAAAATGGGGTGTTTTATGCTAAGACAAATAAATTTGGACAAACCATCAAAGGGATTTTCTGGCAGAAGCTTCCTGCTGTGGATGCCTACCTCATGCAGCCTTGCTAGCAGTTTTTGGTTATTGAAGGTGATTTTTTGGTAAATATCCTAGCCATTAATGACCCTCTTCTTTTCTCTGACTAGAGCACTAGCCAGGACCAAGATCGGTTGCTCTCTATCCCGAAATGGAAAGTTTTGAAAATTTCTATGTGTGATAACTTTGGTGCACACCATGTTGTTAGATGGGCCGCTTTCAATCTAGTGGTTAGTAACATTCCCATTTTTTATCATTTTTTTTTTCTTCTATTTTCATTAGAAGCGGCAATGACTCTCATTTGTAATTCTCTTTTTCCTGTTTTCCCACCCCCCCCAAAAAAAAAAATAAATAATAGACAGGGTTTCTAGGAATACATTTATCTAATTT
This sequence comes from Corylus avellana, assembly GCF_965113065.1. NCBI lineage: Eukaryota > Viridiplantae > Streptophyta > Magnoliopsida > Fagales > Betulaceae > Corylus > Corylus avellana. Next base: position 23,583,336 of record NC_142496.1, read on the forward strand.
AGCATATTAAATTACCATTTGTCTGATTCTCACATTTATTTTTAATTCTTATATGTAATGAGAATCATATACTTTAATGACATATGTTAGTTTACAAAAATAGATTGAATATATTTTCTCCAACCCAATTTTAAGAAGAACTTTATTTATTCCAATAAATTTTATCCTTCCAAATGTGAGAGCAAAACAAAACAGGAGGAGAATAGAATGAGACACAAATACAAGAACAATACCATAATTTAATTCATAAAATTCTTCATTTTCTGTCATCCTTCTCTACTGCCAAACAAGAAATGAGAATTATTCCACCACCATTCAACTCTTTCATCCCTCAAGGAATAAGATAGAAAATTATATATATATATTTGTTGGAAAAGGCGCTCTACAAATTTTTGTCAACTCACTTTTCTAAGGTTTTAATTGCTATCAAATAGATCATTTTATCTATTTTCTCTTAAATTTTTAAGAGTATTATCATGTCATACCCAATTAAAAAAGCAACGTGTGCCCCCTTTAATAAAAATAAAATAAAAAGTAGAGTTTCTTTTAATATTTTTCGGGGTAAATGCAAAATCAGTCTATGTGATTGGCCTAAATTACAAATCGTTCAATGTCATATTAAAGTGAACTCAAAGATCTATCAGATATTCCTAAAAACCAATTTAATTCATGGAGTCAAATTTCATTAAAACATTTGACAAATTTTATTAGTTGCCATGATAACGCTAATAAAATGGTGACACGAATCACATTTAATAAAAAACATAAATACATAAAACTAAAAAACAATTAAAAAAGTAATTTTTTTTTAAGGAAATGAGTGACTTGCGAGCCACCCCCACAAAGGGGTGGCCGGTCAACTCGCTATCACCCCTTTCTTTTTTTTTTTTTCTTTTTTTTTTTAAAAATTAGTCTTTTAAGTTATATATATTTAATATATTTATACTTTTTTTAATAAAGAGTGACTTTGACCAAAAGAAAAGTCATTTCTCAAGGACCTATATATATATATATATATATATATATATATATATATATATATATATATATTTTGTCTCACTTTTTCATCCTTCCTAGTTCTTACAAACTTAATGGAGCCTCAGTTATTCTTCCACTTCCTCTTAGGAAAGAGCCAACAAGAAGTTGGGCAATTTCGTGGAAAATAAAAATGGCCATAAATAGGGTCCCTGTCTTGGAGTCATCGCCAGCTACGCGTGTTTGAATAATCTGCTTCTTTTAGTCAAAGTATGGGATGGGCTCCATGCCTATGTCCCTTTGAGTGCTTTCAAAACACACACACGCACGTTCACATTTCACACCCCAAAATCTCATAAACGAAAAGGAAAGTTTGTGACTCTTCAAAGTGTGTTAAAAGGAGTCCAAAACCCCCAAGGCAAAGAAGTTTGAGGCAAACGAACCCCACCACTCTGGTCTGTGTGGACTATTGCTGGTTTAGTCTTTGGCAGTTGCAGACCAGCAGTCCAGTCAACTCCACCCCCACCCCCACGACACGCCAGCATCTTCTTCCACTTCCCAATTTCCCACAAATTTCCTTGCCTTCAAACAAACCCAAATACCCAACCAACAACAACACACCAATCTCTTATTTTTATGCTCGGTCAAGACACCTCTCTCAGTCTCTCTGCAACTTTTCTACTTCTATTATATTGATTCATCTATTCCCTTGCCTTCCCTCTTCAGTACCTGAAACCAAACAGTTATTATATTAGTCCATACATGCATACATATTTGTGATACAAAAAGAGCTGCAGAGTATCTCCCCCCATCACACGTAGCTAAAATGAACAGGTATGGGCACAGCACTCCTCTACTCCATTTCTGCTTATTTTTCTTCTTGTTATCTTCTGTGGTCTTCTCTGAATTACCCTCAAACCAAAAAACCACCATGATCAATCTTTCTACGGCCATCATGAACAACTCAGCTTTAATATGGGATGTGAACAAAGACCCATGTTCATGGAAAGGAGTTAAGTGCAGCACCCCTGGGAATTCTTCCATTGCCGAAATCTCTTTATCTGGGGTTTCCCTCTCCTCCTCAGATTTTCCACCTCTTCTTTGCCAGATAGACTCTTTGGTGAGTCTTGACCTCTCCAACAACCATCTGACCTCAATCCCAGATAACCTTATCACAGATTGTGGGGCGATTGAAGGGCTGCAGCTATTGAATATTAGCAGAAACAGGTTAGGTGGTACTCTGCCTACGTTTAATGGTTTTGTTGGGTTGAAGTTCTTGGACTTGTCTTTCAATTCCTTGAACGGAAACATAAGTTTACAGTTTGAAGGATTGGTTGCCCTCAAAAGTTTGAATCTTAGTTTCAACCATTTCACTGGCCCCATTCCTACCAACCTTGGGAAAGCCATGGCTTTGGAGCAGCTTCAGCTCTCTAAGAATTCCTTTGAAGAAGGAATCCCTGATCAAATGATCGATTACCTGAATTTGACTCTGGTTGACCTGAATCAAAATAAGCTTTCTGGCCCTGTTCCTGTTAGAATTGGAGACCTGTCTAAGTTGGAAGTTTTGATTTTATCTACCAATAACTTGAGCGGGAAAATCCCAGAAACCCTTTCAAGTATCAAAAGCCTTTCACGTTTTGCAGCCTATCAGAACAATTTTGAAGGTCCTATTCCTAGCGGACTTACACAATTCCTCAAGAACTTGGACCTTAGTTATAATAAGTTAAATGGGTCGATTCCTTCAGATATGTTGTCACCACCAAATTTACAGACTGTAGATTTGTCTTATAATTTGTTAACGGGGCAGATACCTTCAAACATATCTACAAGCATGGTGAGGTTGAGATTGGGGAGCAATTTGCTTAGTGGGACAATCCCTTCTGCAACATTTGGAACACTTGAGAAATTGATGTACTTGGAGCTGGAAAACAATAGCTTGACCGGGTCAGTACCTCCGGATTTGGGTTCTTGCAGGAATTTGATGTTGCTGAATTTGGCAGGGAATAAACTGAATGGTGCATTGCCGGTTCAGTTGGGTGGACTTAGCCAACTTCAAGTTATGAAGCTTCAGTCGAACAAGCTGGTTGGAGATATCCCAGTTGAAATTACCCGACTAAAGAAATTATCATTATTGAATATGAGCTGGAATTCGCTGAATGGCTCGATACCCTCCACGATTTCGAGCTTGCAAGGCCTCGCGAACCTGAATTTACAAGGTAACAATCTCAGTGGTTCAATACCCGAGACAATTTTCAATATGGATTCTCTGTTAGAACTGCAGCTTGGAGGAAACCAACTCAGCGGTGTAATTCCAAGGATGCCAGTAAAGCTGCAGATTGCTTTAAATCTCAGCACCAACCTCCTTGAAGGGTTTATTCCAAATGATCTTTCAAAACTTACTGCATTAGAAGTTTTGGATCTCTCAAACAATAGTTTGAAAGGAAAGATACCAGAATATCTGACCCAAATGACAGCCTTGACACAGTTGCTCCTTTCTAACAACCAGCTCTCTGGAGTTATTCCAGATTTTAATCCACGGCTTACGTTTGATGCAAAGGGAAATAAGGATCTTATTAACGCTACAACATCAAACACTTCACCAAGATCAGGCAAGAAGGGAAAATCAGTTACTGCAGGTTTGGTGATTGGGTTCGCAGCTGCTCTTTTCGCTGTTGGGGTAGTCATTGGCGTTACTGTATCAATCTCAAGGCGCTATTACAGGGTTAATGATGAGCAATCGCAATCACAATCAGCAGAAGATCTCCCTCCTCCTCAGGTCCTCCAAGGGAATCTATTAACTGCCAATGGGATCCACCGATCGAATATTGACTTCACCAAAGCTATGGAAGCAGTTGCTAACCCATCAAACGTAACGTTGAAGACCAAGTTTTCAACCTACTACAAAGCCATCATGCCATCTGGATCAAGCTACTTTGTCAAGAGGATTAACTGGAGTGACAAGATATTCCAGTTGGGCAGCCATGATAAATTCTGGCGAGAGCTGGAGGTCTTGGGGAAACTGAGCAATTCAAATGTCATGACTCCTTTAGCCTATGTTTTGACAGTTGACAATGCTTATCTTTTCTACGAATTTGCTCCGAAGGGAACCCTTTTTGACATTCTCCATGGTAGCCCGGGAAATGCTCTGGATTGGGCAAGCAGATACAGTATAGCAGTTGGAGTTGCTCAGGGTCTTGCTTTTCTGCATGGATGCACTTGTGGTCCGATACTACTCCTTGACCTATCAAGCAGTAACATCATGCTGAAGTCCCTCAAGGAACCTCAGGTTGGAGACATTGAGCTATACAAGGTGATTGATCCCTCCAAGAGCAATGGAAGCCTTTCTATGGTCGCTGGTTCTGTTGGCTATGTTCCTCCAGGTGAGGAACTCTTTGCTTCATCTTACAGAAACACATTTCTATATCATGTAACAGCAGTACATAAATCTGATATTGTTGCTTGTTTGATGTTTCAATCCTTTCTGAATTTGATTAGTGTACTAAAATCAATCTGTTACTTTTAGTGTCTAAACCTCTCAATGTATTTGTTTGTCGGTTGGCAGAGTATGCTTACACGATGAGGGTAACAATGGCCGGGAACGTTTACAGCTTCGGAGTTGTTCTTCTGGAATTGCTGACAGGAAAGCGAGCCGTTAGCGAGGGAACTGAGCTGGCCAAGTGGGTGTTGAGTAACTCAGTGAAGCAAGATAAATGGGATCGCATCCTCGACTCCAATGTCAGTAGAACATCACTCGCCATCAGAAGTCAGATGCTTGCAGTCCTCAAGGTTGCTCTTGGTTGCGTAAATGTATCACCAGATGCAAGGCCGAAGATGAAGAATGTGCTGCGGATGCTCCTCAATGCAAGATAAAAAAGCATAGCCTCATGAGATGGAACGTCTTAGAAATTGCACTTCTATACTCATTTCCCACTAGAGTATATGTAAAAGGGAAAAGCTTTTCTTTCCATGCTAGTATTGGAAACGTTTTGAAGTTAACTGGTATTTTATAATTCTTTTCTTATCATGTATAATAGATATATAGCAAGTCTGGCTTTGATTGAATTATTGCCTTATTGGTTCACTTCTGCTCATCTTTCAATCCTGCATCAATGAGGCCAGAACTCAGAAGCCAAGCTCCTGTTTAAACATATCTTGCACAATTGCACCAAATATTCACCGACCTCTAGATGTTGATATATAAAAGAACAGCAAACACAGTTTCTTGGCTCGAACAATTGTTAAATAGTTTGCTGATTTAACACTGCAAAATGAACCAAAATTGAATGAACAGAGACCCAGAATTTCTGTTCGGCTATATCCATTCAACTTGAAGGACATGCACTTGAAATCTCAGAAGAGATGCGTGCTTCAGCAAACTAAAGAAGAAAATCTGATCACAAGACAACAATGAACAGTACAATTTGATATACTGGGCAGCAATAAACAACCATAATTTATAACAACATCAAACTGAAATACCTAAAGTGTCTGAAAAATCAGGCAAATAAAAATTGAAGAACCTAGAACTCAAATAAACTTTGCTCTTCAAAATTCTGCTCCTGTTTCCTGAACAGAGGTGATTAGCTTCTAAATTTCTCCCATGAGTCTACCCGACCACGAGCCTTTGGCGCATACTAGGGGAAAATATCTCCATATGACAAGGAAAGGGAAACTAGAAGGTAAGATCTTTGGGATCCTCAATAATCTTTGCCAAGGTTTGCAAGAATGAAGCCAGATCAGCACCATAGATTACACGATGATCTGCCGTAACATTTACCTGCATATAATATATTGCATAGTCCCAGCGTAAGAATTCTCAAACTAACTCTAAAACTTGAAACTGAAAAAATGTGAATTTTGATTTGTTACCTGCATCTGGTTCTTCATGCCTATCCTACCATCCTTGCTAGCAACAACTGTGGGCTGAGATACTCCAACAGCCATGATAGCTCCCTGCATCAATTAAATCCAGACATAACATATCAACTAACACAATTTAGTCCGCCAAAAAAATCATCTCTCTCACAGAGAAACTAAACTAGCAGAGAGGAAAATGTTCATATATGGGTTTTAAAGATTAAAAAAAAAAAAAAAAATTACCGTTCCAGGTGGTAGAATGGCATCAAACCGATCAACACCAAACATCCCAAGGTTCGAAAGAGTGAAAGTGCCTACAGAAGCAGAAAAAGAACACAATGGGAAAGCATCAGAAAAATAGCATGAGCTTAATCTGTTTGATAGCAAGCAACGATTGATTAAAAGTATCAGAGACCAAATTAAATTACAGGATAACCTCAAAAATGAAGAACTCTAAACATAATTTATTTAAGAAATAAGTAACACATCAAAGTAATCATCACAAGCGGCAATCTGACAAAATCGCCTTTTTGCCCAGGATCCCCATATAATCTGTACTGTCTTCACTCATAGTGGCAAAAACTGAAGCTATAAACCTGGTTTGAGGGGTATCAAAGAAACAGTTGATAGTATAAACTATACACATTATGATTCCCACACTCCATTGAGCCAAGGATCTTGCAAATTAATTTTGAAGATAAATATGGAGAATCAGAGAGCCCAAATCATGCCAAATCAAAGGATGGTGGTCAGGAAGTCAAAATTATCCATAATGTTGTTCCATCATGTAGCCTATCTCTACTGATTCTTTAAGCTAAAAAATCACCACAATCAGGCTGGAAGACTCGAGGCACATCCTAAAGATATGTTTGCTCTTCTAGGGACCTGGATTGAGCCACGGCTAAGTTTGAAGGCCTGAAATTGAGGTTCAGTTAAAGTGGGTACAGAAGCATGCTAACCCGTCCCTGAAGAACTAATCTCAGTCTTGGTACTTAAGGCAACAACCAATCCTTGCTATTTGCAAATTGCATTGCACATATCACCAGACATTCAGTTAGCTGGTAGTCATGGGAACCAACTAAAGCAATTTGGGCCCTACTTGAACAATGTGAAGCAGCATAACAATACAGAGGTGGAAACAACACCATTAAATGTTCCATATTATGCTTGGGTTAAATAATCAAAACTTCCAAATACATTCTTACAACTGTCAATATAAAATTTTTGATAAGCACAACTGTCAATATAAAATAAAATTGCAAAAGAGAATTTGAAGTTTTTGTCAGTTAAACAATATAAAAAAAAATTGTCAGTTTCTTTGCTATAGTTGAATGGCATTAAGAATACAAATAAAAATTATCCAAGGCAAATGTCCTACATCCCCAGGCCCCATCAATGGGCTTTTTCTCCTTCTCCACATTAACTCATCCCACATAATTACCCCCTTCTCTAACAATTCAAGCGTGTGATTTCACTGACATTTCCACCCCTTCTTTCTAATCTCTCCATAAAGTATTGAAATATTATGTTGGCATTTCATGAAGGCCCCCTGAATATAATATTTTGGAACTTTGCTTATATCAGCCCAAAACCTTATATATGTTGAGGTCTTTTACCATAAGAAGATTAAATGCTGAACATAATCTGGAAGAAGAAAGCATGCCCATGTAGTGGAATGTAATTGATATATGAAACAATAAGTTCTCAACATAGAGATGTCTTGTATGGTCAAACAAAAACACAAGCGTGTAATAGCTATACCTGTATTATATTCATGAGGCTGTAGCTGCTTGGCCCTGGCCTTATCAACTAATTCCTTCCACTTTCTTGACAATGAATATATGTCGACCTAAAATATACATCATTTACAATTAAAAAACCATTCATATGCAGAAAAAATCAACAGCAGAGCCAAAAGTAGATTAACAAGAACCTTATCAGCATCCTGAAGCACCGGTGTAATCAATCCACCATCTATAGCTACAGCAACTGCAATGTTGATGCTACTGTTATAAGTAAAGCTCTTGCCATCTCTGCAACTAGAATTCACAACAGGATGTTTAACCAAAGCAAGCGCCGTTGCCTTGGCCAGTAATGCCGTCATGGTTACTCCCTTTGACTTGATCTAATGAACATAATTTACACTAATAATCAATCACTAGACAGAAGTTAATAATAAAACATTAATGAATTACTCTACAGCTCATTTTTCCATGAATTATTGAAACCAATGATGAACTCAGCAGTCTTAGGGAAAAATCTCATTAGAGTATCAAGCGCAATCTTAGGTTGCAGCTGAATGTAAACAAAATAAAAATTACATTATCATGTCAACATCCTAATCTAAACTCCTTGCAGACGATACAATCTTCTTATAGATCACGAAGACATTCTCAAGAAGTAGCTAAATGCACATAGGACAAACTCTATAAACAATGATCGTAAGATACAATTAAAACGTAGCGGCTAAATTGAAACAAAACAAACAACAAAGCAACATGTTAAACTCCCCCAATCTACGATACTCACACTATCTCATAACAATTCTCCTATTCAAAACCCCAGTGATCAAGACTTCTTAAGCGGTAGCCGAACCAAACCTAAATCAACAAAAGTTAAAATTTTAACCACCCAAAATCTATATTTTCAATCCAAATATTTTCAATTTTCCTAATAGTTCACTTCCTTGCACAGAAATCAATGCATCAACTGCACCATTGCAATTCGGAAAAATAAAAAATCCACCATTCTTCCAAACCATGCAAACCATCATTTCTTAACTAGCAACAACATTACCTTCTTGTACAGAGCATCAAGCGCGTTGGTGGTGATAGTGTACCCGACTCTGAAGGTCGGCACGGCCAGACTCTCCAGCATGTTCCTACTCACCGCCGCCTGCATCGTCGTGAACGGCACCACCGTCCCCAGCTCAATCCCTGCCGGAGCCACCGCAGGCGCTGAAGAACCGATAGGCGCCAAGTCAGCAGCAGCAGTCGAAGCAGCAGCTTCGACGTCCTTTGCCACAATCCTACCCATTGGCCCACTCCCTACGATCCTCGCCAACTCCACCTTCAGCTCCTTCGCGAGCTTCTTCGCGTAGGGGGACGCCACCACCCTCTTCCCTCCCTCGGAAGCGGGGTGCGTGGACGCCACCGCCACCGCAACAGGTGCCGCCACGGGAGCAACATTCACCGCAATCTTCTCCGGTTCAGCGACTGGCGATGGAGAAGGAGTAGGAGGAGGAGGAGAAGAGGAGGAGGAAGAGTTGGCGGAGGCTTTAGACTTGGCCTCAGCGATCTCGGCCTCGGACTCAGCGAGGAGGGCGATTGCGGAGCCAACGGGGGCGACGCCACCCTCATCAACCATAATGGCAGCGAGGTAACCATCGTAGAAGGTCTCGACGTCCATGTCAGCCTTGTCAGACTCCACCACGACCACGCTCTCGCCCTTGGACAGCTTGTCTCCCTCGGACTTCATCCACGACACGATCTTCCCCTCCGTCATGGTCGAGCTGAGGGCCGGCATGAAGATCTCCCGGATCTTCGCCTGGATTCGCGTGGCGCCCCTGCCCCCGTTGCGCCCCGTAACAGCGTGGAGGCCGGGGCCCCTGCGCAGCGCCGTGGCGGAGGGCACGAAGGAGGTGCCGAGAAGGTGAGCCATTTGGGCGCTCATTGGCGTGTTGCTGGGAGAGTGTATGCGTCTGTGAGTGTGCGTGCTTTGGTGGGTATTTGTTGGGTTGGAGAGTTAATTTCGATTTCTCGAACGCATCGAAGGAGGGCGGAGGTCTCAACCACCTCTCACCGGTCAGCGAAGTTATTATGACGTGTTTGGTTTGCTTGTTAAATTACAATTTCGTCCCCATATTTTTGGGTTAAAATTGTAAATTGAACTCTCCCTCGCAAACCGTTAAAGCTTGTCCATGGCAGTTGGTTTGTTTTAGGCGAACTAACACCTACTGGGCTTACTCATAAAAAAAAAAAAAACACCTACTGGGCTTAGGCATTGCCAATTTAGTCTCGGCCTGAGGATTACTCTTTAAACCCAGGCCCAAGAGTCCACTTGATTAAAAATGCATGTCAATTTTGGAGTCATGATTCACTGCACGCCCGTGCAGGAATCACTTTTTTTTTAAAAAAAAAAAAAAAAAAAAATTTTTTGCACGCGGCGTGCCATGCACGCCGCGTGCTCTTTATCTTTACCCGTCAATTTTACTTAGAAATTGAGAGAAGGTATTTTATAATTTAAATTTTATTTTGTAATATTTAACGGTGTATATATCATATCACATTATTACATTATTTTGTTCTCGTCTTATTATCTTTTTAAATGATACGAAAACATGTGGGCTTGGCAACACTAAAGAGCCTAAACAATTCGAATACCTGGCTTAAACATCCAAACCTCACCATAAAAGAGATACTCCCAGAAGATCATTCTCTCTTTTCTCAAACTCTTTATTCACTTTCTAGAGTCTTTCAAAATATGGCGTAAATTTTAAAATTATCATTAAATTTGAGATGATTATTATTAAATTTTGATTTCTTAGCGATTCTAAATGCCGTACCATATTTGAGAAAACTCTAAAAGGATTCTAATTTTTTTTATATCATTACTAATTTCGCATCGCTCTGATTGTCGGAAAACTATTCTAACATATGCATCACTTAAAATAGAATAGATATGCATCACATTTAAGGGGACTCAAGAAAGCCTCTTATTACTCTATTTTTTATAAGAGATTAAACGCATGGCGAATTAAAAGCAATTTTCTGTTGTCGAATCTGAGGAAAATGTAATTATTTCCGCTAGTCTTTTCCATTTCTTGTGGTGAGGAAAGGTCAGGCTGGGCTTTTTTTTTTTAGGCCCATGCCCAGTCATACAAGTGCCAGTTCCCAAGTACATGACGAGGCGCAGGAAAGACAAGCGTGGAAGACGTATCAGGTGGGCGAAGATGGTACAAATCGCAGTGTTTACCCACCTTCACATTCAGCCTTGTCTCTCTCGCAGCCCATTACCACCCGTTTCTTTCTCGTGTAGGACTCCCAAATTGGAAGCAGCGGCAGTGGCACCGACCAAAAGGAAAGCAAGGGAAACGGAAGCAGGGAGGCTTGGTGCTATCGCTGCTTCTGCTTCTGCTTCGGTTTCTGAGGCTTTTGATCGAACAGTTGGTGGGCAATTTCTGCCTGAGAGAGAAGAGAAGAAGACAGGCAGGAAAAGGGTGTTCTTTTTGGACGTTAGTCCTCTCTGTTATGTGGGAAGCACGCCCAGCTTGCGTGCTTTTGGTCGTTGGGTCTCTCTTTTCTTCTCTCAAGTCAGCCTTAGCGACCCTGTCATTGCTGTTAGCTCTCTCTCTTACGTCTAACTTTTTGATTACTTGTATCTTCTGTGGCTTTTCATTTGAGCTTCTAATTCTCGTTTTACCAAAAGATTTATCTGTTTTGATGAAGCAGCCTCCGATGATGTAGACTGCAGTTTTCTTCTTTTTTCTTTTGTTGGATTTTAGTGTTTTATAATATCTGGGAATCAGCAAAACAAGGTAAAAGTAATGTTTTAAACCATAATTAGTAAATGCTTGTGAGTACTTAGCTAATTAGCTTCCATTTTCAGGGATTAAATACTTTGTTTGTTTGTTGCAAATATGCCTTAATTGTATAAAACGGTGCAAATAGAGATCAAGCAAAGTTTTTTCTACGAGTAATTAGTCAAACTACATCATTGCCATGTTGGCTTCAATGCCTGCTGCTCAATTTTTGGGAGCTCAGCTATCATATTTCAACTGCAACTCCTGGGTCACTTTGCCAAGTAAAACGATGATACTGGCGTCATTTATAGGATGTAGGAGAATAAGAACGATAAATCCAAAGCCGAGAGTGCTTTTCTAGTATGCAAGAGTATCACTTTCTTGGGATGTGATTACTAGTTTCCATTATAGAAGAAACGAGTGATAATCGAATATGTGTTTGCATATGTGTATGGGGTTTTGATTCATCCTCTCTAAATATTATATTATAGAGATCCTGCTTTATTGTCTGTCACGTTTGTTTTCCTGTTTTCTTTTGTAGTGAATGTCTGTTGGGTGTATCCTAGAGTAGGGACGCTGGTAATGAAGCTCATATCGTAATTTCCAGCACAAATCTGTTGCATGAATTACATGTGGAGATATTTGCAGTGTGTTCTACATTTCAAAGTTGAATTTCCTTTTAGGTTCTTGATTTTGTCAATTACTTTAAGTTAGGATATGTTTGTCTAATTAATAGAGTATGGGTTTGCAGGTTCTTGATGGGGAAAGGGGTAGTGAGCATCGCAGACAGTTGTTACCTTCATATAAAGCACATAGGACAAAATTCTTAAGACAAGTAACAGCTTCACAAAGATATTCAATGGGTCATGTTGGAAGGTCACATGGAGTCATCGCAGATGTTCTCAGCAAATGCAACGTGCCAGTGGGTGAACCTTCTTTATGACTATAGTCTTTTTAAGTTTTTTACATTTTTATGAATACGCTTGATAGTCTAATGAATCTGAAGAACCTTGTATGGTAAGAAGTGTTGAAGAATTGTACTATGCTTCAATAACTTCTAAACAATTGTGTTTGTAAAGAATTATAGCTAATGACAACTGCGTCTATTTGGCTCTTTAGATTGTAGAGAGACCGCATATATGTAGGTAGCTAAATAAGCTTGACAAATTGTGATTTGTGTTGAAATTAGTAACCGAAATTGTGATTATTTTCTATTGCTAGGAAGACTACAATAGATGGAAAATTCGACTCATAAAATGATTCTGCCCCCAAATAGTTGCTGAATCTCATTGGCCTAGGATAGCTTGGTGTTGTTCAGTTTATTATTGCCTTAGGATAGCTTGGGGAGTCCGCAGACCATCTTTTGCTTCATTGTGAGGTTGCTTGTGCCATTTAGAATGTTTTCTTCAGTCGATTTGGGTTGTCTTGGGTCATATCTAGACAATGAGTAGTTGATTTGTATGCTTGTTGGTGGACCGCTGGCAATACTCGGAGTGATGTTGTGTGGAAAATGATGCATTCGTGCTTTTTGTGGTGTCTTGGAGGAAAATGAATTATAAAAGTTTTGAGGACCGTGAGAGGACTTTGCTATCAACTTCATTTTGCTACTACTACTTGAGTGCATATACTTATCATTATGGACAAATATGGATCTGGTAATTTGGAGGCAACGGTGGAAGACCAGTGGCTCTTTTTGCTTATTATTGTTGGTTAGAGTCATAAATATTGATCCTTTGGTCCAACATTCCAGAAACATTTTGAATATTATCTATTTTATCATTAAATTTATTTTTTGTGCAAAAAAAGACAAACATTTTTATGGTGTAGTTTATTCTTTTCATTATTGAGAGCATAATCGTGCAGGTCATAAAAGTTGAAGGCCATGAAGCAGATGATGTTGTAGCTACACTTGCAGGACAAGTTCTACAAAGAGGCTACAGGGTGGTAATTGCCTCTCCTGATAAAGATTTCAAGCAATTGATTTCAGAAGATGTCCAAATTGTTATGCCTTTGGAAGATTTAGACCGATGGTCCTTTTACACCCTAAAGCACTACATAGCTCAGTATAATTGTGATCCATGCTGTGATTTGAGCCTTAGTAAGTATGAGATGCAATTTGGTGATATTCATGTTAACATTATATCATCCATGACCCATTGCAGACACGTTTTTTGATATATTGCTTTTTCTGCATTACTTTTACCTTTTCCTATGTTAAAGTAAAATCCTGAGATTGACTCAAGATATTGGATATTGATCTAGTTGATACAAATACTTTCTCCAACGTTGTATTGGAAAAAAATAGATACAAACAATGACAAACAAGAAGAAGAATTCAAACATTATTTCCTTTCCAGACTGTCTTCATTATGTGAATACCACCTCAATAAGAACAGAGAACAAATCTACCACTTGCATCATCTAATAAGACTGATCCCATTTGTGAATTCACTGGCTATAATGTATTTTATTTATCTTCATTATCTAAATGGAGCTTCTTTTTTGTAGGATGCATCATAGGTGATGAGGTTGATGGTGTTCCTGGGATCCAACATGTGGCTCCTGGATTTGGTCGAAAGACTGCCCTAAAGCTTTTAAAAAAGCATGGTTCATTGGAAAATTTACTAAATGCTGCTGCGGTGAGAACTGTGGGCAGACAGTATGCACAAGATGCCCTTACAAAGTATGCTGATTACCTGCGAAGGAATCACAAAGTTCTTGCCCTGAGGAGGTAATGCAGTTCCTTTTTTTTTTTTTTTTTTTTCCTTTGCTTTTTTTCTTGGTAGTGAATTTTGTTTCCTGGTGGAGGCTTTGCCATAGAGAATGCTTCAATTATATTTTCCTTCTTGCCTTTGCTTCCTCTTAAATCATCCTTAGTTTTTCATTCAATGAATTTCTCTGTTATACAGGGATGTCGATGTTCAACTGAAAGAGGAGTGGTTGGTTGAGAGAGAGACGCACTATGATTCGACTATTCTATCTAATTTCTTCAAATTGTTGGAAGAAACTCCGAAGCTCGCTCATCAAACGAGATCTAAATTTTCAGATGGTTAAGATAAGACCCCACAGGTAATTGCTTTCATCTTTTTAAAGGATGAGTTAAGACTGGACTTTGTTTAGGGATTGGATTGATTTCAGATCATTTTGAATCTCCAGGGGGTCAAATTTGTGCATTGAGTTTATGCTCAAGTAGACCGACTGTTGTAAATTCTATCTGATGTCCCCAGATGAAGAATCGATATGCTTGATAAACAAGAGCTTTAGAGACCTGCACTGACTATTTAAAGTTCACTGCCATGTTCTAGCTGAGAGCTGCAATAGCTCAAATTGAAGAGGCAAAATGGGTGATAGCAATTTGATGTTCCATGAGAAGATTCCACAGTAAGGTACGGCCATGCTTGTTTAATATGTTCACTCTCTCTCTATTGGCCACCTAGTGGTTTCATATGCATATATATTTACTTTTCTTCTTTGCTGTTTCATATGATTCTGCAGTGGAGAAGAGAGAAACATCATAGGCCATGTGGCTTGCAATGTGTTCAGGCGACATTCATATCTTTGAAAGACTACAATCGTGTTAGATAGGCTTACGATGGCTTCTTCCAATTTCTGAATCTAAGCTTCTGCAAGTCTGGAACTCTATATTTCGTCAATATGTTTCTCTCTTCCTTTCCATGTTTCTTTATATGATCAATTTTCCAATAGCTTCACCTTTGGCCAATTTTTTCCTCGTTCCCTTTACCCCTTGCCGCTTCGCATGGATGTAAAAGACAGATTTTGTTTTTGGTTTTTTTGTTTGTCCTTTTGGACAAAGTTTGGTTTAGTCATGGTGCTAACTTCTTGAGCAGAGCTGCTTCTTGTTCGAACCCCATTATACCAGTTACATTCTAAGAGCAACATCATTGTGATATAGCTAAAATTTTCTATAATTTTGTCAAGTGGTGTACGCAAATTCGCTTAATCATTCCTCGCAAGAGAAGAAAATTGTCTAGCTTTCGCATTGGTATTGAAGAAGTTGAAATGCTACGTTAGTGCATTTTTTGGTTGCCAAATAGTCTTTTTCCTCCCTCCCAAAAACAAAATTTCACTAAACCCGTCTTTGACTGGACCCACCTCCAACCACCATATAGAGAGTGATCATAACCACTCAATCTGATGGTCGAAACCACTAGATGGCTCGAAGTTTAAAGGTGGGGTGATCAACCACCCATTTACCTCAAGTTTATGGTCAAGTTACTCACTATAGTCTATACATAAAGTAATTGTGGCCACCAAATCTGGCATTTAAAACCACTAGATGGCTCGCGGTAGGGGGGGTGGGGTGACTAACTATCCCCTTATCCCAAGGGTATGGTTAAGTTACCTAATATACGGGGAGTGAATGTGGTCACCAAATTTGGTAGTTAAAACCATTATATGGCTTGAGGTTCATGGGGTGGGGTGCCCAACCCCATGGGATTGTTTGGCAATTTACATGTATGGTCGAGACTGTCTTTGCATGGAGATCAAATTTATTTCTCATGGTCAATCGTTTTTGCAATAATGAGATAAAGCTTCAAAACCCAAAGTGCACGGACCAACATATTAAATGTGATCTTTTATTTTATTTTTTTTGGATTTATTCTCAGTCAGTTAAGAGTGTGTACTCAAAAAGTCCTTACTCATTTTCTCACGTCACAACATCAATAAAGTATTATGACTCAGGCTTTCTATGAAAAGATACCATAACGAGTTGAAATAGAATTCTAAGTTGAAAAACATAGGAGATTCTCTATGGTTTGTGGAAAAAGAAAAATGTTTTTCAATTCTATTGCATTTGCTTCCATTATTGTCATTACAGAAGTTTTAGGTTTCTCAATAGATAGTATCACTAGAAAGCATGCTTCACTTATCTAAGATTATCCCGGCAAGCTGCTAAAACGACATATGAAAAAATCTAAATAACGTTGCTTTTGCTTCACTTATGTAAGATCCTTATTTCCCTTTGCATCAAACGTAAGCCGTGGATTAAACTCTGGAATAACTCCAGAGAGCTATTGTTTTGAGAGATCCAAAACTTCTAATGCAGAAAGTTTTGAAAGATGATTTGGAATAAACCCTTCAAGCAGGTTGGTGCTGAGATTTAAAGCAATCTGCAACTTTACTGGCATCCTTGGAATCTTACCGCTAAGTTCCTTCAAGCTGGACTTCTAACAGAGAATCCATATCGACAATAGTGTTGGGTATGGATTTGACTGTCCGCAAAGGTTTTTTTCTTTGTTGTTGTGTTGATGTGTTTGGAATGATTTTATAATTATTGCGCTTTATGATTCATATAATTAAAGTATTTTTAATTTAATATTATAAACTACATTATATTGTTTATTTTGCATGTTGGGGTCAGAACATTTAACTTTCACATATGTATGCTGCGTATTATACAAGTTATTTTTATTAATACACACATAACCGAGTCGAATTTTATATGAATTTGTATTGTTTAATTAATAATCAAGCATAAATTCAGCTAATAAACAAATCAAGCTCAAGTCGAGCTTAACCATGCTGAGCCCAAACCTATTTGCGAGTAATCTTGTTCATTTACAAATGATTAATGTATCCAAGCAATAGAGCCAAAATCCGCTTGAATAGACACGTTATTTTGTATAAACTTATAACTTATGATTTAATATGAAATTCAATTTAAGACTTGTTTGCTTTTATTTTACATAAGCGCAGACATATATACATGAAGGAATCATATGTTCAACTTGCTCTTTAATTGTACAACCCAGTTCCTTGATATAGCAATGCCAATGACTATCCCAACAACGTACCCAATACCCAAAGCACTAGCAACTGATTCATCCAGAAAAGACAAATTAAGTGATTTTCCCTTCTGGGCTGATTTTGGTGAAGTATTTGGTGAAGTATTTGGTGAAGCCTTCGATGTTGTAGCGTTAATAAGATCCTTATTTCCCTTTACATCAAACGTAAGCCATGGATTAAACTCTGGAATAATTCCAGAGAGCTGGTTGTTCGAAAGAAGCAACTTTCTCAAGGTTGCCATTTGGGTCAGATATGGTGGCATCTCTCCTGACAATTTATTGTTTGAGAGATCCAAAACTTCTAATCCAGTAAGTAGCTTAAGACTTTCTGGAATAGGCCCTTCAAGGAGGTTGGAGCTGAGATTTAAAGCAATCTGCAGCTTTACCGGCATCCCTGGAATCTTACCAATAAGTTGGTTTCCTCCAAGCTGGAGTTCTAACAGAGAATCCATGCTGACAATAGTCTCGGGTATTGAACCACTGAGATTGTTACCTTGTAAATTCAAGATCATAAGGCCTTGCAAGCTCGAAATCGTGGAAGGTATCGAACCATTCAGCGAATTCCAGCTCATATCCAATATCCATAATCTCTGTAGCCGGGTAATTTCAACTGGGATTTCTCCAACCAGCTTGTTCGACTGAATCTTCATAACTTGAAGTTGGCTAAGTCCACCCAACTGTACCGGCAATGCACCATTCAGTTTGTTCCCTGCCAAATTCAACAACATCAAATTCCGGCAAGAACCCAAATCCGGAGGTACCGACCCGGTCAGGCTATTGTTTTCCAGCTCCAAGTACATCAAGTTCTCAAGTGCTCCAAATGTTGCAAAAGGGATTGTCCCATCAAGCGAATTGCTCCCCAATCGCAACCTCACCATGCTTTGAGATATGTTTGAAGGCATCGATCCCGTTAACAAATTATAAGACAAATCTAGAGTCTGTAAATTTGATGGTAAAAACATATCTGAAGGAATCGACCCAGTTAACTTATTATAACTAAGATCCAATTTCTTGAGGAATTTTGTAAGTCCGCTAGGAATCCTACCTTCAAAATTGTTCTGATGGGCTGCAAAACGTGAAAGGCTTTTGATACTTGAAAGGGTTTCTGGGATTTTCCCGCTCAAGTAATTGGTAGATAAAATCAAAACTTCCAACTTAGAGAGGTCTCCAATTCTAACAGGAACAGGGCCAGAAAGATTATTTTGACTCAGGTCAACCAGAGTCAAATTCAGGTAATCGATCAATTGATCAGGGATTCCACCTTCGAAGGAATTGTTAGAGAGCTGAAGCTGCTCCAAAGCCATGGCTTTCCCAAGGTTGGTAGGAATGAGGCCATTGAAACGGTTGAAACTAAGATTCAAACTTTTGAGGGCAACCAATCCTTCAAACTGTAAACTTATGCTTCCACTCAAGGAATTGAAAGACAAGTCCAAGAACTTCAACCCAACAAAACCATGAAACGTAGGCAGAGGACCACCTACGCTGTTTCTGCTAATATTCAAGAGCTGCAGCCCTCCAATCGCACCACAATCTGTGATAAACTTATCTGGGATTGAAGTCAGATCGTTGTTAGAGAGGTCAAGACTCACCAAAGAATCTATCTGGCAAAGAAGAGGTAGAAAATCTGATGAGGGGAAAACCCCAGATAAAGAGATTTCGGCAATGGAAGAATTCCCAGGGGTGCTGCACTTAACTCCTTTCCATGAACATGGGTCTTTGTTCACATCCCATATTAAAGCTGTGTTGTTCATGATGGCCTTAGAAAGACTGATCATGGTGGTTTTTTGGTTTGTGGGTAATTCAGAGAAGACCACAGAACATAACAAGAAGAAAAATAAGCAGAAATGGAGTAGAGGAGTGCTGTGCCCATACCTGTTCATTTTAGGTACGTGATGGGGGAGATATTCTGCAGCTCTTTTTGTATCACAAATATGTATGCATGTATGGACTAATATATAATAACTGTTTGGTTTCAGGTACTGAAGAGGGAAGGCAGGGGAATAGACGAATCAATAGAAGAGATGTAATGTAAAACAGTTGAAGAGAGAATGAAAGAGGTGTGTTGGTTGGTTGAGCATAAAAAGAAGAGATTGGTTTGTTAGAAAGCAAGGAAATTAGAAGGAAATTGGGAAGTAGAAGAAGATGTTGGCGTGTCGTGGGGGTGTAGTTGACTGGACTGCTTGTCTAGTAAAGCCGTCAGCAATGAATTGGTATTTCATGGTCTTAAACTTTGAACTTTCATGGTACCGAGCTTATTTGTTATTCAACCCCCAACCACCTCCTGGGAAGGGGTCTTGTATACTAGATTTGACTGTCGGGATCAGTAGATGGCTCGGGGTTCAGCGGTGGTAACTAATCATCAATTTACACGACAATGCTATGTGTTTTTTTTTTTTTTTTTTCATGTCCGCACAAGAGGGAGAAGATGATTCGAATTAGTAACCTCAACTTCATTAAGTGTGGTCCCAGTCGATTGAGCTACCTATTGGGAATGACAATGCTATGTCAATGCATAAATAAATGCTACACTTCTTAAATTATAGTTAGCAATTTTAAAAAATAAAGGTGTGCGTGAGAAAATGTCTAAGAGATAAAACAATTTTCTATTGTTTGTAGAGAAAAAAAAAAATGAGAATTTGTTCGATTGGAAGGAATAGTAAAGCATGTAAATTTGTAATAATTTGCAATGGACATGAGGCATTGGTAACCTGCTAATGTATTTTAGTGATAATTTGCTAATGTAATGTGTTCAGAATGTATCAAAACAAAGGGGAAAAAAAAATGTTCTAGAGATTTTTGAGGTATCACTTTTCATTAAAATTGTTCTTCAAAATTTAAATTTTATCAATGCACTCCAAATTAAAACTATTATCAAATAAAAATTTGAGAAAACTTCAGAAAACCCTTCTGAACTTTCAGCCGTTTTGACATACCCCTCCTGAATTTTCAAAACTCTCACTTAGGCCCCCTGAACTTTGATTTTCTCTCACTTTAGACCCTTATAACATTAAACTACGTCGTTTTGGACTCCAAAACTACACCGTTTTGAGCTTTAAAACTACATCACCACCCAACCCAAAATGACATCGTTTTGAGCATAATATTAATAAAAAAAAAAAAAAAAGGAAATTGGGTTTGACTTCAGCCACCCCCCTTGGCCAAAATGGGGTGGCCGGACCACCCCATTCACCCTCTGGCCGGTCTGGGGGTGGCCGGACCACCTCCTTGGCCATGGGGTGGTCCGGCCACCCCATACGGTTGGTATGGGGTGGCCGAAACCACCCCAGCCCCTTGGGGGTGGTCTAGCCACCCCCAAATGCACCCCATCCTCCCTTTTTTTTTTTGGCCAAAGGGGTGGCCGGACCACCCTCTTGGCCATGGGGGTGGTTCGACCACCCCCAGATCGGCCAGGGGTGGCTCCAGCCACCCCTGATTTCCCCTCCTTTTTTTTTTCTTTTTTTTTTTTTTAAATTTTGCTTTTTTTTTTTTTTAAAAAAAAAAAAACAAATAAAAAAATTAATGCCTAAAACGACGTCGTTTTGGACTAGGTAGGTGTTGTAGTTTTAGGACACAAAACGACGTAGTTTTGGGGAAGGGTAAAATGGGTATAAAAAGTCAAATTGTTTGACTTTAACGTTAAAAGGGTCCAAAGTGAGAGAAAACCAAAATTCAGGGGGCCTAAGTGAGAGTTTTGAAAATTCAGGGGGTATGTCAAAACGACTGAAAATTCAGGGGGACTTTCTGAAGTTTCCCCTAAAAATTTTGTTCAGTATCCATTAAAATTTTATAGGAATTGTCATGCTATATCCAACTAGAAGGCTACACGTGTTTTATTTAGTAAAAAAATGAAATTTAAAAATTGAAACCAAACCAAACACACCCTTATATTGTTTTTCATCGGAAAGTGACATGTTTGAGTAGTGTAGGCTTATCCTCCGCAGTAGCTCTGTATTTCCCTTCTCACCTTGTGAGAACCCAGTTTCATACTTCACAAAGCAAACTGAAAAAAAAAAAAAAAAAAAGCTTCTCCAAACCACCATTTCTTCATCTCCACCTCTTCAAATGCATGGCCAACTCTATCTCTCTCACTCTCACTCTCTTCTTCCATTTGGGTCTCTCAAACTCAAGCCCCACAAGCTCTCTCTTTAGGTAAAGCCCCAAGTTATTTTTTTATTTTTTTCTGAATTTTTTTTTTGTTTCCCCTTGTACAGCCCGTTGTAGTTCTCTTTGCAGTGATGGGTGAAGTGCCATATTTTTGAAAAGATATTTGTTGGGTCATGGACCAGTCACATAAAGTCCAATGGGCCCAAAGCCCAAAACTTCATAAATATGCTAGGCTGTTAAGCCCTCGGTCGACTTAGCCCGAGGAGGTCTTGGGCTCCCAGTCTGAGACATAACTCATGGGCCAAGATAGTCAAAGGCTGAAGGGCACATAGGTCATTCCACCATGGAGATATAATCTTATCATCCAACGCCCAGATCATCTATATCAATCAGGATACGTCAATTAGCACCTAAGCTAATGTGGGTGATCGAGTCCTACTCGGACACTCGAACTTAACATCGCAAAAGTGGCACATCTGTTCCGTGATCCTAGGATACTAGGATCAAGGGGTAGCTAACAAACCTCATCCCTTTTTCAAGTACATGCACGATAGAAATCAGGGGATAAGGCTTCGAAACGTGTGAGAGATCAAACTCCTCCCATGCCTATAAATACAAGTCACTTGTCAATGTTAAGGTAATCGCAACTCTTGCTATCATGGCTTATTGTTGCTTACATCTTTTCTCTCACTCATCACTAACTTAGGCATCGGAGTATCCCTGTCGGGAGACCACTGGGGACTCTAATCCTTCTGTTTGTTCTTGTGTGCAAGGCCGACGCATCCTCGGACATTGTTATACTTCCCGGTGGTTGTGCCACGTCATCCTCGAAAAACTGTGCATTAATAGTTTGGCGTTGTTTGTGGGAAACATTGAAAATTTCATCAGTTCCTGACAACAATCCGAAATGGTAACTACACGTACGTCACAACAGCAGCCGGAAAGCCAAGCCGGGGTGCCCGGCATAACTACTACCCCTCCTGACCTCATCGAGTTCATGAAGCAGATGACTACTTCCATGGACGCGTTGAAGAAACAAAACGAGGAGCTTGCTACCAAACTCATGGCTGTCGAAGGCCGCAATGGCCGAAGAGAGCGTGAGCGAGAAGAAAGGCAGGAGAAGGAGTGTGAAGAAAGGCGTGAAAGGGAGCGACGAGAACTCATTCGCCAAGGGTAGTAGATTGAAGGCAATGCGAGTTCAGTTCATGGCAACCGTCATACTACGGTCCAGAACAAAGGCAACCGTGAAAAGTCCAATGCTAAGAACGAGGATAACCACGAGGAGTCCAGTACTGACAGGTCCGAGAGACCTCACCGCAGCAGGTCTCATTGTGAGATACGCCATGAGAGATCCCTCGTGACCAATCTCATCACAAGAGATCTCATCATGAGAGATCCCATACTTGCCATGAGACCGACGTAAGTGCTGAGCTGGGAGACCTGAAGAGGAAGTATGCCGAGATGGTTGACAAGATAGCCAACAACGAGAATGGGTTGATGGCAGAGGAACTCATGGATAACACCAACCTACCCTTCACAGATAGGGTGATGAACTTTCCCCTACCCGACAAGTTCAAGATGCCTCATATAAACAAATATGACGCAATGGAGACCCTAGCGAACATATGGAAGGCCTTCGAGCACACTTCATCCTCCACGGTACCTCAGATGAAATCTCATGCAATGCGTTTCCATTAACCTTGGCAGGAGTAGCTAAAGAGTGGTTCGCAAGACTCCTAGCCAAGTCTGTGGATAACTTCAAGTCTCTGGGATGCCTCTTCCTCACCCAATTTTTGGCTACTCGAAAAAGGGAGAAAAGTCTAACTTACCTACTCTCTCTGGTTCAAGGGAATGATGAATCCCTAAAAGACTTCATGCTCAGATTCAATAAGGAGAAGTTATTGGTAGAGAATCCAAGTGAGCAAACAGTACTCGATGCACTGATGCATGGGGTAAGAGCCGAGGGGCCACTGATGGCCGAGTTGTCAAAGAAAACTACGATGGTGACTCTTCGTCACTTTATAAATAAAGCCAACGAGTACACCAATCAAGAGGAAACGGTGGTGGCTTTGATGAAGTCCCAAGAGAAGGCTACTCGGCAAGAAGAGACTCGCTGAGAGAAGAGTAGTGCAAGAGCAGCATCGGCTAGTTTCGGGAAGAAGCAGGAGAAAATCTCGAAGTGGCAGGACAACTCAACTCCTAAACCAAGGAATGACTCTCAACGAAAACTCAGCAAGTTCACTCCATTAAACACCAGCATGACCGAGGTGTTGATAGAGATCAGAAGGGGCCCCAACTTCAAATGGCCAACAAGGATGAAGGGTCTCGCATCAAAGCGAGACCATACCAAGTTTTGCCAATATCACAATGAAGTCAGCCACTTGATAAAGGAGTGTGTATCTCTTCGTCAAGAGATAGAATCCTTCATTAGGAATGGCAAACTAGTAAGGTTCCTGGCAGACGAGAGGGACAGAGGAAGAGATCATCAGCAACCCCTGCCGCTTGAGGGGAACCGAGAAGCCGTTGGAGGCCGAGACCAAAGGCCAAGACATGGTAATGGCTCGAGGGATGATCGGTATGTCGACCCAGCACATAATCAGCAAGCTAAGCCGAGGAATGATCGGGATGCTTGTCCCCCACCTCGGAATCCTAATGTAGTAGGAGAAATCCTAACCATTTCAGGAGGAATAGCTGGTGGAGGGGAGTCCAACTCAGCTAGAAGAGCCCATGCTAGAAGGGTGCAGACAGAGGAGGTTCTCTTCCTTGAAGGGTTTGCCAAGACCTTGAAACAAGAGCCCATGGTTTTATCATTCACCGAGGAAGATGCAAAGGGCGTAATGATGCCTCATGATGACACATTGGTGGTAACAGTGACTGTAGCCAACCATTTGCTCCACCGGATTCTAATAAAAAATGGAAGCTCGGCTGACATCCTCTATTGGCCAGTTTTCAAACAGATGGGCATTGATCGTAGTAGGATCACACCATTTGGCTCTCCCTTAGTTGGATTTGCGGGAGGGCAAGTCCAACCTATCAGAATTATCTCACTACCAGTAACAGCAGGAACAGTTCCTAAGCAGTCAACTGTCATGGTAGTCTTCTTGGTAGTCAACCGACCATTTGCTTACAACGCAATAATCAGTCAACCAGCCTTGAATAAGTTGAAAGCGGTAACTTCAACTTACCATCTGAAGACGAAGTTCCCAATAGAGGAAGGTATCAGAGAGGTCAAGGGTGGCCAAACTACAGCAAGGAAGTGTTACATAACTTCCCTGAAGAAGCTTTCAGAGGTAACACCTTTGACGGTGAGCACCGTGGGAAGTAGAAAGTAAGGCAAACCGAAGGGCGAGCCTGCTGAGACGCTAGAGGACGTGATAGTAGCAGATGGCAAAGTTGTTAAGGTTGGTTCTCAGCTCTCCTCGGATGTCCAAGAAGGCCTCGTCACTTTCTTGAAAAAGAATTTAGAGGTGTTTGCATGGACGCATGAAGACATGCCTGGCATTAGCCCCGAAGAAATATTTCACCAGCTCAATGTGGATCCCAGTGTGTAACCAGTAAAGCAAAAGAGAAGAAAATTCACTCCTGAGTGAAACATGGCGATAGCCGAGGAAGTAGAGAAGCTGCAGAGCTCGGTTTAATGAAGAAGTGCACTATCCCGATTGGATAGCCAATGTAGTATAAAATCCAATGGGAAGTGGAGAATGTGTTTAGACTTCACCGACTTCAACAAAGCTTCTCCAAAAGACAGCTTTCCTCTGCCTCACATCGACGAGCTGGTCGATTCAACATCGGGGTATGGTTTGCTCAGTTTTATAGATGCCTTTTCTGGTTATAACCAGATTTATATGCACCCGGAAGATAGAGAGAAGACTGCATTTATCACCGACCGAAGCCTGTATTGCTATAAGGTCATGCCCTTCGGTCTAAAGAATCCAAGGGCGACATACCAGAGATTGGTAAACAAGATGTTCTGAGAGCAGATCGGGCGGAACATGGAGGTGTACGTGGATGACATGCTAGTCAAAAGCATGTTGCCATAGAACCATACAGCATACCTACATAAAATGTTTGAAACGTTGAAAAAGTATGGGATGAAGCTGAATCCTGCAAAGTGTGCATTCGAAGTGTTCTTTGGAAAGTTCCTCAGCTATATGGTGTTAAACCAAGGAATCAAAGCTAACCCAGAAAAGATCCAAGCAGTTTTGGATATGCAGTCTCTAAGGAATACGAAGCAGCTCCAACAACTGATAGGTAGGATAACAACACTTAACCGATTCATTTCTCGATTCACTAATAAGTGTTTGCTGTTCTTTAAAATCCTGAGGAAGGCCTTTGAGTGGTCTAAGAAGTGCGAAGAGGCTTTCGGGGAACTAAAGAAGTATTTAGTCAACCCACCTTTGCTAAGCCGAACAGTCCTAGGAGAAGTATTATACTTATACTTGGCTGTCTCTCCAACAACAGTAAGTGCAGCTCTTGTACGAGAAGAAGAAGGGGTACAAAAACCTATGTACTTTATCAGCCGAGCACTAAAAGGGGCCGAGGGGAGATACCCTTAGATGGAAAAACTTGCCTTCGCTCTTACCATAGCGTCAAGGAAACTTTGGCCCTATTTTCAAGCTCACACGATAAGGGTTCTCACTGAATACCCTCTCAGAAAGGTGCTTCGTAAGCTAGATTTGTCCGAGAGACTGGCCAACTGGGTAATTGAACTTAGAGAGTATGATATTGAATTCCTTCCTCGGAACTCCATCAAAGGCCAAGCATTCGCGGACTTTCTAGCAAAATTTACTAATCTGCCAGATGCAGCGCAGTGGCCGAGAGATGAAACTTGGGTGGTTTATGTGGATAGGTCATCCACAAGAAGACACGGTGGAGCTGGAGTAATATTAATCACCCCAGAAGGAGAAGAGCTGCGCAGCTCCATAAAGTTGGAGTTTAAAACTACCAACAATAAGGCTGAATATGAGGCCGTAATAGTTGGACTTAGCCTAGCTCAAGAGATGGGAGCAGAATTCATTGAGCTATGAAGTGATTCTCAAGTGATCGTCGAGCACATCCAAGGGGAATTCGAAGCCAAGGGAGAAAAAATGAAGCTGCATTTATCAAAGGTACAAGACTTGCAGAATTCTTTCAAGAAGTTCTGCATCGTGAAAATCCCAAGGGAAGAAAATGAAAGAGCAAACCACCTTGCTCGGATCACATCAACCGAGGAGTCTGTAGGCAAATCTGAAGAGATAATTCAAACTTTGTCCCGACCTACTATAACTGAGGTAGTCTTGGTCTCAACAGCCGAGGCGATACTAGATTGGCAGAAGGAAGTGGTGGAATATCTGGAGAAAAGGATTCTCCCCGCAGGAAAGAAGTCGGCTATCCAGTTAATGAAAAAGGCTGTTAGATTTACAATGGTAAATTAAACCTTATACAAACGAGGTTTCATGTTACCACTTCTTAAATGTGTTTCAAAGGAAGAAGGTAATTATATACTTCGTGAGATTCACGAAGGTATTTGCGGGAGTCATTCAGGCGCAAGAATGTTGGCACACAAAGCGGTCCGGGCAGGCTTCTATTGGCCTAACATGACCAAGGACTCAGTAGAGATGGTCAGACATTGCGACAAATGCCAACTTTTCACCAATATTACCAAACAACCCCCAAAGGAATTGAGCTCAGTCTCATCACCATGGCCCTTCTCGCAATGGGGGTAGATATAGTAGGACCACTACCTTGAGGAAAGGGGGGTGTTCGGTTTGCAGTGGTAGCTGTGGATTATTTTATGAAGTGGGTAGAAGTGGAGGCCCTAGTGAATATAACAGCTAAGAGCATAGATAAGTTTTTATGGAAGAATGTCATCTGTCGATACGGCATTCCACACGCATTCGTCACGGATAATGAAAAACAATTCGACTGCGATTCATTCAGAGAATGGTGTGCCAAGCTCTGCATAAGAAATTACTTCTCATCCCCTGGGCATCCCCAGGCAAACGGGCAAGTTGAAATCACTAACAAGTCAATCTTCAAACTTTTGAAGAAGAAACTTGGTGATCGAAAATGAGATTAGGTGGAAGATCTTCCAGAGGTTCTATGGGCGTATCGGACTACGAGAAGAACTCCAACCGAGGAAACTCCCTATGCTCCGGCCTTCGGAACCGAGGCGGTTATACTTGCTGAGGTGGGCTCAGGCAGCTTCCGAGTAGAAACTTTTTGGCCTAAGAATAATGATGAAGGCTTACTACTGCATCTAGATCTGCTATAAGAGAAGCAAAATCAAGCTCAAGTGTCCATGTCAGCATACCAGGAGAGAGTAGGTCGGTATTTCAACAAAAAGGTCAAACATCGAAGCTTCAAAGTCGGAGACTTGGTCTTGCGAAAAGTTACCATCGCCACCAAAGATCCAACCGAGGGCAAGTTAGCTCCCAATTGGGAAGGACCTTACAAAGTGACCTAGTGCCGAAGAGCAGGAGCTTACTACCTCGAGGATTCTGAGGGAAAGACACTCCCCAGGCCCTGGAATGCCGAGCATCTCAAAAAGTACTTTGTTTAAGTTGTAATTTCGTAAAACATATTTATTGTTATTTTGATTTATTTCTTTCCTTTTATGACTTGTTTCATCGAATAAAAATCTCCTGGAGTTGCACCACTTGAAAAGACTGCAACCCTAAAAGAGTATGAAGTTAGTGGCCCCTCTCGACTCACTTCTCGGACAGGTTTCCGAAGGTAGTCAAAGGAAACAATCGAAGAGACTATAACTCACCTCTCAACTTACCTCTCGGACAGGTTTCTGAAGGTAGTTAGAGAGAGACAGTCGAAGAGACTATAACTCACCTCTAAACTCACTATAAGTTCACCTCATTATTAACCTCTTAGGCAGGCAATCCGAGGGGATCTTCTCAACTAAACCCTCGGACAGATATCCAAGGGGGGTTGGAACTTAATGGTTAAAGAGGTGATTATTGTTTTCAAGTTCTCTTCTAAATTGCAGGAAAAAAGATAAAATTGTATGAACAATTATCTAATGCAAAGAAGTCAAATAAAAAGTCTTTCATTACTGTTAAAAATGTACCCAAAAAAAAATGAAAATACAATCAGACCCTTTTTGGGTTAGTTAGCTCAAGTGCCTTAGCGGCAGCAGTTGCATCGATAGGGACTTGAGGCTCCGCGGATAGGCCATTGTCCGAGAGCTGGTCTATACCTCCAGGAGTATAGCCAAATTCAAAGATCCCCTTGGCGTCTGGCATTTGCTCCTGTCCAAGCGAGATGACCTGCTCAAGGGCTTCATTAGTAAAGGGCAGATTATCGACCTCCACGGTATTGAGGTCTATAGAGCAGGAAGGATCCTGAGCCAAAGCCCGGAAAGTCTCGAAGCCGAAGACAATCCCGTCTAGCCAAGCATTGTCGCGCCTCCAGGCGGCATATGACAACTACTTCTTGTACTTGCGGGCTCGGTCATCGGCTTCTTGTAGCTGAAGCTCGGTCTTCTTGAGTTTATCTTTGAAAAACTTCCTCCTCTCTTCATCCACTGTCTGAGCTGAGCAAGCATCCTCTACCACTGCCCTCTGGACATCCCTCTCGGCTTGAGCCTCTCTGACCTGCCTCAGGATCCCAACAAGCCTCTCCTCAAGCCGACTCTGGTCCTCCTTTATTATCAAATTTTCTTCTTAAAGGCGACCATTGTCAGCTCGAAGAGTTTCCACCTTAGCAATCAAATCCAAAAGTTTTTTTCCGCTGCAGCCCAAGCAGCTGCGGCCTCGGCAGTTTCAGTTTGAATAAGAGATTGATGCTGACCGATAGCCAGCAATTTTGCATCTTGTTGGGAGATAACTCCCCTTAGTTTTGTATTATCAGCCTCGGACTCCGACAATTTTTGCTCAAACTCCTCGAATTTAGCTTTCAAGTTGTCGGACTCCTCAGCCGAGTTTTGTATAACTTCCATGAAGTCCCAGTAAAGGAACAACGACCTTATCATGCTTTGAAACAAAAGAAAAAAGATTAGTATATACAAAGCAATGCAAAACAGTTGGAGGAAAAAATGATACTTACAACAAGCTGATAGTAGAGGCAGGCCTTCACCATGCCTCGGGCTGTGTGATCACGTTGCCCAGTCAATTGATCATGGGGCACCAAAGCCACCAAGGCAGAGAAAGGGTTCCCTAGAAGATCACCTCCGAGTTTAGTAAGGGGATAACCCACCGACCATCCGACGCCGGGAGGTTGCACCCTAGACTCACTCGCGGCAGAATCGCCTTGAGCTGCAAACTCCTGCACGTCAAGAGCAGTTATAGCCAAAGCCTCACTCGGGCAAGGTGCCTGAGAGCTAGCATCAGCTTGCATCTCTTTCTGTGTCTCTGTAACTGATGGTCCTACCAACTCAGCTACAGGAATCACAGGCTCGGGCCTTTTGTCCTCGTTCCCCATCGAGGAGTCTGAGTATACCTCCATCACAACCTCCTCCAGGATGCGATTGATGTTAAGACCTGAGTGAATTGGAGTAACCGACTCCGCAGCAATTAAAGGAGTCGGGACATTGGCAAGCTCGGCTAAAAGAACCGTCGAGAAGGAGACAAGAGAAATGGGCCAGCGGTATGCACTGTCCGGGCGAACAACAGGCTTAGAGCTCCCCTTCCTTCGAGCTGCCAAAAGTTAGGCAACCTTTTGCTTGCCCGCAGCAACAACATTTGGGGACCTTGTCGGCTCGGTCACCCTGACCTTTTTGAGCACTGGCTGCTCGGCCTCCTCAGGCTCGTCAGCAAGCCTCAAAACAGGAGTCTTCGAGGGCTTATCTCCCAGACGCTTGATGTTCTTCTTCATAAGCGCCCTCTTCACATCCCTTTTAATTGGCCACACTACCGACTGAACCCCATCCGGACGGGGTCTCTTCACGGCTTCAGGCACCGCACCCTCTGTAGCAGGAGTTGGCCTCTTTATGGCCTCAAACGCCCTACCCTCTGGGGCGGTCTGTTTCTGCACGACCTCGGGCGCCACATCTCTTGGTCTCTTTGATTTACTGAGACCGGACCTGGGAGTATATAGATAATATTTCAACTTGGTTGAAGTGACCAAGGTCTTAAATAGAGTAGCACTCTCATGCTCTCGGGCCCAGGTCGTAATCGTGTTCACTCGAGTGTGCCTCGGGAAGGGTAGTCTGAGACCTGCACGGAACATCTCCTCGTACAGGCAGACTTTATGCTCCTCGGCACTCACTATGGCGCCTTTTTGTTCATCATCAAACTAAAGCGTTACCGACTTCGGTATGTAACAATCCAGCCTAACTCGCCTTTCATCCTTCGATGATAAGGCAACCTTCCACATGGCAGGATAAGAACCCCCGCCGTCCGAGCCAAAGCCTTCTCCATCACCCATAAGGTACAAAAACTTAGGGTATAATGACTGAGGAATACAAGGATAAGGACTACGAATCATTAAATGGGCAACAGACAGACAAAGACGATCAACTGCGAGTTCAATGAACAGCAATAACAAATCCAAATACTTAAGTATTGGATTGTCAGGATGAACAAACTGCTCACAAGAAGGGAAAGGAAGAGTTCGATCGATTGAAACCTTGAAAAATACTACTCTAAAAAAGAAATAATAAGAAAAGAAATTAGAATGGAAGCAAGCCAATTGGGGGGTTGGAAGAGAAGCAAATCTTTCGCAAGCAACAATGGAGTTTCAAGGGGTCAGAAAACAGAAAATGTGAACTGAAAGGAGAAAACCCCTTTTTTATAGTAAGTTTGAGAAGTCGAGAAGCCTGAGAAGTCTGAGAAGATGAAAAGGCATCGGGGCCTTGAAACCCTAGATGACGCTTCGGGAAGGTGCGCATTAAATGTCACAGTAGGCGCGTGCTATCACTTGTTAATGATGACGCATGGTAGCTTAACAGACCACCATTCCAATACTGACATGTGGACGCGCGCTCAGTCATTGCAATCGGAAGACAGATGGATCGACAGCCCCTCAGGATATATTGAATATCTCGGGAAAGAATTAGCGGGAGAAGTCTCGCCAAAACTCGGACCTGAAATTAAGGTTTCCCCTCGGAGACCTCAAACATATTGTTATCAGGAGTCGGACATCGGGAGACCGATCCATCTCTAGTGAACACAAAAAATTTTCATAGTCATCCAGACCAGGAAATTTTGGGGTAACTGTTGGGTCATGGATCAGTCACATAGAGCCCGATGGGCCTAAAGCCCAAAAATCCATAAATATGCTGGGCCGTTAAGCCCTCAGTCGACTTAGCCCGAGGAGGTCTCTGTCTCTCAGTCTGAGACATAACTCATGGGCCAAGATAGTCAAAGGCTGAAGGGCACATTGGTCATTCTACCATGGAGATATAATCTTATCATCCAATGCGTAGATCATCTATATCAATCAGGATACGTCAGTTAGCACCTAAGCTAATGTGGGTGACCGAGTCCTACTTGTACACTCGAACTTAACATCACAGAAGCGGCACATCTGTTCCGTGATCCTAGGATACTAGGATCAAGGGGCAGCTAACAAAGCTCATCCCTTTTTCAAATACCTGCATGATAGAAATCAAGGGATAAGGCTCCGAAATGTGTGGGAGATCAAACTCCTCTCATGTCTATAAATACAAGTCATTTGTCAATGTTAAGGTAATCGCAACTCTTGCTATCTTGGCTTATTGTTGCTTACATCTTTTCTCTCACTTATCACTGACTTAGGCATCGGAGTATCCCCACCGGGGACTCTAATCCTTTTGTTTGTTCTTGTGTGCAAGGCCGATGCATCCTCAGACATCGTTATACTTCCCGGAGGTTGTGCCACGTCATCTTTGGAAAACTATGCATTAACAATATTGAACATGATTTGAGATCCTTCCTTTTTCTTGTGTGTGTCGGTGTCACTGTGTGTAGTTTCAACTATAGATAATGTTCAAATAAATTGCAAGGGTTGCTCTTAAATCCTGTATAAGATGGCCTAAATTTGATGTGATCACAATTTATAATTCATAAACACAAATTGAGACTATCCAAGATATCAAACAAGTTGGTTTAAAAAATAGTTATTAACATTTTTTGTCCAGTTATGTACTTAAATAAATATATTGTACAAATACTACTTTGGAGAATTTATTTCATCTTCCTTGCAAGCAACTTTAACTGGTCTAATGTTAATAGATCAAACCTCATATAGTATTTCCCCTTTTCCCTTATGCTACTAGTTTCTCTGAAGTTGGAGAATATGCCAGTTTCTCAGTTGCTCTAAATGCTGCTGTTCACCACCCAGGCTATTTTTCAGCGCTATGGTGCACCAGTTTTGATAACCTCTAAAACAGGCTATGGACCGAACCTTACTAGATTTCCGAAATTTCAGGTATGTGTTCTGATAATCTCTACACAAAATGTTGCTGCATATAAATTAATGTGATGCATGAGTGCCATTAATCTTATTTTTAACTTTCTTGATTCTGTCTCTTAATCATATATTACCTGGAGAACTCTACTGATGGAGACCCTTAAAGATCCAAGAAAAATCTGACTTAATGAAAAGGGAGTCTTGGACAGTTGCTTTTTATTTCATGGTAGGAAAATCAACCTGATTAAACACAGGGTTTTGTGGAAAATGGTGCCTTCGTGCTTTTTGTGGTGTCTTGGAGGAAAATGAATTATAAAAGTTTTGAGGACCTTGAGAGGACTTTGCTATCAACTTCATTTTGCTAGTACTACTTGAGTGCATATACTTATCATTATGGACAAATAAGGATCTGGTAATTTGGAGGCAACGATGGAAAACCAGTGGCTCTTTTTGCTTATTATTGTTGGTTAGAGTCATAAATATTGATCCTTTGGTCCAACATTCCAGAAACATTTTGAATATTATCTATTTTATCATTAAATTATTTTTTGTGGAAAAAAAGACGGGGAAAAACATTTGTATGGTTTTATGTTGTTGTTTATTCTTTTCATTATTGAGAGCATAATCATGTAGGTCATAAAAGTTGGAAGGCCATGAAGCAGATGATGTTGTAGCCACACTTGCAGCACAAGTTCTACAAAGAGGCTACAGGGTGGTAATTGCCTCTCCTGATAAAGATTTCAAGCAATTGATTTCAGAAGATGTCCAAATTGTTATGCCTTTGGAAGATTTAGACCGATGGTCCATTCACACCCTAAAGCACTACATAGCTCAGTACAATTGTGATCCATGCTGTGATTTGAGCCTTAGTAAGTATGAGATGCAATTTGGTGATATTCATGGTAACATTATATTATCCATGACCTATTGCAGACACGTTTTTTGATATATTGCTTTTCTGCATTACTTTTACCTTGTCCTATGTTAAAGTGAAATCCTGAGATTGACTCAAGGGATATTGATCTAGTTGATATAAATACTTTCTCAAACGTTGTATTGGGAAAAAGTAGATACGAACAATGACAAACAAGAAGAAGAATTCAAACATTATTTCTGTTGAGAATGAATTCACACTATAGGCCCACCAAATTCTGGGCCCAATGGCCAAGGATAGGCCCATGAAGATATTAATTAAATAGCAAGGACTATTTAATTAATTGATAGTCTTATATTCCAATTAGGATAATATTGAAATAAAGACGTCCTACTTATCTTTACAAGATGACTACTCAAGATTATCTCTACATGATATCTGTTGAATGTTTATCTCTACATGATAGCTGTTGAGTTCTATCTCAACTCTGGACTTTCAAACCAATTCAAATAAGAAGATCCAGTCCAAGTCTACTTCATCTGTCTGAGCCTATAAATAGGCCCCGACACAAGGTACTAAGAGATCTTGAATCCTGAAATATCCTCACACATATTATTGAGCGTATTGAATTATTGTGCACTGAAGCACCATATTTCTCTTAAACTTTCTGACTTTGGCATCGGAGTGTCCCCGGGGAACCGGGGACCCCCTTGACAATGCTGTCTTTTTTGTAGTGATTTGAAGTGCACGACGACGTGTTGAAGATCCTGAAGAAAGCGCATCCACCGTGTTGAAAACTGTTCTAACAGTTTGGCGCCGTCTGTGGGAAAGATTGTTCGTTTCTCATAAAAAAAAAAAAATTCATCACGGTGTTAACACGCATTCCGGTGACAACCAACCGGAAAGACTCGCAGATCTGCTTTGTCGTTAACAGATATGCACAAATCTGCCTCCCACGACCCAGATCCACATTCACAACCAAGTGGAATCTCAGATCAAATATTGTAGCTACTGTTCGCGAAAATACCACAAAAGAATCCAAGCCCAACAGTGTGGTGTCCAGCCCCTGCCGGAGACCCAAACACACGACCTGCGGCATCGCGGATCTCCAGTTGCAACAACGTGCTACTGTGCTGGGAGGCTTGTGAAAAAGAAAAGAAAGAAAGAAAAAGGTGCTGCGCAGGAAAGAAAAAAGAAAAAAAGAGAAAAGAAAAAGAAAGAAAAGGAAAAAGAAGAATAAAAAAAATATAATAGCATGCAAAAGGCTGTACGTCGGAGGAATTTGGAGAAGAAAATTGGCATTTGACAACAGGTTTTTCTTATTCAGTTTATATTCCTGTTCTGATTTAGGAATAGGTTATCCTGATTTAAGTTTATATTCCTATTTTGGTTTAGGAATAGGTTATTTTGGTTCAAGTTTATATTCCTATTTTTGCTTAGGAATATGCTATCTTGGTTCAAGTTTATATTCCTATTTTTGCTTAGGAATATGCTATCCTGGTTCAAGTTTATATTCCTATTTTTGCTTAGGAATAGGCTATTTTGGTTTAAATTCCAAATTTGGTTTCGATTGGTTGTGAGCATAAGGTAATACTTATTCCAAATTATTGCATTCCGGGCATACTCTATCCCGAATAAGAAGAACTGGGTATATCACTCCCGGATATGGAAAAGGAAGAACCGGGTATATCACTCCCGGATATTTCAAAGAAGAACCGGGTATATCACTCCGGGATATTTCAAAGAAGAACCGGGTATATTACTCCCGGATATTTCAAAAAAGAACCGGGTATATCACCCCCGGATATTTTAAAGAGGAACTGGGTATATCACTCCCAGATATGGCAAAGGAAGAGCAGGGTATGTCACCCCTGGATATATCACCATCGGAGACAAGGAGAAAACCTTGGTTAAAAACAATTAACGGGAGACAACCCGGTAAAAAACAAGAAGATTTACCCCGGAGACAAGGAGAAAACCTTGGGTAAAAACAATTAACGGGAGACAACCCGGTAAAAAACAAGAAGATTCACCCCGGAGACAAGGAGAAAACCTTGGATAAAAACAAGAATATGGAGACAACTCTTTAAAACAAGGATAAGGAGAAAACCTTGGGCAAAAACAAGAATAGGGAGACAACCCTCTAAAACAAGGATAAGGAGAAAACCTTGGGCAAAAACAAGAATAGAGAGACAACCCTCTAAAACAAGGATAAGGAGAAAACCTTGGGCAAAAACAAGAATAGGGAGACAACCCTCTGAAACAAGGACAAGGAGACAACCTTGGGCAAAAACAACTAACGGGAGACAACTCGATAAAAAAGAAGGAGCTACGCCAAGATGAACGGGGAGCAAAAGGTTAGTCTATTGAAAGACTTATAAATCATTATTAACAGATTATTGTACAGGTTCATTCTCGTAGACAAGGATAAAACCTTAGACAAAAACAATGAATCACCCCAAGGCGAACGGGGAATAAAGGCATTTGTGAGAGAATCGAGCATGATCCCCGGGTGTCTCAAGGATATAATAGGCTTAACCCCCGGGCAAAGGAAAGAGTTGGGGGGTACTCGCGGCAACAAGGAGACAAGGAGAAAACCTTGGACAAAAAAAAGAAATCACCCCAAGGCGAACGGGGAACAAAGGTATCTCGGAACTAGGACGGGTTTAACCCCATGCAAAGGATAGAGTTGGGGGGTGCTCCCGGGAACTCAGGTGATGCCAAAAACAGAGCTGAAGAGCTCCAACTAACGAGCTCAAAGCACATTCACTAGGGAGACACGAGTCTCGGACAAGGTCAAACAACAAGCCGCCAGAAGGCTTTGACTAAATTCCCATTACCCAAATACCTTGGCTAAGGGAATTGGGGGGTAACTGTTGAGAATAAATTCACACTATAGGCCCACCAAATTCTGGGCCCAATGGCCAAGGATAGGCCCATGAAGATATTAATTAAATAGCAAGGACTATTTAATTAATTGATAGTCTTATATTCCAATTAGGATAATATTGGAATAAAGACGTCCTACTTATCTTTACAAGATGACTACTCAAGATTATCTCTACATGATATCTGTTGAATGTTTATCTCTACATGATAGCTGTTGAGTTCTATCTCAACTCTGGACTTTCAAACCAATTCAAATAAGAAGATCCAGTCCAAGTCTACTTCATCTCTCCGAGCCTATAAATAGGCCCCGACACAAGGTACTAAGAGATCTTGAATCCTGAAATATCCTCACACATATTATTGAGCGTATTGAATTATTGTGCACTGAAGCACCATATTTCTCTTAAACTTTCTGACTTTGGCATCGGAGTGTCCCCGGGGAACCGGGGACCCCCTTGACAATGCTGTCTTTTTGTAGTGATTTGAAGTGCACGACGACGTGTTGAAGATCCTGAAGAAAGCGCATCCACCGTGTTGAAAACTGTTCTAACAATTTCCTTTCCAGATCGTCTTCATTATGTGAATACCACCTCCATAAGAACAGAGAACAAATCTACCACTTGGGTCATCTAATAAGACGATCCCACTTGTGAATTCACTGGC
Organism: Corylus avellana; assembly: GCF_965113065.1. Taxonomy (NCBI): domain Eukaryota; kingdom Viridiplantae; phylum Streptophyta; class Magnoliopsida; order Fagales; family Betulaceae; genus Corylus; species Corylus avellana. The sequence continues at coordinate 23,620,348 of NC_142496.1, forward strand.
TATAGAGAATGCTTCAATTATATTTTCCTTCTTGCCTTTGCTTCCTCTTAAATCATCCTTAGTTTTTCATTCCACGAATTTCTCTGTTATACTGGGATGTCGATGTTCAACTGAAAGAGGAGTGGTTGGTTGAGAGAGAGACGCACTATGATTCGACTATTCTATCTAATTTCTTCAAATTGTTGGAAGAAACTCCGAAGCTTGCTCAATCAAAAAAAAATTTCACAAAACCCGTCTTTGATTGGACCCACCTCCAACCACCATATAGAGAGTGATCATAGCCACTAAATCTAATAGTCGAAGCCACTAGATGGTTCGAAGTTCAAAGGTGGGGTGATCGACCACCCTTTTACCCCAAGTTTATGGTCAAGTTACTCATTATAGTTTATACATAGAGTAACTGTGGCCATCAAATTTGGCATTTAAAACCACTACATGGCTCGCGGTTGGGGGGTGGGGTGACTGACTATCCCCTTCCCCCATGGGTATGGCTAAGTTACCTAATATATGGGGAGTGATTGTGGTCACCAAATTTAGTAGTCGAAACCATTATATGAATTGAGGTTCGTGTGGTGGGGTAACCAACCCCACGGGGTTGTTTGGCAATTTACATGTATGGTCGAGACTCAAGCATGGAATCTTTGCATGGGGATCAAATTTATTTCTCATGGTCAATCGTTTTTGCAATAATGAGATAAAGCTTCAAAACTCAAAGTGCACAGACCAATATATTAAATGTGATCTTTTATTTATTTTATTTTTTTGAATTTATTCTCAGTCAGTTAAGAGTGTGTATTCAAAAAGTTCTTACTCCTTTTTTCACGTCACAACATCAATAAAGTATTATGACTTAGGCTTTCTATGAAAGGATACCATAACATGTTGAAATAGAATTCTAAGTTGAAAAACATTGGAGATTCTCTATGGTTTGTAGAAAAAGAAAGAGAAAAAGAAAAAGAAAAAGAAATCAAGCTCAAGTTGAGCTTAAGCATGCTGAACCCAAACCTATTTGCGAGTAATCTTGTTCATTGACAAATGAATGTATCCAAGCAATAGAGCCAAAATCCGCTTGAATAGACACGTTATTTTGTATAGACTTATAACTTATGATTTAATATGAAATTCAATTTAAGACTTGTTTGCTTTTATTTTACATAAGGGCAGACATACATACATGAAGGAATCATATGTTCAACTTGCTCTTTACTTGTACAACCCAGTTCCTTGATATAGCAATTCCAATGACTATCCCAACAACGTACCCAATACCCAAAGCACTAGCAACTGGTTCATCCAAAAGAAAAGACAAATTAAGTGATTTTCCCTTCTTGCCTGATTTTGGTGAAGTGTTTGGTGTTGTAGCGTTAAAAAGATCCTTATTTCCCTTTGCATCAAACGTAAGCCGCCATAGATTAAAATCTGGAATAACTCCAGAGAGCTGGTTGTTAGAAAGGAGCAACTGTGTCAAGGCCGCCATTTGGGTCAGATATTGTGGTATCTCTCCTGACAATTTATTGTTTGAGAGATCCAAAACTTCTAATCCAAAAAGTCGTGCAAAACTTTCTGGAATAGGCCCTTCAAGGAGGTTGGTGCTGAGATTTAAAGCAATCTGCAGATTTACCGGCATCCCTGGAATCTTACCAATAAGTTGGTTTCCTCCAAGCTGGAGTTCTAACAGAGAATCCATGCTGACAATAGTCTCGGGTATTGAACCACTGAGATTGTTACCTTGTAAATTCAGGTTCGTAAGGCCTTGCAAGCTCGAAATCGTGGAAGGTATCGAACCATTCAACGAATTCCAGCTCATATCCAATATCCATAATCTCTGTAGTTAGGTAATTTCAACTGGGATTTCTCCAACCAGCTTGTTCGACTGAATCTTCATAACTTGAAGTTGGCTAAGTCCACCCAACTGTCCCGGCAATGCACCATTCAGTTTGTTCCCTGCCAAATTCAACAACATCAAATTCCGGCAAGAACCCAAATCCGGAGGTACCGACCCGGTCGGGCTATTGTTTTGCAGCTCCAAGTACATCAAGTTCTCAAGTGCTCCAAATGTTGCAGAAGGGATTGTCCCATCAAGCGAATTGCTCCCCAATCTCAACCTCACCCATGCTTGGAGATATGTTTGAAGGCATCGATCCCGTTAACAAATTATAAGACAAATCTAGAGTCTGTAAATTTGATGGTGAAAACATATGGAAGGAATCGACCCAGTTAACTTATTATAACTAAGGTCCTACTTCCTGAGGAATGTTGTAAGTCCACACTCCACTAGGAATCGTACCTTCAAAATTGTTCTGATAGGCTTCAAAACGAGAAAGGCTTTTGATACTTGAAAGGGTTTCTGGGATTTCCCCGCTCAAGTTATTGGTAGATAAAATCAAAACTTCCAACTTATCGAGGTCTCCAATTCTAACAAGAACTGTGCCAGAAAGATTATTTTCACTCAGGTCAACCACAGTCAAATTCTGGTAATCGATCATTTGATCAGGGATTCCACCTTCGAAATAATTCTTAGAGAGCCGAAGCTGCTCCAAAGCCATGGCTTTCCCAAGGTTGGTAGGAATGAGGCCATTGAAAAGGTTGGAACTAAGATTCAAACTTTTGAGGGCAACCAATCCTTCAAACTGTAAACTTATGTTTCCGTTCAAGGAATTGAAAGACAAGTCCAAGAACTTCAACCCAACAAAACCATGAAACGTAGGCAGAGTACCACCCATCCCGTTTCTGCTAATATTCAAGAGTTGTAGCCCTCCAATCGCACCACAATCTGTGATAAAATTATCTGGGATTGAGGTCAGACGGTTGTTGGAGAGGTCAAGACTCACCAAAGAATCTATCTGGCAGAGAAGAGGTAGAAAATCTGAGGATGAGGGGAAAACCCCAGATAAAGACATTTCGGCAATGGAAGAATTCCCGTGGGTGCTGCACTTAACTCCTTTCCATGAACATGGGTCTTCGTTCACATCCCATATTAAAGCTGTGTTGTTCATGATGGCCTTAGAAAGACTGATCATGGTGGTTTTTTGGTTTGTGGGTAATTCAGAGAAGACCACAGAAGATAACAAGAAGAAAAATAAGCGGAAATGGAGTAGAGGAGTGCTGTGCCCATACCTGTTCATTTTAGGTACGTGATGGGGGAGATATTCTGCAGCGCTTTTTGTATCACAAATATGTATGCATGTATGGACTAATATATAATAACTGTTTGGTTTCAGGTACTGAAGAGGGAAGGCAGGGGAATAGACGAATCAATAGAAGAGATGTAATGTAGAACAGCTGAAGAGAGAATGAAAGAGCTGTGTTGGTTGGTTGAGCATTGAATCTCCAGGGGGTCAAATTTGTGCATTGAGTTTATGCTCAAGTAGACCGACTGTTGTAAACACAGAGGCCAGCAACTGACTATTTAAAGTTCACTGCCATGTTCTAGCTGAGAGCTGCAATAGCTCAAATTGAAGAGGCAAAATGGGTGATAGCAATTTGATGTTCCATGAGAAGATTCCACAGTAAGGTACGGCTATGCTTGTTTAATATGTTCACTCTCTCTCTCTATTGGCCAGCAAGTGGTTTCTTATGCATATATGTTTACTTTTCTTCTTTACTGTTTCATATGATTCTGCAGTGGACAAGAGAGAAACATCATAGGCCATGTGGCTTGCAATGTGTTCAGGCAACATTCATATCTTTGAAAGACTACAACAACCATGTTAGATAGGCTTACGATGGCTTCTTCCAACTTCTGAATCTAAACTTCTGCAAGTCTGGAACTCTATATTTCGTCAATATGTTTCTCTCTTCCTTTCCATGTTTCTTTATATGATCAATTTTCCAATAGATTCTCCTTTGGCCAATTTTTTTCCTCGTTCTCTTTACCCCTTGCCGCTTCGCATGGATGTAAAAGACAGATTTTGTTTTTGGTTTTTTTGTTTGTCCTTTTGGACAAAGTTTGGTTTAGTCATGGTGCTAACTTCATGAGCAGAGCTGCTTCTTGTTCTAACCCCATTATACCAGTTAGATTCTAAGAGCAACATCATTGTGATATAACTAAAATTTTCTATAATTTGGTCAAGTGGTGTACGCAAATTCGCTTAAGCATTCCTCGCAAGAGAAGAAAATTGTCTAGCTTTCGCATTAGTATTGAAGAAGTTGAAATGCTACGTTAGTGCATTTTTTTGGTTGCCAAATGGTATTTTTCCATCCTCCCCCCAAAAAAAATTGCACAAACCTGTCTTTGATTGGACCCACCTCCAATCACCATATAGAGAGTGATCGTAGCCACTAAATCTGATAGTCGACACCGCTAGATGATTCGAGGTTCAAAGGTGGGGTGACCGAGCGCCGCCTTACCCCAAGTTTATGGTCAAGTTACCAACCATACAGAGAGTAATTGTGGCCACCAAATCAGGCAATTAAAACCACTAGATGGCTCAAGGTTGGGGGGGTGGGGTGACCGACTACCCCCTTATCCCAAGGGTATAGTTAAGTTATCTATCATACGGGAAATAATTGTGGCCATCAAATCTGGTAGTCAAAACCATTATATGACTTAAGGTTCGTGGGGTTGGGTGACCGACCACTCCCTATATGGTTAGCATTTCTCAAAAAGAAAAGATGAGTGAGAAAAAGATTAAGAGTTATTATTTTTCTTTGTTAAAAAGAAAATAAATAATAATAAAAATAAAAAGTAGGATCAGGTTTGTAAACGAAGAAAAATGTTTTTCAATTCTACTGCATTTGCTTCCATTATTGCCATTACAGCAGTTTTGGGTTTCTCAATAGAAAGCATGCTTCACTTATATAAGATTATCCAGGCAAGCTGCGAAAATGATATATGACAAAATCTAAGGGTTCGTTTGGTATACGATTTCGGACCCTAAATAACGTTGCTTTTGCTTCGCCAAAGGCAGGTTCTAATCGCTGCCGTGATTCCATGGTATTTGACGACGGCTACATAAAACTTGATCTTGTAAAAATTGTATGATATAGCAATGCCAATGACTACCCCAACAGCGAACCCAATAACCGAAGCTGCAGTAACTGATTTTCCCTTCTTGCCTGATTTTGGTGAAGTGATTGGTGAAGCCTTTGGTGTTGTAGCGTTAATAAGATCCTTATTTCCCTTTGCATCAAACGTAAGCCATGGACTTAACTCAGGAATAATTCCAGAGAGCTGGTTGTTCGAAAGGAGCAACTTTGTCAAGGATGCCATTCGAGTCAGATATGATGGTATCTCTCCTGACAATTTATTGTTTGAGAGATCCAAAATTTCTAATCCAGTAAGATTTAAAAGACTTAATGGAATTTCCCCTACAAGGAGGTTGGTGCTGAGATTTAAAGCAATCTGCAGCTTTACTGGCATCCTAGGAATGAAACCGCTGAGTTGGTTTCCTCCAAGCTGGAGTTCTAACAGAGAATCCATGCTGGCAATAGTGTAGGGTATTGAACCACTGAGATTGTTACCTTGTAAATTCAGGTTCGCGAGGTCTTGCAAACTCGAAATCGTGGAGGGTATCGAACCATTCAGCGAATTCCAGCTCATATTCAATATCGATAATTTCTGTAGCTGGGTAATTTCAAATGGGATTTCTCCAACCAGCTTGTTCGACTGAAGCTTCATAACTTGAAGTTGGCTAAGTCCACCCAACTGTCCCGGCAATGCACCATTCAGTTTGTTCCCTGCCAAATTCAACAACATCAAATTCCGGCAAGAACCCAAATCCGGAGGTACCGACCCGGTCAGGCTATTGTTTTCCAGCTCCAAGTACATCAAGTTCTCAAGTGCTCCAAATGTTGCAGAAGGGATTGTCCCATCAAGCGAATTGCTCCCCAATCTCAACCTCACCATGCTTGGAGATATGTTTGAAGGTATCGGCCCCCTTAACAAATTATAAGACAAATCTACAGTCTGCAAATTTGATGGTGACAACATATCTGAAGGAATCAACCCACTTAACTTATTATAACTAAGGTCCAACTTCCTGAGGAATGTTGTAAGTCCACTAGGAATAGTACCTTCAAAATTGTTCTGATAGGCTGCAAAACGTGAAAGGCTTTTGATACTTGAAAGGGTTTCTGGGATTTCCCCGCTCAAGTTATTGGTAGATAAAATCAAAACTTCCAACTTAGACAGGTCTCCAATTCTAACAGGAACAGGGCCAGAAAGCTTATTTTGATTCAGGTCAACCAGAGTCAAATTCAGGTAATCGATCATTTGATCAGGGATTCCTTTTTCAAAGGAATTCTTAGAGAGCTGAAGCTGCTCCAAAGCCATGGCTTTCCCAAGGTTGGTAGGAATGCGGCCAGTGAAATTGTTGAAACTAAGATTCAAACTTTTGAGGGCAACCAATCCTTCAAACTGTAAACTTATGTTTCCGTTCAAGGAATTGATAGACAAGTCCAGGAACTTCAACCCAACAAAACCATTAAACGTAGGCAGAGTACCACCTAACCAGTTTCTGCTAATATTCAAGAGCTGCAGCCCTCCAATCGCACCACAATCTGTGATAAACTTATCTGGGATTGAGGTCAGATGGTTGTTGGAGAGGTCAAGACTCACCAAAGAGTCTATCTGGCAAAGAAGAGGTAGAAAATCTGAGGAAGAGAGGAAAACCCCAGATAAAGAGATTTCGGTAATGAAAGAATTCCCAGGGGTGCTGCACTCAACTCCTTTCCATGAACATGGGTCTTTGTTCACATCCCATATTAAAGCTGTGTTGTTAAGGGCCTTAGAAAGATTGATCATGGTGGTTTTTTGGTTTGAGGGTAATTCAGAGAAGACCACAGAAGATAACAAGAAGAAAAATAAGCAGAAATGGAGTAGAGGAGTGCTGTGCCCATACCTGTTCATTTTAGCTACGTGTGATGGGGGGAGATACTCTGCAGCTCTTTTTGTATCACAAATATGTATGCATGTACGGACTAATATAATAACTGTTTGGTTTCAGGTACTGAAGAGGGAAGACAGATATCAGAAAGGGGAATAGAACTACAACACTGAATAGAGAATGAGTGAGTGAGTGAGAGAGAGGTGTGCTGGTTGAGCATAAAAAGAAGAGATTGGCGTGTTGGGTATTGGGTTTGTTTGAAGGCATGGAAATTGGTGGGAAATTGGGAAGTAGAAGAACATGTTAGCGTGTCGTGGGGGTGGAGTTGACTGGACTGCTTGTCTGCAACTGCCAAACACTGGAGTGTATTTTTCCAGCGAAACAGAGGATGTGGAAAACTTGTGCCCAACAGCGCAAATTTCTGTGTCACCGTGGACATTGTCTGATGGCTCAAATAAAATGTTCCTGTATCAACGGTGGTAACCGATCATCCATTTACGCGACAATTCTACGTCAATGCATAGAGAAATGTTATCCTAAATTATGACTTGCAATTTTCAAAATCAAAGGTGTGCGTGACAAAAGGATTAAGAGATATTAAGAAATAAAACAATTTTCTATTGTTTGTTGAAAAAATAAATAAAAAAAATAGTGGATTTCTTCAGTATGAAGGAATAATAAAGCATGTAAATTTGTAATAATTTGCAATGGACAAGAGGCATTGGTAACCGGCTAATGTATTTTAGTGATAATTTGCTAATGTAATGTGTTCAGAATGTATCAAAATAAAGGGAAAAAAAAATATGTTCTAGAGATTTTTGAGGCATTGTTCTTCAAAATTTTAATTTTATCAATGAACTCCAAATTAAAACTATTATCAAATAAATAATTTTGTTCACTATCCATTAAAATTTTATAGGAATTGTCATGCTATATCCAACTAGAAGGCTACACGTGTTTTATTTAGTAAAAAAATAAAATTTAAAAATTGAAACCAAACCAAACGCACCCTTACCTTGTTTTTCATCGGAAAGTGACATGTTTGAGTAGATCAAACTTCATATAGTATTTCCCCTTTTTCCCTTATGCTACTAGTTTCTCTGAAGTTGGAGAATATGCCAGTTTCTCTATTGCTCTAAATGCTGCTGTTCACCACCCAGGCTATTTTTCAGCGCTATGGTGCACCAGTTTTGATAACCTCTAAAGCAGGCTATGGACCGAACCTTACTAGATTTCCTAAATTTCAGGTATGTGTTCTGATAATCTCTACACAAAATGTTGCTGCATATAAATTACTGTGATGCATGAGTGCCATTAATCTTATTTTTAACTTTCTTGATTCTGTCTCTTCATCATATATTACCTGGAGAACTCTATTGATGGAGACCCTTCAAGATCCAAGAAAAATCTGACTTAATGAAAAGGGAGTCTTGGACAGTTGCTTTTTATTTCATGGTAGGAAAATCAACCTGATTAAACACAGGGTTGTGTGGAAAATGGTGCCTTCGTGCTTTTTGTGGTGTCTTGGAGGAAAATGAATTATAAAAGTTTTGAGGACCGTGAGAGGACTTTGCTATCAACTTCATTTTGCTACTACTACTTGAGTGCATATACTTATCATTATGGACAAATAAGGATCTGGTAATTTGGAGGCAACGATGGAAAACCAGTGGCTCTTTTTGCTTATTATTGTTGGTTAGAGTCATAAATATTGATCCTTTGGTCCAGCATTCCAGAAACATTTTGAATATTATCTATTTTATCATTAAATTATTTTTTGTGGAAAAAAAGACGGGGAAAAACATTTGTATGGTTTTATGTTGTTGTTTATTCTTTTCATTATTGAGAGCATAATCATGCAGGTCATAAAAGTTGGAAGGCCATGAAGCAGATGATGTTGTAGCTACACTTGCAGCACAAGTTCTACAAAGAGGCTACAAGGTGGTAATTGCCTCTCCTGATAAAGATTTCAAGCAATTGATTTCAGAAGATGTCCAAATTGTTATGCCTTTGGAAGATTTAGACCGATAGTCCTTTTACACCCTAAAGCATTACGTAGCTCAGTATAATTGTGATCCATGCTGTGACTTGAGCCTTAGTAAGTATGAGATGCAAATTGGTGATATTCATGTTAACATTATATTATCCATGACCTATTGCAGACACGTTTTTTGATATATTGCTTTTCTGCATTACTTTTACCTTGTCCTATGTTAAAGTGAAATCCTGAGATTGACTCAAGGGATATTCATCTAGTTGATATAAATACTTTCTCCAACGTTGTATTGGAAAAAAGTAGATACAAACAATGACAAACAAGAAGAAGGATTCAAACACTATTTCCTTTACAGATCGTCTTCATTATGTGAATACCACCTCAATAAGAACAGAGAACAAACCTACCGCTTGCGTCATCTAATAAGACTGATCCCACTTGTGAATTCACTGGCTATAATGCATTTTATTTATCTTCGTTATCTAAATGGAGCTTCTTTTTTTTAGGATGCATCATATGTGATGAGGTTGATGGGGTTCCTGGGATCCAACATGTGGCTCCTGGATTTGGTCGAAAGACTGCCCTAAAGCTTTTAAAAAAGCATGGTTCATTGGAAAATTTACTAAATGCTGCTGCGGTGAGAACTGTGGGCAGGCAGTATGCACAAGATGCCCTTACAAAGTATGCTGATTACCTGCGAAGGAATCACAAAGTTCTTGCCCTGAGGAGGTAATGCAGTTCCTTTTTATTTATTTTTTTCTCCCTTTGCTTTTTTTCTTGGTAGTGAATTTTGTTTCCTGGTGGAGGCTTTGCCATAGGGAATGCTTCAATTATATTTTCCTTCTTGCCTTTGCTTCCTCTTAAATCATCCTTAGTTTTTCATTCCACGAATTTCTCTGTTATACAGGGATGTCGATATTCAACTGAAAGAGGAGTGGTTGGTTGAGAGAGAGACGCTATATGATTCGACTATTCTATCTAATTTCTTCAAATTGTTGGAAGAAACTCCGAAGCTCGCTCATCAAACGAGATCTAAATTTTCAGATTGTTAAGACCCCACAGGTAATTGCTTTCATCTTTTTAAAGGATGAGTTAAGACTCGACTTTGTTTAGGGATTGGATTGATTTAAGATCATTTTGAATCTCCAGGGGGTCAAATTTGTGCATTGAGTTTATGCTCAAGTAGACCGACTGTTGTAAATTCTATCTGATGTCCCCAGATGAAGAATTGATATCCTTGATAAACAAGAGCTTTAGAGACCAGCAACTGACTATTTCAAGTTCACTGCCATGTTCTAGCTGAGAGCTGCAATAGCTCAAATTGAAGAGGCAAAATGGGTGATAGCAATTTGATGTTCCATGAGAAGATTCCACAGTAAGGTACGGCCATGCTTGTTTAATATGTTCACTCTCTCTCTATTGGCCAGCTAGTGGTTTCATATGCATATATATATATATTTACTTTTCTTCTTTGCTGTTTCATATGATTCTGCAGTGGAGAAGAGAGAAACATCATAGGCCATGTGGCTTGCAATGTGTTCAGGCAACATTCATATCTTTGAAAGACTACAACAACCATGTTACTATGTTAGATAGGCTTACGATGGCTTCTTCCAATTTCCGAATCTAAACTTCCTGAAGTCTGGAACTCTATATTTCGCCAATATGTTTCTCTCTTCCTTTCCATGTTTCTTTAATGTTTTTTCCTCGTTCTCTTTACCCCTTGCCGCTTCGCATGGATGTGAAAGACAGATTTTGTTTTTGGTTTTTTTGTTCGTCCTTTTGGACGAAGTTTGGTTTAGTCATGGTGCCAACTTCTTGAGCAGAGCTGCATCTTGTTCGAACCCCATTATACCAGTTAAATTAGAGCAACATCATATGATATAACTAAAATTTTCTATAATTTGGTCAAGTGGTGTACGCAAATTCGCTTAATCATTCCTCGCAAGAGAAGAAAATTGTCTAGCTTTCGCATTGGTATTGAAGAAGTTGAAATGCTACCTTAGTGCATTTTTTGGTTACCAAATAGTCTTTTTCCTCCCTCCCCCAAAAAAAAAAAAATTCACAAAACCCGCCTTTGATTGCACTCACCTCCAACCATCATATAGAGAGTGATTATAGCCACTAAATCTGATAGTCGAAACCACCGCTAGATGGTTTGAAGTTCAAAGGTGGGGTGATCGACCACCCTTTTACCCCATGTTTATGGTCAAGTTACTCACTATAGTCTATACATTGAGTAATTGTAGCCACCAAATTTGGCATTTAAAACAACTAGATGGCTCACGGTTGGGGGGTGGGGTGACCGACTATCCCCTTATCCCCAGGGTATGGTTAAGTTACCTAATATACGGGGAGTGATTGTGGTCACCAAATTTGGCAGTTGAAACCATTATATGGCTTGAGGTTCGTGGGGTGGGGTGACCAACCCCACGGGGTTGTTTGGCAATTTACATATATGGTCGAGACTCAAGCATGGAGTCTTTGCATGGAGATCAAATTTATTTCTCATGGTCAATCGTTTTTGCAATAACGAGATAAAGCTTCAAAACCCAAAGTGCACGGACCAACATATTAAATGTGATCTTTTATTTTCTTTCTTTGGATTTATTCTCATTCAGTTAAGAGTGTGCACTCAAAAAGTCTTTACTCCTTTTTTCACGTCACAACATCAATAAAGTATTATGATTCAGGCTTTCTATGAAAGGATACCATAACGTGTTGAAATAGAATTCTAAGTTGAAAAACATAGGAGATTCTCTATGGTTTGTAGAAAAAGAAAAATGTTTTTCAATTCTATTGCATTTGCTTCCATTATTGTCATTACAGAAGTTCTAGGTTTCTCAGTAGATAGTATCACTAGAAAGCATGCTTTACTTATCTAAGATTATACCGGCAAGCTGAGAAAATGATACATGACAAAATCTAAATAATGTTGCTTTTGCTTCACCAAATGCAGGTTCGAATCGCTGCCGTGATTCCATAATATTTGACGACGGCTACATAAAAGTTGATCTTGTAAAAATTGTATGATATAGCAATGCCAATGACTACCCCAACAGCGAACCCAATAACCGAAGCTGCAGTAAATGATTTTCCCTTCTTGCCTGATTTTGGTGAAGTGTTTGGTGTTGTGGCGTTAATAAGATCCTTATTTCCATTTGCATCAAAAGTAAGCCATGGACTTAACGTTGGAATAATTCCAGAGAGCTGGTTGTTCCAAAGGAGCAACTTTGTCAAGGATGCCATTTGGGTCAGATATGTTGGTATCTCTCCTGACAATTTATTGTTTGAAAGATCCAAAATTTCTAATCCAGCAAGTCGTCCAAGACTTTCTGGAATAGGCCCTTCAAGGAGGTTGGTGCTGAGATTTAAAACAATCTGCAGCTTTACTGGCATCCTTGGAATTAAACCGCCGAGTTGGTTTCCTCCAAGCTGGAGTTCTAACAGATAATCCATGCTGGCAATAGTGTAGGGTATTGAACCACTGAGATTGTTACCTTGTAAATTCAGGTTCGTGAGGCCTCGCAAGCTCGAAATCGTGGAGGGTATCGAACCATTCAGTGAATTCCAGCTCATATTCAATATCGATAATTTCAGTAGCTGGGTAATTTCAAATGGGATTTCTCCAACCAGCTTGTTCGACTGAAGCTTCATAACTTGAAGTTGGCTAAGTCCACCCAACTGTCCCGGCAATGCACCATTCAGTTTATTCCATCCCAAATCCACACATGAATATTCCTACGAGCACAAACACCATCTTACATATGCACACTAAAGGACAAAACAAGCCCCGCAAAAGAAAAAAAACAATTGCGCATCTCAAAAAAGAGATCATTTTTTAGAAGATGAACTTATGGTTTGCTTTTTAAAGCCACCATCTTCCAACATCTATTTAACACAAACCGGAAAGCATTTGCCATAAAACAAAAACAAAAAAAAACCAAACACAGAGAGGGAGAGATTGTTTCCATAGAAAGCACTGCCAAAAAATGCAGATGCCCAAATTTCAGATGCAAATGAAGACGATGGCAAGAATCATTAGGGAAGATGAAGACGATGGTGACACAGGGGATATAGAGGAATTAGGTTTATTTAATTTGACATGGAGTGTGTGTTGGAATCTCAAAATGATGTGTAAAAGCTTATTTGTCATTTTTTTTTTAAATAAAAAAAAAAAAAAGAACACGTGTCTTATTTTTATTGGATGTGATGTGACAATGTAACGGTTTCCATTAAGTCATTCAACGGAAAATGAGCTCAGGAAGTAAAATGTTATTTTATGCTACCCTAGGGACTTATAAATTATTTTTTAAACCATGAGGAATGATTTGTAAATTAGGCCAACCATATGGACCAATTTTGCATTTATCCCTTAAAATTATTATCAATAGATAATTTTGTTCACTATCCATTAAAATTGAGAAGTGGTAGGGAGCTAAACAAATTAACTACTTTTTGTTTCCTGGTGGAGGCTTTGCCATAGAGAATGCTTCAATTATATTTCCCTTCTTGCCTTTTCTTCCTCTTAAATCATCCTTAGTTTTTCATTCCATGAATCACTCGATCTGTTATACAGGGATGTCAATGTTCAACTGAAAGAGGAGTGGTTGGTTGAGAGAGAGACGCACTATGATTCGACTATTCTATCTAATTTCTTCAAATTGTTGGAAGAAACTCCGAAGCTTGCTCATCAAACGAGATCAAAATTTTCAGATGGTCAGGTAATTGCTTCCATCTTCTTAAAGGATGAGTTAAGACTGGACTTTGTTTGGGGATTGAATTGATTTCAGATCATTTTGAATCTCCTGGAGATCAAATTTGTGCATTAATTAGTTTATGCTAAAGTAGACTGACTGTTGTAAATTCTATCTGATGTCCCCAGATGACGAATTGATATGCTTGATAATCAAGAGCTTTAGAGATCTGCAACTGACTATTTAAAGTTCACTGCCATGTTCTAGCTGAGAGCTGCAATAGCTCAAATTGAAAAGGCAAAATGGGTGATAGCAATTTGATGTTCCATGAGAAGATTCCACAGTAAGGTACGGCTATGCTTGTTTAATATGTTCACTCTCTCTCTCTATTGGCCAGTAAGTGGTTTCTTATGCATATATATTTACTTTTCTTCTTTACTGTTTCATATGATTCTGCAGTGGAGAAGAGAGAAACATCATAGGCCATGTACGTGGCTTGCAATGTGTTCAGGCAACATTCATATCTTTGAAAGACTACAACAACCATGTTAGATAGGCTTACGATGGCTTCTTCCAATTTCTGAACCTAAACTTCCTGAAGTCTGGAACTCTATGTTTCGTCAATATGTTTCTCTCTTTCCATGTTTCTTTATATGATCAATTTTCCTATAGCTTCACCTTTGGCCAATTTTTTCCTCGTTCTCTTTACCCCTTGCCGCTTCGCATGGTTGTAAAAGACAGATTTTGTTTTTGGTTTTTTTGTTTGTCCAAAAAGGACAAAGTTTGGTTTAGTCATGGTGCTAACTTCTTGAGCAGAGCTGCTTCTTGTTCGAACCCAATTATACCAATTAAATTCTAAGAGCAACATCATATGATATAACTAAAATTTTCTATAATTTGGTCAAGTGGTGTACGCAAATTCGCTTAAGCATTCCTCGCAAGAGAAGAAAATTGTCTAGCTTTCGCATTAGTATTGAAGAAGTTGAATCCTACGTTAGTGCATTTTTTTGGTTGCCAAATGGTATTTTTCCTTCCTCCCCCCAAAAAAATTGCACAAACCTGTCTTTGATTGGACCCACCTCCAATCACCATATAGAGAGTGATCGTAGCCACTAAATCTGATAGTCGACACCGCTAGATGGTTCGAGGTTCAAAGGTGGGGTGACCGACCGCCGCCTTACCCCAAGTTTATGGTCAAGTTACCAACTATACAGAGAGTAATTGTGGCCACCAAATCAGGCAATTAAAACCACTAGATGGCTCAAGGTTGGGGGGGTGGGGTGACCGACTACCCCCTTATCCCAAGGGTATAGTTAAGTTATCTATCATACGGGAAATAATTGTGGCCATCAAATCTGGTAGTCAAAACCATTATATGACTTAAGGTTCGTGGGGTTGGGTGACCGACCACTCCCTATATGGTTAGCATTTCTCAAAAAGAAAAGATGAGTGAGAAAAAGATTAAGAGTTATTATCTTCCTTTGTTAAAAAGAAAATAAATAATAATAAAAATAAAAAGTAGGATCAGGTTTGTAAACGAAGAAAAATGTTTTTCAATTCTACTGCATTTGCTTCCATTATTGCCATTACAGCAGTTTTGGGTTTCTCAATAGAAAGCATGCTTCACTTATATAAGATTATCCAGGCAAGCTGCGAAAATGATATATGACAAAATCTAAGGGTTCGTTTGGTATACGATTTCGGACCCTAAATAACGTTGCTTTTGCTTCGCCAAAGGCAGGTTCTAATCGCTGCCGTGATTCCATGGTATTTGACGACGGCTACATAAAACTTGATCTTGTAAAAATTGTATGATATAGCAATGCCAATGACTACCCCAACTACAGCGAACCCAAAAACCGAAGCTGTTGTAACTGATTTTCCCTTCTTGCCTGATTTTGGTGAAGTGTTTGGAGTTGTAGCGTTAATAAGATCCTTATTTCCATTTGCATCAAACGTAAGCCATGGACTTAACTTTGGAATAATTCCAGAGAGCTGGTTGTTCGAAAGGAGCAACTTTGTCAAGGCTGCCATTTGAGTTAGATGTGATGGTATCTCTCCTGACAATTTATTGTTTGAGAGATCCAAAACTTCTAATCCAGTAAGTTGTAAAAGACTTTCTGGAATTTTCCCTGCAAGGAGGTTGGTGCTGAGATTTAAAACAATCTGCAGCTTTACTGGCATCCTTGGAATGAAACCGCTGAGTTGGTTTCCTCCAAGCTGGAGTTCTAACAGAGAATCCATGCTGGCAATAGTGTAGGGTATTGAACCACTGAGATTGTTACCTTGTAAATTCAGGTTCGCGAGGCCTCGCAAGCTCGAAATCGTGGAGGGTATCGAACCATTCAGCGAATTCGAGCTCATATTCAATATTAATAATTTCTGTAGCTGGGTAATTTCAAATGGGATTTCTCCAACCAGGTTGTTCGACTGAAGCTTCATAACTTGAAGTTGGCTAAGTCCACCCAACTGTCCCGGCAATGCACCATTCAGTTTATTCCCTCCCAAATTCAGCAACATCAAATTCTGGCAAGAACCCAAATCTGGAGGTACCAACCCAGTCAAGCTATTGTTTTCCAGCTCCAAGTACATCAATTTCTCAAGTTTTCCAAATGTTGCAGTAGGGATTGTCCCATTAAGCGAATTGCTCCCCAATCTCAACCTCACCATGCTTGGAGATATGTTTGAAGGTATCGGCCCCGTTAACAAATTATAAGACAAATCTACAGTCTGCAAATTTGATGGTGACAACATATCTGAAGGAATCAACCCACTTAACTTATTATAACTAAGGTCCAAGTTCCTGAGGAATGTTGTAAGTCCACTAGGAATAGTACCTTCAAAATTGTTCTGATGGGCTGCAAAACGTGAAAGGCTTTTGATACTTGAAAGGGTTTCTGGGATTTTCCCGCTCAAGTAATTGGTAGATAAAATCAAAACTTCCAACTTAGACAGGTCTCCAATTCTAACAGGAACAGGGCCAGAAAGCTTATTTTGATTCAGGTCAACCAGAGTCAAATTCAGGTAATCGATCATTTGATCAGGGATTCCACCTTCAAATAAATTCTTTGAGAGCTGAAGCTGCTCCATAGCCATGGCTTTCCCAAGGTTGGTTGGAATGAGGCCATTGAAAAGGTTGAAACTAAGATTCAAACTTTTGAGGGCAACCAATCCTTCAAACTGTAAACTTATGCTTCCACTCAAGAAATTGAAAGATAAGTCCAAGAACTTCAACCCAACAAAACCATTAAACGTAGGCAGAGTACCACCTAACCAGTTTCTGCTAATATTCAAGAGCTGCAGCCCTCCAATCGCACCACAATCTGTGATAAACTTATCTGGGATTGAGGTCAGATGGTTGTTGGAGAGGTCAAGACTCACCAAAGAATCTATCTGGCAAAGAAGAGGTAGAAAATCTGAGGAGGAGAGGAAAACCCCTGATAAAGAGATTTCGGTAATGGAAGAATTCCCAGAGGGGCCGCACGTAACTCCTCTCCATGGACATGGGTCTTTGGTCACATCCCATATTAAAGCTGTGTTATTCATGATGGCCTTAGAAAGACTGATCATGGTGGTTTTTTGGTTTGAGGGTAATTCAGAGAAGACCACAGAAGATAACAAGAAGAAAAATAAGCAGAAATGGAGTAGAAGAGTGCTGTGCCCATACCTGTTCATTTTAGCTACGTGATGGGGGAGATATTCTGCAGCTCTTTTCATTCGTATCACAAATATGTATGCATGTATGGACTAATATATAATAACTGTTTGGTTTCAGGTACTGAAGAGGGAAGGCAGGGGTATAGACGAATCAATAGAAGAGATGTAATGTAAAACAGTTGAAGAGAGAATGAAAGAGGTGTGTTGGTTGGTTGAGCATAAAAAGAAGAGATTGGTTTGTTTGAAGGCAAGGAAATTAGAAGGAAATTGGGAAGTAGAAGAAGATGTTGGCGTGTCGTGGGGGTGGAGTTGACTGGACTGCTTATCTAGTAAAGCCGTCAGCATTGAATTGGTATTTCATGGTCTTGAACTTTGTACTTTCATGGCTAGGATCTCATAAAATGAGATTTTCCAATTACTCACAATTGGAAGAGATTCAGTTTCTCGGAGTTTAACGGTGATAACCGATCATCCATTTACGGGACAATGTTACGTCAATGCATAGAGAAATGCTACACTTCTTAAATTATAGCTAGCAATTTTCAAAAATAAAAGTGTGCGTGAGAAAATGATTAAGAAATAAAACAATTTTCTATTGTTTGTTGAGAAAAAAAAATAAAAAAAATAGTGGATTTGTTCAGTCTGAAGGAATAATAAAGCATGTAAATTTGTAATAATTTGCAATGGACAAGAGGCATTAGTAACCTGCTAATGTATTTTACTGATAAACTGCTAATGTAATGTGTTCAGAATGTATCAAAGAGTAATGAGTATCAAAATAAAGGGAAAAAAAAAAAAAAAGTTCTAGAGATTTTTGTGGTATCACTTTTCATTAAAATTGTTATTCAAAATTTAAAGTTCAGGGGAAACTTCATTGAAAACCTCCGAACTTCTACTTGTTTTGAAATATCCCCCTAAACTTTAAAATCTCTCAATTTAGTCTTCTGAACTTTCAAGTGCTCTCAATTGAGATCCCTTCGTCAATTTTAGCTATTAAAAATACAAAAAAAGACCAAAATATCCATGATTTTTGTTTTTTTTTAAATAAAATTTTTTTTTGAAAGTTTGAATTTTATACAAAAATCAGAGGTATAAATGTCATGTAAGGTTTAAAATCTGACGGAGGGTTCAAATTGAGAACAATTGAAAGTTTATGGGACTAAATTGAGAGATTTTGAAATTTATGGGAGGTTTATCAAATCGGATAAAAGTTCAGAGGTCTTCAGTAAAGCTTCCCTAAATTTTATCAATGTACTCCAAATTAAAACTATTATCAAATAAATAATTTTGTTCACTATCCATTAAAATTTTATAGGAATTGTCTTGCTATATCCAACAGAAGGCTACACGTGTTTTCCTTAATAAAAAAATAAAATTGAAAAATTGATACCAAACCAAACACACCCTTATCTTGTTTTTCATCGGAAAGTGACATGTTGAGTAGAGTAGGCTTATCCTCCGCAGTAGGTCCGTATTTCCCTTCTCACCTTTGAGAACCCAGTTTCATACTTCACAAAGCAAACTGAAAAAAATGCTTCTCCAAACCACCATTTCTTCATCGCCACCTCTTCAAATGCATGGCCAACTCTATCTCTCTCATTCTGACTCTCTTCTTCCATTTGGGTCTCTCAAACTCAAGCCCCACAAGCTCTCTCTTCAGGTAAAGCCCCAAGTTTTTATTTTTTTTTCCTCGTACAGCCCGTTGTAGTTCTCTTTGCAGTGATGGGTGAAGTGCCATATCTTTGAAAAGATATTGAACATGATTTGAGATCCTTCCTTTTTCTTGTGTGTGTCGGTGTCACTGTGTGTAGTTTCAACTATAGATAATGTTCAAATAAATTGCAAGGGTTGCTCTTAAATCCTGTATAAGATGGCTTAAATTTGATGTGATCACAATTTCTAATTCATAAACACAAAGTGAGATTATCCAAGATATCAAACAAGTTGGTTTAAAAATAGTTATTAACATTTTTTGTCCTAGGTATGTACTTAAATAAATATATTGTACAAATACTACTTTGAAGAATTTATTTCATCTTCCTTGCAAGCAACTTTAACTGGTCTAATGTTAATAGATCAAACCTCATATAGTCATATAGTATTCCCCCTTTTCCCTTATGCTACTAGTTTCTCTGAAGTTGGAGAATATGCCAGTTTCTCTATTGCTCTAAATGCTGCTGTTCACTACCCAGGCTATTTTTCAGCGCTATGGTGCACCAGTTTTGATAACCTCTAAAACAGGCTATGGACCAAACCTTACTAGATTTCCCAATTTTCAGGTATGTGTTCTGATAATCTCTACACAAAATGTTGCTGCATATAAATTACTGTGATGCATGAGTGCCATTAATCTTATTTTTAACTTTCTTGATTCTGTCTCTTAATCATATATTACCTGGAGAACTCTACTGATGGAGACCCTTAAAGATCCAAGAAAAATCTGACTTAATGAAAAGGCAGTCTTGGACAGTTGCTTTTTATTTCATGGTAGGAAAATCAACCTGATTAAACAAAGGGTTTTGTGAAAGATCTTCAAATGTTAATTCTAGAAGTATATAATTGATTATCGAGTCTTTGAAGAACTTATTAATTGGTCTACAAGACCCGAGAACATGAGTTGTAGAATTAGTTATAGAGTCCTGAAGTGTGGTCTGTGAATGTAATTTTTCAGTCAAATATCAATTCAAAGGTCTCCATTTTCTAGAGGGCTGACAGAAAATTCCAACCCTTTATAGGATCACTTGCTTGTGTGCATTTCAAGATAAGAATATCAAGTATCATTGTTTCTGGTGTGACTACAGAAATTGGGGTTGGCCCCTTCAATAATTAGCATTGAATCTTGAGAGGTCTGGCCTTTTATGATCATTCCTTGCATATTTTTTTGGGTCCATTGGAGGTCCATCGGACCTCTGGGCTGCATAACTGGGTTTTTTTTTTTTTGGTTGCTTTCTGTGTTGCTAAGAACTTAAACGTTAGTCCCCATACATCTCTAGTTACTAACTTCTTATTCTTTTGTGGATGAAGGCAGATATTTCAAAGGGAATTGGCAACGGAATTTGTGACCTCCAAAAATTTTGAGAGTAATTCCCTCTTCTCTTTTTTAACCTTTTTATGTACTATCTATTTTAGTGCCTAAACCATTGGTGTATTGTCATTCATACAGCACTTAGTAAAGGTAACACAGTTCATATGTGAGAAACTTTGGAATTTCAATTTTATCGATGCGTAATTGAACACTGTTTTTGAATAGACATGGGCTGCCTGGTTACTTCTATCTGAGTTCTTCTAAAGTCCAAAGCACATCAATGTGCATCTTACAACATATTTAGCACACTGAGATTCAGAAAGGTCTTCAACATCTCAGTTTCATGTCAAACAGACATTTTATTTGTCTATCAATGGATTTAGTCTTTAAGTTTACTCTTTATAAATTAACAACTAATGATGATGGTCATGGCCATTGTGGTTGATCAGACCATGCCAGTGATACATAATACATATACATGTTTGCATGTGTGCGCAAATGTAGGTGTCTGTGCATAAGCATGTGGACTTCAAGTCAATTATATTATTATTCAATTTTTAACTCTTTATAAAATTGAGTTCACTCTCTCTCTCTCTCTCTCCCTCTCTCTGTTTTATTACTGAACGAGAGCCAATTAATTTGGAATTGGAAATTTCCAACTTATATATAGTTTTTCCATTAATTCATGAAAGTCGACGGATCTAGTTACAAAAGCCAGTTCTTTGATAAGGATGAAAAAAATCAACAACTAGATTGCCAAATTGCAAGGTTAGGATAAACCACTTCCAGGGCCAAAAAAAAAAAAAAAAAAATTACATTTGGATAGAGGAAAACACTTTGGTGAGAGAAAATGAGATCTTAATCAACTGCAAAAAAGAAGGGCCAAGTGGAAGACATTTTTAGTCCCAGAGCCGACATAGCTAGAAAAGATCCGAGAACTCAAAACTGAAGCATGCATGCCCAAAGCTTGTCACCAGCTTGATAACTGCCAGTGACAACCTCCACCACCTCCTTAACAACCACCCCCCCCCCCCCCTCCCCCCGCGCACACACACACACACGCTCTCTCTCTCTAGAAAATTCAACTCCACCTCCACCATGTTCCCCTTCGCTCTTCTCCCCCTCCCCTCCACCACCACTTCTCTGCCCACTTCATCAAAGCCCTCCCACCATTCCTCATCTGGTCCTTCAAGACCTCCTGTGGCCTAGTTGAGTTTGCATGGGCCTTGATGACCTTGAGCATTCAACAGCTGATCTCCCTGGAATAGACCTGGTGGAGGTGTAGTGGCAATCTCTGGGGTGGGAGTGAATGGTACGGCTTTGTGTGAGAAGTGTCATCTCTATAGGGTGATGAGTGACAAAGGGAATAGGATGGAGAAAATTGGTGACAACGGTCATGGAGCTAAAGTGGGCTGCAAGACAAGGAAGAGTGTTAGGTTTTTTAATGGCTGATTCAATGCTCAAAACAAGTCTATGAATGTAAACTTTGGTAGGGTAGATATGTACTTAGGGTTTAGTGTCAAAATCCTTAAAAAAATGCCTAGTACGACGTGCTTTGTTCACAAGTTCGTTTACATCCAGACGTGCCCTGCTAAATGAAGAGACAAAATGCTCTGTTCGCAAATCTGTCCACAGCTTTCCAGACATGACAATGAAGTTGGGATCACAACGTGTCTCGTTCACAAATCTGTTCGCATACGTCTGGATGTGCCTCATTATATGGACTTCCAGAATGTCCCATTTGCAATTTCGTTTGCACCTGTCTGGACGCAACTTTGAAAGATGAAGTCACATAATGGTTCATTCGCAAACTTGTCGCAAGTCTTCTTTTTCTTCTTTTTAGTCGCTCTCTTGTATACTCCCTGTGTACTAGGGTTGCGCCCCTTTGCGCTTTTATTTTATACATCTTTACTTATCAAAAAAAAAAAAAAAAAACTTGTCGCAAGTCTCTGGACACTATGTTTACATAGAAGGTTCGATCTGCAAGTGCGTTCACTAATGTCCGGATGCCGCCAGGTTAATAGCTTGAAACCCTAGCCATGTTCGGACGGTCTCACTTACATGTCCAGACGCCTCCTTGAATCTTTGACAAATTTGGGAAACCGACTTTAAACTTCACATGATTTTCATGTTGAAGCCATTCCACACATTGTGCTTAGCCCTTGACTAGTTTTGTGCCAAGAGAGACTTTTGTAGTGTGCTTTCATTGTGTAATCTCTTGGAATTTTTGTTCAAACCACACCAGTCATAACAACAAACCTTCAGTCTAATTGGAGTTACAATCAACGAGATCAAGTAGAAAAATTGTTCAAAGGTTCTAGGAGAACTATCGCAACAGCGGGCAAGTGGGTCACTTGTTTAGTACAAGAGTGTTATCTACAAAGGATTTGTAAGTATGAACTCTTGTAGTATTCTCATTATTCTATAGTGATTGATCTCATGAGTTTGATTGCCTCAGAGTGTTTTACCTTTGAAGAGTTCTTCAAAAGGTTTCACTTTGTCACAAAAATATTTTGTTGATTGTGTGATTTTGGTTATTATCATTGTTGTGGTTTGGTATTTTATGACTTGTATGGTATAATATTTTTAATTGGAAATTGTTGTTGCACATCACCTATTCACACTCTTTAGGTGAGTGCTTGGGGTCAAAACCGTTTTTCAAAGAGGATTTTCTTGTGCCTGTAAGCATTGAAAAATAGTATTAAGTGCTTCACCTAAACAACAGAAAATAGTTTTCAGTGAAGTTTTTCAAATGCAGCTTTAGGTTTTGCAAGTTTAGAGAAAATAACTTTGAATGTGGCTTTCTTCGCTTGGTCGGCTGCTTTAGGTAAGATCCTCACTTTGGAAAACTTAAGGAAGCAAAAAATCATTGTAGTTGATTGGTGCTACATGTGTAAGAAGAGTTGGGAATCCGTTGACCACCTCTTACTTCATTGTGATATAGCTAGTGCCTTATTGAACTCTACTTTCTGGTATTCGGTTTAGCGTGGGTCATGCCTTGTCGTGTGAGAGATCTCCTCGGTTGTTGGAGTAGGCAATTTGGTAATCCCCAAAGTGAAGTTATGTGGAAGATGATTCCGCTTTGTATGATGTGGTGCATTTGGAGAGAATGAAATGATTGGAACTTTGGAGACAGTGAGAGCCGTGAGAGGATGATGGCGGAGCTAAAGACCTTTTCCTATACTTTTTTTCTAGTGGATGACTGTTTATGATTGTTTTCATATTTTTAATTTTCATGACTGCTATAAACCAAATGAGTCTCTTGTATATTTCCTGTGCACTTGGATGTGCCCTTTGATTTTTAATAAATATCGTTTACTTTTAAAAAAACATTTCAAGAATGTTGATTGGTTTCAACATCAGTTCAGCCTGTGGAGTAAAGTTGGTACGTTAATTCTGAGCCAACATAACTTAAACATATTCCTCTTCAACCTGATAATGCTACAATATGTGAGTTTTGGTGTTATTCTGAAAGTCATTACATGACCTTCACGTCCTTTCAACCTTTTTGCAATTTTTTCCTCACTACTTCACTAATCATCCTTTTGTTCTCCTCATTGTATTGCAGAATGTATAAGGAACTGTTTGATAACTGAAGATATTGAAGATGGGAAAAGACCATTAACTTGGGTATCTTTGTTCTTGTTTGCACAAACCTTTTGGTTGATTAATGCTCAAGTGGCACATGCAAGTGAAAATACCAACACAAATGCCGTTTATGAGATTGGGGAGTTATTTGAATTAGGAATCCAGCTATCATATTTGCTGATATTATTGGGTTTCCTTGGGATTGGAACCTTCTTTGTGATTCGTCAAGTCCTTGTACGCAGAGAGCTTGATCTTTCGGCTAAAGAATTGCAGGTAAGAGCCTGCATACTGCCATGCCCTTTATGGGAATATGCTTCCATGCAACATTGATAAATACTATGCAACCTCCCTGAACTATGTTAGAGCTTTAAATGGAGACACATTTGATACTTTTTTTTTTGCTCCTTTGTTTTGCGACAATAATGGACATTTCCTCTTTTATTTTATTTTATTTTTTCTTAATAATTTCAGGAGCAGGTAAGAAGTGGTGATGCTAGTGCAACCGAGTATTTTGAACTTGGTGCGGTGATGCTGAGGAGGAAATTTTATCCAGCTGCTACTAAATATTTGCTTCAGGCAATTGACAAATGGGATGGAGATGATCAAGATCTTGCTCAGGTATGATGAGCTCTTGGACCTTAAATATCGCTTTATTCAAATATGACAAACAGAAGCAATGTGGTATTATCATGGTAACATTATTTTTTGGATGCACGTTGTGTTTCTTCTTCTTTTTTGTTTTTGTTTTTTTTTTTTCGCATTGAAATTGCTTTTAATTAAAATCTTGCATTTAACAACCAGCCTTTTAAACAAAGCGGTGTCTTACCTCTTTCTTAAGGAGTCTGAGGTTGACTCATCATGTGTGCAGTGAGAGTTTCTGGATTTGGGATCCATCTATTATTTGGTGAAAAGATAAAAATATTCAAACAAAAATGGAAGATTACACATTAAACCTCAGGATTTATGAATTGGATATTTGGGTTGTTCAATTTCTATTAACGTTGTTGTAGGTCACCGATGAGTGCAAAAAGTGACTTAATTTGATGGTTAAGGTTAATATATTTCTCTTCGAATTTGGTCTTCAACATGCAATAATAAATTTTATCCCTCACTAGTCACTTTTACTACCTATCTACAAATACAAATCTTCTCTATTCTGATTGCAATTCAATCCCATAAAACTAAGGCCATGTTTGGTGCTCCATATTTTACTTAAGAAAAAATACAAGTCACTATCCTGAGTTTTGCTTGATTTTCAATAGCCCCCACGGGTTTCTAATTTTCTCAATAAAAGTCTCTGATTTTAGTCATTTTTCAATTAGATATTTCCATCACATTGTGTGTCTATTTCTTAGCATAAACCATGTGAAATTTCAATTATACCCCTAAAAGATCCTTAAAAAAAAAAAAGCAAAAAGAGGGGGTTGAGGAGATGGTTAGTCCATCCCCTTCCATGCTTTTTGGGGTGGTAACCACCCACTACCCCCTCGGGTGTTTGTGGGAGTGGTCGGATTGGATTGGGATCCCTTGTTATTAGGTTGTCTGAATTTCTGTGAAATTCGAACGGCCTAATAGACTGGGTTGCGGGACAGGTCGTACATAATAGGATACTTAGGGTAGGTGGGCTCCACAACCCCCCAGTCGTACCACCCTCTCACCTTGGGTGGTCAGGTGTGTGTGTATTATGGTTCGTCGGGTCAGTTATATCAGGTTTATCGACACACTAAACCCGACACCCAACCCAATAAGGTTGGTATTCCCCCGCTACCGACTGACCAGCTATACCTAGTTGGATCAGTCAGTTTAGATTGACACGACGAGCAGCCCTATTATTTGGTCAGATCAAAACTTTTACATCATTAAGGTTCAAAATTGTTCTACAACCTCGCTCACTGTTGTGTCTTGATGTAAAGATTTTATTGATAAATGGCTTACAAACTCAAAAGTTAATTGCCTAATCCTTCAATGCATTACCTGGGCTAGGCTAATCTTTTTGCAATTTACATCTGAGCCACGTCTTTTATTAGGTATTTGGCCATCATGTCTTTTCTTGATTTGAGCAATATATATACCTGCACACATCTATAGATACATGCATGCATACATATGTGCACTGATTATGAAAATCAAGTCATGCAATGTACCTTAGATGGAATTGAAATTGTATATTACTACATGTAAAATGGCATTCATAGTAAAGCACAACAATCTAAATTCAACAAATATTGAGTTTTTATGGCCTAGAAAGTGCATACTCAAGATTGTTCATAGCATCAAGCAAATTGGTTCTTTTATTAGATTTTCCATTTATTAAGATGTTGGTTAAGACTAGAGCTTCCTATTTCTCCTGTTAGGCTGTATATGCTAGTGTACAAACTGAAACTTGTCATTTTTACACTGCTTATCTGCTTTTGGAATTGACATGAACACTGCTGTTATTTATGAAAGCTAGTAAGTTGAAACTTGGATGATAATCATTTTTACTCTTTTTTTTTTTTTGATAAGTAGATAATCATTTTTACTCATCAAATATATAAATAGGTTTACAATGCACTCGGCGTCAGTTACGTCCGCGATGGGAAACTTGACAAGGGAATCACTCAATTCGAAACAGCTGTGAGGGTTCAGCCAGGCTATGTCACAGCTTGGAATAACCTGGGTGATGCCTATGAGAAGAAGAAAGACTACAAGTCTGCTCTCAAGGCATTTGAAGAAGTGCTTCTTTTTGACCCTAACAATAAGGTGGCACGGCCCCGGCGAGACGCTCTGAAGGATCGTGCAAAAATGTACAAAGGAGTTACTACTGTGAAATCAGAGAACAGATGATACTATGCAGCTTGTATTGATTTCTTACTATGGTCTATGGCTAACCAGGATACAGGTTTGTCAATAACTCATTTGGGTTGGCTTGGCAAAGAGCCTTTGGATATACAGTGAGCAGATGTTTCATGCTTTGCTGTGGATTTTACTTATTAGGGACCTCTGCATGAAATCATCCCAATTTATTTTTCATAAACCCTAGGAAGAGTATTTGTTTTTTGTTGCACTTGATATAAGTTTTGGATTTTTTTTTTTTTTTTAATGATTTGTATGACATCACGGCACTATGTTTTCCTTGTTTGTTTAATTTTAATTTTTGTAGTTATGTGTATTTAACTTGTTTTTACAAGTCTGCTCTCTCTCCCCCTCTGAGTACCCCATGGCCAAGTCATAGACTGGTAAGTTGGTAAGCTCGAGGGAAAATATAAATTTATTTCCTTTGTAACCACTCTCAATTTTAATTTACTCTTTCATGCAGCCACTCCCATTTTGTCCACTTAAGATCCATTTGGGTTTGTAATTTCAAAACGTGCAATTTGAAAATGCGATTTTTAGAAATGTTGATAAGTATTTAGTAAAATCGCACTTTTAACATTTAAAATCGTACGGTTATAAAAAGCATCTCTTTGATTTTGTGTTTTCAAATTGAAATTTTTTAAAAGCGTACTTCCAAACAATACTTTTTTTGCAATTTAATTTAAAATCATACTTTTTGTTTGTTAAATCGCAATACCAAACACACTTTTAGTCACTTGTATGGTTTTGCAATTGAAGGCTAGGCAAAATCTACAAAACGGAAAAAGACCAAAAAAAAAAAAAAATCCTTATAAGGCAAAGTTTTCTTTCAAATTAGGTTTAAGAAGAAAATTTTAACTTAATTTATAAGATTGACATTTATCCGTAGAACATGTATTTTTTTTTTTAGTAAAATTAAAAAACACATGGGAGAATAGGACATGTATGAAAAAAAACACATAAACCTATTAAGGCCAATCCGTTGCACTAACAAAGAAAGAGAGATTCTATTTTACAGTTCTTATATCGGACTATGACAGTGCATTTTTTGTTTCAGCCTCTTTAGGATGGTTGTTTTCGGTTCCATATGGGGGTTTAGATAGGTTCACCTTAATCTGTATTCTTTTTGCATTTGTAACCGCCTTGTGCGGCCCTTTGAGAGGACCGAGTTACTCGTTTGACCCATTTCCTACCTTATGTAATTATTTATGTACTATTTTAGTTTGTTTCGAGTCTGTTGTTAGAGAGCTTACCCATTTTTCGGTTTTAAGATCACCCACTCTTTCTTCCTTTATGATTAGGAGTGATAAGAATCTTCCTTTATAACCATTTTTCCTTATTCAATTTTAAAAAATAAAATAAAATAATCTATCATCACCATCAATGAACCGTCATTGCGCACGTCATTGTGGTGAAATCATAATTGTCATCTTTCTCCGGCCAATATAATAAAGAATACAACTCTCCCTATGCTTGACTTTAGGCCCATTATTGAGCCTACTTCAATTTTGTCAAATACTTGTATAACTCTTCTTTATAAATTCATACGTATACTCAACCACATATTCTATTATTAATGTGCATTAATCAAGCTATTAGTGATAATATATGAAATTATTGGTGATTAGGATAATGTATTTGGTCCAAAGTCTAATGCACGGCTAAGTAGGCCGGAGTTTTTCTAAATCCAATATATTAAATTGACATGTATTTTAAGAGTATGTACAATTTATTTTTAATATGTTGAAGGAAAAATTTGCCATGCCCTATTTGATATCAATTATGGAAGTTTGAGACTTATATGATAGATTAGTTTTTTTTTTTTTTTTTTCCTAAGCTGCATTATCGATGGTTAAAATCATCAAGAATTCAAGTTTGGTGATTACTCCATATTTATCATATAATTTAATTTTTTTAGAATGATAAATTAATCCTTATTCCAATAAATCCCATACCCAATGTGAGTCAAATTCCACAGAAGAACGGACCACAAAGGCATGTCTGCTAGAGAGTCCAAAGAACCCATGAATATAAGGGCTTGTGTGGCACCACAAGTTCCCCGCCCATGACCTAACTAACTACTAAGATCCGAGTGCACCTTTGTTCAAGTATGACGCATAACAACTGATTTTCCCTCAGCTAGCTCTTCTAACCGCCTAGCCATGCCATGCATCCGTTTATGATATTCTAGTGAGGGAATCTCTATGTCAATACCAACATGTTGGCAGAAATCCTCAAAACCCCAAAGGAAAAAGGCATGATCGAAACCGTTACTAACTTGATCATCGGAGTGGCTTCACCAGATTCCACCAATGAACCCCTATAACTCTCGTTCCTCTCTCACATATCTCCTTTGTGACGAGCGGCATGAGGTCACTACACTAGCACGTATCATTTGAAAAATAAGCACTTCTTATCTAAGAGATGTGATTGATTATTCTTGATGTTGATGATTTCCCTATATTAATAAAATATTTTATATTAATATAAACAATAAATTAATTGTTAGAAAGTAATTCAACTCTACTCCTCTGAGCTTCTCTCCGGAAGAAAACTGCAATGCAAATTATTTAAGGCATTTTCAAAAGTTTTAGCTTAGAAGTCACTCCTGGATATCATCTCAATTGCACTTCTCTCATCCCTTTCTCTTAATTATTTAACATTAAAAAAAAAACACAATATATAACCTGAAAATTGTGTCTTTTTTTTATTTATACAACATAAAACTGAACTAAAGTGAAGGAAAAGCAGTAGGAGAGGGTGGATCTTTCCTACTAATAATAGGAACATAAGTTAAAAGGAGAGGAGCAATGAAAATGCTATCAGAAAAGGATATGATTGCGGTCCAACGCGGTGTGCACATAAGTTTTATTGACATCATTCCTAACTTTTCAAAAAGAAAATGCTAGAAGAGCGTCAAGAATATCAAAGATAAGTTGGATATGAACTTCAATGAAGTGAATTTGTAGATAATCTATAGGATTCTTGAAGTCAATGATAGTGGCATGAAAACTACAGGATTTGTTTAGGCACTTATCCCAACAATGACTGAAAATACCCATTTCGTCATTAATTCCTAGCTGCCTCGGAATACAACAAAAACCCTCAAAGAAGCATATTAGATTCAAGATATATATTCAACAAAACCACCCTTTCTCCCTCTCACTTTCTCGAGTCAAACAAACATTACGTTGCAACTTGAGCATGCAATATTATCTAACCAAAGATTTGAACAAGACAGAAAAGACAAGAAGAAAAAATGAATAAAGAAAAAGAACACGTGTTGTATGTCAATGTATCCTGCGGCAAGGGAATTAGATCAACACATTAATATAGTATTCTTCAGCAGACGTACCAAATGAACAAACTTCCTTGTTCTCTTCCTTCACCCCCATGACTAGGTCTGATGCATATATCATATAGCTCACCTATTCTTCATAAAAATAGGGGAATCCGGGAAAATATGATTTTAAATTGGTCTTTTGATTTTATCTTGTGACAAATAACAAACAAATCCTTCTGCATGTGTGCAAATTCTTGTCATTTTTCATTTCTGGTCTTTATGAAAAATATAAATTTACCTTCTAATAAATCAAAATAAAAACAAGTTTGGGCTGTGATCGTCAGTTTAGGGCTAATATTGTTTGACACAATTTGCGAATTTCATACAAACCCAATATAAAATTAGTTGGTTATGGTTGAAGGGTATAACCCGTTAGGACTAACAATTTTTGGCACGACATGCGAACTTGATACGAGCCCAACATAAAATTAGAAAGTTCAAATTAAAAAGTTTGACAAATTTAATTAAACGGGTCAGCTTATGATTAATTTACATATTCTTATACAGATGTCTTGACACGACTTAATGTCATTCCAAAATCGCTAAGGTGGCTGACCATCCATAATCAGCTAGAAAAAGTAACTAAACAACCCTAAAGTTGATCGTCTCAAATTTGTCCTTTGGGAGTAGTTGACCAAACCACTCTCATGATCAGGGGCGGACCTACCAAAATATTTCCAATTTTTTTTTTAAATTGCCTTAAAAATCTGCCAATTTTATAAATTTGTTCCTCCAAAATGATATTTTGTCCCCCCCAAAATAATATTTGTATCCCCTTTTAATTTTTTTTCTTAGTTTTGCTCCCCCAAAATAACATATGTGTCCATTTTAATTATTTTTTATAGTTTTGCTCCCCCCCCAAAAAAAATATATTTGTTTTCCCTTTATTTCTTTTTTTTTTTATTTTATTTTTAAAAAAACTTTGCCCCCTCCTTCAATATAAAAAACCTAAAATACCCAATTCATTTAGTTTCCCTCTATATTCTAGTTCGCTTCTAATTAAAAACTCAATTGGATTTAGGACTTTGATTGAATATGTGAATGAAAAAAGTTAAATGGTTTGGGATCTTTGAGTAGCTTCTAACCAACAATCATAAAAATAAATAAATAAAAATAAATAAATAAAACAATCAGTTTTTTGAATAGTTATTTTGACATCATTTAGGTTTATAATATTTGTTTTGACATCACAAATTAAATGGTTTAATCATTTATAATTGCACCATTGTTTGACTCGACTTTTAGCATTTCTCTTCTTGTTATTTGGGGCTTGTGGGGATTGTTACAAAAAATAGTTAACGCTCCAAGGTACTTTTTTTCTTAGACCCTATAAATCGTGTTTAATTTATTTTGCTAGTTTTTTAAAATTTTTTTTTTTTATTCTATGCTATTTTGCTAGTTTTTTATATTATTATGTATTTGTGATGCCATGAGATTAGATGTAACACTTCTATGCTTTTATTTTATACAAACATACATATAAAGAGATTATGTGTATCTATATACTTTTGTATTTATACGAGTCCGTTCATTTCCCCAACCCAAAAAAAAAAAAAAAAAAAAAAAATTCCGCCCCCCCCCCATACCTCAAATCCTAGTTCCGCCCCTGTTCATGATCATGGAGGTGGTTTGACCACTCTCAAAACTTTTAAAACCGCTATATTCTTCACTTATTTGTGAGAAGATCATATTATAAGAATCAATTTAACATTTTTTTTTTTTTTTGAAAATAAAGCCATATATAATAAAAGGAGCAAAACTTGGATGGCGGTGGCGTGACTTCCTGGTAACTTCCCACCAGTTTAATTCTCCCCCATACAAAACTATTTTAATGTATATTTTAAGGAGAAGACTATGTTTCCTAGAACTCTCAAACCCAAGCAAGCAAAATTTACATTTGCATCTCAGGATCCGAGAGAGAAAGAAATGAGTATCATCCCCAGTTGAGCGGGACCCATCCCACCTCCAGTCAGGCTACAGAGATTCTTCTCTTTGCTACAAATTGTAAGTAAACAAATCAATCTTATCTCAACTCCAGATGTGACCTTTCAACGGTTGAGATTTGAGGGTCTGTCAAATTGATAAGGAGTGGCCCACCCGGTTGTGGCTCTGATTGATGGGTTATTTGAGATGGTCAATGCTGACCAATCAAATGGATGGTGTGGATTGATGGCTTTGCCTACTGTGGCCCCACTATCTCTCAGGACTAGTGGGGTTGCTGATATATAGACTCAGCTGACCTCCTTTTTACTGCTTTTAATAGCTTTTCTCTCTCTCTTTTTCTCTCAGAAACATGGAGCAGCCAAGTCAGAGGAGACTAACATCATCGGAGCAATCGTGAATCTGGTGAGCCTCTCACTCTTCCTATGTGTAACAAGTTCTTTGAGTTATCTCTTTCTAGGGTTCATTTCGGACGAGGAATTTTATGATGCATGCTAAAATCTTGAAAGTTCTTCTTAATTAGCTCTGGTCTCTTAGTTTGTAATTATGGGTATTGGCTAAATATTGAGATCTCTTTCAAGTTTTCTCTTTTTTTCCCTTTGGAATTTTGGGTTGGTGGTTATATTGGATACACATAAAAGATTGAGAGTTGAAGGTAGTTTAGCTTTACTGAAAATGATTTCAGCTTTGACACTGGAATTAGGTTTTGGATGTTGGGTTATTCTGTAAATGGAAGAAAGGTGAGAGCTTTCTCTCATTAAGTGTACTGAAAAGTTTTAATTTGAGCTATTTGAGGAGATTTGAGATGTTAAGTTAATCAATTGAATGAAAAAAAAACGTTGAATATAGAGTAACTTTGAGTTTGTGTGAGGAAGTTGACTTCCAATGGAGAAAGGGTAAATTGAATTTATGGGAA
This sequence comes from Corylus avellana, assembly GCF_965113065.1. Classification (NCBI taxonomy): domain Eukaryota; kingdom Viridiplantae; phylum Streptophyta; class Magnoliopsida; order Fagales; family Betulaceae; genus Corylus; species Corylus avellana. The sequence goes on from NC_142496.1 coordinate 23,653,173, forward strand.
CTTTTGGGTCCAGAATAATGATTTCATGACTAACTTTGTGAATCTAGGTTGGATCCTATCATGAATACTTTGAGGAAGCAGAATAAATTTTGTTGAAACAATTGGGTATTTAGGAAAGTACTTATTCTATGGTAATTTAGATTTGAGGTTTTCAATTACCTTAGAACCTTAGAATAAGGTGATTTAAAGCCTCAAAATCTAAATACGTTAGAATAAGCATTTTCCTAAAAACATGATTTGAGGTTGTTTGTGTTTAGTTATAAACATAAAAATAAAAATTTAGATATGAGGTTTTAAATTTCTTACTAATAACATGGTTTCTGTGTAGCTATATCATCTTTATTGAACGATATGGCATCAAAAAAATTTCTCATTTAAATTTTAATAACTAGAGTCTAATTCTTTATAAATTTCCAGCTTTGATTGGCAATTAGATCTTGATATATGGAGTTAAGATTGAACATGGATCGCAAAGAGAGGCTATCTGCAAACACCTGGAAAAATTCTTCTTCCTCTGGAAATGAATTACTGAAAAATATCTCCTCAGGTCAACCATCTTTTACCAGTTTCAATTCTCAGCAACCTCAGCAGAAATGGGAGGATCCTTCTGTGGTAGATTACAGCACTAGGATTGAGCCACCTTTCCAAGAGTTCAAGCAACATTCTGAAACCCAATCATCACGTCCTGGCAACCCCAACAATCAAATTAGGCTTCCAGACCGAGAAGATAGTCATATGAGTGAATCACTCCAAAATGATAAAATCCAAGACTGGGATCCAAAAGCAATGCTTAGCAATCTCTCTTTCCTGGAAGAAAAGATCCATCAGCTTCAGGACTTGGTGCATTTGGTTGTTGGCAGGAGAGGCCAAGTATTGGGGCGACCAGATGAACTTGTAGCTCAGCAACAGCAGCTCATAACTGCTGATCTTACGTCAATAATTGTTCAGTTGATCTCTACGGCAGGTAGTCTTCTCCCATCTGTGAAGCATACCCTTTCCAGCACTACTCCCATCGGACAGCTTGGTGGGGTTTTCTTGCCTTCCATGTTAGGCCTAAATGGTGGTGTTCAGGCACAAAATGATGGTGGAAGCAAAGTTTCTGATCAGTCAAACCAGATAGATATAACGGGTAATTGTGTGAATGAACAAAATTACAATATTGAAGAACATGAATCAAAAGATGATGAAGATGCTGATGAAGGAGAGAACCTTCCACCTGGTTCTTATGAAATCTTACAGTTAGAAAAAGAAGAAATCCTTGCACCTCACACGCACTTTTGTACGATATGTGGGAAGGGATTCAAGCGGGATGCAAATCTACGGATGCACATGAGAGGTCACGGGGACGAGTACAAAACCCCAGCAGCCCTTGCAAAACCCAATAAAGAGTCCAGCTCTGAACCAATGCTTATCAAGAGGTATTCCTGCCCATATGCTGGCTGCAAGCGGAACAAGGATCACAAAAAGTTTCAGCCTCTTAAGACCATTCTCTGTGTCAAAAACCATTATAAAAGAACCCATTGCGACAAAAGCTTTATTTGCAGCAGATGCAACACAAAAAAATTCTCAGTTATTGCAGATCTCAAAACTCATGAAAAGCATTGTGGTAAGGATAAATGGCTTTGTTCCTGTGGCACAACATTCTCAAGGAAAGACAAGCTTTTTGGACACATTGCTCTTTTCCAAGGCCACACTCCTGCTATTCCCCTTGATGAAACTAAAGCCCCATCTGGACCGCCTGATCGAGGGGAAGGCAATGAAGCAATAAGTAAGGTCAGAAGCATAATCAATTTTGGTTCCAATGCTCCTAGTGGGAGTGGAGTACCAAATACTGCGGATGTGAAGGGGAGTATGGAGGACCCGACCAGTTATTTCTCACCATTGAGCTTCGACACATGTAATTTTGGTGGGTTTCATGAGTTCCCTCGACCCCCATTTGAAGATTCTGAGAGTTCCTTCTCCTTTCTTATACAAGGGTCTTCTAATTACACTTTACCAGGGTCTTGTAATTACACTCAGAAAAGTGGAGCAGAGTCACGTTCTAATAATCTTGAGTGATGTTGATGATTTGTAAGTTGAAGTGATCTCGTCTACTATTTAATTTCTTTTGCTTTAATAATATTGTTCTTCTTTAAACGGCTTGTGTCTTTTGTATGTATCAAGGCCATTGCTTCTCAAAAGAAGTGGCAACCACTCCATGTTGTTAAAAGTTGATCGTTAATCCTGCTCATTAGCTTCCTATCATTATATGTCTTTCGGGGGTTCGGCCTACCTTGAAGGAGCACTTGCGGAGTACTTTTACCTTTATGTCACAACACAACTAAAAAACAAAAAACATCAGCTAAAAAGTTCACCAAACGAGCCCTTAGTATTGCGTGATGCAATTTTTAGAATATTTTCCTTATTGCCTTTGATCATTAGAACCTTTAATAAGATGTGCATGGCATGCTTGATTTAATCAACTACGTCACAGAGATAGGCATGACTGTTAGACAACCGAATCTGAGACTTGTTTGCTTGTTGAACTTCTATTTTATTTATTTTTTATATTTTTATATTTTTTTTTTTATCTAGTTAACCATTGACTTTCTTGGAAGGATATTAAAATAAAAAGATAAAGATATATTTCAAGATTTATATTATTTCTATGTGAACGGAATTACTAAAATTTTAAATTTCTTAACATATATATATACACGGACGAAGTTTTCTTCTATACTTGTTAGCTCTTCTATTTTTTTTTTTTAACGTGATGATCGGATGATTGGGTGATTTTTGGTGATGATGAGTTGGTGATGGTGGAAAGCAGTGTGGTGGTTATGTTGCCGGCAGCCGGCAGATATTTGGTGGAGATGGGTTTTAGCCAAAATGAATATATATATATATATTGCATAGAAATGTAGATAAGCCATTGGGATGCTTTAATACCAACATATGCACAATTTTTTTCCTTAAAGTGTTGTATTGCTGCACCACTCAGGTGCCAAATCAATATGTCAAATCAGTAGCAGGCTAGCAGCCTTTGTAGACACCAGCAGAAAAACAATAAGCCAGGCCACAGATAGACCCAAAGAACTCAATTTCGATCATCATTTAGTTCAAAATATCATAAATGGTACTAGCTGCTGCAATGCAGGCCAATTCACATCCCCTACCTCCCCCCCCAACAAAAAGAAAAAGTAGATGCTAAAAATGTATTAGCTGACTGAACTGATATGCCCATAATGGAAGTTGTGGAGCAGAATGAGCTTCAAACCCTTTGCACTATCTCCTTTGGCTGATTTTTTAAATGGGCGGCGAGAGTATTGCTCCCTTAAAACTACGTCATCTAAATAAGACCATGTAAGCCCTCTGGGAGAGCTGTCAGCCCACAAGAACCTCTCAGAGAAGGGGTTCACCAGACTCTCACGGAATTCTTGTGCTGTCTCACAGATCAAACCCTGAAAAAAAGGCAGAAAATTTAAGTGCAAATTTTTTATCATGCAACTCTGGGAAGTGGGGCAATGGGTGCAGTTAATACCTCTGCCATGGCTTTGATTTTCATTGCGACATCGTCACTAAGAAGGACAAGAAGTCCATCATTCTTCATTTTCCTGTATAGAAGAGCATAATCAAGGATATGGTCTTCTGCTGTTGGTGAAACAATTTCTGTCAAACTCCCATAGCTTGAAAATGGCATTGAGCTTGCTGTTCCATAAGAAGATCCCACACTGGCCTCACTATAAGAAGATTGAGGAAAAGCGGGAGGGGTAGGAGCAAGCGCCCTATCCTCCTCAAATGAGCTCTGCACATGAATCCACCCCTTTGTTTTCACCATACATTCTTCAATCCATTCTAACACCAAAGAAGCCTCTGTTGTTCTTCTAAACAGACTACCACGTCGCTTCAGAGTATCCAGCTCCCTTAGGACTGAATAAAAAGAATCATCCATATTTGCAAGAAAAAAGAGTCACTTCAGCAAATATTTGATGGAAATATTTAAATCAACCAGAGAAATGATATAAGAGAACTACTTAAAATTAGTTACCCATTCTTGGAATAATTAAATGAGTTCCCTTGAGACCCTGTAAAAGAAGTAATGACTTCCTTGATTCCTTGTTCAGAAGAGCAGTAGTGTCCACTACCATATTCCAGCTTCTCTTGGCCTCTCCAGTGGAGTTGTTCTGTCAAATGAACTTCAGTTACACATATATACGCTTGACAAGGCTGCTACTTAAGACCATGGGATTGAATTATTAAACAGATACAATTTGATTTTTATCAACTTACAGTCTTAGTTTGAGTACAGGTGAAGGAATTGCAGCTTCTCATAGCAGCATCAGGGACCGAAGCGTCTGCTCTGCTCTTTCCTGTGGAGTTCACAAGTAAAGATTGAAAGGGCACCCTTTCTGATATTCTCTTTATAGGCATTCTCTCTTGTTCCAACCTCACGCGATTTCCATAGGTGGGTCTAGCTGATTCTTGCTCATGAAAAAGTTTTGGTGTCAGGTTCTCTTTGTCTGAAGAGGCTGTCATAGCTTCTTCTGGATGGCTACCAGGGCTGAAAGTAATCTTGGAAGAGGATGATAGCCATGACTTAGAGTGCTTAATTTCTCCTGTCCTACCCTTCATTTTCAAGGACTTCACCAGAAGAGTGTTTGGGGTGAAATTCTCCTTGTTCGGGGTAAAAATTTCTTCTTCCTCTTGTAAATCAGTAAAAAGAGCTTTAGCAATCAATTTATTTTCGGTGTCCTCCCAATTATGTGATTCAACTTCAGCATCAACACCAACCCCTCTACTTGCACCTGTTTGAATCAGAGGAACACTAGCAGGTTTACCTCTTCTTGACCAAATGCTACACGACTCTAATTTTTCTTCCGATCCAGGTGATGATCTTTCTGAGAATTCTATTTCAGATAGTCCTGCTGCAGCAAAGGCAAATTGCTGGGTCTGGCTTTCTTTATTATCTGTAACCTCCGGGAGAAGTGTTACAAGAACTTCCCCTGCAAGCAAAGATGGGTCCATGGATTCCGTTGTAATAGGTACAGAATAAAGGCTTGAGATTTCCCCCTCTTTGAGGTCATTACTTGATTCACTATGGTGTTCAGCTTCTTCAAGTAATTCAGCTCCTGAATGGCTCTTTTCATTAGAACATGGAGAGTCTAGGCTCATCAGCAAGTTTATTTCTTCTGATCCAGGTGATGATCTTTCCGAGAGTTCTATTTCAGATAGTCCTGCTGCATCAAAAGCAAATTGCTGGGTCTGGCTTTCTTTATTATCTGTAACCTCCGAGAGAACTTCCCCAGCAAGCAAAGATGCGTCCATGGATTCTGTTGTAATAGGCACAAAATAAAAGCTTGAGAATTCCCTCTCTTCGAGGCCATTACTTGATTCACTATGGTGTTCAGCTTCTTCAAGTAATTCAGTTCCTGAATGGCTCTTTTCATCAGAACATGGAGAGTCTAGGCTCATCAGCAAGTTTTTTTCTTCTGATTCAGGGGATGATCTTTCTGAGAGTTCTATTTGAGATAGTCCTGCTGCAGCAAAGGCAAATTGCTGGCTCTGGCTTTCTTTTTTTTCTGTAACCTCCGGGAGAACTGTTACAAGAACTTCCCCAGCAAGTAAAGACGGGTCCATGGATTCTGTTGTAATAGGTACAGAATAAAGGCCTGAGATTTCCCCCCTTTCGAGGTCATTACTTGATTCACTCTGGCGTTCAACTTCTTCAAGTAATTCAGCTCCTGAATGGCTCTTTTCATCAGAGCAAGCAGAGTCCAGGCTCACCAGCAAGTTTATTTCTTTCTCTGGTGTGCAATAGTCTTCCTTTCCTCTATCAAATAGTGATTGCCAGGCCAAGAGAGTCTGTGGGGTGTGACTTCCTTCATCGACTTGTTGGTTATTAGTCTCTGCAGGAACTTCCTCAACTGGCAACAACGAGTTCTCTGTCATGAGAGGTCCAGACCAAGGTCTTGAAACAACCCTCTGCCTATGGTCTTTCTCCAATAAGATATTGTTCTCAGTTTCTTCAGGTATTTTGGCTACCGGATGAGTTGCTTCTTCCTCATGAACAGAAAATGAGGAATCCATGTTTACCAAAAGCTTAAATTCCTGCTCTGAAATTCTTAAAGAGCTCTCAGAGTTGTCTGTTTCAGATAACACTTCCATGACAGAATGAGGTTTTGGGCTCCAGATTTCTTTCTTCAATTGCTGATTTTCAGTCTCCAAGATAACTCCTCCAACAGGCAAAGACAAATCCACCAACTCGGTTACAGGACCAACGCCAGACCGAAGGCTCGAGATTTCCCTCGGCTCAAGAACAGTTCTTGATAGGCTCTCATCTTCTTCCTTTTCATCATATATCATATTTTCAGGCAACGGAGGCGCTGATGGTATTTCCTTCTTCACAATTAATTCCCAATTCTCTGGAGAAAACATGAACTGTTTTCCCTCCAAAATTAAATCTTGTGATTGAATTTCTCTATTTTCAACTGAAAATGAATTCTCATCCTGAAAAGTAAAAACACCCAATTAGAAGCATATAAAGACAAAAATCAACTGCATTTCTACAAATATATTAACAATCACCCATTTCTATGGCGTCGACCATATATATGTATACATTCTCATCTCACCTGAGATTTCTCTTCCTCTCCTTCCACTACCAATGAATCATTCTCTTCAATGTTTTCAATTCCGATTGATACAGGTTCCTCATCCTAAACAAATCCCAGAAATCCAAAAGGAAACAAAAACCAAAATCAAGAACAATTTCTACAAACAACTAACTTGTGGGCACTCTGCAACTTTTGGTATTAAAGAACAAATCTCTCACCTGATAAGTTTCCAATGCATTTTGCTCTTCTTTCTTCTCCATCATGCACACATCCAACGTTGGCGGCACAAACGGGTTTTCCAAATCATAGGCGCGGCTCAAAGGAACCCAATGCAGCCTATATACCCTGCTCGAGCCACCGACCCTCACTGTATCGCCCTCCTTCAGCTCCACGGGCATCCCGGGCTCTGCCTTCTTCCCCGAAACCCAAGTCCCGTGCACTGTACAAGACCAAGAAACCAACATGATTTTGGTGGTTCTTATTAAAAGAAGAAGAAGAAGAAGAAGAAGAGAAACCCAAAATCTCAAACCAAAGAAAAAGATTGAAGATGAGAAAGAAAGACTCACCGGACGATAAGTCCACGACAGAGAGGTGTTGCTTGGAGGGGTTTGAGTGGATTTGGAGGTGGAATCTGCTGATGCTGGGATGAGTCAACGTGATGTTGCAATCGGGGTGTCGTCCGACAGTCAGGATCTCTTCGTGAGCTTGATCTGGGTTTTGGGAAATGGACGGTGGTGACGGTGGCGGTGGGGGGCATGGGTGATTGTTGACGATGAAGATGTTCTTGAGAATGGCTCCATTCTTTAGGACTGTGAACACTGGGATTTTCGTCTCTTCTTCCCCGTAGGGTTTGGACTCTTTCTTGTCAGCCATGTATGGTCCGGGCTTGGCTTTTCTCTCTTTCTTTCTCTCTTGGGTTTTAGAGAGAGAAAGGGAAAGAGCAAGAAATTGAAGAATTTGTTTTCTGGGTGTTCGAGCGTTCAAGAAATTGAATTCTCGAGAATTTCCACACAGAGAGAAAGATTTAGGGTTTGTTTGGCCACCGGGTTGGGTGCGTAGGGGAAAATGGAGAAATTGAAAAGGTTTTGGTGGCATTCGGTTTCGAAAGTTTGAAAAGGTGACCGTTGTATCTTGTAACATAACGGCTACCTTTTTTTTTAAAAAAAAAAATTCATTTTAATTAGCAATGTGTAAGTGCTGAGGTGGTGAGTATAAGTGCTGGAGTTCTGTTATCCTGCTGCCAAGAGTCAGACAAGTGTTTGTCAAAGTCTGATGTGATTTTATTAAAAAAAAAAAAATTGTAGAAAAATCTCTCTTCCTAGTCCTGCTAGATTTTGTTTTTTTTTTTTTTTTGTTAAATTTTTATGAGTTACTATTTAGTTTCTAATGTCTCAAAATTTATTTTTGGATTTAAAACTAAAACTTAGGGGTGGAAGGTTAACCCTTTAAGAATGGTATCACTTAAAAGAGATTTTATCATCCTAAATTTAGTGATAATACTTTAAATTTGAATTTCCATTTAATATCTTTCTTCTTAAATTTAAAAATAATAATAATAAAATAATAAAATAAAAAGAGAAAGAGGTGTCTGACACTTGGCTGCCATCGAAAATCTCAATTCTAAGTGCCGGGGTGGTGAGAAATTATTTTAATTGTTTTTTTTTTTTTTTTGACATGATCACAAAGGATAGAGACGGATAAAGTTATTTTCATTTTATGAGATGTGTTACCAATCGATTGAAATACATGCAACACGATAAGTATCTTACCACGTCATTTAATTTAAATGACGTGGTAATTTATTTGGTCAACATGATATACTCCTTTTTCTTTTTTTTTTCTTAAAAAGAAAACTACATGATTTTACTTGGACTCCGAATTTGAACAACACTTTTGTACCTCATGGATAGTATTTATATATCTATCTATTGAAAAGAAGACAAATATCAGAAATTATCCTCCTGTGTAAAATGGTCACAAAATATATTGGTACAGAAACATGTCTCTCAAGTAGGCCAAAAGTAGTACCAGGAGGGCATAAAGAATTTAACCCATCATTTGACAAGGAGAAAAAGAGAGAAGGATTTAATCCTCCCAAGTCTACATACAACAGCCGTGATAAGAAGGAAGTAAATTCTACAAAATGGTAAATAAGGATTGAGCATTTTTACACCATTCAAAGCTTGGAAAGCCAAAAAGTTAAAAAAGATGGTACTTTTTTTTTTTTTTTTTTTTATTGATCATAATATTGACAAACCCTACTGGCTATGGCTCGAAAAATTAACACGGGGGGTTCAGTCAACATTACAGCAACAGGAAATCAATCCTGTTTATTACGAGCAAGCCTTGAACGATATGTGAGCTCAGCCCTTTTCCATCTAACAATGAGGTGACATAAGGAAAGTAGAGTGTTTACCTGCAAAAGAAAAAGAGAAGGTCCAAGTAAGCACAACTGAGAAAAAAGCATTTACCATAGGGAAAAACTCAGTTGCAAAGTGATTGACACTGACCAAGATTATGATAGCAATGACAAGAAGAGGCCCGGACCATAGCGTCGAGAGAAAAACTCCGCTCGGATCAAAATAGTTCTGCCCGGCAAAGCTCTTCCAATTTTGACCCAGGAATCTATTGAGATTCTCAGCAAAATATACACCAGCCACTGCACCATGTCACCACTTTTATTAGGCCATAGTTTCAAAGAGAATCAAAATAAGCATTAATGGGAAACTATTTTTTTTTTTGTTATATGTGGCATAACTTTGAAAGCAGAACGATGAGCTTTTTTATTATATGCTACATATCGACACAAAGTGCTTTTGGTACGAGTATGATGAGCTTCAAGCCTACTAAAAGCTGGCCTTACTAAAAGTGCATATATCTTGCAAAGGATTTCTTAGGAAGATATGAGAGTCAAATCACTGCAGGCCACACCATTAACTAGTCTACATAAACTACCCAAACAACATGAAAATCAATTATCATATTAATCTATCAACGCAATGACCTGATTTTGGGATACCAATCAAAAATATTTACTACAAATAAGTGTGATTTGCACTATTTCTATCACCATAGAAGGAGAAAATGTGACCCAAAGATTCAGTGAATTGCATATCTACACTGTCTTACAGTGCTTGAATATCCAATGAACACCTTGTGCCTTGTAGACTTAGATTTTATAATGGATAGAGAAGAAAAAAAGACCACCAAAAAGAAAAACCAAGATGGAAAAATAATGACACAGAACAGATTAGGTTTCCAAAACTCCAGAAAGAAAGAATAAGAAAAAGAAATTGCTATCCATCTCGATGTCTTCTGAGAAATCAAATGTACTGCGGCAATGGCACTCTGTAATTATTGGGAAAAGTGATCATGGAAATTTTTTGTCACTGTTTGTATCACCCATTAAAATAATGTTTTAAATGGAAGAAAATTCCCTGCAATTAGATGCATTCATTAACTATCAGTGATATGCTAGTTTAATAAATCAGAACTCACAAAGAGAACATTGTTTGGGGCCAGATGAAGAGTTACCAAACAATTTCTAGGAACTATGGGTTGCTGCAGCTACATCCATAGAACATCAGTGCAATTGAGGTAATGGAGATAGGAGGTGAAATAGGACTAGGTATCCTCATTGAGTACAGATTGAGAAAGGCTACCATGGTTTTTAATTTTAATTAAGATGACAGTTATACTAAGACAAGCAAGTAAAATATTATCTCTAACTGACAAAAGAAACAGAATGATGACAAGATTGGTGGACAAATAACTAAATCTATCACATAGTATTCCTCCGTCGGTGGAGATCATCTGAGGCATTGGGATAGCACTGCCCCAACACCCAAAGTAGTGCACTATAACGCCACAAGAATAACTCAACTAGAGCACGGATGTTTCCAAAGTTGCATCCCAACCTTGGTGTGCCGGATTTTGAAAAGAGTCCTATAGTGCATTAACCCTCACAAGAATCATATCTATTCAACAAGATTCAGTAAAATCCAATTAGCATCATAAGAAGTAGTTTTGATGGGCTACAAGTTGCAGTGTCTTGAAATGACAGGTGGTTTAGCAGCAACAAAAAATTAATTAAACAGAGATGTAGCTTGGTGTTTGAATGTGAAGTTTTTCATTTTTTAAATTAAATTATGATGAAAAAAGAAAAACCGTGCTAGTCAAGATAATTTCAAAATTCTGTGCTTAAAAAAATATCAGAGTGAATGGACATCTTTTATTACATTGCTCAAGTGTTCTGCACTCTTGAGAGACTTTTTATTTCAATAGAAGATGGCAGAGTGCACACCATAATTTTTTCCCATCTTTAATGCTAAGCACAGAGAGAAGAGATGTTTGTAGAGTTTTTGTTTAAAAAAAAACTGGATTTTGAAGGCAAAACCTTTATTACATGGTAAACAACCTGTGCATCAATTATTTCCCCTGCCACTGATTCTACAAGAAACTGGTGGATTATGTTGCCCTATATTATGTAATATTATGTTCTTTGGTCACAACTTGGACCATGCTGGCTAATGCGACTAGTATTTGCATCAGAATCATACATGTTACTCAGTTATCAATGCAGTTTTAGATCATACATACACCTTGATAACAGATAAAGATATGTCAAGCCTCCAATTAACAAGAGTTATTACTAAAAAACCTCACATTCTCCAGCACCCCACCCCTCAGAAACAATAAAATAATTCATATCATCATCAAGTTAAACAAAAAAAAATTCTTTGATTACTAGGAAATCAATTATCAAGATATCAAGAAAAAGGAAAGAAACTATCTTAACGAATTAAAATCAAACTCTCATAAGCAATGACAAGCAACCTAAATAGCTAAAAGCAGATGATGACTGTAGAGAATATGGAAGTAAAAGACCTACACGCAAGAAGGAACAAGAACATCTGAAAGTTGACATTCTTCCTTGACAAGATCGTTAGCAGCAGCAACACGATATGGAAGCCCATTAAGCAAGCTAACCAAGGTTCCTGTCAAAAGCAATAAAACATCAAAATAATCATCACAAAAAATTCATCAAAAAATCATCACAAATAGGATCTAAACCACAAACCATCAAATCATATTTACAAACATACAAAATAACCGGTTTTGAAGCTGAACATGAATGAAACACGTATTATAAATTAATAATGCAGACACACCGACATTGAGAGACAAAACTCCAAAGATTTTAATTTCAATTTTCCACAAGTCAAGCCAATATAAGACATATGCTACGTTATGCATCTTTTAAACTATAATATAAATCCACAAGATTGCACATTTCAGTTGGGATATCATAATCGTGGCTGCAAATCTAGATTCACGTTAGCACTAGATTTATTGATGGAATTGACCAAACCAATAAAAGGGTTTTCTTTTAACCCATTTTCACCAAATAAGACTTATTGCAGTCAGCAAATTATCACAGAAACTGAGTATTTGCATAAGATTCAAGATCTGGGTGAGTTAGGAATTCTGGACTCTCAAGCCCATGTCGAAAACCAAAGCAAAATCCGAAAAGAAAATGATGTTTTAAGATCTGGGCATTGCATATAAAGTTTTGGTTTCCATGGAGCAAACAGAACAATGATTGGAGATGGAGTTGCGTTACCTTCCAGTCGATGGCGTGGAAGAAGCCAAGGAAGTTGTCCAAGGCGGGACGAAGACCGGAACGGAGTTCGGCGGAGAATTTCTGGACGAGATCGGCCATTTGCTCCATGTGCTCCTCCATAGCCGATTTCAGCTCCTCCATCGCGTTCAAAACCGAAAGCTCTCTCTGCCTTAGAATGTGCTAGACTCAGGAAGTCTCTTCAGAACGCCCATTTATAGGTATTATATATAAATATTTCCCATAATATATATAGTTAACGTCATCTGACCAGTTCTAGCTTGCCATGTCATCACCTCTATTTCCTCTGGGCTCTTCCTTCGCTTTGCTTTAATTCACTACTCTTCCAAAAAAAGAAGTAATACTAAACAACTCTCACGTTTTTTTTTATTATTATTATTATTTTTTTTTTTTACATTTATAAATAGTTTTTGTGATTTAAAAATAGATATAGAAAAATAGGAGAACGGATAGCATTACTCATTTCAAATGTCTCTTTAAAAAAATAAAGGTCTATATTCCAAAATGTACAGTGCCGCATATAGTTGAGATCTAATAGCTAAAAAGACACTATAACTTAGGATTGTAAATGAACAAGTTTATTCGACAACTCACGCGTATAAACTTGATTCAAATTCGATTCGTTTAAATAGAAAGCCGATTGTGAAATGTAGAAACCCACTCAATTATTAAATGAGACATACCCATATAAACTTGGCTTGACTTATTTAGAGCTCGTGAACCTAGCTCATATAAAGTTCAGCTCAAGATGTTAACCTGACTCGATAGCTTGGTCATATATTAACATACGTATGATAAAATGAGATATATAAATTTAAATATGTATATTAGTAATTAAGTAGGTTACTATTTTTTTTTTTTTGGGGGGGTAAAATTTCAAGTTTTCATTAAAAACATAATAACACATCACGCTCAACAGTTACAATATATCTAATAAAACTAGGACAATCTTCTATTCATATTTGCTCAAAAGATTGCTGGATTGCCGCCTTCGCTAGACGATGACCTGCCATGTTTGCATCCCTTTTAGTGTGCCTCACATACAATGATTGGAGACTTTTTGATTACCATCTTTGCATCATCAATTAATTGTCTATACCGACTCCAAGATTGTCCTTCCTTCTCCATTGCATGCACTAGATATCTCCGTGCATCACCTTCTAGTATGATATTTTGAATACCCAAATCTTTACAAAATTCCACAGCCTTTCATACTGCATATGCTTCAACAATTAATGTAGGATCAATTATATAAGGTTTAAAGGAGCACATGGTTGCCAAATCATTCCCCTCATGGTCTCTAACAATTACGACCACCCCCATCTTCTTTCTTGATTTATGTATAGTAGCATCCCAATTAACTTTTATAATTTCACAATGGGAGGCCATCCATTTTGCTCATCACCCTTTGTGCTGCTGCATGAAATTCTTTTACAGACTCCTTTGCACTTCTTATTAGCTGGAAATGGTGGATGGGATCACTTCCAAACACTACAGTATTTTTGGCAAAGCCTTATTCTTATGGCTGTTGTGGCCATTAGTTCTACTTCTTCCTTCTCAAATTCCTCTAATTAACCCACTAGGATATGTAGAAAATCATCACCTCTGTTGGAGCATTTTTTTTGTCTTGAAGTATTTTGCTTTGAAAAGTATTTAAACTTTGCCTATATAAATGCATATAGTCTATATTATTTTACAATTCAGTTTTGAAGAATCAATAAAATTTTAGTCTTTCAGAATTATTTTATGTTTTTCTTTGAAGTAACTAGGGTTTTTCCTTCGCTAATCGTTATTCTCTTTTCCCGAGTTCACTTTACAGTATTCTCTGCCACTGTCTATATAAGACACACATTACAATTATGGCAAAAGGGCTATATGAAACTTTCATTAAAAAGTTGCTGTCCAAGTTCATTATCTAAATAAAGTTTACAAAAATAATGAATGTGTTAGAAAACTATCTATCATACACAATGCCATGCAGAGGCTGTAAGCAGGCACCTATCTTGCCACCCAAGAGAAATTGCTCCTCCATCTCTTTCAGAAACTCTGAACCCACCACCACCACCACTCCCTCCTTCAAGCTGAAGGGGACAAGTTGAAGGGCTCCTAATTTTAAGAAGAAGTTTTGCTTGAATAATAGACTTGGAGCTTAATCTAATCCCCATGAAACCATGACTCTCCATTCTTGCCTTCCACGTTTCCATCCTCTCATATGTTAAGCAATTTGCTTCACTCTTATCATAGTTGAGCAAGGTTTTGATCTCTTTACCAAGATGGTTCTTCTCAATTCCCAACCTCTCTGCACTCTCCAGTGGAAGGCAATCATCCAGTGAGTCAAACAATGCTGCAAAGCAATGCAATGACTCCATGAATCTTGACAAGAAGCTTCGTGGGCTTCGGCTGCCTTCTTGTTCCACTAAGATTATAACAGAGGGGTTAAGAGAATGTACAGATTTCAATGTGTCAGAAATCTTCTGATCATTATTCAAAGTGTTCATATAGAAAACCAAATTTACTGCCAATGTCTCGTTCTTCTTCTTCCTTAAGTTAACAAGATTGTTGCAGCCTCTCAACAATCCCTGGAATTCGAAGTTTAAGTTTCGGAACCCCTTTGAGAAGCTTACCAGCCTGTCCTCTGTTTCTTGCAGTTCTTCCAAGGTTCTTCCGAATCCTGTTATCTTGAGGGACATTCGATTTCCAGTGGATGCCTTTTCGGAAATCGACTGAATAAGAGAAGGCCATTGAAACCCATAAGAGACATCAAAATCGACAACATGTAATGTTCTGTTGTTTTGGTCTTCCTCCTTCTCAAAGGCCTCTATTATGCACTGGTTGGCAGTGAAATGAGCAAATTGGTAATATGGAGACACCCTATAGAGATCGGTGAATGCAAGAAACTCCTCTTCGTCTGTAGGGTCCTTCATGATCATGTTGTAGAAGGGAGATTTTCTGGTGAGAAGCCTTGCTGCCAAACCGTCTGCAAAGTAGGCGACAACTCGTTGCAGGGAGCCGCCGGTCGGAGAGACGCTCTGGTACAACTCAATCAGATTCTCCACGGCCGAGCCGACCTTGTTTTGGTCAACTGCGGTGGCTGTTATGAGCAACGAATGGATCAAATGGAGGCCATTTCCATGGTCTTCAGCTACTGCTTGTGATCTGTTGCGGTCTAGCTTTAGCATTTGTTCCCTCATTTGAAGAAGCCTAAATATCTTCCCTTCGCAGCCTTCATATGAATGCATTGGGCTCAAAGCATCCCCTCTCTTCCTCTTCCTTGTCCTGTCACCAGCCGATTCTGTGACAATCGCAAGGCTAAGATTCAAAAGCTCCTCCTCATCTGTGTATGCCATCTCTGCTTGTGTGTGAATGAGAGAGAGAGAGAGAGAGAGAGAGAGAGAGAGAGAGAGTTTGTCTGTGTAGATTTGGGACATGGTAGACAAGGTCATGGTTGAGTATTTAAGGAAGCAAGTAGCATGGGAATAACTCACAAATATTCCTTTGTGTAAGGGAGATGCTATTTAGTAGACTGCTAAATATACAATTAAGATGATGTAACAAAAAAGGGCTGATTTTCATTATTACGCCGTTCCAGTTGTATGATAATCGTATAGTAGTATACTAAATAGCATTACTCTTTTTGTAATCAACATGAGAATGAGTAACGTTATTTAGTAGATTGTTATATGATTGTCATACAACTGGATGGCGTGACAATGAAAGCTGATCCAAGAGTCACATCATCAAGTTGTATGGTAATCGTATAGCAGTCTACAAAATAGCATTACTCAAATGAAAATATAACGAAAGACAAGAGAGAGATTGATACTTTTCTTTCTTTATCTTTTTTTCAAATAAGATATGGAGATAAGATAGGTATCTTTTGATTCTTCAAAACCAGTGTTTTAGGTCAAGAAACTATTAGATTTTTTGATTATTATATGGGGCTGCTTTTGAGATCTATGAAAGGGTGCATTTTGGGGTCCTTTGGTAGTTAGGAAGGTTTAGAAGATGCCATGCACATTGGACAAAAAGTAGCGAGAAAATTGGGGAATCAATCTACCGTCCCTGAAGATTTGTCCTCATCCTCCCCTTCTAGATGCCCTAACAAATGCTTGGTCTTCAGTTCTTTCTCCAAGACCTTTTCTTAGTCCTTATCTGACTGTGTTTTCTAAGGGGGTTGCTTTTTTTATCCGGGAGAGAATATTGCTCCTAGGTCTTTTGTTCATATTTTAGTTAGGTCCAAGGTCAATTCTTTGTATCTACAAAGGATCTATTTCAGCTTCCTAGAAACTCTCGTGTACATATCTAATCCAATGGCGTTGCTTATAGTTTCTTACAAAGAATTTTTGTCTTCACAAAGGGTAAATAATTCTTGTGTCAAAATCTTATGATTAGGGACTACTTTGCCTTTGACAAAAACATTCTAATTTTCCTTTCTTGTGAGCCAATGTGGATGCATATATGTGTGTGCCTATTGGATCAGAGCTAGGGTATGGTATCAAGTTTGCTTTGATTAATTTGAAGGACTGCCTTTCCATTTTGATTCTCTTTCGCAAACGTAATTAGGGCTCTCTCACAATAGCTTAGCGGTGTGGGAAAGCGGGGGAAAATGGCTTACTCATATAAAAACGTAAACCATTTTACGCCATACCAAATATTCAAAAATAGGAAAAACTTTCTCCAAAACAAACCGGGCGTAGAATGTAACTGGTCTATGAGTTTTTACAAGAAACATGATTGCACTTCTTGGGCATATTCTTTCTAAACGGACTTCATTTGGAAACAAACTCTGAAGGCATTAGTATAATCATGCATGTTTCAGTCAATGGTTTCCCACTTTGATTTTCCATATTCTTTTCTTCTAGTTTAACACATTCTCTTGAACTCTTAGGGTTCGGCTTCTTTTAATTAGGTTGCATTGCAATTTACAGAACATCAATATAATATAATAGAGTTGAACCAGTTGCCCTGATGGTCCATGGAATAAGTTGGCAGCAATTGTTGTTACATTAAGATACCTGTCTGAATTGGTCAATGGGGGCATCTGAACTCCAAAAATCACATGAAACGTGGAGCTACCTAAACTGTTGATTGTCTTGTTTGAGGAGGATATGTTGCTAAATTTTAATGATCATACGGCAATCTTTACCAACATGACAGCACAATTTAGTATTTATATTAGCTGTAAGCAATTAGCTGATGCTGCCCCCATGCAGCTGTATGATACCAAGTGGCATCTTCTCAGATACCCCCTACAGATATACTTTTTGCCAAGCATCATCGTATGTCTCATACATATAGCTTGACATGATCCAACAAAAATTGGATTTTCTACTTAATTATGAGAAAATTGGGGACAGCAGCCCACAAGCCAATTTACATGCCGACCCATTGCCTAAACTCTTCACTTTATACTGTTAATTAAATGGTTAAATTCACCGATTCCTATCCGTACAAATTTTTGGAATAATATTGAAATGATCTTAGAACAAAGATCAAGAGTTTGAATCATGTCTTCGCAATTTACATACATAAACTAATCAAAACAACAAACACACACTAAACACAAAATAGGGAATGTGCAAAGACTACAAAAGAACTCTGTTCTGGACAGAGTTCTTTCTCTTTCTTCTGGCAGTAATCCATTTTAACAGATTGAAGCAAGGCTTCTTCTGACCTGCCCCATTGCTATCTAACAAGAAATGAATACCAATCCTAGCAGGTTTATAAAGAATAATTCTGAAACTCCAGCCTTTCAAAGAATAACCTTTACCAGACTTACTGAAACTAGTTAAAGAATAATATCTACTAAGCATGTGGTCTACTTTATACTTTCAAACCCTACATATAGGTCTCCTGGCTTTACCATGACATCTTCAATACCTTAGATGCCTCCCTCTCAAAACAAAAAGGGGAAAGTCTTTATTCCATTGCAGGCTTTAAAAAAAAGTGATATATGCAAACGTTAGGTAGAAATCACTCTTAAAACCTAGCTTGCAAAGTAAGGATGCTCAAGAGCTTATTTAGACATGGTTAAGATTGTACTTAACCGATCGATATGATATGATACACTTAGAATCATATATATGGTTTTGAATCCGACATCGACAGCGGCCCATTCTATCCTATATGTTACTCAATCCGTGACATGAAATGTGGCGTTGATACTAAATGATACAAAGCTTAAGTAGAATTCACCCTTAGAAATCGACTTGCAAGAAAAAGGTGACCAGATGCTTATATATATATATGGTTAAAATTACTTAACCCGAGTTATAAGTCAAAGATCACCTGGGGTTAAAGGACTAGGTTCCCCCTCATCACCTGCATTCGAACTTTGCTTACGTACATTCTTTCTTGATAGCTATGTCACATAAGATCTATATTATTGAGGTCCATAGTTTTTCTGTCTTATTCTATAAATAAAATGATGGATAAACAAGAAGAATGGATCGTCAAATGTAAAACGCATCTAGAAGTATATTATATATATATATATACGAAACTATCATGCATTGTTTTCTTTTCTTTTCTTTTTTTTTTAGTTAGAATATTACCTAAATCATTAGATTTTTGAGGGAAGCGAATGTAATTTAGTACATGATATGAGTGCTGGTCTTATATATAAGTTCAAATCTTGATTCTATAATTAATTTACCCTAATTATGATTAAAATATTTGTTAGATCACAAGCAATCCCAAAAACATTAAAAAAAACTGCAAATATAAAGTTACAGATAAAGGCTGTGATTACAAAGTGAAACTCATTTGTCTTTTCCATTGGCTTTGTTCTCTCTATATTGGTTTTGAATATTCTTTCCTCCACATGTAGTTTATAATCTTTTGAAAAGACAGATGCTATTCCTTGAAAAAGCAAAGGAAAGTTCTATTCCTCCACCAGGATTTGGTATAATCAGGGCTTCATGCTTGTCTTTCTCTGCTCTGATGCTTATGATGAAAACTTGAAAGGGTCCTTTTCTTACCAAAAACCCTTGTCCATAACCAATGTGAACAGCATATATTTCTACACTTGTGACATATTGCATGACCCATTTTTCCCTTGTGCATGCCTTCATGTTGCCTCACTGTCAACGCCATTTTGGCCAGCATAGTCGGAGGGGTTATGGCCGCCCACGGTACCTTTGAATATTTTCTTGAATCTTTGTATTCTTTTTTCTGGTAATTAATAATATATAGTTTTTCTTCTTCCTTTCTTTTCCAAGAAAAGTATCAGCTTGATCGCAGCTGATGTTATTAGGATATTCCAAAACAAAACAAAGAGATATATTTGTGAACATGGAAGAATCTGTGCTGAAAAGCTGCTTAGCTTATCGAGGATTCTTGAAAGAAAAGGGGAAGAGGGATATCAGGATTTGAGTCTATGAATTAAATTTTCTAAATATTGGTGGAGGGTATACATTTTTTCAATAGTTTCGTAGCACTAACAGCATATTTTTCTTAAACGTAGAGAGCGAAACTATTTTTTGTTTTTCTTCTAATAATCTCCATAATAGCTCCTATTATCTTTTCTTTTTATTATTTAAATATTCTTTAAATTAAATGCTAGGGAAAAAGAGGAGAAAGGGAAAAGCTTTTTTATATTAAAATAATGTAAGTGGTAATTATATTTTCCTCCGCATTATCATTTTATCCTCATAAATTGACAATTATACTGCCCGACCCCATCAAACTACTATTTTGTATCCAAAACACTCCTTCCGTCAGTCAAAGGCGTTAACTCAAATGGTCAACCTGTCACTTTACCCCCATGAACTACAACGCATTGTTATTTTGTCCCCCTTGAACTACAACACATTGTTACTTTTCTCCCATAAATTACAACACATTGCACTTTGACTGTCTAAGTTAACGCCTTTGACTGACGAAATAGAGGTTTTGGACACAAAATAGTAGTTTGATGGGATCAGGCAATAGAGTTGTCAGTTCATTGGGACAAAGTGACAACGCGTTGTAGTTGATGAGAAAAAAAGGTAATTACCCCCATAATATTAAGGAAACCAAAAGTACTACCAAAAATATGAGATAGCACTTTGGAGTATGTTTTAGGTGATTTTTTAAGAATTTTTCCCGTGTTTAGGGAAGATAATGACATTTAAGGTAGATGTTGTGAATGTTTTCATATGTAAAAACCCTAATTCCCCTTTTTTCTAAAAACCATCTTTTCAGCTTAATATATTGTCCTTTTCAATTGAGGCAGCTCAAAGTTCAAATGTTATTTAATATCCTAGAATTGTATAATACTAAAAGATAGAAAAAAATAAGGGCAAGGCTTATTTTCAAAATCATTAACAAATAAATTCTAAATATAAAAATACATTTTAAATTTGACTTCTAACAAAAAAAAAAAAAAAAAGGAAAAATACATTTTACCCCTTGAACTATCCATTCATTTGCACTTTGACCTCCAATTTTTAAAAAGTGACACTTGACCCCCTCTCCAAAAAAAAAAACTTCCAAATTGTTGTAATTCGACTATTTTGATTTTTTTTTTTTCCAAAATGCCCTCCTCTCAAGTTAAAATAATAATAATAATAAAATAAAAGTAAATTAAATTAAAAATTAAAAATTAAAAATTAAGGGGTGGTCGTAGCCACCCCTTCGACCACCCCTTAATTTTTTTTTACTTGGGATGGAGGCATTTTGGGTAAAAAAAAAAAAAAAAATCAGAATGGTCGAATTGCAACAATTTAAAAGTTTGGGAGGTCAAGTGTCACTTTTTAAATATTGGAAATCAAAATGCAAATGGGTGGATAGTTAGGAGGTAAAATGTATTTTCCCAAAAAAAAAAAAAAAAAAAAAAAAAAATTGCCTTTTGCATCATGTCGACTCACTTTTCCAAACCAAAATTAAAAGCTAATTTTAAAAATCCTTACCAAATATACCAAATTATTACATGATAGACTAGTTGCAAGAAGTCAAATCAATTTCGAACAAAGAGCAGTTGTGTTCATTTCGGTCTTGTTCTGTAGATGTCAAAGGTTGCATTTCGAGTGGTTAGAATATAGCTACATAAGTTTGAATAATTAAATCAGACATTAGATAATAATTATATGAATAAATTATTAACATAATATTATTAAATAATTTAAATTTAAATTGGTCTTGTGACACCTCCAAAAATAGTTTCACGTGAATTGACTACATTGAACATTTGAGTGGGTGGATTGTAAAAATGTCCCTAAATAATAAGTCTCACGCACATCAGTTTTTTACCAAGTAAAACTAAGCTTTATAAGTTATTTTAGAGGGCTTCAAGCCTCCAATTGCAACTTGACTAATTATTTTGGAGTAACAGCGCAAATGTGAATAACCTTCTTTTTTTTTTGATTGTTACAAATGGTTCAGGGCAATCTAATACTATAGTGGTATCGAGTCACTACATGACATGGGCTCTGATGAGAACGTGACAACCCAGAAAGTTAGTGAATAATAAAGGTGCTCATGGCTGCTAAGGTTTCGTTTGTTTCGACATAAAACATTTTCTAAACAAAGTGTTCCTCGTTTTTGGGTGTTTAGTACAATTGAAAATGTTGGTCAAATTGAAAACAATTTTGATTAATAGGAAAACCCTTTTTTAAGCAGTGTAAAATGGATTTTTTTTTTTTTTTGTCGTAAACCATTTTTCAAGTTTGAGCACAGTACTCGACCTCCTTTTCGTACACTCTCTTTCTCGTGGTTCATTCTCCATTGCTGTCAACGAAGGTCTCCTGCTACCATTGTTTTCGTTGTCGTTGGAGCTCCTTAGAATCAACTGAAATCATTTTGTTGAAAAATAATACCGCCTAAAACATTTTCGTTAGAAAAATATTTTACATCAAAACAAACAGAGTATAAGTCTCATATCAGCTCCTTACTAAGTAAGGCTAACTTTATAAGTTGATTCTAAAGAGCTCTAATCGTAACTTGATTAATTATTCTGAAATGATAGCGCAAATGTGATTAACGTTTTCACGAGTCGTGATTGACCATCTTCAACATTTATTTTTTTCTCAATAAAATCTCCATTATTTTTTTCCACATGGCAAGCGAAAGTCTTATAGAAAGTATCACAATCTCTCTGCAAGAGTCATACTAGCACATTAGCAAAGTCATAAAAAAGTTCAAAGTAAGGTAGGTGTTGAATTCGACGCAATGTTGATGTTTTCAATGTTTTGCTTTTGTGCTTGTGCTTGTTTTTCTTTTTCTTTTTTTCTCGTACCAATTTTTCAGACACGTTTCTTTCTTGTGGAACTAACTTCAACACGGCATTCGACGGAATTTGCTGATGCCATTCGGATATACAATTTTTTTTTTTTTTTTTTTTGTAATTGAATAAAGAGAAAGATGTTTCCCACTACTAATCTGAATGGAAGAAGGAAGTGATCCTAAAAACGAAAATAGGGTGAACTCCCCAACAACAGACCACTAACTAAAACAGCGCAGAAATAATTACAATAGTTAAGAAATGGGTCAAATAAATTACCAAGTCCTCTCAAGGAGCCGCACAAGGTGGTTGCAGAAACAAAAAGGATACAGATTAAGGCAAGTCTATCTGAACCCCCATTTGGAACCAGCAACAACCATTGCGAGAAGGCTGAAGCCGAAAATGCACTGTCATAGTCTGATGTAGGGACTGCTAGAAAGAGAGGAACCACCACAAATTCGGTTACAAAAAAATCTCCACGAAATGATCAAAACACCAGAGACCAAGGAGACAACAACCCACAAAATCAACAAGCAGCAAACAACAACAACAAGAAGAGCTGCAAAATATAAGGAAAATAAAAATATATGGAAAATTAAAAAAGCAGGAAAAAAGCCCACTGAATTACAACTTAAGACAGTATAAGCTCTTCCAACAGAATGATGCTTCTCATTTTACCTTTACTTCCTATGCTTAACATTGTCAGTCCAAAAAAAAGTATAAAAAAAATTTCAGCCTTCTTGGGTAGGGGCAGTCGGCCAATCCAACCAAATCTCACCTCTAAAAGTCATTGGGAGTGGTCACGACTACCTTCAAATTGCAATCTGGTGGTCGCGACCACACGCTTGAAGATTGAGGGTAATGCTTACCAGAAGATGGGGGCAAAATTTTGTCTACCACATCAAGAAATCAAGATGAGGGAGTGAAGTGAGTGTATCTGCTGCAAGTAATGTTATAATCACCCCTCCATCCCCCGAAGCCTATGTAGCGCGATTCCCCATAGCATTTTTGTATGAAGATTGATTTTTTAGTTAGGGAACCACGTCACATAGATTTCGATGGATGGGAGAGGGATGGAGAGGTGATAAATAAAATTACTCATAGCATTACTCCTTTCAAGAGCCATGTATAGTATCAGGAAAAAAAACACCAGGCCAAACCAAGTTGAATTCTTCTGTTCATTATCCATCCTCAGAGTCAGAGGGATTGATTTGTAATTATTGAGATTTAATAGACAATTAGCATAGGAGTGTAAATATCATACTAGTACAACGCCAAATTCAGAATTACAATAAATGATATAAACTACATGTATGGAATACAAAGAATCATTTGACACTGTTGGTTCTGAGGAAAGCAGCAGGTAAGACATTTCTGAGCTTCTTTCTGAAGAAAATTTGAAGAGCTGAGCCTACCAATGGCCAACTTGTCATAATAGCAATGTAAGCAAGCACCCACATAGACCACCTATTCTGCCGAGATAGCAGATGTAAGCATCTTCGAATAGGAGAAATTCCATCATGATGGTGCTCAGCATTCTTGGAGTTGGAGGTTTCTGCAATGTCCGGCAAAGCATCATCTTCCTTTGCTCCTGTCAGGTGCCCATCTTGTTTTACATCGGAAACTATTTTGTTATCTTTTTCATCATGAATCTTCTGCAGTTCAGGTAATTCCTCGACCACATCATCTCCATTTTGTTCATTGCACATTGCAGAAACCATTCCATCTGCAACATTTACAAATGGACCCTGATCAATTGCAGAGTCCGATGAAAAATGGGGCCCAGAATTCTGCATCTGCAAGTACATCAACATAAAGAGTGCTAATTAGCAGAAACCACCAGTAACTCGCGTCGAGTGGAAGGAGGAGAAGAATTTATTTTAAAAAATCCGAGAAGATTACGAGCCTTAATACAAATTCTATTAGTTAAGCAAGTAAATTAAGAATAACCAATATAAAGTTTACCTTCTTTTGTACATGCATATACGGGCTAGAGTGTAGAACATCAAGAAATTCCTCAACTGCCCTTACCCACCTGCAAAAGAGAAAATTAACAACCCATTTTGGAATGAATGGCTGAAAAATCTACACATCTATGGCTACCTAGAGAATGACATATTGGTAAAAGCCACTGAAACTTTAATGCAGCAATAATCACATAAAAAATTAGTTATTTAAGCATTTGACTGCAATCACATTACAAGGGCCCTTAGATTCTGCCTGATATGCAACAAATGCAAACCCTACCAATCATGGCAAAACAGAAGGTTTTCCTACAAGCTAAAAGCAATGAAATTTAACAGAGGTTTTCTGTTGGCAACCCCCATAAGCATCTAAGCAGTTGAGGATGATATTGTCATCCTATGCCTATGAATTTCATTGGATCCAGAAATGATACACTGGAAGAATCTTTTGGCACTTCCAATATCAATAGGTTGATTGTTTCACTTCTTTATCTTTCAAAAGGAAAGGAAAAAAAAAATCCCTGAGAGCCATTTCCCATATCTGAAAGAGAGTACTTGGGCTCTCCCAATAACTAAAAAGTGTATCATGCCTGAATCTAAATGGGATTCACGGTGGTGGAGGAACAGGATCATTCTAAGGTGAGTACAGCAAGTCTTTTAAATCAAGAGAATGATCGGTTCAAGATGCTGTGGACTAATAAAATCTTCATGCACACCACTGCACCTAGTGAGGCAACCTGTTCGACATCAGGCCCAATCCTTCAACTTAATTAGCAATCCGTGCTTATGAGGCTTATGAAAGCTTCAGCTCCACAAAATTATCATGCACACTACTAATATACAATTGAAAATCAACTTAATGTCCTGGTAAATTATATTAAGCATCAAAGAAGTAGGTGTGGCATCTACGGAAAACATTAGAATGTTAATCCAGATTATATCAAAGAATAAATTACCACAGGCCAGATGCAGTTATTCCTTCAAAGAATGCCAAATGTCCTCCATGCTTTATTGTAGCCAACACAACATTTTTATTCGCCCTATTAAAAACAAGGATATTAGAAAAGGGCCATAGAATGGCATTACAAGAAAGCATTCATAGATACAATAAGAGCAGCTTCACCTGCATTCGTCCCAAGGAATGGCTTCCTTTGTACAGACTGGATCATCCAAAGCACTGATACATAGTAGTGGTATTGACACATTTCCCACATAACTAGTACTAGTACAGTGCCTGTAGTATGTATCCACAGTCTGAGAAAGCACAATGATTCTTTAGGTCAAAAAAGAACGCAAGCAAGAAATGATAGATGATATGTCAGGCTTAATACCTCAAATTTTCCAACGAGGCAGGTGGCATGGTTGTCAAAATCTCGAATAGAACGTGACTTTGATGCACAAGAGGATTACAAACAAAGAGCATTAGTTGAAACAGGACAAATAGCAACATAAGCAAGACGACAACAGTAGACATCAAGTATACACTTTCCCAGATTGGACAAGTATTATGCTTATGACATTGAAAATACAACAGCAGGAGTTTTGAAACATAGATGTGAATTGAAGCTACAGAAACCAGACAGTTACATATTTCCAGAATGTTTCAATTTCAAACTTTGACTTGGAGTAAAGCATAAATTTTATTCAGAAATTTCACCAAGGATACAGAAATTACATTTTCAACCAACGCAAGGGGTTAGTTTGTCTACTACATAAGATGTGAATTTCTGATTATGTGTGTTAGAAGAGTTAGGGTTTGAGTCATTAAGGTTTTGGGGGTATTTTAGTCTTTATGGTATTTCCCTAATCCTATATAATAGGATGCTTGTATTAGGTTAACATAAGTTGAATAATATAATAGCCTCCGCCTTTTGTGTCTAAACCGTTCATACAAACTATAACATGGTATCAGAGCTTGTTTCGATTCTTGGGTAGTTTAGTTTTCAACTTGGTGGCCGCACTGCCCGTGTGGGCTAACCCACACGGGCAGTACCTTCAAAGAGCTCCGTAGAACTGTTTTGTTCTTGTTTTAGGGTGACCGAAACTCCTTCCGGTGAAAAAAAAAAAAAAAAATATATATATATATATATATATATATATATATATATATATATATATATATATATATATATATTTTTTTTTTGATGTTCTGTGATGCTGGCCGGATGGTTCTGTGGTGGTTTTTTGTCTTGTCTGAAGTGGCCAGAGTATTCTGTGGTGGCCAGAAAAGTTGCAGCGGCCATCGGAAAAAAAAAAAAAAAAAAAAAAAAAAAATTCCGACGATTTGATGTTTTTGGTATTGAAACGTTATTGTGTTGCCTTCTATTGATTCTGTAGTTGCTGTTGTTGAAGTGGTCGGAGTGTTCTGTCTTGAAGTTCCGGCGAGTCTCCGGCAAAGGTCCGGCAAGCCTCCAGTGACTGTTTCTGTTCTGTTTTTCAGTGTTTTTCTTGTGTTTTTAGGTACTGCCAGCCAGTTCTGTGTGTTTCCAGCCAGTTCTGAAGCCCCGACGAAGTTCTGGCATATTTCCAGCAAAGTTTTTTGTTTTTCCAGTATCTGTTTTCCGGCGAATCTTGTTGGTTAATCATGTGAAAATTTGTTGTTTGTTTGTTGTTTGTGATTGATGTATCCGACCGGCCTTGGATTCTCCAGCGAGAACCGATCAAGTGATCGATGCATCCGACTGGCCTTGGTGTTTTACGGCGAGAACCAATCCCAAGATCGATGTATCCGACTAGCCTTGGATTCTCCGGCAAGAACTGATCAAGTGATCGTTGCATCAGACCGGCCTTGGTGTTTTTCGGCGAGAACCGATCAAATGGTTGTTCAAGTTACCAACGAGTTTTCGACCGGCGTTGAAGTTTTATTTAATTAACTTATGTGGTCCAAGCAGTTCCAGCTTGAGGGGGAGTGTTAGAATATGTTTTCTAGTTGTTTTTCATTTGCTTGTGTCTTCCAAGCTGGATTCATATGATGTATATGCTCCAACTTGAGGGAGAGTGTTAGAAGAGTTAGGGTTTGAGTCATTAAGGTTTTGGGGGTATTTTAGTCTTTATGGTATTTCCCTAATCCTGTATAATAGGATGCTTGTATTAGGTTAACATAAGTTGAATAATATAATAGCCTCCGCCTTTTGTGTCTAAACCGTTCATACAAACTATAACAATGTGAAACAGTAAAAGAGGGTGAAAAATGTAACTACAAACCCACTTGAGACTATCCTAATTACCGTCACCAAGGTAGGCAAATATACAGTGATGGATTGATGTTTCTTGTTTGATTTTGATCAGTTTCACCTAAAAATTCTAAGGGAAACAATAGAAAATTTTTAAATATAAAAACTTCAAAGAAGCGAACTCAAATTTTTTTCCAAAGTGCAATTGCACAAACTTTTGTAACTTTTTTTCCTAGTATAGATAATTCATGCATGATCACAGCAGCACGAAAATAGCCTAGGGGCTTTCCTATTATGAGCAATGATTATTGTCCATTCCAAGAGTATCTTAAAACATCTATGTCAACTGAAGAAAGTGTCCATATTTATCAGTCTTAGATGTCACCCTTTAGAATTAACTCGCAGCTGAACCATCAGTAAGCCCAATTGGTGTAACACAAGAATCTACCTATAAAATTTAACTATTTAGAAGAAAAAAAAAATTAAAAAAAAAAAAGAAAAAAGAAAAGGAATAAAAGAGGTGGGAGCTGGATTGACTAGGTCTAATAACTTTTTTTATGCATAGTATGCATGCCTAGTTTCACCATGGACCTAGATCGTGAATATTTATGGAACTTTGATAGTAAAATCATTCAGTGTTCGTAATGCCCGTAAGGAACAGTATGAGATAAGTAAATTCATTGCAACAGCATCAGAAGTATAGCATCAACTACTAAAATTGGTTCATTAATTTATTATGTTCACAACTATGTCGATGCAGTCTGATGCACAAGCAAGATAATTTTTATCAGAAAGAGACAAAGTCTACCGTTTTTATGCCTTCCCAGTTAGCAAGGCGAGAATAGCGATGCTGGTGTCTGCACAGAATATTTAGAATTGCTCATATGATATCCAGAGGCCAAAAATAGAGGGATGCCATTTTTAGTGACACCAAAACTTTTAGATATTCACAAAAACATAAACACACACACAGAGACATTTATAAGTGTATATATAAGTTTTACCATCCAGATACAATTAATTAGATTTTGTTTCCCAAACACAATTAAGTAGTTGGCACAGACATACAATTGTGCATAACCTTGAAGACCAATAGTAAGAGCTCTGTCATAGAACTTTTGCACTAGCCTGCGGCTTATAAATCTGTCACCAAGCTATAGAGGGAAAAGTACATAGCATCTGGTTAGTTAATAAAGAATAAATGCCAAAATCAAATAATACAATTTCAATTTCTTAGTCAAACAAATGAGCCGAAAAACTTACTGTAGCTAATGAATATTTGACAAAATGATAAATGAGTAGTTTAAACCTATCAAAAAAAATATTTGACAAAATGATAGACCTAAAAAAAGGAGAACAGATAACAAGAAAAGCTATCCCTAATAACTAATTTTTCTTCTTTGCTCTTTATTGCTTAGGATACATAATTTACCACATGAAGTGGCAAGTTTTTTTCAAGTCCACAGAATGTTAAATCACCAATGGTCCTAAAAGTTTAAAATTATAGGAAATAGCGAATTTAATCATTTAATTAATATTTTAACAATCCCCTCACGTGTGAGTCCTGAATCTCCCTCAATAAGTAGTTCCCAACACTTGGAATATTTAAATTAAATGAGAGCTATAATATGAAGTTAGGGTTCGAACTTAAGATATCTACTTATCATTGTTAAATCATCATTTGACCCAAAAGTTTAAGCTCATAAGAAATTGTGAATTTAATTATTTCATTAATATTCTAACACAGAATTTACACATTTGAGTGAAGCTGTTTCAATCCATGTATCTGACTTGGTGAAACAATGGCATTAACTTTATGGGAAAATATTACATTATACACTGCTTATCCAAAAGTCAAAGGTTTCATAGCTAAGGAAACTCAAACATAAAGTTTTAATAACTCACCTCTAAACTAATCGCATAGGCCACTATTTGCAGTATTGCTGCTTTAATACTATTCCTGATAGCTTTTAGGTAAGTCAATTTTCACTCTCGTTTGAGGAGTGTGAGGTCCTTTAGGTGGTCAAAAGTATGAACAGTAATAAGGTTCTAGGTCTTGATGGTTTTATTATGGCTTTCGTCCAAGTTTGTTGGGTGTGATCAAAGAAGATATTATGGGGGTGTTCCAGGAGTTTCATGCTAGAAGAAAGTTTGAAAAAAAGTCTTAATGCCTCTTTCATTACTCTCATTCCGAAGAAATCTAGGGCTATAAATGTTAAGGATTTTTGCCCTATAAGTCTAGTGAGTGGAGTTTACAAGATCATTGCCAAAGTTCTTGCCGAAAGATTGAGTGGGATTGTGGATAAGATTATCTCAAAGCGCCAGAATGTGTTTGTCAGAGGTAGGCAAATCCTTGACTCTATTCTTATTGCCCATAAATGTCTGGATGTCGAAGGCCTAGTGTTCCATGAGTTTCATGCTAGAAGAAAGTTTGAAAGAAAAGTCTTAATGCCTCTTTCATTACTCTCATTCCGAAGAAATCCGGGGCCATAAATGTTAAGGATTGTTGCCCTATAAGTATAGTGAGTGGAGTTTACAAGATCATTGCCAAAGTCCTTGCCGATAGATTGAGTGGGATTGTGGATAAGCTTATCTCAAAGCGTCAAAATGTGTTTGTCGGAGGTAGGCAAATCCTTGACTCTATTCTTATTGCCAATAAATGTCTGGATAGTAGATTTAGATCTAGTGAGCCTAGGGTTCTTTGCAAGCTGAGAAGGCCTATAATCATGTCAATTGAGAGTTCTTATTATATTGGTTGAGGAGGTATAGTTTTGGGGAGAAATGGCTTTCTTGGATAGCTCATTGTATTTCTTTGGTATGCTTTTCTGTTTTGCTGAATGGTAATCCATCTGGATTCTTCAATAGCTCCCGTGAATTGAGACCCGAGGGGGGGCTTCTTTCAGGCTTTTTAGTGGATCAATGAGCTTAACATTTCCCATCTTTTGTTTGCGAATGACACTTCAATTTTTTGTGGGGTAGATCCTATAAGTGCTATATTAGACTATAAAGTTGTTTCTAGTTTG
Organism: Corylus avellana; assembly: GCF_965113065.1. Taxonomy (NCBI): domain Eukaryota; kingdom Viridiplantae; phylum Streptophyta; class Magnoliopsida; order Fagales; family Betulaceae; genus Corylus; species Corylus avellana. The sequence continues at coordinate 23,683,768 of NC_142496.1, forward strand.
AAAGTTTATATGGCTAAGTCAGAACTAGTTCATGTGGGGAATTACTGTCACTACTGTTGATGGTTTGGTTTGTATTATGGGCTACGAGGTGTCTTCTTTGCCTTTTAAAGTACCTTGGTCTTCCATTGGTAGAATCGTTTAAGGCCAAATCTATTTAAAGATGGTGTTATTGAGAAATTTGAGCGGCAGTTGGCTAGTTCGAAGAGGTTGTACTTGTCTAAGGGTGGTAGGATTACCTTGAACAAGATCACCCTTTCCAATTTGCCTACGTATTTTATGTCTCTTGTCCCCCTATCTCTTGGTGTTTCCAATCGCATAGAGAAGTTACAACAGGATTTCTTATGGGGTGGACTAGGTGATGAGTTCATATATTACCTAGTAAGTTGGTCCAAGGTTTATTCTCCAATTTCTGAGGGAGGGTTTGGGGAAACTTGCTTTTGTTCAATCATGCTCTTTTGGGAAAGTGGTTATGATGCTATATGCATGAGAAAGAGGCCTTGTGAAGAGTCGTAGTGGATTCTAAATATGGTAGCTCATGGGATGGAGGGGAGTTTGCTAGTTATACCAGATTTGATGTGGGAGACAGCTCCAAGATTAAATTTTGGCATGACATGTGGTATAGAGATTAGACCCTCAAGGAAGCTTTCCCACAGTTGTATAGTATAGCTCGCGTTAAGAATACTTTTGTGCCAGATCGTTTGGAGCTATCTAGTGGGTCTCATTAGTGGAAAGTAAGCTTTGTTAGGGCAAATCAATTATGACCACAACAATCTTTGTGGAAATATGCTATAATTTAATTTGTGAGTCAGTGTCTAACTATATAAAGAATAAATATAGATCAAAATGTACAAATTCGTAAAAGCAATGCTATAGGTACAGAGACTTTTCTGAAACTTAATGTTAAATGACAGCCTAGGTTGCAGTGCCCCATCAGCCATTTTTTTAATTGTTATACTCTTTGTAAATTTAACATTTTCCACTTCATAAATGTTAATCAAGAAATAAGAACTAAATCATAATTAAGGAGAGATTACACAATATTTAACACATGTGATGCGAAGATTTGTATGCCAATGAAGATGAAACATTTTTTACGAAAAAATAAAAAAATTAAGAATATAATGCATGATCCCTGAAACTTGTATCATAACCCAATTCATAGCAGACAAGTACAATTAGTTACCCTCAAGGTTGTTGACACACAGACACTTCACATAAATGTGCTTCTCCATCAACTTCATCTTTGTCAAAGCTCATTTCTAACAATGCTTGTGTATAGTGCACTCTACAGCAACCATTTCACATAGTTGTTCAATATGTTCCAACATTTGCAGTTTCCTCGTGGTCAATAAATCACAGAAATTTCTGTTACTTCACCTTTAAGCCGATATTTTCCATAATTAAGGATCTTAGAATGCAAGAACAAGAGGTTCATGCCTTGCTTGCAAGAACAAGAGGTTCATGCCTTGCTTATCTTAATTTATATTAATCTAAGTGTATGAGTTCTCTTGCCCAATTCCTTTGCTTCAAATAGCATTTACATCAGGCAACATATATTTGAAATTGTTAATTCTAAGATTAAGCTACCAATTAACTGAGTCTAAGACTGGTGCGTCTCACAATTTATTTTCCTCCAAGAATATATAGATTCCAGCTATCACTATGGAGACGGGAAAAGGAAGAGGGTAACATAAAGCACAATAAGGCGAGAGATTCTAGTAGGACAAAAACTAAAGGACAAGACAAAGTTTCACTCAATGGAAGAGGGGGAAAGGTTAAATCATCATAGCCATTAAGTACACACTAGAGACATGAGAGATCTCTACCATAAAAATATTGGTTCCAGTTAAAATTTAAAACTATTACTTGAGTGACTCATCAACACTAACCAAAAGGTCCCAAGGAGAGCAGAGAGCTACAGCCCCAGCAATAGGAGTATTCTCTCCGTCCTCCCCCAAATATTTTACCTGCAAACAAGGGCAGACAAGAATATAAAACAGCTAACCTTTAAAGTATAATGTCAAATATATAATAAAATTAGGCTATAAAGTATAAACTTTTTTTTTTTGATAAGTAAATAAAATTAGGCTATAAAGTATAAACTAATAGTTCCTAGAGTATATATTTTACAAGAGAGAGTGAGACATTGATGATAGGACACAAGTTTTCCTCCAATAAACCCTCCAACTCAATCTATTAAATTGTTATCTGTCCAATTCTCATATGCATTGTTGAAATGTATGTGAGAATCACAAGCTCTAAGAACAAATGTCATATGATCTGTTAATCGTATTAAAAGTGCATGTAATAATCATGCGTCCTAAGGACAAATGTCAATTTAATCGACTGAGTTGGAGGAATTTTCTCCACCCTAGTTTGGAAGGAGATGTCCTTTATGATGCAACATGTTGTACATTACAAACCAATACAAGCAACTTTTAAGCATACACCACTGCATAAAGAAATTAACAGTTCATCATGAAGAGGAACAATGGCAAGTAAACAAACCCCAACTGTTAGATAAGACAAAAAGCAATTCACGTCCATTTTATACTGACCAATTCAATTAGCAATAAGCCTAAATGACCAATCAAGAATGACATACAATCTTCATCTATCTGATATAGTAAAAGAAGGAAACGACAACTCTCAATGTACAAGTACTGTGAAAATAAGTTTGCTCCTTTAAAGACTTAGGAAGGCCATAGGTGCTCAACGTCCATCCAACTGAACAATCTAAAACATAAGAAAGGGCCCAAAAGGAATGATGAAGCAATGGGTGTATAACTTGGTAGAAGAGTAAAGTAGGATTTTTTTTTTTATATATAGGTAGTTGGCCCGAAGGGGAGAGAGAATGAGAAATTCAAACTAGTGACTTTCTTCTGGTTTGCGGAAGAAAGTTACTACATTATTACATCCAAAGAAGATTAATAAAATTGACAACATCACCTTTCCACAACCTAGATCAAACTGTTCCAAGATGTTACAATTAATAATCTCTACAGAAAATTGTAGGTTCTATACAGAAAGCAAAGAGAAAAGGTGCTGAATGGGACATTCAAAGTGAAGATTCAAATTGAGCCTAGAAAAATTAAAGGACATTCAAGTAACATACCAGAATATTGGCACCGATACTAGTTCCAACAGCAAATAAATGAGCCATAGGGTATTCTCTATGGAGATAATTAACAACTACACGTATATCCTCCGTCCATCCAGCATTATAAAAACAATCGGACTGCAAAAATTTTGATAGAAAAAGCAAATAAGGTTAATAAGTATAAACATAATGAGAGCTTTTAAAGACGCATATACAACAAATAATCAGGTTCCCAAAGGAAGGCTGACAGCAGCCTGCATAATATCTCACAAGCTGAGAGCAATCAACTTTCCATTGATGTATAACCAAATCAAGGATACAGTAAAATGCATATTCGAAGAATGTTCTAAGCTGTTTCCTTCTTTCAAGATTGCACAAACCGTAAATGTGCCAGATTTATTAGAAAGCAACACTCAAGCATAAATATATGTATATGAATGATATTATAAATTCAAAAAGCCACAAACATATAGCCACACCAATGAGGCAAGATTTTTGGGACTTTCCACGTGCCTTGTGTTTGTGTCAAAATCCAAACCCCTGTTGGTGACCCTAAATCATAGCACCAAATAGATTCTAATTTGACTTTTTCTTTTTGTGACAAACATGCCTTTATGCCATCAAAATATGACCTAGATCACAAATTTTTAACATAGAGATTTGGTAAGATCAAGTGGCACTGGTTTAATACTTCCCAAAAACCATATCATGATGCTGTGTTTTACCCGATCAGTTCCACTCAACGCATTTTTTACTGTAACTTTTCTGATATCTGCAAGTTATAAAACTATTTAGTTTGTTGAGGCTGCATTTACATCCAGTTAATATTAAAAACCTTTAATTGTAGTTTACATATCCTTGGAGGAATAAATCCAAAACCTATAATGAAGCCATCAAAGCGTAGGGCTGGCAAAACAAATACCTGACATGACATGTTTACGACCCGTTTATCCTATGCATGTATTTTTATAATAAGGTTCTTCTAAGCGTCATAAAGAATAGTTACATGCATAGGATAAATGGGTACCTATTCGTTTTGCCAGCCCTAATCAAAGGTCAGGACCATCACGATAACCTTGGTAAAGGATCAGCTAAAAGAAATTGTACAAGAATCTTTTTTTTTTCTTTAATGTGATTGGTCTTGAAGGATGCCAACTTTTCTAGTGACTCATTTACATGAGAAAATTGAATAGCAACGATACTTTACATCTAATCAAGGAATTCAATTACTTTTTACCATTTTAGCATGCACTAACTTATTACTACTTTTGGCTATCATAGAAAACAGAATCCCCACTCAAGGAGCTATACACCAGAACTCAAGAGTATGGAATTGGAGTTCTAAGCAAGGACAAAGAAAGTGAGCACATTATCAGAAACAACAGAGTCAAGATTTTAGACTTATAAACAAGTAGAAAATTGTTATAGCAATTCGCTGTATAGATTCAGACTAACAATCCTATATAGAGTACAAAGAGTGTATAAAAACTCTCAGCTACGAAGAGAAAAGAAAGAAAGAAAAACTCACAGTAATTGAAACACCACCCAATCCTCTGTGGTTGCTAATAACAACATTCCAGCCATGTTTTGCCGTACTGAAGGCAAGATGCTTTATGTACTGCACTAGGTATAGGAAAACAATGTTAAACAGTACTGTTCATTCCACATATAGACGAATGAACAATATGTGTGCATGTGTTTGTGTGTGTTTTAATCAGCATAAGTACAGGAAAAAAGTAGATTTAACACCCTAATTGTTGACGAGCAGAAGAGCATTTAAGTCCCTTCTTCATGTTCACCTTTCATTTTGGTTCCAAGATTTGTTTGGATGCATTTGATGCTAGATGAGCAACGAACTTGAGACTGGTAGATTCTTAGAGACTGGATTTTATTTTTTTGATTCATCTTTTCCTTGTTATTCTCTAATGATGAGCAGTTTGGTTCATTACAAGTATGATGGAACAGATATAGCGTGAAAACTCAAAACTAATTTTGGCTTTACATAACAGTCTCTGGCCAGTGTCTATTTCAAAGTAATTAAACTTCCATGACCAAATTACAGCAGGAATATCTACACCTAAAGATCAGGGTATCAAACCCCATCTCTAGTTACATCAACAAACATGTAATTTATCTTTTTCCATTCCACATTGCCCACTTTTTGCCTAACATGAAGTTTCTTTTTACTAAGAAAAACTCATTAGTGAAAGGAAAAAGCCCAAGGACATGAAAAGTACACAAGCACTACACCTAAAAGATACATTATAAAGTTCAAAAGACCAAGAAATTCTAAAAGGAAGTGGAAGGGATACCACCTAAAGAAGTCATCCATTGATACGAAGTTCTCAAAAACAACTTAATCGAAACTCAGCTAAGTCCAACCCTTTTAAAAGTCTGCCTATTCCTCAGTCTCCAGGTTGTCCACATTAAAACACAAAGGAACCATGTTCCAAATGTAACTACCCCTATGGTGACCATCCTGTCCTTGTCAGCATAAGCAACTCAACTAAGTCTTTGGCATCACCCATTTTACTCCAGAAAGAGAGAAAGATATGACCAAACTCTCTTGTCGCTGAACAGTGAAGTAGAAAATGTCATTTGACTCACCACTAATCTAAACAGATAAAACCAGTTCTAAGCATAGTTTATTGGAGAATATGATTTTAGGATGATATTGCCCTCATTACCCTTAAACTCTTCCTTAATGCTCCAATTTTGAGCCCCAAAGCTTGCAAAACTGAGCCATACTTGCTGGAAATTGCAGAAAATCATATCTGCAACTTTCCTTGTTCCATAAACAGTAACAAGCTCAATGCATTCCTATATCACACCCATTCTATGCAAGTACTTTTTGAGTCTCTTCGCTAACTGAACCACTGAGCCACTAAGCCAAAATTTACAGTGAGGTTCTGAGATCCATCAACCAATATTATCAACCACGGCAGGAATATCAAGCTTCCATAAGAATCACTTCATTGGTTTCTGATGCAATTGTCCATCTATTGTAATTTCTAGGGAAAATTACAGTTTACCCCCCTAAAGTTGACAGCGTTTTTCAATTCGAACATCAAAGTTTCAATTTTTGCAATCTACCCTCACAAAGTTCCAATTTTTTTCAATTCAACCAATATCATCCCAAAATTCTCATATTGCCCCTGATTTTTTTTTTTTTTTAATGAAAATAAAAATAAATTTGGGGGTGCAAAAATGACCAAATGACCAAAGAGCCACCCCGAATTTTTTTTTTTTTAATTTTTTTATAAAAATAAAAATTAGGGGCAATATGGGAAGTTTTGAATAAAATTGGTCAAATTGCAAAAATTTGGAACTTTGGGGGGGGGGGGGATTACAAAAATTGAAACTTTGGTGTTCGAATTGAAAAATGCTGTCAACTTTGAGGGGGTAAACTGTAATTTTCCCTAATTTCTAATTTAAGTGGATTAGGTAATTCCATGCCAAATCAAACAAATTAATATGAATATCCCTATGCTACAAAGAGTATCATTGGTGAATCACTTGGGAGACATAATTACAAACAAGAGTGAAAAAAAAAAAAAAAAATTCAATAAATAGAGAACTTACTGCTGAAGCAGAATCACTTGTTAATCCAGGAACCACTACCATGATAGGAGTTGTGTCATTTTTAGAAATGAAACTATTCATGTGTAAAGCACCACCTGAAACTGTAAAATAATTCAATTCATGATTCAGAAAACTAAAAAGGTTTACTATATCAACAACATAAGCCTTGTGTATTACACTCCACACAAGATCACAATGTAAAAAATAAAATAAATAAAATAAAAAAGAGAAAGAAAGAAAGAAATAAAAAATATAAAGTTAGTGCATACAATTAGCTATCTAAGTAAACAAGAATGTACAACCAGTTAATGACAGTAAATACAGATAAGAAAATATAATATAACCAAGCATTTATCCCATAAGTCCACAAAAGATCTTTAATGGCTCTTTTTACAAACTTTATGTTAATAAATCCATAGATCTAGAAATTCATTTTGGACAATTGAACCCTATGAGAAAAAAGAACAAATGGATCTTGTAGGATTCCCAAGAACCATTATATGCATATGGCCTTTTTTTCCTCAGTGCTCATTTTGTATGGGCTTTTAGTTTAATGTTTCTACTCAGCGAACATGGTTATTGGCAAGAACTTATTGAATCTATCATTTGGGCTCATAATATTCAACAACAAAAGGTAAGTGTAAAAGTTGAAGAGAGGAAGAACTATAAAACAAAGAGCTCAATAATTGCAGCATAAAGTTCAAAGTTGACATTTATGTATGTAAACATTGGCTATGGATTGAATAGTACTAAGATGTAGATAAAATAGCACTATAATATAATTCCCTCTATGCATCATCATGCAGATTCATTTTTCATAGCATATGTCATGAAACTACTTACGCATTTAAATTATCTAAAATCAGTACAGATCTCGCCCCAACAACACCTCCCCACCCCCCTAATCATTGCCCAGGACATAAAAAGCTACATCAATCAAACAAAGGACTAGAAATACCTCCTCGTATCAGGTAACATTGTCAACAGATACCAAAAGGCATACATGAATAAGAGAACCATGAAATGCAAAATCTTCATAGAATAGACATCATTGTTTGGAGCAATGAGATAATATGAAACTATAAAAAAGCTTTCCTGCTTATTTGTCAAAAAAAAATTAAAAAAAATAAAAAAGCTTTCCTGCTTGAGACATTTTACATCATAACAAGTACCAAAGTTACTATCCATGCATGCACGTGTAATCAAGTTGCATGTTTTATATTTACCATCACAACTCATGAGCCAATCCAAGGCAATGGTTCCACCATCAGGAGCATGAAATAGTTGTCTGTGAGAAAAAGAAAAAGAGCAATATTAGTTAGATAAAACCATGGATCAAAATTGAAGACACTGATTGTGATATTACAGAGAAACCCTGAAGATTTTTAAACGAAAGGAACCTTTCCTCCCTTCCCCCAAAGCCAACTAAGAAAGGGAAGAGAATGCACGGAGGGGGTTACACAAAAGAAAACATACCAAAAATTGGTGCATGTAATAATAGCATTGCATCTTTCTACTATAGATCCAACAAATAACTTGCAATTGGAATAAATTAGCAATCTAAACAAACAAACATGCAATAATTCATTATAGAAGTAGATCAAGGAAGCAACAGGGCTCCCATTCTACTGATGTGAAAAATCAACAATATAGTGTGGTATGCAAGCGTACTCTCTCAAGATGGGCTACAGCAGAATTTCAGGAACAATAGAAACAACATATGAGAGATTTCTCATCTATCAGTGATGGTAAGTTTAATACCTGATGGGCCAATTGATTTGTCTCTCTTACTGTGTACTAGCTTATCTTCAGCTATCAGTCAAAATTTAGAGGCACCTCATAGAGACTTAGAGAAACGTAATAGATGCAAAAAGGTTATTCTTTTCAGCCAATTGTGGAAGTTAAAGAGGAAATAGTTCTGCTCAATGACCTTTGGGATATGCCATTACTGGTTATACTACAATAATTCAAGGAGGATTTTTAAAAACAGTGTCAAGCCTTGGAGCTTATATATTGAAAATTAGACGGCTTATAAGCCCTTCAGGATGACCACACAACGCAAATTGGCATAAATCAACACTTCATCTAAGAAAAACTACAATGTTGGAAGATTTGTATTCCACCAATTACAATCAAATTCCATACCAAAAAAAATGACCAACACTTAATCTAAGAAACATTACGTCTAGAAGTGCATATGGCAGACACTTGTCATTCAACTTCAAGGGGCTATCAGAAAAGGCCATCTCTATCTATCTCCAGTTCAGATAGAATCTCCCTTAAGTCTATTTTAACTTCACCTAGTATGTATTCACACTCATACCGTTTTAATTCTAAACTATCTCACCCACTGTCATGCCCAGATTTCATCATAATTTATATAAGCAAACACACAAAAAGAAATTTCAAATCTTCAATTCAAGAAATGCCTCAAACAGATTAGGGAGGGAAAATTAAAAACAAAACAAAGCTATATAAGCTAAAATGACCACCTTCTGTAGCTGAATGCAGGAGGCCTCCCATGGAAATTCAGAAAAACAGTCTGCATATGCGGACTTGAAAGCCACGGCGTCGCCAAATACCTGCACAGTTTGATTCCCACCCAACAATTTTCATTACAAAGTACCCAACATTCCGCACCAACAAGTAACCATTGCAAAAATTCATCAAACTGATTTGGTTCCCGAGAAAAACGAGGAAAAGAAAGCTCATTTTCCCTCGGTTTATCCGCAACCAAACGAACTATTCCCCAGAGAGTTAGTTATATATTCATACCGGCCGTGAAGAACGCGGCACTTGGAAACGACGCCGTCGTAGATATGGGAACAGGGGTGGTGAGTCAAGCTCACGGTGCTCCCATTGAACCCGGAAAACAAATCTTGGAGGAAATGAATTTCCAGGAAGGTGTAGAGGAACACAACGGCGACGATCAGCGAACCCAGCAGGTAGTGCCACAGTGGTATAAGAGCGAGCGCGTTGAACAACAGGCCGTAGGGGCTGCCGGACGACCCTCCGGAGTCCGAGCAATCCCACGACAACATGGACGGAGAATTCTTGGGTTGGTGGTGGACCGGTCCGTGGTAAGTAAGGGTGGGTGTAGAGCTGACGAGAAACACGAAGCAAGTGTGGTGTGGGCGTGAGATTTGCGAAAGATTTGGACGTCGTGAACTTTGACGTTGTCCACTTGTCTGTATCTTGGATAAATTGATTTTAATATTTGTCTATAATTTTTATTTTTAAATAATATTTTGTCTATATTTTTTTTAACAAAAAAAAAATGAATAATTGTCTATATATATATATTTTGAAAGAATATTTGTCTATATTTTTCTTTTTTTCTGAAAAAATATTTGTTTGTACTTTGGAATATATTGTTGAAACACCACGTGAGAAATGCTACATCCATGTGCTTATATTTCAATGGATGTAAAATAAATAAATACACCTAAGCATTTCTCATATTCTAATACTATGTAAATAGTAAGACAAGGCTATTTTTACAACTTTTTGATTGTGTCCACAACATAGTAATGGTAGAAGATTAATGCATCAAGACACAAGACATGTTATTTGCCTTACTAAGGAACAACAAAATTTTACAGGGAAACTACATTTTATCTCTATGAATTATAACGCATTTTCATTTTGTCCTCATGAACTATCAACTGTGACACTCGATCCCATGAACTAATATTTTGTACTCAAAACTTTCTTCCGTCAATCAAAGGCCTTTTCTATCAGTCAAAGACGTTAACTCATACGGTCAAAATGATAATGTATTGTAGCTCATGGGAATAAAGTGACAATGCGTTGTAATTCATGAGGGCAAAGTGAAGGGTAAACTATCTGAGTTAACGCTTTTGACTGACGGAATGGGCCTTTTGACTGACGGAATGAGGATTTTTGACACAAAATGGTAGTTCATGGGAGTCGAATACATAATTGATAGTTCATAGAAGAAAAGTACTAAGACATTGTAGTTCATGATGGCAAAAAGTAGTTTTCCCAAATTTTACTGATCCCTAAAGTTTCATTAATTTGTCACATAAAGTTTGAAAGTTATCAAATCATTCAATAAAGTTTGAAGCATTATCAAATAGTTTCTTTCATTTTCCTATTGTTAAATTTTGAACGGGATTGTGTGACATGTGATCATTAGACCATGTCACCTAATGTCTAATGAAAAGAGAACGTATAGTATGTGACATATATCCAAATCATTCAGTCAACTAGTTTACATTAGACAAGTGTTAAGTTAGATGCACCGCATCATTCTTACTACAAGAAAGAACAAATGAACAAATTAAACCCAGCTAAATACAAGAGATGGAGGGTTCTTCCCATTGACAATAGGAACTTAAGGAGTAGGGGGAAGGAGGAGAAATGGGAATGCGATCACTCTCCTCATCCTGGAATTTTTAGAATTCGTTTTTTTGGTTTTTTTTTTTTTTGGTTAAATATCTTTTCCGTCCTTGTGCTTTGCGTTTTTATCAATTTACTCCATGAGTTTTCAAAAGTGACAAAGAAAGGCCTTGTGCTTTCACCATTAATCTTTTTACTCCTTCCATCCATATTCAATTAAAAAAGTAACGAACTATGTGCCACGTGTTTAGGTTGCCACGTAAGAGCAATACAAATGCTATCACATGTCCATTCTTACCCATCAGCATGTCACTTAAAGAGCATAGAAAAAAGAAAAAGAAAGGTGGTTGAGTTGAGTTATTTATTTGAAATGAACAATCTAAATTAATTTATATTAATCTAAGGAGAAGTGTTATGGAGCCAAACAAATGAATCCAGAAAAATTTTTAAACTTACTTGATAAGGGTTTTTAAATTAAAAAAATGCAATTCTCTCTCCCTTATCTATCACTCACGGTCTGCCACGCCAATTTAAAATTTTTTCTGAGTTCATTTGTTTGGCTTCCTAGTACTTTCCTAATCTAAGTTTACAAGTAAAGTAGGAGACCTTTTTTATTTATTTTTTATTTTTTTTATATAGGTAATTGGCCCCAAGGCACAAGGGGAGAAAGGATGAAAGATTCAACTAGTGAGTTCTATTCCTTGGGGTTAAGAGTAAAGTACGACATCATATTTTATTATTATTATTATTATTATTTTAAAATAACTCAATTTTTTGAAAGTGTAGAGAAGCGAAGCTCAAGTACTACATAAAGAGTATGTAAGAGAGGCACCCAACTAAAGAGAAAAAGAAGAAGACAAGTCCAAAGGCTATTGAGCCATTTAAACATAGAGAGATTTGAATATAATAGATTTTAACTTGATCACTGAACTTTCACAATCTTTTATTACACCGTGCCACATGCCTAAGATATTTCACTGAATATCGATCCTATCTTCACATGCCCTGACCTCACAGATTGAGCTTTGTTTGTTTGTTTTTTGTTTTTTTTTTTTTATAGATAAAACAAGAGAACAACTAACAATAACAAAGGATTGGGCAATCCAACAGTAAGCCCCAAAACGATTCCATCAGAATGAAAAAAAAAAAAAAAAAAAAAAAAAAAAAAAAAAAGAGGCAATGCATCAAATAAATGACGCGGGCCTATGCTTTCTTGGTACGAAGACCAAGAAAATTGACCACCAATTAAGATGGTTTGTACAGATGCACCATAAATGATGCACCCAAAAGAACCGTTGCAACACACCGGAAGGATAGTCACAACAAAAACAAAAACACTGATGGAGAACGATTCAAAGCCTATCAGTACAGAGACACAACAAAAAACAAAACCCAGACCAAACTAGACACAAGATGCATCGAACGACGGAGGTGCACCAGAGGTGGAGACGGAGGTCGATAAGGCGGAGCACTGGAGGTGCAGCACCTGAGAGGGTGGCGCGTAAACTGCACGCGCTTGCGAGTGAGATCCACTCGCTGGCGCGTGTTAGTCACGCTCCAGCGCGTGGACGTCGTATGAGGGCGGTTCTGGTGGCAGACAGAAGCAGCGACACCCAAGAACACAGTGGAGGGGCGCGTGTATGGCGATGGTGTCCTGAAAAGGATAGATCTAATTTTGAAAAAATCAAATCCAAAATTTCCAAGAAGGGAGCCGATTCGTCGCTGGAAGCCGCCGATGACGCCGATGAACGGTGGATTTATAGTGGAGAAGTGAGCGATGCGATTATTGGAAGAAGAAAAAACAACTAAAGTGTAAGATAGGGCCTTCGAAAAAGCAGATAGGGCCTCCAAAGAGACGGATTTGGCCTCAAAAGAGGCGAGAAGGATAGGAAGGGGAAGAGGAAGAGGGCGGAAGGGGAAGGAGGAAGAGGAGGAAGGAGCCAAGGCTCCCTCCTCCCATGGGGCCCGGAGGAGGTAAACTATGGGTTTTTTTTTAGGAGAGAGAACAGAGAGAACCGACGGTTAAGTTAACCGCGACTTTAACTTACACCAAAAAAAAAAAAGGTCGAGGTTTGTTTGTTTTATGTCTTTTATTTTATCTTTTCAAAACAAAGACATTATCGACCAATCCAAAACACAAAGCACTTCTAAGAATACAATAATCATAAATATTAATGATTTAAAGGGACGATCTCAATCCTTCTATTAGAGATGAAACTTAGTATCCACACGACCAAAAACAAAAAAAAGGCCCTGTCATGCTTACACATGGAAGTGGCCATTGACAGTACTTCTAGAAATAAAATGGCTTTGGATGCTAATTACAACAGTTCCACAAGAAAAGGAAGGAACCGAAGTAATTCAATGGTCGGACCTTCCGCTTTAGGAAGTAGGGAGGTTGGAGGCCGGAGAAGGAAGCAAGGTGAGTGACAGTATTCCGCTGGCTGCCGCCGCAACCGCGCCCACCAGGAATGCCGGTAAATTTCCACCTCCAAATAGGGCATCCCAAGGTCCACTAGCAAATGAGACCAACATCTGTAAAATATTAATGATTTCAAAACACAAGTAATAAAAAAGCAAGGGAAAATTACAGTTTACCCCTTTAAAGTTGATAGTGTTTTTCAATTCGAACATCAAAGTTTCAATTTTTGTTATCCACCCCCACAAAGTTTTAATTTTTTTCAATTCGACCAATATTATCTCAAAATTCTCATATTGCCCCCGATTTTTTTTTTTTAATGAACAAAAAAAAAAAAACAAATTTGGGGATATAAAAATGGTCAGATGGGCAATATAAGAAATTTTGGATATAATTGGTCAAATTGCAAAAATTTGAAACTTTGAGGGGGTGGATTGCAAAAATTAAAAGTTTGGTGTTCGAATTAAAAAACGTTGTCAACACTTTTGGGGGTAAACTATAATTTTCCCAAAAAGTAAATATAAAGTAAAATTAATTAAGTAAGATTGAGGAGAAATTTAACCTGGGGTAAGACGACTGCAAGATTCAAAACTCCCAATGAAAGTCCTGCAGTATTCAAAACATTTTCAGTGAAATTCGATAACGGTCCAGATTTAATTTTACTATATATATATATATATATATATATATATATATTTTACAGGGAAAAAAAGTCAAATCCAACCATCAAAAACATCCTCAAAATTACCTTGGCCTGCACCAGAAGTGTTGGAAAATATGGAGGCTAAAGCAAAAGGAATGCTAAAGGTCACCTGCGACAATATTAACATAAAAAAAAAAATTACTTTAGTAAATGCAGTAGATATGCTTTGGAGAGAAAAAAGGGGCGGGCAATTCCTACCGCTTGGGGTACACCCAACACCGCGAATAGAGCCAACGCGCCGGCCTTTATTCCCGTCGGCGGAGAAGAGGGTACGGTTTTGCCGTGCCGGGCGGACTCCGCAAGCTTGGTGATCAACACGGTCAAGCCCAAACACAAGGCCAGCAGGAAGTTAACGATGCCCCACAAGCGCTTCACGCCGCCCAGCCCACGCGCCAGGGGGTTCACACAGACGGACGTGATCCCCAACACAACCGCGTTCATCATCAGCCCCAACGCGCCGGCGCGTACACCTCGAGCGTATATTTCCCCCTGCGGGCCCTTCCCAGCTGTTCCTCCGTAAACCTCCCTCCCCATCCAATCAGTGTCGAACAGCAGGAAGGGGAACCACGCAATCCAGTTGAGACACGTCACCAGGAGCAGAATCCGCATGGGTCTCTGTAGGCCCTTTAAGGCAACAAATATTTCCCCGAAAAACGGCACCACCTGCTTTTCCTCGCCACCGGGATTTCCCAGTTCCGGTTCCAAGGAAAAGGCTGGTTCCTTCACTGCGGTGAGAGCCACGGTGGTTAGGATTAAGAGCAAGGCAATGGAGAGGAAGAAGCAGCTCTTGAGGTCCGCGCAGTAAGCGTCGCAAGCTCCGGTGAGGGTGAAGGGGAAGAGCTTGTAGAGGTTAGTGTAGGACCCGGCGGCGTAGCCCAGGACGTTGCCGACGGCCATGAAGAAGGAGAAGAGCGCGTTGCCGGTGCGCATCATTTTCTGGTCGTCGCCAGAGAGGTCGGCGAGGAGGGCCCGGCACGGGCCTTGGAGCATGTTGTTGGCGACGTCGAGGATCCAGAACCCAACGACGAAAATGGCGATGGCGCGGGTTTTCGTCGTATTGTCGGTGGAGTCGCCGAACAAGCGCCCGAGGTCGGCGGCGTAGCCGATGAGGAATACAGCGATGGCAACGAGGAATGACCCGGCGGCGATAAAGGGTCGGCGACGGCCGAAGCGGGAAGTGCTGCGGTCGCTGTAGTAACCGACGATGGGCTGGACGAACAAGCCGGAAATGGGCCCGCAGAGCCAGATGAATGGGGCCCACGTGTGTGGAATGCCCAGAAGCTGCACGTAGGGGGTCAAGAGCGAAAGCTGTAGCGCCCACCCGAACTGCACCCCGGCGGCCATGGACGCGACGAGGACGATCTTTCCCAGAGGGCTCGCCGGCGCCGCGTCTTTGTTGGCAGTCTCAACCTCCATGGCAATGTGTACGCCTCTTTCTCTCTCTCTCTCTCTAATTGAACTGAGTTTCTGTTTCTCTCAATAGAGTATGCGATGCGATCAGATCAGAGTTTGCTGTGGGTGGTGGTGGTGGTGGGTGGATAGTTGCATGGGGATTTATATGCGATGTGGTTGATGAAGGGAATTGGCGTTGCCTTGTGCGAAGTGTTAATTTGCCTTATCCGTTTACAGTTTGTGTCGTCTGATAGTTTGCAACAAACCATAAATTTTACTGCGACTTCCTACGCGTGGAGGATTCTCATAAATACTCTTTTCCTTTTCTGAGAGAGCAATTGTGGTCCTGTTTTCACACAAAAATTTTATAATAATTAATGAGTTGAGTTTTACATTCTTCTTATATATAGACGGTAAAGTAAACATAATCTTAGTAGTAATAATAAATCTAATCCTATTAAAAAAAAGAAAAAAATTAAAATAAATCTAACTTTATTAATTAAAGAAAAGAAATAGAATTTTCTAATAAAATAAAATAAAATTATGGTATAAAATTGACAATTAAGGAGAATTGTGACAATCTTTTCTTTTATAATATTTCTATTGTCTGAGAACGGATAAAATTCTGATCAAGCGACATTGCTCCAATATAACTTTTGATTTGAATTTTATTTTCTAAAAAACTATGAGGAATCAATGAGATAAGTTTTTTTTTTTTTTCTGTATTTTTAGAAAACATTAATACCAATGTAGAATCAAGAGAACACCAATCGTAGCATTATTTTTTGTTTGTTAACACTTTTTTAGTATTATTATTTTTTGTTTTAAATACAAAAATATTAACAAAAAAAAAAAAATCCAAAAATATTGCCGAACTGGGTTTGTTTTCGATGGATAATGTGATGAAAGTGGGAGATGTAGAGGGAAAAAAAGTCATAGAGTAAGATTCAAGAAAGAAAGGAAAAGGAAAGGATTGATAAAGAATTGATACTCCCAACGTCTTTCCTTTTATGAGTTTTGGATAACTTGGTTAATTGCTAATATTTCTGTTGACTTTTTTTTTAAACAAAAAAAAAAAAAAATTGCTTTCTATTGTATTGTATTAAATAGATGAAGTAAAATCACCCATATGATATGATAAGAATGTGACTTTCGTTCTCTCTCTTCTTAATGAAATAATTAATTCTTTAACCACGTGGCAATGTATTATTAGTTTGAATAAACTTGGTTATATATATATATATATATATATATATATATATATATATAGACCTATCCAAGCTTCATAATCTTATGATCTTTCCTTGTTTGTTTGCTAAAAATAACATTCACTAAGATTAAAGAGCATTGCCGTATTAAACTTGTTTTTCACTTTAGCGGGGCAAAACTAATCTTGTTTTTAATTCACTTTCGTAGACAAAACAGTATCGAACCGGAAAGCATGACACAACATGAGACTTGATTCGTCAAGAGTTAGTGACCAGATACTACACATAGTCAAAGAACTACCCAATAATAGGGAAACACTTGGTAGAATCAATGTAGAGGAAAGAAAGCTCATGCCGTGATTTGCAAAGAAAACAAGTTATCAACAAGTATGAAATTATGTTATTCATTCATCTTCTAAATCTTAAAAAATGTTTTTCCTCGAAAGGCTACGTAACTTAAGCATCAGAACGTTTTCCGTTAAATAAAGTCATTTGTATCTGATTCAACTTATTCTTGAGTTGGTATTGGTTTTGGGCTTACCAACATGGTATCCAAAATTACATCAGTAATTAATTAATCTATGATAATCATGATTGATCTCTCCAGCAGTCTAGCTGGGTTTGTAGATGGCATGGTGGTCAATGCTGATGAGGGTCAGGGAGGTGAAGTTCTTTGACCTTATCCAGGTGCGAGCTTCCGCAACCCGAAGAACTGTAACAGCAATTAAAGTAAAAGGGTCAGGGACCTCATTGACTTTTGAAGCAATGAGGCGATGACCACTTGCTGTTGCATGCATGCCCCCATTGGATATATTATGTGTTGTTACGTTGGAAAATGTGCTCCTCTTATTAATGCATGCAAAGATAGATATAAGTCGGGTTATAGTTCAATCAAGCTTTGTCATTGATTTTCAACAGACAAATGCTATTGTAACCATGTCTAAATAAAGTATTCACTCTGTTCGTTCTCTTTAAATGCTTATTACTTGACGTGACGGTGAAAATTACCGATGCGCGGCATTTCTCCCTCCAATAAAGCCTTAAATATAGCATGGGCGTTGAAACCTTTTCTTTTCATTATACAACAAAATGCATGGATGGAGCTGTAACCCTTTCTCTTTTTGCTTTCATTATGGTTTGATGGCATGAGAGAGAGATGGAGGAAAAAGGGGTGGTGTCGGTCGGTTAATTTGCAGCAAAAACGAACAGAAAGAGCAACACATGGCTTGGATTATCTGCGGGAATCTGGGCGGCAAACGTTTCGTTTGCAGGGTATGATTGGCGGTACCGGAGGTGCTGCTTGCGCCTGCCACGGGCGACCGGGTCAGTTACACAACATACACTTGGACTGTTGGACAACATCAGGCAGCTATTATAGCAGCATGCATTATTTAGGGTGACAATTTGGCGTTTACTCGAGTTGAAATATGGGTATATATATATAAAATTATATAGATAAATATTAATTCCATCTTTTTAATAAGAAGGGTTAAATCTTTGAACTCCAGTCCGAAAATTTCATGTTGGATTCATATCAGATTCACATGTCGTGTCAAAAATTGTTAATACTAAATGTCGCGTGTTAACTCAAATAGTGTCTAGACACTGCCACATATATAGGTAGGGATGGAACCACCAGCCTTGGGGGCCGGTTCTGGCCCCTCCAAATTTCTTAAAAAAATAAAAATTTTGAAAATTTCTTCTAAAGTTTAAGTATTTTTATGAAGTTGACATCCCAAACAATTTATTTTTTTTAGTTTTGTCTCTTTACTTTCATAAAATTCAACCTTTTTTAGTTCCGCTCTTGCACATACTATTGGGAATGCTAGGTATTCTTCTAGTCCTAGGTGGATATTATTTTATAAAAAAAAATTGACACTTATTTTTCTCACTCAGTTTTTATAAAATAATATATACCTAATTAAGACCAGTAGAACACATAAAATATTTCCCATTTCCCATAAGACTATATAGCTAGGTTAATCTTAACCCGACTTATTAACTAAAAATGGGTCAAATTTTTCAATTCTAACATGTTGGATTTTTTTTAAACATTATCAGCTCTATCCAGGCTTAGACATTTAATAAAAAGTATTATAATATTATTATCAAAGCTATCACCTTGGTCCTTTTGTATGGAAAATTGGAAGTACTGGTAATGGTGTCTGACATAACAATATTATTGAATATCCAATCATGTTTGATCCATTAAGATAATCACCCAATGGATTTTTATTCTTCAAAGCTAGTAAGCATTTTGAAGACTAGATGGAAGCAAAAAGAACATGCGGCACATGCATGGAGAAATGAGAATGGAAACAAAAACAACATGTGGCATGCACGTGGAGAATTAATGGAAACAAATGGAAGATTAGATTTGCTAATCGACTCATGTGTTAGCTAGCCTTGTGCTACTTTCATCTCTCCCATTAAGAATTAGTGTTGTTAAGAGTATTATAATGCCCCGTTTGGTAAACCCCTTATCCTCCGTTAATCAATATTTTTCACTTCATTTTTTTTAAAAAAATCAACATCAAAATATTATCACTTTTTTCACTTTTTATATCACATTATTTACTTTATATATCACATCATTTACTTTTTATTACTATTTAAATAAAAAAATCACTACAAAACAAAATTTTTTTACTTTGTCGTATCACCTTTTAACCTTTTTTATACCAAACATTCTTACTTTTTTTTTTTTTTTTTTTTTTTTTTTTTTTTTTTTTTTTACTTCAATCCACTCAGCTACAATATCTAGGAACAAGGGATTTACCAAACAAAGCCGTATTATTGACACTACAGGACGTGACATTTCACGCCAGTTACATTATACTATAATGGACTGTTAGGATGGAGGTGTTTATAAATAAACATTTTAGGTCTTTTTTTTTTTTTTTTTCTTTGGCCCCTTGAAAAAATTTGAGTACGGTCTAGGCCCCCTAAAGTTAAATTTTTAGTTCTGTCCCTGAGGACAAATATGATAAGTTTACCTTTTTAGTAACTAATGTGACTGTGTTACATAATCTACATTGTCTGTTTGTAAAGGGATATAGTAAAATTTGTAGTATCCTCAACATTTGCATTACGTATGAGTGTGACAATCCCCAACTAATCCTTAATTTTATTATTATTATTATTATTATTATTAACTAATCCAAGGGTTGGTTAGGACTACCCATTGCTCATTGCGCATATATTCTCTTGCGCTTAATTTCTTTCAAATCCCCTCCATGTTTTATATTGTTTTCCTTTTTCAAACTTCCATATTGGCCACAATGGCCAGCCATTTCTTGCCATCATCTTTTCAGTCTTTAGCTGACCAATAATTCAACTTTCCAAATTGAAGTGCTGGTGTTTTACTTAATTAGTCAAGAATATAATGAGGATGAGCAAACAAATATAAATTAAGATTGTTCCCCAAGTAGTTGTATGGATCATTGCGGAAAAGAAGATAAAAGATTTGGCCCATTTTATAGAATGATGTCAATGGCTTCTCTACCATTTTCTTGTGCCTGCATTTTATCTACCATGAGCATATCATATATATATATATATATATATAGAGAGAGAGAGAGAGAGAGAGAGAGAGAGTTCACCATGGTTATGCAATCACATGAGATATCCTTGAAGGAAAATGGATTCAAATTTGAAAAAATAAAAAATAAATAAGCCAATAAGGACTTCAAATTCAAAAAGGTATGTTCAAACCTAAGGTTAATATAAGAAACTAAAATAGATAAATAATTTCATTTTTTAAAAACTTTTGATATATTTGGAAGGTTGAATAATATTTCAGCCTCTTTCCCTAGTTGTGCAGTATTCTTGCTCAAAGATTACTACTTCACATCTGCAGTAAATAATGGGTGCTGCATGCACACAAGAAGAAAAGAAACAGAACCATGAAATTTCAATTATTATAAAATGCTATTCTGTACACATAGAACTAACAGAGCTACAGTTCCATCTCTACAACAATAAATTGCCCTTCAACAACTCATTATCAACTTAAATTTTCACATTCAAAAAAGTGATGACTTGTATCATTCACCATCGACAAAAGTAACTCCAACGAGATCTCCCTTGCCACAAAGCACCCTATATCGAAAAATGCAATGCAGGAACCACGGATACATACAAAGGACCTCTCTTGTGGTGCATCTTGAAATGCCATAATAATTATAAACTTCGCATCGTGTCCACTCGGTCCATGACATCCAAGGCTTTGATCCGGTCGATTTCAAAGTCGATGACAGGAACAGAAAATGGCCTCCTAATAGGGAATGGATCCCTTTTAGTTTCACTTGTTGGAGACTGGCTGCTACTCTTACTGAGCCTATGGTGCTTGCTTAACCTGGTCTTTGCAGTGTCAAATTCCTGACTCTTGCTTATTCCAGGAGTCAATTTCCGCTTACTAACATCCCGAAGCATCTCTTGGTCTTCAACTGTCAACGCGGGGGATGGAGAGTTGGGAGAGTGTGTAGATAACTGTATCGTCGTCTGGTTTGGGGACCGAATTGGGGATTTAACAGGAGACCTGATTCCACCATTACCAGCCCTAGCTTGGCTGACTAGATGGTGAAGCCACACTACCAGGTCGAGAATATAATTTTCAGTTTTCTCCTTATCTGCATGGTGTAGTGTTTCAATCCGCAGTAAGTCAGTCTGGCCAGCAGGTTTTCGGTTCATCTCAGACCTAAACATACATAATCCGGAAGGCTTAGCAAAATCATGAAGGGGGGAACAAAAGATGAATGAAGAAAAAGCACCCATGTTAAGAACTCACCCTGTATTTGCCCATTCTCCAACCCACCCAAAGCCATGATGAGCTCTAAATGGACCATATCAAAAAAAAAAATCATGGTTAATTATTTATTAAAAAAAAAAAGAGGTTAAATGAAAACAAGTAAAAGTAATGTGAATAAAGATATAGCCACAGCACGACAAAATGGCGGAAATGGCCTTTTGTCACCCATTTTAAGATTCACAAAAGTCCCATTGGCAGCACCTAGATTATGGTTTGGAAGGGTATATCAGTTATTTTACTTGGAAATAAAATAACTTCTGTAGTACCCTTCTGTGCAAATATAAGTGATTCACATTCCCTGCTGCAATGGGATTGAGCAAATGATAAAATGGGATACCAGGTGCACTCGCAACCCAAAAAAGTTGCTCTATGTAAGGGCTGACAGATTTACTTCGTTGTGTTGGTGGCAATAGGAACAAGCCACTGTAGAGTTTTCTCCATTTCAGCTTTAATTTGTGGGATGGTAAGCTGCAAGAATACCATTTGAAGGTTATGAATCAGCAGATATATACAATTAATAAATCAGCAGCTCACTTATTCTTTCTTGTTCTCCTTTGTTACTGGGCCAGAATCATTAACTTACTTTGAAATGATTTTTGCAATAGCAGCCCAATTAATAATATAACCAAAAAAAGAAAAGAAAATACTCCAATGAATCAGATGATTCCCACTTTCCAAAAATATATACAATACATACCTCTTCCTTAACCTGAAATGACTGTAATTTTGGACGCAAAGCTGCCTTTATATAAGGCGGTAGCCCTTGATATAAAGCATCCCTCGTATTTGGAGGTACAGAACTTGATCGAGACACCTGATTACAATTTGATGTTATAATATATATATTATCAAAACACCCATATTAAAGCAAAATGAACGTAACTTACTACAGAGCATCAATTCTCATCTAACTAGTCACCAAAACATCACCTCTGGATTGAAAAGATAGATTATTGTGCTATTAAAAGAAATTCTGTTTATAATCTGGATAATTACCCCAAGGAGCCATTTATTACACACACACACACACACCAAAATCAAGCAAAATTATCAAATAATATGCCCAGTATACACTTTTCCTTCAGACATAGGCTAGTTTTTCCATAAGTGCTTGTCATGAATGAAACATCCCATTACTACCAAAGAGTACCTAAGAGTTTGATACATCCTATAACTACCCAAGAGTACCCCAAAAGTTATTATTATGAGTTCCATGGAATTCACCACAAAAAACCAACAAAAATAAAGTTAGTATGAGTTTCTTGGATCATTAAACAGGAGAGATGTTGAGAGGTGAGACACGAGAATGATTGATTCCAAAAATTGACAAGAACAGTACACACCCTCAAGCTCTCTTAGACAGTTGGTTCAACTAAGTGGGCTTTACAATACAAAAAGAACATTTCTTTGTAGTCTATAGACATTCTAGGTCTGCCAACAAAATATCATCTTACAAGTTTGTAGGGGAAATGCATTCTTTTCTCCCTTTCTTTGCCACTCATTTCAATAAGTAAATATCAGAATATGTTCTAGAGCAACAACCCAGATTCTCAGAATTACAGTAAACATGAAACAAAACATAGTAAACATAAAATATCTATCAAGATTGGGTGAATCATAAACTTACAATGGTATCGATTTGCGTAATAATAGTTGCATAATGCAATGCAAGACCAGCTGCCCCTAATTTTTTATGGTTGCTCTGAGAACCTTTTACAGGCTTGTCCTCATCTGCAAGGTCAAGAGTTAAAAACACATGAAATCCACTGAATTAATAAACCCAATTAATAGTGTGTAAATAGGCTTCTACAAATAGTGTTGTTTAAAGCAAGATAGGTCATGTCAAGAAATAAATAAAGTGAAACATAGCACCTTTATAGATGAAGATAAGCAAAAGATGTTTCAGAAGAGTTATTTAAAATAAAATAGACAGAGTATCATCCTATCAGATAGATCTGCAATCCAATTTTGAAGAAGTTTATGCTTCTTCACAAGGCTGAGAAATGATCAGATTTTGTTCCATAGAAGGTGGCAACAATCCAGCTAAGCTTCAATATTTAAAGTGACACTTTGTCACTTGCTTTCTATTGAAACACAAACTCCATTTCAGCAGCTACCCAAAGAAGCAATTTGTTTTTCCAACCAATATGGGTCTTTCTCATCCATTAACGTAAACTTGATTGTTCTGTTTGTTGACCCTGCTTGAATGCAAATATACTTTGGAGGTTTTGCAAGTTAAAGCAGGAACAAGAAATGCCAAGACTCGACCGTTCCCATTTCCAGGAGGAGACAAGGAATTACAGCAGGACAAGCCTTCATATGGCCATAATAAGAAATTTCATTAATGTTTTCAATGCATACCAGCACTACCAAAGGCTTCATGAATCTCCAAATGCAAAGAATGGACAATGTCTACAAGTTTCTCCATCACCTGTAAAATACAAGATGAAAGATTGGTGAAAGGAATAATGATAATGAGAAGTTAATGAGAAACAACTTCACAGATAAGTGACAAAGAGATTCATCATGTGACTATCACTTAAGAACCATGGAAGAACAGTCCACTGCATACTGTGTATACAGCTGCTGAATACATAGCGGTGATAGTATCAGAAAACAAATGAACTAACAAGGTTGAATCATTGATATCTTGAAACACAAAATTTTATTGTTGCACATTCTCTCCATATGCAACTAGAAAGAGCAACATAAAGCAGTACTGACTTGCTACCTCTTCCAAAATCTTGGACCAGAGTGATTTTTTCTTCAAACTTTTTACATGCTTCCTTTGACTCTTTAACTCTCCTCTTAAAATTGCAAGGCTGTCTCCTACTTATCAAAAATAAATAAATAAAACAAGATAAGTCACACATAATAAAACAAAGTTACTTGTGAATAGTGATATTTGTTATAATAACAATGAAAACAAGATTTAAAACAAAAGGTATCCTCCATAAATTTTCAGGATTTAATACAGAGCATAATTAATTAGGAACTAAAGCAGACTATATATATATATATATCAATTCAAGAAGAGCTCATAGGCTAATTGGAGGCAACACCAAGCTCTGAAATAAAGATTATTAAGGATAATAAAGATCATGCCCAGGCCTGGCACTACAACGATACAAACATATTACAAAAATTTAAGAACACAAAAAAAAAAAAAAAAAAATTAAGGTCAAAATAATGTAAATTACTCGCTATAATATTTTACTGATATCAATGTGTCATAATTAGATTTCATGCTTTTTGTTTTTGTTGATAAGTCACAAACACCCCATATTTATATTAAGAAAAAAAAAACTACTGCAAAACTCATAATATGAAAGATTATTAAGCTGGATATAGCCAAGCCTAAGAACTGCCATGACCCATTTTAGATAATTAACAGGACTAGAAATTCGAACATGTTAATAAAATTTCTAACCTTTTATGCTTTAGAGTCTGTTTGGCCTGCCAATGGTCAAGAGTACTTTTTTAAACAAAATCACAAAAATTGTCCCATTTGAGACTGCATTCAAAAATCGAAAACAAGGAATTTTTTCCACATTTTCAAATCGCAGATAAAGGGGTGCATTTTAAAAACGCACGATTTTAAAAATCATGTTTTCGTTAACTATGTTTTGAAATCGCTATTTTCTCAAACCACACATTTTGAAATCACTAAATCAAACAAACCCTTAATCCGCTTGGCCATAATGTAAAAACAAATTTTTTTATACATAATCAAATATCATTAAAAAAAACGCAAGGCACCCCTAAGCATATAGGAAGAATACAAAGGACACCAAAACAGGAAGAAAAAAAAAACACCCCCAAAAACCCAAATGACAGAAGAAACACCAAGAGCCCCACAACAAAAACCCAAAACCAGCTAAAAACCCTGGGCTACATTACAACACAGCAAGAGACCTCTTGCCTTTTTTTCCCTGGCTAGAACCAACTCTGATCGAGCACTCTAAATTCTTAAGCTTCCTACTCCCTTTTGGTTTGGAAGCAGAGACTAAAATCTCTTGACAACTTTTCTAATCTACAAAACCCAAATAAGCTAGAAATGCAAGCATGTTACCTTTTTGAGCAGAATTTGAGTTATCCTCTTCTTGAAGTTTACGCCGATAATCCTGTTCAAATCTGTCCAACGCATGCAACTCATGATATAGTTCCTGGAGCCAAGAAACAGATTTGTCTTCCTTCAGTAAAGTTCCAACGTATACCAATTATACAGCATTAGGGAGGGGGGGGGGTGGGCGCGGGGGCCAATCAAATACATTGATTGGTTATTGTAGTATCAAAAGAAGGTATCACAATCTATTAACAAAATCAACTTCTCATATTGTCTACATCTCCCCCACACCCCCCCCCCCCCCCCCCCCCCCCCACACACACCAAATCAGGATGTACATTTATTTCAATTCAGAGCACTCATTGACGTAACAAAATAATTAATGTTTCATCATCCAGTCCCACAAGCACTAGAAAATGAAGAATACAAATTATTCATTGTTGTACAAATAAATTCACCAAAAAAGGGAAAAAAAATTATCCTATTCTTTCCATTTTGGTTCAAGCTGTGAGACAAAGGGAAAAAAAATTATCCTATTCTTTCCATTTTGGTTCAAGCTGTGAGACAAAGGGTCTATTATGACTAAATTATTAATTTACACCACTGCAACTCAGTGCAGCTGCTGCTATGCAATAGTAATGTGAAAATACTCACAGCTGTATACTGAACCAAAATCATTAATTGCTGCATCACAGTCTCTGCTTCTTCCTTCAATTGCCTCTGGGGGTTAAGTTCTGAACCCAACCTAAAATATCAGAAAGATAACACAGACAAAACATGAGAACCTCGTTTGAGAGGTTAAAAGAACACAGACAAGGTCCCATACACAAGTTCTATTATGATTACTTTTCAAAATAGCGATCCAAGTTGTGCCATTGAGGATCTTTGCAACGATTTCCAAAACGCACCACTTCTCCTGAGAAAATTTTCAATTCTTCTCTGCCAGAGTTGCAGAACAAAATGATTAATTTTCTCAACCATGTAACGATCATAAGAAGAATTAACCAGTCCAAAGCCAATAACAAAAACATTATAAAAATAATATAACTATCTACGCCTATACACCTCTTGTCGGTTGCAGCAATTCTTAGAAGTTCATCCATATCTCTTGAAATTAAATTTTGCACCCCTTCCGATGGAAGTACCACATCTTTTAAATGTTTGATGTTCTCTTTGGAAAGGGATTGCATTAGACTGGCACCCTTAACAATTGTGTTCGCAACTTCAAATGCCAAAATTGAAATTTTATTCCCTTTTGTTGTCACCCCTGAGGTAAAACCACCACTAGGGTTCAAATTGGTCATGCTACTACCAAGCGTGTCCAAAACTTCCACTGCCTTCCCAAGCCCAGCAGTACCAGCTCTGCCCAGAAGTAAGCTCACCTCAGAAACCTATAACACACACAAAAAAAAAGAAAAAAAAAAGAGATTACTATTCCTATTCAACACCATAGCGATAATATTTACACATTAACACAATATTTGTTTAATTACTGACAAATGCGGAAACCACCATCTAAACTTCAACAATCATGGGAAATATTGAAAAATTCTCTTGGCAACTTACAAACATAAGGCCAACAAGCACTTAAGTTCGCAAGTACAGAGTAAAAATAACTATTGAAGCAATGATAGTAAAAATATCACAAGCACTTAGGTTCGCAACTTACAAACATAATGCCTCACATTGAAGAAATGACAGTTTCTGGCAGGGAGGGGGGGGAGAGGCAAGATACAAGATAATTCCCAGAAAAAACAAAAAAAATTTTAACAATGAAGCATATTTACCTCACAAAGAACCTCCAAAAATCTAGAAACAACCAATCAAGTGAAGTAGCTAAAACTTAACAAGACGGTTGGTTTGCAGGATCTAACTTTCCTCATGACATTCACATTACTGGGAAGGTGATGCATGGGAATCCAAATTCTCAGGAATATGACTATTCGCAAGTTTGGGAATGATTAGGAATATGATAGGATTCTAGAGAATGTGAGATTCGCGTGTTCGGTTTACTCCTAGGCATCATGCAGGAATAATTTATTCTTCCTAAAATATCTTTATGTTCCTCTTCAAGTGCATAAGGTTGTTTGATACAAAATATCTTTATGTACCACTTTGCTACTATGGCCAGTAACATAAATATATAATCACATGTCAGAAACACACAAAAGCTCTAATAGCCTCCTTCAAATCTTAAAATTTCTCCAATTATCCTCAATTCCCTACAGCCCAGGTCAATTCCAGACCCATCACAAACAAAAAGGCATTTACAAAAGTCTTTATTTTTGGAAGAGATTAAATCTTTATTTTTCAACACTTATATATCTTTGAACAGTTGCTTATGTTTCTCCTTTGGTAATTAGTTATCATGATTCTTTTGTTCTCTTTGCCCCTACTAGCTAGGTGTCTCCTCTTGTATATTTCATGTGTACTTAAGGGCACCTTACGCTTTTAATGATATCTCGATTACTTATCAAAAAGAACAAAAGTCTTCCACTAAGCAAAAAGGACGTCATCCAATTTGAAAATGACGGGAAGGTGGGTATGAGGAAGAAACGAGTGTCATGAAATTTTTTTAGGCTGCTTTTGTTTCAGCAAAAAGGACATCATCCAATCTGAATGAGGGGAAGGTGGGCTTGAGGAACGTGTCGTGAAATTTTGTTAGGCTGCGTTTGCTTCGGTGTAATACGTTTTCTGGAAAATGTTTTCCCCATTTTTTGGTGTTTGGTGTGAGCGAAAAATACTAGCCAACGGAAATAATTTCCAAGTCAACAAAGAGCTGTAAGCCATTTTCTAGAGCATATCTCCCCAAACCACAATACCATCCACCCACTCCTACAAAGGAACCCACTCCAACGAGCTGTAAGCCTTGCAAAATTCTATTCCAAGTTAACCCTGCTTAAGCATGGATGGATAGGTCTCAGAGAATTTGTGAACTGACATCATTGCAACATTTTATCCTATTTCTAATGGCACCAATATCTAGTAATGAATTCCTTCCATAAGGGAAGAGTCTGTGGCTTCAAATGCTATTGAAAACAAGCATAACTGCAAAAAAAAAAAAAGAAAAAAAAAAAACCGCAACTAGTAACCCTACCATAGCATATTTTGTTCAACCTAAAGAAGAATTATTGATTCCAACCAAAAAATATAAGCAAAAACATGCATAGAACATATCAAGGTAAGACTTACCTTTGCAACTGCCTGCTTGGACTTGGTTGATCTAGATTTGTGTGATAAAACCCTATTCAAGCGAGGAATCCCGTCATTGAGATCATCCGGAGCAAGACCATATGGAACTACATTTGGCTCCGGAAACGAAAAGTGCTCTCTTAACTGCTTATCCATGTTTTCGCCAACCGGAGACGGGGTCAAATGGCTACTTATTTTCACGGGCAATGCATGAGACTCGAAAACCACTCCAGACCCATTATTAGAATGGCCATTAGCATGTTGAAAGCTTCCAACGGGAGCATTATCAACAATCCCACGATCCACGGCGGATCTCCCCGACCTCGAGCAAATCCCACCCATGGTATTGATCACCACAAACTATGCCTCACCTTTTATTTCATTCACAAATTCCATACAATAGCCAAGAATTTGGACTATTTACAAGAACTAACACCAACCCTCGTAATCAGCAATTCAACTATACCAGTTTGTACATAACCAGAGCAAAATCAGAAGCTCCTCCAATCTCCACAGCTAGGAATTCAACCAAACCAGTTTGAAACTACAAATGAAACTCCTACTTCCGCAAACATCCACAGTACCAATTCTGACCACTACTGAGTGTTCCAGCCCATCAACTCCCAGATCACCAAACTGTCAATCAAGAAAACACCCAACCCATAAATCAGAAACCGCAAGTCAAACACAAATTAAGAATCCAATTTCTCCAAAGAAAAGCATGCGACAGAATCACTAAAATTAAATCCTTTACTCAAACAAAGCAGAATTTGATCAAAACCCACAAACCATTATCACAAAAAGAATCAAAATTTAAGATCAATCGCAGTTACCAACAAATAGGCGGCTATGCACAAACTGACACACACACAAAACAGAAAACCAGTCAGAGAAACTCACCAGGTCACAGATAGAAAAGCGGGTGGATGAGTTGAACTTGGATCTGCTAGAAAATAAATGATGATGATGACGGTGTTGGGCAAAGGGGTTGATGGGGTAGCAGATAAAGAAAGACCTTAAAACCCAAAGACAGAAAGAGAGAGAGAGAAGAGTCAAGTCAGACTCAATCAAAACCCGCTCTTTGCATTTTTCTCTCTCTTTTTTCTTTCTTATTTTTCTCTTTGGCCTACTTGGCTTTGGCAGCCAGTATGACTAGTACGAGTTGTAGAACTGTAGAAGTCCTGCCTTCCCGAAGGACTCACTGCCTTTGCTTTGGTCAAACCCCCCTAACCCACCCGCCTCCACTTCCGTCTCTCACCACCCACCCTTTTACCATTCTCCTCGTTTTTTTTTTACCACCCTCCTTCTTGGCGCCTCTTCTCCACGCTCCTCCCTCTCCTCTCCCCGTCACAGCCGACTATTTTGGAAAACACATTATTATTTCTTCCTCCATGAATAGTATTCCTCTATTTGGGGGAATGATTAGATTATTTCCAAAAATAATATGCAACTAAATAAAATAATTATTACTCCATGCAAATAATCATTTCATTTTATAGTCTATTTCGCATAGACCTGAAATTTTTTTTGATACGATTCGCAAACTCAACACGAAATTAAAAAATTATGGTTAAAAAATTTGACCCGTTTAATTAAATTGATGAAATTATGATATATTTAGCTGACCATTTTTGACATGACACGTGAATTCGATATAAATTTACATTTAACCCGTTTAATTAAAAATGTCGAGTTAGAGTTTGTTTATATAATATTATACTCACGTCTTGACACAATTTGAACCCGACATATGAACACGAATTGTTACACTTAACTCCGCGTGCCAATTATGTTTTAAATGAAAAATTGGAAAGTGTTTTGAAGGTTTATTGTTAGTTATTAAGTTGGGTTGGGTTTATAATGATCCCTTTTTTTTCTATTTTTTTTTTTAAGTTTGATGTGAAGTCAATCTGATTAATAGATAACACAAAATAATTGGCAATGAGTCTTCTGAAAGTGATGAAAGTTTTTGATGTCTCACCAGCTGTTTATGTGATACACAACTGTACAGCATTTTTGGTATGTCATCCATCAAATCCAATCCAATTTCAACCAATTTTCTTTTTTCTTCTTTTAGCTAGAAGTTTAAGAAATAATAACAAAATTAAAAATTAAAAAAGTTTCCGAAGTAATAATTTTTATTTTTGTCATTATTTTATTTGGTATTTTTAAAAAAATAAAAATAAAAATTGTATTTTTATTCATAATAATGGCTAATTTTTTTTTTAAAAAAAAAATGGTCATTATTATGAAGAAAAATACAATTTTTAATTTTTTAAAAAATACCAAATAAAAGAAGGACCAAAATAAAAATTATTCCTTCAGAATTTTTTAAAATTTTTAAAATTAAAAATTAAAAAAAAAAATTCTGAAGCAAAATACAGTTTTTATTTTTTTTTAAAAAAAAAAACCAAAATAAAAATTATTGCTTTAGAAACTTTTTTTTTTTTTAATTTTGTTATTTTTTAAACTAAAAAATAAGGCAAAAATTGGCCTGGGCAAAATAGTTGTGCTTTTAGCATTTTCCTTGATTTAATCCTTTTTTATGTTTGACATTTTTGCATCAATTTGTCAAATCTGAAAAATCTACCAATTATTTGGCCAAAATGTTCAACAACAAATCTTCCCATGAATCATGCCACGGATTGAATCAAAAAATAAAAAATCTTGGAAAACCAAAATATGAATAAGTAATCAATATGAACAACTTAAGCAAGAGGGTTGATTAGAAATTGTTATTTGCTTGATTTGTTTTCCATGATTTGACCAAATGAAAGTTGCTTGCTGCTTTGAATTGTTCAAACCGTCTTGCTGATAGATATATAATTATATTATATTATATATTATATATTGGATTTACCCTAATATTACAAAGTGTAATTCACGCGCCTGGTGGGCTAATCACCACCATAGTCAAATTCAACACATTGATGACCTCCTTTTTTATTAATTAATCTAATAAATCGTAGCTCAAACGTTAATCAAAGTTTTTATTATTTATAATATATATATATATATAAGTCTAAAAATTAGGCTCTAGTGAGCTTAGCCTTTTAAGATGATTACAAGAAGTAAAATACATTCTACCAACCCTTGTAATGTAAACGGAATTTCCAAAGCCTACAGTCAACTTCTTTAAGAAACAACGGTAATTTTTTTAGTTTAGTGATATTCCTCTTTTTCAAAGACATTGGAGATTTAATTCTATGATATGGGACTTATGAAGTTAATGATCTTTTATTACATGTTTAAGAAATAAATAAAAAACCCTTCATGTAAGAGCTTCTAAACGCGTTTTTTTTTTTTTTTTTTTTCAACCTACTAATCCGTTTGGTTGAGCAGTTTTAAAATGTGTAGTTTAAAAAGTAGTAATTTCAAAATGCAGTTAATGAAAACATAATTTTTAAAAATATAGTTAAACGTTTCGTAAAATTGCAATACAACATTTAAAATCGTGTGTTTTTAAAAGTGCAACCCTTGCACGCGATTTATAAACATACATTTTTTCACGTTTTCAAAACCGTCATTTTTTTTTTCACGATTTTGTTTAAAAACATACTTTTGACATGCAAAAATCGCAAGGCTAAACATATTTGTAGTAGACCATCAATCATAGTTCAACCATCACTCGCCATGTTAATTTTCTTTCACTAATTAGAGTGTATCACTGTATTGGCTTAATACAATGCATCTAATAACTCTTAAGTTCTATTTGTTTCAACACAATAAAATTTCTATTGGAAACTATTTTCAATGTTTCAGCTACATAATATTAGCAACGGTAGCCAAAAAAAACAGCTGGCAACTTTTGGTAAACACTTGTGGCGGATTCCGGCAATGTAGAATGAACTGTGAGAGAGTGTAAATGCAAGAATGAGAAGCTTAAACTCGAAAAATGGTTTATAGTTTTAAAAGAGAGAGACCATTTTACATAAATTAAATACGGTTTTATTGGCCAACCAAAAATGTTTCGATTTAACCACAAACGGAGCCTCGGTCTTTTTCTTATTTCTTTTCCTTTTTGTTATTATATATGTTACAATATGTCAGCTATATCAAAAATCAACCAGGCTAGGGTTTTCTCGCTTTCTCTCTAGTGCCACAGCCTCAGGTAAGCCCCCTCCCCCATGGTGAGGGGAGGAGGGATGGTCGTTTGCTGCCTCCCCCCTCCCCCTGCATGCCCTTGCACTGGGTGCCAGTAGTTTATTTGATGTCCCTGGCCTGGGTTGCCTCCTCCCTACCCCTTCTCCACCGCCCCTTCCTCTTTATTCCGCTTTTGTCTCTGGCGGGGCTCTCTAGTTGTTTTCTGTTCCTTTCCCTTCTGTTTCTTTGCTTTTTTTTTTGTATGTTGTTCTTGTAGCTTTGCCTATGTGCCACTCAGTGTGGGTGCTGATTTTGGGGTTTCTTTCAAACTCCCCCCTGTTTTGTTTTGTATTCGCCGCCGATCTCTTCCGCCCGCTCTGCCACCCACCGTCCGCTGCTGGGTTTTTCCTTGCGCCCCTCCAGCGAAGAGCCTCAACGCCCCATGCTGCGATGGTTTTCCGGCCAGCTGGCGATCGGCTTCGCCTCCCTCCATCCACTGTTTTGGGCCTTTTTTCGCGTCCCCGCCGCGTCGAGCTTCAAGCATTCCCTTCCGGTGTCGGTCTTCGGCGAGTGCACTCTCGGCATCCACGCTGCGTGTGCCTGTTCCCGTTTTGTTTTACTTTCCTTGTATTGTCTTTGTTCCTATTTTTCCCTGTATGCATTTCATTCATGTTATTTGCTTGTAATAAGGCTTTGCCTCTTTGGTTCGCCCACGATTTATTTCGATTTTCTTGCTTCTGTTTGTAATAAGGCTTTGGCCCCTCGATCTGCCTGCTTGGATGTGAACTAAACTTTGGTCCAGACCTTTGGGTCATGGATGTGATTTTTGGTCCAGACCTTTGAGTTGTGGACGTGAACTTCATCTTGGCTTTTGGGTTAAGGATGAATTTGAGCTACCTATGCATTGGATTGCGTTTGTCTTATGTAGATCTGTTATCTCAACAGAAAACTAGTCATAGGTTAGTGGAGGTTTTAGGTGATGATTGTATCTTTGTAGCTTCGGCTATAATTTGTATTTTCAGGCTTTGTGCTCCTGCGATGTAAGAGCTTTATGCTTGTGATTATTATCAATGAAATTGAAATGTTTTTCTTTAAAAAAAAAAAAAAAATGTCAGCTATATCTTGTCGACATAATCACTTGCAAAGTAATTACATGCATCTTGCAAAGTTGAAGGAGTCCAACAGTTAACAGTTTGGTTCCTACAACCAAACCTAGCTAATCTAATTTGTTGGTAATTGTGGGGCTACGTTGGGTGACGGTTTTGGAAACATTTTTCCATGTTTTAAAATAAAAAACATATTTCAAAACCATTTACCAACTGTCCAAATGTATCAAATTTCTTTCTTTGATATATAGTAATATATTTTCTAGAAAGGCAATGATTATTGTCGATCGTAATCAATCTAAAAAGAAGTTTGAACCAGAGAATTTCTAGGCAAGGAGAAGGCATGCTACACTATCATCTATCCAAATCATACCCAAACTTCATAATTGTAAATTAGCGGATGTGTTTGGCAAAGAGTCTTGAGAAAATAACTGATTGACTTGATATAAAATAAAAATGAGTTTTTAATTTTGGGATAACTTCATTGAAGACCCTGAACTTCCATTTGATTTGACAAATCTCTTATAAACTTCAAAATCTATTAATTTAGTCTCCCTGAACTTTCAATTGCTCTCAATTTGAACCTATCTATCAAATTTAGTCGTTAGAAATACCAAAAAAGACAAAAATATTCATGATTTTTTTTTTAAATAAAAAAAAAAAAAAATTTGGAATTAAGGGTAAAGTTGAAATTTTATAAAAAAAAATTCATGGGTATAAACGTTATTTAAAGTTTAAAATATGACGGGGGGTCCAAATTGATTGCAATTGAAAGTTCAAGGGACTATGAGAGATTTTAAAGTTTGGAGGAGAGTTTGTCAAATCGGATGGAAGTTCAAGAATCTTTAGTGAAGTTACCTTTTTAATTTTTTTTAATGAGAAAATAAGTGAAATAAATTGTTTGTTAATGTTAAAAAAAAAAACTATTAGGAAATCTATTCTATTTTTAGAACCATTAAGATACGAAAAATAAAAAGCAATCACAAAATATAGAGATTTTTGTGATTCACTATTAAGGATTACGTCCACAATGTTTTAGCTAGGTTTACGACCCACAACCGAGTCAAAACACTGAAACGGGCCAATTTTTTTTTTTCGGGGGCTCTGACTTTGAGACTATTAGCCTAAGTCTTCATTTCATGGACTAAGCCTTAGAAAAAATCCCATTTAAAACCGTAGCGCTTCCAACATTAAATGAGGTCGGGTGCAAGCCGGGTCAGATATAAACCCAGCTTAACATAACCTAACAAAAACGTGATCACTTTTTTAAGAGAAACAAAATGAAAAATCTTTGCCAAACATCCGTTGCTTGCATCCTTGTTGGTCCAGCTGTATGAACACTAGAAATTACTTTCCCATACCAAATGAGGCCAAGGAAATAGACATGAGGAGGCCTAAGTTTAGGCAATTTGACCAGCAAATATGAAAATAGAGACTTCTTCGTGTAAACAAAATCATGTGTATGAATTCATCCCCGCCGTTGAAAAGTCAACCTGAACTTATTGGTCAACTCATAAACAAAAACTTGACGTCATGTGATTCTTTGGAGCACAAATAAAATATCACATGGCAGCATTAATTATAGCGTTGCCTTAACTGTAAGAAAATCGGTGGTCCAAAGAAACACGTGTAGTCAATCTAAGACAACTACTAACCATCAGTGATTTTCATCCAATGGTCCATGTTCCACGTGATAAACATTGGCCGCCTACTTGCATAGGGCACTGTCAAATTACATTTTGTTCCAGAAGCATATTTTTTTTTTTCCAGAAGCTTTAGTGGTAAATTTGTAATAATTTAATATTTTTCTTCCCACATGAATTTAAATTCAACAAGTCATCAGGCTTAACTAATATGTAAATATTTAATTAAAATGGAAAACAAGCCATGCATTCAGGGATCGAACTTAAGATATAAAATTAATAGATATATTAAGGGTCTGTTTAGAATTGCGTTTGAGTTTGAAGAAAAAAAATATTTGTTTGGTAAAAAAATTAAAAGTTCATTTAAGGGTCTAAAAAGCCTAAAAATTGTAAAAAAAAAAAAATAGGGGTGCAAAGGCGGTTACGGTTAAATAAGCCATGCATTCAGGGATCGAACTTAAGATATAAAATTAATAGATATATTAAGGGTCTGTTTAGAATTGCGTTTGAGTTTGAAGAAAAAAAATATTTGTTTGGTAAAAAAATTAAAAGTTCATTTAAGGGTCTAAAAAGCCTAAAAATTGTAAAAAAAAAAAATAGGGGTGCAAAGGCGGTTACGGTTAGCGGTTAGTGGCAATAACCGCTAACCGTAACCGCCCTAGCGGTTAGTAAATTTCACTAACCGCCCGCTAACCGCTTTTTTAAAATTTGGCTTTTTTTTACCCTCATTTTTTTTTCTTGTATTTTTAATATCTTCTTAGGCCCAATTGCTATAAATATTTGAATTGTCATTGGATCATATGATTAAGTGTTGATCTTATAAACTTACAAACAAACAAAAATACTTCAATTGTAGTTATAAGTAACACATTGTTTAATCCAATGTCAATTACTTAATTTGATATTATATGAATCACATTGTCATTGTCATTGTACATGAATAATTGATTAAGTATTGGAATTGTAATTGGATCATATAGTTAAATATTTATCTTATACATTTATATTATTCAATATGCATATAATATAACTATATATATATATATATATATATATATATATATATATATATATATATATATATATAATTCAAAATTGTTAATTTTCTTTTTTTTTTTCTTTCAAAAAATGGTTAAATTTCTTTTTCTAAAAAATGTTCAAAAAATACATTAATACTTCAATTGTGATTATAAGTAACACATTGTTATCTAATGTCAATTACTTAATTTGATATTATATAATCATATAGTCTCATTAAATTATATCATATGATTAATTATTTAAATTCTTATCATATTTACTTATAATCTTTTTTCTTTGAATTGAACTTAATATCTAATGGTAAATGGTAATGTTCAAACTCCTAAATCCTAAATTCCTAAAGTATCTAATAATGCTTTAATTAAATTGTAGACTTGTAGTTATAAGTAACATATTGTTTAATTCAATTGAATCAATTGTGATTATCATTGTACATGAATCATATGATTAACTTGTAGACTTATGACTTATGAGTTATGTCATATTATATATGTATTATTTATTATTATATAATCATATGATTTAATGATCAAGTCATCATGTGATATAATCATATCAATTATAGTGATAATATATAAATTACTAAAATTATAATGATAATACATTAATACTTAAATTATGTTTATAAGTAACACATTGGTCATTGTTTAATCCAATGTCAATTACTTAATTTGATATTATACGAATCATATCATCATTGTACATTAATAATATGATTCACTTGAAGTCTTGAATAAAGTATTTGAATTGTCATTGAATCATATGATTAACTATTGATATTATACATTTATATTATTCATATACATATGTAGACTTATATAGACTTATAGGTTTATAACATACATTGGAAATAAGTATCTAGATATTTAATTGTTGTATTAGTATGAATTAGTATACTTATGAGTTATGTCATATTATATATGTATAATTTGTTATTATATAATCAAATGATTTAATAATCAATCTCATGTGATATAATCATATAAATTATAGTGATAATATATTAATACTCAAATTGTGATTTAATTATTTTTAAAAAAAAATTGTGATTTAATGATCAAGTGATTATATGATATAATCATATAAATTATAGTGATAATATATTAATACTCAAATTGTGATTTAATTATTTTTTAAAAAAATTGTGATTTAATGATCAAGTGATTATGTTATATGTATAATTATAAAAATATATTATATAAAAAGGCGGTTAGCGGTTAGCGGTTACGGTTAGTAGACCCAATAACCGCTAACCGCTAACCGCTAGGCGGTTATGGCGGTTAGGCGGTTAGCGGTTAATGCGGTTAAACGGTTAGGCGGTTAGGCGATTGGCGGTTATAGCGGTTAGAGGGCGGTTAAAAACCGCCCGCCTTTGCACCCCTAAAAAAAAACACTTTTGGCAAAAGCTATTTTTAACTTAAAAGCTCTATTTCTCAAACGCAATTCCAAACAAACTCTAAGTGTGACTCTTCTTTGACGTGAGATTCCGTCAAACTCTATTTATTTATTTTTGGACTGTACGGCTTAATCCTTATTCTTTTTCTTTCCTTCATCCGTTCTTCTTCTTCCAAATTCACCCTACATGCATCAAATATGAGGTGAGAGCTAAAATAAAGGAACGACACATACAAGCTATGCCTGCCGTGACAATACGTGAATTGCACTTGCAGCATAACAGGTAAGCAACAGTTGGATACAGAGCCAATGAAGATGGAGAGGTGGCGTGGTAGGGCTAGAAGATGCGGACGTAAAATAAATTTGAGTAATGTTAAGAGACTATTTTTTTTATTTTCTTAAAATTGATTTAACTTTTAAAATTATAATTTGATCAAAATATAATATTAATTTATTTTAAATTAATAATGATTTTAAAGGTTACAAAAGAAGGCTCCTCCCTTGCCAGCACGAAACAAAAGGAATAAGAGACTTTCCCTTTTGTTAAGGATGTTTACTCGGAAGGGAAAGATAGAAGAGAGATGAGATATTTTCCACTTTTGTTAATTAAGGATGTTTTCAAGAGGACAAAGTCAACGATGTCTGCATGGAAGATTAAACGTGGAGTTTGGAGCTTTTCAATTTGTCGAAAGCATTTAATAGCATAAAAGAAAGAAAGGCGAAAAAAAAAAAAAATTAGAGAAGAAGATAGAAACAACACAAAGATGCCAACGTATACGTATGAATCCTTCAACCGTAAGGAAAGAATGTGAAATCAGTGTTTGAGGTTTACCCAATTTGATTGTTGGAAATAAGTTGTTTTTTTTGTTATATCTTACGGCTATGTTTGCCAAAGGCTGGACCGGGCCGGCAGTGTAGTGCCTTTTTTTGTTGGTTTTAGTGAAAATGTTTTGTGAAAAAAAGTGAAAAAAATATGTTTTGTATGAAAAAAGTATAAAAAATTTGTTTCGTAGTAATTTTTTTATTTGAATAATAATAATAAAAAGTGATTAATATGGAATAAAAAGAAATAATGTTGGGATTAATTTTGCCTACAGGTCTCTGAATTCATTTTGGTACAAGATGAAGCTAATTGTAAATTAGGTAATCTACGGGAATAAATCACTGTAGTTTACGGAATCATATAAAGCAACAATGATCTTTGCGAATATACAAAATAACACCACTAAAATAGTTTGAGAAAAAGTTTAACCGAATATGTTAAACACGGATTGAAGTAGACATGGCACGCATTGGTTGAAGCACAAGGATTAAACCGCCAATGCTCAGGTGATCGAACCACTTCTTTGACCAAATTAAGGGAATAATTTAAAGGTGAATTGACCATTCTGTGTCATGAAATGACGACGAAAAAGATAGCGGAATAGAGACTTCATGGCGGTGGTAGAGTAATAGGGGAAGAGTCAATAGTGGGGGAGATCAGGAGATGAGGTTGAAAATGAAATGCCAAGTTTTTTCAACCTTAAAAGAAGAGGTGGCGAATTTTTTGTTGTACTTTTACACCAGGAGCAACCCCGTGAGATTATTCTTCTGTCCAATTATTTTCAAAAACCTAACTTCTTCCATCTTTTAAACTAAGAGATGGTGGATATCCGCCGACGCAGTCTATTAAACTAACATGTGTTCTTAAAGTATGTGATTCTCCGGTGCATTTTTAAATGGAGTGAAACCATTTACAACATCATAAACAGAGCAGAAGCATAACTATCTAGAGCTTTTGAAGCAATCAAATTTATAGTAGTTGTAATCATCATGCAAGATGGAATTATTGGCCTCAACAGAAAACAACAACTTCAAACTGTCTAAACTCAATGAATCACGAAGCCTACTGTAGTTACAAAGTTCAGTTCATTTTTCTAAGAATCAGCAGGGAACCATTATAACATCAAGTACAGGCCATTCAGCTCCTCGGCTGCCTCTTATGTTTATAGGGAGATAACCAGAGGATTTGAGGAGAATAAATTACTTGTTCAGCAATGTTTTTGGCTCCACTGCCATGATGAGGCACCAGATCCAGCTGCTGAAAAACATGCCGGGAGAAGCATAAAATTGACTTCGGAAAAATAAGAAGGCAGCTAGAGGATTCTGTCAGCCTTATTCAGCATTGGTACTAATGAAAACTGAAAAGTAAGAGTCATTGATCTAGCTGCCCAAAGAACAAAATAAAAGACATCTGTATTAGCAAATGAGCCTACAAAGACATCATACAGTAGAAGGTAATATAATAAAACGAAATCAATGTTGTAAAATTTATTATTCTAGTAAAAGACTTCTACACCATGTTGGTGCACAATCTACGCAAAAGGCACAAAAACTTGAAGACATGGACATACCATTTTCAACTCCTTTTGAGTGTTGAACTCTGAGATTAGGTCTTCTAATTCTTCAATGATTGCTTTATAGCAGAAACAATATTGATCCTAAGAAACAGTAAGTTAAAAAAGATGGAGCATCAGAAGTAGAGCAGACTCAGCATTCATTTTTAAGAAAAAGGAGAAAGAGAGGGGGTTGACTGGTTGAGGAGGGGTAATGAGAATGAGATTAATCTACATTCTTGTCACATAATATTCAGCCTTTTCTCTGCGCTCTAAAGGATATTAGACCAAAAAGAAACTAAAAACACTACTGCTTGCTCCCCTATAACCGTCTTGTGCAACTCTGTTACCATGCAACCTGTCAACCAACCAGAGCCATAATGCAAGGAAGTAAAAACAAAAACAAAATAGGGCTTTCTGCACAGGCTACTAGGAAAGGACAAACTTGCCCCCCAGTACACAGACAAATTGCCCCATCTACATGAAATAAATCAGGTTAAGGTTTCTACTGGTCCTTCGGGCTTGCACAAGTCCATAGTTCAATACTCGGGCCAAACCTTCAGGTTGAGCCATAAACTTAGAGCTCTTCTTTCAGGCCAGCAGAATTTCACTAGTGTAATAATGGATTAATTATATGACATTACCATGGAAATTATTATAAAGTAACTATACCGGCGTTTGGACCAT
This sequence comes from Corylus avellana, assembly GCF_965113065.1. NCBI lineage: Eukaryota > Viridiplantae > Streptophyta > Magnoliopsida > Fagales > Betulaceae > Corylus > Corylus avellana. The sequence continues at coordinate 23,724,932 of NC_142496.1, forward strand.
TCCAATTCTCTGAGACCTGAACATGGTTATGGTATTAACAAGATCTAAAGCAGACATGTCTCCAGCAAGAATTCTTTGAATTGTGTTATGAATGGTGCAATATGTTCCTGTTCTCCCAATACCTGCACTGAGAGAGAGAGAGAGAGAGAGAGAGAGAGAGAGAGTTTCAGAAAAAAGTGCACATATGATATATGGAGCATTATCATGGCACATTTAGATTATATAAACTTGAGCTGAACCTGCAGTGCACCACTATTGGGCCAAGACTGGGTGGTACATGATATAGTCTTTTCAAAATTTCACGCACTGCAATTGTGTCCTTTGGAACTCCATGATCGGGCCATTCAGGATACTGAATATGCAGAACAGATATGGGTGCCTCCTCGGACTGCAATATAGATGACAATGGCTAAGAGAAAAAGACATTTCCGTAGGTGGGAAATCAATTACAAATCACACAATAAGAACACCAATTTATAAAGCAAGGTATACATTCGAACACTAGTAAATTCATTTGGTAATTGATACAAATTGAGAACAGCATAACTATACAGCATATCTTCAGGGGCTCCTTGATGTCTTTCTGTGTTCTTTTCTGCATTTTTTTGGTGGAATAAATGAATAGTATCACTAACATCTTGGAGGACAAATGCCTCATATATGGGACGAGTACAAGGACCTAGAAGCACATAAGAAAATTGGACAGGAGGGAGAAGAGGCAAAAGGAATAATAAGGGCTTCGATTTCCAGAATCAATTTGGTTGCAGTCCTTCCAAATGAAATCTAGAAGGCAAAGAAGGGTTACTATTCCAGCTGTGAAAATAAGAGGATTCAACACTTCAAACCACCACTTCTCTCTCTCTCCCTCTCTGTTTCTTTTCTTTGATTTCTTTTTTTCTTTTTTTGGGAAGGGGGGTGCAGAAACTCTAAGGAGAAAATCTGTATAGAGGGAGACAGAGAGAACAAAATTCACTTTAGAAGGAGCTATTCTAAACACAATTTGCCGGGCGAAAAGAAAAAGAAGAAAAGAAGATGGTACCCTAAAACATGGGCAATTAGCATAACTATTTGCTAGAGATCCAAAGAAACTTCAAAAAATGCCCATGCCCACACCAACTCTTCTACCATGCCATTGAGTACTCCAGCCAAAACCGGAATATTGTCAACTTAGAAACTAGATATTTGCCAAATGAACAAGAGCTTATCACACTAGCTTGCAGATTAACTCAAGGTCCCAACTTCTAAGCCTCAAATCTAGATGCTCATTAGCAATGAGAACCACATCTAAAATTTATCCGCTCCCCAACAAATGCAGTTTAATTCTGTGAAAGCACCTCATTGATTACAGGGATATTTTTTTTATTGGTAAGACTCTTTACAACTTAAGCTAAAGCCAGGGCCTTGAATGTACAAGCAAAGACCCTATGTTATTACTTTAACATATTCCTCACCAAACAGATTGGCATTTAATATTCATTACCTCCATTTTCAGGGCTGAAAAGAATAACACAGAATTAAAACTTTATCCCTAGGTACACAGAGAGTATGCAAGAGAAGCCACCTAACTAATAGGAGCAAAAAGAACAAGAACATCATAATAACTTATCACCAAAGGAAAAGTAAGAACCACAAGGAACTGCTAATGAGCATCTAGATTACCCTTCCTTTTCTTCTTCTTCAACCACAAGGAACTGCTGCTCGTAAAAATCCTGCAACCTCTTTTCTTCTTCTTCTTCCTTTTTCTTTTCAACCAATAAATTCTTTTAAAAAGAAGAAAAAAATTTAATACAACCCTTTTTTCTATTACCAATAATTAAATTAGCCTTCTTAACCATAGAATCCAAAATCTAATACTTTTCTATCCCATTTTTATTGATCACTGAAAGATCTTAATCTCCAAATTCCTGAGCTGTCAGACGTCAGGAAGCCTTACCTCTAAATTAATCTAAGATAACCCATGTTACTCATCACAAGGAATAGATATACTTTTTCAAACTATATTTACATAACTTATGGGAGAAACATGCATTCTCATTTTGTCAAACAAAGTTTGTCCCCAATATCATGCTGGATTTCCACTATATGGTATGCCTAAAGAATCCATAAAGCATCAGTTTACATATTATCAGCAGTATTTTCAAAAATTCATCTTACCTCCCTATGGTTCACCTCCAAGAGGTGTAACTCTAATGAAGTGTCAGTAGTTCTTATCCATTTAGTGACAATACATATATCACCAAATTCCCTAGGACCATCCTCTGCCTGGAAATAATCTCCACATTTTACCATCTGCACATAAAGTTTAAATCAGAAGGCATCTAACAAATAAGTATGAAATAAGAAATCTAAAACTATATTATGCAAGATTATAAGAATCATCAAATGAATATGAAAAGTCGAGACAATGACCGTAGGTTTGCACATCACAACCACATAAAAGTAATATAAGCAGAAATAGTTTTACTAATGACCACATTACAAGCATGACAATAATATATTCATTAGTAAAGTTAGAAAAGATCAAGCTGGTCATAAACCAAAAGGCATCTATGTGCCTGCACATGTGAAGTAATTTATCATAAGAGTGTCCCTTAAAAATAATAGAAAAAAAAAGAAGAAGAAAGATATGAGGAAATGATGCCCCCAATAACCCTGTCAAAAGGGTTTACATTATAGGTGGAACAATTGTTATTCTGATGAAGCCCATACATCTTTTGTCAAGTAAAATCCAAAGGCAATCTGGTGAAGCCCAATACTTAAAGATAGAAAGGTAACAAAGTACCCAGTCGATGAAAAGCACTGGATAAGTCTAAGTTGTTTAAATATAAATACTTACACACCACAAAACATCTAAAACTGGCTCAGAAACATGAATATATTCAACCAATGACCCAGACTGAGTGCCAATTCCATGTTCTCATAATTGATGAAATACATCATCTGGGGTTGCCCCTTTAACATTTGTAAATGCTATATTAAACCCTTTCCAGTTTTTGATGTAAAAGTGCTAGTTTTGTCATGGACTACTTATGCTGGATATCAAAGATTTGAGTAATTATATGCAACTGCAAATTACAAAATTACCTTAAACTCTACACAGTGAAGTACCTTGTAATTGTCGACCAACCTGGTCAGCATCACAATCACAGGGCAATGGTACTGGAGTACCATTTCCCAGAAATCCTCGTAGGTGTGCGGTAGTGGACCTTGCGTGGCAATAAACTGAGAAACATTTTCCGTGGAAGAAGTCTACATTGAAATGAGTCATTATCGAAAGGTCAAAACAAGGAGATAGGAGACAGTTCCAAACATCTTAGAATATTCTACTGAGAGACACTATCAACTAAATATTGATTATATAAGCTTGTACCGTGACAAGGCTCGCATTTATGTAGCCCCTCGCTTCCGGTCTGTAATCCGTACACGAATTAAGAACAACCCTATTCTTGTCAACTGAAATCAACAACAATACAGCAATCTGGTGACAAAAAACTTGGTCTTCAAACTTCATATATGTATATATATCCATTTGTGAGAAAGAAAATTCAAATTGCTTAAGCATTGAGGCATCAAAAGAAACAAAGATGAGATATACATGGCACGACATCCGTGTAGCGGTTTTTGCTCAAATTGACACTGTCAAAAGCCACAGTACAGCTTCTCCGCATCTCAGATGGTGTTATCCTATTGGCCTGACATCAACTTTAAAACTTAGTACTGTAACCAAAACAGAACCGCATAAACAAAAGGTAAATAGTAATACAAATGATACCCCATCAGAAATAAATTCCTTGTCCACCTTAAAAGATCCAATCTTTTTCAAGAGGACCATCCTTAAATGCATTTGTCTTTGAAACCAAATTCTTACGCAAACGTGTTTTCCAGTGACACTTTCCCAAGAGAGTTTCAGAAGATCAACTTTCTTGAAGCAGAAAATTAACAACATGAACCGTCATGTTTCAAAACCCTCGTGAAATTTTGTATCTTTTCTTTTCCTACACATTCTCGGGAGCACACGATGAGCAACCAAAAGAACCAACCTGCAAGCGAGCGAACTCCTGTGCGATGGTCTGAGGCGCGGAGAGCTTCTGGCGGAAGAACCCGAGCGCTTCGGAGCAGCGCGCGAACTGATCTGGGGTGAGAGCGAGCCTGGGCGGCGAATCGGGGGAGAAATCAAAGCTGCTGGGCGGCGGGTTAGCGACGGACGCAGCGGCAGAAGAGGCGGCCATGCCGGATCTTCCCCGGCGGTGGTGGGCCCGTCGAGAAATGAGGTTCCCCAGTTGAATTGAATGTGGGTTTTTTCCTCTCTGATTTTGGTGTAGAAATTATGGGAAGTGGGCGTTTTTTCCCTGTGATTGATTGGGTTATCATGAGTTTGTACTCTTTGCTTGCGCTGGCACAATCTTTGTCGCCAAGCACCGACCAATCTTTTCGACCCAATAAAATATTTTAAGATAAATTTCTTTTATATTATTTGTTTATATTTTTATTTTTTTGAAAAACAACCCATAAAGAAAAGGAAAAAGTGTTAATTTCCCGTATTTTGTCCAACTAAATGGTATTTTTATGTATCATAAAATATTAATTTATAATGAACTACTATTTTGTACTCAAAACTCACTTTTGTCGGTTAAAGCCGTTAATTCAGACGGTCAACCTATCACTTTGCTTTTATGAACTACAACACATTGTCACTTTGTCTAGGGTTGACAAAACAGGTACCTGATATAACTCATTTACGACCCATTTATCCTATGCATATTTTTTTTATAATAAGGTTTATATAGGTGTCATAAAAAAATTGTTGCATGCATAGGATAAATGGGTACCTATTTATTTGTCAGGTACCTGTTTTGCCAGCCCTAACTTTGCCCCTATAAACTATAACATATTATCACTTTGACCGTCTGAGTTAACAGTTTTAACTGACGGAATAGAGTTTTAAGCACAAAATGATAGTTGATGAGAGCAAAATAGTACAATTAGCAATTTATAAAATAAAAGTACCAGGATGCTTTAGCTCATGATACAAAAGGTAGTTTTCTCAAAATACTTATATGATTGGGGGTTGCTGGATTTGGATAGGTGCAATAAGCCAATAATGGTGTGGATCATTGGAAACCATCCATCAAACTGCATTGAACGGTGGATAGAAATCAAGCAGAATTGTTGTTGGTACAGTTGTAGCTGATTGGTATGATCCAATGGTTCACTTTGCACCATCAAGTCACGTGTCTAAATAGTTTTCTTAAAAATAGAAGCTACATATATTTATTTCTTTCTGTTAATTTTGTGAAACTACCTTTTTCTTTAGTCTTTATTTATTTATTTATCGGTGATTTTTTAGGCTGTTTTTGATTGGTGAACTTTTAGGTATTATCAATAAATTGTGAAGCCTGTAAAATCAATGCTTCACGAGCATCAAGACATGATTGAAACTTTAGGGTGTATCGTGTCTTCCAAGTACAGCATACTGGAAAATAAAGTTTATTACACCCTATTATCTTGGGTCCCAGTTTTTAGCAATTTTTATTTTATAAATTGCTAATAATCGAAGTAACAAATGAGATATAATTTTTTAGGAATATTAACTTTACAAACACATTTTATAAAAAAGCTTTTATAAACCGATGTGGCACAATATAATTGAATATGAGATAAATTCAAATTTTGAGAAACCCAATTATATCATGCCACATCAGTTTATAAAATGTTTTTTGTAAAATGTGTTTATAAGCCTAGCACTTTCCATAATTTTTATAGGACCTATACTTGCTTGTTTGGAAAGGTTGTTCAGATAAATTATATTTAACCATTTAGACAATAAAATTATTGAAAATTTCTATCCGTTCACTTCACTCTGTTTGTACTCTTTTGCCAATTGCATGCCATCCGAACAACTTAATTTCAATTATAAATTCAATAATAATTTTAAAAGTTACATTGTTTTTAGAACGACACAAGAAAAAACTTCTAACATTACTCTTAGGGGTGTAAACGAGCGAGCTTGAGTGGGTAGTGCTTGCTCAAGCTTGGCTCGTTGAATTTTTTGTTGAGCATGACACAAGCCCCATTCCGTGTCTAAGCTTGGCTAGGGTGGGTACTCCTGCCTGAGCTCGAGCTCATAAATTTTTGACGAGCTTGAGCCAAGTACTTGAGGTCAAGCTCAACATGTATCAGATTATTTAAATTTTATATTTAAGTATAAAAAGAAAATCAATGAAACATAATAAACAAATTTTATTAATATACTATTAAGTATAATAAGTTTCCATTCAATCATATGATTTAACAATTCAAATTGCTGATTCAATTAACATTAGATACTTAATGATTATATCATTTAAGATATGACCATATGATTAACTTTTACAATATAAGTTATTTTTATTAATTAGTATATATATATATATATATATATATATATATATATATATATATGAGTCGCAATAATAAGCGAGCTGAGTTTTATACAGGTATGTATGTATTGTATCGAGTCGAGTCCAGGTGAGTTTACGGGTAACTTTGTTCATTTACAGCCCTAATTACTCTTATAAAAGTTATTTCAACATCTTTAAAAATTTGCAGAGAGACATAATTTTGACTTTAAAACAAAAAAAAAATCGTACTTTATATCTTGTGATTAAATTAAACCCAAATTTTTTTTTTAAAAATGTTATATGTTAAAAATGTTAAAAAGGGGGGAACAAAAAAAAAAGAAAAAGAAAAAGAAAAAGAAAGAGTAAAAGAGTAGTCCAAAACAAAACCCTCCTAAAACCCTCATTTTTACCAACATTCAATTCCCTTTCTGCAGAACGCAGCTAACAAAACAGAGGAGGCAGGCAGCAAAGAGCAGAAAGTTAGACCAAATGCAGTTCATCTTCCGCTCTCTCCCAAACCCACTCTCTCACTCTCAATCCCAGCTCATCCGCCACCGCCGGACGTTCGTGGAAGACGCCACCATCAAATGGGTCCGAGACCGCGGCCTCGACCACGCTGTGGAGAAGGAGAAGAACCTCAGACCCTTGCTCAACCTCAAGAACTTCATCAAATCTGAGCCATCCAAGTCCGTCCCTATCTCCGTCATCGCCCAGAACCGAGACTCCCTCCAGATCCCGACCCGCCCCATCGACTTCGTCCGCGGATACCCTTCCGTTTTCGAGGAGTTCCTCCCCGGCGGCATCCGCATCCACCCACACGTTCGCCTCACCCCTGAGGTCCTCAACCTTGACGCCGAAGAGCAGTTGGTTTATCAGAGCGAGACCTATAAGCAACAGGCTGCGGACCGGGTTTTGAAGCTCCTGATGATATCTAGGGCCAATAGAATACCGCTCAGTGTCATCGAGCTCTTGAAATGGGATCTGGGTCTTCCTCAAGATTACGAGAAAACCATAGTCCCCGAGTTCCCGGACTATTTTCGGATTGTGGGTCACAGAGATTCTGCAAAAGGGTCGGAGGATACGCGAGCTTTGGAACTGGTTTGTTGGAGCAATGAGCTTGCCACTTCGGTTATGGAGAAGAAGGCGATGAATGGGAAATTGGGTTACACAAAGGGAATGGCTTTAGCATTCCCTATGCAATTTTCGAGAGGATTTGAGATGGACAAGAAGTGGAAGAAGTGGGTGGATGAGTGGCAGAAGTTGCCTTACATTTCTCCTTATGAGAATGCGTCTCATCTTCCGCCGAAGAGTGATGAATCGGAGAAGTGGGCGGTCGCGGTTTTGCACGAGTTGCTTCATATTCTTGTGCCAAAGAAGACGGAGAGGGATAATATACTATGCCTTGGAGAGTATTTGGGGCTTAGGTCGAGGTTTAAGAGAGCATTGCTGCAGGACTCGGGTATATTCTATTTGTCGAGTAAGATTGGTACCTACACTGTGGTTTTGAGAGAAGGTTATAAAAGGGGTTTGCTAGTTGAGGATCATCCATTGATGAGCATGAGGAATCAGTATATTCACCTCATGAATATGGTGAAGGAAAATAGTAAACCGGTTAGCGTTCCAGGTGCAAGTACTCAAAAGAAAAAGCAGACGGGTCATGATGAAAAAGGGAAAGGAGAGGAAGTGGAGGATATTGAAAGTGGGGAAGAACATGAAGGGGGCTTGTATGATTCTTCGGAAGCTGAGGTTGAGGAGGCTAGCGACAATAAATACGAACATGAGGATGAAAATGAGAGTTACAGAGGTGTTAGAAGAAATGTTGCAGATAATAGGGGAAGTAAAGCTAGGAAAATGAATTTGGATGCGAAGGGGCCTTCGAGAAAATCTGAAAGAAAAAGGGCAGGCATTGAGGAGGCTAGTGACAATAAATACGAACATGAAAGTGAAAATGAGAGTCACAGAGGTGTTAGAAGAGATGTATCAGATAATAGAGGAAGTAAAGCTAGGAAAATGAATTTGGATGCGAAGGGGCCTTCAAGAAAAAGGGCAGGTGTTGATGAGGCTAGCGACAATAAATACGAACATGAGGATGAAAATGAGAGTCACAGAGGTGTTAGAAGAAATGTTTCAGATAATAGAGGAAGTAGAGCTTGGAAAATGAATTTGGATGCGAAGGGGCCTTCGAGAAAACCCGAAAGAAGAAGGGCAGGTGTTGAGGATGCCAGCGACAATAAATACGAACATGAGGATGAAAATGAGAGTCACAGAGGTGTTAGAAGAAATGTTTCAGATAATAGAGGAAATAGAGCTTGGAAAATGAATTTGGATGCGAAGGAGACTTTGAGAAAACCTGAAAGAAGAAGGGCAGGTGGAAAACAACCTGGTAAGACGATGGAAAAAGTTCAATCCAAATTTTCTAAAAGAGCAAATATGCACGGTGGGAATAATGTTGGGGGAAGCTCGCCAGAGAGATCAAGTTTACCTAAAAGCAGAGGGAGGTCATTGCCAGACAAGAGGATTTATACTTCGTAAAGATTCAGATTATTTGCTGCAACAACATGTTAGCAGGTTTGCATCATGTTCACGATCTCCCTTGTTATGAGTTTGCAAATTTAAAGTTTACCTGCTTAGAATGTTTTGATTGTGAGATTGAGTTAGTTGATTACATCTATAGGAGGGCTTCTATAAAGACAACCTACAGACAGACATATTGGAAATAAAATATCATAAGAGGGAAAGTAATGCATTGAAGAGGTCCAAATCCAAGTAACAAACAGAAGGATAAGTAAACAAAGCAACAAATAAGATTAGATAGCATCCAAAGTGCAAAACAAGGATGAAGTAGAAGGTGGATACAACATTGTTGGCCACTGTCTCAGCAAGGTTATCCTGAAACTTGATAGAGACCTAACCCCAAGAAGTTGGCTCAAGTGGTGAATGCCTTGGTCTTTGGTGGCATAATCATTAGATCTAAGGTTCAAATCTCCTTGGATACAAACAATTCCTTGCGGCCACACCCATTGTGAAAGCTAGATTTAATTGATCTGTGTGGTGGGGGTGCATTATACGGGTCTAGGGTTTATCCTTCAGGATTAGGTACATGAAGTAGCCCTGCCTTGGGGGTTTCCCTATCATCAAGAAACTTGATAAAGACCTGTTCTTATCATGTATCTAATTTTTTGAAGGAAAGTTTGGGTAAGATGAGATACAAAGATTGGTATGCGTTCCTAAGTCTATGTGCTTTCTTGGTTGGAATCCAACTAACAGGGTTCCTTCCATATTGCTTGAGATTAGGGAAAGAACAAGGATGTTTATCTGGGGGAGGGGGGCAGATATAATTCTAGAAATAAATCTTCCTTGACTTCTCTAAGATCTGTTCCTAGAAATTTGTGAGTAGTAAGGCATTGATAAAATATCAACTCAAATAGATAAAATATTTGTAGCATATATAAGACCCAGAACATACATATCAAAGTGTAAATAGTCGATGTTTATGTTGCTCCAGCACTAGACCAACATTTTTGAACATTGATATTTACATGTTTTAAACTATCCAAAAAAATAAATACATATTTTTTAATACTTTTTGCCTTGTGACAAGATGGGGGACTAGTTAAATTTCTGGATTGGTACAGGGCCAAAATAACAATATAAACTATTTTTGACATGTTCATCAAATATGATTTATTTCTCTTTTTTTAAAGGAGTTATTACTTTTTGTTTGTCTGCAAATTCATTTACATGTTATTTTAAAAGAAAAATGACATAAGAACTAGGTTGAAGAGGTTTCCATTACTTTTCTTTCTCTGAAAGTAGATATGCGTTTGGTATAGAGAGCCAAAGGAATTATAAAGGCTTTTGTTGTCCTCTTTTTTTTTTGAGTAATTTAATTCTACTATCAATAAAACAAAATATTTTATTGGAAAAGCATTTTATAGAAGAGGTTAGATTATTAGCAGTACTAATGATAGTATTTCTATGAAATATTAAGGTACAACTAAATGTGCTTAAAATGTGTTTAACAAAGCACTTTTTTTAACATTTTGGCTTTTCTTTTTCTTTTTTTTCTTTTTTTTTGGGGGGGGCGGGAGAGAAATTTTCTTGCGATCAAAAGTGCAAACATCCAGTCACGCAGAAATGTTGTGCTTGTATTATATGCCCTCCAATGATGGTTCTCTTTTTCGTAAATACAAACTACTGCTTTGAGTGGTTTTGACCCCTACATCGCACAAAATTTCTCATTCCATTTTCTCAAGTATTGTCTTGAAGCTTCAGTTTATGAGCATAATAGCATAATAGTCATAGACAAGTGTAGGAAGTGATTGTTGCACAGAGTTTGCAAAGCAATCCTTCCACTCTACTAAAGAAAAAGCCCGATCATGGGAGGCATAGATGGCATGTCTTGATTATTAGACCAGGTAAGCAATCTGCCTTCTAATGGATAATCCACCTGATTACCTCTGGAAAGGATGTCACATGTAGGTGAGAAATTTAGAAATAAACACTGAGAAAAGGAAGTAAAGAGAGTGAGAGCATATGAAGTGGAGGAAATGAAAAACCACTTATTTGCATCATAATTTGATGGCTTCTATCATTTGGCATGTAAGCACTGAATGAAAACAGGGTTAAATGTGGTTCTTGACGAAATTAAAAGAGGGAGTGAGTAGTTGCGATGGAACAAGGTGTATAGCAGGAGATTTTGACGTTGTTGTTTTCCCTAGTGAGAAACGAGGGGATGATAGATTATCAACTGGGATGATTAAATTTCAAACTCGTTTGGAAACTGAATTTGGTGGAATTTCCATTGGGTGGTGGCTTGTATACTTTTGTCTCATAAAGGATCCAAAGTCAATTTCTTGAAGTTTAGCTTCTCTAGAGTGCTAGGAATATTTTGCAAACTCACTTATAAAAAGGAATATTTTGAAATCTCTTTGCAATTGTTACTCCCAAGTCGTATCTTTAACCATTTCCTATTTGATTGTTTATCCGAGTTTGAGAGAGAAATGGGAACATTGAGGTGTAAATATGTGGCTTAATGTGAAAGATTTTTTCGGGAAAGTGCATAAATGGTGGATGAGTTTCTCCATTTAGGGCTTGCCTAGTTTTGTGTTGGCTAGAAGTCGAAGGCCTTTTAAGAAGATTCAAGAAAATAGAATACAGTGGTCTTTTGGAATGTAGAAACTGGAAAGGGAAGAGTGTTGGTGACATTCAATGTTTGGATTTAAAGGAGGCTGTAAATTTGTCTTAAAGAGGAACAAACTAGAAGGGAAGAACTTAAATCTAAGTTGGAAATGGCATCTTGATGGAGGGGTTGGGTTGGTGGCTAAAAATGAGGGTGACTTGCTTAAAGGAGATCATGTCACATGATTTTTCCATTGGCTTGTGAATTTCTATTAAAGAGTTAATTTTATTGGGTATTTCAAAGTTGATGGTGATCTTTTTACTAAAGAAAGTAGTGGTGAAGGATCAGATAGTTCGATTTTCAGAAGAGCCTTTTTAAAGAAACAATAGATTGAAGACTTGTGTGGAGGGTTTCCTGCCAAATTCAATTGAGAGAGGAGAGGGCGTGGTTAGAGTGGTCATTTGAAAAGGAGGTGGTTGGAGCTTTTTGAGGTACATGGAATAGGATGAGGCTTCTTGTTAGGATGGGTAATTCAATTGAGAGAGGAGAGGGCGTGGTTAGAGTGGTCATTTGAAAAGGAGGTGGTTGGAGCTTTTTGAGGTACATGGAATAGGATGAGGTTTCTTGTTAGGATGGGTTCACTATGGCTCTATTTCAGCATTGTTGGAGGGTAGTAAAGGAAGATATTATAAGTGGTTGTTTCTTCAAGAGTTCCATGGTGCTTGTATGTTCAAGAATCCTTTGAACATCTCTCTCGTTACTCTAGTGTCAAAGAATGTTCAGGGACAAAAATCATATTTTGGCCTTTTTTTAACTGGAGATGGCCATCTATTTGGCACTATGACTTTGTATTTTTATTCTTCCTTCTGGGGCATATCATCTTTGTGCTGCCAGTTTCGAGGTTGCTTTCGAATTATTGCTAGGACCCTGTAAAGTTCAGTTTCTCCAACTATGGAAAGCATGTACGTGCTTTTCTTTCCTCTGCACAAAAAAAAGGGTGGGGGGGTTTGAATTATTGCTAGGATCATGTAAAGCTCAATTTCTCCAACTATGCAACTATGGAAAGCATGTACATGCATTTTTTTTTCCTTGGAGCAAAAAGGGTAAGGAGGGGAGGGGGGAATCAGAAGTTGGAACTCTCTACTTGGGCATTACTATAGCAGCATCTTACCTACTAGGCACTTGTTAGGAGCAGCCTAAACAGGTCCACAATGCAGGAGATCTGCAGGCACTCTCTCAAGATGGGTCAAGCTAAAACCTAATCCCAACCTTACCGAAAAGCATAGTAGCAAGCAGCTAGTGAGTAGAGATTAATGGGCATGAGGCTCATCCCTTTTAGCATCGTTCCCCTAGAGACTTGAACCCATATCCTTCTTCTCACCAAACCACTTGGGAGTAAGCTTCTTGTTACTTAGTCAGCCCCTTCGGTGGTTATAACATACTAATGAATTAAGTTGAACTAGGATTTTCTTCCTTCTGTTTTCTAGGGAATTTGCTTGACATGCATTTGGCTACAAAGAATGTTAAGAGTATTTGTTCTTTGATGGAGATCCAAAGTGTAAGTCATTCTTGATTTTCTTAAGACTTTTTTGATAGGTAATCAAGCGTCTATTAAGAGTGAATCTCTGCATATTCTTTACAAGTGTAGTGTATCTTGACGGATTATACTGGATGCCCATTAGTCTCCTATCATAGACAATATGGTTGTAATCACCAAATTTTTTTTTTTTTTGATAAGTAATAATGATATAAAGAAAAGCGCAGAGGGGCGCAACCCACATACACAGGAAGTATAAAGAGAGCGCCTAAAAGGGAGAGAAATGAAAAATGAACCAAATTATTAAAACTACCCTTTACAAAGTGTAAATCAAGTAGAACACCATCTTAAAATAAATTATTATGGGTGTGGTCCATCTCAGTTCAAGTTAATGGGCTATACTATTTGTGTCTTCTTTAACTAGTGGCTTTTAGTTTGACATACATATAATAGAAAGGGCCATTGGAAAGTAAGAGAATACTTAATTCAAAGGCCAAGTAAAGAAATATCTTTACCATCTGCAAATGTCCCCTCAAAATTGTCTATGCACATGCATTTTTTTGTCTTTTGTTTATACGCAAGCATATGGTAAGGTCATTGCTTTTAATAGGACTGCATGTGCTCAAACAGAAGCTTAGTCGGCCAACAAGAATAATAATAAGAATAATAATGAATAATAGTCTTGACATAAGTTAGGAATCATCTCAACATCCTCATTGAGAGGTAATTCTCTCAGTGTGCTAAATTGCAAGCTAGAGATATGTTGCTCTAAACTTTTGAAATCACTTGTCTTTCACTGTAGTTCTCTCGCTCTCTCTCTCTCTCTCTTCCTCCTTGGAGGAAGAATATTGTTTTGATCCCTCAAATTGGAATTAATTTTTTTGTAATCACTTGTCCTCCACTGTAGTTCTCTCTCTCTCTCTCTCCTTGGAGGAAGAATATTATTTTGATCCCTCAAATTGGAATTAAATATACATACATAAATCACATGTAACAGAAGGAAACAAAAGAATTAAAAAATAACTCTTGGATGTCCCAACTATAATTGCTTTTATAACTTTTGCTGATTGAACGGATTAGCTTCTAGTGGAAAGCATCTATGAAATGGGCAATTTTTCATATTTTGGTAATAGGGTACCTATATGACTTAAACTAATGCCTCTTAAAGGACTGGAGAGAAGAGTTGGGAGCTTTTTGGTTTGATTGAATATGCCTGATTACTCTTAAATATTATCTATGACCTATTTGTCATTGGAAATGAACTTGGACTTGTAAATTCCCTTGCGAGGTTGAAATTATGTTGATAGGTTCTTACATTACTTATAAAAAGAATAGTGTTGGTTGGTTGGTTAATTCGCAGATTAGATATTTTTCGAGTATTGAGGTTTGGTATACATATATTTTTTTGAAAGTAGTTAATTGTCACTGTTCTGGCATGTGCTGATATGAAACAGCAATAGGATATCCTACCCAAGTAAAAGCATTGACTTCGTTTTTTTAGCCTTTTTTAGTTTTTTGTTTTTTGGATGAAACCTTGACAGAACATGCGAGGGTGATTTTGTTACCCCAATTTTGATGATATTGAAGTGTCTTCTCAATTTTTATTTTTATTTTTTATGTATAATCAACGTAGTTCAAACTATGCTTTTTTAATGATTCTTCTTTTCTCTTGGTTGGTGGTGATCATTCAGGCCTTTGTTGGCTTTCTGAGGAAAGTGGCAATCATGCATGATGATTGATGCAGCTTGAAATAACGGGCGTCCAGATCAAGCAATTACTGGTGTGTTTATTTTGAAGAAAGGCTGATTAATTCATGAAAGAGGAGAATGTTAATTTTGGTGACTTCAGCATAGCAAGCAGAGGTGTTATATGAGAAGCTGCATTTTGGGTAAAACAGAATTCCTGAATACCATATAAAAAAATTGATAAATGCTAGGTCTGCTTTGCAGGATGTTTACAATAGAAAGCATGGCAACTGGGAAGTGAATACAAATGTGAAGGGCATCTCACAGGATCTTGGTTCTTTGGACAGTTATCCCTTTTCTGCTTGAAGCTTTTTCTTTTTTCTGGTAAAGCCTAGGTGGGGGATGAAAGGTATGTAGATTGCTAATAAGAATTATGTCTGAGCATGTAAAATTCATGCAGACCTTTGGTTTTATATGTTGAAAACTTTAGGGTTAAAATCTTGTTCTGCAAATTGTCTAAATAGATTTCTTTTTTCGTTTTCCTTTCAGTGAAAACAGTATAAGGATTACAACCATATGATCAACACTAGAACAACTTTAGAGATATGAATAAAGTGAAAACAAACATGTAATCTGTGATTACTTTTAACAAATGATGTATAAAGGTTGCTCCAAGGGCATTGGTGAAACATAAAGTAGGGTAGATTTGTTGTTTTATTGGAATGTTCCCGCTCTAATTGCTTAACTTTTGTATAATTAAAGCCAAATCTCCCATTCACAGAACAAGAATCCTGAAAAAAAAAAAACAAAAAAAAACCCCACTTTATGTCCTGCATGCCTTTTCTAAGGAACACCCATGTGACCCAAAGATCTTCACCAAATATTGAAACCCCAGCCAAAATAAAAGTACCAGACAGAAGCCGAAAGAAGCATTATACATCACATCAATGTCAACCCAAAGGAACCCCTTCTAGCTTTGTCTTCTTATAATTGAAGCTCACTGTCCGTACACGTGGCGTGGTGGGGGATCTTTCCATCTTATTCTTCTTCATTTTTTATTATTTTTTTTTTCATACCTTGGGAATCGTTCTCACAGCTTCTTCATGGTAAAAGAGCATATGTTTCTTCAAAGAATATATATATAAATTTTATAGACTATATTAAAAAAATTCATTCAACCCAATGTAGAAAAAATAAAATAAAATAAAAAAATTGTCCTAATCAAAACGAGGATGGATTATAAAGATATTCGACGATACTAAGTTATACATATGTTCTTTATTAGGTGAAATTGAGCAATTGGCTTTAAAAAAAATAAATAATAAATAATAATAATAAAATAAATTATTCTTTTTCCTTCTCAAGTGTACACCTTGAGTTTGGGGAATATTAGAGTATTATACACAATTTTCTTATCAGATAATATCAGAATCCGATCCAATCGGCTCATAATATGAAAATCTAATTATTATTTCGTGATTTACATTCCTTATATTATTCGTTCATATGGCTTATAAATAGAGGAATGCTACAGTTTTTGGTGTTTTCTTAGTCTTACATGAATATTATTATTATTATTTTTTTCCTGAGTGACCGGTAGATTAAGGTTTTTTTTTTTTCTAGAAAATAATATTCACGCAGAACCAAAAGAACACTAAAAAAATACGAAGAAGAACCGTGAAATTTATCTTATAAATAGGCATAGTGATGCTATGCTATCAAATCTCTTTTCTTTCTTCTCTTTTCCAAAACTTGCTTATGCCATTTCTTAGGTTCGGTTTTTCTTATTCATATTCATAAAACGAAAATTGAGTAATGATTTACTATTCTTTGAAAAAAAGAAGAAGTTATTTATCACAAATAATTATATAAAAATAATTTTCGAAATCACTTTTCATAACACATTTCAGATTTTCTTTCACAAATAAGCCCAGACTTCAGGTTCCCAGTCCCTTCATTTTTTTTTTTTTTTTGCTTCTGTTCATATCACTTTCACTCCTTTCTTTCATTTTAAAGTCCAGATGCTCATGAATCTTTCATTCTCGAAGATGGGACATTGGTCATCATGGAGAATATGTTGGTGAAAGTCCAAAAAAGAGAATAATTCGGCAGTGATATATATATATATATATATATATAATCTTGCTTCTGCCTAATGTTCATTATTCCCTACGTAAATTTGAAAAAATGTTGTCTTAGAAATCCAACTAAGACAATTGATTTAGTAAACTGAAAAGTAAAATTTTACAAGTGTTTCGAAAAAAAAAAAAAATAAATAAAAAAAAAAAGAAAAAAAGAAAAAAAGAAAAGAAAAAAAAAGCCGCATCTTCTCTTCATTAGAAGTGGCATTAAAGTTACTCCCACTCTTTTGTCGGAGGTGGCTTCATAGTCACCTTTGTCCTATTGGAGGTGGTTGTGCAGCTACCCCTTCTCTTTCGTTGAGGGCGCCCACATGACTAGTTGGCTGCCTCTATTTTTCACTGAGGGTGATGGTGTGGCCACTCCTATCATGTTGGGGGTAGTTGCACGACTATCCCTTTTTTCCATTGAGAGTAACCATACGGTCACCCCTATCTTCCGTTAGGGGTAGCTGCACAACCACTTTTTATGTTCTATTGGAGGTGGTTGCATGATCACCCCTATTTTTTTTTGTTGAGGGTGGCCGTGTGACCACCTTTCTCTCTTTTAATTTCATTTTATTTTTCAACAAATCAACTTTTACGCCTAAAAATAAAAATAAAAAATGATTTCAAAATATTGTAGGAAGTTTTCTAAAAACTGTTTCGTGTTTTGTTGTTTGTTTTGAAAATTGTGTTAATGGTCGAGACTACATCTAAAAATAGTTTGATAACTATTACCTAGAAAATATTTCTTAGTGTTTGAAAAGAAAAAAAATAATTCTAAATTTTTTTATCAAACATGCCCCATCAACTTGTTTTGCCCTCCTTTAAATTTGTGTTATCAATGCGTTAATTTTTAATTTATGCTCTCCTGCTTCGTAACGCATTTTGGGAAGCCCTGGACATTATATTAGAAAGATAGTCTAATAGCAGTCTAAAAAACAACAAAAAGAAAAACATACACGGTTTCCAAATACAAGATTGGAAGCGGCACAACTAGCTGAAACAGGTGCACAATAATTGACACATCGAAACACTTTCAAAGCATTCTAACTTTAATAAGAAGATAAATTCAAACAGATAACATAGATACAATTGGCAATAAACCAACTAAAAAAGAGAGCAAGGTTGTTTGAAGCATGCACCACCAGAAGAGCGTCACCCTCAAGCTCAAGGCTAGTACAACCCGTAAAAGCTGCCAACCGAATAATAAGTAAAGCAACTAAGGCTTCACCTTGGAGAACATTAGAGCCATGCAACTTCTACGTGGGCCGTGGCTTACTTGTTGTAGGAGCTTCCTGTGACTTTTTTGGGCGTCTTTGGGCTTGGTCGGGCTCTTAGGCCTCTTGGCCCCTTTGGGGTCTTGCGAGCGTTCGAGCCTCTCGGGCCTTCTGGCCTCTCATGGAAAATAGCCTACTGTGAGGCTTTCTTGGGTCTGATAACAAAAGTTTCTTATCCGGTCTGAGTTCCGGGCCTCAAGTTTATTTTGAGAACTTATCATACTTTTTTTTTTTTTTTTTTTGACATGTCCACACAAGAAGGGGAGGGAGGATTCGAACTAGTGACCTCCGCTTCATAAGACGTGATCTTCAGCCGATTGAGCTACCCCTTGGAGACAGTATCATACACCATTTCTTTTTAGCCAAATAAAACATACACCATTAATATGGTAGCGTACATGTAATTGATCTTGGAAAGTTGCATTTTTAACATTTACCAAGAGAAATTTCCCCTTTAATGTGTGTGTGAAAATGAGATTGAAGCATTTTCATAATTAAATGCAATTTCAGGTACCAGTGTGAAAAGATGTTTCCCTTTTAATTCATGTGGTTTGGTGGCATATTCAGTGGAAAATTATCTATCACCATTCATTGTCAGCCCCATCTAATTAAAATAGGGTCATGATCAAAAGCCTGATTTGCATAGATATCCTCAACATCAAACATTGGCCTCACTAAAGTAATTGATTTTATTTTGTTGTATATATATATATTAAATCTGTAAAATATAATATATATATAGACCACAAAATAGATTCTCTCCATTTCACTTGCAACGTATACACAATGGAGAGGATTCTGATCTGGGATTTAAATTATTGACTTTTGTTTTATGGGACGTGGTTCACAGGTGATTGAATTATTCTTTTGGGATCGATATCTTTTTTATTAAATATATGCCATATTATGATTTATGTGTCACATTCCAATTTTTCGGTTCACAAACCATCAATTGCATTGATGCACCGAACATATTCACATGTTATCTCTTTCACCATTAATATTATGTGAACAAGTTGTTGATGTAACAAATCCTTTTTCTCCCATTTGCAGAATTGACATGTTAGGCCAAAATAGTTTTCACAAAATTAGTGAGAAGAAAGAGTCAACTGATGTGCACATAACTCATTTATCTTGAGGAATTTTTAGTGGGTAGATGCTATTATGCTTACACTCAGATAGAGTAGCCACAGTTGATCGTCATCTCTTGCTTTTTTAATTAGAAAAAAAAAAACTCACTTCGTGACGCACACGTGACACACTTATCAGCATCTGAGTGAATGCCTAACATTAGGAGTGAAAATTTGTGTTTACTTGTAACATTTAGAATGAGTTGAAGTATGTATATAAAACTATATTGACAAATTCTAATATTTAATTAAACGGGTCAGACCTTTTAATCTTAACCCGCTAATTTTGTATTAGGTTCATGTCGGGTTCATGAATTATTATTATTATTATTATAAACTAGAGATCTCTAGTAATTTTACTAGAGATAAGCCAAATCAAATTTAGATTTGAAATAGCTTTAAGTTCTGATAAAGTCAGAATCCGCTGACTGCTTCCTCTTTGCGAACTTTTCTCCTAGGTATTCCAATGAGTTATCCTTCTCCTGCAAGTATATCAAGAAACAAGACTTAAAGCCTATTTGAGATTGCGTTTGAGAAGCTTAAAAGTGTTTTTAACACTTAAAAAGTTCATCTGAAGAAAAAAGTACTTGTTTGGTAAAAAAATTAAAAGCACTTTTAAAGGTCTAAAAAGCCTAAAAATAGCCAAAAAAACACTTTTGGTAAAAGTTTGAAAATGAAGCTTTTGCCTAAAAGCTTTTTTTGACTTAAAAACTCTATTTTCAAATGCAATCTCAAATATACTCTTAGAGCCTTATTGAGGTGATTCAACGGAAAATACATTTGATGCCTAAGCGGAGAGAATTCTAGCAAAAGGTTGATCTTCCTTGGGTTAGAGTTTACCTTCCTTCTTTTGCTAGAATTCTACATCTAAAAATAGAGAAGAAGAGTAGTGTCCTTCTACTGGGTTAAGTAGTTGTTCAAAGGTTGCTTACTAACTCGGCTAAAGGGGTGTCCCTTCTCTTTTCTTCCCATACTGCTAATCATTTGACATTAAATGAACAACATGCTTTTTTGACGAGTAAGGTAAATGAGATAATTAACGCTGTACCAATCCCATATGTAGTGAGAAACGACTCCTCTTCCGTTGAAATCAATTGGAAAGGAGTCGGTCTTTTTTTAAGTTAAGGGTTAAAAAGGACCGACTTCTCTTCGGTTGAAATTAATTGAAGATGATCCAAATACTTTGTAATGGGAGTGAGAGATGCATTTAATGCAGTGATTCTAAACATCCCTTCAATACGACGATTACTTCCATACTAGTTATGGGAAGAGATCCAGTGTAGTGCGGTTCTCGTGACCTCCTCGACTGGGCCCAGGTCAGTAGCACTTTTGGGAATGGGTTACTTAGAGCAGACGGTTGGGTCCAGCCCCGACCCATCAAGTTCCCACACAAATGTACACAGCTAGAAAACACCGAACCGGCTAAACTTCGGTGCTTTCCCAACAATCTTTAAACTAGCATCACAATAAAACAAATGGATGAGAACAAAGTAGGCCATTCTTTCTTAAAAATATGTAACACTTGCATGGGGAGTGACTCAGTCGGCTAACAAAACAGTTCCATGACACAACCCCCATCAAATATTGAACAGCAACCCACAAACCAACTAACCAACAAAAAAACAAACACATCCCAAAACCCAACAACATCCCCCATACATTCTCGTTTCTCTGCATGCTGATGCTAATTTCTCTAGCAAACATCATGTACGTTGTTGTTGTTGTTGTGATTTCCATTTACCAACAACCTTTTCCTCTCTTCGTCTTTCTCACATTCTTCAACATGAACCCCATTGCATTTATTCATCTCTAACCCGGTAAGCTTCCTGGCCTTGGTAGCTTCAGCCTCCCAATCCGTGCGGGCAAGCACAACATAGAGGATTGAGACAACACAAGCCACCTGAGCAGAGAGGAGGCCGAACCACAGCCCGCTGAACCCGAATTTCAGCGAGAAGGCTAGGCCGACGGCCACAGGCATGCCGACGAAGTAAAACGACCCCAAGTTGACACGGGCGCCCACGGCCGGCCGTGCGGTGCCGCGGAGGACACCGCACCCGGTGGTTTGCGGGCAATTGCCGAGCTCGCAGAGCCCCATGATGGGCATAACCGAGGCAACCAATGCCATGACAAGCTCATCTTTTGTGAAGAGACCAGCCCATCTTTCTCTAAGGATCACCGTCCATGTCACGTTGATAATGCCAATCACAAAGGCGCATCCCAAAGCAACCATCGCTGCTAGCTTGGCTTTGTATGGCTTGCCAGCTCCGAGATCATTCCCAACCTGCATGTACAACAAAATTAATCAGTTATGGTCCAGATTTCTGGGAGCTGAGCCACCCTTTTCCTTTTGTAAAGGATAATACGTGGGATTGGGAGAAAGGCCAGGTGGTTCACATTGGCTCGTCACATCCCATTTGACAAACGAAGTGCTTACATTACTGGTGTGACCTTATTGTGATGCAACCTCATAAAAAAAAATTTTTAAATTTTTTTTGTAAAACTCTCAAATTTTAACACGAATTTCAAACATTCGACACGATTAAAACCCGACAAGCAAGAGCAAAAGGTAAGCAGTGAATTTGAACCCAATTAAGGGGATCGGAGGGGGGGCTGGGGCGTTATTTTATGAAGAAAAAGTGTTGAAAGAAAATGAATTCCTTGTTTAATCAGGTAATTAAGGTAACGTAATTATCCCAGTATCCAAGGAATCATGAAAAGACGGGTGATGGCAGTGTGACCCGGACACCCTGTCCAACAAGAAGACCATGACCATGACCATGTCCATGTCCGACACGAAATGGACGCAGAACCCGCCACTGGCAAGGTTCAACCCAGCAGCAGCTCGGTCCTTACCCAAATTGGAAAAGAAAAAACCAGAGAAAGAGGAAGAAATGGGGGATCATTATTGATTGAATAAAGGTGAAAGAAAAAAGTTACTCTGGCAGAGACACAGCCAGCGAGGGCCATGGGGACAGTGTACATCATGCTAGTGGTCTGAATGAGAATCCCAGTGGCGGCGACAGCGAGAGTTGGATTCGGCAAGTACCCAGCCATCACCGTCACAATCTCGTACCACCACCACTCCAAGCACATCCCCAGACAGCTCGGCACCGCCAGTTGTAGCAAGGGACCCACACCACCCCAACACACATCTTTCAGATCGATCCCATTCCCGCCCCTCCATCTCATCTCCCCTCCCTTCCGCCCCACCCACCAAACGTACCCCACCATAAGCATCACCATGTTCAGGTTCGTCAGCACAGACGCCATCGCCACCCCCGGCACCCCGAGCCCCATCACCACCACCAGCAATATGTTAAGTGGCACATGGAAAGCCACCGCCAATAGGGAGCAGTACATCATCGGCTTCGTCACCCGCTGCGACCTTAGGAAAACCCTCAGCGGCTGCAGCAAAGTGTTTGTGAAAAGGTCTGGCAGGGAGTAGATGCAGTAGGTCGCCGCCATTGCGGTGATGTCCTTGTCCTGCCCCATCGAAACCATGATGGTTTCCATGTTCACCCACAAGAGGCTGATGGGTATGATGGCTAGCAACAGTATGAAGATCATGCGCTGGAGGGAGAGCGAGAGAAGGTCCCAGTTTTTGCAACCGTAGGCTTGGCTGCACACCGGTTCCAGCCCTGAGGCAAGGCCGGCCAGAACAGAGTACCCTGTTATGTTGGTGAAGCCGATGGACAGCGCTCCTCCGGCCAGCTCTAGGCTGCCGAGGCGTCCCAAGAACAAAACCGACACCGCTGACCGAAAAAAGGCCATGAAGTTCGTGGCTGTGGTCGGCAACGCCATGAGCCATAGCTCTTTCAGCTCTTCTATTACCTGTTTGCATTAAATTGTAGATATGTAAATAACAAGTTAATATATATATAGGCGTTGCAAGAGCACAAGTGTTACCTGCGAAGATGAGGGGGATTTATGGGAATAGAAATCCGGGTCTCTATCCGCCATTTGTTTTTCTTCCTTTTGAAGTTTCAATTAGTGATGGTTTCAGGGAGAAGCCTCCAAAATGGCATGTAGTCTGCAAGAAGATTCAATCAAACAGTGAAACAAATATTGAAAAGCCCAAGTTTTGGTTATTTGTTCAATCACGAAGGAAGCCTTCAAAAATGGCAAGCAACCCAACTTAAAAATTCCATCAAGCAATTAAAAACAAATTGAAAACCCGGAAGTGCTTTCTTCACCGAAGTTACCATAATGGCACATAAACTAGCAATATAACGGAAATTACCAAAGTTATTTTTTTTCAATCTAATCTTCATTTCTAGTAGTGAGATAAGAGCAAGAGATTACCAAAATAGTGTGAAAAAGAACCCACCTTTTTTCAGGTAATTACTCTTTTAACTGTGAGAGGACGTGATGGGCATGGGTAAAAGAGGGCAGAGGATTTCAAAATGGAAGATGGGGGAAAATAGGAGTAAAAAACAGAGGATGGTTGGTGGCTTGGTGGGTTTGGAGTAATTCCAAGAGCCAAAGAGGGAAGGGAAGTACAAAGTAGGGCCTGCTTCACACACGCTCTGTTTTCTCGTTATGCATCAGAGGAAAATAGAAAGCCAATCAAGCCAAAAGCAAGAGATGGGTTGATATGTATTGGCAACTACTTACTGAAATGTATAAGTAGGTTGGGTGAGTAGACAGAGAAAGTTTAGAGAGAGAAACGGAAAGTGAGAAATGGAGAGGCAGAGAAGCTCTCAATTATTGTTGTTGCAGAAAAAGAAAGTTTTGGTAAGAGAGAAGGTGAGAAGAGAGAGGGAAAAATAAAACGTATAGTGGACGAAGGGTCGGTTGTGGGATGGATCAGATGATTCAGATGGATGGAAACGACGTCGACTCTTTTTGTTAATAATAACAGTTGTTTTTTTTGTTTTTGTTTTTTTTTTAAAGGTATTTTGATGTGAAATAATTATTTTTATATTTTTAAGATTGTTTTATATATGTTTAAGTTGTTTGATAATTATAACTAGGATATGGTTTTTGCCTTTTAGTGCTCCTAATCCGTTTGGCTTTTTGTTTGACCCCGTATAATAACCCTAGCAATAGGTTTAATATGGACAATTAATTTAAAATTAATGTTCAAAATTTACTATGTCATTTATTAGTAGAAAAAAAAAAAAAACAATCATAATCTTATTTACAATAACTTCTTTGCTTACCGACGCCTTTTCATATGCTCCTCTTCTCTATCATCTTTCACTACCATTGAGTTCTTATCCTATCACCTTATTTATCGTTATCTTATTGTGTAAGGTGGCCGAAACATCTAATTTTAGTCATTGGGGATGGTTTGGCCTCTTCAATTAGCAAAAAATAGGAAGAGCCCTTTGACCGAAGAAAATGGTTTAGTCATCTCTAACTAGTCTTAATTTTGGTCGCATGCTTGGGGGCTCTCTAAAAGGGGTAGTCAAACTTTTCTTTGCCTAAAAAGCGCATTCAAGAGTAATCAAACTATCCCCAGTGGCCCAATGGACAACAATGGGAGAGGTGGCAGGACATGAGCTTGACGGTAGTGGAAAGGTAGTGGAGGAGTAAAGAGAGAGGCGACGATAGGCAAAAAAGTGGTTAGAAATTAGATACTGACTTTTTCTCAACTTGATAAATGACGTGGCAGCTTTTCAGCCATTCATTTAACCAGATTAAAGCTATTGCACTCCGTGCATTACATTAGATATTGGACGGGCCCGGATATTGATACCCGTCGGGGCATCCATTAAGGTTATGAGCTTCTTATTCAAAATACTAGTAGTCAAGATTTATCGTCCTACAATGTCTCCTCCAAAGTATATCAATATCTTCATTTTTCATTTTGATGCCAGAATATATTACTAGTAGAAGAGGAGCAATGGCCATGTACTTTGTAATGGTTGAACCACTACCCTGCAACAAAATCACCGACCCACTCCTAAAACAATCCTGTTGGGAGTGGGGCTTCAAAGAGTACTGAGGAAGATCTTCCTCAATTTTGCTAAAGGAAGAGACGATTTTAGGTCAATTATGCCTTTCACAAGGCTAGACTAATATCCCTATACAAAAGTATTTCACATTGAGGCACATTGTTGCAAAGAAAGGCTTGACTAATATTCGTATACAAAAGTTGTATGTCTATAAAATTATTTTAAAAAAGAATTTTTTTTTCTTTTTTTTTTTAAAAAAAAAATCCAAAAAAGAACACGACATCTCATTCGAATTATGTTCGACAACAGTCGTTCATAGAATTAAATTCATCGATTATCATTTATGTAGTGAAATCTTTAACAATTTTTTTATCAATATAAACTGCCAAATAATCTACTAGAAACTTATCTTTCATTCTAACTAGTTCATAATCTAGTTTTTACATCGTCGGGCCATAGAATTAAAAATTAATTTTTTTATAAAGATTTTCAAATTTGTTGGGGTTGCCAACGACCCCCAGTACATTGATAAGATCGGTTCGATCCTCCATGAAATTAATAATATATTTAACTTATCCTAAAGATTTCTTTTCATGATAGCATTTACCCTAATCAATAATTTCGTCAAAATTTTGAATCGAAATCAATACGATAGATCTAATTCCGTCACAACTAGGGCTAGGTATCGGTCGGTTAGGACCGGTTAATGGGCTTATCGGTCGCTTAACCGATAAGCTATCGGTTAACCAAATCCTAACCGATTACCGACCGATAAGAAGTGTTAACCGAAAATTATCGGTCATATCGGTAATCGGTTAACCGGTCGGTTAAATCGGTTTGGGCTTTTGTGGGCTTTTTATTGGTTGCTAATTGGGCCAAAAATTAATTGTTTTGGAGGTATAAATATGTTTTGTTGGGCTAAAGCCTAAAATAGCTTATTAAAAATTAGTTATTTTAAAGTATATTTTTGGCTAAAATACCTTATTGAAGCTTTTTTTTTTTTTTTTAATATTAATTCACTACAATAATAAATATAAAATTCTAAAAAATTTAAAATTAAAATAGCTTATCGGTCATATCGGTTATATCAGTTTTTCGATAAAAAAATTTTAACCGACCGATAAGCTTATCAGTATAAAATTTTTAACCGATTACCGACCGATAATTATCGATTATGATTAATATCGGCTCGGTTAAAGTCGGTAATCGGTTAATTTGCCCACCCCTAGTCACAACAACACATAAAAGAGAGAAAAATGGACAATTTGCATCACGAGGATATGATTGTTGGAGTAACCGACAAAGGAGTGATTCAACCACCGCCAATCTAAAAATCAAGAAGTAAATTGGAGCTTACACGCGATACACGCCATTCTTTCTTTTTCTCGTATGTGTTGGATGCAGCATCGTGTATATCGTTAGATGTAGGAAATAAAACTATAATCAGAATGGTAAATTAACATGACAGGGACCGGAGGATTCAATAGGGTAGCCAGAAGCAGAGCACATTATTATGTTAGAAAGAGTAGTCCATGCACAGAGCTTGGCACCTGTAAAATTGGGCTGTGCGGTGAATCACACGTGCCTAGCCGCCCGTTTTTGTTGGGTTCTTGAGAAGCCAAAGAGCGTGATGGTTACAGCCAGGCGTGTAAATTTGTCAACTGAGAAAGGAGGAAAAAAAAGAAAGAAAAGAAAAGGGCGCCAGGCGCCGGTGCCCATTTTGGCGGTTTAACTGTAACTGTAAGTCTGCATCAGTGACATGTCAGGCCACCAACATGGACGAAAGGGAAGCTCGAAAGCAATAAGCTGAGCTGAGGCCTTTTTATTTATTACTCTCTGCCTCCGTCTTGTTAAATCATTCATTATCCTGCGCAACATGGAGAAAATGATGTGTCGAACCAACCTGGTTTATTATTATTACTATTTTTTATCAAGATGGTGACACCATTCCAGCTCTCTCACTCTTCTTTGGACTACTCATGATCAATATTAATGATGTCTTATTATTAATATTAAATTTATTAAAAAAAAAAACAAAACAAAACATGTTTTAGAGGGTTTGTTTTGTTTTTTGTTTGAAAAAATATTTTGATGTGTTTTGGGTCGTGCGGATATATAGTTTTGTTTGGTTTAATGGATTTGTTGCTATTTATTAGTTAGAAACGAATCATTTTTCTTTAGAGATGGGTTCCGTTTGTTAATGTGTTTTGGAGAGTGTTTATGAAGTGAAAAGGGGCATGAAAATAATCCAAGTGAGGTATAGTTAATGGTGGCCATAGAAAATGGGGGACAAGTAGTTCCTTTTGGGAAAAAAGGGCATGATTTTATAAAATCAGATTCGCTTTAGGAGGCACTCATGATGTAATAAAAGCTTCCAATCAACTTTTTTGAGGGGAGAATTTTGTGTGTTTAGATAAAAAGAAAGTCAAATTGAAGCCAAATCATGAAGGACTTAATTTTGCTGTCAAAAGTTAGGGTGGATCGGATCCTTATTCGGTTTAATAGTTTAATCTTGATATTAATCAAGAGTATTCCTTTACAGCTTAGGGTGGCATCTCCACTTTTCACCTAAAGTTTGCAGCAAACATACGTGACATATGCTTCTTCTTCTTTATTTTTTAAGCTTTTTTTGTACCCAATAGGCGGAGTGTGCAAATTTTAGCGGTTCTCACGGTTGAGACAGTTTCGGCCGGCTTCTAATGACAAGAAGAGGCAGGGTCAGAGTTAAACACAATTTAGGGTTTATGATGGAATTCGAAGGCAATGACATGAATATTTATATATTTTCGACCGTTTCCGATTTGACATACCTTCGCTTAATATATAAGTTTTCTTCTGTCTAAAGGTTAATATATAAGACATCAAGCTCGGATGGATCAATCATGTTGGACCTCCTATTTGTCTTTTCATACTGCTGTCAGGAAGATAAAGATTGATTACAAAATAAAAGCAAAACGACGTCATTTCAGGTTTATTTAAATTTTGAAGGTAAAACAATGTCATTTTGAAGCCGATATACATTCACCGTTTTGGCATAGTTCCTAAAAGCTTAATAGGTGAGGTCTAAAACACGTGGAATATTTAATTTAAATTTGGTAAATTGACGGAGTCAAAGTTTAAAGTCAAGATCTTTAACTGTAATACCATGTTAAATAACCACTTATCCATTATAGAAATATGTAAATTTAATAATTTAATCAATACTTTAACATTGTGATGACCAACACGTATAATATTTTAGTTAAATGGAGGGTAAATGATGGAATCAAGGTTCGAACTTATGACCTTTATGACCTTTGGCTATGATACTATGTTAAATAACCATTTGTCACAAAAACTTAAGCAGATAAGAAGAGATAAATTTAATCATTTAATTAATACTTTAACACTTTCCATTATACCATTTCTTTTCGTCTTTGTTGCAGCTTTGTCAGATGAAGATAAATCTTTATCTTCTGGCCCATCTCCGACACTTTTGTCCGACTCCACCTCTGACATTTTTGGTAGCAGAGGCGGAGTGAAAAATCAAAGGAATAGTCGAACCCTTTCAAATCTGGCAAAAGTGGGATCCAGAAACCTAATTAGTAATTTCCAATTCCGAAACTTCCTATGCAAACCCTAGTATGAAAATAATTATTTATTTATTTATTATTATTTTTTTTTTTAAAATGTAATGCATCCTTTTACGTACACTTTAAAGAGGAGGGTAGTACATTAATGCTCAAAACTTTAAAAGATACGGGATTTAGCATTATACAAAAAGGCAAGGTCGTGGGCCAAAAGGTTATAGGCTTTGGAGTGAACTTTCTACTATACCATAATATTTGAACATCCCACCTGAAACATCCCACCTGCACTTTCTTATTCTTTTTACATTAAGGTACCAAGTGACTTGCCCACTATTATTTGTTTTCTATTTCTTTCTTCTATATTCCTATTTTTTTAACCTTTTTTTTAAAAAAAAAAAATTAAAATTTTTTTTTGGGAAATTAAAGGTGATGACTAGGTAATTAGGTATGTAGTGGAACTTATGCTAAACAGTCCAAAACGGCATCTTGAGACAACTAAAGTTGATTACAAAGATTAATGTGCCTCAAAAGAAGCAAAGGGACAAATTATATCCTCATTGTCGAGATCTTAAGGTTTAAGAATCCTTCACCTATAAAAAAAAAATAAAAAAGGTTTAAGAATCCTTCATATTGGGCTGCGCAGCCCTAAATTATATTATATATAATCATTCCCACATAAAAAAAAAAAAAAAAAAAAAAAACCGTTAAATATATAGTTTTAGAGAATAATTTTAGTCGGGGTGGGAATTGGGTGGTGTTTTGCGCCATTCAATAAGAAGTAAACACTTTGTCATTAAGGAGTAGCTCAATCGACAGAGAATCATGCCTCATGAAGCGAAGGTTAGTAGTTCGAATCCCTTTCTCCTCCCCTCGTGCAAATATGTAAAAAAAAAAAAACTTAACTTAAAACACCAAAAATTAATATAACCATTCAGAATTGATAAAATCATTGGAATCACCATCTTGGTTGGTTTTAGAGACTCCGGTGTTGAGGGCTTGGAGGTGGGTGTGGGGTTCTGTTGTGGGTGATGGGCGTTGGGTTAGAACAAATTAAATATTCAATGAGATTGATTTGAATTAAAGACACGGTGTTTTCATCCCCACTGTATTTGATGTTTTTACATGATGTGTCAAATTTCTATTGAAAGTTGTAAAATGAAATTTTACAAACAAAAATTTAGCTCTCATAGTTTTATGTATAGATGCATCTTTGCCTTTATGTTTTTTTTTTTATTCCATACTTTTGGTAAAGATACATTAATAAGACTATATATATTAATATATCTTTACCAAAAGGAAGAGAATTATCAATTAAAAGTCGCATCCATCGATTGGCCCTATATGGCAAACTAATGGTGTAATAATAATATAATTATATGACTCAACGTTCCATAGATAAAAAAATTATTTACAAATGATGAATATACATTATCTTAATCTCCAACTTCACTCTTTTAGAGCATTCTTATCCAATCCTTTAAACAACATTTTTCTTCATAATTATGGTTTACAAAGATCCTTCAAGTGCGTTTGGCACTGCAGTTTCTTGAACAAAAAATACGATTTTAAATTAAACTCGCAAAAAATTGATCGTTTGGGACTGCGATTTGAAAACATAGAAAATTTGCGTTTTCAAATCATAGGTAATGTGATGTATTTTTTTTTTTTTTTTTTTGAAAATGTACAATTTTGAAAGGCTAAACTACGGTTTTGTCAAACTCTTAACTCCGTTTTTAAAAATCAAGTTTTTAAATTGCACATTTTATAACAACTATTTTAAAATCGCAAACCCAAAGGAACTCGATATGAAAGAATCAATGCAGCTTATTTATTTATTTAAACTTTTAAAGAAGGATGAATGGAAATTAGATATAGGGTGATTTTAAGAAGTGGTTCTTCAAACAAACAAAAAAAAAACCCAATAATTTAATGTCATATAAAAAAAGCCTTAAAAGCCTTGGCACTCTTGAAGTTTGGATATATATATATATATATATATATATATATATATATATATATATATATATATATATATATATATAAAATGTTAGGCGCTATCTTTTTATCCTATTTTTATTCTTTTAAAGCTGGTGTGACTTTCAAAATCATCATTGAATTTCATTAGATATTTTACAACTAGAATCCCTCTTTTTTCCGATCCAATTCCTCTACCACCGCAAAACCCAATTCAAGTATGATTCATCTAAAACTTAATAATAATTTTAAAAGCCACATCATCTTTACGAGAAGAAAAAAATGATCCTTAGCATTACTCATATATATATATATATATATATATATATATATATATATAGAGAGAGAGAGAGAGAGAGAGAGAGAGAGAGAAAGAGAATGATTCTTTTTATAAAAAAAAAAGTATTATTTTGTTGGCCAAAAGTTGTGTTTTTTTAGTAGAGTTTTTTATTTTTTTTTAATTTTATGATACACTGCTGACTCTCATGTGTACATAAATTCTAGGGTTGTGGATTTTGACATGAAAGAATAACTTTAATCTTTGGGAAATCATCAAATCACTATCAAATATATATTGATGTAACATGATTGATCAAGCCATTTCTATGGAGGATTATTGAAGAAAGAGAAATATTATAGTGCAATAAAAAAACTATTTTTAGCCCATAAAAGTCTTAAGTGGCAAGATGCCATAGGCCCCACCCATAGTTGCTATGGCCCCACCTACTAATGGGCCTATGACTTCTTGCTACTTAAAACTTTTATGGGCCAACAATTATCTTTTTATTGCACTATAATATATCTTTCGAAAAAAATGAGGATCACCAAGTTTGATCCAAGAGAATATTTTGATGATTGGGCCAACTCCCACTGTTGGATCAGTTCCTGGCTATTCCCTGCCTGCCCCCAGCAGTGAGCCCACAGCCCAAGCACAAATCCTATTTTTGTATGAATAAAAATGTAAAAAATAAGAATAAAAATGCTTTGCCTCTCTAATAAAAACAATTTGTTTAAAATTAAAAACAAAAATGAAAAATGAAAGTGGTATAGTAGTCGTTTGGGTGATCCTGCCAAAAAAAGGTATCTAAATCATCTTGTTCTATTTTATTTCTTATTAATATTATAAAAACATTCTCCCTAAAATACCACAACACTTTTTTATTTATTTATTATTATTATTTTTATTTTAACTTAGACTCAAAAAATGGTTAAGTTCATAATGCATGAGATGAAGTGTTAATGAATTTAAATTCAATAATAAATTCTTCCATTCTTCTTTGTATTTGATTTGAAATAAAATTCCAAGAGAAGTATAAACTAGAAAAATTTTCAAACTGACGTGACAATGGTTTATAAATTAAAAAAAAAAAATGTAATTCTCTCTTTATTGTCTGCGATTCACGGTCTACCACGTCAGCTTGAAAATTTTTCTGAGTTCATTTGTTTGACTGTCTAACACTTCTCAAACTTTAAAAAGAGAAAAACGAGAGAAATAGGCAGCTAGGGTGAAAGGTGCTCTTTTGTAAATTTTCCTAACAAAAACTAAGTAAACAAAACAATCATAAAACTATGCTTAATAGGGCTTTGATTCATTTTGTAAGCTAACTTAGACCTAATTAAATGGGCCTCCACATTCTAAGCCCAACAGTTGGGCTTGCCTATGGACTTTCATAGGCTTAAGGTAGGGTCCGTAGGGAATGTTACAGTCTTACAGAATCAGAATTTACATTAAAAAAAAAAAAAAAAAAAAAAAAAAACAAGAGGTCAAAGCTAACATGGGAATCATCAAAATGAGAGCACATGAGCTCCAATTACACTGTAGATCAGAAAGTCAAAATCTGCCGTTGATAGCAACCATTTTAATAAAAGCAAGACCCCAGATGATCTGATCTCGATAATCCAATATATAGAAAAAACAGACAAGGGCTTGGATACGTACATGTACAGCAACAGAGCTACGAGTTTGCACATCCAATCAATTCCCTTCGTCACCGCGAATGAAAGAAAATGTATATATATGGCTACCAAAGATCCCTGACCGTCTCTTTGGACTGGCAGGTGAAGGAGCTTTCATCTTACTCCCTATTCAGATTCACTTTCTCGAAGTTGAACCCATCGCTTGATTTCTGCACTGCTGCACATTCAGTCTTGATATGTACGCATAGGTGTAGATATATATTCTTGGTTTGTTGGCAAGTTTGTGTCTTTTTCGGGTGATTGTTCAGATGAGAAATTGTACCCATCAATGGCTGCGTCTTTGGTGAACCCAGAAGCAATATACGTGTCGGCCTCCTTTGACGATAATCTCAAAGGGTTTATTCTTGCTGCTGTTTCTGGTGTGTTTATTGGGTCCAGCTTCATCATCAAGAAGTTGGGTCTCCAACGGGCTGGCGCCTCGGGGACTCGAGCCAGTAAGCGTTCTTTCCCAGATATAATTTCCTGATTCTATTCATCTTTTAAACGTTTTGGTTTGGTTCATTTTCACTTCAGAAGAATGCAGTTAGTTAATTACAGTTCTGGTGTTATGCCAGCACGATGAGGAAGGATACAAACCATTAGCCTACTTGAAAAGGGTTAAAAAGTAATGCACTATTCATTTATCAAGTCAATATCAGTATTCACTACCCAATTGAGCTGATTATTAGAACCTTGCTATGACTTATTGGGATGATTACAATGATAGGATTGTAATTTTTTTCTTCCTGCTGAGAGGCATTTTTTTTTTAAAATTTTTTATAGCAAAGTCATTTACTTGTTAAATTGAAATTGCATGTAACTTGAGTTCACTAATATGAATTATTGTGCTGGTGGATTGTCTGGTTAATGGAATAAAGGTTCGGGTGGATACGGGTATCTGAAGGAGCCTCTATGGTGGATTGGCATGGTGACAAGTAAGTCTTGCATTGTTGAATTGTGAATGTGTTGATTTTGGAAAGCTGTGAGGAAATATGAGACAACTTTTTGTTTTTATCTCAAATTTTGACAGTGATCGTTGGTGAACTCTCCAATTTTGTCGCTTACATGTTTGCTCCTGCGGTGCTTGTGACGCCACTTGGAGCTTTGAGTATAATTGTTAGGTGCATCAGATGTCCTTAGTTTAAATTCTAGTGCTGGTGTGCTTGGTTGCAATAGAACCAGATTTTAGTTGAAATTCAAAATCTTTGAAAGTCAAACTACTGGATTAGTTGTGGAATAGTTGTGATTTGTGATCCATTTTCAGTTCAGTTTATATTGTTCTCATAAGCAAACAGATTTTGGAATTAGATTTTGGCTTCAATCCCTATTCCATGACTTCATTTCCTTGCAACCAAATGCAACCTGCCAACCTTTGTGTTTCAGATGAATAAATTTGTGGTTTTGACTTTGTTGTTCATTTTGTCACAAGTGCTATTCTAGCACACTTCTTCTTGAAGGAAAAATTGCAGAAAATGGGTATACTGGGGTGTGTCTTATGCATTGTGGGGTCTACTTTGATTGTGCTTCATGCTCCAAGTGAACGTAGTCTTACATCAGTGGAAGAAATTTGGGAGTTAGCAACTCAACCAGGTAAACTTTTTGAATATTGTTTTGCTGTTTCTATGTTTAGTTTTTCTCTTCTCTCTGTTGATTGTTTTCATGTTTTGGGTCCAGCTTTTCTTTTATATACAGCCTCAGCAATAGCTGTTTCTTTGTTGCTGATCTTGTATTTTGAACCACGCCATGGGCAGACAAACATAATGGTGTATGTTGGCATATGTTCCATAATTGGATCTCTAACGGTTAGCATTCCTTGTTTCTTCCATAAAGAGTTGCCTTTTTAATATGATAGTATTTGCAAATATGTTGTGTTGCTCCTACTATCATTTTCTTTTTCTAATTATGGGCATATGCTATCCATCTTACGAAAATATCCTATCCCTAGATAATCGTTGGAAGCACATGCAGACAATAGATTTTATGCTTCTTTTGCAGGTTATGAGTATTAAAGCTGTAGGTATTGCAATAAAACTCACATTCGAGGGTTCAAGCCAGGTAGCATGCTTCCAAACATGGGTTTTCGTAATGGTTGCAATTACATGCGTTATCACTCAACTGAATTATTTGAACAAGGTCAGTGATTTTATTTCTTCCTTTTTGCTTCCATTAACATCCCCCTCCCCCCCCGAAATATGAAAATTTTGAAGTCTGGTCTTCATAAAATGCACAAATAACTTACTCTTTAGACTCCCCTCTATATAACAGATTGCAACTAGAATGAAAAATGTGGTGAGTTCAGCACTCAGTATAAACGGAACTTATTACTTAATAAAAACCCAATCCTCAAAGTAAAATGTCATTAGTTTGACATTTTCAATGTTTAGTACTTCATTTTCCACCACCTTCAAATGCATCTGTCCTGTTAAAACTCTGCATTCATGTATATCTTCATCTGAAACTGTATCCATACTGTATTTGATGGAAACTGGTCCTCCATATCTGTAATGCAAACTTCTCTGCTAACAACTTAGATAGGGACTGCACTTTAAGTTCTTAGCGCCAGGTCGAGAAACAACCACATCTAGCTTCAGTCTAATTATATAGGCATCCGACAGCTAAACCTTTGAGTCAATTTCAAAATCTTGACACAGGTTATCACACGCATTTAATTCAGGAGCCATTTTTCTCCTGAAGCTCACTTGGAGCTTCTCCGTGATCTCCTATCTCATGAATGTTAGAATAGGGGATCTATTGAAAACACTAGTCTACCCTTTGCCATCAACAGCTACGATAGTTTTGATCTTCTTTTAATCTTTATATGGATTGCAATTGCTTTCCCTAGGTTCTTTTTCTAGGTTATGCCATTGGACCCTAGTTCATTTGTTTATATATTTCTTGCGTCTTAAGGGACATACTTTTGGACCCTAGGGATAGAGATAGTTAACTTTCTTTGTCAGATGGACTTGCAATCCAAGATTTTACTCTCTCTCTCTCTCTCTCTCTCTCTCTCTCTTGGTCCTTGGTGTCTCATTGAGTTTGTGGACTACACAACAGTTGGTGGCCATTGAGTTTTTGGACTTCACAATGCTTGGCAGTCTTCTTCCTTCCCTGGCGTAGGTGGGATTTGGTTCCAGGCCTCTTGATATGTATTGAAATAGGTGCCTTTCAATTATTTGGTGGTGTGTGTGTGTAGATAGTCATTCAGCATGTGTTGTGCCAAGTGCCTGTTTGTCAAGATCTTTCAACTCAAGTCAATATATGTTAGTGATGATCAATGTTGGCCAATTTGTTACCACTAGAAGTATTCACGTGTTTTAGAATCATTTAAGCTCCTGTCTGTGTGGTTTTGTAACAAGAATGGTCATGAGATTATTGGATTAATGACGGCATTTAATATCAATTTCATCATAAGTCCAAGAAAAAAAAATTAAGAAAATGATGAGGATAGATGTATAACTTGTATACCTTTCTCTTAAATGCCTTGATGCCTTCTTGTTCTTTTTATTTGTTCATCTACTTATTTTCCTTTTTCTGGGTGTAGAGGTGGTTAGTGTTATTCAAATACCAGCAAAGTTCTTTCTGAAAAGGAGGATTTTTTTGACACTTAGATGTTGTGAATTCTAGATATCTTAATTTGACTGCAATGGTCTCTGCTCCTCTGTAACTTTTCATCATATTTGAGATTTATCAAGAATCGTTGGTATGGTGACGGTACGATTTTTGGTTCATTCTTAATATGAATGGAATGAGATGATAGAAGAGAATATTATGTTTATGTAACATAACCAATGTTAAAAGCACCCACAATTAGGAGTGGGCAAATATCCACCCCGCCCGGTTTTCCTCACAAAAAATGCAGATCCAGGTCAAATATTAGGATACCTGCGCGGGGCGGGGCGTGTAGCATTTTTTTAAATTCTGGGTACCCACCCTGCAATAACCCTAAACCTAGAAAACTAAGACCCACAAACAATAACCTATCTCTTTCTTCAAGCCGCCTCTTCTTCATCTTTCTTCATGTTCTTCTTCTTTCTTCTTTCCTCTTTCTCTCTCTCTCTCCTCTGCGCAGCTTCTTCTTTCTTTCATTTTATTCTTTCTTCTTTCTTCTTTCCTCTCTCTCTCTCTCTCCCCTTTGCGCCCTTCACTCTCTCTCCTCTGCGCAGCTGCGGCCCTCTCTATCATCTGCGCCTCTCTCTCTCTCTCTCTCTTCTCTGCACCTCCCTCTCTCTCATCTGCACCTATCTCTCTCTCATTTGTGGCTCTCTCCTCTCTCTAGACCTGGATGATGCCCAAACCCGCACAAACCCACACCATCCGGCCCACCCCGCACAACCCGAAACCCAGTGGATATTGATAATTTGGTTGCGGGTCTAATTTTTAATACCCACAACCTGCGGGTCGGGTACTAAAATACCCAATACCCGGCCTGATCCGACCTGTGCCCACCCCTACCCACAATTGTAACTCATGAAATGATACATTTCAATTTGCATGCACCATTAGAAAGTTGTAAACGGATTCAAAATGTTTTTCTGTAGATATGCTTCACTGTTGTTTATAATTGGTGCCATTTGTTTGTCCTGTCTTTATTTAGAAAATAATGCAAATCAATGACCCAGGCTTTGGACACATTCAACGCAGCACTTGTTTCTCCAATCTATTATGCTCTGTTCACATCACTTACAATTTTTGCCAGTGCCATAATGTTCAAGGTATCTTTGATTCATTCGCTGGAAGCAATCTGCATTTTTAATTTCAGAGTGTATTATATTTTTTTCTTTCTGTTTTTCTAGGATTGGTCTGGTCAGAGTGCTAGCAATATTGTGTCAGTGCTTTGCGGACTCATAGTTGTGCTTTCTGGGACTTTGGTATTGCATAGTACAAGAGAACGGGATCCAGCTTCTGTTATAGGTATGTAATTGTGAACATGTTGACATACACCCATGCGTATACACTGACTAAATGGCATGATTTTCAATTGTATGGTTTAATTTGTGTGGCTTTTGTTTGCGTCTGCCCAGTTTATCATATTCTTGCAAAGGTTAAGTGCCCAGGCTAGATTCCAACATCAATAAATTGGCACTTTGGTTTATCTGTAGGAACCTCCTGGTGCAACATTTTGTCTACTGAAGCTCACCTTTCTAGGTTTCTCAGAAGCACGTTAATTCTTAATAATTAGCACACTGACTATGTATATAAATAGGACACCAATTGAGTTGGAAGATTCTGTCTCAAAAAGTAACATGTATCCTTTGAATATATGAGAAGCACATATTTTTTTTTGCTATTAAAAAAAATACTTCTCAGTTCTCACATGTTAAGGAATATGTGTCACTTTTAGGCGCTGGGTTGAAGAAAAATTCCTCCAACCTAGCTTGTAGGAAATTTCTGTCTATATAAAAATAATCAAACATCATCAATAACTTTCTCACTTTCAGCTTGTGTGTATGTAATTGATTCATTATTAGCTTTTTCTTCTAATCATGTTCTGTAATATTCTCGTGTGAAAAATGCCAGTATTTTGAGATCTGAATTTCTTTGTTCTTCTGGTGCGTAGTTAAGATCAACAATACAGATTATAATAGGCGGCTTGACTTGTTAAAAAAAAAAAAAAAAAAAGGAGAAGAAAACTTACCACTCTGGTTTTCTAATTCTTGAACTTTCAATCTAACACATTGAGGTTTCATAAGAAGCACTGCTAGATGCCACTAGACCATTAGAACCTGAAGTCATTCTAATTGCTTTTGGTAATTATGGTGTTTCTCCATATAATGTACTTAAAGTACTGATTAGTTATTCAGATTCTCTATGAAACAAAAGGAATTTGATTTCTTCGTGACTTCTTGACACCACCTTATAAGTTAACAGCACTTTGAGCATATCTGCATTATGCTTGTATTATAAATTTAGGTACAGTTATCGTGATTGTTTGCAAATGAAAACTAAGCATACGCACAAGCATATACCCCATGAAGTTCTGAACACAGACCAGATAAGAAATGCTTATGCATAGGCAGACTGGTCACTGTGGTAATAAAATTGGCTTTGCAACTTTAACATAGGCTAAACTAATCACAAAGAGAATTGTTGCTGAAGTAACTTATGAGTTGTTGCTTCTTTCACAATGAAAACTGCCTCCAATTTGCAGATCCCATTTAAATTGGAGTTATATATAAGGCTTTTTTTTTTTTTACTTGAGCAATGAGCTTAAATTATCATCAAATTTCAAGCCAAGACAATCCACTAGTGGAGATTTCTATATAGTCTGCACTATTAATATTACGAAACTCAAGTAAATAGTCGTGGTGTCGATAAGGATAAGTTATACCATAAATTAAAGGCTCTTAAGCTATTTTCTATAGCCAGCTTCCCTTTAATTATTTGAAAACATTTCAAATGAATCACCAGTGATTTCTAGTTATCTAGTGAGAATGTTTTATGTGGCTATTTCGAATATATGCAGATATGTATTCATCCGTGTCTCCTCAAGTATCATGGTTTGTCCATATGAATGGTGAAACTTGGAAACAGAATGCTGATGAACTATGCCCTGATTTTGACGCAATTCTTAAACAAGACCATTTCAAATAAGAATGGAAAATATCTGGGAACATCCATTCAGCATCTCATGCAGCCTGCTGAAGCCTGTGTAGTGCATAAGTGGCAAAAACCTGCCAGATATTTTTGCGTACACTGCCATTTCTTGATTCCAGATTCTATTTGGTTCTTCAGTTGGCGGCTTGACATTGACTTGTGGAGGGTAATAGTTGGAATTTAGTTGGAATTTTTCCCTTTCCTTCTTATGTGCTTGTAGGGTTTGACAATTAGCTGCAGCACCGTGTAGCTAATTTAGTTTGTGATTAATACCTGATAGTTATCGATTTTGTTTTGTATTCTTACCATAGCTCCTTATGTTTTCTTTGTACAAGTCAGGTCACCAGCACACAGATTGTAAAATTGATTCAACTCAATTCATTATCACCAGAGGAATTTTTTATTTGATTTGTAAATTCAATATTTTAATTTGTTGTTCCTCCTTCTATTCAATGCTTTATTTTTGGTCAATCTGCCTCTGATGCCACGCATTCCACTCCCATACTCAAGTGCATGTTTCCAGACGTGATAGTAAAAATTAAAGTTTGGATCTAAGATTCAACAGTAATCCATCTAAAATCTAATGGTAAATTTTATTACCATGTGAAAGAGTGTATACTTAAGAGTGTGGAAGTGAGAGTTGTGTGTAGCATTTCCCTTCTTTTCATTGTCAGTAGACTTGATGACTTGCTCCACTCAAACTCGCACCGAAAATTGCAATATTCTCTCAAACTTTACAAACTTGCAATATCTTCCCAAATTACTTGGCTCTTTCACTTAACACTCTTCCTTATAATTTTTTGTTAAATCTGACGGAACAAAAATGACAATAATACCCCTCACCCGTTTTTTTTTTTTTTTTTTTTGGGAGGATACCAAGTACATTTTCTCCATTATTATACTGTACTTGTCAAGAGTCCATTTCAAAATCTCTCAATTTTTTTCATTTACTGCATGTATGCATTTTGAAGGGTATTACATTTAATGCACTACCATTATTAAAACTTTTGGATTGCAATGCCCTTCAAAATGCACTAAATGAAAGAAATTAAGAGATTTTGAAATGAAAAGGATCATTTTCCTCAGTTTTAATGGCCTATGTTGCCTCTTGCCCTGGTCCATCTAATCTAGCTGTGAGAAGATTTGATCATGGTGCCACAGCCACTAAGAGGGCATCGGACGGGAGAGAGGGTAAGATGAAGGACAAGGTGAGACGATTAATGTTGTTGATGTCCAAATAGGTTGGCAAAGAAGCTTCAATAATTAATGTCGGCAGTTGGAAAAGACATTCACTACCATTTTAAGATGTGTGGCATAAAATATTTGAGATTTGCAGTTGGCTTCTTTTGACAATTGCACTTCTTATCAGCATCATCAGGAGCTGGCTCGCATTACACTGGAAACGTCTTCTTTGAAACGGTCAAACATATTTAGCATGCAAAATGTTAAGGATACTATTATAATTTTCCAGTCTATTTACAAAAATGGTTTGACAATTTAGGCAACAGTGTTGCGTTAGCCACAATCAAATTTAATTGTTTAGTGGTTGACTGAATGAATGACATGTGAACTTACAAGCTGAGGCAAGAGTCATGTGATACTACCATATCAGCCACAATTAAATTTAATAGTTTAGTAGCTGACGCGGTATGTGCCATGTAATTTGCCACATTAGTTTGTAACGAAATTATAGTAAAAATTGTAAGCCCCCTAACAATACCCATTTATTACAAGTATTTTCAAGTGCTTACTCTCTGATGTGACAGTAAAAACCACAATTGATGTGAAATATACAGATTAAGTCGTTCAAAATCTAATTGTAATTTTCACTGGCACATTAGAAAGTAAAGACTTGGGAGTAAGTAACATTTCTCATGTAAATATCTTAACCTACAAATGTAGGGCATCTTCCAAAGGAAACTGCATGTAACATGCTTTTTCTTTTTTTAATGAATAATAATTTATTAGAAAGAAGAGCTCTTACACATGCGAGCTTGGAAAGTAGGAGAGGACTTTTGACTTCCTTGGCAGTAAACAAATACGCAACAAATAAAATAATAGGGGTGCATTGAGCTTTCAAACTGTTGGAAAAACGATCTTTCACCAAACACCAGAAATATTCATTGTTGCAAGACTCATTCCACGAAAGACTACAGCTACCCATTCCCCTACGTTTGGATTTGGGAAAAGAAATGGAAGTCACAAATCAAAAGAATGCTCATGAGAAAAGAATAACCTGGTTTTTTCAGCAATTTCAAACCTTCACCTTGTTCTTTCTGAGATCCAAGCAAGACATATGCCCTGCAATCAACAAGCACTAGTAGGGTACTATTATTTTTATGAAAGTTTGTTTAAAAGGGTCATGAAAGATGAGAGCCCTAGTGGACTAAACAATTATCTTTCCCTGACTCTGATCATTTTGGATGGTTTATAGTCATCTGTTCTTTCCACATTAGGAGAATGTTATCCCACTATCCAAATCTTGGAAACTGCAACAAAGACAAGCTGGGAAGAAAAATGTATTGCATACAATGGTTCTTCTCACGATTAATTTACACATTCAATGGATCAACTCAAATTGAACCTATACAAATTGGTCATCCGTTCTTGCAAAGAGGATAAGAACATTATATATACTATGGTTGTAACAATTTCTACAAGATAATATACCAATATCATGTAATGGTACTTGGACCACAGAACCT
This sequence comes from Corylus avellana, assembly GCF_965113065.1. Taxonomy (NCBI): domain Eukaryota; kingdom Viridiplantae; phylum Streptophyta; class Magnoliopsida; order Fagales; family Betulaceae; genus Corylus; species Corylus avellana. The sequence goes on from NC_142496.1 coordinate 23,766,884, forward strand.
TACCTCTTTCAAGCTTTTCTATGGTCAAATCTGGATGAGAAAATTGAGAACTCAAATGCGGTTTGCGAGTAAAAATATAAGCATGCAACTAAACTTGACTCTGGCCCTCTGGGTATGATTGTAAAAGGGATGACGATGCCCTCTCTACATTCTTCCCTGAAGCATAAAGTGAAACTCCTGCGGCTTGGAATGATGAAGAGGAAGAGAGAGCTGGGGCTGAAGCTGCAGTGGTGGAGAAAGCGCTAATGTTGCTGCTCACATTCATGCTGCTTCCATTAATGGACCCTTCAGTCAAGCCCTTAGGAGCAGGTGGCCTCTCAATCTCTGTAATCCCTTCTAACATCTGCACCACTTTGCTCATCATTGGTCTGTGTGACGGTTGCTCCTGGATGCACCAAAAGCTGACTTTAATTGCCCTCACCACTTGCTCCATATCAACCTCTTGGTCAGCAAGCCTCCGGTCAAGAATTGCCTTGATATTACCCTTCTCAAACTCTTCATAAGCCCACACACAGAACTTTTGCCTACGGGTTTCTGCAGATACTTCGAAATTACGTCTCCCACTCACTATCTCCAAAAGAACCATACCATAACCATAAACATCAGATTTTGAAGTTATTGGAAGATTTGCCAGCCATTCTGGTGCCAAATATCCTCTTGTACCTCTGACGCTTGTCAAGGTTCGGTATCTATGGTCCTTTGGATTAATCAGCTTGGCAAGACCAAAATCTGAGACTTTGGCAGCATAGTTCTCATCCAAGAGAATGTTTTCTGGCTTTATATCACAGTGGACGATGCAGTCCCGACACTCCTCGTGCAGGTATGTCATCCCCCTTGCAGTACCAAGGGCAATGTTGAACCGGTATTCCCAATTCAAGATTTTTTCTGACTGGCCTTCTGATACGAAAAGGAAATGATCAAGAGACCCGTTTTTCATGAACTCGTATACTAGAAGCCTATGGCGCCCTTCGGAGCAAAAACCAATCAATCTCACCAAATTCAAATGATGGGTGCTACTTATAGTCGCAACCTCCATTCTAAACTGTTTTTCCCCCTGTTCAATTCCCTCAAGTTGCTTCACTGCAGCAACCGTTCTATTAGTAAGAATCCCTTTGTACACAGCACCAAATCCTCCAGTTCCAAGCTTCTCCTTGAATCCCTTGGTTGAGCGCTGGAGCTCCTTATATGTGAACTGGACTGGAGCACCAGAAGCATACTCAAGAAGGGCATAGTGAGCTGACAATACTCCGAACTTGGGGCTGTTTCTACAACACCACCACCACAAACTACCCTCCAGGGCAACCAAACCCAAAATGGTGCCTATAACCACAACAGCTACAACCCACGGATGCATCCTCCAACCGCCGCCCTTCCCAGAAAGCTGGGCATTAGGTGACGGGTTTGGATCCACCGGTGAGCAAACCTTGATGTATGAACTGCTCGGCAGCGCCGGACTCTGATAGCCACTAATAAAACCTGGAGTCTTGAAATAACACAACCCCGTCCCATCTGACAACGAAGTTGAAGCATCGCAACTAGGATTCACAAGACAATTCGACCGACATGCGGATATACCCACAAAGAAAATCTGCGACTCTGTCTCCGGAGGGTATGTTAGGAACTGTGTATTTTCCATATCCAACATAGTCGGATTCCCTGGACAATTCACAGTCTCCACCTTCCTCTTACACCCTTTCCTACCATCTTTTGGATCAACGAGCTCGAAATTCTGAGATGGGCACCCGCAAATCGGGTCCGTATCATTGTAACTACAAATTCCCATATTCCCACAGTACCCAAAAACCTCACATTGATCCTCAACAGCTGCCCATCTCGCAATTTCAGTCCCACTCCCACGATCAGAGCTAAGTATCCTCAAATTCCCATCACCGCCCAACTTCAAATACCTCAGTGTGTCCCTATTCTCGGCATAATCATTGCTGTAAGCCATGATACCCCCACCAGACAAATTGGAATCGAAAATCGACAGAATCCCAATGTTCTGTATTCCCAAACTCGGGGAAGTCATATTGACATCATACGAGGAATTCAAACCCTGAGTGAAATACACAATACTATCGTTCCAACTAAGCGTGAGATTCCCAGAACTAATAAGACGAAAGGAGTACAACCCAGATCGCAGAACCTTACCGGTGGTGAAGTTCTGGGACGGCACGACCGTATCGGTGGGGTTGTCGAAGGAGGACCAGACGACGGTGTCGTTTCGGAGGAGGGAGAGTTTGCCGGTGTCCTCGAGTGAGGCGGAGGAGACGCCTTTTCCGGCGGTGCCTGAGTCCCAGACGGTATTTCCGTCGCCGTTGACGAGGCGGAGGGCGCCAGAGGGGAGGAACTGGAGGGAGGCCGCGGAGTCCACTGGGGTGGAGCCCGCTGTCCAGATGGGGACGCCGCCGGAGTAGGAGATGGCGGCGATGAAGGAGTTGGGGAGGCCAGTGGAGATGAAGCCTAAGGAGAAGGTGGAGCTTGGGGAGGACCACGTCGCCTGGTTCTCGTTGGAGGCGTCGAGGGTTGAGCCTGGTGCGATTGTGCCTGCTGCTTCTGATGCTTTTGCTGCCACTAACAGAAAAACAACAAGGAAGAGTGATCTGGGTTGGATTTGGAGGATCATTTCTTCCCTTTTCTGGGTATAATCCGTGGATTGATGGTTGTGAAGAGATTGAGAGAACGCAGACAAGAGGGCTTAAAACGGTGGGGAAGGAGAAAGGAGAGCGAAGACTTTGACTTGAAAATGTGCAGCTTGAGACTTTGTGGCGGCGGCTGCCAGGTGGGGGCGCGCCAGTCCCTCACGATTCAATTGCCCCTCATTTGGGGATAGTTTAGTCATTATATGGCCATAGAGTCAAACATTTTGAATTCTAAGTTTTGACAAAGTCCCACCATTTGGCATTTGATATTCTTAGGCCCGTAGGCCAATATCCCGGCCCAGACCAGCCCAAGGAGAGACCAATGGTCCAGTACATAATGAGTTTAAAGGACTATTTGAGATTGCGTTTGAGTGGCTTAAAGAGTGGCTTAAAAGTACTTTTAACACTCAAAAAGTCAGTTTGAAAAAAAAAATACTAATTTGGTAAAAAAAAAAAAAACACTTTTAAGGGTCCAAAAAATCTAAAAATGACCAAAACACGCTTTTAGCAAAAACCTAAAAGTGAAGTTTCTACCTAAAAGCGCTTTTTGGCAAAATTTTTATTTTTAAGCCTTTTTACCAAAAATACGTTTTAGTTATTTTTAGACTTTTTGAACTCTTAAAAGCGCTTTTAATTTTTTTACCAAACAAATATTTCTTTTTTCAAACGGATTTTTTGATTGTTAAAAACACTTATAAGCCTCCTCAAACACAACCCCAAACAAGCCCTGAATAGGAGTGCCCCATGAGATCATGCCACGTTATGTCATTTTAATCATTTCTCATATCCTCGATAGAATATTAGACAATGCTACACTAAAGCACACGTGTCACGCCTTACTTTTCTACATTCCTGCAATAGTAGCATGTGACGTTTAATTGACACAATTGCCTTGTTAGAACTACGTTGTGATAGAAGGTGAAACTTGGCGTGAAATGTGATTTGTTAAAGTTAGTAATTAAATATAACAACCAATCAAAACGCTAGCCAATGACAAGGATACACATCGCAAATCCCACATAATGAAGAGAATTCGTGAAAGCATCTTTAGCAAGAGTTTTTATTTTACTATTCAAAATACAACTTTTTTTCATTTTAGCTATTAGTTTTTCACTACACACTTCAACAAGAACATCTATTTTAACTATCTACTCTAATTAAATATCATTTTTTTAGTATTATTTTATTAGTTTTTTTTTTTTTATCATTTCTTTGTCTTCTCCATAAAAAGAGATAAAAAGAGAAGGAGAGAGAAAATATTAAAAAAAACAGAAAAAAATATAATAAAATATTACTTACAAGTTGTTAAAGTAACTTGTAAATATAAAAGTTTACTGTAGCAGTAGTAGGAAAACCTTCTATTTTATAATATCTGTTTAGAGCAAGAAAAGTTAACAAAATAGTTAAATTTATCTAAAAAGCTAGTTTAAAAACTGCTTAGATGCTCTCAACACAAGGAAACCAACCCAAAAGAAAAAAAGGTACACACTCTCACGACTCTCTTGAACTTCTGTTACACTCATCTCATTTTCACAAAAAAGAAAAAAAAAATTATTTCTATATGACTACACAAGTAATTAACTGAGAAAGAATTTCCCGCTTTGATTAGGAAAAAAAAAAAAAAACTGAGAAAGAAAAACCAATTGATTGTGATAAAGAAAGAAAGTTGATTTGATGCTCTTCAATTTAGTATGGTTGCAGTAGGTAGCAGAGCATTGAGGGCCTTTGGGGGAGGCGGCCTATGAATCTCTGTGATGCCTTCTAGCATGTGCACCACTTTTCCCATTCTTGGCCTCTCTGATGGCTGCTCCTGGATGCACCAAAAGCTTACTTTAATGGCTCTCATTACTTGCTCCACATCCACCTCTTGCCCACCCAGCCTTCTGTCAACAATTCCCACCACATTACCCTTCTCAAACTCTTCATACGCCCAAGCCCACAACTCTTTCCAATTCGTTTCTGCAGATACTTCCATATTCCTTCTCCCACTCACTGTCTCCAACAAAACCATACCATAACTGTAAACATCGGATTTTGAAGTTATTGCAGCATTTTCCTGCACCCATTCTGGTGCCAAATAATCTATATGGCCCTTTAAAGTAGCAACCTTTGCAAGACCAAAATCTGATACTTTTGCAGAATAGTTCTTATCCAGGAGAATGTTTTCAGGTTTTATGTCGCAATGGATTATGCTTTCAGGGCACTCATCGTGAAGGTAAGTGATGCCCCTCGCAGTGCCAAGGGCAATGTTAAACCGAGTCTCCCAATTCAGCAATTTCCCCGGCTTATCATCTGTTTGGAAAAGAAAATTGTCAAGGGACTTGTTTTGCATGAACTCATATACCAAAAGCCTGTGGCTCCTTTCACAGCAAAAACCAATCAATCTCACCAAATTCAAATGGTGGGTGCAACTTAGAGTTGAAACAACCATTCTAAACTGCCTCTCTCCCTCCTCAATCCCCTCGACTCGCTTCACCGCAACAACTGTTCTGTCAGCAAGAACCCCTCTGTACACAGCTCCAAATCCTCCGCTTCCAAGCTTCTCCTTGAACTCCTTGGTTAAGCGCCGGAGCTCCCTATATGAGAACTCGACCGGAGCACCAGAAGCATATTCAATAAGAGCATATTTGGCTGACAAAGACAATCCTCCGATTTTGCGGCTGCTTCTACAACACCACCACCATAAACTACCCTCCAAGGCAATCAAACCCAAGATGGTCCCGATAACCACCATAGCTAGTGCCCAAGCATGCATCCTCCAACCGTCGCTCCGCATAGAAGGCGATGCGTTTGGGACCGCCGGTGAGCAGACCTTGACATATGAAGTGCTGGGGAGTGCCGGATTAGTATACCCGGAGATAAAACCCGGCATCTTGTAGTAGCACATGCCACCCCCATCTGACAATATAGTCGAAGCATCACAAGTAGGATTGACTAGGCAACTCATCCTACAAGAGGATATACCCACCATAAAGATCTCGGAGCCCTCGACGGCAAATAGACTCTGAGGAGGAAACGTTAAGAACAGAGTATGTTCCATTGTCAACATGGTCAAATTCCCCGCACAATCCTCAGTCGCCACCTTCCTCTTACACCCTTTTCTGCTATCTTTTGGATCAAGCAGCTCGAAATTCTGAGAGGGGCACCTACAAATGGGATTCTTACCGCTATAACTACAGATTCCCATGTTCCCACAGAACCCAAAAACTCTGCATTGATCCTCAACAGCTACCCATCTCACAGTTTGAATCCCACTCCCTTTATCAGAGCCATAAATCCTCAAATTCCCATCACTATCTAACCTCAAGAACCTGAAGATCTCACCTGATTGATTATAATCATTACTATAAGCCATTATAGCCCCCCTAGTCAACGTGGGATCTGAAACCGACAAAATACCAGTAGGCTGTAATCCTAAAGTAGGCGAAGTTCTGTTATTCGAAGAATTAAAAGTACCTCGACTCCAATATGCAGTACTGTCATTCCACTTGAGATTAACAGTACCATTACTAAGAAGACGAAACGAGTACAACCCATTTCGCAAAACGTGACGAGTTGAAAATTTCTGCCCCGGCACGACGGTGTCGGTTGGGTGTTCGAAAGAAGCCCAGACCGGGATGGTCCCATTTCTCGTGAGGACAAGGTTGCCGTAGTCGTCGAGGGAGGCGGAGGAGACACCGAGGTTGGCGGTGGCAGAGTCCCAGACGGTATGGCCAGAGCCGCTGACGAGCCGGAGGTTGCCTTCTGTGGGATGGAGTTGGAGGTAGGCAGCAGAGTCGACGGGAATGGTGCCTGCGGACCAGATGGGGATACCTCCAGAGTAAACAATGGCGGCTAGGAAGGTCGGTGGAGAGGTAGGGGGGTTGATGGGGATGAAGCCGAGTGAAAATGTGCCGTTTGGGGAGGACCAGGCTTGGTTTGTGTTGGAGGCGTTAAGGGTTGAGCCTGGTGATATTATGTTCACCATTGCTAAGCAAATTGTGGGGAGGAGGAGGATCGAGAGTAGGAGGATTTGGATTTTGGTTGTCATCTTTCTTTTCCTCCTCTGTTTTTTGGGTTATTTCTGTTTCTGGGTTTGTCAGAAACAGAGATGGTGGGTTTAACAGGACAGAAATCCAATCATCCGGGGAAGGGAATGAGGAAAAGATCAGAGCTTTGAGTTTTGGCGATATCAAAATTCAATGGCCTCTGTTTTCCCGAGCCAATGTCCTCCGAATACATATACCGAATAATATTGACCGTGAAGGGGCTGCTACTAACAAAGCTCAGAACTTTGATCTTGTCCTCCTTAGAAGACTTCAGAGTAGAAGATCACAAATATTTCCGTTCAAGTCTTCGTTAAAAGCGACGACGAAGAAGAAGATAGTTTATGATTTCATCAAAAAAGAAAAAAGAAAAAGATAGTTTATGAAGGAATATTCAGATTTTGTGGACGTTGGTAAAACAAGTTATTGGGCACAAGAAAACCCATTTACGTTCAAGTCTTTCACCGCGTATGAAAATGTATTCCAAATTTTTGAACAAATATGTAGAATAATTTTTATATATACGTTAAATGATAAACTTCAACTCAAACATGTCGCAAGGTTGATAGTTGGTGTCTTGTAGGACTTGTTCCTTGAACATAATTACAGTTAATCACTAGATGTGGTGAAGGATTTATTTATTAATCATACTTTTAGATTACGATTTTCTTTACTAAAAAAACTAGATATAAACAATTTAAACCATAAGTTTTCGCTCTACCTACCCAATTAATTGCATATAAATTATGTTGACAAGTGACATGATGATCTTCATTTCTGATACGATTAAGAATTTTTTATCCTTTGATATGACTCATATAATGAAAAATATGGCAGCAATTATTGCAACAAATATAACTAAGCTTTACTAACAAAGATAAATCGATTGGATTAAGATCCACTGCAATAACTTTATTATGACAAAAAAAAAAAAAAAAAAGTGACTTGTAATGCAAGGAGTGATTGTTTGACCATCCATTTGGCCATAAGGGCAATCAACCACCTTCGTAAATTAGTTTAGAAAGTGGTCAAATCATTCATTTTGGTCACATGAGTGATTCGACGGCTTCCAAATACCAAGAAAAAAATGTTGAGGGGTAGATAAAAAAGGGTTTACTTTTTTAAGTTGTTTCACATGCATAATATACAGCCAACAAAAGGAAAAGAAACACATCTTGGCTAAACTACACTAAATTCATTAGCCTGCATCCTAGTAAATTAACCTCACAATTCTAAGTACCCATCAAACATAGAATTTAGATTAAGACTACTCAAAAAACATATGAGTTGACGAGATTTTTAATGTTAGTGGGATAAACTTCAGTTTTGAGATTAGATTCATAGGCCTTGCTTGCTATCTGGGCATTCACAGCTTCCGTTGGATGCAGCCCATCAAAGAACACATGGCTGCTCCTCTCTGCACACGCTTGCCCACCTCTTTTGCACAATATTCCATTTCCACCTTCATTCATTGATGCCACTTCACAACAAGATCTACTAGCGTCCTTGAAACCTGTAGACCATGCATCCATGGATTCAAATACTCATTCTCAAATCTCAATATATATATATAGGAGAAGTGATATTTACCTTTGGAAATGGGATTTCTGATGATATCCCTGATAATCTTATATGAGTTGACATAAACAAAAGTAGAACCAGGCATCTCTGACTTGAGAACATCCACCAGTGACTTCAAGTGAGTATTGAAGAGATGAGCTGCCCGGTTCAGACCCTGTACGCAGCCATTGCGACTAATTTGCTGGTTCAACATAACCGTTGGACTGCACCCAAGTGGGTTTACCGACATTAACACAAACCTTCGAGCCCCAAAATTGAACAGCTTCTGCATCAAATCAACAATCTCAGACGAACATATATAACTAAGTAATTAATAGAGGCATGCATTTACTATTGTTGTTGATGTTTGGTGGGTCTTGATAGAAACCATTAATATAAAGTTTCCCAAGCTAATTAAAGATTCTGGGACAGAGAAGTTTTGATTTGGTGAAGAAATGTAGTAGCCTATGTGTTGTTTTTGTCAAACGCACCATTAATTGCTGAGACAATGATGCTGTCAGGTTGGCAGTGAAGGCTTGAAGACTGACATTGCTGTCGGATTTGCCCAGGAAGTAGTTGAAGGAGTAATCGTTTCCCCCTGTTCCAACAACAAACAAGTATTTGGGAAGCACCACCCTGCTTCTGCACTCCAACTGAGCTTCTAGGTCCGGCAAGGTCACCTTCTCAAAGTTTCTGATCTGTTGACTCAGACTGATCACATGGCCCTGAAAACGAAACCCCATTTGCACAGATGTGAGCTTCATCTGTCAGAGCTTATTGTTGTGGCAATCAAAAAAATGTAAAATCCCAAGACTTTTGCTTCTCAATCAAAAACACTATTAATTAAAAGTTTCGATCCTATAACATGCCACAACCAATGAGAAGAAAAAGAAGAAAAAAGTCTATATATATGTTGTTACCGCAATTAAGCCAGTATCATCTAGAATACCAGAGGCACCAGAAGCATAATTGACACCATGAACAATTTTGCTTCCCTTAGTAGAGGGGTCAGCAAAAGCTGGAATCAATGAGGGGAGCTTAAGGTGGTCACCCAGAAGGTCAATCACATTCTTCCCATTTGTGAACCTTCCTGTGGGCCCAAGAGGGAAATCTATCCCATAAGGCAAGTAGTCAGCCTTAGCCATGGAGTCCTGGAGGAAGTTGTTGTTGCCATTATCAACCAGAGAGCTTCCAAATATAAACAACCCTTTGATCCCAGCTCCTTTATCATCATTGGCACTAGAATGACAAGTGCATGTGGAAAAACAAGCAAGGAGGGAGAGGGATAAGAGAAGTTTTGAAGGTGTCTTTCTAGTCATTTTGTTGAGAGGGGGATATATGGCCTTGGCTAGGGCTACTTTGTTGCTGGTTTGAACCAATGATTTGTCAAGATGGAATGGAATGGGATGGGATGGCTTATTCTTATATTGTTGTAACTTGTAAAGGAAGACTCTTGATCAGTCGAGGACATGGGAGAGGAAATTTAGTGAATCATGCATTTTTAATGAAGTTGATGAGATTCACCATCAACAATGAATGATATTTTCTTGTGGTAATTTGCATTTTATGATGGAGTGTGACGTGGTGCTTACGGTACAAACTTCTTTTTTTTCCAACGAACAATGTGTATTTCCATTTTATTCTCGTCATCTTTTTACTTATTAGGGCATATATCGGCATGCTATTAAGGGATAAATACAAAATTGTTCCATGCAATTTTAGGTTTTGACAAATAGTTTGTTAGAGTTTAAAAATGGTTTAAACATTTTTTGTGATAAAAACAAAATAGATATTAAAAAAGTTGATAGAATTCATTAACGTGCATTATACTCACAACTCATTGTGTGACACGTATCACTTACAATAAAAAAACGCATGAGTGGTCAGACCATTCTTTTTAACTAAATGAAGGTGACCGAACCACCCCAATGCATATTAGGGGTCTCATGAGTGGTTCAAACCATCCAAATGGGCAAAACAAAAAAAAAATAAAAAAATGAGCCATCTCCTAATGGGGGTCGCTCAATTAAATCCGAGAGACAAGTCCTGCAATTTCAAACCATCTTACCCACACATCTTTTCCTAGATAATGATTGATGAATCATGGAGGTTGGCAATTAATATCAAATATACATGTAGGGCATAAACAACTCTTCAATCATGAAAAGACCTTATATATGTTTCTTCGTAAAACGCAAATGTCATGTACCAAAAACGTATCACCATGCTTCTATCATTTATATGTATATCCCTGTCACATAAAGAAATAAAAATTTCATCATAAATATTCTAACTTAAAAAACGAGGGAACTTTATAGTGCACCTATAGTTTTTATATATTTTTCAATTGAATGCATTTAAGACATGTAGCTAAAGCAATCTTTTCTTTTATGTTTCCTTTTTACCTTTCATGAGCAATCTTTTCATTTCTTCAGCCCCACAAACAATTTGTAAGTGGGTGACGCCTTGAAAAGTTAGTCCCGTCATAATTAGTATCAGAGCAACTCAATAATGTTATGTGGTATGAAGGCACTACATAAGGTGGCTCGTGGGACCTTATTTAAGACTTCAAGGATCGAGTGGAGGAGATTGTGAAAATAATAACTCTTTTAGAAAATGAAAGAGAAATAAATCATATTCGATGAACTTATCATAAATACTTTATGTGATTTTTCTCTATCACATGCCAGTTTAGATCTTTAACAAGTCTCTCACTTACTCACGAGGCAAAACGTATTAAAAAAAAAATATATTGTTTTGGATTATATCCGACTCCCAGATAAATATTCTGGTTCCGTCCTTGTTTATAATGTTTTTTTTTTTTTTTTGCTTAAAGGATCTATCTTTTACCCTTTACAGATTGAATTTAATCTCAAGTACTCTCTAATACAACAAACAAAGCTATGGTAGGATGGATTAAAGCTATTGTCTCATTACTGCATAAAATGCACTACAACTTTGAGTCCAGTCTTGCCCTTAAAGGCTTAAAAGAAAATGACATTCATGAGTGATATCCACATGAAAATGCATTGATTGCATAACGACCACTTTTACACAGATTTTTCCTTAAAAAACTTGTGAAAAGATCATGTGGACAGCAGTCAAAGGCACAGAGATTTGTATATCTATGCAGTAGTATGCATTGGCTTCTGTGCCTTCTATCCCATAATTGTTACCGTAGCACAAATGAGAAAGAAGGAAAGAAGGAATACAGTAGAGTAGAGTGGAGTGCTTCTCTGAGGTGAGAGCAGCACTGCAGGCAGTCTTGGAAATGGGGTGTACGCTTCAAATCATAAATGTAGCAAATGGGGAGGACTGAGGAGTGTTTGACCGCCTCAGCTCAGTGGGTAGCTCGGTTATTGATTAACATCACAAAGGAAAGTCCTGGAAGAAGACACTCTGATATTGCATAAACAGACAAGAGTTCACAGCAATTTTTCTGTCTTGAATTGCTAACAATTTATCTATTTAGATGAGTGATTGGACAACCCAAAATTTATTTAAGCAAATAAATTTTATATATCATCTACTACAATTTCTAACCATTTGAACAAATCATTACAGTGAATGCCAATCCTGCAGAAACTAGCTATTAATGCATGGAGGGGGGGTTGGGGGGATGGTGTCCTTGGAGCTGACAGACTACTGGAAAAACGTTAATGGAACCTACCAAGACAATGCACATTAATTGCCTTTCTTTTCTTTTCCTTGTTCAGTATGTTGGAGGAATTGTCTACATGCAGTGTGCGGTTGGTAATGGGACACTATCACTTGCACCCAATCCAACGGCCGCTTGTGGCCTATTTATGAACTCGTAAGAACGGGTTGACTTCCTCCTGCCATTCTAAAGATTCAGGTGTAAGAGGTTACTTATTGCATTGCAATGTGCAGCTTCAAATGAGAGGGCACTTAGGCCCATCTTGTTCAGGTAGATGCTCGAACAAGGTAGAGCCCTCTCATTCTACATTTCATATGAAGTTGTCCATTACTCCCTCTCATCTGAAGTTGTCTCATATGCCTTAATATAAATTGGGTTTTTAAATCAAATAAGTAGAATTGCATAGGAATATATAAAATGTCAAACCACAATTTATCATAACAGCTTAAGCTTAAATTTAATTATTTAACTAATACTTTAATACTCTTCCTCACGTAAGATCAGATGATGTGTATATTATTTTAAGGGAAATCATATATAAAATTCTTATTCTTAGGTCAACGCGCTTTTATTAAAAACTCTCTGGGTTTTTGAAATTTAGTTCCTGAGTCACTCGAAATTATTAGAATACTCTCTATCGTCAATTTTTGTTAACTGCCGTTAGTCCACTCAAAACTCTCCGTTTTATCTGATTAAAATATTAATTTTTTATTAATTTAATTTAAAAAATTAAATCTAAAAAAAAAAAAAAATTAAAAAAAAATTGAAGGGTGGCCAGGGGTGGCGGCGCCACCCCTGGCCACCCCCCAACCCCTATGGGGTGGCTTGCCCACCCCTAGGGTGGCTTGCGGCCACCCATGGGGTGGTTTGCCCACCCCTAGGGTGGCTTGCGGCCACCCATGGGGTGGCTTGGGGTGGCTCGTGGCCACCCCATTCCACCCATGGGGTGACCCGCAGCCACCCCATGGGTGGTTTGGGGTGGCCGCAAGCCACCCCATAGGGGTTGGGAGGGTGGCCACCCTTCAAATTTTTTTTTTTTTTTTTTTTTAAGATTTAATTTTTTAAATTAAATTAATAAAAATTTAATATTTTAATCAAATAAAACGGGGAGTTTTGAGTGGACTAACAGCAGTTAACAAGAATTGACAGTAGGGAGTTTTTAATAGTTTCGAGTTACCCAGAGACTAAATTTCCAAAAAAAAATACCTAGTGAGTTTTTAATAAAAAGCGCGTTGACCTAAGGATTTTATATATGATTTCCCTTGTTTTAATTTAAACGAAAAATAAATGCTGAGAGAAGGTTCAAACTCTGGACCTTTGCTCATGAAACTATGTTAAATTGCCAATTATCACATAAGCTTAAGCTGATAGGAAGAGATAAATTTAATCACTTAATCAACACTTTAACGCTCATCCTCACGTGTGGACTCAAACTCTCTTTTAATATGTGAGGCCCAACATGTGAAATATTTAATTTAAATGGGAGGTGATTTGACAGAGATAAGGTCCGATCTCAGGACATTTGACTCTGATACCATGTAAAATTATCACTTATCCTATAAGCCTAAGCTTTCGGGACAAGTGGTAATTTAACACATAATAATATGCAAAACTCAACTAAACTATCCCACTTTTTCTGCATCAAACAAGAAAGCAAAGCATCAATCTTGGCACCATCCTACAGCATTTAAGGCTTTTAAAACAGATTTATCTTCTTTCATTGAAAAATTAAAAGAGAAATAATATACACTATGAAGATCGACTGCGGAATAGTATACATATGAAACTGAAAATTCAACTACTTTAAAGATCATTAATGCAGCACCAAATTGGGCTGAAGGATGAGAGAAAAACATTAGCAAAGGAATACTCCACAAAAACCAACTCTCAAGGATTATCTAAGTTAAGTGACATGTGTAAGTGAAATCAGATACCTCTCAAGTATAACCCAACTTGCTTTACAGGGCTACCTCTTGTACAGTAACCTGCTTAATTGGAAAGCCTGCAGTAATTTGGACTTCAATGCTGACCTGAACGTCAAATTAAAAAAGTAAGATGAAGAAAAGGGCAAAAAATAAAGGAGAAAAAACAATATCCTTACTTAAGAGAACCCAGTCACATAGTGAAAATAGGTTTAGGTACACTAATACTTTCAGTTACAAAGTTTATATATCAACTGTTACAACCCAGAAAGAAGCTAAACGCATTAAAGGCTTAAAAGCTTCCAAATTATTTTCCCTCAGTTTCCTCCTACAAACACCGAAGCTGTTGATTTTTTCTTTTGATAGTTTAGGTCATGCGTTTATCCACCAACCACCGTTGACACAAAGCTAGAAGTCTAATAAAAAAATTTCATCAAACAATGTCTTACTGTTTTGGCAGCTTCCTAAGGCAAGAAATCAGAAAGCATTCATACAAGCTTACCAAGGAAGAATTTGGATAAGTCAAGGAAAAAAGCAAGTCGTAAAAGAAAACATCTCCACAGATTTATGAATTTAAGATGTAGGAAGAATAGAGCTTACCATTTTTCCTGACCTGTTGACCTGCATTCTGTCCTTTAATATTTCTATTAGTTTGCTAATCGTTTGCGGATTAATTTGGTGATATTCTTACAAGATAGAGTAGTCTACTGAGCCAAAAAGAAATCATATCAAAACTCCCAAAGTGTTCCATGAGAAACCATAGGGATCACCAAGAAACTACTTGGATCGCTGTAAGAATAATGGTGATGTGCTGTTTCCAAATTCTTTTTTGAGTTTGAAATAGGGAGGAAACCTATCTCAAAGAGAACTAGACTAAATATACAGATAAAGGGATGCCAGAAGATGGCAACACTTGTCATATCTCAAACGAACCATAAATACGCAAATGAAGCATTACCCAAATTTTCTGAGTGAAAAGAAGTTTACCCTCATGAACTTTTGTGTTTGAAATTAATAAGCACAAAGTATACCAAGGTCTTTAAATAAACTCAAAAAGAAATATACCAATAGCTGTATCAGTTAATGTGAACATGAAGGACTCTTGTTGTCCTGCCCACTTCACTGTTCCTCCCACTTCAGCACCCGCTTTCTCACACCATTGTCAGAAATAACCTTTATCCTCTATCTCCCAAATCAACAATCTCAACACCAAATAAATTTCTTTCCCTCCATGATGCTGTAATTGGTTTGTCTTAAACATATGTATGTGATTTTTTATCCAAATCCAACTGCATCCAGTGACCTTCTTGACAACTTTATGTTCTATGGACTTTCTTACCCGAACCATACTCTCCCATCTGCCCCTCATCTCATATAACCGAGCCAATACCAAATAAGGTAGAGACGACTGCGGTTCAAACTCCATCATCCTCTCTGCAATTGTTTCAGTGAGTTTCAAGTCTCCATGAATCAGACTAGCACGAAGAATTGATCCCCATATAATACAACTAGGTTCATAAGGCATTGCATGTATAATATCCATTGCTTCTTTTAACTTACCAGCTTGACTCAACAACTCCACTATGCAAGCATAATGTTCATCCCTGGGTAGAACTCCATATTCCTTCTCCATTGATGAAAAAATAATCATTCCATCATCAACAAAACTCCCATACTTGCAAGCCAATAGCACTCCAGCTAGAGTTATTCGATCTGGTGGAGGACCTTCCTGAATTAGTTCCTTAAATATGTCCAGGGTCTCATACACTCTACCATTGTTAGTCAAACCCAAAATTATTGTGTTCCAGGATATCAAATCTCGTACACCCATATTAGTAAAGATTTTCATGGAAAAGTCAATGGACCCAACTTTAGCATACATTTCCACAAGTGAATTAGCAACAACTGAATCTGACTCGAAACCCACTTTAATAACTAAAGAATGAATTTGACTACCCTGTTCTGGTGGGTGGAAAGTGGAAACAGCACTTAGAACACTGCTTAGTGTGAACTCAGTCGGCCTGAGGTTCTCCCTCAAGGTCAACACAAAGAGTTGCAAAGCATCCTCCACAAAACCATGTGCTGCATAGCTTGGAATCATGGTATTGCTAAGTGCTGAATCCCATTGACCTAGTTCTTCAAAAAGCTGAACTGAATCCTCCAATCTGTTGCATTTAGAAAACATATCAATAACAGCACTTGATACAATGCTATTAGAATTAAATCCCACCTTGATGCAGAAAGCGAAAACCTGCTTACCCTTTTCCAAATCTTGCAAGTCTGAACAGACACTGATGACTGTTGATACAGTAAACTGATCGGGAGAATGCTCTGTGGTTCTCATTAAACAGAATTGATCCAGTGCCAATTCTCTGTACCCAGATCTATGACAAACTAAAATTAAAGAGTTCCAGGAGATCATATCCAACTTCTCCATGGTCAGAAACACACCAAAAGCATAATCAACAAGACCTAGCTTGCCATACATATCAATTAATGAATTCCCAAGCACCACATTAGATAAATTCAGACCATGCCGAATCATACAGCCATGAATCTGCTTACCATGACGAGCACGCGACACAGGCGACAACAGAATCGACAAGGTGAACCCACTTGGTCTCACACCAGCATTTTGCATTTCCATGAAAGTTTTTAACGCATAATCAACAAAGCCACACGAAAAATAACCTGAAATCATCGTGTTCCAAGTAACAACGTCTCTAACAGGCATTTCATCAAACAAACGACCTGCCCTTTCAACTTGGCCGTGTCCTAACACCCCTTTCAGGCAAACATTCCAAGATATACAATTCTTGTCGGAAATGCCATCAAACACTTTCAAGGCATCATTAACGCTGCCAAACTGAGAGTACAGGTCGAGACAGCGATTACCCAGAAAAGTATGGCTATCAAATCCCACTTTTATCAACTGGGCGTGGATGGCTTTGGCAAAATTTAACGACTTTAGTGCTAAACAGTGATCTATCAGGTTAGAGTAATAGGACAGCGAAGTTCTGCGAGGGCCTTGCGCTTGCTTTAGAAATGGGTACATGCAAATGCTGCGACACTGCGTATTACATAGCTTGTTGCTTGTATAAAATCTTTAAACAAAGAGACTAAACCATACCCTCATCATAAGCGAATATATGTTATGACATATAGTTGACGTCGCCTTGTTGAAGACCTTGCTGGGTGAAGGAAATGGATGCTGCAGCCTGCAGGGTTATTTTCTTCACTTTAGTAGTGACTGTGTAAGTATGGTATTATTTGGAATAATGACGATATAATGCGTTTCTGTCGATTTCTAGAGCTGACGAATAGGTGAAAATCCCAGATGTTTGGAAGAAAAAAATTTCGTCAATAAAACTAAGGAAATAAATAAACAATTCAACAAATTTAATTATTATTTAAAACATATAAATGTAACTTATAATTTATTTTATCATGCCTAACATTAATTTATTTTATTGTCATCGATAAGTCTTCATATGCTCTTCGGATTTAATTGGTTTACCATAATGCTATTAAAAAAAGAAAAAATTCCTAAGCAACGATTTACCGGCAAATATGCTAAATCTACTATGGCACAAGCTCGTTTAGAATTTTATTGGAGCATAATAAAACCATTACTTTTTTTCATAATCTCAAGTAACTAAAATTATATGAAAATATAAATAAAATACATAATAAAAATTATATATATTCATAAACTATTAATTTAAAAGAGCAGTATAAATATAAAAGTTTGATCAATGTTAAAGTTTGGTTACATACCTAAAACTTTTTTTTTTTTTTTTTGACAAATTTGATTACTCGGAAGAAATATAATAACAAAGGGTTTAAAGTTTGTGCCAAAAAAATTAAAAAATTATTATTATTTTTTTTTTCTTTTTACATGTCCACGTAAGAGGGAGAAGGAGAATTCAAACTAGTAACATCCGCTTTATAAAATGTGATCCCTAGTAGATTGAGCTACGGTTGGGACGGGTCATCCTTTTAGTTGCCAGGTCATTTGATAATTTGTTGGTGTCTCAAAGTCTGGAACACTACGAGCATTTCTCCAATTTAAACAGTGCGTATTTCTTTTATGAAAACGATGCGTTTTTGCCAAAAAATCAAAAGACACTCGTCTTCCCATCTTTCTTCTTCTACCTTACATCTGACCTAAAATATCTTAACACCTGAAACTACAGTGACAAAAAAAAAAAAAATCATGTCGGCGGCCAAGCGTGAATCCGGTCATCTTGAAAAATATTTGCTCGTGTAAAGTTGATGCCCCCTGATGATCGCTTGATGATTGTTTGAGGGTGGGCTTTGAAAAAATTCTACCGAAGCAAGGGGGATTTTTGGGAGGTGAGGGGTGGCACTTGACCCCCCTCACCTCTTATCTCCTATTCCTCACCGGAGAAGGAGCTCAACCCGCGAGTATTCCCAGGCAGGATTTTAATTACTACCCGTTTATTCTTATAACCCGACTATTATCCGTTTTAGCAAGTCAGTTATAAGAAAAAAAAGGAGTCAAAATCAACCTCGGAGTACCGGATCCGGGTTCAAAGGTTTATGACCGGTGTCCAGTAGTAGGTCGGCTCGTTCTCCCAACAAATCTAGGAGACAAAGAAGTCGGTGGTTCTATATATATATATATATATATATATGAAAAAATTTATTTTACTCCCTTAAAGTTTCAACGATTTTTTAATTTAAACTCTAAATTTAAAAATTGACAATGTACTCTTTTAATATTTAAAAAATTTTCAATTTAAACCTTCTGTTACTAATTTTCATTAAATTGGACGGAAATTTAAATTTTTTTTAAAAAAAAAACTGAGGGTAATTACGTAATTTTAGAGATTTCCGTCTAATTTGACGGAAATTAATAACATAAGGTTCAAATTGAAAATTTTTAAAACATTAGGAGAGTACATTACCAATTTTTAATTTTTTAGGTTCAAATTGAAAAACTCTTGAAACTTCAGGGGTGAAGTAAATTTTTCTCGTGAATATATATATATATATATATAAAAGAAGGCCTTCATCATCCATTGTTTAATCATCTCTCTCTAAGGCCACAAAAGAATCCTAAATTTGCATATGAATTTGCACCAAAAATAATAATAAGAACAAATTTATTCCAAACAACGCTTATAAGTTTGTTAGGATATAATTAATTCACACATATGATAAGATTTGTCGATTCAAAAGAAAAAAAATGAGAAGATTTGATAAATAAAATAAAAAAGCATCCATCTGAAGAAGTAAAATAAAAAACTATCAAATTGTAAAAGGAAAAAAAAAATGATCAACATCATTAATCTTGATCCACTTCACGCCGGCAGGTGGGACAAGTGTTCCGCTTCTCCAACCAGGGAAGAATACAACCCTGGTGATAAAGATGAGAGCAATCCATCCGAAGAAGCTCTGCCCCCTCCGGCGATGAAAGCTCTTCCAAACATACGCTGCAGGTACCCAGTAGTTCTTGATCACTCTTGCATGCAACAAAGCAGCCCTTCTTGATCAACTTCTCAATCGCGCTACTTGATCCTCCGCCACCGCACGTGGGTGCCAAATCCACATCGTCCAGAACTTGAACAGAATCCAGATTAGGCAACCCCGATTGAACAGGAGCGCCGACGCTTCCAACGTCAAATATCTCGTCATGATCATCTCCGAAGTGATCGAACTCGACCACCATGGAAAAGTTCATCTGCAATGCGCGCGTAATCATGCGCTGGGTAGTACCAGGGTCCAGAGGCCCGAAGTTGAGGTGAAAGTGCATGGCCACCTCGGAAAAGCAGTGCTGGTAAAAGGCCGGTTCTAGGAGCCAAAGCGCAGGAAAACCTTCAAAAAGCAGAGTCCACGGCGGGGTTAATATGATGTCATTTAGGACTTCCAAGCCGTTGTGGGTCCGCACCAGTATTCGGTAATGAGGGAAGATTCGAAGTTCAAGCCTGCCGGTTCCCGTAGGCCTTCTTTCCATGTGTCTGGACAAACCCGATGGGAGTGAGCTGAGAGCTGGAAGGGAAAGTTGGTGACGAATGAAAGAGACCCACTTGGCTCACGTATTTATATAGATATAGCCCATCGACTTCTTATCTCCTATTCCTCACCGGAGAAGGCGCTCTAGCCGCGGGTATTCCCAAGCAGGATTTTTCTACCCGATTATTCTTATAACCCGACTATTATCTGTTTTAGCAAGTCGGTTATAAGGGAAAAAAAAAAAAAAAAGGTTCAAAATCAACCTGGAGTACCGGATCCAGGTTCAAAGGTTTATGACCCGTGTCTGTAGTGTCAAATACTACCTAAATTAATAGATAATAATTTGTATGTTTTAACTCGCAAATGTACAAGATCAAAACAGTAGTATAGTGCAACAAGTACGAGATCGTTCCATTAGAGATTGTTGATTTCGCTTAGAATTGATTAAAATATCAACTTTGTCACGAAATTGATATTGATATATTGAAAGGAAATAAAGATAAATAAAAGGTAGGGCTTTGATATCCACCACTAATCATGCTCAAATAATATAACAATATGCCAATACTCTAATCATATTATGAATACTTCAACTTTGCCAACCTAAGAGTATGGGTGTCAACTCCTTAAGGTATTGATTTTTCTAAGCAATGAATTAGGCATGAGTGTCTACTCTAATTCTTTTATTTCTTAAAGGATTTAGTATGGGTGTCTACTAAGTTGTTCTTTAAGAAATAATAAATCTGTGAAAATCGACAAATACATAAGGCCTAGGGCATGAGTGTCTACTCCCGGTTCCCTATGTTGATTAACCCAAGAACCCCTGAGGAATTCTTTTATCACTCTATTAAACCCAGGACCCGATCATCCAAATTGACTTAAAGGTTAAATTTACTCTACTCCCCTGAAGTTTCAGGAGTTTTTCAATTCGAACCCCAATGTTTAAAAGTTGGCAATGTACCTCTCTAATGTTTCAAAAAATTTCAATTCAGGCCCTCCGCTACTAATTTCCGTCTAATTTGACGAAAATCATCCCACGTGCGTCTCACGTGGGATTTTGATGCCCTCTATTTCAATTTTTTTCTCATTAAAACCTTTGAAATTATATAATAACACTCAATTTCATAGGTTTAAATGATGGTAATTACATAATTTCATAAGTTTTAATGAGGGCAAAATTGTAATAAAGAGCATTAAAATTTCACGTGAGACGCATGTGGGATGATTTCTGTCCAATTAGACGGAAATTAGTAACGGAGGGTCTGAATTGAAATTTTTTGAAACATTAGGGTGGTACATTGCCAATTTTAAAACATTGAGGTTCGAATTGAAAAACCTCTAAAACTTTAGGAGGTAAAGTGAATTTTCTCCTTTACTTAAATAACTAATTCATACCACATGCATATAATGGCCAATCACACACATATGAGGAATTCAATAAAACAGGAATTAATCAAGTTAAGCATCGCAATATGATTATCACAAAGGCACCAATATTGAAATATTAAATAAATATAATTAGGGCTTCAATCTAGCCCTACTAAATGTTTAGTTACGCATAATTAAAATAAAACAAAAAAGAAAAGGGAAAGAAAGAACCAAAAACGACTCTTTGAAGTACCCTCCAATTCCTCTCCCTAAGATTGTATGTTGTATTGTGTGGTCTAGAGGTCTATTTATAGAGCTTAGGAGAGTCCTAGAAGCCCTAGTAATCCTAGGAAATTTGGAGTCCAGTCTCCTTGTCAAATTTGAAAGCAATCCTAGTTAGGAGTGGGCAAATTAACCGTTACCGTTTAACCGGCCGTCTACCGGCTTCGACCGAACCAATATAAACCGTAGCTAATATGCTGATATCCTTATCGGTTAAAAAAAGTATACCGGAATTTGGTCCGGTCCGGTTAAGATGTTCTTATCGGTTAACCGGTTTAACCGATAAGAACCGGTATACTGTTCACCAAGTGAAAACGGCGCCGTTTTAGTGTAGGTTTTAAATTCCCATTTTTTGGTTTTTGCCCTCTGTTAGTCGAATAAGAATTGCAATTTTCATTTTTCAAGCCCTAACTCCCAGTTGACCGTCACCCACTCCATTCACTCATAGACCCACTATTTGCGCCACTCTCTCCCCAGACCCAGTCCCCACTCCCAGTCCAGTCCGGCTGAGTCCCCTCTCTCGCAAGTCGCAACTCGCAAGCCGCGTCTCTCAGACTCTCACTCTCTCGGTCTCTCGCCTCTCGCAAGCCGAGTCTCTCAGACTCTCACTCTCTCGGTCTCTCCCCTCTCTCGCCAAACTCGAAGTCTCGAACGGTCGAACGACTCGAACCCACTCAACCCAGTGAACCCACTGTAACTCTGTAAGTGCACCGTGCACGGCCATTGCTCACTTGCTCCGAATCTCCGATTGCCTAGCCTATTCACCCAAATCCACTCATCCCAGACTCCCAAAGTCCCAGTACGATCAGAAACTCTTGATTCCTTGCCTGAGTCGCCTCTCTGTTACAGGTAAACCGTAAACTCTGTAATTTTATTTATTTTTTTTCTTTTGTTGTTTTCTTATCTGGCGTCTCTGACCCTCAGGCAGTGCACCGTGTGTGAATTATTTCAGTTCACTTCCAATTTCCGACTTCCCACCAAATCAAGCTCTGAGCCCTTGCTTCAGGTAACGAAATCGTTTATGAATTATGCTCAATAGTTTGGAAAATCTTTAGTTGTTGGTTGAGATTTAGAATGGGTATTTCAGTGTTGTGTTTTGATATTATTTCGTTGTTGATTTGTTGGCGGTTGAGAATGGGAAAAGTTTTCTTGGCTAATTTTATGGTACCCACGGCCACGGGTTCACTGGATAACACATTACAATTTACACATGTATCTTGAATCATTGATTTGCATTTTGCACTATTAGGTGAAAAACTCAGTTTTATGAACACCATAAATCAGCAAATTAATTTTGCTAATTAAAACCAACCATTAGTTTGAGTTTTAGTCATAGCCCATAGGTCAAACATTGTCACATTAACTAATTAATTTCAACTATTACTTTTTACTTCAGAAGTTCATATGACTGCACCTCGACCTTCGACATCAACTAGTGCTTCTTGTCCCATAGGCATAGATGATAATGAAACCTTTGATGAAAACACATTTGATGAAGAAACCTTTGATGATATTGATGAATCTGATGAGTTTGATACCTAAGGGATTAGATGTGCTGGTTCTAGGGGTTTTAGGGGAGCATCTCATGGTCGTACTCGTGGTCGACGACCCCCAATCCCTTGTAAAAAAAGATTAAGAACAAAAAGATCTTCAGTATGGGACCATTTTACTAAAGATGCAAATAGTTCTGAAGAAGCTCCTATTGCAAGTTGTAACTATTGTGGGGCTCAGTATAAATGTCATGGGACAAACAATGACACCTCGAGCATGTTGTACCATTTCAAAAAATGCCAAAAGTATAAGAGCTTAAAAGCAAAAACAGATGGCTCTTAATCTACATTCACCTTTATGGCCAGGCAGAGTCAGAGTGATGGTAGTATTGGTAATAACCTAATTGTTGGGAAGTATTCTGAAAAACTTATTAGGGAGACTCTTTGTGAAATGATCATTGTTGATGAATTTCCCTTTTCAATTGTGGAGAAGATGGGTGTTAAGAAAATGTTTAAGGTTCTTGAGCCTCGTTTTGAGCTTCCTTCTCACTATACAGTGATGAAAGATTGTGTTAAGTTGTTTATGACCAAAAAAGAAATAATCAAAAAGAAGTTGATGATGGTTGGTCAAAGGGTTTGTTTGACAACTGACACTTGGACTTCGATTCAGAATATGAATTATATGGTTGTAATGGGACATTTCATTGACTCTACTTGGAAATATCAGAAAAGAATATTGGCATTTCGCCAAGTGTCGGATCACAAGACAATAACAATTACTAAGGAAATAGAGCAATGTTTGGTGGAATGGGGGATTACTCGTGTGTTGGCGATAACACTTGACAATGCAAGTGCTAATGATAAAGCAATTAGTGAGTTTAGTAAAAGAAATATGTCCAATGATGATGTTATTTGTCGCCATGAGTTTGTTCATGTGAGGTGTTGTGCCCATGTTCTAAATTTAATTGTGAAGGAGGGTATGAAGGGTGCACATGATTCAATTGAAAGTGTTCGAAATATGGTGAAATATGTGAAGGGATCCCCCCAAAGATTAGCCCGCTTTAAGTCTTGTGTAGAAAGGAAGAATCTTGGGTGTTGGTCTTCCTTGACTCTTGATGTTTCCACTAGATGGAACTCTACTTATACCATGTTGGAGGCGGCACAAAAGTATGAAAGGGCATTTAATCTTATGTTAGATGAAAATTTGAATTTTGTACATTATTTGAATGATGATTGTGGAGGGAGGGATGTGTTGGGGGCTCCAAATGAAGATGATTGGAATAAGGTTCGACACATTGTTAAATTCTTGCGTGTATTTTATGACGAAACAATTCAGATGTCGGGTTCCTTGTATTCAACTTCTAACTTGTTTTTTGGTATTCTTCAAAATGTGTATCATTGTTTGGATGAGTATTGTAAAAGTAGTGATTATTCATTGAGTACCATGGCAATGCAAATGAAAGAGAAATATGATAAGTATTGGGGAAATTTTTTGTCTATTAACCCCTTGTTGTTTGTTGCATCGGTGCTTGATCCACGTTACAAGATAAATGTCTTGGAATTTTGGTTCCAAACGAATGTGGTTCTAGTAAAAGCAAAAGAAATTGTTACCAAATTAAAGGATGTCTTGAGCCGGTATATGAGCAATATGCTAAGAATGAAAATGGGGCTAGCCTGGCTAGGTTTGGAAATGAAGAGCGTAGTTGCACAAGGTCCGAAGGTGTGGGTACTAATAAGAAAGATGCTTTAGCTATTTACCATTCATTTCGGGCATCCAAAAATGTGACGATGTGTCGGACAGAGATAGAGCAATATTATACGAAAGAGATGGAGACTCCAAGTGACAACTTTGATATTTTAATGTGGTGGAGGGTAAATAAGGTAAAGTTTCCAATTCTCGCCGAGATAGCACGACTATTCGTAACAGAATTATCCGACTCCCAACCCTAACTGAGTCATATAAAAACTCTACTGGAGACTTTGCTCCCAGATGTAAATCGATATATAATCTTTTTGTCAACTGAAACCAAAAATTGGAAAATGTATCTTTGTGGCCTTCTAATATCGAACTCTCATGTTTTAGGCGTTGGGAATTTCCGAATTTGTACCAAAGGAAGATTTTATGAAAAAAAAAGTTTGTTTGTATATGATTAATTCACACACATGAGAAGATTTGGTCCCGTAGCCTCTCACCTGTCACCCAAAGATCCTTGGTTGGTTTGATTATGGAATTTCTTGGAGAAGCATTCCGTAAAGTTATCAATTATTTTAAAGATTTAAGTTGGTAGAAAATGATAAATTTAATTATTTAATTAATATTTTAATACTTTCATTTACGTAGGTTCAAATTTAATACTTATACTTTGATGTCATGTTAAATTATTAATAATCCAAAAAATTTAAGCTTATAAAAAATGAAATTTAATAATTTAACTAAAATTTTAACACAATTGTAAAGAACTAAACTCGATTTTTTTAAGAGTGTCACTTGGGCGCTCCAAACTACCCACCAATGTCAAATTAAACACTTTTGTATTCGTCTTCCTGAAAAACCCATTAAGTAATCAAAATATAACAATTTGATAAAATTAAAAAAAAAAAAAAAAACAATAAATCTAAAAACTCAACTTTTATACAACAGAATTGTTCTTAAAAAAAAAAAAAAAAAAAAAAATCTGAAAATACAAAATAGAACGGCTCTTTTCAAATTAGTCCATTAATTTTTTTATTTTTAATAAGTTGAAAGGTAATTGGGGGTGAAAAACGCTGAATTAATAAGTAAAAACTCCTAATTAAACCGAAAGAATTATGGAAAGAAAAAACAGAACACCTTGAATTCATCAAAACGACAACGTTGCTTACAATATATTGGAAGAATTACAACTCCAGTAAAATCAAAAACTAAGGAAACTGGGCGGAAGCATGAAGAATCGAACATCATTCTTCTTCCTCCACCTCGTGGTGGCAGTAGGGACAAGTATTCTGCTTCTCCAGCAGGGGAAGAATGCAAGATTGGTGATAAAGATGAGAGCAATCCATCCGAAGAAGCTCCTTCGTCTGATCCGACGACGAAATTAGCTCATCCAAACAGATACTGCACGTGCCCAATTCTTGATCACTCTTCTCTGCAACGAAGCCGCCCTTCTCCATCAACTTCTCGATCGCACGTCTTGATGCGCCCGCAAAGTGTTCGACTTTGAAGTATTGCAACTCCACCGCCATGAAATACCCCATGAGACCGGTTGGGGCGGCGGCCAGGCGCAGGGCGTGAGACACGATGTGCTCCGCCGCGTGGTCGTGGGAACACCTGGAGCAAATCGGGAGGCCGAGGGTTGAGAGCAAAGCGGAGATGAAGTTTTTGTGCGAGGGCGGGTGTAGGAGAACTTGGTTAGGAACTTGGAGTAAAAGGTCAGGCCTCAAAGTGGTTCTCCGATCATCAAACACTACGACGTCGTTGAGAGACGCCCGTCGGAGTTTTAGATGTCTACGGATGAAGCTAATTTTCACCATGCCCGTCGGTTTGGCTTCCTGCACTCGGTTTAATCTTTTCACGTCTACTGATAGCCATCGATCTGTAGAAGTAGCCATCGATCGAACAAAACTCAGACACCCACTTGGCTAACTTTCCAAATCTTTTTCTCAAAAAAAAAAACTTTCCAAATCTTGAATTTCTGTATGACATAATTGTGTGTATATATATATTGGCATTGAGTTGTAGCTTGTTTCCTGAACCTGGCCGGACAAGGAATTCTGGTACAATTACGATCTTCAAACGGGGAGTAACCGACCTAGTAGACACGGATATGGATCGAAAACCTTTGAACCTGGGCCGGTACTATGAGATTGTTTTTGACCCGGTGTCTTTTTTCTTTTTTTAAAACATTGAATTAAAAAAAAAAAAAAAAAAAAGATTTTGTTTTAGAAAAGAAATTAGATTCTAACTTTCGTGCAAAATTTAACGAAAATCCATGTCAGAACTCTTAAAAAATTGACACGTGTCCATATATCTAACTAAAAATAAAACTAAAATTATTAAAAATATTAAAAAAAAAATGGAAAAGGGATGGCTCGAGCCACCCTTGGCCGGTTCGACCACCCCCAAGGTTGTTAAGGTTTAAATTTTTTTAAAAAAATTAAATTTTTAATGTTTTTTATAATTTTAGTTTTAAATTTATTTATTTATTTTTAATCAGGTATATGGACACATGTTGACTTTTTAAGGGTGCTGACGTGAATTTTTGTCAATTTTTTTTTACGAAACTTGGACAGAAGTACCATTTCCATTTTTAGCCATTTTCGAGATATTATTTATGATACAAAATGAAATTAAGGTGACAAAAAATAAAGTTGTTAAATCACGAGGACAAAAAAAGTATTTAACTCTACTAAAATTAGAAAGTCAACGACTAAATTTAAATCAGATAAAAATTTTAAGCCTAAATACGATTTTTTTCAAAAGAAAATGCATTGTTTTCTAATGCATGGTCTAGTTAATGTGTTAATTAGATAGTTATATGAATTAACAATTTTTTGATAAATTTGATGATATAATAAAATGTCATTTTGGTAGACTTCATTTTGAATTTAGTTTGACATAGGGAAGCTTTGTATACTTATAAGTATCTTACAAGTATTTTCTCTTTTGAATTAAAAAATTTGGTTTTATATTAAAGAAAAAAGATGATGAAATCATTTATAAAAACCGGTTAATAACCCGTCTATATATATACCTAGTCTTCATCAATAACCGCATAAATGGCGGTTATTTAAAATTGAATAATCGCCTAAGAGTTTGAAGATTGGTTTTTATTCCATAAAATGATATTTACTTTGCTCCGGGATGTAAATCATTATAAACCGAAAATTGGAAAATGTATCTTTGTGGCCTTATAATCTCTAACTTTGCATATAAGGCCACAAAAGAATCCTAATTAATTTTGCATATGAATTTGCACCAAAAATAATAATAAGAACAAATTTATTCCAAACAACGCTTATAAGTTTATTAGTATATAATTAATTCACACATATGGGAAGATTTGCCGATTTAAAAGAAAAAAATGAGATGATTTGATAAAAAAAAAATAATAATAATAAAATAAAATAACATCGATATGAAGAAGTAAAATAAAAAACTATCAAATTGTAAAGGAAAAAAAAAAAATGATCAACGTCATTAATCTTGATCCACTTCGCACCGGCAGGTGGGACAAGTGTTCCGCTTCTCCAACCAGGGAAGAATACAACCCTAGTGATAAAGATGAGAGCAATCCCTCCGAAGAAGCTCCACCCCTTTCGGCGATGAAAGCTCTTCCAAACATACGCTGCAGATACCCAGTAGTTCTTGATCACTCTTGTCTGCAACAAAGCTGTCCTTCTTGATCAACTTTTCAATCATGCTTCTTGATCTTCCGCCGCCGCATGTGGGTGCCAAATCCACACTGTCCAGAACTTGAATAGAATCCAAATTAGGCAACCTTGATTGAAAAAGACCGCCGACGCTTTCTACGACAAATATCTCATCATGATCATCTCCGAAGTGATCAAACTCGACCACCATGGAAAAGTTCATTTGTAACGCGCGCGTAATCATGCGCTGGGTAGTACCGAGGTCCAGAGGCCTGAAGTCAAGGCGAAAGCGCGCGACCACCTCGTAAAAGCAGTGTTGGTAAAAGGCTGGTTCTAGGAGCCAATGTGCAGGAAAACCTTCAAAAAGCAGAGTCCACGGCGGGGTTAATATGATGTCATTTAGGACTTCCAAGTCATTGTGGGTCCTCACCAGTATTCGGTGATGAGGGAAGATTTGAAGTTCGAGCCTGCCAGTTCCCGTAGGCCTTCTTTCCATGTGTCCAGACAAACCCGATGGGAGCGAGCTAAGAGCTGGAAGGGAAAGTTGGAGACGAATGAAAGAGACCCACTTGGCGCACGTATTTATATAGATATAGCTCGACTTCTTATCTCTTATTCCTCACCGAAGAAGGAACTCTACCAGGTATTCTCAAGCAGGATTTTACTACCCGTTTATTCTTATAACCCGACTATTATCCGTTTTAGCAAGTCGGTTATAAGCAAAAAATCGGGTCAAAATCAACCTCGGAGTACCGGATCCGGATTCAAAGGTTTGTGATTCCTTCTACCAACAAGTCTAGGAGACAAAGAAGTCGGTGGTTCTATATATATATATATTAAAAAAACAGTAAATCTAAAAACTCAACTTTTATACAACTAGAATTGTTCTTATTTTTTTTAAAAAAAAAAAAAAAAAATCTGAAAATACAAAAAAGAACGGCTCTTTTCAAATTAGTCCATTAATTTTTTTATTTTTAATAACTTGAAGGGTAATTGTGGGTGAAAAACGCTGAATTAATAAGTAAAAACTCCAAATTAAACCGAAAGAACCATGGAAATAAAAAACAGAACACCTTGAATTCATCAAAACGACAACGGTTGCTTACAATATATTGGAAGAATTACAACTCCAGTAAAATCAAAAACTAAGGAAACTGGGCGGAAGCATGAAGAATCGAACATCATTCTTCTTCCTCCACCTCGCGGCGGCAGTAGGGACAAGTATTCTGCTTTTCCAGCCAGGGAAGAATGCAAGATTGGTGATAAAGATGAGAGCAATCCATCCGAAGAAGCTCCTCCGTCCGATCCGACGACGAAATTAGCTCATCCAAACAGATACTGCACGTGCCCAATTCTTGATCACTCTTCTCTGCAACGAAGCCGCCCTTCTCCATCAACTTCTCGATCGCGCGTCTTGATGTGCCCGCAAAGTGTTCGACTTTGAAGAATCGCAACTCCACCGCCATGAAATACCCCATGAGACCGGTTGGGGCGGCGGCCAGGCGCAGGGCGCGAGACACGATGTGCTCCGCCACGTGGTCGTGGGAACACCTGGAACAAATCGGGAGGCCGAGGGTTGAGAGTGAGGCGGAGATGAAGTTTTCGTGCGAGGGCGGGTGTAGGAGAACTTGGTTAGGAACTTGGAGGAAAAGGTCAGGCCTCAAAGTGGTTCTCCGATCATCAAACACTACGACGTCGTTGAGAGACGCCCGTCGGAGTATTAGATGTCTACGGATGAAGCTAATTTTCACCATGCCCGTCGGTTTGGCTTCCTGCACTCGGTTTAATCTTTTCACGTCTACTGATAGCCATCGACCTGTAGAAGTAGCCATCGATCGAACAAAACTCAGACACCCACTTGGCTAACTTTCCAAATCTTTTTCTCAAAAAAAAATACTTTCCAAATCTTGAATTTCTGTATGATATATATCGGCATTGAGTTGTAGCTTGTTTCCTAAACCTGGCCGGACAAGGAATTCTGGTACAATTACGATCTTCAAACGGGGAGTAACCGACCTAGTAGACACGGATATGGATCGAAAACCTTTGAACCTGGGCCTGGTACTATGAGATTGTTTTTGACCCGGTGTCTTTTTTCTTTTCTTTTCTTTTTTTTTTTTTTTTTTAAAAATATTTTTAAATTGATTTTTTTTTTTTTTAAAAAAAAGAGATTTTGTTTTAGAATTTCTAGTTTCCTTTCAAATTATATATATATATATATATATATATATGATGCAATTGCAAACTAGCCCAATTTTAAGTATGAAAAATTTGTGGGGTACTATAACTAAGGAGTGTTTAGGTGAGCAGTTAAAATCGCTCCGCATCTATTATTTATGTGTCCGTATGAGTTATGAGCGAATGTTTAGCAATGGGTGAATACCATATCCCTATATACACATATGCAGACGAATAGTGGAATTTGGGTAGGCGGAAGAAGATAATATCCACTTCCGCCCACCCGTGTACATATATATATATATATATATATATATATATATATATTATGTCCAAAATATTTTTATTTCTTTACATCAAACAACCCAAAAATACAAAGCAGATGTCACATATAGTTAGAACAAAAAAAAAGGGTCCCACCCATGTACGGTTACTAAAATCCATCATCTACAAAGTGTACTTTACACCCCTAACTACAACTTTTACTACAAATCATTTATTTACAAATTGGCGTGGCAATTCATATTTTACATAAATTAATAAATCAATTTTTTTTTTTACTTAATTATTTCAACGAATTTGTGGATTCATGTGAGTTCCACAAAAATTTAATAGCAGATTCACTTGTTCACTATGATATCATAGTTGAGATAATGATTTTTATTATTTCTCTTAATTATTACATCAATTTGTAAATGAATTTGTAATATCTCTAGCATCATTCAAATGCTATAATAAATTAGACTGACATGGACGCTCTTATCAACTTTTAATTTCGGTTTATCAAGAAAATAATTGATACTGCCATATCAGTCTAGCGGAGTGGAGTCTCTTATGTTTAACACTCTTACTATAAAATTACATGTTTAGTTTTAAATTCTAATCTTGAAACTTGAAAGGCAGAAGTCATGATATAAATTATAATTATATAAATATGATTAATATGTGGTTCATCATAAAAATAAAAATAAAAATAATAATAAAAAAAAATTAAAAAAAGAAAAGAAGAAGTGGGACCTAAACGCACAGCTTATCATAGTACATTCACACGGGGCAGGAACTTCTCTGTAGATGCTCACAGAATCTGATCCCCCTCTGCATCTCCCCCTACATATAAAAAGAAGTCTACTTTGTTAGATCCTTCGTTGCCAGCCTCTCAGGAATCGAAACCTCTATAATCACGTCACGGTACGCATAGACTAGACAGATTGACGGACAGAGAGAAAAGAGGTTTGTTTCTCAGATCTTAATTAGTCCCTTCACGTTAAATTCTCTCAAGCATTTGGGCAACTTCTTTCATGTTATATTCACAAACTACAAACCCATGTGCAAAGTCTTTTAATTCATATATTTTAGTCTCTACCTAGATTTGATTGGCTTATTTTTCTTCTGTGTATCCATATATTTGTGTTCTTTAACTGTCAATTTTGATGTTATTTGAAGTTCTTGTCTTTTTCATTCAATTGTCAAAGATTTCAGTATGGGTTTCTGTTTTTTGACTTTATAGAGTGATGGGAGCAAGAAAATTGTTTGTTGCTGTGAGGGTCTTAGGGCATGGGTTAATGGGTCTATAGGATGCGCATATACAATAATTTAGGGCGTGCAAGTGAATGACATTTTGATATATTAGGTCATAAGGTGCAGTCGGTTAAATTGGGAAGAGAATTACTCTGTACTTGTTGAGGCAAACATACACGTTTTATGAAAAGGAATGACTAAAAATGAAATTTGAATTTCTTGTTTCAGTCTGCATTATCAGCAATCACTGTGGCTAAAATCTTTATTTTTCATCAAATCTTGAAAGCTTAAGAACAGACTAATAAAGATAAAAATGATGGTGATGTTTATTATTGCCACCATGTTTCTTTGTAAGTTTGTAACCATGGAGCAACAAGGATATATATGAAAACTATTAGGCCATTGTTTGTTCTCCCCCCCCCCACCCCCCCCAAAAAAAGAAAAGAAAAGAAAATTGGGATGTAAAACCTCTTTTTCTTTTCTTATTGAGAGGTGTTTTAGCATGCGGGTTGATTGCAGTACTCTTACTATTTGTTCAAATGGTTACCATGTTGAGTAGCACAACATCCGTTTTGGGCCCTGGCTTCCTTCTTTGTGATCTTATAAAATAGTTGTACATGATGTGCTTCAACATTGTTGTGGACAAGCTTTTGAAGGAAAAAGGATGAAAAATCAAAAGTAGAAATTTAGTCCACCAGCAAGCAATTGTTGTCCACATTTCCATTTTTTTTCTTGGTTCATTAGTTGATCAAAAACTTTATAGGTATTGTGTATCTGTGATGTAGAACCAAACCTTAACTGGTAGATTGTTGTCCATATTTTCATTTTTTTTCTTGGTTCATTAGTTGATCAAAAATTTTATAGGTATTGTGTATCTGTGATGTAACAAAACCTTAACTAGTGGTGAAAGCATTTGCTGTTGTCTGCTTGTCTGGGCAATTGAGAGAGAGAGAGAGATTTGATTATAACTTCTTATCCTTATGGTTTTTATACAATATGCAATTACTTTATACCCAGAATAACAGGTATATAGTAACAAAATGCGACCGCTTCTCTCTCTCCTCTCCCCATGTTAGAGCTTTTCCTCCTCCTAGGGAGAGGCCTTCCTCTGCCTAGTGAGTGTCACCCTTCGCCCTCCTCCCCCCTCCCCACAAACGCCACGCTTGCTCCCTTGCTCTCCTTCTCCTTCCCTCTCTCGATTCTCTATTTTTCTTCTTCTTTTTTTTTTTTCTTTTTGTGTGTGTGTGTTTTGAAAGTCAGATCTAGTGGCCATCCTCCTCCACCTTCGCCCAGTAACCCCTTATCACCTTCCCGCACCATCTCCCCTCCACCACGAGTGGCTATACGCACCACTGCTCTTTTTGGTTTCGCGCAGCAGTTTCTTGGCTCTTGTGTACATCATCTCTTTCCTTTTCCTTTTCCTTTGCCCCTCTATAGCCGGTGCCCCCTTTTTGCCTATGAAAACTGTCAATTCCAAATCTGATGTCCTTTTCAAGCGTTAATCCTTGGAAACCTCTCTTGTTGGACATTGAAGTGGAGTTCCTCTTTAGTGGCTTCAATCCAAACATTCTCAGGGCAATCTTCCTTGTTGTGACCATCAAGTTTTCTTGTCGCTGCAGTAGGAGTTTCTCCAGGCAGCTAATCCTCTAGACTATCTAAAAAACCGTCGGTTCTGACCGCCTTTCTTGACGGGTCTGGTCCATTCCCACATGTTAAAAAAAAAAAGGTTTTTTAGGGCATCTTCTAACTGTTATGGGGTCTTTGTTGGGGTCCCCCATCCTCTCCTTCTGTACTCCTTTTTTTTTTTTTTTTTTTTTTTTTAATTAATGCAATCTTGTTTAGAAAAAGAAAAAAAAAAAACTGCTCATGTTAGATTATGCAAATGTGTTTAGAATGTTGTGTAAGGCACATGAAGATAATACTTCTATTTAAACAACAATCTGAAATATGCAGTTTTGAGTCTTCACAAAAAAATTTGCTGGTCTGCCCTTAAGTTCTAGGATATTGGATTATTATGTCTTGTGATGATTGGTAGTAGTGAAATTATGCCCTGTTCTTGATCTTTCTGGGCCCCAATTGATCCTCAAATTCTATTTTTGGTTATTAATATTGTTTATGTTGAGAGAGAGAGGACCAGTTTTATTTCACTGGTTTTATTTATATTCTCTAAATTATTTTGTTGGTACTTTTACTACTATGAATTTGGATAATGGATGAGATCTGCTCTTTGTCCATTACACACCAAAAATGCGAACATCAGTATGATTGCAAGACTCCTATATATTCTCTTTGTGCAATTTGTAAATTGAAAATTCTCATGTATGATAGTAGATTTCTGATTGTTTCTTTTGTTCTATTGTGGCATAAGCTGCAGCAGACGTCTTTTCCAGTGGGAGACTGCTCAAGAGTCCAAACATGAGTCTGAAATGTCTTACTTGTCACAGTGTAGAAAGTCCATCACAATCTTTTAGGAGTTACTCTGTTTCAAGTTCTGACAACGATGGAAGATGTTCTGCTATTGCCAACTGCCTAGCCCGGCGGTCATCTCTTATACCCACATCGGCAAATCCTTGTGTCACATTGTCATCCAAAGTGACCCCGCAACCAACATTACCAAGCAACAACGGCATGCCGGGCACCCCACGTCTCGTCCGAAGCCGTGCTGTGAGGAGGGATCTTGTTAGAGACTGGAATTTTGATGAGGTTGTTGTGATGGAGCGTTGATTTTGTAAGTTTAGGAATAGGAAGGGTACAGCCCTTTTTCTCGTATGATAGGTTTAGAGCACGACCTTGCTTTATTTTTGTAATTGTATTTTGTTATGGGTGCAATCGAACTCACTTTCCTTGTGGAAGAGTTTGGGCATTTGTAACCATTTAAGAAAACTTGATTTTTTTTTTTTTTTAATTACTTTGTCCATATTTCTGTTCTCTTGGTATTCTTTTGCTGGGTTTGTGTTCTATTTGTTCACACACAAACACAAAAATTTCTATGTATGTCTTGCAGTTTCCTTGGTGTGTCTAGGTTATTTTTTGTGGTTCTGACTTCTGTGGGTTTTGGGGAGGATAAATTATTCTCTGGGTTGCTGAATGTTTTAGTGAAAATTAGTGCAGTTTTGGTGGCATACTGCTATGGCATTTCTTGTTCAATCTAATAAAAATTCCCATAAGATATTTAGAACATAATTTGCTTCTTAATATTGGCTATCATCACCTTTCTCTACCGTGGCTCCATTTCAGTTTGGACTTTGTTTCTCTTCAAATTGGGTTGGAGGAATTTCTTTCAACTTAGTCTATAAAAGTGATATAAGTTCATTTTTTTAATAACATGTGAGATGCAAATAATTTTTTAATAAAATTTATTCTAATGTTGTCCGTGCTATTAAAAAGGCATGTGCTTTTCACATGTTCAAGGGACACATGTAATTTTGATTGATTAGGTTTGATATCTAGGTTTCTTCTATTTTCTTCTTTCGCTTCATTTTTACTCTACACAGTTCCAGCCTCTGAAAGGAATTTATTCCTTTCGGCCCTGAACCACACGTCAGGAATTTTCATGGCCAAGAAAAACAACAAAGCATAATAATAGATGAACATGCTTAGCCCTTCATCGATTTGAGATGAACGGAAGCAATAACAAAAGAGTAATACTACATACTTCTACTTTCTTACCCCTATTTTTTCATATTTGTAAGTGACTTTTAAAACTACTATTAGATTAAAATTTAATAAAATTCGTCTTTTATTCAATAATAGTTTTAAAAGTCACCATAGGTGTGGAGAAAATACTACTTATTCCAACTTTGAAATGTGCCTTATGGTGAATTGAGGTTCTATAAATCTAAGTGATCAAGGATTTAGAATACAATTCATAAATAAAAAAGGCAAAAAATTGAAGGAAAAATTGTGACCAATGTTGTCTGCCAATCCACTTTATCCTCCTCAATTAGGGATGCCATAGGAATTATCTTAGCATCCTACTAAAATTGCACTATTGGCATAATTTTACTTCCAACTAATAAAGCTTTTCCTTGGATTAAGCATGTCCCTATAATTCCCCATTTTCCCTTTCTCATATTGACTAGAAAAAAGAAAAAGCATGTCCCTATAACACTGTTTTACATTAATTTTTTTTTTCCCTTCCCTTTAATAAATAATAACAACAAATTCTATATTGATAAGTGCACCTATCACTAGACAAGTTTTGTAATATTTAAAATAATTGTTATATCATTGCTTTTTAAATAGCAATGTTTCAATTTTGTAATGTCCCTCCCAATTTATCATTAAGATTGCAATGTTTCCGTTTTGAAATTTAAAATAACAAAAATATTCCACATAAGAAAAAAAAAAAAAAAAAAAAAAAAAGAAGAAAGAGAAAGCAAAAATTTAGAATAGATTTTTTGCTTACTCCTCAAGATGCCCCTAGGCTAGGGCTAAAGTGTTTTTTTTTTTTAAAAAAAAAATCTCAAAAAAAAAAGTTTAATACAAAATAGCAAATAAATAAATTAAAAAACACACAAAATAATTTTTTTTAAAAAAATTTTAAAAAAAAAATGAGAATGGTCGAAACCACCCCCAAATGGCCACCCCCATTTGGTTGAAGTGCTTCTTCCTGTATCGCCACCGCCCTCTCCCGCTCTCTCCTTGGCACTCACACAATCCTCTGCACAGAGCTCAACAGCGCTCTTCCTTCCTTCCTTCTGACTCAGGTAAGCCAAACATTCCATTCAATTTGAATACACAAAATCTATTTCCCATTTCTTCAGTTCAGTTTGCCATATCACACACACACACACACACACTAACACACCAAGCTGTTCTTGCAATGACCTCACTCCTCAGAAGAGCAAAACCCATCAAAGCCATCCGAAACCCAGCACAAATACCTCACAAACTCACTCAAACCCCAACCCCAGCCCGACCCCGCCAAAACCCATGCCCCTCACAGCTCCAAACCCTAAACCCTTCAAGGGTTTTACAGTTTGTCTCGTTTTCGACCCAATCCTCCTCCAAATTCCCTGAGTACGAAATGCCTTCTGTCACCTGGGGTGTGGTCCAGGGCCGAAAGGAAAAGCTCGTTTCCCGTGTAATCATTTGCGATTACTTGAAGACCTTAGGCATAGTTCCTGATGAACTGGAAAACCTCGAGCTTCCCTCAACGGTCGAGGTCATGAGGGAGCGCGTCGAGTTCCTACAGAAGCTAGGCTTGACCATTGATGATATTAACGAGTACCCATTGATGCTAGGATGTAGTGTGCGCAAGAACATTATCCCTGTGTTGGGTTACTTGGAGAAAATTGGGATTCAGAGGTCGAAATTAGGAGAGTTTGTTAAGAATTACCCGCAAGTGTTGCACGCAAGTGTGGTTGTTGAGCTCGCGCCGGTTGTCAAGTTCCTTCGCGGGCTTGATGTGGAGAAGCTGGATATTGGGTATGTGTTGCAGAAGTATCCTGAGCTTCTCGGGTTTAAGCTAGAAGGGACCATGAGTACTTCGGTTGCATATCTGGTTAGCATTGGCGTTAGTCCTAGAGATATTGGTCCGATGGTCACACAATATCCTTATCTTTTGGGGATGAGAGTTGGGACTATGATTAAACCGCTTGTAGATTACTTGGTGTCTTTTGGTTTGCCGAAGAAGATTTTGGCTAGGATGTTGGAGAAGCGGGCTTATATACTTGGGTATGATCTTGAAGAGACTGTTAAACCAAATGTGGAATGTTTGCTTAGTTTTGGGATTAGGAGGGAAGCACTTGCTTCGGTTATTGCTCAATACCCCCAAATTATTGGGCTGCCTCTGAAAGCAAAGTTGTCTTCGCAGCAGTACTTTTTCAATTTGAAGCTCAAGATTGATCCCGACGGGTTTGCTCGAGTGATAGAGAAAATGCCACAGATAGTTAGCCTTCACCAACATGTGATTATGAAACCTGTTGACTTCCTCATAGGGCGGGTGATATCCTCTGAGGATGTGGCCAAGATGATTGTCAAATGTCCCCAATTAATTGCATTGCGGGTTGAGCTAATGAAGAACAGCTATTACTTTTTTAAGACTGAGATGGGGAGACCTATAAAAGAACTCGTGGAATTCCCAGAATATTTTACTTATAGCTTGGAGTCTAGGATTAAACCCAGGTACCAGAGGTTAAAGAGCAGGGGAATCAGGTGTTCCTTGAATTGGCTCCTCAACTGTAGTGACCAGAGATTCGAAGAAAGATTGCAGGGTGATTATATTGAAACAGAGGGTGTAGGCCCAACATTCTGTGTGGGTGGAAAGTTGGAGCTACCAGGGAGTGAGATTGTGTCCGATGAGGAAGATGAGAGTGATGATGAAGTACTTTACAGACGTACTGTTTGTCTTTAATGAATCAATGAGTCAAGCTCAAAATGAATTTGGTATTCATAGAGATTGACTTTTGTTTATGTTTTTCTTCTTTAATATATTTCTTGGTTTCTGTTATTTTTGAATTATGTGCAGCTCATGTTGCTATCTGTATTCAGCGTGTATACTCAGAGTTAGAGATATTAGTTTCAAAGATCGCCCAATATGGTGATATACAAATCCTGGTAATTATTTCACTCTTATTTATATGTTAAACCAATTCTGTTCAGAATTTTATCCAAAGTAATGGTAGTAGAGATCCATAGGATTTGAATCAATGGGATTTATACTGTAGTGTGATCTTAGTTGCCAACTACAAAGTAGTAAGGAAAACCTACAAATATTTTAGGGGCATGCGTCTTTGGAGCTTTTCATAATAAGATACAACTAGAAATTTTATGCAATAATTTTTTGTTTTTTTTCCTGGGTTGATGCAGTGTAAAACGCAAGTCATTTAGCTCTTCTCCTGGGTCAGATTTAACATTCTTTGACGAAAATCACCAATTTTTTTAATCATCCAACGTAGTGAAGGTAGAATTATTTCATCGAATGGGATTTTAATGCTTGATACTGACTGCAAGGTTCGCTTACTTAGTTTGGCCTTCTCAAGTCATATTTTTCGTGAGGTTACTTTGAATGGAATTTGGATCATTGTCAAGATTTTGTCTTAACACTAGCATGTTTTATTGAGCTATACCTCATGTAAGTGTGATTCTTTTATTGGTCGCCTCTTTTGTATCCTTCTAGTTTAACATGCTTTTGTGCATCAATGACAAAAAACTTTTGCTTATTACCTTTGTTTAACTAGCCAGGCTTCAGTCTAAAAGTTATTTGAAACTTAGCTGAAACTGTTCACTTTGTCTCTGAGATTTTCACTCTTTTTTTTTTTTTTTTTTTGAAGTTTATGGAGGCAAATTAATCATTTTTGGCCTAAATACGCATAGTCTGTATTTATGTTGCTCCAAATGTATACTACCATGGCATGAAATAGAACATGTTAAGAGGTAGAGTTGTGTTTGTCTCGTTAATTGGATGAAAGTCTGTATATCCCAGCAATGAAAAGCAAACCTGAGCAGAAGCTGAAATTTTGGAGGCTCTTCTAGTTCTCTTGCATGTTCAGTATTTTTTTTTTTGGGGGGGGGGGGGGGGGGGTGGTGGAGAAATAAAGGCCTAACTGCGTATGCTGTTAATTGTTATTTTTCAAAGATCATTAGCTTTGAGTTCTCTATAGACTATAAACACTCATCAAAACCGCTTTGCTTTTTGGTGTCTACCCAATCTGCTGGTTTTTATGGTGTAGTGGACGAAGCAGTGACCACACTTACACCTTGAACTTAAAATTCATTGAAGGACAGAAAGGTCTGTGAGGGTTCTTCCCAGATTGCTTGGCAGCTTCTAATTCATGGACAACAAATTTGGATTGAGAATAATGTAAGAAGGCATGAAACTTAGTTAGGACTATGTCCTGACACAAGCTCAAATAGAGATGCTTGGAAGATGTGGGGTTTTAGTTCAGCTACTTGAGTCATTACCCTCACTATGCTTTACCATCCGTTACGCGTCGCATCTTGATCTTTTTGGGTTCTTATGTTTTATTTTATTTTTTTCACAAGATTGCATTAATAAAAAAAATAAAAACTCGAACGAGGGAGTGGGGCACTCCAACAAAGACCACATAGTAAAGATTTTAGTGTAATAAAGAATGGTATGGCACCAGGCCAAGAAAGGGACTGTTGGAAATTACAGTTTTTAAGATAGTTTAGTAAATGGGCTACTTGGAGAAACTTTATGGTACGAGATCTTGTTAGTCACAACAGGCAAGATAATACTGATAACAACTGCACCGAAGCTATTGAAGAGAAACTCCATTGTGATGTTTAGCAATGGAGGAACTTTGTTAATGATGCTTAGGGGACATCAAATATAGATTTGGCCGTCTCTGTAGACGAAAAAAGGGCATCGGCTATGAGAAAAGGCAAATGAGAAAGTAGAGGGAAAGAATATACATGAGAGTTGAGAATCGGCCAAAAGTGAAAAGAAAAAAGTATGCTGGTGTGTTTAATAAAGAGTTTTGAGAAGAAAAAGAAAAATGAAATTGATTGATGTGATATAAAGATGAAATGAGTTTTGAATTTTTTGGGAAAGAAAAGTTAAAAAAAGTTGTTTGTGTAATGTGAAGAAATGAGGTTGACTTTTTTTTAGAAGAAAGAGGAAGAATGGTTTGCCAAACATAGCCAACAGTATGTAGGGTACACGTATGATGGGTGGTGCAAAGGTAAGAGAAGGTGGTGGAGTGACATATGGGTGAAAGTGGAGTCAGATGGGCAGTAGATTCAACTTCCAAAACAAAAACATAGAGGGAGAAAAAAAAAAGGAAGAGGACGGGAGGGAGGAGATAGAACTTCTCTCCTCTCCTCTCCGGCACTTTTTGGAGGGTCCATCAATAGGCTAAAATTTATAACAAGGCTAAACAATTAGCAATCTTTTGGCCTTGAAGATTGAGCTAGAAATTTTTGTGTGATGGTCTAGGAAGAAAAGAAAGGAAATGCACCAGAAACTATCTCATCAACACTTTCCCTAGGCCGACCAGATCTCCAAAATAAGTTAAATTTTTAGAGAGAAATAGGTGTAAGTAAGAAACTGTACGTAGCCAAACTTAAGTTTTTTTTTTTTTTTTTTTTCATCGTCACTTTATTTATATTACTAAATCAAAGAAAATAATGTAGATTTCTTGCTATTCTTTTCTCTTCTTCCCTTTTCTCCTCTTCTCTTGTTTTCTTCTTTATCACTTGAAATGTTCATCAGACCGTGTGTTGAGGTTCATTTTCTAATTATTCTCTGACCAACTTTTGTGTATCGCTCAAGTGTTTAAACAGACAGAGGGCTCTAACTCTGCATTTGATAACAGCAACATAAATAGGAACCGAAGATAAATGAAGAAACTTTACAAAGTACATCACTTCTAAGAGTCTATATATAGTAGCATGTGACGAATTTGGTCACAAAGCATGTATTGTTAATGATCAATTTGTTTCCTTGTAAATTAAAAGCTTGGCTACAGGAGGACCTCAAATACTTTAAGGATAGAAAGGCTTATATGTTTACAGAAACTCTGAAATCTCAAAAACTCTGGCAGTTTCATCAATTGAAACTGAAACAAGGAAATCGCAGTTAGCCGATACAGATAGAGACTGAATCACACCGACATGGCCACCGAAGGTCCTTATACAATCACCGGAGCGACCATCCCATACTCGTACTTTCCCATCAACACAACCTGTTGCAAGGTAATTAGATGCACCAAGCCATGTCAAGCATGTCACTCCATCCTGTCAAAAGAAATCCCTCTGTTAGATTAGTTATAGAAATCTTAATTACAGAGCTTAGTCCACCAAACGCAGATGACTGGAAATTAATTAAGATATATAGAGCACTAATTTTATGCAAACATAAAATTCAGACAAACCTCATGCTCGCATGTGCTACGAGGCATCGAGTGCTGCAGATCCCAGACAATAAGCTTACGGTCCATGCCTCCTGTTGCAGCCCAATTGGAGCTGGAATGCACAATATTGAGTCATAAACGTGTTACCAATAGACACATCAACAGAAAGCCATATCAATTACAGATTTCTCCAACCAATATGAAAATTGTAAAAGATCTTATGTTCATTTTGGGAGGAGAAACTGCAAAAAAAAAAATTACGAGATCTTATGAATTTTATCTCTTCATAGTTGCACAATCTTTTACTTCTTATTTGGTCACAGCTGTCTTGGATATCTCAGGCATTCTTCAACCCAATCAGAACAATCAATACTTGAGCTATTCAATTCTTATAGTTTACTTAGAACTAAAACAATGGAAGGTCCAGTGAGTGAAATGCCACTTATGCAATTCACATACTGACATCAAGCAGACAGACACAACTCAAGGGATTGGGTGCATTGAATTGATGAACAAATGTCTCCTACAGGAACACCCAGGAGGCCTCTCAATTTGATAGACAACTCAAAGGCATCAAACTTGTGATTGTTCTCCACTCTCCATATTGTCCACATAAGGCAAAGGGCTGCTTTCCAATTAAAACTGTTTCTATGCCTTCCAAAAATGCATTTCCAAGTCAAATCAAAGCATGATATGCATGTAGACATCCACTAATATCTATCATAATTAATTTTATGTCTAAGTACTTTATTTTCCCTCCTTTTCCAACCAAATAATACTTGTTTATATTATCAGGGAGAGAGCTTCATGTTGCTGTTTTATCCTGCCTACCCTTATCTACCGATTTGTTTCTCAGATGAAGTCCGATTCAGAATGCAATGGGGTATCAAAACGAAGATGCACGCCACTTGGGAGCTTACACGGTAATATTAGTCTGGAGTCTTAGCACATTTAGATTATGGTTATAGCTGGTAGGTTTGCAGCCATAAAGTTGTGTTT
The DNA here is from genome assembly GCF_965113065.1 of Corylus avellana. Classification (NCBI taxonomy): domain Eukaryota; kingdom Viridiplantae; phylum Streptophyta; class Magnoliopsida; order Fagales; family Betulaceae; genus Corylus; species Corylus avellana. The sequence goes on from NC_142496.1 coordinate 23,809,675, forward strand.
ATACTGTTAAGGGTATTTAGGTCATCTTATGTTTTATACAGCAGCAACTTAGTTTGCTTTGTGGTCTTATGTGTCAGGTTCGATCAGTTGTGTGGGTCTTTTAGGTTCAATTTTTGGCCCCAGTATGTTCGACTTGGGCCAACTTGGTCCAACCCAAGTTTGGTTGATAGGACCCTATTTAACTTATGATACAATATTTTCTCAAGCAAATAAATGAATGAAAGAAAAAAAATTGACTGCTTGATGATTTATTGGTGTTATGTCAAGCCATATTATGGATGCATAAGCATCCTTTCTTGGCAGTAATGCCTAAGTATAGGTTTGATGCCTAGGTTTCTTCTATTTTATTCTTTCTCTTCATTTTTACCCTGCACAGTTCCGGCCCCTAAAAATAATAAAAGTCCTAATTGTTGCCAGTTATTGTAGCGCCCAAACCTTCTTCCCAAAATCTTTACTACATACCCTCCTTTTCTTCAAGTTTCAGTGCTGAAACTAAAGATGATGCTTCAGTTTTGGTGTCAAACATCCTGTCCTATGTCTTTCATTTCAAATGTGCACCAAATCTTAAAATCTCTCTTAGTGCAAATATGCATTTACAATTAATAGAACCGCTTTTTCTTTCTTTTTTTTCTCTTTTCTGGGCAGTTAATAGAGCCTCCTTACCGATGAAGAGAGATTAGATTACCTTGGTCCTTGGCTTGGTGCAAAACCAACACATTCAATTGAATCTGAATGAGAATCCAGTTTACTAACAACCTGTCGGTAGCAACATGCAAATCTATTAAAGGGCTGCATTTAGATTAGATATAACCACATCTACTACATACTTTGATGACATTAAACAAGAAAATATAGACATATATGCTGACATAATGTACCAATTATCAACTAAAATAAACTATAAAAAAAATCAATTATCAACTAAAATACGATCAAAATGGACACTAAATCTCAATGTGATTAGGAGGCACAATCAACCTAGCTGAACTGAAGAAAAGAGAAACAAGCAAATGTAAGACTACTACAAAACAAAATCCCATTTTAAACATGCTACAACACCTAGGAGCCGTGACAAGCCAGCCTCCAAGTTCACCATGATACATGGGCACAAAGGCACATCCCATGCAAGCTTATTTGGCTCCATGAAGACAGTCAAAAAGGAGTTGAATACTATAGAGCATAGCCAAAAAGAAGGTGAATCCTATAGAACCCAGGGCAGCTCTCAGCACCAGTGGCAACATTGAAGTTATAGTTGCTCTAGCACTGAAAAATAACACAAGCAGTCCTTAACCCTCAATCAAATCTGACTTGAGAATGGAAGCCAGGGGCTCCAGAGACACATGTAGACAGCATTTCACAAGGCTAAGGATTCACAGTGGCAGACGCCTAAAGAAACATCCATGACCATCCAGTAACATGGACCATTTCTGTTGATTGATGGTAAGAATTCCAAACACCTTTGTACTATTGATTATTTATTCAATTAGAACATATAATTCCCTATGGAAATTGCTACACTTAACGAATTTTCTCCCAAAAAGTTAGTTCACAAATAATGTGTCACCATCCCATGAGATCTATTATTTTGAGAAATGTGACATATCACTTGGGAATCAACTTTTGAGGAGAAATTTTGGTAAATGTAGCCTTTCTCAATTCCTATTAGAACATGGTAAATTTTTAGAAGAAAAAAACAAAATCCCCAGCATGCCTGAACATTACCTAACAGGAATTTTCTTAAATGATGAAGCAACTTCTGATTGCTACTTTGAGACACATAGTTAGGTAATTTGCTCCCATGTTTGTGTATATAATTATGCCTCGCCATGAATTTAGAAGGTTCAAAGCTTGCAATCAATTTAGTGAGGCTTGAGGCACCATCCCAAACTTATCATACTCACACAGTAAGGCAAGATGGTCTCAAATGAACCCGTGTAGAACCTAGGTTTGACTCGCGCTAGACATACCCCCTTAAGCCCTCTTTTATTAATCCAAAAAAAAAAAAAAAAAGATTTACACAAAAATAAAAGATTATGATAGTAAATGCAGCGAATGTACTTACCCTCCCAGTTGTTATATTCACAATGCGTAGAGAACCATCCTTAGAACCGGTAAGGGCACATGTAGAATCAGGGCTTATTGCCATGCATGTAAGTCCCTCAGTATGATAGGGATGACCTGAGAAGACAAAAGTTCCAAGAATGTCAAACAAAAGCTCAAAAACAAGTACTAGCCATTTTCATTCCAATATTCTTTAAAAATGAAACTATCCCAATTCAGAGAGAATATTCCAGCTTGTCAGTTCCTGTTTTTTGTAATTCTTGTAACATCACTCTTATAGGCCATGGTTATGGGCAAGGAGTTTATTTTATTAACAGGTGAGTCTTATATGGTCTATGGGCTTTTATGTGTGGGCTTTGGTTCAATCCAATAAGGAGTTTGTTCACTATGAGAAACTACATCTAGAGTCTATACAAACGTGCCCTTGTATTAAAATGAATCAGAGTTGATTCTGGCATGATATTTGGTGTAGGGACAACTCTTTGAAGCAAGCCTTCCCGTCCTTATACAGTATCGCCAGACACAAAGAAGCTTGGGTGAAGGATAATTTTATTGAGAGGACTGGGGTTGTTGAGTGGAATGTCATTTTCGTACGGTCGGTCCAAGATTGGGAGATGGATTTGATTTCTCCTTTTTTTGATCGATTGTATTCTTGCAAGGTCTCCCTAGGCAGTGTAGACCGTATTTGCTGGTCTTCGTCCAAGAAGGGCAAGTTCGAGGTTAAGTTGTTCTATAAGGCCTTGTCCATTTCTAATCAAGAGGAGTTTCCTTGGAAGAGCATCTGGCGTACTAAGGCGCCTCTGTGGGTGGCTTTTTTCGGATGGATTGCGGCCTTAGGCAAAATTTTGACTCATGATACGCTGCGTAAGAGGAACATAGTGGTTGTGGAGTGGTGTTGTATGTGCAAGAAGACCGGAGAGTCAGTCGATCACCTTCTTCTCCATTGTGAGCTCGCAAGTGCTCTTTGGCATATGATTTTTCAGCGATTTGGATTGCATTGGGTCATGCCTTGCAGGGTGAGGGCCTTGTTTGGTAGCTGGTGGTCGGGAAGATGTTCTCGAAGCGCGATTGTGTGGAAGATGATCCCTCTGTGTCTTATGTGGTGTATTTGGAATGAAAGAAATGCTAGATGTTTTAAAAATTCCACTAGGACCATAGAGGAATTGACTCATTTCTTCTTCTTTACTCTTTACTCTTGGACGGCCGCTTGGCTAGCTCCTTTAGTGATTAGTTTCTCTGATTTGCTTTTCATTTCTCCCCCTCCTAGGCGCTCTCGGCTTATACTTCCCGTGTACATGGGTTGCCCCCCTCTGCGCTCTTTTTATATATCATCATTACTTATCAAAAAAAAAAATGAATCAGAGTTGATTAATAGAAAAATTGAGCGTTTTGCTTAGTGGAAGTTCTGTATGCCAAGAGTGCTTTTTATTCTTCTTTTTCTTTCATAGGGACTGTTCACAGCCTCTGGACAAATTCAATCTCAGCTTCTTCTCACCTCTTTTGCAACCCCAAAACAGGCCTTCTTCTTGACCCTATCAAAACCCTATAATCCAACATATATTCCACGGCCTTTAGCCAACAATTAATACCAAAGAAAGAACATAACATGCCTGTTTTTACTACTGCCCAGAATTCTTGCAACCTTTGTTCTTTATTTTAGCCCCTTTTCACCAATTTAAACCCAGTCTTTTCCAAATCATATTCAAACCATAAACCCGATACATACTTATATTTCCAAACCATTAACCTAAATGCACCAAAGCACAAGTAGATAGATCCACTAAATCTGTCCAACATCATAAGGTACAGCAGACGGACAAGCTTCTTTACATTCTTCCTGAAGTTGCTTCAGAAACTTTGTGCTAATATTTCCAGTTTCTACCAAGCAAGTTTGAAGATCATCAAGGAATTTATCCATTATCATTGGTTTCAGCGTTTGACAGTTCCTCTTATACTTTCTTTTCTTAAGGTTGAAACTTTAACTGTGTTACTTTCCAATGGAAAAACAAACCAGAAGATTTTAAATACGTACCTCCAACCACATGAATGTTTTTACCACTTTTTGGATCCCATATCCTCAAAGTTGCATCATCAGAACCGGTACAGACTAGTTTACCTTAAGCAACAAGAAAAAGGCAGATTTTTTAGTTTTTATTTTTTAAAAAGAAGAAATAAATAATAATGATAATAATGAAGGTTCTTTAATCAAAAAAATAACCGAGAAGAAGAGTAGATAGATACCATCAGGGGTAAAATCGCCACATGTGACACTACCGCCATGTCCTGAAAATGTGTTGATACAGGCACCTTTGTCAGCATTCCACATCCAAACAGTGGAATCCTCTGAACCAGCTAAGACCAAATGTCCTCTTGGATGCCACCTGATCCACTGAGAGGGAAACTCATAGTCAATTTTCAATAAATGAGAGCACAACTATAATATGTTTAAAGGTACATAACAAATTTACCTCAATCCCCATTCCAGGACCGTCAAGTGAACATTTGAGATTTCCGGACTGTATGTCCCAGATTTGAATAAGTCCACCCAAGCATCCAGATGCTAGCAACTGTCCATCAGTGCTAAAGGCTAAATTACAGACAGAATCCCCATGACCTACAGAAAAATTTATAAGAGGTTTAGTTGAAAAATAGGTGATGAATGGCCACAGGACCCAGCCTATGCATGTTTTACCACTTTAGTGACCACAGACAGAAGAAGAATTTGGTTCACTTGAAAACCATGAGAGGAAATACTTATAAACAATAAGTATTTAAAAACTTATAAACACCACTGAAATTTAAAAAACAGGTGGGGTTGGTGGGGTTCCTTATATTTAAAACTTCTGCTAGGTTTTCAAAGTTGCCCCACTAAAGAGGAGTGTATCATATGAAATATTGAAAATGTGCTAAAGCTTATTAAAAGCAATTAAAAAGTAGGGGCCAATTTCGAATCTTCAAAAGAAAACTAGATAGTCAATTTAAGATATTGAAATGCTCATAGGTATTCCATAATATTAAACCATTACTTCCAAATCATCTTAAACATCCAATATTTCTTCTCTTCTACTATTCTTTAACATTTAGAAGCATCATTGAATACAGAGGAAAACCCCCAAATGTATTCTTTTAAATTTGACTCATTTTATCCAAAAATTGATTGCTTTTGCAAAAAAAAGAGATAGGTTGTATGTGGAATGAATTGCTCATCCTTTTTAGTTTGCATTAGATCAACTATTATTTAAAGTTATACTTTCAATTTTTCTTAATTAAAAACCATGAAATTAGAGGTGTGGCAGCGATTTTAACTCCTGCAATTTGATAGAAACCTCAAGTGGTTATCATTTCTTTCAAAAAAAAGTTTTATCAAGTTAATTTTTTTAACAAATGAATAAGTTGTATCATGAAAAAATTGTTACTTGCTCCCATTGGAGGAAAATTCTGGCTCTGTCACCGTAAACAGTGAAGAGAGAAACTATGTAACTACTGCGCCACTCACATACCTTGGAGCTCAAAAGCCCAATCTCCTTGACCAATCCTCCAAAGAAACCCTTTGTCATCTCCACCCCCAGTTGCCACTAACCTAGCATCCGTTGGGCTGCAGGCAACCGTGTAAAGCTCACCTGTGAAAAAAAGAAAATCATACAAATAAAGGAGGATGTATACATAAACATAAATTTCTCAGTATAACGCATGGAATACATTTTTCTTCAGACGTCAATCTATGAAATTCAAAGCCATATTGTTCCCAACCCAACAAATGAATAAATATAATCAGATAATCCACATTCATACATAACTTACACAAACTAAGAATTAGAGAATAAAGTAATAGCCTAAAGTTTCAGGATACAAAAAAAGTTACTTTTGTACTAGGTAAAGCCCTCAAACATAATACGGGGTAGAAAAATCTTCACTCTTTTATTATCACCCTAGCACAAAAAGAAAAGGGTGTGAACATAATTCCAAAGCTCATCAAAAAAATATTTTCTTTTCCACTTGTTCAATTGGAGTTCTACTCCTTTCGAAGAGCTAATAAACTTAACGTATTAAAAAGAAAAATCAAATTTGGATAGTAACTTCCAGCTATGTCACTTCTCACTATACTCTAACCAATTTAAACAGAAAAATTGAAAACCCTTACCGGTATGACCAGTGAACACGTGCATGGAATCATCATCGGGCTCCTCTGAAACCAACCAAAACAGTTTATTCCACGTCAAATTTGTTAGAATATTAACTAAATGATTAAATTCAACCCTTTTCTATCAGCTTAAGCTTTTGGAATAAATTGTCTTGTACTGAAAATGAATCGAAAAAAAAAATATATATATATATATATATATATACGAACAAACAAAAAACACACATGAATTGGGAGCTGAGTGGCTTACCGAAAACATCGGCATCAGAGCCGGCTTCGTCTTCTTCTGCATCAGGAAGATCTGCGTCCACAAAAAAACACACACACACATTGAATACATATTCACAAGTAAAGCGAGAGAGAGAGAGAGAGAGAGGGGGGGGGGGGAGTAAGGACCTTCTTCGTCAATAGGGAGTTCGTGGATGATATCGGCCTCATCGAGAAAGACCTCGCCGTCATCGTCCTCTTCGTCGTGCTGGTGTGCGGTTGGGCTCTTCATTGCCCCTTGCCCTTTTCCTTCTCTGCTTAGTGAAGTCTTCACAGAGCTAAATGATACAGACGAGAAAAAGGGGTTTTTCGGGGGGTTTAAAGCCCCCTCAATTGTGGCCCAAGCCTACTGTCTGCCTCGGCCCAAAATGATCTCTCCTTTTTCTTTTTAGAAGATGGATTAGTGGACCGGATCAAAACCAATCAAATTTTTTTTTTTTTTTTTTTCTGGAAATTATGTCACACCACCGTTCTAGATTGAGAAAGCATTTATAATTTGATATGTCATGGATTAATTAAAAAAATTCCCAAACTTCTTGTGGTCGGTCAATCTCTATGAGAAGGACAAACTTACTCAACCATAGAGATTTCAACTCCACGACACATCAATATCAATAGAATAATACTCAAGTAAATGATGTACATTTTCTTGTCTTTATATGTCAAGTAAAGTGAGATTTAATATATCAAAATCAGATTAAATTAAAGTTATTCACCTCACATTGCTAATAATCTAACGGTATGTTATATATTAGAAAATCAGCGAAGCTTACTTGTTTGAACAAATAGAGACAGTCTAAGACTTGATTGAACCATAAAAATTACCTTACATTTATTATCCAAATTACAGTAAAATTGATGGGATATCCTTAAAAATCCTATAGATGTGGTAAAAGGTTGAGCTTTGGCACTCAAGCAAGTTAAAATGTAACGTCATTATTTGTATGAATACCCCATGACCCATGTAGACGCAGGTTCCCCAGAAGGATCCCGAAAAAAATTGTCCCACAATTGAGAAAGCCAGCGGAGCTCCGCGCGTCCACACCTGCCATTTGTTTTTCTTTTTTTGGTTACCTTCCCTCCTAAGGAAACAGACACCGCGTCTGGTCCGTAGCAACAAGCTCCACTCCCTCTTCTTGTATTAGAATTATCCGGTTGCCTCTCTTCCTCAATTTCCAAAGATTCAATTTTTTTTGCGCGATTTGGAATCAGGGTCTGATTGTGATCTAACTGAGTCATGTCGATGCTCGACTCCTTCTTCAACAAGGGCTTCAAAGCTGCCAAATGGTCTCTCTCTCAATTTTATCTGCTTTATATCAATTGATTTCTGATCTCTTTTGAAATATAACACTCAGATGCAAACTCTTTTACGTTTGTGTCGTGTACAACTATTGGGCATACGATAGTTAGAGTTTCCTTTCTGTGTTAGTTTCTCGGCTACTAAAAGGAGGGATCGTGAATTGTTTGAATAATCTGCGTACTGTTAATTAAATAAGAAGAGAAAAATTGGGATTTTTTTTATTGGTTCGTAAGCTTTTTGGGTTTGCAATATTGAAAGGTAATTCCTTGTGATATATATAGCAGTTGAGCTTTTTGGGTTTGGTTGAAATTTAATTCCTTGTGTATCTTTGATATATGTATGCATACAACAGTAAAACCCTACTGAAATTGACGATTCCGAGGATAAAGTTGCTGAGGAACAGGAGAGAGATTCAGATAAAGCAGATGCGCCGAGACATTGCCAAGCTTCTTGAGACGGGTCAAGAAGCCACAGCTCGCATTCGGGTAATAACTGCGTGTAGATGTTCTTTATCAGCTTTCTTTTTGCTACAAATTTTTATATGCGAAGTATGTGAACCCCTTGCCTTTAAATTGAAAGTGGAAAAATCAAATTCTTGGTGGTAATGATTTGTTGAAATTTCACTTCCAGGTCGAGCATATTGTGAGAGAAGAGAACATGATGGCTGCTCAGGAGATCATTGAGCTGTTCTCTGAGCTTATTTCCGTCCGCCTTCCAATTATTGAATCACAAAGGTTTTAAATTTTAATCAAACAAATTGCTCCACTTGTCTTGTATTATGATTTTTGCTTTTTGTTTACTTGGTATTTTGGCTGAGCATTGGATACTACCTAAAGTTGTTATCCCATCATACAAGGATCATAAAACAAAGAGTTAATACTAGTCAATGTGTGCTCAACACTATTGAAGGTCTGACTATTCTGTTTTTGCCAAATGATCCACTTCAGACGAATAGGAACTGCACTCCACATCCTGTCCCTCTAGGAGCCACCCAATTTCCCCTTAAGTAAAAAATATGTGTTTGTTTAAATTTTTTAACATCAAACCAAAAACACTTGAATCTGTTTGAAAAGATTCAAAGTGTCATATAAATAGTCCATTGTAGCAAGTACTTTTATTGATATCATCAATCAAAATTTCCATACTTTAGTTGACCAGTATACTTGATCACCATAACCCCCTTCCTTGCACAAATGCACACATAGACAAAAAGAAAAGCAAAAAACAGAAGAAACAGGGAGTAAAGAGGAACACAAAAAATACTTTCTGTATAAACATGGATATGTACATAAGGAAACAGTAGTTGGTAGATGTTATGCCCATGGTTTTTTTGTGAAAATGTGTTCAATATGTACTACATCATTGTACTTTTTTAGACTTTCGTGCTGCTACTTTACCTTTGAAACTTGTGACATGGAGCTACATGTATTGGCTTTTTAATCATTAGTCCAGCTTAAATGTTAGAACTGACTTTCAAGGAGGAGTTTATTACATTGGATCAATTTTCACCGGATAGATTTAAGGTCGTCATGTGCTAGGACTTACAAGAAGCTGAGCTTATTCATTGCTGATGGCAGCTTAGCAGTGGTCTAGTGGGCTCCGCAGATAATGTTGGGACTGAACATGTTGCTTCACCACCTGAATTGATGTAGTTTGGTGGTTATGACCTTGTGGGTATCAAATCCATCTGGTCACCAAGCCATTGGTTGTGGGAAGCTTTATAGATTTTACTTTGTGTTTTGGTTTTTGAAGAAGCATTTGATGAGCCCAATGAGTTATATTTGGTTTTAATGGAGATTTCCTGCAGTTCATGCTGTTGATTTGTCTGTGATTCCCAATATTCCCTCCATTTGGCATAATTCCATGATATCAGCTACTTCATTGGTTAAGTCAGCATTCAAATTTCTTATAACCTCTCCATAAATGGTCATTGGTTATCTTTTTGAATTTCCTGGGGCTCTTCAGTAGTTCATGCCGTCAATTGTTTATGCTTCCCAATATTCCCACCATTTGTTTCTGCTAATCTCATGAATGCTATTGCGTATATATGTGTGCTGCTTGATTTGTTAGATTCAACAATTAATTTCTTGTAAACCTCAAACAAAAATTCTAATACTCATTAGAACCTTTCTAGTTTTTTTTTTTTTTTTCTATTCAAACGAGAGCATACTCACAGTTATTACTCAACCTATCTTCAGTAATTGAATATTCAACATTTTTCAGGGAATGTCCTCTAGATTTGAAGGAAGCAATATCAAGTGTTTGCTTTGCAGCACCAAGATGTGCCGATCTACCAGAGTTGCTGCAGGTTCAAATGCTATTTGCAACCAAATATGGAAAGGAATTTGTATCAGCTGCATCAGAGCTTATGCCAGATTGTGGTGTTAATCGCCAGGTTTCATGCACCCTATCTTTTGGTTTGACTTAATTGTGAGGATAACTTTTATTTACTCCTGTATCCGTTTATGACATCTTCCTCTGAATTGTACTGCAGTTAATAGAACTGCTTTCAGTTCGTGCCCCTTCACCCGAGAAGAAACTAAAGCTTCTGAAAGAAATAGCTGAAGAGCATGAGTTAGATTGGGATCCAGCAGCCTCTGAAACTGAGTTTTTCAAAACTCATGAAGATTTATTGGTCTGTGAAATACTTGCCTGCCTCTTACTCTTATCTATTTTCAAATCCTTTGTTATCTCTCTTCCTCCCTCACATGTTTTATTTTCTTTTCAGAACGGCTCAACACAGTTTGTAAGTGGGTCTAAATTGCCCCTTCCTAAAGAAAAACATGATGAGGCATTGTATTCTACCACTGAACAATCATACAAAGAACAGCCAGAATCTGATTCCGGCTTTGATGCATTAGATCTTCCTGAAGTTCCTAAGGTATCATTACAGCCAAGTGCAAGTGTTGCTTCAGCGCCAGCAGTGGTCCCATCTTTTCAAGCTGCTCAGCATCCTATTATTGGTCATGAATCACCAAAGCATTCTGGAGTTATTGAAAATTCGTCACAGGAGCCGCATTTAGAACCTGAGGAAGTGATGCAAGAAAGATCAGTGGCGAACAAAAATGAACAACCTAGTGTTCCAGCTGGTGTTGTGGAAGATAAACAATTTGTGCCATTTATCTCTGCTCCATCCCTATCTTCTGCATCATTTTCTGCAACACAAAGTAACCCACCAGCCACATCATTTATCTCTCCCCCATCCCTATCTTCTGCATCATTTTCTGCAACACAAAGTAACCCACCAGCCACACTCTCAAGAGCAAAAAGTGAGGCCAACGTGGATTTTCAGGATGTCTTGGCTGCAGCTCAGGCTGCTGCAGAAAGTGCAGAACGTGCAGCAGCCGCAGCTCGCTCAGCAGCTAGTCTTGCACAGGTCAGAATTAATGAGCTCACCAAGAAAAGTAGTGACCAATTCCTTGAGAATAGCTCTGAGGAGCGGTTTGATAACGATATTCCTGACCAGTCGGGAGCCAATGAAAATCCACATTATGATCATCAAAGCTTGTTTGGCAATTCCAATGATGTTGTTGTAAATTCCCCTGAGCCCCAGCTAGATGATGAAGACTCCCAGAGATCAGAGACATCAAGTTTTGACACGCTCAAAGTTGATTTTGATTCCTCTCTTCCCAATGATCATGGTTTTGAAAATGAGCTTGCTCGTCACCACCAGCCCCAGAGATTGCCTTCAATGGATGATGACCCGTATTTCTCATATCCGAACTTGTTTACATCACAGAATCCAGGTCTTGGATCTGCTGCTCATTCTTCCTCAGATAATTCCCGATCCACCCATGAGGTCTAAGTTTAATTATGTGCCCATGAGGCCTTTGCTCATCTTTGTTTCAAGGTCTTACTGTTGAGTGGATGTAACCTCCAGTTATGGTTTTTCTTTTTCTTTCATTTGTAAAGAGCGCAGTTATAATGTTATTAGATGTTATAGGCGTGTAATTTGCGTCAAAAGGTCTCCCTCCCTGTGTTTATGAACATGTAGCCATCAAGAATATTCAACTGCTTTTGCACTTGTTAAACTGCCCTTGATGGCTATGCTAGAGTATGTTGAGTGTGCAACATTTTTATATTGTTTTTGTCAACAAACATTGATTGCTGTGATCATAATGACATCTGGTTATTCATGTTGTAAGAATTTTTTTGGAGATTCTTACGACCCAGAATTGCATGCTTTTAACGGTTAAGTGAACTTGGAAAATGGAGGTCACTTGCTGATTAAATGACAGTAAAGAGGAGAATGTGTATTGTGTATTTCATATGCAAAGGCAGCTATAAGGGCAGTCTAACAAGATTAGCAATACATGAAACTCCGCAACCGCCATTCTTTCATATTGTTAGATTGATGTTATCTTCAAATTCAAAAATGGAGGTTGCTTACTGGTTAAACGTCGTTTTGATCGATCGCAGTGGCTAGAGGTAGAGGGTGTGGCATGTGGACGTAGGTTGGGTCTCATGTGATCGATCGGAAGACTTTATGCATAGGAGGAGGCGGAATGGTGGCCCTCGACGTATATCTGCAGTGGCCTTCGCAAAGGAGGTAAGTGTAGGTAAAAATTCGGTGGTATCTATTGAATGGGAAAACGTAGCCTTTATTGATAAATGTAATGGTTTATGAGATTAGGCAACGCAATTTTTTTATTTTTTTTATTTTTTTTTTTTGTATTTTTTGAAACAGTTGAACTCCAAAGATTCCCTTCTGAAATGATTCACTTCGTCCCCAGTTTGTGGGCTAAAATAACACATCATAATCAAATTAGAACAGCAATTAAACATGCAGTGCAAAAAGATATTAAAAGAGCCACAAGCTTCATTTGAGCAAAAACATCAGGGCTTCGTGAAACTGCACCTCGAGAACTTCCACCTTCTGCCACTCATCCCATCTCTCTGCCAAGCCGTCACCTTCAAGCATTCTCACAACTTCCGACATCTTCGGCCGGTCCATTGGGGAGCCTTGAGTACAAAGCAGCGCCACCTGGATTAGCTGCTCCACCTCAGCTTCTACGTAATTATTCTGGAGATCAGGATCAACTAGCATTTCTAGTTTCTTCTCTTTCAGTAGTCCTTTCACCTGAGAAAGAGTATCATTGGTGACCTTACAGCACTTCTAATCAAGATTCAAAATTTACCTACTGGGTTTCTACAGGGACAAGTTTTGTTTTGCTAGGTTCAAGAAATCACACTCAGCTGACTCCAAGTTTGTCTTCCTTGGTTTCATACATTAACAAGGGAATATATATGTGAATAATTCATCAAAATTCTTCACTTTTTGGCAATTCCCTCGCCGGGCTAATAAACTTGGTTATGTTTTCTTTTTCCTCCAACGGTATATAGAACAACAATTCAGTATGAAAGATGTGCAAGCAAAACCTCTACAGCAAATATTTTTCTTTCCTCATTTCACTTGAGATTTATTTCCTTTTGGTACATAGAAGTAGTCTTCTTAAAGAAATGCCTAAATATTCCTAACCTACAATCAAAATAAAATGGAAGAGGAAAGTGATTGAACCAATACAGTGCATATATACATACCCAATCAAGCAGCATGACATCATCATCATTTGCAAGCCGAGTAGGATCAAAAGCCCTCTGCCTAGTGATTAGCTCCAGAAGCATAATCCCATACCCAAAAACATCAGTCTTCTCAGATGACTTCCCGGTAGAGAGGTACTCTGGAGCTATATGCCCAATTGTGCCCCGTACAGCGGTTGTCACATGGGTATCCTTGTAGTCCATACGTTTAGCCAACCCAAAGTCCCCAACAACAGCCTCAAACTCCTCGTCCAATAAAATGCTTGCAGCTTTTACGTCACGATGAATAATCTTTGGGTCACAATGATCATGCAGATAAGAAAGGCCCCTTGCAGATCCCAAAGCAATCCGCTTCCTTGTGGGCCAATCAAGGGGTGGTTGAGATGGTGGGCGTTCTATAGGAATATATAAACAAAAAAAGGTGAATAGACTTTTCTTTTATATTGGCAAGTTACACACGCACCCAATGGGACTAGAACCCACGACCTCACCCTCTACCTTGCTACGAAGGGAGGAAGTACCATTTGAAAAATACAAAAATACAAAGGTCATTTCTTCTGGTAGGTTGTGAAGTGGCTGACAATTATAACTCACTATATACTTCATTATTTAGCATTTTATTGGAAAGAGATATACACATGAAATTATAAAGAATAAAAAAATTGCGAGGGTGAAAAGTTGAAATCTGATAATAGGCAGAAGAATTCCACCCAAAGAGACAAAGGAAACAGTCTATGCGGAAGCAGTAAAAAATATCATAAAAATGTAGAAACCACTAACAAGCTATACCTCTTAAACATGATGCAACGCTTCCGTTAGCCATGTAAGGATAAACAAGAAGCCGCTCAGTTGGTGTCATACAGAAACCTCGTAACCGGAGGAGGTTTCGATGCACAGCCACGCTGATCATCTCTACTTCTGTTTGAAACTGCAGCTCACCACCAGGTGTAAGCTCTTCGTTCAGTCTTTTTACAGCTACCAGTGAACCATCTGCCAGACGACCTTTGTAAACCTTCCCAAATCCACCCCTACCCAGAATGTTTTTGTTGCTAAAACTATCTGTTGCAACTTGTAATTCTCGTAGTGAAAACCTTTTAAGCTGCCCCAGATGGACTTCTGGATCCTCCTCAGCTGAAAATAGATGTAAAGAGGTGACGATCTATCCACCAAACAAGTTAAACACATCCAACATTAGTTAAATCACTAACCAGGCACATCAAAGAAAAAATCTTGAGGTTTCCTTCTACGCCACCATGCAAACGCAATTGTAGGGGCTGCAAACAGTAAAGCAGCACCTGCAGCAACTCCTCCAGCAATTGCCCCAGTGGCACTATTCCCACCTGAAATGTGATGGAAAAGAAATATTAGAACACTCGTTCATATCTCCTTCTGATATGCCCCCATATACATAGCAACTGCCTAAAACATAAACATGGATGATCAATGAAATAGATGTAATCCACCAAAATTTCTAGCCTAATAGAACGGGTTACTCGCCAATGCATTCAAATTAGGAGTTGAAGTTCATCTGAATTTTGGAACTAAAGTACTTGTAAAAAAAATGGTACCAAAGTTCTTGAAAATCAATAGCATTGAAGAAAAGAAGAAGCAACCTATGCAAGATGCAATGCAATTGACATGCAGACGGAGGACCAAAATGAACATCACCACTGGTTGTGATGTTCATTTTGGTTGCTATATAAACAATAAAAATTTAATTTATTTTTAAAAACAGAAAATTAAAAACAAAAACAATAAAAAGGGAAGCATGAAGTAAAGTTTCTTGGTTGCTATATAATAAATTAAAATTTAATTAAAAACTACCACTTAAATGAGATCTCAAATGGACGTTGACAACGGTAGATCAATGAAAGCATGTAAACAGCAAAGCCAAAATCAGATTTCAGAAACTGAGAGCGATCATGCGCCCACCCAAAAAAAAAATTATGCCTCAGGAATAAAGGGCTGTAAACGAGCCGAGCTTGGGCGAGCGTAGGCTGCTCAATCTCAACTCGTCTTGCTTATTCACGAGCTCGAGCTCGTGACGGGTTCAAAAAACTGTGTTTGACTCTACTCGCCAAAAGGACTTTCCTGTCCAAGACCGAGCTCGAGCTCGGTTCATAGGCAAGCCGAGCCCCTTATCGGGTACTCGGCTCGCCCGCCCGTTACAGATTGTAGAAGGAATGCTCTACACAAAAATCACCAAGAAAATCGTAAATCACAGAAATAAACACTACAAAAAGAAAATTCAATTTTTTTATGAATCTTTACCCACTGCCACTTCTCCTCTTTCTCTTTCTTTCACCGTGGGTGTGCAACAAAACCCACCAAAATAATTGTCAAAAATTCATACAAAACTCACCAAGAAAATCATCAAGCACATAAATAAACACTAAAAAAATTAATCTTTGTTTTTATGAATCCTTACCCAGATCTCCTCTTTCTTTCACCATGGGTGTGCATGTGAGGAATGAGAAGAAGAGAGGGAGGGCATGAGTGAGGCGCTGAGGCGCGTGAAGGGGAAGGAGGGGGAGATAAGAAAGAAAGAAAGCAAAAGAAAAGAAAGAGGGGACATAAAAGAGGAAAGAAATAGAAAAATATATAAGTGGGTGGCCTGTTGGGAAGCGCGCGGGGGGGGGGGGGGGGGGGGGGGGGAGGAGAGGAGAAATGGAGTAGACTGACTAGTTGCGTGAGCTTAGGGAGAAAGGGATGTATGGTTGGAAAGCTCCCGGAAATTGCAGAAGAGTTCCATTCATGAGGAGGCTTTTGCAGATGTTGTTGAGCAACTGTCGGCTGGTTTGGACATGGAGGAGATGCAGCTTTTTGCAATTATAGCACGCCAAATTTGGCTCCGTCGAAATGCATTTGTGTTTGGGAGACCGTTACTTGAGCCAACTGAAGTGATTCGCAGGGCACGGGACCAAATGTCCGCTTTTGAGAGGGCAGAAACTGGACGGTGCAAGCTTCAATTATCCTCAAGAAACCATGCAAACCATACATGGCAGAAGCCACCTGAAGGTTTCGTAAAGCTCAATTGGGATGCTTCCATAGATGATCGACGAAGGCGCATTGGGATCGGAGTGGCGGTCCGAAACTCTGCTGGAGCCCTCTTAGCTTTGTTGTGTGTGTCCAAAAATATGCAGACAGATCCTGGGACGGCAGAAGCTCTAGCGGCGTGGCATGCAGCTAAAATCACACGAAGGATGGGGTTGACACAGGTGGTTCTAGAGGGAGATGCATTGGAAGTCATAAATATCCTCAAGATGGAAGGGGGCTGGCTAGGCAGATATGGGCAGGTCATAAGCGATGCTAAAAATATTTTGGGACACTGTATTCAGTGGAGGGTCAGCCATATTTATCGTGAAGGTAATAACGTAGCTCACAGTCTTGCCAAACTGGCACTATCGCTAGGGCAGGATATGTTTTGGGTTGATGATTTTCCTTTATGTATTCGAGATCTTGTATACACTGAGCAAGGCTCGATTTAATTCAATCAATACTACTAGCTTCAAAAAAAAAAAAAAAAAAAGAGTTTAGGGAGAAAGGGAGAAAAAAGAGAAAAAATAAGGGGAAACTTCAGAAAACCCCCTGAAGTTCCAGCCGATTTGAAATACCCCCTGAATTTTCAAAACTCTCATTTAAGCCCCCTGAACTTCCGTTTTCTCTCACTTTGGACCCCTTTAACATTAAATTACGTCGTTTTGAATGTTTTATACCCATTTTACCCTTCCCCAAAACTACGTCGTTTTGTGTCCTAAAATTACCCAGCCTAAAACGACGTCGTTTTAAGCATTAATTTTTTTTTTAAAAAAAAAAAAAAACTGAAGCCACCCCCTTGGCCAAAATGGGGTGGCCGAACCACCCCATTTTTGGCCAAGGGGGTGGCAGAGCCACCCCCTGGCCGGTCTGGGGGTGGCCGGACCACCCCCTTGGCCAGGCCACCCCCAAAAAAAAAAAAAAAAAAAAGGGGATGGGGTGTTTTTGGGGGTGGCCGGACCACCCCCAAGGGGCTGGGGGTGGTTTCGGCCACCCCATACGGCCGGTATGGGGTGGCCGAAACCACCCCAGCCCCTTGGGGGTGGTCCGGCCACCCCCAAAAACACCCCATCCCCTTTTTTTTTTTTTTTTTTTTTTTTTTGGTCAAGGGGGTGGCCGGACCACCCCTTGGCCATGGGGGTGGTTCGACCACCCCCAGATCGGCCAGGGGGTGGCTGTAGCCACCCCCTTGGCCAAAAATGGGGTGGTCTGGCCACCCCATTTTGGCCAAGGGGTGGCTGAAGCCACCCACGGTTTTTTTTTTTTTTTTTTTAATTTTTAAAAAAAAAATTATGCTTAAAACGATGTCGTTTTGGGCTAGATATGTGTTGTGATTTTAGGACACAAAACAACATAGTTTTGGGGAAGGGTAAAATGGGTATAAAACATCCAAAACGACGTAGTTTAATGTTAAAGGGGTCCAAAGTGAGAGAAAACCAAAGTTCAAGGGGTCTAAGTGAGAGCTTTGAAAATTCAGGGGGGGTTTTTCAAATCGGCTAGAACTTCAGAGGGGTTTTCTGAAGTTTCCCCAAAAAATAAATAAAGAAAAACGGGGGTGAGAGACAGCTTGCGTGGCTCTAGTCTCTAGAAAAGGTTTTCCCCTTATTTTTAAGTAAACGACATTAATACCCATAATGTTTTAAAATTACAATGCATTACAATAAAATGCAATTTGACCCCAATTTTACAGTAATTTTCATGCTTAAAACAAATAAATAAATAAATAAATCATTAAATATAAATCTTGTTAAGAATACAAGTTATACTATAATCATATGATTTAGTAATCAATTGATCGTGTGATATAATCATATATATTATAATGATAATACATTAATACTTTAATTGTGGTTACGAGTAACACATTGTTTAATCCAATGTCAATTACTTAATTTGATACTATATGAATCACACTATCATTGTACATAAATAATATGATTAACTTTATTAAGTATTTGAATTGTCATTTAATCATATGATTTTAAAAAAATATATGGAACTTCCCTTGAATCATATGATTAAGTATTGATCTTATACATTTATATTATTCAATATGCATATATGTATAATTATAATTTATAACATATATAGACTTAGAAAGTTTATAACATACATTGAAACTAAGTCTCTAGGCACTTAATTATTGTAATAGTATGAATTTGTATATTTATGTCTTATATCATATTATATATGTATAAATATTTGTTACTATATAATCATATGATTTATCATCAATTGATCATGTGATATAATCATATAAATTATAATGATAATATATTAATACTTCAATTGTAGTTAGAAGTAACACATTGTTTAATCCAATGTCAATTACTTACTTATCATACATTAAAATTGGAACTAAGTCTATAGTACTTAATTGTTGTATTAATATGGATTTGTATACTTATGACTTATGTCATATTATATGTGTATAATTTGTTAGTATATAATCATCAATTGATCATGTGATATAATCATATAAATTTAGTGATAATACATTAATATATAAATTGTGATTTAACTTTTCAAAAACAAATTGTGATTTAATGATCAATTGATCATGTTATAAGTATAAATATTATCACTATTATTATTATTATTATTATAAAAGGCAGTTAGCGGGCCACCCGCTTTTTTACATAAAAGGAACCTAAATACTTTCGAAACACCAAAGAAATAGTAGCATTGAACTTTATGTGATGATTGATTTGATTGCGTTAAGTGTTTAGTGAAAGATTTTGTTTTATTTTGTATTCACAAACCTTATGTAATGATTGATCATATGATTCATATTAATAATATCATCATTTTTTTGTTTCTTAAGATATCATTAACTTATCAACAATATCATCTCATGCTATCAATTCCAAATTTTCAACGACAATGTGAATACTTAATTTGTGACTATAGGAGTAATAGGACATTACATACATTGTTAATTTGTTATTGTCAATTGTAAATTTTTAATGCTAATCATTTCATTTGGGATTATTCTAACCATATTGTCATTGTATATGATATGAATTATATGAATGCCGTCTCTTTTCTCTCTAGCCACTAGAGAGAAAAGCGAAATCCTTCAGCCACATAGGGGAGGAGGGTTGGCCGTTTGGCTGCCTTCCTCCTCCCCTCGTCCTTCTCGCTCCGGTGCTAGTTATTTACCTGATGCCCTAGCCTCGGTGCCTCCTCTCTTCCCCTTCCTTGCCGCTCCTTTCCCCATCTGTTTTTCTCTGTTTTTGCTCCTTCCCTACCACTTTTCTTCCCCCGCCTTTATTTTCTGCAACAGGCTCCTTGGCCTTGTTTTGGCTCTTTATGGATTCGAATTTTGTCTGTGGTTGCCGCCGACCTGTGTTGCCGCTTCATTGCCCACTATTAGGGTTTTCTTTCATGCGTCCCCACCACGTCGAGATCCCACGCCCCTTATGCGGCGGTTTCCGGCCTGCACGGGTCCGGCTCCCTTCCGGCTACCGTCTTCCCACTTTGTGCTCCTTTTTCCTTGTTTTTTTTCCTGTTTAGGTGGTTCCTTTTTTTTTTTTTTTTTTTTTTTCTTGTTTGTAGTTGTTTTCAGGTCCTGCTTTGCTAATCTTCTCTGCGCCTGTTCAACGCCCACCGTCCACTGTTGGGCCTTTCGATGAGTCCCCACCGCAATGAGCTTCCAACGCCCTTTCGGTTTTCGGTTCCCAGCATGTGCGTGATCGGAGTGTGCTGTTTCTTTTCTTGTTTTATTTCTCTGTTTTGTTGCTTCTTTAAGATGTATTTGTGTTTTGACGTGTGTTTTTTCCCTGTATGGTTTAATTTCCCTGTTTTGTTAGGCTTGTAATAAGGCTATTTCTCCTCTCACTCGATCTATGTCGCCTTCGGGTTAATTATTTTGGTCCAGACCTTTGAGTTGTGGATGTAATCATTATCCTGGCCTTCGGGTCGAGGAGGAAGAGTTTCAGCATGAGAGTCTTTCCGCTCTCAGGGTCGAGGAATAATTGTTATCCATGCATTTGGTTAAGTCTTTCTGTCACAGATCTAGTATTAAATCTGATTTTAGTCATGGGTTAGCAGATTGGTCTCGAATCTTGTACTAAACCTGGTAATCTTGTAGCTTTATGCTATGGTTGCTTCAGAGCTTTGCTCTGTGATGTAAGAGCGTTATGCTCGTGGTATTATTGAATGAAATATTATGTTTTTCTCAAAATTATATGAATCGATATGATTATATTAATATATGATTAAGTATCATGATTTTCATTTAATCATATGATTAATAATTCAAATTGTCTATTCAAGTTTCAACTATCATTAATTATTTGATCATTTAAGATACTTAGTGGTTAGGTCATTTGAAATATAACCATATGATTAACTTTTATCATTCAATTATATATTATATAGATACTTATAATCATAGATATAATTATATATTGTATACAAATTAATTATTGTTACTTAATCATTTTTTTGAGAAATACTTAATAATTAATATACATGGACTATTGTTAATTTGTTACTTAATAAATAATAAGTAATATACTATATAAGTTACTTCTATTAAATTAATATGTATATATAATAAATATTTACGAGCCGCGCTAATAAGCGAGTCGAGCCCTTATACGAGTACGTTCGCGAGCTTTAAACGAGCGAGTCAGGTTTTATACGAGTATGTATCGTTTAATAATCGAGTTTAGTTTTGTATCCACGAGCGGCTCATTTAATAATCGAGTCGCGCACTGGCCGAGCCCGAGCGGGTTCACGGGTAGCTTTGTTCGTCTACAGTCCTGTCAGGATGCAGACGTACTGAGCAAAAGTAGCATCAAGCATCATCTTAACTCTGAAATCCTAATGAGTAAGAGTGAGATCACCTGGTGTAGAAATTGGAGATGGTGGAACAAAAGGAGGAGGGGGAGAAAATGGAGGAGAGCCTGGGCAGGGGTGCCCAGTAATTGGGCCACAAAGACCCAGGTTGTTAGCAAAACTGCAAACAGGAAAACGAGTTATCAGCATACTCCTAAAAATCAAAGTCAATGGACACAACTACAGCTCACATAATTAATTAGCAACAAAACCTGATGGGAGTAAATAACGAAAAGGAGCCATTGTCTGGAACTACTCCAGAGAGATGGTTATTTGATAGATCCCTGCATTTGGAAAATGCAACATGAAAACATAGAATTCTTTCAATCAGAAAATGCCTCCACACACGCACACTAATGACAGAGATATATTGAATATTGAGATAATCTTGGCACTCACAGCACTTGCAGTGAAGAGATACTAGTCAATGACATAGGAATAGGACCCGTTAGGCTGTTGTTGTTAAGCCGACTACCCTCGCACAAACATTAGAAGAAAATATAATATGAAGATCTAAAAGCAATCAAGGAATGCTACACAAAATTGGAATCAAAATGAACTGGGATCATTACACATCAATAGGACTCTGTATCCAGAAAACTGAATGTAACATTCGTTCTGATATATATTTGTGCAACGTGGAACACAATTAGAATTTAAAATTGCATTCTCTCATTAGGTTGCCAAGAGCCCTTCTTTCAAAAAGAGTTCACTTATCTCTAGCCCCAACTCTAGAATAGATGATCCGAGAAGTACAGAAATGACACACTATGAGAAACAATTTACAAATACACCAACAACATGGAAAGAAAATTAAATAACACTCACAGAAATCTCAGTTTTGACAGCTTGCCCAATGAATCTGGGATGGGACTGGTAAAACTGTTCAAGTAAAGATCCAAGCTCACCAAGCTAGTAAGATTCCCTAGGTCACTGGGAATTGGTCCACTTATGTTGTTACTGTAAAGCTCCCTGTCATTAAAATTGGATAAATGACTTGTGCAAGAAATGGTTTAAAATAGCAAATAACGTCAACAGAAACAAATCAAAAGACTACCATCTAGTACAATCTTTATAAACCTAGTCAAAATCTAAATATAAAGTGACACAAAGAGGCTTTCTAGCTATAATTTGCGCTAAGAGCATGTCCCTCTAGCCTTCAATGGGATACGGCCTCGATAAAATTCACAAGTAATTAAAGTAATAAAACAAATGTGAACCTAACACTTTTCTTTGGGAATTTGTGCCAGTGTAAAACACTGCACTCTGTCTATTCTAAATTCAATAAACAGCTCAATAGATTAAATATCTCAAGAAATGGATGATGATGGATGAATATATCAAACTGAAAATATCACTTAGCAACAGAAATTAATGCCATCATACAGATTCAACAAGCAGATGATCGTGCTTCTCATTCTTAGATATATAAATACTCAATTTCATCTCATTATGACATCATCATACTCTGGAGCTGCAAGCAAATAGTACTTAAGTTGATAGCAAATTCCAAACTCAAGGCACAGCTAGATTAGTTGTAAGATCTCGTGGTTGGGAATTGGGATGAAATATCACCTTCACTTTAGTTGACCAGTATACTTGATCACCATAACCCCCTTCCTTGCACAAATGCACACATAGACAAAAAGAAAAGCAAAAAACAGAAGAAACAGGGAGTAAAGAGGAACACAAGAAATACTTTCTGTATAAACATGGATATGTATATAAGGAAACAGTAGTTGGTAGATGTTGAAAATTCTAAAAACGACTCCAAACGACACCAATGAGGGGGTTGAATAGGTGTATGCAAATAATACGCAGAATTAAAAATTAAACAATCATACAACCAAAATATGTAGAACAATAGATCACAGAGACACAAATATTTTGGTTACGAAGAGGAAACCATTTAGAGAACTCTCTAAAATGTAAAACCTCTCCGAGGCAGCCAAACCCAGGAAATCAATCAACTATAAAAGAATAAGGATTACAAGAAGTTCACACTTACAAAACCTTTGCAATTGACACTTCCTTGCATAAGACAAGCGACCCACTTGACTTCTACCGCAGTAACCCTTTCCAGAACATCTGGCACAATCCTTCTACTTGATCTCCTTTACCGGAACTCCGGTAGACTTCGGTTATATATGATTTGTGATGAAGACACAACCTTTAACTCTAAGAGAGACTAACCATAACACTCAATATCTTAAGCGCTCTCTTAGCACATGGAATTCTTATGTGGAATTCCTTACAATTTCGTGCATAACAGCTCTCTATATATAGACTACAAGAAAACCTGGTACTAGTTGAAATGGGAAGAAAAACTAGTTCTAGTTGGAATAGGATTCATCCAAATTTTCTTCCTTATCTTGCGAGACGATTTTGGCATAGCTAACTTTCGAATTTTGAAAATCTTATTTCACAAAGATTTGTATAATTTTGTGTTAGCTTTCCAATGCCGCTGGTTTCACCTCAATCCGATTCTTTAGCCGAAAGTTATGGTCCGAATACTGATACATGTGCAGGATACGAAATTTAATCAAATCCTATTTTAACTCTAATTAAAGAATTCCGATTTGATTAAACTTAACGATATCATATAGGTCTTCTATTATGATTGGTTAAGCTTAACCACATCTTCTAGGTCTTCTCTTGACACAACACCTCGTGTATGCACTGCTGACGGGATTGCAGATGAATGTATTTTGTCACTGAATTTGGCAATTCAAAACCCAACAAACTCCCCTTTTGACAATTCTGTGACAAAATTTACAAGTTATATCTGAATAGATAACTCCTGTTTCCTGAAACACTCACAAAACATATTAAACGTATGTGGAATAGAAATACCCAATGTACCAATAATATAACAGATTTGAATATAATATAATCATGAATAGCTCACCAAATCAGTTAAAACACAAAACAAATATCATTCATAGATGCAACAAGTATATCAAAATCAAAATCAAAATCATCTATGGTGTTCTATCTATTCCCAATCTGCACTCTCTAAAACTTTCTCTCCCCCTTTTTGTCATGAATGGACAAAGGGCAGTAAAATACCAATAAGCCCAAGGAAAGTCAGAGAAACATAAACAAAATCAAAACTATGAATGCATAATGAGTGAAATGCAAGAGCATGATAAAAAACAATTCTCCCCCTTAGTGAATGACATAAAAAAAATGAAGAAAAAAGTCAGATTTTTTTTTTTCTCAATATAAGACTTGTTATGTCAAATACACTCACATGATAAAACATAAAAGACTCATGTATTAAGCAATGATTATCTGGTAATATCTCAAAATGTCCAAAATATACATGAGAATAAAAAAATATGAAACAAAAGTTTTTTCAACACAAGCAAAGCAACATGTTCCACTCGACCCATGCTTGTGTGTTGTGTGTGAAAGCTAACCATCAAGTAAGTTTAAGAACTTATACGGTAATGGGATAGGCTAGCAAGCAAAAACTTAAATTACCTCATGGGAAGATTGACATGTATATCTAAACAAAAGTCAAACCTTGCTAGGGCCGTGTCACCCTCATCTAATACACTTCCCATGCAGTAGTAGCACATACTCAAACATTGTCCGGTAGTGACTGTCTCTTTCCACAATGAATATGGTCACGACTATTTTTATAGGGACAAGTTGAGCACAAATAAGACATAATGAAATAGATTCCTTTTGGAATATGTTCATATGTTTTCTTGTTTCACTATTTTTTTCTTTGAGAGAGTGTCTTTAATCATTTACTGCTTAAACCAAATTAGAGGAATGCTGGAATTTTTAGGTCCTAGGTTCAACTAGCATTTGGTCAATTTGATAGACACAACTAGTCAATCTTCTTCATATGGTTGCCTAACATAACTCACCCTTAAGGCCAAATTCATACTCAATTTAAGCTTAAATGTGCACAAGAGTTCAAGCATAGGTAAAATGTACCATAGAAGCATAAGCTTAGGCCAAAAAAAAATCAGTCCATTAATAAATATTCATCCCATGTATAGTAAGCACATTTTGAGATATAAGGAATTGGATCCATGAAGTATACATGAGAAATTTATGGACTATCAAGGTGCATATGACAAAAATAAGGAGACAACCTAAAAACTATATTTTTGTCTTTTTGAATTTTTTTTTTTAAATAAAATGCACAAAATTAATGCAATGCATATATATGCAAAACTGAAATTTAAAAACAAACAAACAAACAAAAACAAAAAAAATAATAAATGCAATGCAATGCAATGAATGCTACATGCTCTAGGATATGAAGAAATATGCAAGACAACCAATCCTAAGCATGTTATGGACCACCTTACTTTAGGTGAGTTCACTACCACTCCCCCTCAAAGGGTGAATGGTATCGACCTTCCTAACCCAAACCTTCTTAACCCTAGGTACAGATTTATGACTCTTGTCAAACTCATCTAACCTAGATAACACTCCCTTCATCATTATGCATAGCCCCTCAAAACCTTTCCTAGAATATGAATTCTCACTCTTATGCTCACGAGGTCTCAACTTAAAACAGTTAGGTCGAATATGACCAACTTTTCTACAATGATGGCAGGTAGGGACAAATTTCGGAAAAGCTTGTCTCATATG
Organism: Corylus avellana; assembly: GCF_965113065.1. Taxonomy (NCBI): domain Eukaryota; kingdom Viridiplantae; phylum Streptophyta; class Magnoliopsida; order Fagales; family Betulaceae; genus Corylus; species Corylus avellana. The sequence goes on from NC_142496.1 coordinate 23,835,483, forward strand.
AGGAGGGATATACATATACTTAGATCTAGACAAACATGACTCTACACCACCTTTTTCTTTCTTAGGAGCAGCCTTTTTATTCCAAGGTCTTTGGGATTTCAACTTAGAACAATTTGGTCTAATATGACCAATGATCCCACAATGGTGGCATGTAGGAACAAACTTTGCATGAGTTTGTTTCCTTGAAAGAGCCTTGAATTCGGGCTTCACACAAGTATTCATACAAGAAGTTTTGCCCTTATCCAAGCAAGCTATATTGGCTTTGACTTCTTCAACTTTCACATGCTTAACAAACAAATTTTTTCTTTCAGAATTAGAAGCATGTGAAGTAGAGGCACCCAATTTATCAATAAGCATAGTATTTTCAGATTTCAAAGAGTCAATTAAGGCATGTGATTTAGACAAATTAATAACCAAAGACTCTTTCTCATGCTCAACATCATTAAGCTTTTTAAGGGAAATTTGATGATGATGAGTTAATTTAACAAATTTCTTAAAGAGCTTGTTATAGGCCATCTGAAGGTCAATCTCCTCATCAGAATCCATGCTAAGGGATTGAGGAGTATTCATAGCAAAGGAGTCAAGGATCTCACTCAGGAATTTAATCCAAACAAAGTGAACCCGCTCTGATACCAATTGAAAATTCTAAAAACGACTCCAAACGACACCAATGAGGGGGTTGAATAGGTGTATGCAAATAATACGCAGAATTAAAAATTAAACAATCATACAACCAAAATATGTAGAACAATAGATCACAGAGACACAAATATTTTGGTTACGAAGAGGAAACCATTTAGAGAACTCTCTAAAATGTAAAACCTCTCCGGGGCAGCCAAACCCATGAAATCAATCAACTATAAAAGAATAAGGATTACAAGAAGTTCACACTTACAAAACCTTTGCAATTGACACTTCCTTGCATAAGACAAGCGACCCACTTGACTTCTACCGCAGTAGCCCTTTCCAGAACATCTGGCACAATCCTTCTACTTGATCTCCTTTACCGGAACTCCGGTAGACTTCGGTTATATATGATTTGTGATGAAGACACAACCTTTAACTCTAAGAGAGACTAACCCTAACACTCAATATCTTAAACGCGCTCTTAGCACATGGAATTCTTATGTGGAATTCCTTACAATTTCGTGCATAACAGCTCTCTATATATAGACTACAAGAAAACCTGGTACTAGTTGAAATGGGAAGAAAAACTAGTTCTAGTTGGAATAGGATTCATCCAAATTTTCTTCCTTATCTTGCGAGACGATTTTGGCATAGCTAACTTTCGAATTTTGAAAATCTTATTTCACAAAGATTTGTATAATTTTGTGTTAGCTTTCCAATGCCGCTGGTTTCACCTCAATCCGATTCTTGAACCGAAAGTTATGGTCCGAATACTGATACATGTGCAGGATACGAAATTTAATCAAATCCTATTTTAACTCTAATTAAAGAATTCCGATTTGATTAAACTTAACCATATCATATAGGTCTTCTATTATGATTGGTTAAGCTTAACCACATCTTCTAGGTCTTCTCTTGACACAACACCTCGTGTATGCACTGCTGTCGGGATTGCAGATGAATGTATTTTGTCATTGAATTTGGCAATTCAAAACCCAACAGATGTTATGCCCATGGTTTTTTTGTGAAAATGTGTTCAATATGTACTACATCATTGTACTTTTTTAGACTTTCGCGCTGCTACTTTACCTTTGAAACTTGTGACATGGAGCTACATGTATTGGCTTTTTAATCATTAGTCCAGCTTAAATGTTAGAACTGACTTTCAAGGAGTTTATTACATTGGATCAATTTTCACTGGATAGATTTAAGGTTGTCATGTGCTAGGACTTAGAAGAAGCTGAGCTTATTCATTGTTGATGGCAGCTTAGCAGTGGTCTAGTGGGCTCCGCAGATAATGTTGGGACTGAACATGTTGCTTCACCACCTGAATTGATGTAGTTTGGCGGTTATGACGTTGTGGGTATCAAATCCATCTGGTCACCAATGCCATTGGTTGTGGGAAGCTTTATAGATTTTACTTTGTGTTTTGGTTTTTGAAGAAGCATTTGATGAGCCCAATGAGTTATATTTGGTTTTAATGGAGATTTCCTGCGGTTCATGCTGTTGATTTGTCTGTGATTCCCAATATTCCCTCCATTTGGCATAATTCCATGATATCAGCTACTTCATTGGTTAAGTCAGCATTCAAATTTCTTATAACCTCTCCATAAATGGTCATTGGTTATCTATTTGAATTTCCTGGGGCTCTTCAGTAGTTCATGCTGTCAATTGTTTATGCTTCCCAATATTCCCACCATTTGTTTCTGCTAATCTCATGAATGCTATTGCGTATATATGTGTGCTGCTTGATTTGTTAGATTCAACAATTAATTTCTTGTAAACCTCAAACAAAAATTCTAATACTCATTAGAACCTTTCTAGTTTTTTTTTTTTTCTATTCAAACGAGAGCATACTCACAGTTATTACTCAACCTATCTTCAGTAATTGAATATTCAACATTTTTCAGGGAATGTCCTCTAGATTTGAAGGAAGCAATATCAAGTGTTTGCTTTGCAGCACCAAGATGTGCCGATCTACCAGAGTTGCTGCAGGTTCAAATGCTATTTGCAACCAAATATGGAAAGGAATTTGTATCAGCTGCATCAGAGCTTATGCCAGATTGTGGTGTTAATCGCCAGGTTTCATGCACCCTATCTTTTGGTTTGACTTAATTGTGAGGATAACTATTATTTACTCCTGTATCCGTTTATGACATCTTCCTCTGAATTGTACTGCAGTTAATAGAACTGCTTTCAGTTCGTGCCCCTTCACCCGAGAAGAAACTAAAGCTTCTGAAAGAAATAGCTGAAGAGCATGAGTTAGATTGGGATCCAGCAGCCTCTGAAACTGAGTTTTTCAAAACTCATGAAGATTTATTGGTATGTGAAATACTTGCCTGCGTCTTACTCTTATCTATTTTCAAATCCTTTGTTATCTCTCTTCCTCCCTCACATGTTTTATTTTATTTTCAGAACGGCTCAACACAGTTTGTAAGTGGGTCTAAATTGCCCCTTCCTAAAGAAAAACATGATGAGACATTGTATTCTACCACTGAACAATCATACAAAGAACAGCCAGAATCTGATTCCGGCTTTGATGCATTAGATCTTCCTGAAGTTCCTAAGGTATCATTACAGCCAAGTGCAAGTGTTGCTTCAGCGCCAGCAGTGGTCCCATCTTTTCAAGCTGCTCAGCATCCTATTATTGGTCATGAATCACCAAAGCATTCTGGAGTTATTGAAAATCCGTCACAGGAGCCACATTTAGAACCTGAGGAAGTGATGCAAGAAAGATCAGTGGCGAACAAAAATGAACAACCTAGTGTTCCAGCTGGTGTTGTGGAAGATAAACAATTTGTGCCATTTATCTCTGCTCCATCCCTATCTTCTGCAACACAAAGTAACCCACCAGCCACATCATTTATCTCTCCCCCATCCCTATCTTCTGCATCATTTTCTGCAACACAAAGTAACCCACCAGCCACACTCTCAAGAGCAAAAAGTGAGGCCAACGTGGATTTTCAGGATGTCTTGGCTGCAGCACAGGCTGCTGCAGAAAGTGCAGAACGTGCAGCAGCCGCAGCTCGCTCAGCAGCTAGTCTCGCACGGTCAGAATTAATGAGCTCACCAAGAAAAGTAGTGACCAATTCCTTGAGAATAGCTCTGAGGAGCGGTTTGATAACGATATTCCTGACCAGTCGGGAGCCAAAGAAAATCCACATTATGATCATCAAAGCTTGTTTGGCAATTCCAATGATGTTGTTGTAAATTCCCCTGAGCCCCATCTATATGATGAAGACTCCCAGAGATCAGAGACATCAAGTTTTGACACGCTCAAAGTTGATTTTGATTCCTCTCTTCCCAATGATCATGGTTTTGAAAATGAGCTTGCTCGTCACCACCAGCCCCAGAGATTGCCTTCAATGGATGATGACCCGTATTTCTCATATCCGAACTTGTTTACATCACAGAATCCAGGTCTTGGATCTGCTGCTCATTCTTCCTCAGATAATTCCCGATCCACCCATGAGGTCTAAGTTTAATTATGTGCCCATGAGGCCTTTGCTCATCTTTGTTTCAAGGTCATACTGTTGAGTGGATGTAACCTCCAGTTATGGCTTTTCTTTTTCTTTCATATGTAAAGAGCGCAGTTATAATGTTATTAAATGTTATAGGCGTGTAATTTGCGTCAAAAGGTCTCCCCCCCCTGTGTTTATGAACATGTAGCCATCAAGAATATTCAACTGCTTTTGCAGTTGTTAAACTGCCTTTGATGGCTATGCTAGAGTATGTTGAGTGTGCAACATTTTTATATTGTTTTTGTCAACAAACATTGATTGCTGTGATCATAGTGTCATCTGGTTATTCATGTTGTAAGAATTTTTTTGGTGATTCTTACGACCCAGAATTGCATGCTTTTAACGGTTAAGTGAACTTGGAAAATGGAGGTCACTTCCTGGTTAAATGACAGTAAAGAGGAGAATGTGTATTTCATATGCAAAGGCAGTTATAAAGGGCAGTCTAGCAAGATTAGCAATACAAGAAACTCAACAACCGCCGTTCTTTTTTTTATATTGTTAGATTGCTGTTATCTTCAAATTCGAAAATGGAGGTCGCTTACTGGTTAAACAACATCCTTTTGATCGATAACATTACCTCTTGTACATAGAGGCTGTAATGAGAGCCAAAGACAGTGGCTAGAGGGTGTGGCATGTAGGTTGGGTCTCATGTGATCGATCAGAAGACTTTACGCTTAGGAGGAGGTGGAACGGTGGCCCTCGACGTATATCGGCAGTGGCCTTCTCTATTGAATGGGAAAACGTAGCTTGTATTGATAAATGTGATGGTTTATGGTAATAGGCAACGCAATTTTTTATTTTTTGTTTTTGTATTTTTTGAAACAGTTGAACTCCAAAGATTCCCTTCTGAAATGATTCACTTCGTCCCCAGTTTGTGGGCTAAAATAACACACCACTTCCCCTCCCACATCATAATCAAATTAGAACAGCAATTAAACAAGCAGTGCAAAAAGAGATTAAAAGTGCCACAAGCTTCATTTGGGCAAAAACATCAGGGCTTCGTGAAACTGCACCTCGACAAGGCTGACTGATATGCACAAATGTAATGAATACAATGCAGAGTGGACTTACAGGAGACATCATCAGAATATTTGGTCACTAAGAAAAGAAAAAAGAAAGGGAAGAAAATTTTATATTAAAAAAAAAAAAAAAAAAAGTAGTAATTTCTTTCTTTAATTTTACTGTGGCAGGGTCACCTTGGACCAGATAACTCAACTGCATGTAGATTTTCTGTGGAGTCAACAATCCAATCAGAGTTGGGATGAGGAGCGAGTTCCACTTCCTGGCGGAGAACTTCCACCTTCTGCCACTCATCCCATCTCTCTGCCAAGCCATCACCTTCAAGCATTCTCACAACTTCCGACATCTTCGGCCGGTCCATTGGGGAGCCTTGAGTACAAAGCAGCGCCACCTGGATTAGCTGCTCCACCTCAGCTTCTACGTAATTATTCTGGAGATCAGGATCAACTAGCATTTCTAGTTTCTTCTCTTTCAGTAGTCCTTTCACCTGAGAAAGAGTATCATTGGTGACCTTAGAGCACTTCTAATCAAGATTCAAAATTTACCTATTGGGTTTCTACAGGGACAAGTTTTGTTTTGCTAGGTTCAAGAAATCACACTCAGCTGACTCCAAGTTTGTCTTCCTTGGTTTCATACATTAACAAGGGAATATATATGTGAATAGTTCATCAAAATTCTTCACTTTTTGGCAATTCCCTCGCCAGACTAATAAACTTGGTTATGTTTTCTTTTTCCTCTAACGGTGTATAGAACAACAATTCAGTATGAAAGATGTGCAAGCAAAACCTCTACAGCAAATATTTATCTTTCCTCATTTCACTTGAGATTTATTTCCTTTTGGTACATAGAAGTAGTCTTGGACTGGCAACTTAAAGAAATGCCTACATATTCCTAACCTACAATCAAAATAAAATGGAAGAGGAAAGTGATTGAACCAATACAGTGCATATATACATACCCAATCAAGCAGCATGACATCATCATCATTTGCAAGCCGAGCAAGATCAAAAGCCCTCTGTCCAGTGATTAGCTCCAGAAGCATAATCCCATACCCAAAAACATCAGTCTTCTCAGATGACTTCCCGGTAGAGAGGTACTCTGGAGCTATATGCCCAATTGTGCCCCGTACAGCGGTTGTCACATGGGTATCCTTGTAGTCCATAAGTTTAGCCAACCCAAAGTCCCCAACAACAGCCTCAAACTCCTCGTCCAATAAAATGTTTGCAGCTTTTACATCACGATGAATAATCTTTGGGTCACAATGATCATGCAGATAAGAAAGACCCCTTGCAGATCCCAAAGCAATCCGCTTCCTTGTGGGCCAATCAAGGGGTAGTTGAGATGGTGGACGTTCTATAGGAATATATAAACAAAAAAAGGTGAATAGACTTTTCTTTTTTATTGGCAAGTTACACGCACCCAATGGGACTAGAACCCATGACCTCACCCTCTACCTTGCTACGAAGGGAGGAAGTACCATTTGAAAAATACAAAAATACAAAGGTCATTTCTTCTGGTAGGTTGTGAAGTGGCTGACAATTATAACTCACTATATACTTCATTATTTAGCATTTTATTGGAAAGAGATATACACAAGAAATTATAAAGAATAAAAAAATTGCGAGGGTGAAAAGTTGAAATCTGATAATAGGCAGAAGAATTCCACCCAAAGAGACAAAGGAAACAGTATGTGGAAGCAGTAAAAAATATCATAAAGATGTAGAAACCACTAACAAGCTATACCTCTTAAACAAGATGCAACGCTTCCATTAGCCATGTAAGGATAAACAAGAAGCCGCTCAGTTGGTGTCATACAGAAACCTCGTAACCGGAGGAGGTTTCGATGCACAGCCATGCTGATCATCTCTACTTCTGTTTGAAACTGCAGCTCACCACCAGGTGTACGCTCTTCTTTCAGTCTTTTTACAGCAACCAGTGAACCATCTGCCAGACGACCTTTGTAAACCTTCCCAAATCCACCCCTACCCAGAATGTTTTTGTTGCTAAAACTATCTGTTGCAACTTGTAATTCTCGTAGTGAAAACCTTTTAAGCTGCCCCAGATGGACTTCTGGATCCTCCTCAGCTGAAAATAGATGTACAGAGGTGACGATCTATCCACCAAACAAGTTAAACACATCCAACATTAGTTAAATCACTAACCAGGCACATCAAAGAAAAATTCTTGAGGTTTCCTTCTACGCCACCATGCAAACGCAATTGCAGGGGCTGCAAATAGTAAAGCAGCACCTGCAGCAACTCCTCCAGCAATTGCCCCAGTGGCACTATTCCCACCTGAAATGTGATGGAAAAGAAATATTAGAACACTCGTGCATATCATATCTCCTTCTGATATGCCCCCATATACATAGCAACTGCCTAAAACATAAACATGATCAATGAAATAGATGTAATCCACCAAAATTTCTAGCCTAATAGAATGGGTTACTAGCCAATGCATTCAAATTAGGAGTTGAAGTTCATCTGAATTTTGGAACTAAAGTACTTGTAAAAAAAATGGTACCAAAGTTCTTGAAAATCAATAGCATTGAAGAAAAGAAGAAGCAACCTATGCAAGATGCAATGCAATTGACATGCAGACAGAGGACCAAAATGAACATCACCACTGGTTGTGATGTTCATTTTGGTTGCTATATAAACAATAAAAATTTAATTTATTTTTAAAAACAAAAACAATAAAGAGGGAAGCATGAAGTAAAGTTTCTTGGTTGCTATACAATAAATTAAAATTTAATTAAAAACTACCACTTAAATGAGATCTCAAATGGACATTGACAATGATAGATCAATGAAAGCATGTAAACAGCAAAGCCAAAATCAGATTTCAGAAACTGAGAGCAATCATGCGCCCACCAAAAAAAAAAATTATGCCTCAGGATGCAGACGTACTGAGCAAAAGTAGCATCAAGCATCATCTTAACTCTGAAATCCTAATGAGTAACAGTGAGATCACCTGGTGTAGAAATTGGAGGTGGTGGAACAAAAGGAGGAGGGGGAGAAAATGGAGGAGAGCCTGGGCAGGGGTGCCCAGTAACTGGGCCACAAAGACCCAGGTTGTTAGCAAAACTGCAAACAAGAAAACGAGTTATCAGCATACTCCTAAAAATCAAAGTCAATGGACACAACTACAGCTCACATAATTAGCAACAAAACCTGATGGGAGTAAATAACGAAAAGGAGCCATTGTCTGGAACTACTCCAGAGAGATGGTTATTTGATAGATCCCTGCATTTGGAAAATGCAACATGAAAACATAGAATTCTTTCAATCAGAAAATGCCTCCACACACGCACACTAATGACAGAGATATATTGAATATTGAGATAATCTTGGCACTCACAGCACTTGCAGTGAAGTGATATTAGTCAATGACATAGGAATAGGACCCGTCAGGCTGTTGTTGTTAAGCCGACTACCCTCGCACAAACATTAGAAGAAAATATAATATGAAGATCTAAAAGCAATCAAGGGATGCTACACAAAATTGGAATCAAAATGAACTGGGATCATTACACATCAATAGGACTCTGTATCCAGAAAACTGAATGTAACATTCGTTCTGATATATATTTGTGCACTGTGGAACACAATTAGAATTTAAAATTGCATTCTCTCATTAAGTTGCCAAGAGCCCAGAGATTATGGAATTTTGGAATATCAACCAATAATATAAAAATTATTTTCTCTTTCACTACAAAAATAAAATGCAAAACCTCTAGAGTTTTGCAAAATTTCTTTGCACTTTACCATCCCAAGAATATTTCATACAAGGTGTGATGCATCAAAAACCTAATTTCAATCTTACACATGAAGAATATAAAGTTTACATGTTCTGTTACATAAATTTTCCAAGTAATTGCATATTACTATTCCTATTTCTTTTTATTTAAGTATATTGTACGGAATAGAAAATGATTTAATTAAATATTTGTTTCTCAAGGTGCTCATTGCAGTTCCTGGGCCTTTGGACTCTTTGTTAGGCCTCTAGAATAGATGATCCGAGAAGTACAGAAATGACACACTATGAGAAACAATTTACAAATACACCAACAACATGGAAAGAACATTAAATAACACTCACAGAAATCTCAGTTTTGACAGCTTGCCCAATGAATCTGGGATGGGACCGGTAAAACTGTTCAAATAAAGATCCAAGCTCACCAAGCTAGTAAGATTCCCTAGGTCACTGGGAATTGGTCCACTTATGTTGTTACTGTAAAGCTCCCTGTCATAAAAATTGGATAAATGACTTGTGCAAGAAATGGTTTAAAATAGCAAATAACGTCAACAGAAACAAATCAAAAGACTACCATCTAGTACAATCTTTATAAACCTAGTCAAAATCTAAATATAAAGTGACACAAAGAGGCTTTCTAGCTATAATTTGCGCTAAGAGCATGTCCCTCTGGCCTTCAATGGGATACGGCCTGGATAAAATTCACAAGTAATTAAAGTAATAAAACAAATGTGAACCTAACACTTTTCTTTGGGAATTTGTGCCGGTGTAAAACACTGCACACAGTCTATTCTGAATTCAATAAACAGCTCAATAGATTAAATATCTCAAGAAATGGATGATGATGGATGAATATATCAAACTGAAAATATCACTTAGCAACAGAAATTAATGCCATCATACAGATTCAACAAGCAGATGATCGTGCTTCTCATTCTTAGATATATAAATACTCAATTTCATCTCATTATGACATCATCATACTCTGGAGCTGCAAGTAAATACTACTTAAGTTGATAGCAAATTCCAAACTTAAGGCACAGGTAGATTAGTTGTAAGATCTCGTGGAGGTGTACCAGAGACTTGGGAATTGGGATGAAATGTCACCTTCACCTAGGAATATTAATTGGTGAGATCGGGATACACCGTGACATATCTACAATCGCCACTCAAAGGGACAAAAAAAATCCTCCAGTTATCAAACATATTTCTCCACCACATGAGCATGGGTAAGAAGCAAAATTAGAACAATCAAGACTACAACATCCTCTCAGTCGCAAGAAAGTTCTTACATGGAGACACAATGTCATTCACTGCAAATGGTATTTCAATCTACAAATTACAAAATCTAACCCGAACCACCCAAGACAAACGAGGTCCTACTAGATGTTTGAAAACAGATTAGTTTCACAAAACAACATCCTTTCTATAAGATGAATAGGTTTCATTAAGGCATCTAGAGATGACAACTTAACTAGTGGTATACAGGGCCGCAAATAAACCAAGTTGTTCATAAACAAAGAAAATGCATTCCCAACATCAAAGAACCAATTCTAGAAACTAAAAAAGGCAGTAAATGATTTTGAAGCAACAAGCATGACGTACAAATACTGTAAATTCCTGAGCAGGCCAAGTTGAGGGACAAGTGTACCAGACAAAGCGGCATTCCCAAGATCACTGAGATAGCACATTAAAACAGGTATCAGAATAGCTGTTAGTGCAAATCATGATTCAAAATTTTTGTAAAGTTAACAGAAAAAATCCAAAAGTTACATCATGTGCATGGAAGACACAAAAAGACAGACAGCTTACACTCTTATGACACTATTATCATTGTTGCAGGTGACATGAAACCATGTACAGGGGTTAACGAGGGTAGGATCCCAACTCTGCAGGACACTGTTAGGATCCTGTAAGTTGGTCCTTAGGCTGTGCAAAGCATCACCTGTTTCAAGAGGCAGTAAACACAATTAGGTGCTGACTATAAAAGGCTATAAACTTGAAAAGACATACTGAGAGAGTAAACTCATCTCCAATTACCACAAACACCGCCAAATGTCTCAAACAAAGCATGCTGAATGTAGCTCAAAGCAATACATTGACACTAACATATTTCATGATATATAAATTTCTTGAGTTTAAGCTAACTAACATCGAATGTAAAGAAAATGTACCACTAAGTTCAACTAGTGGATCCCTGGTTGATCATAAATGGGGACAAATGGTATAAAAATCTATTTATGCACTAATGTATGCGCCCAACATGAACCATATCCAAATCATCTGATAAGGGCATCCAGAAAAGAAAGAATTGCCTTTAGAATTCTTTCAAGAACCAATGTCACTGTTGTAACAAAAACACCAGACTGCAAGTAACAACTCTCTGTTGCACTGAAGGATCAGCACCCATCCACTCAAACTTATTACTTTGAATAGAAACAAAGTAACACAAAGCAATCAATGAAAGAAAATGACATTCTAAATTAAGAAATACCATCAATAACAATTATCACACAACTAACTAGACTAAGTTAAACACACCCACTTACGCTAGCACCAAAAAAGAACCTTTTTTGTCACAATTAGGGAAAAAAAAAATACCTCCCACTCCCAAAAAGCGATAAATATTGCAAAAACACTAAGAGAGCACAGCAAGTATATCCAAACAAACCTTCCATGTTAGCTGAAATCAAGCATAATGGACGAACCACCAAGATCAACCAGAGTAAAAGAGCAGCCCCAACAACCCTCACTTCCATCTCTGTCAGTAAATCCCTCTCAGATCCAAACAATATTCCACACCCACCAAACCCACCATCACAGAGAACCCTCACAAAAACCCTAGCACCCAAATCTCACAAAACAATCTCCACCATTACAAAACCAAAAAAAAGTTACACCCAGAAAAGAACCACAATCCAAACCCCGATCTCTTCCAGAATGCTCACCAGTGTGCCCAAAAAGCCACCCTCCCATCACCATAAACACACCAACCAAAAACAATCAAAGATTTTCCCAGCCATTTTCTGCTCTCCTTTCTCAAACAAACAAAAAAAAAACTATCCCTTTTCCCCCTCTCTCTCCCCCAGCGAGTGTTGAGTGAGTGTGTGTGCCTGGGGGATTGTTATCTATCTTTCTCTTTTCCTTTTCTTTCTTTCTTTTTTTTTTTTTTCATTTTTTAGTGAAGCGTGCACAGAGAGAGAGAGAGAGAGAGAGAAAGATGGACCCTGCCCGAAACGGTGCTGACCGCTGCCCGAACGCAGTCAAAACCAGTTGCGCGCTATATCGTGGAAAGTGACGTGACTCGGGGCTGTGGGTGCTGAGCCCAACCCCGTTCTTTTGCTGGTCAAACGTGTGGGGTTCTTTTGCCACGCTCAGATTCGGTCCTATTTTCTTTTCAAATCCTCAAAACTTCAATTACTAGTGCATTTTATTAAATAATTTTTAGATTAATTTTTAATATAAAAAAAATGTGATTTTTTACATGTATGTTTTAATATATATATATATATATATATATATATATATATGAAAATCACTTGTTTTATAAGAACATAGGTCAATTTAATATATTGAATAAAAAAAAAATCAATCAGTTTTGAGAAAAATTTTGTCGATTGCTTTTATGCTATGACCTATTTACACATTTCCTTCTCAATGGTGTCACGGAACATCGGCGCGAATATTCGACCCATTATTTTTGTTCATTTAATAAAGAAGTTTTTTTTTTTCAATACCTACTCTTTTTTGGAAAGGTTTTTAGATGTAGATGAGATCTAAGTGAATTTCATGTAAATTTTATTGTATGAATTTGTTAGAAACGTGAGATAATGTGTAATGATCCATGAAAAAATACTAACCACATTTGCGCTATAATTCATTATAAAACACAGTTTCTCCTAGTAACTAAGCAATGTGGGACTTAGCACTCATGACTATCTTTATAAACTACATACTCTATGTGGACTTATTCTCATCTTTTCAATATAAGACCGGAGTGTTACATAATAATTAATGAGCAAGAAGATTGTGATATATGAAACGAATAAACGAACAAAAACATACTCTTATTATGAGTTTTTTTTTTTTTTTTTTTTTTTTAAGCATGCTTCAAATAACCCTAAACATAGTTTTTCTTTTTGTTTTCTTTTCACATATTTATCTACTTTTACAGTCATGTGATTTTTATGCTTGCTGGGGTTCCTATTTGATTGGTTCAAAGCCAATTTATATGAGGCCTCGCAAAAAGAGTAACTACTTTTATATTGGTTATCTTGGCATATTTTAACTGACTTTTTATATAAATTATTTATAAAAAAACAAAAAAAAAAAACACTTAAAATATGTGTTTAAAAAAATATAAGAAATGGGTTTGAAGTAGTTGAAACAATAAATAAGGTATATAATTGTTTTAAAAATCAATCACAAATATGAGGAATGGAGAATTTTTTTTTCATAGCATGAGGATGGAGATTTATTTTTTTTTATTTTTTTATAGAAGTAATATGTTATACAACTATCATACAACTTGATGACATGACAATAAAAATCAATATTTGTAAAAAAACACTAAAAGACGATTTTTATTATCACATCATATGACAATCACATACAAAGTTGACTCCACAATATAGGCAACTTTTGTTATGGACCTCCATAGAGGAATTTTTCATAACGACATCTCCAACTTAGGTGGAGAAATGTTAGGCTTATAAACAAATTTTATAGAAAAACTTTTACAAACTGATGTGGCACAACGTGATTGGATATAAGATAAGTTCAAATTTTGAAAAACTTAATCATGTTGTACCACATCAGTTTGTAAAAAAATTTCTGTAAAATTTGTATATAAGCATAGCACTCCTCACTTAGGTCACTGCCTTAGGCCCCCTAAAATAATGCATTTACCAATATATATATATATATATATATATATATATAATAATAGAATGTGAAAGGCCTTAAAAAAATTACTAAAAGGTCATTTGGCATGCTAGGAGGACCTTAAAAATAGAAAATGAAAAACAAAAGGGGACAATGGGTACTTAAAATCTAAACAATTTGAGATGAGTTTTATGTAAATTCTTTTTGGAATAAATGTAAAATTGGTCCTTGCGGTTGACCTAATTTACAAATCACTCCCCGTTGTTTAAAAAATAATTTATAGATTCCTATGGTAGGCCAAAATAACATTTTACACCCTGAACTCATTTTCCGTTAAATGACTTAACGGAACTGTTATATTGCCATACCACACCCAATAAAAATAAGACATGCATTCTTTTTTATTTATGCTTTTAAAAAATGACAAATAAGCTTTTTCATGTTATTTTGAGGCTCCAACACACACTCCACGTCAAATTAAATAAACATAATCCCTATATATCCCCAGTGCCGCCGTCGTCTTCATCTTCCCCAACGATTCTTGCCGTCGTATCCATCTTCATCTTCATGTCGTTGTCTTCATCTTCCCCACAGATTCTTGTGTCAATCTCCAAGTGAGCTGTTGGGTTTCATAGTACGACTGAAATCGCCGTTAGAAAATTGCTGGAAACGTCACGATGGTAAGCCACCTTGCTTTGAAGCTTTTTTACTTTCACCTTGATTTGAGTCGTATTACGAAACCCAACAACTTACCTAGAGATGGACGCAAGAATTGGTGGGGAAGATGAAGACAACAGCATGAAGACGAAGATGAATACGACGGCAATAATCATTGGGAAAGATGAAGACAACGGCGGCACAGAAGATATAGAGGGATCATGTTTATTTAATTTGATATGGAGTGTGTGTTAGAGCCTCAAAATGACGTGGAAAAACTTATTTGTCAATTTTTTAAAAGCTTAAATAAAAAAATAACACATGTCTTATTTTTATTAGGTGTGATGCGGCAATGTAATGGTTTCCGTTAAGTCATTTAACGAAAAATGAATTCAGTGAGTAAAATATTATTTTTGCCTACTCTAGGGACCTATAAATTAATTTTTAAACCACAGGGAGTGATTTGTAAATTAGGCCAACCACATGGACCAATTTTGCATTTATCCCATTCTTTTTTTTTTTCCCCAGATCTTTTATCCATCTCTTTTGCAAATACACAACAGATTTAATGGTAGATTTACACCTTCCTTATATGGAGATGGACAAAAAATGTACAAAAAAATGAAAGCAAACATTTCTTTAAAAATTTCAAACAGGACAGAAAGGACAAGTGAGTTTTAAACTGCTATTAATGTTGTTAAGAATTTAATGTGAATTTTAAATGTTTATAGACACTTTGCACTATTTTAAATGGGTTTGAGAATATTTCCTTCAAACTAGTTTCAAGAAAATTTATGTCCAAAGCATATACACCTATCATTGTCCCTAAGGAGTGGCTCAATCGGCTATGGACCACGCCTAATGAAGCAAAAGTCACTAGTTTGAATTCCCCCTCCCCTTCCCTTGTGTGGACATGTCAAATATATATATATATATTCACCTATCATTTTTGTTTCTTTTTTCACTTTTTTGTTTCATCATCCCTAATCAAATCTTGAATACAAATATTTAATTAGTAATTTTCCATCTAATAAAAAGAAGAAGACGAATTTATTTAATTATATTATTACATTAATTAAAAAAACTTTACTTTAAACTTTTTGCCTCATATCTTAATTTACATTGAGCCACTTTGAATGATGTAACAATGTTTACTGTTTTGATAATACATGCCCCTTACCAGCCGATCATGTCAATTGAATAGACACTCTCTCCAAACTGTACCATCGGTTTAGAAACTTGTCATATATATATATATATATATATATATATATATATGTGTGTGTGTGTGTGTGTGACGTCTATTGCCACCCCCACCTTTCTTTATATTGTCTTTGTCTACCAACAAAATCATCTCATAGTAAATCATAAACCCTAATTGGACGCCGCATTTAAACATTTAACCAAAAGACAAATTTAAGGTTACGGGGTATAATTAGTTGTACATCTGTTCGAACGGGTGCGGAGCTCACTTGTCCTTTCATGTTAACTGTTCGTATTACATGCACGATCCATTTCATCGTTCCATTGAAAATGAAAGGTCCTCAATTCCGCCCGATCATTATGCTAGAAAAAGGGTTTATAAGGTGCCATTTTAAAAGGTAAGAATCGAACAATAATTTTTCTTTTTTTGACAAATTTTGAAAGAAAAAAAAAAGATGGTTATTTATACAAAGAGAAACAAAGAAATTGGAATGGTAAGTTGTTTGACACCATTGAGTCAGTAGTGGTGTCAATTATGTGATGAGACCCTTAGGATGATACAAGTGTGAGTCGTCTGATTTGAGTGAGAAACTTTTATGTTGGACAAAGTTCAACCACTACCTCCACTGCCTCCTTTCAGTCGGTTGCAAGCTTAATTACTCTTGCAACTTTGATGTTCCACAATATGGTCTGTTTGGCAATCATATTTTCTCATTTCTCTTAAACAAAGTTGACTTCATTTTTTCACATTAACAAACAAATTTGTCCATTTTCTTTCAAAAAAATTCAAATCACATGTATACTTTATAACACATCAATCAATTTCTTCTTCCTGTTTTGTTTTTCCTCTCAAAATTCTTTGCTGTATACACCCGAAAAAAGAGAAAAAATTAGGATCATCTCCAGTTCATATGAATTGGATAATATCTAATTAATTATATTATAAGGGTATTTTTATCAATTCAAAAAGTGAAAAAACAAAAATACCCCTAAAATATAACTAAGATCTTATTCCAAAAAGAGGCAAGTGTCAAACAAGATGTTAATAAATGTGGATGATCTCCATGAACGTCGACCGCAAAGCATATTCTGATAGTAGTATGTTACGATCTTTCATGTCTCGTATAACTTAAGTTCTTTAGTATAACGTATAAAACTCAATCGCTTCTAATAATAAAGTAATGTAAAACTTAGTACTCATGAGCACCATTATACTCCACTACTTAATGTGAACAATTCACCCACTTAGGGTTTGTTTGGATGTGTGTTTGAAAGGGTTAAAAGTGCATTTAACACTCAAAAAGTCAGTTCGAAACAAAAAATACTCGTTTGATAAAAAAAAATTAAAAGCGTTTTTAAGGGTTCAAAAAGCCTAAAAATGACCGAAACGTATTTTGAATAAAAGCTTAAAAATAAAGCTTTTGTCAAAAAACATTTTTTGACTTAAAAGTTTTATTTCTCAAATACAATCACAAATAATCTCTTAATGTAAGATTAAATTTCTAAATGTTACAGTCCAATTTATATCAACCGAAGAGGATCTAATTTACCATATTTATAGAGAATAATCCTCTTTCCAATCAAGAGTTATTTTGTTAAACAAGGTGAGTGTTTTGAGGGGTTTTTTTTTATAAAAAAATAAAAATAAATAATAATAATAATAAATAAATAAAATAAAGGACAAATGAAGTGCCTTTGCAATGTGAAGTGTTCATGTAGTGGATGTATGTCCTTAGGCTCCGAGGGCTTCCGATATGGTGAAGTTGACTATTTGACTTCTTTTTTAACCTAGAATGAACATTTACAATTATCAAATCAAGCATGCCCTACAATCACGTAATTAGGTTTCATGATTGCGTTTCAACTTGTTTGACTTCCATCATAACATATATATTTGAAACGCATGCTCACACAAACATACCTAAAAGGCCTTACAAAAGCAGTTTACCAAGCTTTTTCCTTAACTAAGGCTACTTCTGTAGGATTTTTATAGAACCAAAAATTGTTTTTATCATTTTTTTTTTTCTTCTAAGCCAATGGTAAAAGAGATAATGAAAAACCAATTGAAAACGCTTCCAAACAACAAGCCAAAAGCAACCCATTTAGCTAAAAGATGTGCACGACACCAAGTCTTCTTGCTATGAAAAAAAGGGCAAATGAAAATGAATATCGGAAATGATAGAAGCAAAATTTCAATCGCTAACGAGTTCCCGTTATTAAATTGCAAGGAGGATATTCATGGCAACACTTTTGAACTAGGTATAATTTGATGTTGTTGCATTGGTACTACTAAGGTTTTTGTCCATAGCCTTTGATTCCCAATACTTGCAGCCAAAATTAGAGTGCAGAGCTTAGTACTTGGAATTTGCTCCTATTCTCTTCCAGAAAAATTGACTGATTTCTGTTTGGTTGAAAATTCAGCAACTTTTATCACCATATTGTGTCCAACCTGTCCCTTTCGGGCATCATTTTCTTGAAGAAAATGATGGCGTCCTTCACTCTTTGAAGTGCCAAAGAAAAGGTACGAGTGGGGTTTTAAGTTTGCATTCCAATTGACATCTACTACTAGTGTTGGAGACAGGTGGAAGACTGTCTTTCTTTTGACAAAAATTTCCAGCATACACATCACCAGCTTCCATATATATTAACAAAAAAAAAAAAAAATCAAATTTTTATAGTTAAATCGTATTTCACGTTATAGTGGTTACAGTTAGTCGTCCCCTCTTGCCCTTATGAATAAAAAAATATATATATTATATTTAAGAAATGAAAGACAAGGCATGCATTAAAGAAAAAATAACAATGGAAAAATAAAAAGAATATTAACAAAGATTTCATTGTATATATATATGTTGTGTTCGGAGCATTATAGCTTTTACTATAAGTCTCTTACATATTGATGTAGCAATTTTCACGTCAGTCACTAAACAATTAAATTTACATGTTAAATTTTAATATTTATGCAACACTACATGACACTCATGAAAACTGTCGCCTGGGCTTTTTTTTTTTTTTTTTTTTTCTCTTCTCTTCTAATCTATAATATAAAAAAAGGTTATAAAGAATCGAATAGTCGAAATGAGAAGAGTTCTCCCGCAAGAAAACCCAAATGGAAAGGCAACACATAGAAAGAAACAGACAGTAGACAATGAGTCCAAATAAAAGTCGGGTATTTTTAAAGATTACACCAAGCGGTAATCAAAAGTAAATGAACTCGGTGAGGAGCCCAAAAAAGTAGGGTATCTTTTGTGGGGGGGGGGGGGGGGGGAGTGTATTTGATGAGTGTTTTGTATATGCAAATAGCCACAAGGAGAGGGCCCTAATCGTATATATTTGAACTAATTTTTGGTTACTTTAGGAATAAAAATCTTGACTACACTAATGACATTGTTTAATGTGTTTCCCCAAAAGCCAAATGGGAATCTTCAGCAGAAAAAACCCAAATAGTCAACAATCTTCAAACACTTGTGGAGGGTCCCCTTCAAAAGGCTATTGCCTTTTTGTGAATGGAGAAACTGGGCCCTGCATATGTGGGTTGACATCTTTACACGTGTCCACTTATTTTGGTCTGTTTCACACCTTTGTTTTGCTGTTTTCTCACGCTGGACTTTCTGGATAAATTGTATTCGTGTTTCTTAATTTTTTTTTTTTTTAAAAAAACAAATATATTAATAAACAATCCAAGTCAAAACATTCTTTAAAATAAATAAATAAATAAAAAATACTCCCAAGGCCAAAACACATTCACAAAAACTTTATTTCCTTTATATAGACTAACCGAAAAAATTTAAACATTTTCAAAACTTGTATGGATATTTTCATGCATGTTAAAAGTTTTAATGATTAATTAAATTTCTTACTAAAAATTGTAGTAGATTTAGATTAAAATATTGTTTGCAACCCCAAAATAGAAAAAGAAAGTTAAATTATATCTATCATGCTTTCACATACTTTTCATTGGGATTTGGCTTACGAGTACCCAACACAAGATAAGCTTACGAAATTTATTCTTATTGTTCACTTTCTTTCTTTTTTAATAAAAGTTGACTCTTTAATTTGTTTCTCTATATAATTTTTTTTTTTTTTTGGCTTATTTAGGCTTATGAGATACCCAACACTAGATAAGTTTAGGACATTTGGGATTTGGCTTATACAATTTTTTTTTTTTTTTTTCATGAAAATCTGAAAATTTCAAAGATCACGACACAGTAGAGCAAAAAGCTCTTATAGCACAAATCATAAAATTATGTAAAAATCATAATCACATGCTATGAGATTACAAAGTCATAGATACAAACAAAAATTCTTACAATCAGGTGTTATCTATAACTTCAATCTTCCGTTAACTTATGTACAGATACAGTTAAATAACAGATCAATTCTAAGCAGACTAGATCTAAGACATGGGTAGCCAAATTCCCTAACAAAATTTATTTAAACCGATCATGAGAGATAACCTCTCACACCTAATTATCCAAGTCGTGAGAAATAACCTCTCACACCTAATTATTCCTCATCACTCATATGGATAGATTTAAAGAGAAGAAAACTCTTATTCAACAAAAAAAAAAAAAAAAAAAACACAAACACAAACACAAACAAACAACCAACAAACAACAGTAGAGACCGGATAGGAGATGAATGGTACAACACTGTAGAAGGCGGACGAACGCATAGCGTAGAGGGCGAAGTTGCTGATCTAGTCGGAGAACACCAACAAACATAATTTAAAAAATTAAAATTAAAATAAAAAATAAATAAAAAATAAAAACAAAAGGGGAAGGGGAGAGGAGGGAGCATATCTGCTTTCTCCTCCTCTAAAAATTGTTTTATGAGGAGAAGGGCCGAGAGACAGCTTTTAGGATTTTTTTTGCCCAATCCTGGGGAAGGTTATAATTTGAATGGTTTATACATTTTTTTTTTTTTAAAACGGAAATTTACAGCATAAAGCTCTGCAAAAATCATAACCACATGCTATGAGATTACAAAATCATAGATACAAACAAAAATTCTTACAATCAGGTGCTATCTATGACTTAAATCTTCTGATAACCCGTGTACAAATACAGTTAAAGAGCAGATCTGCTCAAAGCATATTAGATTTAAGACATGGGTAGCCAAATTTCCTAACAAAATTTATTCAAATTGGCTGTGAGAGATAACCCATCACACCTAATTATCCAAGCCGTGAGAAATAACCTCTCACATCTAATTATTACTCATCACTCATGATGACGGATCTAAAGAGAATAAACCTCTTATTCAAAACAAAAAAAACACAAACAAACAACCAGCAAGCAGTAGTGGCCGGAGAGGAGATGAACAGCACAACACTGTGCAAAGTGGGCAGACACATAGCGGAGAGGCCGAAGTTACTAATATGGTCGAAAAACACCTACAAACATAAAGAAAAAAGCGTATCCGCTCCCTCTTCCTCTCAAAACTGTTTTCTAAGGAGAAGGGCTGAAAGACGGCTTCTAAGGTTTTCTCCCAGCCTTCCACTGGCTCATACAATTTTAGTTTCTCTCAAAAGCTATAATTTTTTTTTTTTTATTATTATTATTTTTCATTTGGGGTTGGGCTTAGTTTCATTTTATAAGTAGGCTAATAACTTTTGGGATTCAGCTTCGTGAGATGCACAACACTAGATACATTTAGGAGATTTGGATTGGGCTTTTACCATTTTAGTTTCTCTCAAAAATCAAAAGCTATTCCTTTTTTTTTGGGGGGGGGGGGGGGCGGGGGAGTAGGCTTATGAGTTATGACAACCCCTCCATTCACTTAAAAATTATTCAATTATTGATGAAAGTGAAATTTAATTCCATATATTTTTATGTAAAGAAACTACTATATTTGCTTAAACTTTTTCAACGTACCTTGGAGGTTTTTTTTTTTCAAATTTTAATTATATTCCTCTCAATTTTTTTTAACAATGCTTATTTGTACATTCTTTTTTGTTATTATTATTATTTTTTTATATATATATAAGTCCCTTATATCAGGATGTAGGGTAAAACCTCATTTTACATTCTTCAATAAAAATTTAACATATCATGTAAAAACATCAAATACAATAGAGATGAAAATACTGTATCTTTAATTTAAAGCAGTATCATAGATTTTTTTCATTAATTATAACCTAACACCCACCACCCACCATCAAACAAGTCGTCCAATCCAACTAAGGCAGCGGCTTTGGTGGTTTTGTCAATGTGTATTTTATTTATAAGATATTTTGTTAAGAAAATAAAAATTATTTTGTGTGAAGTGTTATATTATTTTTTGGGATTTCAAGCCTAAGTTTTTGGTTCTTATTCAATAGTGCAAAACACCTAATGTTAACAATTTGAATTTTATTTTGGGGTAATTACCTTTCTTCTCATCAACTATAACGCATTGTCACTTTGCCCTCATGAACTGCCTAACCTTATCAAACTACCATTTTGTGCCCAAAACTCCTTTCTGTCGGTAAAAGGCGTTAACTCAGACGGTCAATCCGTCACGTGCACCCCACATGCCATCGAAGACTTGAAATGACAATGCGTTGTAGTTGATGAGAAAAAATGTGGAATAAAAAATTTCATTAGTTAGGCCCATCAAGAGATGGAACAAGATCATTTTTATTTCAAATACATTGAATAATATCAAGTTAATTATAATGGAGGGGCATTTTTTTTTTTTACTTTTTAAGAGAACAAAAATACTCTCTATTATAACTAGTTGATTTGAAATAGAAGATCATAATTCTCAAGACATCATGTCATCGATCAGATTCCATTTTTATATGTTTTTTTCTTTTTTGGATAAAATTAATCCAAGGAAATGTGAAACCTTTGGGTTTGGGTGGAGAAATGATAAGATGAGTTTAATATGAGATTAGGTGTAAAACGACAAGGAGAGAGCGTCCATGAGTTAAATGCCTGTCGTCTGACATCCTCCGCCAAGAGTAGGTAGCCTAGCTGTTATGGCTATTTATTTATATTTACTATCACATGCACTTGACATTACTTGAATGCCCTTATCATTTAATCATATTTCCCATGACATTAATTTCCCCTCCTCTTCAAATTAACTATCTATCTATGTTCTCTTAAAAGCACAAATCAATGAATCGAGATCTCCCAGTCAACGCGGTGCCCTTCTGCTCAGTTGAAACCACTGCATTAATTGCCCCAACAAATAATCAAAAACTTTATTTTTTATGAAGAAAAAAACAAATTGGTTAAGAGAAATTCTTTTCAATTGTCTCGACTATTTGCTATCTTTTTAATAATAAGTAACATTTTTCAAATGTTTCGATCACACTTAAAAACGGAACAAGATCCTTTTTTTATTTCAAATGAACAAGATAATATTCAATTAGTTATAGTGGATTGGTATTTTTGTCTTTTCACTTTTTGAGGGGACAAAAATACACATCTACTATAACTAGCTAGATATTATTCAGTTCATTTGTAATGGGGAGGATCCTAATTCCTTAAAAATAGCCTAAATTTTGTAATTTGAGAATTGACAATTTCAAAAAAAAAAAAAAAAAAAAAAAATCTAAATATAAAAAAAAAATCCTAAAACTTTCTCTAACCAAGTAAGATGGAAAACCAACAATAAAATATTTAATTTAAATTTAAATAAATTGTAAAATCAAGGTTTAAACTACTTGGTAAAAGGAAACTCTGGATTCTCTTTAGTTCATTTGAACTAGAGAATATTTTATTAGTTATATTTGAAAGATATTTTTATTTTTTTATTTTTGAGAGATAAAAATACAATTTCAACATAACTATCTGGATATCATCCCGTTCAAATGGTTTTGCCATCATAATGATGGTGTAATAGAAAAGAAATAAAGGATAGAAGTGTACTTGGGCATGGCAATAAAGAAGCTCATTAATTAAGGGCAAAGGAGACCACCAAACAAGTCGTGGTGAAGCAGAGGTATTGCAGTGGGTGTAGAAGTAGTAGAGAGGAAGAAGATCGAAGAGAGCTCAAAAATGGAGTCGTCATCATCAGCTTCTAAGGTCCAGGACCCATGCTATTTTCTGGAAGCTGCTCTAAGGGCTCTTTTAAAGTGTTTGGGTGTCGAGACTAGTAAACCTCAAGAGGATCCTCCAACTACTAGCCAAGATGATCCTCCTCCTTCAACCACAGAAACACAAACTTCTGTAAGCTCCTCTCTCTATCTCTCTCATTTTAAGAATCTTGCTATGTAGAAATATACCACGAAATGAATAATATGAAAAAGAGAAAGGGTCGATCGAGCGGAAGCAGACAGACAGAGAAAGAAACTGATGAAGCGTTAGGGCTACATCTTTACCGAATTAATAATAAGAATAATTCATTAATATATATTTTAACACATGCAGGAAGTTGTTGCGAGTGAAAGGGCTCTGACTGTGAGTGCGGTGCCTTCAAGGCCATCGTTGAGCAACGGGAGTGGCCCTCAGATTAACTAACTTCTCTTCTCAAATTAAAAGATCTGTGCATGGGTAAAAATCTGCAATATATATAATTAGCTTCAGTATTTGTTCCTTTTTTCTAATGTTTTCTTAATTTTCTCCCCCCATCGGCCATCCCCATGTATTTATAGTTGATCTGCTAATTATGTGTGTGAGAGAGTGATGAAAATGTAGGATGCATGGCGGCCATCCACGCGTTTTATATATATATATATATAGCTTGTGAATCTCAATCCAATAACACATGAATTATGTTGATTATCATCTAGCTAATTCATATATATATAACTATATTATTGTTTGTACGATCGAATTCGAGGGATATAATCCCTGATAAAATTTGATACTTCAAGGGCTTATAATTAACCAAGGGTGGTATGATTTGATTGGCCTAGCAGCTTGTTTCCGACATTAATTTGAAGGGTTTGTCAGGACAGCTAGCTGGACAGTCATACATTGTCTGATATTGAGACAATTTATTAATTAATATTACTGTCTACTTTTAAAGGTATTTCCCAGTTTTACTAAAAGTTTTAGTATTTGTTCAAACGTGACTATACCTTAATTTAACCAGAAATTAGGGCATTTGCAGCTTTTATATATATATATATATATATATATATATATATATATATGAGTAATAATATAAGAAAGATTAGAGTTTTTCTAGAGTTCTCTAAAATGTGACATAACATTTAAAATCACCATTAAATTTTTGATAATTATTATTGAGTTTTGATCTATTAGTTATTTTAAATGTCGATCACATCTCCGAAATATGCTATAATTTTTGGCAATGAATGATTTGCTTTATTATGTGATCAAAGGTGGCGGAGGCAGGTGGCTGGTCTTGTCCCTCAGTAAATTCTCAGGCAATATTCATATTAATGGATATTCATCTTATTCATTACTCCTCTTTTAAGCATACATATTCAATGTAAAAATTCACATAATTAAGTAGAATTAAGTAAGACAGGCTTATTTACAAATGATATAGCTTGAGTTACTAATTCTCAATTTTATTTTTATTTTGAGAGAAAATATTCCGTACTTCTTTCAATTTTAAGAAAATATATTGTTTTTGTTTTTTTTTTTCTTGTAATAAGGCTCTGTCCCCTTTTGATCTACATGTGTGATGCCCTCTGGGTTATTTGCTATGGTCCAAACCTTTGGGTTGTGAATGTGAACATTATCCTGGCTTTCGGGTCGAGGAGGAAGAGTTTTGGTTGGGGGTTTGTCTATCCTCAGTTCCAAAGAATAAACATTATCTATGTATTAGTTTGAATCTATTTGACACAGATCTGTTTTTTAATATACAAATTAGTCATAGGTTGGTGGATTGGTTTTGGGTTTGAAATGTAATGCATCATCTGTGACGCTTATAACCTCGTAACTTTGACTATGGTTACTTGTAAGAGTTTTATGCTCATCATTTCTATGAATGAGACTGATATGAATTCCGTTTCAAATATATATATATATAATGTCATAGATACAACCTAGAATCTCTTTTATGAAAATGAATTGGGTCCAATCTCATTAAAGAGGTCTTCTAGTCCAATCGCTCTATTTTATTTTGTTCATACTTAATTACATCTATTTTATTTTGTCCACCAATTAATTAGTTACTCAACCAAGATATACTTTCACTTCATAACTTTAAAGTTGTTTATTGAAATAAAGGAAAATTCACAACTTTATAGAAAGGAGGGTACTGGGGGTAAAGTAATAGTACCTGAGAAATGTTACGGGTACTAAATCTTTTATTAACAAAAATTTACTAAACTAATGTGTAGTTTATTTATTGGTAACCATTACATTTTTCTTAATTAATTGTTTTGATTTTTGTCTAATGAATGAGCTATACACCAGTTTAGTAAGCCTCTTTTAGTAAAATATTTAATACCCCTAGCATTTTTCAAGTGTAAAATGTGCAGATATTCTTTTGTGGGTGTTTATTATATTCAAGATCATATTACTTAGCGCTAACATTTGTCAAATATCTAATTGCTAAAATGCTATTATTGATGAGGTTAATTTAAATGATATGTTTGTATTTGAAATTATTCAAATCAGTAAAGCTCTATAAATAGAATATAGGGAATGCTAGGTGCTCTCTTAGTGTCTTCCTAGTTTTATGTGGATATTATTTTCTATGAAAGCAAACAAAAAAATTGTTCTTATTTATCTCACTTGGTTTTTAGAAAATAATATCCACTTATGACCAAGGTAAGTTCGATATATTTTGAGGCATAAGGCGAAAAGTTTAAGTAGTGCATTTTTTTAAAAAAAATATTTAAATATTAATTTTAATATTAATAATGTCTTTATTATTATTTGGTTGTCTTAGGTGCAATAGTTGCCCATGAATTACATAGGCCAAAAAGAAAAACCAAGTAGAAAACTTTATGTTTTCCTTTCAACCGAATTCTCAGCAACCAAATAGCTAGATGTTTAGGGCCCGGCAAAAGTTGTTCTGTTTTTATTTCTAAAAAGTATCGATAACAATAACATAAAATTTTTAGGCCCAAACCTTTTTTTTTTATTAAAAAAAAAAAAAACTATGGAACTTTCATCGATGAAATTTCATAAGCATAAAGCTCTTATATCACAAAGCATATAGCTCTAAAAAATCATAGCAAAAAACTATGAAGGTTACAAAGTCATAAAAATGACTTAAAGCTTTTGTTAACCTATGTACAATTACATTTAAGGAATAGATCTAGGACATAGATAACTCAAATTCAAAACAAAAAGAAAAAACAATTAGAAACTAAAAAATCAGCCGTGAGAGTTAAGCTCCTGCACCGATCTACTCTATCCTCAATCCGAAGGTCAGAACAACAAATTCATCATCAACCCGAAGGCCAGGACTAATAAAAAACAAAAAACAAAAACCCCACAAGCAGCAGCAGAGGAGCATGACATCGTAGACATCCCTTCAGAAGACACGCCTTGGTCGAAAAAAACGATCAAATCTAAGGTTAAAGAGACTAGATCTGAATCTAGATCTACAAACTAGATTTAAAGCAACCCGTCAGAAACGAAAATTGGTGAAACCTACAGAAAAGACACCTCCTCTTGAAATTCTTCTTGATGTTGTCTAGAAAAAGAGAGAAATTTTAGAGAGAATGCAGAGTCTCTCTCTAGAAACATAGAAAAATAACTCATCCCAAACCCTTTTATGCCATACTTTAAGTCATATGCATGAGATTAAAAAGATTTGGATTACTATGATTAGTTGCCAAATTAAAAAATATATATATATATATATATATATATATATATATATATATATATAGTTGATAAAAGTAAAGACTTGAAATTAGAATAGCCATGTCGACGAATTAGGTCCTTATTCCCCCAAAAGAAAAATCTCAAGTTCTTATTTGACAATACGTCAAAACACATGGGAGTTTTGGATAATTTTTCAAAAGATAGATAAAAATAAAAAAAAATAAAAGAGGACGAAAATGCAAAGGACTATTGCGTCATTGTGTAAAATTATCAATGAAGCAAACCCAGCCCAGCCATAGAGCCCAAGCAGCATATGGGATTTTTTTTTTTATTCTCTTGGCCCACCTATGAAATGGTGGATTATTTCTCATTATAGTCTCTGCAAAGGGTTTGTGTGGTTTCTATTTTTTTTTTTTTGTAAAAAAAAGAAAGAAAAAGAATTCACCTTTATATTTTAAAATAAAAATAAAGCATAAAGGTGCTAGTAAATTTATTTAAAAACAGATTCCATAACATTTTTTTAAAATATATATATATATATATATATATATATATATATATATATATATATTTTGTTTGAATTCAAAAAACCCATTAAAACAATATGTTTACATTTTTTTTATTAAAAAAAGAAAAGAAAAAAACCCAATTTCAGAAAACACAAACAAAAAACAAATTTTATAGAGACCCGTGGGTGGTTGCCCAAAAACAGGAATGGGGCACCATTCACCCATAATAAAGTCAAGGAATGAAGAGATGTTCATTTAAGGCCAAGGCCTGAACTTCACGTTTATGGCAGAGACCTTCTTCAATTTCCCCTTCACACATTGCATCTAATATATATATGATCAATATATCACCCCACGTGAATTCCCTCATGCATAGTTATTAAATTCATGTCCAACAATATATAAATATAAATATATCAGACAAAAATAGTATAATATAATGACAAAATAACAATGGGAAAATGTACAGTACTATAATATATGAAGCTTTAATTAATGATTTTGTTTTTGTTTTTTAATGACTGTACAAAACATGTGAAACTTTGAAAGATTGCCGTGGATCATGTGAAGAGCACCAGGTGTACCTCCTTCTACATTTAAATCCCTTTTCCTTTCCATCTATATATATATGAATTCGTACGTACCTCCTTCCCCCCATTGAATTCCACCTCCTCATGCTTTTGATCTTCATCAAGTTTGAAGAACATGAAGATCAACTTGTCTTTCCTACTACTTTTCTTCTTCTCCATGCTACTCACTAGTACCACTAGAAGCCTTCGAGTCACTCATCCTTGTAACTCATCATCTTCCCTTTTCTTTTGTATTCTTTTTCTTGTTCTTTTTTTCATATATCATTTGTATTTTTTCATTATTCTGATCACTTTATGATAAATATTTCAGTCAGTTTAGGAGATCAAGAAGGCAGCCCTTTTGGAGACCAAGGAAATCTCTCCCCTAAGGTCTGTTTTCCAATAATGGCTACATTAATTAATTTCTGAGAAAACACACACACCCACACACACACACATATATATATGCAGGAATATGATTACTGATAAGATTGAATATGGTTAATTTGGTTAATTATGGAATATTTTGATTATTAATTGTGTGTGTTATATATATGTAGGAAGAAGTTGGGATGGAATTATACCCAACAGGGTCGAGCTTGCCGGACTGTTCCCATGCGTGTGGGCCGTGCTTTCCATGCAAGAGGGTGATTGTGAGCTTCAAGTGCTCCACAGAGTCGTGCCCAATTGTTTACAGATGCACGTGTAAAGGAAAATACTACCATGTACCTTCAAATTGATTTAACCATGCACAAAACCCACATGCATGCAAGGAATTATGCAATGGAATATGAAAATCTTTATTGAAATATATCGATCAAGCTAGCTAGTGTTAACATGATTGTCAGATTGTGGGTATTTTATGTAGTTTTTGCAGGCATGTTGTGTAGTCTTTATGTTCACAAAGAGGGAATATTGAGGTGAGAAATTGCAGGGAAAAGTTTATAATATAGGAGAATGAGTTTTTGGTAATTACTGGGATTCTTCTTTCTTTTTCTTTTTTGGATCCCAAATCGCCTTCTCCAAGAAAATTCGATTTCAGTGCATGAAATTTTTCATACCATCAAGCTGATGATTCGGTATCAAATTCATCTGTTTAAACTGATAGAAATAGATGAAATTAATCTATACACGTTAAAAAAATAAAAATAAAAATACTAGGAGAAATGTCATTGTGAAATATGTGAAACCTTGATCTTAAACAAACTCTTTTACAAAGTAATCACTTGGGCCTCCCTACCATTAGGAGCTTAAGGAGAGGGTACTAAACAAATTTTTGGCCCAAGCAGGAAGGACTATGTTGAAAAATAGGCTGCCTTGTGTATTCAAAGCCGGACCATATTTGGGTCGAGTAATTCTATACATTACCTCACCGCAACTCTTCCGTCTTGCAAGCTTTAAATAATCCAATGTAATTTTAAGTAAAAGTAATGTTAAAAATTATATTTTCATTTCATAATGATTATCACATTAATATTATAAATTAGTTGTGAAATAAAAAATGTAGTATCATCTTTTAATCCACATTATATATAACTACAGTGGATAATGGTTTTTTCTGTTTCTTAGTTTTTTACAAAATAGAATTTACCATGAATCAAGACAGCCCTGCAAATTGCAATAGGACTATATAGTTTGTTGGAACTTGGAGGTGACATCTTCCACCCACAAAAAAATATGTTTGAATCTTGAATTTTTAAAGTTATTAAATTCTGACATCTTTATATACATATTGTGGGGGTGAGTATTTGTATTTGGCTGCAGCCTGCAGGGTCAAGCTGCTTATGATTGACTTGGTAAGAAATATTAATGGAGGGTACTGTTTCCTTATTTCACTTTTTTGCTTCTTTGTAATTGTCCTGAAAGTGACATGAGGAAGAATGGGCCATTCATTGTTGAAAATTAATAGCTTGCAAAATAAAATAAAAAATAAAAAAAACAAAAAATAAAAGGAAAAAAACAAAAAAGATATTTTGGGGAAAGAATGGGAAATGGTTTTAGTTTGGTAGAGGATCTTCAATATGGTTGTTGCAGAAAAGTGTGCTTCTTTTCTGTCGTCAAATAGAAGTTGCCACATAAGCCTATCATCCCAAGCTTACACTTATGAAAAAAATACAATCACACTTAATTATACTAAATTTAAATTAAAAAAATGAATTATTGTTTAAAAAAACAAAATTAAAAAGCTACAGTAAAAAGAAGTTGGGGGTTGCCGGTGAGCAACCCCAAATGGGCTGGAGTGGCTGTGCGGTCCGCCCCATACCATCTAGGGTGGCCAGAGCCACCCCTTCAATTTTTTTTTTTTTTTTTAATTAATTACTTTTTTAAGTGTTTTTTCTTCTAATATTTGGTATATAATCAGGTTTTTTTATATATTTATTTTATTTTTTATTTTTTAATGTTCTATGATGATGTGTCATACATTGGTTGGTGGGCAAAAAAGCAGGCTTTTATGCCATGATCATGTTAAAGATATTCTGTTTAGTTTAATTGCAAGTTGAAAACAAGTGGTTGGAGATTAAACAAAGCACTAATGGAATTTTTCTTTTCTCTAATGGGTGTCATCATTACATGAATCTGAAAGCTCATCCTAGGCTCTTAGCTAGGTAATGGCATGCATCACGTTTCAGTAAGATAATTATTTTAAAGTAATGTTAGGTACCATCTTTTTATTCTTAAAAAATTCTCTTAAAGCTGATGTGGCTTTTAAAATTACCATTAAATTTTAGATGAATCATACTTAAATTTTGATCTAATAGTGATTTTGAAAGCCATATCAATTTTAAAAGAATTTTAAGAAGATAAAAAGATGATACTTAACAGTACTCTTTGTTTTACAAAAATAAAATAAAGAGTTATCACTGTCCTCGACAACATTAAAGAATAAAGAGGGATAATTCATGAAAATATTCGAAATATAGAATATAATTTTTTAAGACATTTTATTTTTTGTCTGTTTCTTTTGAAGAAAATTGTTAATATATATTTGTTATATATGTTAGAATTTAGAGGATTTTCTATCGTATTTCTCGGTATCAAATCATAATCTGTAAGTTTTTTTTTCTTAATTCTATCACTGTAAGGTAATTAGGTAAATTAGGTAGGAAAATAGTCAAAAATATCTTCAAGATTTTCATCTTGCGAATATCTTCGTTGGAACCAACATATCCTCATGGAAGTGTCAATAGCAAGACGCTGCTACTTTATTTTTTCTTGCTTTTGACAAAAAAAAAAGACTAAATAAAGGTTTTTTTTTTTTTTAGACAGATTAAACAAAGAATATATTGAAATACTTTTTTTTTTTTTAAGAGGAAAACATTCCGGTCACATTCATTTAAAGATAATACGAGCATAAAGCTCTTATAATACAGAGTAAAAAGCTTTGAAGCAACCATAGCTGAAGTTACGAGGTTACAAGCGTCGAAGATGACGTCAAAGATACAACCATTCAAATCTCAAACAAGATCCGCTAATCCATAACTAATCTTCAGATATAACAACATATCTGCTCCAGACAGACTCATTTCAATGCATAGGTAGCTTTTATTCTTCAACCTGAGAGTAGAAAATCCCCATATCGAAACTCTTCATCCTCGACCTTAGGTGGGTGTCAATAGCAAAACATGGTTAGGTTTCATATTTTTTCCTGTTTGCCAAAGAACGTGACACTTTTTTTTTTTTTTTTTCATAACAAATTCCGTACTTTATTGATAAAATCAATGATCGAACAACATGGGCATCTTGCTTTCTTATTACAATACCAGATATACAGTTTGAGATTTCTTCTAATAAAAGTCATTAAATTAGTTCAAATTTTAATTGGCTTGAAGACTTTGAATTTTTGCAGGCATTAATATCATCAATAATCATGCCCTTTCAAATCCATACAGCGTTGAATGCCTGACATTTTCTTCATTAAATACATAATAAACAAGGAGAATAAATCAAATCAAAATCAAGGTGGTCTTCCATCTATATCAACCCTTGATTTGCATTATCTTTGTAAATTGCCAAAACCGTTTTGTTTTTCTGTCACATTACAAATTAATCATAACATATAAATTCCAAAGTCACAACATATATATAAAATGTTTAAATGTTGAAAAGGAACCCTAAAAAAAAAGTAAAATAGCTATTCGGCGGATAAATTCTTAAGATTCTTCGAAGGTAAATTATTTCAAATAACTACAAAATGTATATACCTTTCATGCATTCAACTTGTACTTTCTGTCTTGGTGTTTAAATCGCTTTTTGCGGTTCTTATGGAGACGACTTTAATATATATATATATATATATTAAAAAAAAAAAAGATCAGAGGAGAAGCCCAAAATCAATATATCACCTTGAAATTTACTCAACCATATTATATATATATATATATATATATATATATATATATAGTCTTATCGAAAGGCTTATTGGTCAAATTTAGAGACGGATAAGGGATTCGACATTTCATGTTGACTTTCTTTGTAGGGTCCAATGAGGACGCACCCTTTATGTTCGCCACAAGCTCTGTTCTTAATTTCTATATTTTTGAAATGGTCGTTAAAACCAACTGAACAAGACTGGCCCATACTATGAAATTTTGTCCAAACATTTGTCAACACGACAAGAGATAGGACACATATATATAGCCCACTCAAGACTTTGAGCCTGGTCTGAATAGCAAAAACGACCACGTCGGTTTTTATTGATGTTTTAGCGGGTTTTGATCAGATTATGGCTCGATCAAACTTGAAAGAGTATCTGTAGTTCTCACCGTATAGACTCTTCGTATACAACTCACATTGAATAAGTGATCTGTTTTTGAAATTGAATGCTGAAAATTTTATTAGGGGTAAGTTTGTTCTAGTGTAATTTATACGTATAGGTGAAAATGCATGGGAATGGTCAAATGATGTTTGGTCAAAATGGTGTGAAAATGAATGTCGTCAATGAGGTTTACTTCAAATTTTGCTATTGGTCTTTTCTGGTTAAGTGTGAAGGCAGGAATTTGAATCCCTATTGTTGGGGGTAAGATAGAATTTATCCTATCGCAACATGTCAAAGATTCTAAGCTTATGTTGTCTTTACTTGTGTTAATTGCAAATAAAGTTTGGTATTCACCCATTTTTCTTTATGTTTTTTTATTAATTTATTAAAGTGAACAACCTTGTACTCAAACGGCCTTTCTTAGCTAGCTAATTTGTAGGGGATATCCCCCCTCCCCTTTTCATTTTTTAATGTCTTCCTAAGTTAAACACATTCTCGTCATAATAAGATTAATCTTGAAAGTGATCTGCATGTTATGTCATATTAGTCATTAGAGACAGAAAAAACTACAAATAGGGCGACCTCTTGTTAACTATCTCTTAATCCAAACTTGTCTTCTAATATTTAATACTGTCGATTTTATTGTGGTTTAGTAAATAAACGTGTTGTTATCAAATGTTGCCTTGATTAGTCACGTATTTATATCTCTTGAAATAGAGTCTGTTCGAAGTTTTCTTAAAAGTTTGAGTACCACGTTAAGGATCACTCTCATGTATTTTTGGCTCAAATTTCACCAAATATTTTTTTATGATGTGACCAAAAAAAAAATGGTGCATGTTAAAAAAATACGAAGAGAGAGACGGTGTAGATGAGATGCGGAGGAAGAGAGAGACGCAAAAATATAAGGCCTTCGGGGGCATGGGGCGAGGGAGATGGTAAGCGTAAACCTAAAAAAAAAAGGAAAATTTTTTTTTTTGGGCCTATTTGGGATTGCGTTTGAGGGGTCTAAAAGTGCATTTAACACTCAAAATATTTGTTTGAAAAAAGAAGAAGATTCGTTTGGTAAAAAAATTAAAAGCGCTTTTAAGAGTCTAAAAAATCTAAAAATGACCAAAACACATTTTTACCAAAAAATTAAAAATAAAGCTTTTGCCATTTTTTTTTTTTTTTTTTTTTTTTTGATTTAAAAGCTATACTTCTCAAACGCAAATTACGCAATCCCAAATAGGCTCTTAGAGCCCGTTTGGGAATGAGATTTTAAAAATTGCGTTTTTGAAATCGCCACTTTTTAAAATCGCACAGACGTTTGGAAAAACATGTTAAAATCGCACATGAGTTTTCCACGATTTTAAAATTTGCGTTTTTAAAATCGCAATCCCAAACACTCTAAAATTGCGATTTGGTTTTAAAACGCGAATTATTTATTTAAAAACGCACTGCCAAACGAGCTCTTAATCATATACATTTTCGTTTTGACCAAAATTTCTGGCGAGACCTCATGGCATTTCAACATATGCAAAAGAGTGTGTCGAAAATGTTAATGATTAACTAAACATTTCTCTCCCTCTCTCTCCACATTAATTTGGAAAGTATTTTTCAATACTAATTTTTAACAGTCGAGTAAATATCCAAGTGATTTACTTGATTCACCACAAGGACAAAGGCCACCAAGTGATTTTTCAATACTATTTTAACAGTCAAGTAAATAAATATCCCATTTTCAACACAGTCGAGTAAAAATATCCGTTCTCAGCATAGACGATTTTGAGATGAATCTTACGTGGTCTGCACTCAGCTTTGTAGAGTATTTTCAAAGACATATATAA
This sequence comes from Corylus avellana, assembly GCF_965113065.1. NCBI lineage: Eukaryota > Viridiplantae > Streptophyta > Magnoliopsida > Fagales > Betulaceae > Corylus > Corylus avellana. The sequence continues at coordinate 23,870,504 of NC_142496.1, forward strand.
ACCAATTGATGCATTTCTTACACCGTTCACCAGTTGCTGTCATGCAAGCAAACATGTTTTTTCAGTGCATATGAAAAATGGAAATTTCGACGGTAGAACAGTTGCCGAAGAAATTGAACCCCCACCCACGTTGGCTGCCACCATTATTTGACCAAGAGTTAACAATTTTTTTCTTTTTTAAGGAAAAACGGTAGGATGAGGCGACCGGAATGGCTTCCCTGCCTAGATGTGACTATATAGTACATACTTGCCGCTATATATACACCAATAATTAATTGTAAGTTTGTTCAACCATAACCTAATTTAGTCTCATCGAATGCATTAATGAACATCTATGGGGCCACTTGTCGGAGCATGTCGATGGATTGCTTGAGATCTACTAGTACATGTGGGTAGAACGCTCACATTTACTACATAAAGGTTATTTCACATTTACTACATGAATTTCTAGCTTTTCAATGAGCAAATTTGTTAGAGATTTCTATCTATATTTATAAACTATATATGGACCATAGGGTAAGCCCATATAATGGCATGCACATGCTCTAGATACTTCATATATTTTTCCTATCTAAACCATGTCATACAATGCAATTAATTATTTCATTTTACGTGCATGTGTTTATAAAACTCACACGGTGCATCATTCTTGTCGGGTTAGGGGGTAATACCTCTCAGTTGGAAGGTGGTATCCCTAATTAGTTCATGTACACCTTGGAGGTAATATATAAATTGTCCTAAAGGGAACACATCAACTTTTTTTTTTAAAAAAAAAAAAAGGGAAGAAGAAAGACAGACAGAATAACAGAAAGGAAAAAAGAAAAAGAAAAAACAGACAACCCTAGCTAGTTTTTCCCATATAGGGATCATATATAGTCGTCAAAGCTTAGAACAAGGTGGGGCTATGATGGGACTGACCAATTCGGCATCTGCAACTCTGCTGCTCCACATGGAGGAGCCAAAATTTGAAATGTATTCATAAAAAAAACACCATTTTCATATGTAATTTGAAAGTTCAAATTTAAATAAGATCACAAAATTAATGTTTAAAAAGAAGACAGAGTTTTCCTCTAAACTGAGTTGGAGGAGCTTTCTTTAATTCAGTCTATAAAAATGACATGCGTTTATTTTTTTAATAACATATGAGATGCACATGAGTTTTTAATATTATTACTTTCAACTTTGTCCCTACTATTAAAACTCATGTGCATCTCACATGTTATTAAAAAAATGGATACATGTCATTTTTATAGATTGAGTTAGAGGGTGTTCCTCCAACCCAGTTTGGAGAAAAACTCTGTCCTACCAAAAAACAAAAACGTGGTTCATTATTGGATAAAGTTTTCCTCCAAACTGGGTTTGAAGAATTTTCTTCAACCTAATCTATAAAAGTGACACGTGTCCTTTTTTTTTTTTTTAATAACATATGAAATGCACATTAATTTTTAATAAAATTTATTTTAACTTTATCCCTATTATTAAAAAAAGAAAAATATGTGTATTTTACATATTCAAATGACATAGACTACTTTTATAGATTAAGGTTAAGAAAATTCCTCTAATGGGAAGATTTTGTTGAATTTTTTTAAGGAGAGAATTATTGATTTCCGTTCACTACACGGATCAATCATTTTCACACTCTGGCCAATCACAGCGCTCCACGTCATAACAAGATAGAATCGCCTTCACTTCACGGAAGAGGGCAATTCGGTAATCTACTCTTCCTCAAATGTCGGAAACAAGCTCTTTCCCCCCACGTGGCGGACTACCATAGCACCAAGTTGCCCTTTCCGATAATTGAGTGTCCCAAGAAATCAGCTGGTTCTAGGATCTCCTCAATTGTTGGCACGTGGCATCCCAATTTCGGCCCCAGGCGCAAGAGTCAACATCTTGATGCCGGTTCTACAGTGTTCCCACCCACAGTTGATTTTTCCACGCTTTGAAGAAGGGTGTGCGGCGTGTGCCCTTAGCAACGTAGCTTCTAAAATTTTCTACGGTTGTCAAATCAACGGTAGGAAAGGAGTCAAATGGAATTTCAAGGACATGAAAAGTGAAATTACCTCGTAAATACCCTTATGTCGATCCTATAAAAAGACAATATGCCGTCTTAGGGTCTAGGGCCTTGGACACGGTTTTCAAACCAGGGCTTACATATACGTTTATTTGAATTTCTGCCCTTGAATTTTCGGTATTTGTTTTTGGGCACATTTTGGGTTGATAATATCGAGCCGTTAAATTTGACATCTCAAAGAATAAAAAATAAGAAAAAAAAAAAAAAACAACATGTCATCCACGAATACTTGTTGACTTATGGATTTTTAAGAAATTTTATTTATTTATGTTTAACTTGTAAAAAACACTACAAAGTATATATATTAAAATGGAAAAAGATAAACGTACACTACATTAAATGATATTATGGGAAGATAATGATTGATTAAAATAGTTTAAATATAGTCATAATATATAAAATAGTTAGGGACTTTGGTTGTTCTAATTGGTTGATTGTTGAAAAAATAAGCATCATCAATGTCATATTAATTAGATTTCTAATTTTCCCTTTTCCCTTTCCCTCATCTGAATAGAAAAAATAAATAAATAAAAATTTAGATTTCTAATTTGACTCACAAAAAAAAGAAAAAGAAAAAAAGATTTCTAATTTTTTAAGGCGAAAATTTCATACTCATTCATTGATAAAAGGTTGCAAGTAAAGCTTTTACAAATAGAGCAAAAGTTCTGAAAGCAAATCATAGCCGATGCTAAAATTACATACGTCAACAACATATCAATCAACCATTACAAAACATCCGCTAACTCATGACTATTCACCAGGTTTAAAAACAGATATGCACCAAATGGATACCTTCCAATGCATAGGTAGAGCTTATTCTTCGGCCTTGAGAGTAAAGAACCTCCAATCCGAAACTCTTCATTCTCAACCCGATAGTCAGGATATCGTTCACATCCACCACCCAAGAGTTTAGATTTCTAATTAGGTCCATATAAGCCTTCAGACAAAAAGACTAATACAGTCAATTTTCATAATTAATAATGAATTTATAATGACAAATAACCCAATTTTTATTTATTTATTTTTCAGATGGAATAACCCAATGTTGTCCATTACATCATCAATCCGTCGACATGCTTGTAATAAGAAAACAAAATATAAGATTTTTTTTTTTTTGACATGTCCACACAACAAAATATAATATTTAATGCTAAGGTTTTATGCATAAATGTGGCAGACCATTATCAATGAACTTATCCACAAAATTAATACAATTAATAAGTTACTTTAGATGGATTATTATATGAACTTATCCTCACAATTAATATAATTAATAAGTTACTTTAGATTAGAACGAAGAACAAATTTTAAGCAAATTAACTATGCTTATAAAAATGGGGTAGGGATGCCTTCCAAGGCAAGGCTTGGATATCTACAGCAACGAAAAAAAGAAAAATGTTATATTGACTTTTATATTATTATTATTCTTTTTGGTATATGTATGCTTTGATGGGTAGGTCAAATCTTTATAGGATGAGTTAAATAAATGAACCAGTAAATCCATTTAAGCTGTAATTATTTAATAAATGAATTATATTAAGTTTAGCTAATTCGAGCATAATCCCGAACTTATTTACAAACAATTCTTTTTATTTACAGCCCTATTAATATTATCTTACCAAGCCGAACATACAATAAATAAAGGGGAAAATTCACTTTACTCCCATAAAGTTTTGGGGGTTTTTCAATTTGAATCCTAATGTTTAAAAATTGGTAATGTACACCCCTAATGTTTCAAAAATTTTCAATTCAGACCCTCCGTTACTAATTTCCGTCTAATTGGACGGAAATCATCCCACGTGCGTCTCACGTGGGATTTTGATGCCCTCTATTCCAATTTTACCCTCATTAAAACCTATAAAATTACATAATTACTCTAATTAAAACCTATGAAATTGAGGGTGATTACATAATTTCATAGGTTTTAATGAGGGCAAAATTGGAATAGAGGCCATCAAAATTCCACGTGAGACGCACGTGGGATGATTTCCGTCCAATTAGACTGAAATTAGTAACGGAGGGTCTGAATTTAAAATTTTTGAAATATTATGGGTGTATATTGTCAATTTTTAAACATTGTGGTTCGGATTGAAAAACTCCTAAAATTTGAGGGGGGTAAAGTGAATTTAACCCATAAATAAAATAGTCTCCAAGGGTAGCTCAGTTGGCTAGAGACCACGCCTCATGAAGCGGATGTCATTATTCGAATCTTCCATCATTTTCTTGTACGGACATGTCAAAAAAATAAAAAATAAAAGACATAAAAGAAGCACATGGAAATATTGGAAGTTGTAGGGGCATAAGTGAAAAAAGGGAGAACTAGAACATACCTTTCATGCATTGATGACGTCCACAATGAGCAATCTACACTGCCATAGACATCTCAACAATCGCCACAAATCTAGCGTATAGCTGTATAAAATTGTATTTATACGACGTACTTTTCTTATATTTATTATATTTATTTTAAAAAAAATTTATATATATATATATATATATATATATATATATATATATTTTGTAAGATAATTTTATATATTTGATTCAAGAGTATGGGTCCCGCTTCTAATAAAGTTTGATTTTTTTTTTTTTTTTCTTCTGAATTTATGATTTGTATAGGCACTTTCTCGTCCATTTTTCTTCACATTTCTTCTGGTTTTGTCCATCTCCCTAAATTCTCTGTCCGTGACACTTTTTCTTTGGACACTCACACAACAACTACTACAATTCTTTGCTTTTCTTGCTAAAGCAGAAATATTTGGACTTCTGGGTATCATAGAGATTTGTAATCTCTTTTGTTTTCTCCATTGTGTTTGGGATTGATTGATGAGGAGGTAAGAGCCATATCTCTGTTCTTTCAGATTGCTCTGTCAGTAAGTCATTTACTTTGTTTCTATTTTTTTATTTATTTATTTTTTTCTTGCAAGTTTTGGCTTTGCTCTGAGCTGAAAATGGAAGTTCCTTTGTGAAATCTTGGACTGATATGGGAAATATTTTGAAGATTTTTATTTGGTTACCATTGTAAACTTTGGAGATTGCTCCGAGAATTTAAGTGGGTTGGTCTTTTTAGCTTTAGCTACGATTTTGGGTTTATGGGTTTTCTCGAAGCTGTGAGTTTTCCTGTATCCTTGTCTGTGGGCAGTTTGAGGTGCTTCTCTTGGTGGATGTAAAGATTCAAGATTTGGGTCTCTCACCTGGTTTTCAATCTTTTTGTTTTGACTAGTGAAATTGTTATCGCCGATGATTTTTCTTTGAATTCCTGCTATCTGTACGTGGTTTTGATTTTATGGATTTTTCTTTATGTTGTAAATTTGGGTGTCTGAGGTAGTAGCACACGGTTGTGTTACTATCAAGTTCTGGTATTGATTCTGCAACATGATTACTTGAATGGCTTCTGGAGTAGATGTTTGGATAAGTTATTCTGTTAGGTGGATTCTGTTCCTGAATCCGGCAAAATTTGGGTCTTCGGGTGTGGACAATTTAATATCTGGGTAGTACAAAGTTGAGAGTTTGGAGAACTCTGACTATTGAATGTTGTAAATCTTAAAGGATTCGAGGGTATTATATATTATATGGTTTGGATAAATTCCTTTGTCTTCTCATTTTTTCTCTCATCCTTTGCTCATTTATGTGTATATATTTTGCAACTTGTTTGTATTTTAAGATTATTGGATTAAGTATTGGAGGTGGTGTTTGTGATAAGTGGTTGATAATCATAGTACTTGAACAAAGTTGGTCGATGCTTTTTTTGATTGTTAATTGAACTTTCCCTCTGCTTGAACTAAATAGGTGACAAACGTTGGACCTCAACTATTTTCTGGTTCTTTCCATTTTAGGATGAGATGTGTAGCATGTGTCACAATTGTGGTGCAGAATTGTTGAAGTTGGAGGAAAAGAACAAACAGAAGGATGGGAATTCTTTAAAATTTGATACGGGAGGTCCCATTTGGTCTTGTAAATTCTGTGGGGATAAGCAGCAGGGAGAATCTATAAAACGGGATAGTTTGAATCCATATACAACACTGATTATCAGTCCAACTACTTCATTATCAAGCAGTGATAGCTTTGGATCTAATTGCAGTAAATTTCTATCTTGTTATTGTTTTGATATATATTGGCTAAACCAGATGTTCATCTTGGACAGTTCTGATGTAGCCTAAACTAATGTTTATTTTATCTTCTGCTGTTACAGGTGAGTTTTCGGTTGATGTAAACTCATATGACAGGTATACGCCCCCCCATTTACTGAATCGTAGTGGTAGTAGAGTACTTGTCCTTGCTATTTTGAATTATTTATGATTTATCATATTTCTACTTCTGATTCTGTCAGGTGTAATCGGGAAGAAAGTACGACGGATGATAGTCAAGAGGGTCATAGAAGAATGGAAAACAACTCAAAGGAAATCAATGGTGGCAATGATAGACACATTGCAAGGGATGTGGAAATACTAATAAGTAATGGTCAAGAGCCAAAAGATGGTGTTCCTGGCTATGATGGCAAATTGTCTAATGAAGTAGCTGAGAATTCTCAATCTATTGATGATGAATTGGACACCAAAATTTGGGAACCTCCAGAAGCAGAAGACCCAGAGGATGACATGGAGGGGAGCATGGCTTATGATGATGATGATGATGATGAGTGTGGTGATGGCACTGAGTGGGGCAAGCCAGCTTCTTTGAGTCGCTTTAGAGATGAAGGAAGTGGGAGTTACAAGTTTAAAGTGGAAAAACAAAAAGCAATGGAAGAGGTGATAAATGGGAGGTTCAAGGCCCTTGTTTGCCATCTTCTTAAATCCGTGGGTATTGCATTTTCTAGGGAAGATGGTGAAAGTTGGGTGGATATAGTTACTTCTTTATCATGGGAAGCTGCTTCATTTTTGAAGTCTGATGCTATTGATGGTAAAGCAATGGATCCAAACGGCTATGTGAAAGTGAAATGCATTGCAACTGGTTCTCGCAGCCAAAGGTAATAGCCTTTGGATTTTTCTTTTTTCTTTCTAATCTTTATTTTTCATCTTAGTTCCACTAAACATCCATTTGACGTAAAATCTACGTGTCCATACTTGGAAACAATCAGTCTATCACTGTATTGACATTACTAAGTTTAATTGCGTTAAAGGATGTTAACTGCATGTTAAGGACCATGAGAGGACATTGGAGGAGATTAAGTGTTTTTTTTTTTCCTTCTAGCTAAGTGTTTTCTCTTGTATACTTTAGGTGCCTTACACTTTTATTGATATCTCGATTACTTATAAAAAAAAGAAAAAGAAAGCCCTCCAAGCTATCTGATTGTTTTTCCCTTTCTCTTGGTTATTTATTTACCCCTTACATGTTGAAGTGCATATGCTTATGCTTACAAGTGACACTGAATGGCATTTAACCCATTCAATGCATTTCAACATGGCATCAGATCACCTCACATATGTCAGTTTGAGTTGTGGGATGATACTCTTTCTCAACCACCACCACCACCACCCCTCCCCCCCCCACCCCTTCCCCACCACCCCCCCCCCCCCCCTGCGGGTCATGGATTAATTTTGGGTTTGATGTGTTGCAGTCAAGTAGTAAAAGGTCTGGTCTTCAAAAAGCGTGCTGCTCACAAGCACATGCCAACTAGCTACAAGAATCCAAGGTTGTTGCTGATCAGGGGCGAGCTTGGTCAATTTTCTAGTGGGTTGTCATCGTTCGCTTCAATAGAGCAGCAGGTAAAATGATCAGAATGTCCTCAATTTTTGCACATGGAAATTATACTAACTCCTTTTCTAATCTTTTGCTTGCAAACAGGGAAAAGATTATCTGAAGTCTCTCATTGAGATGATAGAATTGTGCCATCCAAATGTGATTTTAGTAGAAAAAACTGTTTCTCGTGATATCCAGGAGTCTATTCGTGCACAAGGAATGACACTGGTCTATGATATGAAGCTTCATCGCCTAGAGAGAATAGCCCGTTGTACTGGCTCACCAATGCTATCATCTGATACTTTGACCACTCAAAAGCTAAAACGATGCGAGTCTTTTCATATCGAAAAATTTATAGAGGAACATGCACCTTTTGGTGAAGGGGGAAAGAGGCCCAGTAAAACACTGATGTTTCTTGAAGGCTGTCCCACGCGTCGTGGTTGTACGGTCAGTCTATTGCTTCTCATTATTGTTTTGTTACATACATTGTAAGGCTTTGTATATGAAAGTTTGATTTTAGGGTTGTACTCCATTTACTAGGCCGCCTTCACTTTCTTGGTGATTGAGGAATAGACTCTTAGACATGTATGCATAGATTCACATGTAGCATGAGATATTATTGATAGTTATTAAACCCGAACGGATATTGACCCGGTCTAAGTCTCGGTTCACCAAGTCACTAGTTCAACTAGTGGATTATTGGTCTAACCGAAAGGTCATTTAAAAATTAACTAAAAAATTTATTGTATTCGTAAAAAAAAAAAAAAAAAAAATTGAGAACCCAATTTAAAAAATTGAAAATAATTTTTATATAACTTATTCGAAATAAAAATATATAAATTTACATAACACAATATTAAATGTTTTTTTTTTTTTTTTTGATAAGTATAACACAATATTAAATGTTGAGCTCTCTTTTTGCAACACAGAGATAAGGAGCATTCAGCAATGTTACTTTTGAATCTCCTTGGAGTCGATTACTTTTGAAAAAAAAAAAATCTTTGGTCAGCAAATCTTTAAATTACAATATAGATGTGTGAAGTCGGTTTTTAGGCAAATATATACATGGTATATTATAAAAAAGATTGGGTTCAACTTATTAAGTAAATAAATCAAAAGATCCAATCATGAAAAGAAAAATTAGGCATATATTAATAACGTCAATGCAAACAAAAATGAAGAGAATTTATTAAAGGAAAATATTATAAAAAAGGTAAAAAATTTAAAACGGGTATAATTTTTTCAAAAACTTTTATGACTTCTCTTCGTAATTGGTTTACATAAACTATAGATACAATTATGGAGAGAATTGCAAATAAATCAAAGAAAATGTTCATTTATTGATTTTTTCTTTAATATAACCTTTTCTCCCGTCAAAGAACAAAATGCCAAGCTTAATTAAAAAGCATTTACAAAATTAGATAGATTTGTAATTTAAAATACAGGAACAAACCCAGACAGTTCTGAAAAACATGTTTAGGTTGAACACACAATCCATTTGGTTTGACTGGGTCATATGATAAAGCACTCTAATTAAAGACAGACTATTCTAGGCACTGGGTCATCATTTCACTTGCTCGACTGGCTGGGCCGTCAAGGTTTAATAACTATAGTGTTGCTTCTCAGAAATTTTTTGATCTAGCCTATCATGTGATTAGTTGGTTTGTAGACTTGGTAATATGAACTAGTCTATGTTTTTTGCCAGCTAAATGCTGCATCAAAATTTATTGTCTCTAATTGTAGAGGATGACATAAAATAAGTTCTCTAACCTCATTTAATCTTGTGTGTTAAAGGCTCAATAGTTGGTGACATGCTAGGTCCTTTGAATAAAGTGATGGCTAATAGTTCATGACGTCTAAGGCCTTGATCCAGAAAGAGTTGTTATAAGTTTCTAATAAGTTAACCTCATACATCATATTATTTTAAGTGATAATAGGACTTAAATTTTGAGGTTAACCTTCTTTCCATTTTTGCTATGCATGCTTAGAAGTTAGATTTTAATTCAAGATTTCCTTGAGCCAGAATTCTCATGGTATATGGAAGCACTTGACTTTCTGCATGACATGACATTGCAGATTTTGCTGAAAGGCGCACACAGCGATGAATTGAAGCGGACTAAATGTATTGTGCAGTGTGCGGTTATCATGGCATATCATTTAATTCTTGAGACATCTTTCCTTGTTGATCAGAGGGCAATGTTCTCTACAATTCGATTTCCTGAAGTGGTGAATTTCTTGCCAACTGATCAACAATCCCCTAATTTAGGATCTGCTAACTCAAGTGTTCCTTGTATTGAGGATTTTACTTCCACAAATGGGTCACATACAGTTGATATTCCCATTTCCAATGGATTCCTTGAAGAAAATACCCACAATTCAAACTTAGAATCAGAAAGCAACTCCACATTAACTTATGAGCCATATAATCCAGCTGTTTTCTCTGGGTTGTCGTCTCTTTCTACTTCGTTAAAGAAAGTTATAGCAGACAGTTTCCCTCTTGCCACCTCTACTCCGTATCAGTCACTGTCATCATACTTTGGATTCAATGGAAGGCAATCCAACAGTCATGGCAGTGAAGCTGTTTCTCTTTCAACAACTCCAGGGGCAGTTGACTATTCAGATATGGGAGCTAAAGGTAGTTCCATCGAAGCAAAGTCATTTGATGGTGGGCAGTTTCAGACTTCTTCAGATTTCACTGAAGTCCCTCTAGAGATAAAAATAGATGGCGGTACTAGTGAAGACCAACTGCAAAGTAGGGATGGCATCAACACGGTGACAAATTCTCAGAGTATTTTGGTTTTGATGTCTTCCCGGAATGCTGTAAGGGGGACAATATGTGAGCAGAGCCATTTTTCTCATATCATGTTCTACAAGAATTTTGATGTTCCTCTTGGAAAGTTTCTGAGGGATAATTTACTCAATCAGGTTTTCTCATAACTCCACTTACTAAGACATCATTTTATAGTTATGAATTTTTCACTCTATGTATATGCTTCTAAAACAAGCTAAGTTTATCACACATTATTGGAAGTGAATAATGCTTCAATATGTCATGTTTCTGAATGTTTTTCTTTTTTAAAATTTAATTTCATTGAACATACGGTTTATGGTTCTAAAGAGTGGACTATCCTCTATGAAGGGGCTTTGTATACTTCCTATGTACTAGGGCTTTGTGCTTTTCTTTCTCGTTTCCTTTCAGTAAACATTTTCTATTTCTCTATCAATGACGAGAAAAAAAGGTTTATGCTTGTCAGTTTCCTGACTTTAGTTACATTCAGTTTCACGATGTGGTGGGTTGGGATTAGCGTCCAAATTTCCTTTATTTATTTATTATTTTTAAAAATATTTAGCTTGCATTAAGTGAACATGGCACTGATAAAAACTGATCAATATGCAGAGAAGCCAGTGCACCACATGTGGTGAATTACCAGAAGCTCATTTTTACTATTATGCACATTATAATAGGCAGCTTACTATACAAGTTAAACGGCTTCCTGAAGAAAAACATTTGCCCGGGGAAGCAGAAGGGAAGCTTTGGATGTGGAGTTGTTGTGGTAGATGTAAACCTGAGAATGGAATCTCAAAATCTACAAAAAGAGTGTTGATTTCCAATGCTGCCCGTGGTTTATCCTTTGGAAAGTTCTTGGAGCTCAATTTCTCTCACGCCTCTTCGTCTAGCAGATTATCCAGCTGTGGCCATTCTCTGCATAGGGACTTCCTGTACTTCTTTGGGTATGGGTTGTTTATCAGCTCTTATCTTATTGTGTATCTGTTATATTTTTAGTGTGAAACAAAAGAAATGTCTGTGCTCTGTTCAGGAAGTGGGTTTTCACCCTTCTAGAAGGGGTTCTGTACAACTAGTCAGTGAGGAAATTTTTGTTTGCACTGGAATAAATTAGGATTTTCATAGGCCTGTAGCTTATATATAAATTTTTTTAATAAGCCCGCTATAGTACTAGGGATGGTGTGTGTGGGTGGCTAGGTGTTTGTGAGTGTGAGAGAAGGGGACATGGGTTTGGAACTAGGGGCTTGAGGGCACTTCTGTGAAGCGTCTTTTTACACACTTCACCTGGGCATGAGAAAGTTTTTTTCCCCAATTTTCCTTTCATTGGTTTTTTTTTTTGTGCGCGCGCGTGGTGGGGGGTTGCTCGAATGCATTAATATTGGTCTACTTCTACAGAAGTGTGTGATGGAAATGACTTCCTGCATTTTGGTTATTGGTGTGTCTAGTAATATATGATTGATAATGATATGTTTATTATGGTAACTTGATCCAATAACTGCAGGTCAGGTCCCATGGTTGCAAAGTTCAAATACTCTACAGTAGCAATATATAATGTTTCTGTGCCTCCTCAGAAGCTGGAGTTTAGCAATTCAATTAGACAAGAGTGGCTCAGGAAAGAAACTGAGAATGTATGTCTTTTTTATGCCCACTTTTTGGTTTGTGATAATGCTTTGCGTCTCTTTTGGCATGTTGGAAGATACCATTGTGTTCCACTCCACCTTTTGTTAATTTATTTTATTGTCTTATCCTTCTTTTCTTCAAGGTGTACATGAAAGGGATGCTACTGTTCACAGAGGTTGCGAACTCTTTGAAGAAGATCAGATCTCAATTCTCAGGAAGAACTCTGAACTTGCGAGGCACATCATTAGATTTATCTGATATTGAAGAGATGTTGAAGCACGAAACGTCTGACTTTGAGGTTGGTTTTCCCATGGTACAATATTTTGACAGGTTGCATCTGTAACATGCTATTCATGTAGGACTGTCAAGCTTGGGAGTGCATTTGTCCCATCTGTGTGCATAAGTTTGCAACTCATAACAGAATGCTATTATAAGTTTAAACTTGGTTGTATTAAAACCTTAATAAATAATTCTTAATCTCTATGCATTTAGTGGGGAATGTTTTGGTGGACGCCAGCTTTTATTACTAGAGATATTGCTTGGTCCTCTGCTTGATCAAGGATTTCTTTTCCTTTCAGTTTCAAATGTGATGTTTGAGTTTTTCCAGTTCGACTGTCCTCTACTGGACATTTGTTGTTTTTCATACTTCTTTCTACTTTTTAAATGCAACTATTGCCTTTACTAATTCTCTTAGACATAATCTAGGCAATCTTTTTTGTTTTGGAAGGGTTCTCGTATAATAGTTATGATATAAAACAGGTAAACATTCAGAATGCTGTTTCTAAGAATGGGAATCCAGACCAGGCTGTTTACAAACTTCTCAGCTTGAACCGATTATTGTGGGAACTTCTGCTTGAATCATGTGTTTGGGATCGACGATTGCATTCGCTACTCTCACCCGAACATACAGTAGGTGACTCTAATACTGCTGAGAAAGTAATACAAGAACAAGTCAAATTGTTGGATGGCCCTGCTGCTGGAGGCATTGACGGGACCGCAACAATTTTGGAGAATGGCAATGTAGTCTTTGATGACAGTGCCAATTTGAAAGTTAAGTTAGATACATCTGTAGAAGCAAATGGATTTCCAATCAAAGAAATTCCAGTAGAAGGCCCAGTTCAAGAATCTAGTGATGGAGATGATGTATTTAATACATCTGCTGTGGCTGAGGGTGAGATGCCAACTCTGGGTCTAAGTACAAATGGATCATCTGACCAAGAGTGCGCTGTGAATGGCTCTGTCCATTGTCAGTCTGGTGATGATAATTGTCAGGCAGTGATTCTTTCTTCGTCTGATCATTCCCAAATGGATAGAACTGTTCCAATTTCCACAGGGCTTGAGAATGCCGATTCTATATCTGATTTTCATGTATCAAAGAAGGATAAATCTCTACGGTCACTCTCATCCAGCTTAGAAAATTCAATTGAATGGCCCTGGACACCTTTCTCAGAAATACGGCAGATAGGCATGATGGATCTCCTGAAAGGTTACTTGAAGAAATTTGGATCTATCAGTAGATATACTCCAGAATACATTCCCACAGCGGAGCAACTGATCATTGAGGAAGGCTCAAGGCTGCACATTCCTCTTGAAGCTGATAATTATATTGTATCAGACTATGATGGTGAACTCTCAAGCATAATTGCCTGTGCACTGGCGTCCTTGATGGATGTACCTGTTCCATCGGAAGTTCTTGATGAGGTTAGTAAGAGGGAGAATGGAATGGCCACCAAGTCATTTGAAAGTTTATACAGCCTAGGTCGAAGTTCCGCCAGTACTTACCCACCTTGGTCTTCAAATGGTTCTTCAGATTCAGATTCAGTCCATTCTACACCAAGCATTTCTTTAGAAGATCCACGGTTCTCCAGTTTTGATGGGTTGAATTTGTTGGATTCTCTAGTCCCTCCAGATCCTTTTAATCCAGTTGTGAATCTGCTTGGGAAGGGTAAATATACTGTAGCTTGTCTATATGCGAATGAATTCCGTGATCTTCGCCATCGCTGCTGCCCATCTGAGGTTGATTATATTGCTTCCCTAAGCCGTTGTAGGAACTGGGATGCCAAAGGTGGGAAGAGCAAATCATTTTTTGCTAAAACACTAGATGACAGGTTTATTATAAAGGAAATTAAAAAGACAGAATTTGATTCATTTATGAAGTTTGCTCGGGATTATTTCAAGTACATGAATCAGTCATTTGAGTTGGGGAACCAAACATGCCTTGCAAAAGTTCTTGGGATCTATCAGGTTTGTTAGATTGACTTTTCACCTTTTGATGACCTTGCAATTGCTAGTTTTTCACTTTTTGATGACCTTGCATTTGAGTTTCATTGCAGGTAAGTATCAGACAGGCAAAAAGCGGGAAAGAGAATAGGCATGATCTGATGGTCATGGAGAATCTTAACTATGGTCGGAAAACTACTCGTCAGTATGATCTTAAAGGTGCTCTACATGCTCGGTACACTGCAGCAGCTGATGGTTCAGGCAATGTTCTTTTGGATCAGAACTTTGTCAATGACATGAATTCCTCTCCCTTGTATGTTAGTAATAAATCCAAGCGTCTCTTGCTACGGGCTATTTGGAATGACACAGCTTTTCTTAATGTGAGCTTGCTGTTAATTCTTTCTATTAATAGACCTATACATCTGCATCTGTGTTATTTCCGTGCATTGTATTTGGTCCAGAACATATTTTTCACGAGGTCCAGATATCCTTATCTTGAGAAAACGTGAAGCTATCCTGTGAATCCTAAGAGCTGCTGCACTTCTGATTTTTCTACTGTCTGTCATTTATTGTTATTATTATTTTTAATTCATGTTGTTGTAGATTAGTTGGCTGACAATTTGCATATTTGCCATATCTGCAGTCAATCAACGTTATGGATTATTCTTTACTAGTGGATGTGGATACGGAGCGCCGGGAGCTTGTATGCGGGATCATTGATTATCTGAGGCAGTATACCTGGGACAAGCAACTAGAGACTTGGGTGAAATCTTCACTTGTTCCAAAGAACGTTTTGCCAACCGTAATTTCTCCAAAAGAATACAAAAGAAGATTCAGAAAGTTCATGGCTTCGCATTTCTTTTGTGTCCCAGATCATTGGTGCTCACAAATGTCCACTGAATCTTGTGAACTTTGTGGAGTCAGAGATGAAGATGATGATGATACTTCTCAGCCGAAATCCCAAAAGAAAGGGAGGCTTAATGGTTTTTCCGCATGAGTCTCATTTACTTGTTTATATTGATCATTTTACTTTTGCTGCTGCTTCACCCTTACAGTTTTTACATATACTGTAAATAGATGAGTATCCCAGTTTATATACCCAGCCCCAGTTATTCTGCGATTTTTAGCGAATATCTGGGGTCAGTTCCATTCCTTTAGGTCGGTCCAAGCTCACCCTGAGGTTTTTGTAAAGTCGAAGTGTTTTACTTGGAATCAATTACAAGTTGCAGTCCCCAAAATGTGTTACATGATGTATTTTTGACAATGTTCTTGTACACATTTGTCAATTGTCACTATCAATCACCATTATTACGTGGAATGAAATGCACATTTATCGCAATTTGGGTTTATGTCATCCTGTTGAAAATGAAAATTTGCTTCATTAATTTTAGTAAATATTTATTTCCCATACCTTACAAACACACAAGTAGATACTTGTACGCATCATACAAGCTGTATTTTGCACAGCATTATTCCTTGTGTGTGAACATCAATGACAATGAGTGATGGAAAGTGTCAACCATTTAATCAGTTTGAGAGTTGGGGCACTTTTTTTCTTCTCTCTTCAATTTGAATGCCAAAGAATAACCTTTTTTATTTTTTTATTTTTTATTTTTATTTTATTTTCATTTTTTTATTTTTTATAAAAATTCTAAAAAAGAGGGAAGGCCAATTGTGGTTATTCTAATTGGGCGTGACCATAGTACCACCAACTCTTAAGAAACTGTTTAGGAGGAACTTAAACGATAGCGAAAACCGTAAGCACACCTTCAAGACTAGCCGAGCTATAGCTTAATGGCTCATTCCACCGGAGCATTTATGAGACTCATGAAGGATAATACAAAATAGGCATGAGGATTCCCATAGTCGGGAGTCGAACCCATGCCCTTGCATTGTCCAAACCCAATGGAAATGCCTTTAAGACCATCAAACCGCTATCTCTTAAAGCATAACTGTTTCTTAAACCAAAAGCAAATACCTTCCACAAGAAACCGGACTAAGAAAAAAGTCGAAAAAAAAGAATAGCTTGTTCCCCTAACGTGAACAAAGAATCCCCACATTTCCATCCTCGGATGCCATTTATAAAGTACCCTCTTCCAGCCATGGCTCTCTCTGTGCAAGGCCTCCCTCGAGGATGGACGACGACAGCTCAATCTGCCAAGACTTGATTGAAAGGCATGAAGGGGAAGAAGACTATTACTACCTTAAAGATGGTGGCACCGATGAAACCCATTGCATGTATGGTATCAATGCAATCCTAAGTGGCACTGCACGCCTAAATGTTCTCTTACCCACAGCCACCATTCTTTCCTTCACCATTTTGACTCCTCTCTTCACCGATGATGGTGAATGCACCGGCTTGAACCGCTGGATAATGGGCTGCTTCTTGGCTCTTTCAGCAGCCTCTTGCATCTTCTTTACATTCACAGACAGCTTTCGGACGGCCACGGGTAGGTTGTATTACGGGGTGGCAACATTTAGAGGAATATGGACTTTCAATGGCGGCCGGAAGAAACCGCTTCTGCCATCTGATTATAGGCTGAGATGGGCTGATCTCTTCCATGCGTCACTTTCGTTGATTGCATTTCTTACCTTTGCAGCTTTACACATTGATGTGGTGCAATGTTATTATCCAGAAATGCCTAGGAGGGTGACCAACACTCTTCCTCTTGTGGTTGGTTTTGTGATAAGTGTCTTGTTTGTGGTTTTTCCTTCCAAGAGAAGGGGTATTGGGTATCCTTTTTTGCTGCAGAGGGACGCTTTGTACTCAAGATGCTGAGACATTCTCTGTTTTTTTTTCTTCTGCAGAATCCCAGAAAGCTGTAGCAATTTTCCTCTATATCAAACATCAAGACTTGTATACAACTCATTCTCCCAATGTTTACATGATAAAATATGGCAGAGTAAAAAAACAGGGTATTCTCCTCCTAATGGCAAGATAAAAGAGTTATGGTAGGAGTTTAAATCCTACAGTTTCCATGAAATGTTCCAGCTGTATACAAAGGAATTATGTGAAATACAAACTCTCTCAGGAAAGAACATCGGCAAATTCTTTAGCATCAGAACATTCTTCTTTTGGTGCTCTAATTTAGTATCAAAACATTTAAGGAATACAAAAAAGTTGATAAATTATATTTAAAGCAAAAGGGCACAAAAGCTAATAGGATAACAAAGAAATTTGACTCAGTGATTTTATGTACAATGACAACGTAGTGGAATTGATCCACCTGGGGGTTTTCTATTCTCTCGGACAATGGCTTCCTTAATCATGGGCAACTTCTGGTGAACCTTTTTCCATATGTGATTCACGGCACCATCCGGAGGAATTGGCCCAATACCACCCGGATGCCCATTGTCATATTCAAACATACGCTGAATGCGAGACATATTTTGCCGAAATTTATCCTTCTGCTCTTTAGAAAAGCTTCTGAGAAGACCCACTAGCCAATTTGGCCTTAAGGCGTCGTTAACTGCCACAAAAACTGAAAACTCTGAATAGTCTATCACACCTTCAAAGGGGAGCTCAATGTTATCACTGACAATAACAGGTATACAAAGACTTTGAATGGCATCAAAAAGGCGGCATGAAGTGGGGGTGTCCCCGGCCGGGTGCAAGCAGAACTCTGATGTTCTCATCCCTCTAATTGACTGCTCTCTTCCAGTGGCATTTGGGAAGCCTTCTTCCACGATAATGCCTGGCTCATTAACCAACAAGTCCCACAATTTCTCTCGAACTATGCCTCCCTGTTAATGGAAAAATATAACTTATGTTACATTGACAGTTGGAAATTCAGGATGATTCATAATCCAAAGTGGCGGCTGATATGGAAAAACACTTATGTAATAATGCTTTAAATAGAGACAAAAAAAAAAAAAAAAAAAGATTAGGAAAAGACAAAATGTATACTTTTAATCAGGTAAAACCCTAGAAAAGCCATTTAGTTTCTCATAATCTATTTAACACACACACACACACACAACTCCTTTTAAAAAAAAGTCAAAATTGTACATTATTTATTAAATGCACACAAACACACATATGGGGAACTTAACACGCCTTTACATCAAGAATGTGTTATTTGATGAACAATTTTATGGCAGAAGGAATTGATCTTTAAGAGACATTGCCTCTTGAGTCAAAGGTGTCCAATATAACAGGTGGTTTTTGAGGCTAAGTTCAGCTAAATTGGGCAACTGAATATCAAAAACAAAATAAAGCAATAAAAGTAGCATATCAATCTGCAGTAAAAATTGATAAATTATGCCTAGTCAATGAAAGAGATTTAGATATATGTCACTTACCCGGTGCCTATGTTTAGCCCCTTTAAAATAAAGAAGCGTTTGGCGTCTTTGGTCTTCTGACAAGTGCAATCTAGGTAGTAGATGGGTATATGGGATGATTACATCTTTGAGTAGGGAAACTTGAGTGTGTTGAATCATATCTTGTGAGCTACCATTGGATGACTTTGAATCAAGTCGGTACCATCCACCAAAATCCACCACGAGGAGAATAGCTGGGGCTATCTCAGCTCTGACATGCCACATTGCAACTGGGTCTGCCAAAGAATGCTTCAAGTTTTAACATAACCTGACAATCCAGAGACTAAATTATAAGCTGCTAAAACATGCAATTAATCTTTTGTTTCTTTCTCCCCTGTCAGGCAGTGTATAAATCAGGCAAAAAATGTCATAGTGACTGCTTTCCTTCTGTCTTTAGTTTTCATATTAAAGTTAGTAACGAAAGTTTGAGTTATCACTATAACTCCGTATGATTTTTGTTACACTTGGCACTGCCATCAACCAAATGATAAATCTAGTGAAACTTGAACTTCCAACAAAGTCGAGGATCAAGTTGCAAAACAGCCAGAAGAAACTGGAAATCTAACTTAGTCTCTCTCAAACAGCTTTATATTATTTCTAATTGATTTGAGAAGAAAACGTTCCAAGATTTTAATTGAAACCACAAAAGCCAACCTGAATTGCAGAACTGAATGATTCCTTCTGACATTTAGGTATCTTGCAGTCCCACTAAGTGGTCCAGGACAACTCTTAGAGAGTGACTAAGAACCCACCAGATTCTTTCAGGAAACCCACAATGCTAATTTTTAGTCATTATAGTTGAACTTAATTCGATTGGGTCCGCTTGGGTAATCTCAATAATCTACCTAACATAACGTACCATTTCAAAACTGGCACACTTTCTTGTCCTGAATGCCATCCAATCAACGATGCCCTTACTGTGTTTAGTTTGGCGGCAAAATAATTTCATGGGAAAATAATTTTTTCCTAAAATAAGAAGTACCTCAGTAGAATACCATGGGAAACTATTTTGCTTGTTTGGGATACAGATGGTTTTTAAATCCAACAGAAAAGAAAAGCACCCACGGGGAGACAGAGAGTGTTATTAACTTGTTGCATGTATTGGGTCAGTACGGCATTAATACTTTTCAAAGTGCATAAATACATCCCAAAAAGCATTCCTAAGTTGTTTTTTTTTGATAAGTAAACTGTAAACATATTCTTGTTGATTAGCATTCCTAAATTGTTAAGTCGGAACAAGAACTAAAAGACGATCCAAATCTAGACATTTCCTTAAAAGGCCATTAAGAAAAACAATAGCTTCCCCTCCTCGGATTCTAGCACAATACTAGAAGCGTCTATAAAGCTTCTTAATAAGGAAAACATCATTAATCCAGCCTCCAGAATCAAAAAATAAATGTCGTTTCCTACGTTATCCTCATCGTTCTCAGCAACCCAAAAGAGAGTAAATTCAGAAAAAAGTTCAACAACATCAATAAAAGAAACTAACCATTAACACCTACTCGCACCAAAGTCATCAATAACCAATACCCACAAGACAAACCAATCATGAACAACATCAACAACCAAAACTGAAACAAATTAAAACCCAAATATACCAGTGAGAACAAAGACGTGGTCGCGCCCACCGGACCGCTTCCAAGCCGGAGTTCCCCTCACCAAATCTACAACATGTCTCTGCCTCTCATAGTCATCGTTCCCCGCCTTCTTCCTAAACGCCCCCTTGGCCGTTCCCAGCTGCAACTCCGCGCTCAACGTCGCGAAGAACGGCACGAAAACGACGTCAGCTTCGTCGACATCGAAGACCCGCCTGGCAAACGACCCGGCTCGCAAGCTTTCCGGGGTCATGAGGTCCCCGGTGATCCAGTACTCGGCGCTGTACTGCTTGATCAGCGGGTTCTCGGGATAGGGAGGGAACCGGAGGTTTTTGGGGAGGTGGGTCGGGGCGATCTGGCTGCCGGATTCAGCAGAGATGCGTGAGTCGGTGGCGGAGGAGGACCAGTACCGGTCGAGGAGGCCGTAGTTGAGGGATCTGGGGAGGTCCGCGACGTAGACTTTGATGGAAGTGTAGGGCTTTTGAAGGGTAGTTAAAGTTTGGGGAGTGATTTGGGTGTTGGGGTTGGAGAAGAGGAAGAAGAGGATCAGGGAAAGGGTGAAGAGAAGGGTGGCGAGTGAGAGGAAGAGCGTGGGGAGTGAGCGTAGAGAAGAAGCGGTAGTGGTGGTGGTTGTTGTGGTGGTGGCGGTGGTGTTCTTGAGGGCCATGTTTGTTTGTTTGATATTGATTGTTTTCTGTTTGGGTGATCGGATCTCTGATATTCCCTGCTGTACTACTCTTTGATGATCACTTAGATTGCACTTTCTTTCTGTCTGTTTGTTAAGGTGTTCTCAATTTTATTTTATGTGGTCCATCTCTTTCTTAAATTAATCATTATCTTAAATTAATTATTAAATTTGTAAAAATTACTGCACACGTCATTATTGATCAGTTTTAACTGGGGTTGATTTTTTTTTTTTTTTTTGTAAATTAATAATTAAATTTTACGATTAACTGCATGGCATTATTGATAATACGGGGTTGATGATGTGGAATCCACTTCTCCGAGAAAGACAATTTTTTATTTATTTATTTATTTTATTATTTTTCCTAAGATGGGTGTCTTTTAAGGTTTCTCTATCAACAACTCCCTATCCATATAAAAGAAAAGAAACGGTTCCTACAAAAGACGGTGTCTTTTGTGCAGTTACCTTTGTCTCTGGCCTACAGTGTTATTTCTGGATGTGGTGGGTTCCCCACATTTACACATGCATGCCCACTTTGGGTGTTGGAACGTGAAAACCATACCATCACCATGCATTATTATTGTATTCACGTGGGTGACAAGGGAAACACTCTGCTGTTCATAAAAGGAAAGTGTTCATCTTCTCCGTGGCTGCCACGTTGCCATCCTTATTTGATATCAATAATAATAATAATAATAATTAATTGTTTATATTGTAAGATGTAAACTACAGTAAGATGAAATATTACCCTAAAAGAGTCGGTCTTGACTTTCTGTAAGATGGAAACATTAGAATTTTGAACACCCATGTATTTCAAATGATTTAGAGTTGAATACGTAGTAGTAATTATTTTGTTATTGCTTCCCTTCAACTCAAATTCTTTGAAGGACCAATCAAGTTCATTTATTATGCTTTTGTAAGAGCTGAAATGGAGCCACAGTAGAGAAAAATGATGATGGTCAATATTAATAAGATAAAAAAAAAAAAAAAAAAAAAAGTTTCAAGCATTGAAGAGCTTTCTGAAGGGCCCATCTTTCCGATCTTTTGCAGCTTCAGTTAGAGCAAGGAACCTCTTGAATCCTGTTGTAGCTGCACCTCTTCCAAGTGCAGCTGCTCTGGTTAGCACATCCTCCCGTGAAGCAATTAGTCCTATTGAAGCCAGATTGGGTATTGCAGGAGCTGCCGGGGCAGTAGGGACTGCCTGGACAACCGATGGCACGATAGAATGTTGCGTAATCCCTGGCCCACGTTTGACAAAGTCGTCTAGTATACTTTGCTGATCAGCTTTTTTAAGGCCCTGAACATGCCATTCAAACATTAACCTGCCGTCCTCAAAAGTTTATTAGTTTAATATAATTCCACCATCAAACCAAATACTTGTATCCAAATAATGGATCATAATGATCCGACAAAGCATACATTGAATGTGTGTCAACTGTATCCTATAGTAAATGCTATAGAGTAGTGACACGCAAAAACTTCTGATTTCAAAATAGTAAACTGCAGCTAAACCTAATAATAAGCAAGAAGGGGAAACAAAGCACTTCCTTAAAGTTCAAAGGAGATGTTCTTTTATGCGATACATAAGAGGCCATGTTCACACAGAATGCACGATTAATTTATTCAATTCATGTTGCGCAATTTTGTTGGGAAGCTTTAATGAATGTTTCATGGGCGCACCTCTCTGCGGTGGCAAAAGCTGATGTTTTGTGGTTAGTGAAAGCTAAGAAGATGACCCAACATATGAAACTTTGGCAGACACCTTATCCAACTTGACAAGGAAAGTTGAAAATTAGAGAAAGTTAACATCACACAGCCTTGACCTATATCCATCCATTTTTTTGGGGCATGACAATAGGTAAGGGTCTACGAAACCAGCGTATGACTAAACCATATATAGAACAGCTAGAATTGAACCTACCTTAAGCTCCAGAATACGCTGAAACTCCATCGGTGTTCCCTCTGGTAGCAATGCTCGATAGGTATCCGCCACAGAATCAAATGGGGACAGTATAACCTGAATAATGAATATACATACACTTGTATAAAAAATAAAACTAAACTTGTCACAGAGAAAATGTACAGATTATATGATCACAAACCTTCAAAAGTGCTTCAGCTTTGCTCATTTCACGGCTCACAAATTTTGAATAGCTTGCTGCACCAGAAGTCTGTTCAAAAAGGAAGATAATGAAATGTGAGGGGTTTGATTTACATAACAGGAGACCAAAATTAAGCACCTGCAAACAATCATACATAGTTAAAGAAATTATGGCAAACACATGCAATACTGTCAGGTTTATCTTAGGGCTGTTCAAATACCTGCCAACCCGGCCTTCTGACCCCAATCCAATCCGATCTGTTGGCATCTGACTGGGGTCAGAAGTGATTTATATCGTCAAACAAAAGTCAGGTTGGATGTCGGAAAATAAGGGGTTGGAATTCCGATCCACCTGACCTGACCACTATATATATACAACCCCCTCCATGTAACCCAAGCTACCTCTTAGCGTTCAAGCTCTTGCCAGTCTAACAGAGAAGAAGAAGAAGCCTGAGCCACCGTAGCCTCTCTCTCTGAGTCTAGCAGCCAGGTGGCTGTGCGGTGGCAGCTAGACCTCTAGTGCCCACCGACTTTGGAGCCGACATTGGCAGGGTAGGGTTGGCTTAGAAAAGGGGTGGTGCGGGTTGGCATCCAAAGTCAGAACTGGCCCACTCCAACTAGAAAGGGCTGGTGCCCAGCCATAGTTTATCTAATGACTGAAGCTTATTTTTTCAAATGGTTTATAGATGGCAGGTGATGCATATTTTTCTTGTCTGCACACATAACTAATTCATAAGTTGGAAATGCTGGTACTTCTAGATATCAGTTATCACGCAACAAATATCAAGCCAGCTGTCCAAGGTCAGCAACACACATGCTTGCTCACTGTTCCACTCGATCAAAGGCAATGTTCTTTAATGATTAATACATTATTGAACCTTTCCAACTATTTACTTCCTGCCCTTACAGAGTGCACGGAATTTTCAAATGAGAGCTACAACACTTAGCTTCCAACGTTCAAAAACAGGCCAACCTAGCACCAAGGTAGAGTTCAGCTTCTCAAATTATCTGGATTAGCATTTGTTGTTCACAAAAGTGGACTGTTGAAATTGATATAATAGAAACATACCTAAATTGGAACATCAGTTAGGTTTAATTTAGGTTTAATAAATGCCATAGGAGTTTGAAATCATTTAAACATTCTTCACTCCAAAAAGTGAACATATACAAATACTGCGTTTATTTGGGAAAAGAAGAAAAGAGGATGTCAAGCCCAACAAACATAAACTTTCTCATCAAGCATGATTTTCCATATTTATCATACACAAACTAACAGCCACCCAATCACATTTGACTCCAGAAAGAGGAATCAATGAAAGTTAACATGCATTTCTTTGAAAGAAGTAACTCACTTGTCGACCAAGTGAAGGAATGTCTAGAAGAATCGTCTTTACTGCTTGAGTGTCCAATAACATCTGTAAAAGCATCAAACCATTTATTTATATCTAAATTTACATGAATAAACCACAACGATTACATTCAAGAAAGAATACATTTTAAAACATTGATCTATTTGTTAATCACATGTATGAATGGCATGGGTACGAACATCTGACACAAGCAACATTCAGCCTGCCCACTCACTTGTGTGTTTCTACACTGTTTCTTACTGCGTATGGTTATGTACACAATTTTCCAAGATTTTTTTTTTTAAAAAAAAAGTGTTTTGTCTTCTTTTGAAATTAGGCCTAAGCCTGACAGCATTAGATGCAAGGCCTTTATACCAAAATGTTCAGCCATATTGTGAGTAATTTTTTTTTTTCAAAAAAAAAAAAAAAAAACATAAGAAAGAAAAAGAAAAATACCTGCTAAGATTATACAAGAATAAATATAAAAGTTGTTTAGATCAAAGATACAAAGGACATTGTATCTCATTGATTCGTTCATGCTACAGAACTCCAAATTTAAAAACAGTGACAAATAACGTCAAGAAAACTAAAGTCTATGCAAGCAGCTCCAAATTATTTTAACAATAGCCAATTTAAATGTGCAATATACTCTATTACTAGGCATAGTGCATCAGGCCCAAATTCTAGATATAATGTAAAGCTCAATGTGCACGTATGCAACTTATGAGCACTATACATCTGAGTAAGATGCAAACCTCAGAATTCAAGATTCAGGGGGGATCCTTGATAAATATCCAACAAGCCAAAAGATATAAACCTCAGTTGCCCCTTACATAATGTTACACTTATTTAAGCAAAATCTTTTTGATGCCATCACCACTCATCTAAAAAGGAATAAAATAAATGATGAAAATGGTCAATACTTGTTGGGCTCCAGTTTCTGATATGTGCTTGCATTTGAAAATGTTCGCATAAAAGCGGGGACCAAGAGAAGATGCAAGCTGCATAAAATAAGAGAAATTAAGATATTTAGCCGAATGTAACTTGAAAAGAATGTTAGAATGTAAGTCATTAACTATTTTCGCACAAACTTCAGAAGTCAACTCAAAGTCGCATGGATGAGGATGCCTAAAGACTACAACCAAAAATATTTAATTGAGCAAAGCTTGACGCAGAGTAGGCCATTTAAGTTGGATGTGAAGCAAATGCATAAGCCTTTTATTGTATTAGTAAATAAATTGCATAAGGTATCAATAATTGAAAAAAAATCCAAACAAATGATAAATCCATATGCATGATTCTTGAACCTTACTAGAGCAAGATCTATTTTGAGAAGCAAAACCTAAGGTATCACAGTCCTCTCTATAATCACCTTGTCCAAGAAGAATTGGAAGTAAACGGGTGAAAGAAGTCTTCCAAGTACAGGAATGCTACTAGCAAGGATCATATTTACGCCATTAACATACCTGCAAGGAGGATGTGGTAAACAGTGAAAGTTGTGTTAAGTACTAGAACTTGAGGTTCAAAATTTCAAATTTCTGAGCTTACTCTGATTGGTCACCGACACTTTCAAGGGTACCCCATGGAACACGTGTCATTGCAGCCATTTCAGCATCAAATTTACTTTCCAGGCCATGCACTAGGGTTACCAACGCTTTTGTTATGACTGCCGAAAATTCATCCTGCAAAATAGCATTACTTCTATAAAAATGAAGAGAACAATAGTCATGGCATGATTTATTTATGAGATAGTCAGTACCTGCACTTCTGACATATCCACTCCATCCACTAATTGAGAGTCGATTATTTTAGATACACTTTCCGCCAATTCACCAGACTGTCAAAAAGTAAATCCCAAGTTTCTAAGACTGTATATCATCAGCATCATTATAGGCTGAAAATTTATACAATAGTAATATATGGAACAAGTATAAAATTAACGACCACCACGTCCTGGCCATGTGTTGTCCTAACTTTTGTAGGATTATGTCATATCATACACATTCCCTGTATACATGTTTGCAATTCACAAGCTACAACTCCAATGCTTTAAATTTTTAGGGCTAAAAGAGGATCTTTACACAGATTTATAAATTTGCAGTTATAACCAACTTAAATTGCGTGGACAAGAGATATCATTGAACTATAGGTTAGTCTAAATAGATATCAATAACATAAGAGAAGTGTTAGCTCAGAAAATGGTCGTAGGGTAATGCTTCATGAAGCTTGAAGGCTCTAACCAACAGCTATAACAAATAACTTTTCAAAAATAGAATAACCGGATAAGCAACCAAGTTCAGAGACGCAATTTAAAAGCAAAGATCAACATGACATTATCTCTTTTTTTAAACCCTACAAGCCTTCTCTCTCTCTCTCTCTCTTGTCTTGTCTTCTAACATGCAGGCATGCATAATTTTTTTTTTTATAAGCAAAGAAAAAATTATAAAAAGTGTAATTCAAGCTGACATTCAACGGCCAACAACAAATGCCATGAGTTCAGAAACCAACTGACCGTTTTATGACAATATTCAGCTGAATTCACAATATAACACATCACCCTTTCATCCCTGTCAGAAGTCTGCTCAAAATAGTCACATGGCAACAAAGCCAAAATTAGCATCCAGTAGAGAATAAACACTGCTCAATTCAATCATGCAAATAAACATGGTTTAATATACCTTTATCTGTCCATCCATGCCCGTGGCTGCTGCAACTATTCCTGTTCCACCCCTAGGTAGTCTTGCAAAAAGTTTTGTTGCATATGCTTTGAGAATTCTTTGAAACACCTAAGAAAAGGGGCTCAAAAGTTATTTCTATAAAAACCACATCTATGTACACGTGTATTCTCTTACCCTCAGTCTATTCCACATCCCTACCCTAAGGGAATCATAAAGAGCACATATTTGTTCATATTCAAATATTTAACATACATAGCAAAACCTAAATAATTGACTCACACTGACCACATTTATATATATAAAAAATACATATAATGATGTTTAACATCATTGCAATAGAGTACATACCAGAAAGGGAGATAAAAAATGAATTACAAGAATGCACCTTGAACAAATTAAATAGCGTCTGGTTCTTTGTTAGAGCACTGCATCTCTTTAAGCTCCTCTTGATTATAAGAAACAACTAGAAAACACAAGAAGGGTAAATTAAGACAATGCAAGACAAAGGCAAAATTAATTTGATCAAAAAGAACTAATATAGGTGCATCCCAAACAAAAGGCATGAAAGAATCTTAGCTATTGAGTATACAGATTCTCTTGACAAAATACAAGGACCCATTTATAAGCTTTAAAATGCTTATTTAGCAACCCAATAGTGTTCTGATCCTTGAATATGTCCATCACCATAAAGCCTCTATATTGCAGTGATTTACCGCAGATTCCATATTTATAATAATAACAGAAAAATGTTGACTTACTCACCTGCATGCTACTTGATAAAACATTATTCTGACTTCCCTCTTCTATATCCCACGTCTCCTCCTATTAAGGAAAAATAAAAAATAAATAAGTAAAAGGGAATCATAGTGTGGTGAAAAAATAAAATGATCAAAGTACCTGAACAAGTTTCTCCAGATTCTCCATCAATGTCTTCTCTTCCAGTTCTACATACACTGTCAAGTGAGGTTCAAAGCAAGATGATATGATTCCACGGAAGTTGAACTGCCAAATCAAATAATACAGACAATTTTCAGCAGCTATATTAATCTGCCCTAGCTAAAAGCCAGAAAGAAGTCTAAAACTATAATCTCAATAAGTAGTCCCTCATAAAAGGACCAACAAGAATATCCTAGACAAGAATAGCCGGGTTATAATAGAAAATTCAGGGAAAGACCCACCCTAGATTAATCTCACTTGCATGACATGACATCAAAGCACTTGAGCGTATTTTAGTAAATCTTGTATTTTAAAGCTTCCATTGGAAAAGCAAATCGAAATTAATTACCACAGCTTTGTAACTGGAATGACTAAAACAACTAAATATCATTATGTCGCAAAGACTTCAAATAGAAGTAGGTTGATTAGAACCATTCGGTAATCAAATCAAACTTTTTCTGTAAAAGCCCCCAAAGATTTCCAGCTTCCAAGGCAATGAAAAAAATCATGTAGATGGATACATACAAAAGAGGTGAAAACACAATATACAAGCATTCATGCTTGCTGCGGCATGTACATTTTGGGGTACAGATGTCCCAGCTCTACAGTGTTGTGTATACCATCAATAAATTATATGCATGAACAACCATAAGCAGATAATATACCCCAGCTCCAGGCACCGACAACTCTTTCTTTCCATCATTTTCCTGTCAAAGAAAGAACAAAAGGAACAATGGGTGACAATATATTCTATGTTCTATATTTTTCTTACACAAACTTCACTAAAAACGGTAAGTAATTTATAATGCGTACTTCAGTTCCAGTTCCTTGATGTGCAGCAAACTTCCTTTCATACTTCTTTCGAATATCTAAAACACTTTGACTAGTATTTTTGCCCCTGCCTATTTCCTCAATCTCGTTACCTGTCTCCAAGCTTCGTGCACCTCCGCCGAATTTCTCAGCCAATTCATCCTCAAATTCTAGAGTTCGTTGTAGTGCCTAAAAATAGACGCCAAGCATTGAAAACATTAATGACAGAAAGAAGCAGGCATAAATAAATTAAATTGGTCATGAGACAGGATGCAGCATGTCAATTAAAATGAACATTTCATGTAATATAGACCATTATAGCAATCATTTTAAACAAAACTGATTGGAAAAAAAAAAAAAAAACTTGGTTTCCTAGAGACCATGCCCTACTTGCAAGGAAGGTGACGATTTGAAAAGGATCTAGACAGACGAGGAGAGGAGAAAGAAACTGATTTGGGTATGATTTAGATAGTACAAGAGTCTATTTGTATATCTGTACTCTTTCTTGAGTTTTAAGAACCAGTTTTTCCTTCCAAAAGGGGAACTTTCCTCTCTCCAACGCAGCTTATGAATATTACATAAAAAAACTTTTTTTGTAAAGGGAATATTACATAAAAACTTATAAACCAAAAGATGCCTCAAGCAGCCCACATAAAGGGAAATAAAGGAGTTCTTCGCAATACAGAATTTCCTGCTGTGCAGAAGAGTAGTCTGGTCCAAGTTAGTTGAAATATCACTTCTACTAAGTAAAACAAACTCCTAGATTTGAACTGAACTACAATACAACCTACACCATATAATTTTAATGCCTGTTTGGTTTGGAACTTTCAAGTGGATTAAACCTAAAAGATCGATTAAGTCCTTTTTCTTTTTTTTTTCCTTTTAGCACAAGATGTCTTTGGTTAGTCCAAGGACATTATAAGATTAAAATCATTTAAATTGGAAAGTCAATAAACTCCCATTCAGACGGATTTTATTCAATAAATCAAAAATACCTTGAAAAATTCAAACCAAACAGGATGTCATAATAGGATGATTTAGGTCCATGATTAAAATTTAGATAAAGACAGGCTCACCAACAATAAAGCCCCAACATCTGGTTTTTCTTTCAGATTATCCAGGATCTCCTCAAGCTGTTTCCTGGAAACACAAGACCACATATCACAATCTCAGGTTCTACACAATAGTATCCAATAGTAGAATTCTTATCTGACAGTCAAATACTAAGAGGGGGTTAATATCTTAGTAGCATGAAAATGAGGGATTAAATCTTGTCTCCACTCTTTCTATACTTTTCCCAGAATATTAAGGAAACTAAATGTGGAGAATAAAATTAAAGAGGGACAATAATGAAATCCAGAAAGATGCTGACTGCATTATAATGAAAAAGAAAAGCTTTTTTTTTTGTTTTTTTTTTATAAGTAATGTTGTATATAACTGATGACTTGTAAATAGCACAGACAACATTTAGGCTCTGATTCTTAATGTGTTTGGTTTAAAAAAGTGTTCTAGAGTGCGTTTGGCACTACAATCCACATGCCAAAGTGTGTTAGTGGTGGGGGCCACATTTGATAATTTGTTTGGTAAACCAGTTTTGAGAAAAGTTTTCGGCGTTTGACAAGTGAAAAGAGCTCTAGAGAAGCTTAGCAAATAGGCCTTTGTGGAAGCTTAGCAAACAGGCCTTTATGGGTTGTTCGTTAGAGTGTTATTTTGAGAAGAGAAATCAAAAGATAGAAAACAAAAATTTTAACAAATGGAACCTTAGTTTTCTTCATACCAATATGTCAAAAGGCTCGGAAAGTCCATATAAATAAGAGGTGACAACACCCACGTTGGTGTCTGAACATCAATTTTCATTGGGCTGGTATTTTCAAATGTTCTCTTCCAAAATATTAAATAAAAATTGCTAACAAATTTGAAAAGGTTGTGGATTCTATACTAAAATAATGAAGAATATCAAAGACATATAGCCATCCAAGAAGCACACGGCTCATGTTTGTTTAACAAAGATCAAGATTTGATGCCAAATACAAGCTTTCCAAGATTTGTTTATCAAAGCATACCTCGTTTTCTTACAGAACTGGATGCAGAGGCGATAAGGAACATGCCATGAAGGAGGAAAGATCTTCCAGATTTCTTCATTTGTTCTTATTCGACGCTTGATCCATGCATATCTCCTTTCAGTTTTATCCAACTTAGCCAGTTCTAATGACATGGCAAAAATAAAGTTCAAAGTAAAGGACATATGAAGTGGTCTTCTTTATAAAGAAGCATAATCATAACAAAGTAGGAAGTTAGACATACCAGCTCCTTCAAAAATTTGTTCATACGAAGTAAGCTCACGGCTGCAAAAATTGTTTACCAACTCTTCCCTCACAGATGGCTCCAAAGCATCAACAACCAAGCAGGCATCAGATAAATGCTGTAGTAAATTAGTTTCTTCTGTCTCTTTTCCAGTACCTAAGCTGAAATTAGAATAGGGAAAAAAAGAAAGAAAAACTTAAAAAGTACAGAGCATATTACTGATGTTTAGTTTAGATGTATAAGAAGAAGCTGATTTCAAGAAACCACTTCAGAGAAAAAACTGGTATAACTAGAATTAGTTGTGATATCAACATTAAACCTCCATAACTTCCACAAAATTCTACTTCAGATGTGCATGGAGTTGATAATCCATTTGCAATGCTTTCTTTATCAGCAACTTATATGGAATATGAATTTCAGAAGTGCCAAACAATAGATAATATTGTCTTAGCCTTTTTAAATACAGGTCTAAAAGAATGAAACAAACTTTAAGAGGGAAAATCAGAGGTTTACAAAACATTAGAAAAATCCTAATCAACACATGAAAGAAGAAGCTTTGGCTAGCTAATCTCAATGTCATCTGTAAAAAATAGGCAGCTCTCAGTTTCTCAAATGCATGTTTAGTCATCCACAAAGTCCATCACCCATCTTTTGAAAAGTAGATGAAGAATATTAAAAAATGAAGAGGAATCTAAAGACCCAAAAAACAAAATTAAATTGATGTCTGACTGTCGCAAGTCTTAGCTAGAAATGTATTAAGACAGCAAATTGGCGACCAGAAAAACAAAGAAGTTAATTTGAGAATATCAAGAGAGAAAAGAAATAAATGGTTATTAAATATGGCAAGAACCTTAGTGACAACTTACCTGGAGAAATCAGAAAACACATGCGACTTGAGAATTTGTTTGATATTCTTAAACTTCTCCCTGAGTTCTGTGATCTTTGGAATATCCCTATAGGCTTCAAAGTGACTACATAATTGGTTCACAGCCTGAAATACATCACGAAAAAAGAAATATAAACAAACACAACTTCATATGAATAATACTAATGTATTTCAGAAATGCAAACGATATTGCTTTTATCACAAACAAAGATCATGTAGTCTTTAATCCTTTTAACTAGACCTCTTTTCTTGGCTGCCACAAACTACGCCAGACACCATTAAATTAAACCACATCAAACATCTAGTTCCATGAATAGAAGTCCTATTGTACCAAGCATGATTCATTCCTAATCCTTTACCACTTAAATACAAACCACTTATTCCTGATACGATGCTAGGATTCATATATCTTAAGACAGATCAGGAGAAAAGAAATCTGTCCTGTATCATATAGTCTGTTACAGATTGATGACAAAATTAAAAGATCACTAATCATCATTCAATTTCCAATTGTATAAAGGAAATCTAAAAGTGTTGGCATTCAAGAGCGGCAAAAGACTAGTGCTTTTAGAGAGTAAAAATCAAGCTACAATAAAACAAAGAAAAAAGGGGACCAACGAGAAGTATAACAGGCAAGGGAACACTTGCTACAGGAGTGACTACATATGATCTACTAACAGATATGGTACCTCTAGCTGTGCAGCTGCCTCCTTATATTGTCGTTTTGAAGCCATAATTTGAAGCTGCTCAACAGCAGAGACTGTCATAGCATGAAAAAGGGTGTTAAAGTAAGAATTTACATATGAAGCTCACCATCTTAAGTACCCCAAATCCATGATAAATAGCTAAGCTGATTGTATGTACATTAAAATGTTACACTTAAATGCTCTCTCTCTCTCTATATATATATATAAAATCCGACCTCCTTGGGTCGAAGGGAGGTATTTCTGACTTCCGAACTGAAGGAGAGTTGGAAGGGAGGTACAACCCTGACTGACACCAACAGCTTCAGTTGGTAGTCAGTTGAGTAGGTCAATCGGGATGAAAGAGAATTAGAACTTCAGCAAGCAGCCAAGCACAGATCTATGAAGGAGATTTAGAACTTCAGACTATGGAAAGCACAGATATGCGAGAGAAACAACAAAATTCAGCAACCACAGCAAGCTTTAGAACAAAAAAAAAAAAAAATCAACAAAAGGAAAGGAGAGCAAACAAGCATAGATTTGTCGATCTGTCTTGATTTCTCATTCTAAATCAAGCACAGATCAACATATCTGTGTTGACCTCTAAAATCGTATGAGTTTTAACCAAAACTCCAAAGAGAGAGTGAGAAATGAGAGAAACTGTTGTGTACAGGTTTGAACAGTGGGAACGGTGAGAAAATATCCAGATAGTGGCCATGGAAAAGGTGGAGAGTGGTGTGGTGGCAGAGGCTGTGACGGTGACACAAAGTTGAGGAGGAGGGCTTTTCTATGGGAAGTGCAGCATGAGGGTGAGGGATGAGGAGTGGCCACGGCCCAAGGTTTAGAAGACGAATTGAAAACTAGAAATATGTATACATGCCAAGAGGGGTCGGGTCAAGTTAGGTTGGTTTGCCAGCCCTTTAAAACTGAATGCCGACCTGACCCTTTACCGGAACTAAAATTTTTTAACCGACCCTCACCAAAACAGACTGGATTTGGTCAGTTTCGGTCCAGTCAAGTGAACGGGTATTTTGAACACCCCCATATATATATTCACACACACCTAAATATGTGTATGCTTGTGTGTGTGTGCGTGTGTGTGGAGAACACACCTAAAATTGTAGATCATGCAAGGTGGGAAAAAGGGAAAGGTTGGCAGCGGGTATCATAAATGTGGCAGGGCAATTATCAGGCAGTCAAAACTTTATTAAATTGTATAGCATTCAAGCAGCCAGATCTCTATAAAATTATATAATGTATAGCTTCCAAACTGATGCCTGGCCGATCCTTTCACTGCTTTTCAAGTTGTATCATAGATTTTATCGCTTTTTAATTCAAACACATTGTCCGGTATGAGGTTCTATAATTTAAACAAACCGGAACCTTTCAAGCAAAGTAATTGAAACCAATTTAGAGGTCTAAGTGGAAAGCCACAGGTTCATGAGGTTAAAAGCTCAAAAAAGTAAACCATTTGGACCAACAGAACATCACATGATTTTTTCTGTCAGTTTTTGATTGATAAAGATTTTAATCTATTCCATTTTGAAGAATCTTATACATCTCATAAAAGTCCAAAAAAAAATCCAATCCGTAGTCTTTCAATCTGACAACCTTAATGGGGACAAACTGTAAAAGCCTTCAAGAAAACTCCTACAAACATAGAAGGATAACAAAGACAAACCTAGCATGGTAAGACGATGAAGAGCTGTAATTGTAGTCGTTATGTGCTTCTTTGCAAAGTCCAACTTTTTAATGTCGCGGCATATTTCCTGAACCATCATCTCACTTTGCTCAGCTTTCCCTTTTATTTCTCGGATCTTATACATGAGTTCCTGCTTGACAGGAAATAAAACAAATAGCCAGAAAATGAAAACATAGACAACCCCAAACAAAGACAAGAACTGACAAATACAGCATTAAGATGCTTAAGGTGGACAAACTAAACCCATGTAACTAATTTCAATGATAATATGAATAGATGTTTTAAACTTCAG
Source organism: Corylus avellana (assembly GCF_965113065.1). Lineage (NCBI taxonomy): Eukaryota > Viridiplantae > Streptophyta > Magnoliopsida > Fagales > Betulaceae > Corylus > Corylus avellana. The sequence continues at coordinate 23,905,220 of NC_142496.1, forward strand.
ACCTCCACAGCACACGTAGCAGCTGCAAGATCCTCCTTGGCTTTGGTTCCTGAATTACTCTGAAATCACAGAAGCTGATCTATCAAAAAACTAAAGATAATGATATAAATCATACTTTCCAAATGCATGAACATAATAACATTAGAGTGGTTGCAAGTCAATTGTATTGTCCTTTCTTTTTTTAAAGTGAATTTCATTGCCCTACTTATAGCAATGCATGAATGATTTTGCAAATTCCCCCAATATATCTTACTTGTTCAGAAGTGGTGGATTTTATGGAAAAGTGCGCGGCATCCAAAGCCTCAGCTCATCATATTACAAATGAAAAATCCCAAACAAAGACTAATCCAGTCTAAATACTATTGAGAATTGAGATGAAGACATCAAAAAAATAGCCAAAGATCATGACCTGTTGACGAACAGCTGCTAATATTCCAGCATCTACACGACGAATCTCACTGTGTATCTTTTGCATGAGTGGCTCGACACCATATAAAGATGCCTCTGAATATTCGCCACATATCATAATGTCAACACGATAATAAGCATCAAATAAGACACATAATAAGAAGAAAGGATGTAATGAAGTTCAGGAATGCAATGATTCCAAAAAACCAAGAATACTTGAGATAGGCAAACTTCATTAGTAAAAATAATCAACTCCTACGGAGTTGGTAGTTGCAGGATGATACCTGGGCCTATATTGTTTTTAACGATCATACTTACATTCAGTAAATTATCTAATTTTGGAGATTTCTTTCTTAGATTCATGTCCGTTAGGTTTAGCGGTTTCAAACATGCGGTTTGAAAAATCAAAATGTAGATGATGAAAACGCGACTTTAAAAAACAACTTAAACATTTGGTAAAATCACGGTTCGACCTTTAGAATTGTGCATTTTTAACATTGCCAAACTGCATTGTTTTAAATGCTCTCCCGAACACGGATTTCCAAACTAGAAACATTTTGCGAATTTTGTTTAAAAAACCTAACTTTTAACCTGCTTCGAACAGGGGCCAAACGCACCCTAATTATAAGTGTGCAACTGATCCGTGTATAAGTAGTTCTCACATTTGGACTAGCCTATGTTACATTCTGCGATCTGAATACATCCTCTTTTCTGATACGCACTACACTGGTATATATGTATTACCTAGCTTGAGGAACAAACAAAATCAACAGAAAGATTGTGAATGAAAGAGCAAACCTGTAGGGAACATCTGGTTGATATACTCCAAAGCGCTCGACTTGTCCATCTTTAATGGTAAAAAGAAGTGAAAATAAGTACTCTTTTATTTCCTAAAGGGTGATTTAAACGAAAACAAAAAAGATAGCCGCCGACGGCCTACTTAAAGAGCTCGGAAACGTTTCAACCAAAAGAACTTCTTGCGCAATTCCTGCGTGTCAGTTTCTATATCCACAATTTGTTTCTTGATTCTCATTTCAAATTGTTCTCTGGACTTCTTATCAATATGGGGTGATCGCAACACAGTATATAAGACTCGTTTTTCAGGCAATCCAATCTTCCGCCCCAAAAACTGCTTTCCAAAAGATAATGGGCGATCAAAAGATTTAATCACTAAGCGTATCTTGGCGGTCGTCATCAAATGAAAGCAGAATGCCTCTGGAGACAGGATATACCATGGAAATAAGAAAACTTTGAAAACCCTGATCAATTAGCACAATTCAAAACGCAGAAATCAGGCCCATCTCTGCACTTGCCCGTGCATTAACAAGAAATGAGAGCACCTTCAATACCCATTACCAGTAATGGCCCTCATCGAACAGGACACCAAAGATTCAGAAGGAGTGTTGTGCCGGAAGTCGTTTGTGTAAAGAGCTGAAGAGCAATTCCGGTAAAGAACATAGATTTGAGGAGTTGAGCGTGTAGTGGAGCGTTGATTGCAGAAGAGATGGGAAAAGAAGGTAGGTTGAAGCGGCTAGGGTTTCTGGAGAATCTGGGAGAAGTGAATTAAGGAAGGGTGCGATGGGTTGTCTTGTCTGTCCGAAGCACAGGTGCTCAGATCTAAGGAAGTTTTTTTTTCTTTTTTTTTTCGCTCAAGATCTAAGGGAGTTTTTTTCGCTTGGGTAAAAATGGGCACGACTCTATATTTTGTTACGTCACATTACATCTAACGAAAACTATTCTTAAATTTATGATGTTCCTGTTTTTCATATATGTTTTTTTCGAGCCGTTTCCAAATTTAATGATTGATTTGTTAAACATATATGTGAAGATATACGTCCTAATTCTAATAAAAGAAATAAAGAATGTCTTTTGTGTTTATCCGCAAAAGAAAAGTGACAAAGGTCGGTCTTTGCCCTCCTAATTCTTATAAAAGAAAGAAAGGAAACGAGCAAAAGTGCTTCCAAACACTTGATAAGAAAGCGTTACAATCATACCATTACCTTGGTGCTCCATTAGGTCCCTCGTGGCGTCCTACTTGATTATTATTTACCACTCTTGCTGACGAAAGAAGAAAAAGGAAAACACTGGAGCTTATTTCTGACCCAACAAGAAGGAAGCAGCCATCAATATATGAAAATTTCAAGGAAATTGGATTGGTCTAATACTTGGGCTGTCTTTTTCAAATTTGTTATGCTACGGGGTTGACTTAATTTTTCAAGAATAAGAACATTATAAAGCCATTATTATTACTCTCCAGTATGTATAAAATGTAAACGTTCAACAGTACAAAAAAAAAAAAAAAAAAACCTGAAATTTTCATCATGAAGGATTATTTTCCAGATATGGAAGAGTTTCCATTAATTAAGCGAGCATAAATTAGGGATTTTCCAAGAGACAAACAGCAAGGAACTTTGAAATCAGACACTCCCAGAAGGGCTATTTGAGACAGATTATCTGACTAGGCAGGCCCCCAAGATAAACACCATAACAGTTTAGTTTCGTCTCCCTCTATCGGACCTATATCATAGAGTTATAGCCTTTTATGGGAATCAAGAAATTGCACCAGTAATATCGAAAGCCATGCAGAGATTCTGAAGTTCTTCAATCAATATATTTATACAAATTGTTGAAATCTTGGGTGAAAAAAACCCTAAAATTTCAAACTGATTTATGTCATACTGTGACTTCAAAGTTTATACAACTTTAATTTATTTGATCCAGAGAGAGAGAGAGAGAGGAATGGCATGCACAAGAACTCGAAGAGAGACTATTCACTATTAATAAAAATAAATAAATACAAATGGGAATTTTCCAATTAAAGAAGGTTAACAGGTCTATACAAATGACAGCATCGTTTCTCTGATCCACACAAATGTATTGAAATTGCACTACTAAGTCAGCTTTCGCCACAGAGATCCCTTGGAGACTGATAAGCACTTCACTTTTGTAAAAACAAAACCTGCCTTTGGAGGGTTCCCATCGACGAGAGAATTCTCGTAAATCTCTTTGCACTCTTGTACTACCTGTTTGGCAAAGATAACGGACAATATTCAAACCCGCAGACGACAGAACTCAAAAGCCTCTTTCACCCAAGCAATATTGTCTCACACAGGGAAATAAAACAAAAGCAAATGACATCAAGATTTGTTTCTTGTTTTTGAACTTTGGGGTCACTTTACACCCAAAACTAATGCAGGAACTAATCTACCACCGAAGTTTATACCCCATATAAATAGGTCAACTAGGTCCATGTAACATATATAAAGCAGCGCCACATTTCATAAGTGAGTTAGTTGCATGATTGCATAGAACCCATTCTGTTAAATCACTGTCCAGTAATTGGGTTCCCATGGGGCATCATAATACACCCCAAGAAAATCTGAGACCTTCTCGTATTTTAGCATCCAACAGTATAGTTTTAATTGATATTGAGGAAAGAATGACAAGGTTGCACATACCTCCTTAGCATCCTTCCTTGGTATGCCTTCCCGTAGTCCAACAAGCTTCTCAACAACCTCAGGCTGTAATAGGAAAACATCGAGATTTTTATACCAGAAAATTACCTTTAGGGCCAGATTTCTAATACCTTACTTTTTGTGGCAGAAAATTAGTATAAACTAAACAGAGTACTGAAATTCCTAACTTAATATTACGTCTTACTTTCAATTACCTTGGGCTAGTGCTCTTATTTGCAGTTGACAGATACATTAAAATAAAAACAGTGAACCAGAAGTTTATTAATAACATGACAGGGAAGAGCATGAATGAGATGGTAACCAAAAATTTAATTTTTCAGGATACAAAATAAACTTCAAAGACATTTGATTTATTTAGGGAAAACTAACCTTACCCCATCAATGTACCACTAAATTTGCAATGTCCCCCCAATATTTCAATTTGGTTAATCTACCATTTGGGGGTTACAATGTCCCCTTACTGCGAGTAAAAATGACAACAATACCCTCCATGATATAAAAAGTTCAGGAAAAAAATTTAGAAAAGTGGCCGTGGGTCACTCAAGTAATTGTTTTCCTACTTTTTTGTTTTGTTTTGTTTTTCTTTGTTTGTTTGTTTTTTTTTTTTTTTTCTGAATTGTTTTTAAGGGTATTTTTGCCATTTTTGACATTACAACCCCAGTGGTACATTAACCAAATTAAAAGATTGGGGGACAATGCAAATTGTATGGTAGATTGAGGGAGTATTAAGGCGCAGTTTCCCATTTATTTAAGATGTCAGTCTCGAAAGAAAATGGTGTTTCCAGATTTTCAGTAGCAAAATTGTGATGGAAAAATAAGAGTCTTTATTAATAGAGGAGATTACCGGGCAGTCGGGTTGATGTTCAAGAATATTTGTGTAAATGAGTGTGAAGGTATCCAGGCTCTCTGCTGAAGCAAGTTCTCTTAAATCACTCAGTATCCTAACTCTGTTTTCAACTTTCTGAAATCCAAGTCAGGAAATTAGCACAAAGAAGCATTACAAGAAACTGAGAGATATATCTAACCAAGAATAAAACAGTTATTAACTTCATGAAACAAATTTACTTCAACATAAGAGCAAATATCTTTCTTTTTTTTTTTTTTTGCAGGGGTGGGGATGGAATTGTCCAAAACATAAACAGCACTTACAGAAACACTTATATATTCCCTAAAAAAGTCCATGAGAACCTCTTCGTCTAGCCTCATCCGTTCTATGGTTTCTTCCTTGATGGAATTTCTCTACAGGCATAAGCATCATTAAGATGATCATGCTATAGAAATAAAAATAACAATACAAATTACAGGAGTATACATCATCAACTTTAATGTGAAATAAAAACCTGTGTTAGAAGATGATCAACATAAACAATGACAGTTTCCTCCAGGCAAGCTTCAACAAATCTCCTAAATGATCTTTCTTCAATGTACCTTAAATACAGAATTAACAACCCAATAATAAGTGTTCCAACCGACATACAATACTAACAGAAACATCATCATTCCAAAGTGGTAATAAAGAATCTTTTTATTCTGCAACAACAAATTTTGTTCTAAATAAGCCAGAGTCTCAAAATTGGTGATAATCAAACAAGTCTAAGTCAAACTAATGAATGGATTAGCGGTAAACTAAAACAAATGATGAGATTGAAGGAAGAATTAGGCACATGCACGTAAATTAACAACACATACCAGAAGTTATACCTGACATGTTCAAGGAACAGATCATTGCTGAAGAATCTCATAAATTCTAATTAAAATATTTGTCGATATTAAACTGAAGAACACCATGCACCAACCATGAGGAGCTTTCCTCTAGTGAAATGTGAAACACCCCTCTTTATTTCATAATCCAGACAGGAAAACAAGGAAACAAGCAACAGGAATACAAGAGGAGGGTATCAGGGCAGTTGGGAAGGGGAAGGGGGGAGGGGGGAATTAACATTTGCCCCAGCCAAAAGGCAATTCCGGAAATGAGAGTAACGAAAAAGCAATGATGACCTGAAAACAACAGTTTTCCATGGCAACTGAAAGGAATTAGGGTTTTAACAATGCCAGTGAAGAGAGTGAAAATAAGACTGAAGCGAAATTGACAATGAATAGGGTTGGCACTGAGATCCATTGAAGAAGAAGATAGACAAAACAAGGTGAAGAATCACTCCGAGAAAATCAGGGAGGGATTCTGATAGAGAATCTAGGCCACAATATTTGATGCTCTAATACACATTGCGTTGATATACACAGATTAGGTGGATGACATCAACTAAATAGGGGGTTTCCATAGTAAAACAACCTTCAGAAATAAGAGTCTATTAAAAAGGATAAACAGTATGGTTTATTGCGTGGATAAAGACAGACAAGTTGGGAAGAGAGGGAAACAAGAAATATCATAAGATCAACATGGTACAACACCGACAATCATAATATATATAATGGTAGAAGCCTTTTAAGTGTATAGTTTATAATTGTGACAAGTGGTATATTTAAAATTGAATTGGGGCATCTCTAGATTTCCTTTCTCAAGGTTTCTGCTATATATATATATATATATATATATATACATATATATATATATATATATATAGCAGAAACCTTGAGAAAGGAAATCTAGGGTGCCTAAATCTAGTGCACTAAAAATAATAATATTACATCTCCAATAACCAAAATTTAACATTTTAAATAATTTTAGGGTGGCTAAACTTGTTAAATAGGCCAAAACGTTCCAATAGTTTCATATTTGGGTGCATATATACATTCAATAGCTGTGCAAAAATTTCACAACAATGGTTAATAAAAAGTAGATTGAAAAAGAATTAAAATTTAATATATAGAATGGTTTTAGGGTGGCTAAATCTGTGACAATTAACATTTTAAGACTGTATTTGTTGTTTAAAGTTAGTTTAATTTGATCCACCTCACTCCTGCTGTCATTCTACATATCATTCTACATTTCATACCCTTTTCAGTACTCATCATACTAAATTTTGGAATTCATCATATCAAACAATGAGATCAGCCATTAAACATAGCTTCATGCTTTGTCCTTGTTGTTGACCAAGAAACAAGGTATATTCGTATAAAGTAGGAAATCCAATCATCTTATTAAATCCTCAAGTTGGTCCCCAACCATCTGAAAGAGTTGCTAGTCATTCTCATCTTGAAACAAAGTGACGGTCAAGATTAAAACTGTAGCAAAAAACTCATCAATGTACAATGCCAGCCTGATACACGCATAAGCTAGTATCAAGGATACTAGATGGTTGTAACATAGAATAAAGGGGACATAGTAAAGGCTGTAAATCCTGTCCATGTCAATAAACTACTTTTGAGTTGAAAACAATATAGGAACACCATTATTGTTTTAGATTGTATCTTCGACTTGGGCGTTGAACCAACAATATCCACTATACTGAAATATTAGGACAGTGAAAATATAAGGTTTCCGAGGTCAGAAAAGAAGATAACTCACATCTTCACATCTGTGAAATAATCACTAAATGTTGCAACCAGGTACTCAGTAACCTGTCCTTCGCACCACTCTGGAATATGCAAAAGGAGAAAACCCAACTCAGATGCAAAAAGAGGTGTTTGAAGAAATACTAAGAAGACTTATTGTCATTTCCAACTAAAAGAATTTCATCATTAACAGGTGCAGAAAGTTGTAGCAGAATAGCAATGATTGCATGATTCCAAATCCCTAATTGATTAGACTCGGAAGCAAAATGTATCAAGTTGTTCCACGGGGCCACAGCCTCATGAATTGCCAAGTTATTGAAAGGTTAAACATGAATTTCTAAATGGCTTTTAATTTAATTTTGGATGCTTCCTGTGGTTCTGCATGATACTATGAGAACCCCACATATCACTCAAAATACATGCATCCACTGATCCACACATGGGCTGGTTAACTCATACAAAATGACTTCTCTATTTCAAATCTGTTACATTTTTCGTATTGACAAATTCAGTGTCAAAACATATTTGGTAGTAACTTTTAAGTTTAGGGTTAATTCGGTGCAAAAGTTGATCAAAGACATGATAATTCAATTTTGTGTATGTTGTCCAACATAGACCTAGTCAGATAAAAACAACCATGTCTTTTGATTCCAACATCAAATGAAGGCAAACTTAGTGGCATTGGAAAGCTAATTCAAAATGCTACAACTTTTTATTTCACGACGCTGGACAGAATAGCTTGTTCGCTGGGTATCCGGACGAGATGAAGATCACAATTTGGTAGAATCACTCATTTGTTGGCTTGTTTGCACCAGGTCCAGATGCCGCCTGCGAAAAAGTTGTAAAACCCTAACCAACTTAGTCTAAAAAGAATGTTATAGGTTTTGGAGCCATTGCGGTGCGAGGCGAACGTGTTGTTTACTGAGATTACGAGAGTGGGTCTTCAAAGTTACAAAGGTTTAGTAACTAGAAGAATCTGTAGCACAAGTCTTCTACAATTGATGGCTTTTGGGTTGGCTGACACCAAAGTGGTTTTACTATTTGTAGGTTTTCATTACGTAATCAAAATCTCTGTGTTGATTTGTTCTATGCTTGCTTTGATTTTGGTTTTCATATTTTAGGTGTTTTGACTTTAAAGTTAATAACTTTATTAATCTTGATTGTTAAGATTAAGATATTCACTGTTTGTTACAACTTGGGGTCTAAATCCAAAATTTCAATTGGTATCAAAGCCTTGGTTCACTGTTGATTGGATTAATTTTCTTAGTGTGATCCTTGATCCCTTTATCACATCTCAATCTCAATCAGTTCCCCTTATTTTGATGGCAATAATTATACCCACTGAAAGATTCGCATGAGAGTGTTCCTGCAATCCTTGGATAAACACGCATGGATCTCTATTGAGAGGGGTACTACTAATATTGACACATGGTCTAAGGATGAATTGACCGAATGCAGCTAGAACAGTAAAGGGGTACATGCCATCTTTATGGTTGTTTCACTAGATGAATTCAAGAGACTTTCAACGTGTGAAATTGCCAAAAAGGCATGAGATATTCTAGAAGTCACCCATGGAAGGGAAAAAAAAAAAAGGTTAAAATATTCAAAACTTCATATGTCAACTTCTAGATTTGAAGAGATTAGAATGAAGGATGATGAAACTTTTGATGAGTTCTATGCTTGTATCAATGATATTGTGAATAATTCTTTTAACCTAGGAGAGAAAATTCTTGACAATAGGATAGTTAGAAAAATTATGAGGTCTTTACCTGAGAGATTTAGACCTAAGGTCACTGCTAATGAGGTAAGCAAAGACCTTGATACCATAAAAGTTGAAGAAGTTGGTTTTTTGCAGAACTATGAACTCACCTTGCCTCGACCCAAGAAAAATAACTTGGCTTCAAAAATTGTGAGGGAAGAGGCCAATAACTCCACTGATGATGAGGACTTGACATTACTTGCCACGAGATTCAAAAAGTTTCTCAAACTTAGGAAAGGTGACTTTAGCAGATCCCCTAAATCTGGTGAGACATTCAAGAATGAAGTTGAGGGTAGTTCTCATGACGAGAAAAAGTTCAAGGGTAAGAAAGAGGAGAATACTCAACCTACATCTGGTGAAAAATTGAAGAATGACGTTGAGAGTTCTCATGAAAAAAAAAGTTCAAGGGTTAAAAAGAGAAGAATACTCCAGGCATCAAGTGCCAAGGGTGTTTAGGATTTGGACATATTACGACCGATTGTCCCAACTATAAAAGGTCCAAAGGCAAAGCCATGAATGTCACTTTAAGAGAGAGTCATCTGATGACACAAATCAGCCCAATGACAAGGGCAGTTTCATGGCATTCACCGCTTCTTTGAAGAGTGATGATGGGTCTAGTGTGGATTATACACATGACCAAGGTGAATCATGTGGATGATACACTCAAATCCCTATCAAAACTCCACACTTAAGCGTACTTATGCAAGAGTAGTACTAGGATGGATGACCTCCTGAGAAGTTTGGTTCGAGGGAGCCAAAAGCGGACAGTATTGTGTTATTGGAGTGGGCGTCATACGATTGCTCGCACCACCCTTGATCCACCATCGAGGGTGGCCATGACCACCCTTGAGCTATAGGGGGTGGCCGCAACCACCCCTAGTGCTTCTGTTGAGGTAGTAGGCCCCCCATGGGGGATGATTACTTCTTCTTTTTTGTGCCCAAAACCAAATTTTTTTTTAAAAAAAAAAAAGCATATTTTTCGGAAAAACACTTTAGGGCTATTCCATTTATGGGGGAATAGCTATTCCTTACCTTTTTGAGAGGAATAACTATTCCTCATTTTAGGGGAGGAATGGTGGCACAACCAAATAATGGAATAGCTATTCTATTTCCAGGTCTATTCTTGCATACCAAACATGCCTTAGTAAAAATTACTTCACCTTTCTGATAAAGCTTAACAGAACTCCCACACCCCAAGATCGTCAAATATAGTAAGATAAGAACCACAAGTGAAAGATAAGAAATGGTTAAAATCCCTTACCTTTCTGATATAGTTTGACGAGTAACTCCTGCACTCCTGGATCTTCAAATATTACACGAACAGTTTGATGCACAGATTCCTATAATCAATGTGGAATTTAAAGATAAGTTTCAACAAACTATTTCAAACACATTATACACATCATGATTTATCATGCATACTAATACACTAAGAACAGCAGATTTTTGGTGCATGAAGAACTAGACAGAAATTCAAGATTGAACTGATTTGAATGAATCTGGTAAAAGATTCTCTACAAAACAATTATGTTTTATCTTTCAAATGCAACAAAATCATGCACACAGTTTCTCGTTTTCAATTCAATCAATTGATCCATAGCTGCCAATATATCTTATGATGGATTATTCTGAAGCGTACCAAAATTCATTCTCTGATTCATATTTTAACATAAGAATACAAATAAATAAATAACTAAATAGTCATAGCATCCAGACTCTGTTTTACACAAAAAAAAAAAAATGTAAGCTGGCCGGCTGGTAGGGTCTATTGCCACCTTTGAACCAACTCAACTCAACTACACTTTAATCCCAATTAAATAAAAGTAAACTTTATGAATCATTTTTCAACTAATCAGGTCTGGCCATATGCATTATTTTCCGTATTTTATCTTATCTAGAATCATACTCTCTGTCATCCCCTATTTATCATATTCTTCTTCACTACTAATATTCTTTTGGCCATCCTCTACCACCTTCCACTTTGAACTAAATCAATCTTTTTCAATGGTGCATTAATCAATCCCCATTGCACATGGCCAAATCATCTTAAATGAATCTCCATCTTTTTCTCCATAAGAGTCGCCTTTAACTTTTCAACAAGCAACTTTCGCCCTTATCTTTCCCACCTCTTCATACGAACCTAAGATTCATAACTCAATAAAATTACTAAGTTCTCCCTAATTCCTTGCATGACTGCCATTAAAGGCTAGATAAATAGAGCTATATTATCCACTTGCTTGGTTGCAACACCAAAGTTATGGTTCTATAGTTGTAAAGCAATAAGAAAAGGAACATGCACAGTGAAGAAAACAAAAAGAAAGCTCTCATGTTCGCTCTTCCCACCCAGGTTAGATACAACCGAACCATTAAGCAAGTGCATCCTAACTTCACAGAAAGGCAGGACTACCTAGACCAAAGCATTTGTTTCTGATAAAATTGTTATCATGTATTTAGATCTATCATAGGTTAGATCTGAGGAACAGTACACAAAAGTTGGCAATGCTTTTGCACAAACCTGATTACATCTGAATGCTGAAAAGTGTTGCAGATAATCAAGGAGCAACACAATTCTAACCTTTTCTGAGCCACCAAAACTACAAAAATCAAACTCATCTACATAGACAATCATATGGTTTGAGAGAGGGTAAAATCGTAAAATTATGGGGAAAATGGAGGAAGAGCCCTATCTGCCCAGTTTTGGGTGTATTGATTTTGGTGGCTCAAAGAGGTTTTGCTTCCCACTCCCTCCTCCAATCTCTCCCTCATTCTGTCCTACCAACCGAAGGATTTCTTTTTTTGATAGGTAATCAAAGAAATAGCATTAAAAAAAGCGTCAAGAGCCCATCAACATACAGGAAGTATACAACAAGGACACCAAAACAGAAAGAAAAACATAAAACAAGGGAAAAACAACAAAAACCCAAAAACAGAAGAACCCCTAAACCGCATCACAGAAACCCAATGCCCACAACAAAACCTGGGCTACATTACAAAACAACAAGGGCCCTCTTGCCTTTAACTCGGCTAGAGCCAACTCCCCTAACATCAAAATTGATTGAGCATTCTAAATTCTTACGCTCTCTTTTCCCTCTTTGCTTAGAAGCAAAGACAGAGACCTTTTGCACCTCATCAACTAGAACCAAGAAATTCAAAGAATCCTTCTCGTCCCCTGCAAGAGACCCCCATCGTGTGATAACACGACCTTGCAACTTGCACTACCCTGGGGTAACCAACAACCCCTCCCTCAAGATCATCCCCCTCCGAATATTCACCCACCTCGTAGGCACGAGAAGACTGTTGATCCTCCAAGACAACGGCCTAGGTGGCAACAACAAAAAACCCAAGCAACTTATCACCCATAAACCCATCAGCCAACAGAAATAAAAGACCAGACCCAACGCCACGAAAGGGCTGGGCAACCAAGGGTCTCTGGATCACACCAGAAGTGCTCGGGAGAAGGAAACCTCGCCGAAGAAAACTAGCTGGAGTAAACTTTCTAACCACTCCCCCCAACGTGGACTGGACTACAGTCTTGACCAACGGCTGAGAAGGAGCACCCAAAGACGACGCCGGCAGGACACTGAACGCCGCCACAACCTCTGGTGGGCAACCAAGGGTCTCTGGACCACACCAATAAATAGGATTACATAAAGGATCAGCTTCATGTCCTTATCAACTTGCCTAAGTAGTGGATGAGCTTATTAAACACATTTAAGATGGGTCTCTTGGGCAACCAAGAAACTACATATAAAAGATATGAGTGCACTAGAGATGATTTTGCGATGGATGTGTGACAACATTAGGATAGAGTATAAGAAATGAAGTTATTCGGGAAAAGGTGTAAGTGGCACCAAACAAGGATAAAATGAGGTGTAATTTTAGATGCTTTGGACATATGCAACAGAGACCCACAACGTCTGTGCAAAGAATTATTTAGATTAATATGGAAGGAGTTAAAAAGAAGAAAACTTAAGCAAAATATGACATCAATAGAAGGTATAGTACAAACATTGTTTTCAGAAAGGTAAATAGGGGCATGGTTCTACATAAGACTGAGTGATGTTCAAAAATCCATGTAAATGATCCCAGTTAATTGGATTAAGGCTTAGTTAAGCTAATAGTAAAAAGCAATTAAATTCTCCAAAAAATCCAGAAGATCATGAAGCAGTGAGATAAATTTTATAAACATATTGATAACTTTCAGTGTTTTGATGAAGCCTAGGCTACTCTCCTGGTTCATGGGGTTGTGTTGTGGTTGTTTTTGTGGGTGTTTTTGTTTATGTGGGACTTTTGGGTGGTTATTGTTTCATCTTTTTGGGCTTTTACGGGTCTCTTTGGCTGGGTTTTTTGTTCTTCTTGATTCTTCTTTCTAAGTGTTCATTTTGTATACTTCCTATGTACTTAGGAGTGCCTTACGCTTTTAATGATATTTCTCGTTACTTATCTCAAAAAAAAAAAAAAAAAAAAAAATTCCAAACTTTTCAGCAAGTCACCAAGTTCAACTGTACAATGCAGGAAGTTTTAATTAAATGATAAAGCACGTAACTGGATCATGCCGTGAAAGAATAGTGCAGATACAGTATGTAGTTCATGATCCATGTAAAATTTGAGGAAAATACAAAAAACATAACATGAAAACCTTCAAAGTTGATCATACCTTTGCAACCTCTAGGAAACCCTTGCAAGTGTCTTCAAAATTAACCTATAAATGAAATAGGAAAACCAATTTTAACAATGGAAAATGCCAACCACATATATTTGATATTTGTAACATATAAACTTCAAGCCAATGCGAAAAGATAAGAAAGCAAAACAAGATGGTTGAAGGGGCTGATGATGATGCCTACAACAGGAGCAAGAGTCGAAATGCAAAACTAACATCAAGATAGAAGCTAAAACATAATCTACACAATAACTCAAAAGGTATAATATTCAAAGAGGATTTAGGTGTGTTTGTTAAACCCTTTTCCTCTAGACATTGTAGCTGATGTGGATTGATGTGGAAAAAAGTAAGAATGTTTAGCATAAAAAAGTAAAAAAGTGTGTTATGGAAAAGTGAAAAAAGTTTGTTTTGCAGTAATTTTTTTATTTAAATAGTAGTAAAAAGTAATGTTTTGATGTTGATTTTTTTAAAAAAAGAAAGTGAATAGTGTTGAGGGAAGGGGAAGGGGTTTAAGAAACGGTGCCTTAGTTCCCAATAAATCTGAGTGGGACAGACTTAAAGAATCTATCTAAGTGGGCTTCGTGGTGGGCTTTACGATAGGAATAGTTATAGTTTAAAGGTTCATTATGGGAAGGCAAAGCTTTACGGTTTTGTATATAAATTCTGGTCTAGCATTGTAGATTTTCGTCCTCTCTTTTCTCGTTTCTGATTTGTTGGGGTTTTTCTTTTGTATACTTCCTGTGTACTTGAGTTGCGCCCCTTGTGTTTTTTATGATCTTGTTATTACTCATTGAAGAAAAAAGTGAATAAATTATGGCTTGAAGAGATAGTAAATAAAGGTTATAGGGGCTATTCTTTGAGAAAGGTGATTACAGAATTTACTGACAGCAGCTGTTTGAAGGGTATTGGGATGTATTTGAAGGCTTCACTAATGGCTAGAGATTCAGGGAAACCCAAGGGCTTTAGAGTTCCAAAATATATACGATTTGGGGTTGTAAAGAAAAAAGAAAAAAGAGGAGGCTTTGTGGATACACCTCGGCTGGTGGTGTAGTTATGATTTCCAAGGATCACCTAGTTTTGTCTTATCTACGAAGACGAAAGCCGTGAACAATGACTTAAGATTTGGGGATGTAAAGAAAGAAGAAAAAAGAGGAGGTTTTGTGGATACACCCGAGAGAGAGATAAAATGTTGTGGTTCCCAGTTCGTAACCACAGTTTTGAAGTAAAGAGCTATTACTATATTTTACAGTTTGGAGAGTCATCCCTTTTTCCTTGGAAGAGCATTTGGAAGGTAAAAGCTCCACCTCATATTGCTTTCTTCACTTGGACGACAACTTTGGGTAAAATTCTTACGATTGATAACCTCCAGAGACAGGGGTCTTACCATTGTCATTGGTGATGTCTTTGCAAGATGAGCGAGGACACCGTAAACCACCTTCTCATTTATTGTGAGTTTACTAGCGAGATATGACACCTGGTTCTTATCTTATTTGGAGTCTCATGGGTCATGCCTAGAAATGTTCTAGAGCTACTTCAATGTTGGTAGACATAACGGCAGAGTCAATCCAAATAGATCATATGGAAAGCCATCCCTTCTTTACTTATGTGGAGCATTTGGAGAGAAAGAAATACTCGTCTTTTCGAAGACAGCGAGTCTAATGTGCTACAACTAAAATCTCCCATCTTGAATTCCCTTTCAGATTGGGTTGTTTCTTTTGTTCCCAATTTTTCTTCTCCTTGTAAATCTTGTTAACTTTTAGATTTTCAACCCCATTAAGATGGTTGCTTCTCTTCTATACTTTTCTTTTTCATCAAATAAAATTATATGAGTTTCTCTTCAGGAATTCAATGAGCCTTGCATGTTTTAGTCTTTGAATTACTCATTCCTCACCTGGTGACAAAGAAGACGGGGGCAAGAATATCAGAGATTTTTGCCCGATTAGCTTGGTGAGGACTGGTGCCAACAGTACACACACACACACACATACCAACAAAAAAAAAAGAAAAAAAAGAAAAGAAAAAGAAAAGTAGCAACAACAACAAATAAGGTGGAGGTCTTAGGTCCAACCTGTTAGGGGGAAGGGTTAGGGGAGTGGGAGGGCTACTTTCCATTTTGGCTTATTATCACAATTTTGTTTTAAAAATGAAATAAAAAAGAAAGGAAGGCGATGATGATGAAGAGGAAGAACAAAGAAGTCAGATTGATAATAATACAACCTGCTCGGCATAGTTTTGTGGAAGAGCTTCCGTGGTGCTATTACTTAGCTCCATAGCAAGATCATAGCAGCGTAGATTGTTGTTAACCTGTATACAAAGACAATAGCAGATATTATTATTTGTCTGTACACAATGTCGATAGCAGAAATGTATAACAATTTAGGACATGTTTATGTAAAGTGTTTGGAAAGTTTTTCTTGTCCTCTTTTCAAATTCTGAAACAAAATTTTCAGAAAATTGGTACCAAATGAAACACTTTTCAAAAACCAAAATACAAAACACTTATTAGAAAACTTCCCACACCTTCCTATAGGAATATTTTGAGAAAATACATACTTTCAAGTGTAAAGGTTGACTTGTTACTTACAAAAAAACAATAATAAAAGAAACTACAAAAAAAAAAAAAAAAAAAAAAATGAGGTAGCCACACAGACCCCTAACAGAGAAAAGTGGGTGGTTGTGTGGCCTCCCTCAACAAGATAGAGGCTGCAGCCACCCCCAATAGAAGAGAAGGGGGGTCGCACAGCCACTCCAACAACCCAAAAGGACAGAGGTTGCCGCACAACCATCCCAATAGGACAAAACTGGTAGGGGTGGCAGCATGGCCACCCCAATAGGACATTAGTGGTTGGGGTGGCCATGTGATCACCCCCAGTTTTTTCGCTTAAAAAAAACACTTCTCAAATTTTTGCTTTTGAAAAACACTAAAAAGTTTACCAAACAATTTCCTTCTATGGACCCCATGAACAACACTTTTCAAATGTGACCCACACTAAAAACATTTCTCAATTTCCACCTCTTCGAAAACTCTTTTCAATACACAATACAAAAACACACTTAATTTACAGCAAGCACCACAGAACGTTTCTACATGATCAAATGATTCACAAACCATTGCACACAAAGGTTCCAGACCAATTTCAGAAGCAGGTTCTTCAAGTCTCTGCCTCTCAGCAGCTTGAAAATCAATCATCACCTGAAGCAAGACAATATGTGAGGTCCAAGTATCAGGAGAAAACCCCAATAGAGAAAAAATCACACATCAATGCCTCAAATTATTTACTATGATTTCTGGAGATAATGATTGAATAATGATTTCTTTTATCAACTCCCTGCATTCATGTTTATGTTTAACTATTTCATTGTCTGCATTTGGGCGTCATTTGTCGTGGAAGATTATTGTTCAATCTGCATTTTAGTGGTGTCAACTGCTGTGGAAGGGAAGTGTTCTGTTGCAAGAGTTCTCGACTAGACTCCTATTTGAAGACCAATACTATATCTTACCATGGAGTCCTGGATCAATACACTTACTCTCAATCAGTAGCTGGAAACAGGATGGAGACTGCGTAATTATATTTATCATTTCTTTTGTAATCTTTCTAGTTTATCATTATCATCAATAAGCAGGTAGAAATTATAAATGATGTATTCCAGCCCTAGAAGCATTATTCATGCATTATCATCAAGATTAGTAATCCTTGTGAGATGAGACTTCTCCTTAAACAATGGTGAGACCATTGACTGTGTGCGTGTGTTGTGAATTCTGTGAATTGCTTAATCTGCATAGGCACTGGATCAAAGGGGGTGTGGTCTCTCGCCATCTCTTCTCTTGGTTGCCTTTGGCCTCCAAAGGGGGTGTGTTTTGTCCAAGCATGCAATGGCTGCAACCTACTTCTGGCTCTTACAACCATGAACATGCAGAAAATTGAACACAAAAATTGTTCCATGCATGATTTGTATTTCTTAAATTTTGTGAAAGATCTCTAAATTTGTTTTTGACTTTGGGAGTTAGAATACAATTCTTGAAGTACTTAAAGTATATCAAGTATGTCAAATGAAAGTTTAGCTTAACGTACCTGAATGATTGCCAAAGCAATTCGGTATAGCATGACATCAGTGCTATTATCCCGAACAATTTGCACCTGCTCTCCTAGGATCCTGAATAAATCAACAGCAGCTGGTGTATACAGCTTTCCATCTTCTGTTTTCTTTGGTGGCTGTACCTTATCAGCTTCCAAGATATTCAAGTACCATTTCTAGAAAATAGAACCAGTATAAATGCAATAAATGAGAGAAGTGAAGTGCCTCACCAAGAGAGAAATATAGAAAGAGGTGATTTAAACAAGGGTTAAATACTTTTTTTTTTTTTGATAAATCAGTTAAATACTTTATTAGTACCAAAAATCTGCAAACGCAGGTACTAATAGAGTATTTAACCCTTTAAATAATCTTATTATTTACCAAATATGAGCACAACAGATTGACAAGGTAGGCATATATATACCCTTGTCGTAGCTTGCATTCTCTCTACATATGAATTCATGAGGGGATCCATGGCACCACTTTCAGAACAAACTTGAGCCAAAGACTCGTCAACCCCAAGCCCAATCAGATTATCTTGGTATTCAACCACCCAACCAGTGACCTAGTTGCGAGAAATAACAAAGAGAAATAGAAAGTTGGAAATAAGAAACTCTTATGGTAATATGAAGTATATTATATACCCAAAAAAGTCATAAATGAAATATGCTTCAGTAAGTAACAAGAAACATATGAAGAATGCACATCTCAGGACAGAAGTATTCCCTGATGCAGATTGGGCAGGATCCCCTTCAGACTAAAAATCTACTACTGAGTATTATACACTCTTGGGAGGTTAGCCTTGTTACTTGGAAGAGCAAGAAACATACAGAGGTTGCTCCATTTAGTGCAAAGGCAAAATATACAGCTATGGCTCATTCGGCTAGGGAATGAATGAGTCACTTCTACAAAAAGTATCACATCTGGATATGTAATCATTCTTGAGTAAAGCACTCCTCTAGTGAGGTAATCACTTGGGGATAGTGCAGTATGAATGACCTCTAGGGACCAATAATTACAGTTATCATCAATTCAACCAGCAGCATTATGAAAAAAATATGCTCATTCATCACTTGATACACAGTGGGAGCTAACAAATTCCACTTTTCTTGGCATAACTAACAATATTTGTTTGACGGTGACAAGTGTATTTTCCCAAACTAGATACCCTTAGAATTCAAAGAGTAAGTCTAGCTATAGTGATACATCTTGGTACCAGTCAACTTGCAAATGGTCAAGTTGTTCCATGTGCTATATAGTATGCATGGCCAGTTTACTTCTACAAAGCCTGTTTGCCAAAAAATAAGATGAGTTGCAAACAACTAATATGGATTGAAAAAATACCTTCAAAATCTCTATATTTGTTAGCTCATTCGCCCTGTCACTGAGCAGTCTAAGCATCTGAATAAACCTCTCAGTATACAGATTTACCATGAGGTGGAATATCTCATA
Source organism: Corylus avellana (assembly GCF_965113065.1). Lineage (NCBI taxonomy): Eukaryota > Viridiplantae > Streptophyta > Magnoliopsida > Fagales > Betulaceae > Corylus > Corylus avellana. The sequence goes on from NC_142496.1 coordinate 23,924,508, forward strand.
TCTGCAGCATGGAAGACTGAATCAGTACAAGCAAAACATTTACATGGAAGATAATCCTCAAAAAAATTAATTTCTCAAGTTTAACTGAAGTATGCAGATGTCACACAATCGATCACCCACATGAACACACACATACATGCACTATAGAATGACTGCTACCCAGAGCAACAATTTGGCTTTGCCTTTTGGCCCACACATGCAGCACCAGACTATACCTTATAATTACGAGAAGCCTATGGAACCCAAATATAAATAAGCACCCCTGACAAAAAAAAATTAGATTTTCTTTTCAAATTACGAAACTGCAACCTACTACCATTTTGAACTCAGTAGTGTTGGATTTGTATCCTAGGTGCATGGCCACTAAGATGCATTTTCTTTTAAGGGAAAACAAACTGACAAGAGGGAACAAGCTGTAGGACCCCTCATTCTTATATTACTCCAGAAACTTTCAGACTGCAGCCTTTTTAAGTGTTCAAGGAAACAAACTGTAATGCTTTGCCGAAGGTGAATTTTTAGAAAATAACGCTGCTTGGATGTCCATTTGTACACTCTTCTGAATTTAATTCTTCTTAGATATGGAATTCAGATCAACAGCAATTTAGACGCTAAAAAAACAAAACCCCAGAAAGGTCTTTCTTAAGCCTTCCCTCTGTGTGAGAATCACATTTGGAGAGCTGAGTCATCAACTATCAGGTTAGCCAACAAAGCAGCCAATAGATTGGCATCTAAGTATTACTACCAAGAAACTTAGGAAAAGTTAGTGACATATGCCTAAGGAAGTAAGGATACAACAGATATAAAATCAAGGATTTTCAAGTAAAAAAACTAAAACATCCACAGTACATTTTAAAGGAGTAATGAAGGTGAAAAGATAATATAGCAAAAAGTTAATCTTAATGACAACCCTTAAATCAAGAGACAGATAAATACATTAACTGAAAGCTTACTGGAAATCAAGAGGAGGCAGAAAAATAAAATAAAATAAAGGTAGATTTGACATAGTCCAAACCTTGGAGGAAAACAAGGAGCAACATAGTCATAAATATCTCCAAGCTCTTCACCAATCTGAATGTTGAAAAAGAAACTACCAACATTATGAATGAAATCTAAATCAGGTAGCATTAGAAATAACGATTTTGAATATTATGAGCATGAGAAAAGCAATGTCATGAAACTACATTGATCGTTCATTACATGTAAAATAACTCATTTGAGAGAGAGAGAGAGAGAGAGAGAGAGGCACAAGTACAGAAAAACGAAGCAACTCTTAATAAGAAAATATATGTTGGATTAGAAACAATATAGTAACACCTCACATCTTCAAGAAAACAAAAACTACAAGACTTATTCTCCAGAAATGGTTCTGTCTTGATAAACACATGTTAAGACAACTTTCTCTCTAAATACCAGAATAAGTACTAGCAAGCACTAACTCAAATGCACTTCCACTTTCTTTTTTTTTGATAAGAAATGCACTTCCACTTTCTATAAGCATATGATCAATCTCAACTTTTTGTTTATTAAGGGAAAAAAAGGAGACAAATGAGTATTGCATCTGCACCTAGAGTTCAAGCACAAATGTTTAAAAGATTGAAAAGATCAATTGTACTTACTGTTCGAGCTTCCTCTAATGCTGCTTTAAGGTCTTCGAAAACAAGCTGATGCACACATTATTGTTAGAATAAGACATAATTAACAAGAATATAATATATTTACCTTTTTTTTTTTTTTTTTATGACAAGAAACCTCGACGAGGCAGGGCCCTTCAGACCCACTCCTGCAAAGTAAACCTCAGACCCGTGCACCGCACCCTAATATAATATATTTACCATTGTTTTACAAGAGAGTAAATAAAAAAGAATACCTCAGTAAGAAGTTTGTTAAACCGTCCTTCAACAGTCTTCCTTATTTGCTCATAGCATTTATCCTTATAGCCTTTTCCTTGAACCTTCAATTTCTGCTGCATTAGACTCCTTGAAGAAGCTGTTACATTAGTAGACTTCCTACAGGACACAAGAAAATAATAGAACTTTGATGCATAATGTGCACCTTAAGAAATAAGTTTTTGATATAGAATTAAAAAATGCTTCCATGATAGATATGTACATTATCAATATGATGACCAATAACTTGAAAAGGCAATCAAACTTCAAGGAGAAAGTTAAAACATAAAATTAGAAATCAATACAAAATAGTTACTTGGCAGTTCTGCGAGGATTTGCAATTGATGCCATTGCACCACCTCCCTCAGCTTCAGCTGCTTCCTCAGCAAGTTGTTGATCAAGGATTTCTTGCATTTCAACAACCCTAGAAGGGAAAATACAGAACAGAAGTGGAAGATGATTATAAACTACAAGACTAGCACAAAAGTGAAGTGAACCAAAGGGGCCTCATAAAACAAAATCCATATATTGAAGCTCATAAAATCTCAAGTCAGGTTTGCGATTGTTATAGTTTGTATGAATGGTTTACACACAAAAGGCGGAGGCTATTATATTATTCAACTTATCTTTAACCTAATACAAGCATCCTATTATATAGGATTAGGGAAATACCATAAAGACTAAACTACCCCCCCAACCCTAATGACTCAAACCTAACTCTTCTAACACTCCCCCTCAAGCTGGAACAGCTTGAAGCACACAATATATAAATAACAAAATAATTAAATAAAACTTCAATGCCGGTTGAAAACTCGTCAGAAACTTGAACAACGAAGATTTGATCGGATCTCGCCACAAAACACCAAGGCCGGTTGGATACAACGATCACTAACAAGAGGTGCTCGGGTCTCGCCGAAGAATCCAAGGCCGGTCGGATACATCAATCATTAACAACTTGGGATCGGTTCTCACCACAAAACACCAAGGCCGGTCGGATACAACGATCACCAACAACCAACAACAAATTTTTCACATGATTAACCAACAAGTTTCACTGAAAACAGTTACTGGAAAAAAAAAAAACAATACTTCGTCGGAACTTCAAAATTGGCCAGAGACAGGCAGACCACGCCGACAGAACCTAAAACAGAAGAAAAACACGAAAAAAACATAACAGAAACAATGACTGGAGGCTTGCCAGAGCTCGCCGGAACTTGCCGGAGAAGACAGAACACTCTGGCCACTTCAAAAACAGCAACTACAGAAGCAAACGGTGACCACAAATCAACATTTTAACAACACAAACATCAAATAGCCGGAACTTTTTTTCCAATGGCCGCAGCAACTTCGCCAGCCACCACAGAACACTCCGGCCACCACACCCAACAACAAGAACTCGCACCCCAGTAGCAACGACAGTGATGGGTTTTTTTTTTTCTTCACCAAAGGTGTTCCTCCGATCACTGTAAAACCAAAAAGAAAAATCTTCTACCAAGGCATTGACTGTGTGCCTGTGGGCATTGTTGCCACCAAAAAAACACTCAACAAAACAATATAGCGGAAAAACTACAACTACAAACAAAGTGCCAAGGATTTAAACCCTAAGGCTCTGATACCATATTATAGTTTATATGAACAGTTTACACACAAAAGGCGGAGGCTATTATATATTTTTTTTGATAAGTAATAAGAAGTTTTATTAAAAAAAGCTCAGAGGTGCGCAACTCTAGTATACAGGAAGTATACAAGAGAATGCCAAAACTACAGAAAAACAAAAAAAAGGAAGCCCAACAAACACCCAAGCACCCCATGCCTATAACCCAAAAAAAACAGCCAAAAAGATCCCAAAGAAAAACCCAAACGTAAAACCCCAAACAGCCCAGGCCTTCACGGCATTGGAGGAAAGGAAAACACCACTTTGGGCCCAAGAAACCCCTGTGGGGGACGGCCCTTCACCGGAGAGATCACGGAGAAGCAGCAACCGCCTCAGGAGGAAAGGAAAAGAAAACTTTTGACACAGAGATCCCCCGCCGGAGAAATCGCTAGAGAAGCATCAACCACCTCAGGAGGATTGGACCCAGAGGTCCCCCGCCAAAACTGGCCCTTCGCCGGAGAAGGCATACTGTCAGCAGTCTCCACCAGTGCCATCTTCGTACAGTCATCCCCCCGACCCTCAATAAAACCCGAAACCAAGTCGACATCCCTAACTAAACCAGAAGCTTGAAAAACACCCAGGATACGAAACCAAGCCGGACCCGTGATTCAACCCGCTATACGACCCACAATCCCCATCAAGGACCGACCCGCGGACCAATCCTTGCCCCGAATAAGGATCCAATTCAACTTATTCAACTTATCATTAACCTAATACAAGCATCCTATTATATAGGATTAGGGAAATACCATAAAGACTAAACTACCCCCAAACCCTAATGACTCAAACCCTAACTCTTCTAACAGCGATGACAAGACATAATAATCTCTGATTTAACCAAAACTATGGCTTATCTAGCACAAAAGGGAAAGGGTATCCATAACCAACCCTAGCAAATTTGTAAATCTTGTTAACTGTTTAGATTTCAGACACCTTTAGGGTGGTTTTATCTCGCGTATACTTTACGTGTAAGGGGCCTTTGCCTTTTCTTTAAATAAATTATTATTCATTGAAAAAAAAACAAAAACCAACCCTAGCAAATTTGACTAATGCTTAGTTAAGTGTGCTTATATCCATAGCATATAATAGAATTTATAGTTGAGAGAATGAGCTTCAAATTAACTTTTCATGTCCAATTAGTTTATTAATGATCTTTTTAATTAATAACCGAGTCCAAGCAAGAAGACAACAGAATTTTGCACATTTTGGAAAAACCTATAAAAACGTAAGTTCTAATTTATTTACGGGGAAAACTTGCATGCACCCACACATACATACACAAACATACATATATGTGCATGTGTATATAAGTATATATGTACATGTATGTGTATATGCATATATGCATATTTATACCAATCATTACTTCTATTTGATAGAAGCTTTAAATTGGTAACTCTATGTTTCTTTTTGTAGAATTAAATTACATGTATCAATACACACCCATCTTTTTAATGATGAGTTCATTTTGTATTTGCCCTTGTACTTTAGGCTTGTGAATAGTTGCAATAAAAAAAAAATTAGAAAAAGAAGAATAGTTGCAACATTTGATGGACATCCCGAGTATCAACATAAATACATAGCTATCTATCATTATTATGGCAATTTTCCTCTAGAAGACATACTTTAACCTCATTCCCTCTATAGAAGTTTGCTCCCGAGTACCATAGATTCAATGCACATCCTCCAAGTATCAACATATATACATAGCAACTAAGGGTTATTGCAGCATTTTTCCTCTATGAATCATATTTTAACCTCATATCTCTCTGTCTTGAGTATCAAAGAATTTGAGCCACTTTTAGTTCTGCAATATGTTGTTCATTAATTATTCCAATCATTTCTTTCACAAGTACATTTACCTACTCCAACCAAATACAAATACACTTCCATGAGTTTTGGTAATGATGTTCATCAATTCCAATGTTTTACCCACTCCAGCTCCCCTAAATGGTCCTATGTCTAGAATAAATGCATTAAATACAGTTCCAACATTTTTTCATTATTTTCTTACATCCATGCGTGTATTATTTCATGTCCACTCTGCATGTGCTGTTTTGATTGGATGAAACATAAGTAATACCAAACTTACCGCACGAAGCTAGTTTAAATAGAGAGAAGAGAAGAAAGAAAGAAAGTTCAAACAAAATCCAAAAATAACAAACTTAATAGTACAGCAAGAAGATGAAGACCAAGAAAATTCATTAGAGACATACCTTAAAGCACGAACCAAAGTTTGTGGGCTGAAAAAAAAAATAACGATAAAATGACCATCAGAAGAATCATAAAGCAACCATAAATAATCCAAGTAATAATAGGGTGTGGTGCACGGGACCGGGGTTTACTCTGCAGGAGTGGGTCCAAAGGGCCCTACCTTGGAGAGGTTCCCCGACATCAAAAATAAATAAATAAATAAATAATCCAAGTAATAATGACTTCGAAGCATATGTATCAGAAAGAAAGGAAATAAATTCATAAACAGGGGATATACTTCAAACTCCAGTGGAAGGGGAAGAAAAAAAGTTTTACTAGAAGGCAGGCCTGTTTTGCTTGGACCACCGCACAAAGCAAAAAGTTGTCAGTGGATTGTATCTAAAGATGCTAAAACAATTAGACCTGTGATATTAAGATCCACCCCTTGTTTATGGAGACACTATTTGGTCCAAAGACCACTGAAAAACTTAAAACTCCATATATCCCAATTTGAATGTCTTAGATTGAAATGAAATGATGTTTAATAAATAAGAAAAAAAGTATAGTAATTTTACCAAATGCCCAAAGGTGACCTGACTCTTTAATGATTGTCTTGATTGATTTTAAATTAGGGAGGGATTGATGAAGTTATAAATGTGTTTACTTGAAATAGACACTCATTTTTTGCAGATAAAAAAAAAGTTGACACTCATTTTTGGACGTCCCAAAAAGGAAAGGAGTGCAAGACACTTCATATGAGACAAGGAAGTAATTAGTAAACCTGTTAGTTAAAAAGTCTCTAACCGATTATTCATCATTTAAAAGGTCATTTATATATTTAAATAATGTCTACAAGTGGCATGAGGAACTGCAATCTTATGAAATATACAAAATTCTAGTAAGTTTTCTTTTCCACCCTAACTTCTTGACAAGCAAGCAACTCATCTAAGCTAAGCACATTCTACCATTTGGAAATTCTAGCCTAAACTACCCTGCTCAAACGAATAAAATAAACATGGAATCATAAAATGGTCAACAAGCAACAAGACAAAATATAGCCAAACCAGTCTCCACACCAAACACTAGCCCAAAACTGTCCTTTCTAAAGTTTCAACCACGGAAGCTTTAGTATTCTGCTACTTTGCTGCACAAAATTGCTGGATTAACAGATATGACAATGTTGGGCCAAGTTTTATTGCATTACACTCAATCGCCGCCCTTAAAAACTAGCTGTCTGTACATCAAACATATGTCACCTTCATGTGGAAAAAAGAAAACATGTAAACCACCATTGGTCCCATATGCATCTCCATTGGGGTGGGGGGGGGGGGGGTTTGGGTGGTGGGTGGAAGAGAAGGAGAAAGACAGTGATGACTTCTTATGAGTTCATGAGATTATTTTAACAAATCTGTCAACACTGATTTCTCAGCACTGTTTTTACTATGTGGTATTTGCAATTAAACCTAATCAGAATGCAAGTAAAAACACCTGCGAGCATTTCCAAGAAGTGGACCAAAGCCATATCTCAGACCATTTCAAACCAACATCTATATCAAACGTCAAGTAATAACACAATTTATTCAGGTTAAATAAGAAACAAAATATTATCAAAAGAAAACTTAATGCAGTTGGTTGCAAGAAATCAAATCAATATCATTTGAAGAAGAACAATCACAAGTTTCAAGTTTTTCCAGATAAAAGAATATACCTTTCTTTAGAAAGTTTATAGAAGTTGGAAATATGACCCCATAGTGTCTTCTCAAATGTCTCCCAAGTCTGATCTACATCTTCAAAATATTCTCTGGGCCACATTCCAAATTGAGAGAGAGAGAGAGAGAGAGAGAGAGAGAGAGGTGATTAAGCCTCAGACTGTACGCATCATTAATAAACAAATTATGGAAATAAAATTATTGAAAAGGTTTAGTATAAGTGAAATCATCATCATCCAAAACATTTGCTCGAGAACTGGAAAAACACCATCCGTGCGAATGGCTCTAGTATAAAAATGGAAAAACACCAGAAGATATACTGGAAAACTGGCAAGTACTGAAAGCTTACACATAGCTTCATTTTTATTTTTATTTTTATTTTCCATTGAGCTCCTTTAACTTTTTGGTATCTAATTGTTACCAGTACTGGGCTCACCATAAGAACTTCAAATGCAACGAGGAAAAAGCTAGAAATTATTTCTTGAGCCAGAAATTTTGTGAATTCCTCTCTTTTTTTTTTTTTGAAATTTCATGTCATTTGTTTAATCTGTTACATATATAAAACAGTTTTTGCTCCAACTTATGTTGAATGGTGATTTCTTAAGCCGGTTCTTTCTTCTTCTCCAATTTAAATAACTTTGGCTTCATATAATCTCCTATATTTCACTGATATTAAAAGTCTAGTAAACTCATGAAACTAAGTCACCTAAGTTTGAAACTCTTATTTTTCTGCAACTGGTGATTTATGAAAATTGTCCTGAACTTTTTATTTTTTATTTTTTTTTATAAATAATTGAGATATCATTAAAAGTGCAAAGTGCACCCAGTTACACAAGAAGCATACAAGAGAAACATCTAGTTAGAAAGAAGAAAAATAAAAATAACAAGAAAATCATGAAAACTAAGCACCAAGAGAGATACAAATTATGAGCTTGTATATAGGATTGGGTACTCAAAGCTTCATCACTCGCTGTACAGCAGATATTTGTAGCCAAGCAGATGAGAGAGAAGGAAGCTTTGAGAGATTTTGAATACGACCCTACTTATCAAAAAAAAAAAAAAAGATTTTGAATACGACCCAATAAAAGTATAGACTTTAGAATGGTGATGATAGTTCAATAGTTAAAGAAAAAAGTCCCCCATTAAGTAACCTTACAGGACCATGGCTAATGTGAAAATTAGAAAGAAGTGGTGTGCATGTATGTGGGATGTGGAATGCACAAGAGGGGGTCTTCAAATCTAAGGCAGGCAGTGGCCCCCTTGGAGCCAGCTAGCACCCACTCATGAAAGTGACAAATAACTTTACAAGACGACACAAACCTTAGTCTGCCAACCTCTTCCTTGTGAGATCCTGCAGCTGCTAATGCAAACCTTCGCTTCCCATCAAGAGCCGTTAACCTCTATCACAAATTAAGGATGAAAAACCAAAGATCAGAGTATGAATACAACGTAATTTTTGAATTTTTTTTGAGGTAATCATATATACTGTATATATAAAATGTGTATAGATACAACGATACACACACACAAAACTAAAAATATTGTCACCTCGTAAATGTTTTTTTGATAAGTATTGTTACCTCGTAACTGTTAACAATTTCTTTATCATCGCTCAAAGAATCCCGTGCTTCAGCTGCTTCAACAGAAATGGACATCATGCCCTCAACATCCTACCACAAAATCATGTCTTCAGCTAGACAGCAACCACATAGAAAAGTTGGAAAAAAAAAACAAACGAGAAGGTCGTAAAGCTTCATTCCTTGGGGTTTAAAACTTTAAAACTTAGAAAAGTTGTAAAACAACAAACAAGAAGGTCATAAAGCTTCATGCCTCGGGGTTTAAAACTTTTAAATGCATGCTTCACAAAGCATCAACAACATACACAGCCGTGCGTTTCACATTCCTTTTTTTGCAAGATAAAGTCTTGTCAGGCGATTCCAACTCAACTAGACTGGTGATCAGTTGCATGTAGCATTCTAGTGTGGCTGCATTTTCATGTAACAGCCTTTGACGAGATAGAGACAAAAATTCAAAGCAGTATATCTCTTTTTACCGAGACTACAAATTGTAGGTACAATAACACACAAAATAATCATGATAAAAAGCTTATTCAACTTAGGTTGAACCCACCCACCTTCAAGGTTGTATTCAAGTTGTTCCTTGCATTGCTAAGGATCTTTATTTGATCATGGTTTTCAATTAATGTTTGGCACTCTTGACAAAGCCTGATGCACAAGGCAATAATATTAAGAACAAACTCAAATACATTAATATTAAAATGGAAGTGAAGTTTAGACATATCACCCAAAAACCAACAACCCCCTTATAATGTTATAACACTCACTCAATATATCTCATCAATAACATACTTTTCAATAGAGAGGAAGTTTTCACGCAGCTGGTTTATGGAGTTCTGGGATAAGGAAAGAGATTCCAGTCCAGCTTCTGCCTGTTCAACCTGCAGAGTCCAAAGAATTATTATGTAAGCACATTGAAATAAAAGAGTTGTGGAGCTTTCTCAGCTCCATAAAGGAATCAGATAGTTAGAATGTAAGGGGAAAAAACATGATTGAAAATCATCCCGGTGCAGCAGCTTTCCCCATGAAAAATGATGGGAATTGGTGCATATACCTGCTCTGCGACCATTGTACTAAGTTGTGCATCATTTGCCTGACAATAAAGAACAATAACCAAATTCAGAATTGACAATCTAAAGGCTTATTATATAGAAATTACCAAAACAAAAGTCAACATAATGCCACTAAAGTGACAAATATTTTACATCATTATTAAAACACCAAATAACTGAAGCATCTATCACCAACAAAATTAATTGCCTCGGCACCAACCACCAACAGAGATGCACACACCAACTCATTTTCATAAACTCTAACCAGCATCTGCTGTAGACAATCATGCCACATACATCAACTGCACCATTTATTATGATTCATCCATCACATCTTAATTTAAGGTTAGGCACACAACAAAGGTTCATGTGCAACTTTTTGCTCCTTTTAATGAAGTAAATGCACAAAAAGGGGGTACAACCCTATTACACGAAATGTATACAAGAATAACACCAAAAACAAAACTTAGCTTCTGAAGTTTAACAATTCTAAAAATTCAATCAGAGAAGCAACAGAAAAGCATTCAAATGCATCCATCCAGTCAGAGAAAGATTGGAAGAATAGCAGCTTCAAGCCCAAGACAAAAGTTTATAATCCTTACAAATGTGAGCATTCCTCTCTCTCCATAAACAAGAGATGAGACATAAAGGATTGTCTTACAAATCATATTGTTTACTGTTGATATATATATATATATATATATATATATATATATATATATATATATAAAGCGTAGTGGGGCACAACCCTAATACATAGAGAGTACACAGTTGATAACTGAATACATATGCCACACAACTGCAAAGAAAATCTCCTTGTAATTTCACAAGTCTATTGGCCATAGCTATTGATAAATCACTAATTTTCCTAAAAGTTTAAGCTGATAGGAAGAGCTAAATTTAATCATTTAATCAAATACTTTAACATTATCCCTCACGTGTGGGCTCAAACACCCTTTTAATAGGTGAGGCCCAACACGTAGAATAACTAATTGAAATCTACATGGTTCCTATGGGTTTTGTTGAGAATGAGGATGGGTTGACTGGCATCCTAGATTGTGAAATGTCTTCTTTGACTTTGAAGTATCTTAGCCTTCCGTCGAGGGCCTCTGATAAGGCAAAGCCTACTTGGGACGGTGTTATTGAAAAGATAGAACGTCGATTGGCTAGTTGAAAAATGATGTACTTGTCTACGGGTGGTACGATAACCCTTATAAATAGCACTCTTTTCAATTTGCCTACTTATTTCTTGTCCCCCTTCCCACCCCCTGTGGGTGTTGCAAACCGCATAAAGAAGCTTCATCAAGATTTTCTATGGAGCAGGCTATCCACAGAGTTCAAATTTCACTTGGTAAACTGGTCTATGGTGTGGGGACAAGGCCCTTAAGGAAACCTTTCCAAATTTATATGGTATTGTTTGTACAAAGGATGGCTTTAGTCGCAACTCACTTGGAGTTTTCTAATAGCTCCAATCAATGGAACGAAAGCTTTCTTAGAACAACTCATGATTGGGAGGTGAATGTTTTTGCATCGTTCTTCATTTTGTTGTACTCAGTTAGAGTGAAAGGGATGGTGAAGACAATCTTAGGTGGTCCCCCTCTAGAAAAGGTTGTTTGTTGTTGGCTCCTTCTACAATGTCCTTGCTAGTAATGATGTCACTCCTTTCCCTTGGAAAATCATTTGGCAGACTAAAGTTCCTTTGAAAGTGACCTTCTTTGCTTGGACAGCGGCCCTAGGGAAGATTCTTACCATGAACAATCTTAGAAAGCAGCATATCATTGTGGTCAATACGTGTTGCATGAGCAAGAGGAATAAAGAGTCTGTGGACCATCCACTCCTCCATTGTGAGGTTACTAGCACCTTATAAAATGCCTTTTTCCGTCAATTTAGACTATCTTGGGTGATGCCTAGTAGAGTAACTGACTTATTTGCTTGTTGGTAGACTAGTGGTAGAACTACGAGTGCTACTGTGTGAAAGATAGTCTTCTAGCCTCTTGTGGTATCTTTGGAGAGAAAGAAATGACAGAAGTTTCGAGGACCGTGAGAGTGTTAGAAATAAAAAAGGATAAATGCACAAGCAATAGTATTCTCTTCTAACAGAGAGGATGTTGGCAAAGCTTGAGTCTTTTTTTCTTTTTTACTCTCTACCTTTGGACAGTTGTATTTGTAACTCCTTTAGTGCTTAGTTTTCATGATTTTCTTGTTTTTTTTTTCTCCTTCTACCTAGGTGCTTTTCCTTGTATATTCCCAAAGTACCTAAGTAGCGTAATTCACTTTTAATGATATTTTGTTTACTTTAAAAAAAAAAAGAAAACTTTTGACAATCTGGAACAAAAGAAAGTGTATGTGCTTGCCTCAAAACTCTAAAACCATTGAGAAAGCCGCTAGGTTAACCATTTATCAAAATAGAAAATCTGACTGTTGAAACCCGAAAACAGATTATACATCTTTGGCAGTCCTCGAAACCAAAACATTGGAACTAATATTTATAAGTTGGGTGGAAGGTGGAGGGCACTTATGGAGTTGGAGTGTGGAAACATATTCGGAGAGGGTGAGGAATTTTCTTGAGCACTCTAAAATAACATATACGCACAGATTATACATCTCTAGCATCTCTGTCTCACACTCATAATCAACAAGCACATACACCTTCCACCCAACTTCTTGGAACTCAGTTCTATGAATCTTCTATATGAGGTGCCTATGTTTCAGTGATACATATATGGTTGTCACAAAGACATACTTTGCATGACACCATATTCATCAAGAATAAATGTCTTCAACTTCTCAGAACATGCTTCTGGGAATATTTCACGTGTGTAACATGGACTTGGGAATGAGTTCTATAGCAAGTTAAGAGTAAAAGAGATAGGCTTATTTACAGCATATCTGATTATTTAACTAGAAGTTAGTATGCAATAAGGTAGTTCTCAGTTAGAAATTCTATTTTTTTACTAAAAAGCCATATGCACCTCTAAGCATTTCACGTCTAATTTATATTTTTCATTTCTAAAAGAGCTGATAAGAAAATAAATGGAAAGAAAAAAAAAATTCTGCATTGCCAATATACTAGTACAAGTGATCGGCAATCCCCGATCACAATTCGGAAGGGTTGTAGGCTTGTAGCGAATCACGGTAACTAGAATTGGGAATAGTTTCAATAATCTAGAAAGCCCCAGATCCACTGGAGTCCCAGAAACACCAAGACAATGCTCTACAACGTCAATGTAAAAATCATGCAAGACATGTAACAGAGTGCAATCTGATTTATACGCATTTTGCTCTTTCTTGATAAAACTTCGAACCTAACAACCCAACCCAATCCCAATTTCTACACATTTCCACAGCAGCAGTCCAATCACATCTCCATTTTAAAAGTAGTCAATCCAATGTTATCAGCTGTATAAACCATAACCAGGTTCAATCCCATCTACAAAGACAAAATGCACAGAATTGGCACCTGTTGACGCGCAATGTAATCAGCCTTGATCGATGCGATGGACTGCAGGAGCTCCGGCAGCGGCAATAGCTTGGCGACCTCGCGCACCGCCGATTCCTTAGCTTCAACGGCCAGATCCTCCACCATCATTTCCTGCAACAATTACCCGGTATATCGATGAACGGAAATGAAATTTCAGTGCGTTCGGAAACCCCAAAAACTGATTTTGTGTTCATTTCATTTCATTTCAAACTGACTTTGGGTCTTTTTCTGCGCCCCGCCGTGTACTTTCGGTGTTTGGACTTGTATGCGTCACCATGGGCTTAGTCAATGTGGCCCAGTCCAGCATGAACTTGCCTAGTTTTTTCTTTGTTTTTTTTTTTTTTTGTCAAAGATAAATTTTTGTCCTTCAGAAAATAGCACATAGAATTGTTAGAATTAAAATTAGGTTTAATTACACATTACCCTCTTTTAAACTTTTTTTTTTAATATATTTCTAATATTTCAATTTTTACAATATACTCTCATCAATCATTTAGGTTAAAAGGGGTTGATGCTTGGATGCTTGGAATTGGGCTGTCAGGGCCTAGATAGAAATTTTTGGTCCATTAAGCCTATTGGACATGGCACAAGCTCTTAAACTTAAGAAATCCTGTTCATGATAATTTCAATGCGGAGGGAATAAGGTCCGCTCATTGCTCAGGCAAATGAAACATGATCATCTCCTATTCAAATAAACTGAAAAATATCTAATTAATTATGTTTGAATATCTAATTAATTATGTTTGAAGGTATTTTTGTATTTTCATCTTTATTTTTTTTTTTTTTTATGAAAAGAGGATGCATTGGATCAGTGCCCAGGGGTGAGCACGGGGCGGATTTCTGCAGTACCCGAATTCGCACCCTGCGGGTTGGAAATTTTCAACCCGGGTGGCTGGCACAGGGAACAAAATTCGCGGGTCGGGGTAGATCGGGGCAGGTTGGGCGGGTTTCTTTCTTCTCCTCCATTTTCATTTCTTCTACAGATTTATCATCTATTTTCCTTCTAAACAAACAACCCAACAATCAGAAGTTGCTAAACCCCGAGATTAACCCAACATCTTCAGATTAAGATAATGAAAGAAGAGATCTCTCGGATCCCCATTCATTAAAGAGGTCTAGGGAGAGAAAAAAACCTGGATCGGCGGAGGTTGAGCGGCGGCGCAGATGAGAGAAGAGTCGGACGAGAGAGCGGAAGAGAGACGAGAGAGAGGGGGAGAGGCGAGACTGAGAGAAGAGAGGAGAAGGAAAAAAAAAAAAGAGATCGTTTTCCCTGCTCTGTGGCTACATGTAGTCACGACACGGCACCCCAACAATTTTTTTAAAAAAAAAACGTTCTATTTTCCTGCTCCGTGGCCCCCCAATCTATTAAAAAAAAACAAGTTGTTTCTTTTTTCCGTCCTTTATCACGCTTTCTTCTCTGAGTTCTCTCCCTTAGTTCCTATCAAACATTCTCTCTCTTTCTTTGACGCCCCAACTCTAAGCCATAATCATTGATAAATTGCATTTGTAATTTGTAAGAGTAAATATCCAAAGATCTGATATAAAGTGGGTTTTGTATCCTTTATTCCCTTAAAATTGATTTAGGATTTAGTTTATGCATTTAACCTTGATTTCTTATAAACATTATCTTCTTTAGGTTTCAACACATGTTAAACCACAATATTATCACCAAGCTGATCAGCATTCATGTTGGCATGAAGCAATGCAAGCTGAAGGGCTTGTGTCTTTTTGTTAGTTTAGTTATACTTCTATATATATATATATATATATATATATATATATATATTTTTTTTTTCCATACAAAAATTCTAAACTTCTATATACTTTATATCACGTCTATTACTTCTAAATCAAAAAACACAACCAGTCCATTGCCAAACTTAGCCACCCTATATTAAACTCTATACATGTCATTCACGATTATTTTTTTACTAATCTGAAATTTTGTTAAAAGACATTTACTATATTCGTTAAGAAATCATAGCAGTAACTAGCTTCTTTTTTTTTTTTTTTTTTTTTAGAAAAAGATTGAATATATATCATATATCAAATCAAAAATAGAGCAGATTGCTTCATCAAAATTACATCACGGATACAATTAGATGATTCCTCCAACCAAACCTTATTACGCTCTACTCACAGGACAAGGTTTTTCTCGTATTTATTTAATTGCACATTATATGTGACACATTTATAAACAACAATAAACCTTTTGGGTGCACAGTAAAAGCCCCTTATAGGCGTGCAGCAAGTGGAACTAAATAAAGCAACTCCAACAAGAGTGGGTCGACTTGGTGTCTTGTATTCATATGGGAGGAAATGAGTTTCACATAAATTATCATGGGGGTAATGTGAATTTTAGTAGTTAGATAGACTCTTACATGATAGTGTATATTTTAGGAGAAACTACTTTTTGCCCCTATTAACTATAACGAATTGGTACTTTCCCCCATGAACTGTCAACTGTATTACTTTACTCCCATGAACTACTATTTTGTGCCCAAAACCCCCTTCCGTCAGTCAAAGCCGTTAATTCAGACGGTCAAGCAGTCACTTTGCGTCACTTTGCCCCCATGAACTACAACGCATTGTCATTTTGCCTTAATGAATTGCAATGCATTGTCACTTTGACCATCTGAGTTAATGGTTTTGACTAACGAAAGGGGGTTTTGGGCACAAAATGGTAGTTCATGGGGGTAAAGTAGTACAGTTAGCAGTTAATGGGAAGAAATTGCCAAAGCGTTGTAGTTCATAGGGGCAAAATGTAGTTTCCCCTATATTTTAATAATTAGTGTAGTAAATACCACGTAAACTATTACATTAGTTTGTAAAGAACTTTTAATAAAAGTTGTAAAACCCTTATTAATATACAATTTCAAAAAATAGCACAATGAAAGAATGGCATGTATTATTATTGAGAAATGATTGTTTACATTCAAAGTGCATTTCGAGTGCATTTCTGCAGAGTTGGCATGCTCTATTCGCTATTAGTTTTTTTTTTTTCTTTTTCTTTTTCTTTTCGAGAAATGATATTTTTTCATCATTCGTCTATTTCTCATCCATTTCTATTCATATATATTTTTTTTAATCCACCATTAAATGTGGATTCTATAGGTTCAATTGTAGATTTAAAAAAGAGATGAATGAGAAATAAATGAATAATATGTCTTCTTACTTAAGAGTAGATAGAACATGTCAACTCAATCAATCAAATTGTATGCAAAATGGATCCCAAAGTGCAAAGAAATATTTATTATTATTATTATTGTTTCTCGATAACTTACCCAAAAAAAATTATTAATTATTCTTTTTTTTGGCCAAGGTGAGAGGGAGGTTTGACCAAGGATTGATGTAGGTGTGCGGTAACTGTGGAGAAGGAGTGAGCTTGCAACCTATGATTCAACAAATAGATATGATACAACTAAGGTGCTTGATGAAATGACTCAGAGAGACAACGGGTAAGGAACTAGCATTTTGACCACTAAGGATAAAGGATATTAAATCCTCATTTTTTGTTGGTTTGCCAATGGCAGTTAACTGATTTGCCCATTTTTTTTGGCAGTTCTCAAATATTCAGAACATGACTTGGAGCCTTGATTTAGACTTTGTAGTTAGCGTTTCAGATGAGAAACTCGTGATCGAGATTCATATGCAAAGTAGGTCTTCAAAGCACTCCACACTTGATTTAAAGAATTCAAGCCAAACATGGTGGTCAGCACAAACTCAGAAAGAGTAAGATTTAGCCAACCAACGAAAAATGATCATTTCTAACCCATAGAGAGTAATCAGGGTTAGGTACACTTTTGCCTTGCTCATCAGTGAATCTTCATCAAATCTCATCATTCAAATATATTCTAACAATTATTGCCCTACTCTTTTAGTTTGTTTTGGGTATGTTGTTGTAGAGCCCACCCTAATTTCGCTAATTGTAGTTATCTGAGATTATGAAGAAAACAACGATTTTCATTGAGCTCCAATCAAATTTTAAACGAGCTCGTGTTGAAGTAGATTTAGCAAAATTATCACACGATTCTTGCTTAAGAAAACAAAATTTGCGATTATCATTCTAGTGATAGAAACCAAATCACTTATTCTGTTAATTATACTTTTTTAATATTTATTTAACCTTTTTTTTTTTATTATTCATAAAATTTGTTTGCCTCCCCTAAATGAACATCTTGGCTTTGCCACTGCGCGCAACTATTCCACAATGTTGATGTACAGTCTCAACCAACTCTTTAATGATCATTCTTTGCTAAAAAAAATTAAAATGATTCAACAGTCACATTAGAATTTTAAGATAATTGTTGACATGGGCAAAACTAGAATATTATAGGGGGGACAAAACTAAAAAAATTAAAAATAAATTGACAATTGATTTCATAAAAATAGATAAATAATATTCAAACTACTGATAATAAAACTAGAAATAGATAAAATAGATAATTAAAACTCTTAATTAAAATAGATAATTGTCAACCCACATCATATATTATCATATAACATATCAATTCTTATTAACTTGTTCATCAGAATCACCAAAGTCTTCAATCCAAGTACTTTTGTAGGGTACTTTACAGGAGGGCATATTAGGAGGGGGCGGGAGCATACTCGTCTCAGGTGTGCCGCCATCCTTCACTATCATTACAGTGCTCATGCCCCAGGTAAGATGTCGATCAAAATGGCAGTGCCAAAACCATACGCCTGATATAAATTAAAGCATCCAATGTTAGTACTTAGTGTAAATGTTTGTATCGTTGACTTTTGTTTTCTTAATTTAATTTTTTTCCCAAAGTTAAAGAGCTTAATTACCAGGATTATTTGCTTTGAATCTGATGGTAACCCATCCATCCTTGGGGACTCCTATAGTATTCACTTCAAGTGGATCGACCAAGTTATAGGTTTTGGGGTCAGTCTCATTATTGAAATTGCCAAGACCTGATCCAACCACGTAAAAGTTATACCCATGCATGTGCAGTGGATGAATCGCTGATGCATTCAATACGTTAGTATCTTGAAAAGTTATTTCCACTTGTTCATTGTAGTTTAAAATCTTGACTTTGGTCCCCGGCGTCGGTATTGTAGTATTGTCCGGCAAAACGCTCTGAGTGAAGTTATAAAAAACTGGCGGCCAGTTTGGAAAATCCTCGGTGTAAACTCCACTCAAGTTCCTGCATGCTCATATTTTGAAATAAAATGTTAGCTAGAGCAAATTCTAATTAAGTAGACAAACAGAAGGAAAGAAAAAGATATATAATAGAAAAATACCTGTAATAGGCAAGCAATATATCAGTACTCGGGTTTAAAAAACTTATGTTGTTTAAGCTTGAAGCCATCTTATTTCCAGCTACCCCAGAACATGATGCATTTGGACAGGGAAACTCATTCAGAGCAATTGTGATATACATTTTGGTAGTTATATTTAGTGGAACGTTTACTGGGTGATCTTTGCTTGCTAAGCTCCTAAGGCTGTCCAAAAATCTGTTTGCAGCAGGAATGGCCATGTAGGATGGAAGGCTGGAAGGAAAGATAGGATACTCGGGTGTTGTATAGTTGCCACTGTACATAAGAATTGCTGTAGCATTTGTTTTATCATATGTTTGAAGTTGTGGTATTGCATCATAATATTGTCTTATGGCAATGTAGTAGTGGCTCAAAGATTGGTTTGTTGTTACCAAGACGTCCATGGTTTGTCCGGGGGAAATCATTAAATAATCTCTGACTACGGGTTTTATGTAGTTCCCATCCATCCCGACAACTGTGAGGCTATGGTTAGCAATTGCAAAGAAGAGTTGTGCATTCATGGCTGCATTAACTATCCGGACAAGATATGTTTTCCCATAATCAACCACCCAACGATACGTTGATTCTGTAACAAGTAACAAAAACCAAATATTTTGGTCCTTAATTATTCGAAAAATAAAAACCAAATTGCTATGATTTCATAACAATTTATAATTTTGTGTACCTTGAGAGCATGGTAATAAGTCTCCCGGTTGGCCATTGATGACATAAGAATCCGACATCGGGGTGGCTGCTCCGATGGCGAGGTCCTCGTAAACTAACTCGTTAATGTCTCCAAGAAACCAAGATCCTGCATTTACAACAATGCATATATGTACGTGGTATAAGAAGTGGTATGGTAAAAGGATAGAGTTTTTCTAAATTTGGTTAGCAGAAGTTTCTTGATATATACACGTGTCCCTTAAGTAGGAATGACAAATTATAACAAGAGTCAAAAACCTAACATGAAATTAGTCTTATATTCTGTCTTGACACGAACTCAATCCAACGCATGACATATATGGACTAACAATTTTTGACACAATCCTACTTATCTGACACATACCCAACACGACGCATTTTAGGGTTATTTAAACTATATATATAGATACCATTTGACAACTACTAAACATATATAAAAGAAATATTCCAAATGCTTGCTAGCTAGATATATAAATGATTCATAAAACTTAATGTACGTACCAAGGACGAGAATCTCTTCATCATCAGGCTTTGGATAAGGATAAGTCGTTCCTTCAATGGGATAAACAACAATGGCACCATGAACACTGGATCTCGTCCAGTCACTGTGGGCATGCCACCAAAGAGTTCCTTCCTCAGTACTGAGAATGACTTTGTACGTAAAATTTGAACCTGGTTCTATTGGACATTGTGTGATATACACTGGACCATCTGACCATGGATTTCTCGGTTGGCTGATTCCATGCCTGTGAACATCATATTGCATTTATTTATTAATTATCGATGTGTATCATTATTTCATGATCTTTACTATCACTATTATTATCACCATATTATTAGTACGGTCAATTTATTACAATATTGCCCTCTTATTATTAGTGATCATGGTGGACATATAAAAAAATCATTAATTAATACAAAAAATTCAATATATTTTATGAAAAAAATAAAAATTTTAAACCTACAAGACTTCCAACATAGAAATAAGGCTAATTAACTATATATGTGCTAATTATGATCTTTCTCGTCGCCTAAGAGAAAACAAGGATAACCATTCTATGAGGAGAAAAGAACTTTGTTTCTACGAATGCAGAAAAATAATTGTTATCAAGAAAAGAAATAGGGGAAATTTCATTTTATATCATTGAATTATTATGCGATTTGATAAGGCCCCAAACTTCAAAACTTCTCAATTTGAATCTCTGAACTTTCATATGTAGCTAATTTGAACCCCTCCGTCAGATTTTAAACGTTAAAAGTGAGACAATGATGTTTATACTCCTATTTTTTTTTTTATAAAATTTCAAATTTACCCTTAATTCCAAATTATATATATAAAAGGGGTTCTCTGGCCGAGACCCAGCGTGGGTCACGGCCAGACCTGCGTAGGTCTAAAGTGAAGTTTTTCCAAAAAAAATAAGACTAACCGAAGAAAAGGAGAATTATATAAAAACAAATGAACTATAATATATTATGACCTCAAATTATATAATAAAAAATGCTAAACCAAATAAAATAAAATTATAGATGGTTATTAGGTGAGAGAGAGAGTACCAGTGAATTGTAAAACCATAATATCCTTCATTGCGAACATTAACAAACACCGTATCCCCTTTATGAACACGGATTACCGGTCCTGGAAAACTGTCATTTACTACCAACATGCTTTTTGTGCTACAAAACCTCGTAAAATTTTTCTCCCTTAGCTGCGAGACAAAAG